>NC_135233.1:683434174-684684174 GCF_051348905.1 Ranitomeya variabilis
TCCCATCTCCACTATGCGTTCAGAGACGCAAGCGGCAGGCCTGCGTATCCGGACATGCGGCGCGTCTTTATAGACCACAGCATGTCTATTTACGATGCGGTGACGCTCCGTCCCCGCAGCATAAATTTCCCGTAGACTATCATTCGATGCGGTAAAACCACATCTAATGATTAGTCACATGCGTAATAACTGCGTAGGCGCAGCTTACTACGTATGTCTACTAATTTAAATAAGGTCTTGCCTGTCCCACCGCCTGAAGTCCGCGTCCATTGCAGTTCTCTCGATAGCATAGCTTACCGCGAGAACTGCCGTACACGTGACCGGGGGTTATCTCAGGTCACCCTAGGCTAGTTCTCATGGTCAGTGCTAGAGTGTAGGTGATCGCCAGAGAGTTAACTCCGGTGGTCCTCTACAAGCTCTGCTATGTCTGGATGTCAAGCATCCAGATGTAGCAGAGCTGGACTCGTCATGGGACACTCGTTATTAACCCCTTTCTGACATGGGACATACTATCCCGTCGAGGTGGTATGGGCCCGTATGACCACCGACGGGATTGTACGTCATCACCGATCAGCCGCGCTCACAGGGGGAGCTCGGCCGATCGGGGCCGGGTGTCAGCTGACTATCGCAGCTGACATCCGGCACTATGTGCCAGGAGCAGTCACGGACCGCTCCTGGCACATTAACCCCCGGCACACTGTGAACAAACATGATCGCAGCATTCCGGCGGCATAGGGAAGCATCGCGCAGGGAGGGGGCTCCCTGCGTGCTTCCCTGAGACCCTCAGAGCAACGCTGATCACGATGTGATCGTGTTGCTCCGAGGGTCTCTTACCTCCTCCCTGCAGGCCCGGATCCAAAATGGCCACGGGGGGCCATTTTTAGTATCGCCGCGTCCATAACGACCCGACCTATAAAACTGTCCCCCTAGTTAACCCCTTCAGTGATCATAACGACTCGACCTATAAAACTGTCCCCCTAGTTAACTGTTATGACCCCAGTGGACAGGGTCTCAGAGGAACGTGTAAGTCTGCAAGATACAAAAATCCAGCTCATAGGGCTGTGGTAACTGGGTTGACCAAATAGCTACTCCTAACGCCAACACTAGAAGTAGCCGGGGATCATGCCTACGGTGATCGCTAGATGACTCGCGCCAGCCGGAGAATCTAACTACCCCTAGGAGAAGAAAACAAAGACCTCTCTTGCCTCCAGAGAAAGGGACCCCAAAGCAAGATACAAGCCCCCCACAAATAATAACAACGGTGAGGTAAGAGGAAATGACAAACACAGAAATGAACCAGGTTCAGCAAAGAGAGGCCAGCTTACTAATAGCAGAATATAGCAAGATAACTTATCTGGTCAACAAAAACCCTATAAAAATCCACGCTGGAGATTCAAGAACCCCCGAACCGTCTAACGGTCCGGGGGGAGAACACCAGCCCCCTAGAGCTTCCAGCAAAGGTCAGGATACAGATAGGAACAAGCTGGACAAAAATACCAAACAAAACAAAAGCAAAAAGCAAAGAAGCAGACTTAGCTTGAAAAACAGGAACCAGGATCAGAGGACAAGAGCAAAACAGATTAGCTCTGATTTCAACGATGCCAGGCATTGAACTGAAGGTCCAAGGAGCTTATATAGCAACGCCCCTGAACTAACGGCCCAGGTGAGGATATAGGAAAAGACAGACGCTCCAGAGTCAAATCACTAATGACCACTAGAGGGAGCAAAAAGCAAAATCACAACAGTACCCCCCCCTTAGTGAGGGGTCACCGAACCCTCACCACGACCACCAGGGCGATCAGGATGAGCGGCGTGAAAGGCACGAACTAAATCGGCCGCATGAACATCAGAGGCGACCACCCAGGAATTATCTTCCTGACCATAGCCCTTCCACTTGACCAGGTACTGAAGCCTCCGCCTGGAGAGACGAGAATCCAAGATCTTCTCCACCACGTACTCCAACTCGCCCTCAACCAACACCGGAGCAGGAGGCTCAGCAGAAGGAACCACAGGCACAACGTACCGCCGCAACAAGGACCTATGAAACACGTTGTGGATAGCAAACGACACAGGTAGATCCAGGCGAAAAGATACAGGATTAAGAATTTCCAATATCTTGTAAGGACCAATAAAACGAGGTTTAAATTTGGGAGAGGAAACCTTCATAGGAACAAAGCGGGAAGAAAGCCACACCAAATCCCCAACACGTAGTCGGGGACCCACACCGCGGCGGCGGTTGGCAAAGCGCTGAGCCCTCTCCTGTGACAACTTCAAGTTGTCCACCACAAGATTCCAGATCCGCTGCAACCTATCCACCACAGAATCCACCCCAGGGCAGTCAGAAGGTTCCACATGACCCGAAGAAAAACGAGGGTGGAAACCAGAGTTGCAGAAAAACGGCGAAACCAAGGTGGCGGAACTAGCCCGATTATTAAGGGCAAACTCAGCTAACGGCAAGAAGGTCACCCAATCGTCCTGATCAGCAGAGACAAAACACCTCAAATAAGCCTCCAAAGTCTGATTAGTTCGCTCCGTCTGTCCATTAGTCTGAGGATGGAAAGCAGACGAAAACGACAAGTCAATGCCCATCCTACTACAAAAGGATCGCCAGAATCTGGAAACGAACTGGGATCCTCTGTCTGACACAATATTCTCAGGGATGCCGTGCAAACGAACCACGTTCTGGAAAAACACAGGAACCAGATCGGAAGAGGAAGGCAGTTTAGGCAAAGGAACCAAATGGACCATCTTGGAGAAGCGATCACATATCACCCTGATAACAGACATGCCCTGAGACACCGGAAGATCAGAAATGAAATCCATGGAGATATGTGTCCAAGGTCTCTTAGGGACAGGCAAGGGCAAGAGCAACCCGCTGGCACGAGAACAGCAAGGCTTAGCTCGAGCACAAGTCCCACAGGACTGTACAAATGACCGCACATCCCTAGACAAGGAAGGCCACCAAAAGGATCTGGCCACCAGATCTCTGGTGCCAAAAATTCCTGGGTGACCTGCCAACACCGAGGAATGAACCTCGGAAATGACTCTGCTGGTCCACTTATCAGGCACAAACAGTCTGTCAGGTGGACAAGAATCAGGCCTATCAGCCTGAAATCTCTGCAACACACGTCGCAGATCAGGAGAAATAGCTGACAAGATAATACCATCCTTAAGAATACCAACAGGTTCAGCGACTCCAGGAGCATCAGGCACAAAGCTCCTGGAAAGAGCATCGGCCTTCACATTCTTTGAACCTGGTAAATACGAGACAACAAAGTCAAAATGGGAGAAAAACAATGACCAGCGGGCCTGTCTAGGATTCAGGCGTTTAGCAGACTCGAGATACATCAGATTTTTGTGATCAGTCAAGACCACCACACGATGCTTAGCACCCTCGAGCCAATGACGCCACTCCTCAAATGCCCATTTCATGGCCAACAACTCCCAATTGCCCACATCATAATTTCGCTCCGCAGGCGAAAACTTCCTAGAGAAAAAGGCGCAAGGTCTCATAACAGAGCAACCAGGGCCTCTCTGCGACAAAACGGCCCCTGCTCCAATCTCTGAAGCATCCACCTCAACTTGAAAGGGAAGCGAGACATCAGGCTGGCACAAAACAGGCGCCGAAGTAAACCGACGTTTCAACTCCTGGAAAGCCTCCACGGCAGCAGGAGCCCAATTAACCACATCGGAGCCCTTCTTGGTCATATCCGTCAAAGGTTTCACAATGCTAGAAAAGTTAGCGATAAAACGACGGTAGAAGTTAGCGAAACCCAAGAACTTCTGAAGACTCTTAACTGACGAGGGCTGAGTCCAATCAAGAATAGCTCGGACCTTGACTGGGTCCATCTCCACAACAGAAGGGGAAAAAATGAACCCCAAAAAGGGAACCTTCTGTACACCAAAAAGACACTTTGAGCCCTTGACAAACAAAGAATTTTCACGCAAAATTTTAAAGACCATCCTGACCTGCTCCACATGCGAGTCCCAATTATCAGAAAAAACCAGAATATCATCCAGATAAACGATCAGAAATTTATCCAGATAGTTCCGGAAAATGTCATGCATAAAGGACTGAAAAACTGAAGGGGCATTAGAGAGCCCAAAAGGCATCACCAAGTACTCAAAATGACCTTCGGGCGTATTGAATGCGGTTTTCCATTCATCCCCTTGCTTAATGCGCACAAGGTTGTACGCACCACGAAGGTCTATCTTGGTAAACCACTTGGCACCTTTAATCCAGGCAAACAAGTCAGACAACAGCGGCAAAGGATACTGAAATTTGACAGTGATCTTATTTAAAAGCCGATAGTCAATACAAGGCCTCAAAGATCCGTCCTTTTTAGCCACAAAAAAGAATCCCGCACCAAGAGGGGAAGAAGACGGACGGATGTGTCCTTTCTCCAGAGACTCCTTGATATATGAACATACCGCTATGCGTTCATATATCGACAGATTAAACAGTCTTCCCTTAGGAAATTTACTGCCTGGAATCAAATCTATTGCACAGTCACATTCCCTATGAGGAGGCAATGCACTGGACCTGGACTCGCTAAAGACATCCTGATAATCAGACAAGTACTCCGGAACTTCCGAAGGCGTAGAAGAAGCAATAGACACAGGCAGGGAATCCTCATGAATACCACGACAGCCCCAACTAGACACTGACATAGCCTTCCAGTCAAGGACTGGATTATGGGTCTGTAACCATGGCAGCCCCAAAACAACCAAATCATGCATTTTATGTAGAACGAGAAAACGTATCACCTCGCGGTGTTCAGGAGTCATGCACATGGTAACCTGTGTCCAATACTGCGGTTTATTTTCTGCCAATGGCGTAGCATCAATACCCCTAAGAGGGATAGGATTTTCTAATGGTTCAAGAATAAAACCACAGCGCTTAGCAAATGAGAGATCCATAAGACTCAGGGCAGCACCTGAATCTACAAACGCCATGACAGGATAAGATGACAGTGAGCAAATCAAAGTTACAGACAGAATAAACTTAGGATGCAAATTACCAACGGTGACAGGACTAACAACCTTAGATATACCTTTAGAGCATGCTGAGATAACATGTGTAGAATCACCACAGTAGTAGCACAAGCCATTCCGGCGTCTATGAATTTTCCTCTCATTTCTAGTCAGGATTCTATCACATTGCATCAAATCAGGTGTTCGTTCAGACAACACCATGAGGGAATTTGCGGTTTTGCGCTCCCGCAACCGCCGGTCAATTTGAATAGCCAGGGACATGGAATCATTCAGACCTGTGGGAATGGGAAAACCCACCATAACATTCTTAATGGCCTCAGAAAGGCCATTTCTAAAATTAGCGGCCAGTGCACACTCGTTCCAATGTGTCAGCACGGACCATTTCCGAAATTTTTGGCAATACACCTCAGCCTCGTCCTGGCCCTGAGACATAGCCAGCAAGGCTTTCTCTGCCTGAATCTCAAGATTGGGTTCCTCATAAAGTAAACCGAGCGCCAGAAAAAACGCATCAATATCAGCCAATGCCGGATCTCCTGGCGCCAACGAAAAAGCCCAATCCTGAGGGTCACCCCGTAAGAATGAAATAACAATTTTTACTTGTTGAGCAGAGTCTCCAGACGAACAAGGTTTCAGGGACAAAAATAATTTACAATTATTCCTGAAATTCCTAAACTTAAATCGGTCTCCTGAAAACAGTTCAGGAATCGGAATCTTGGGTTCAGACCTAGGATTTCTGGTAACATAATCTTGTATACCCTGCACACGAGCGGCAAGCTGGTCCACACTTGTAATCAAGGTCTGGACATTCATGTCTGCAGCAAGCTTAAGCCACTCTGAGGTAAAGGGGAAAAGAAAAAAAAAAATGAGAGAGGGAAAAAAAAAACTCAAAATTTTCTTTCTTATAATCCCACTTCTGCAATGCATTAAACATTTAATACGGGCCTGGCATACTGCTATGACCCCAGTGGACAGGGTCTCAGAGGAACGTGTAAGTCTGCAAGATACAAAAATCCAGCTCATAGGGCTGTGGTAACTGGGTTGACCAAATAGCTACTCCTAACGCCAACACTAGAAGTAGCCGGGGATCATGCCTACGGTGATCGCTAGATGACTCGCGCCAGCCGGAGAATCTAACTACCCCTAGGAGAAGAAAACAAAGACCTCTCTTGCCTCCAGAGAAAGGGACCCCAAAGCAAGATACAAGCCCCCCACAAATAATAACAACGGTGAGGTAAGAGGAAATGACAAACACAGAAATGAACCAGGTTCAGCAAAGAGAGGCCAGCTTACTAATAGCAGAATATAGCAAGATAACTTATCTGGTCAACAAAAACCCTATAAAAATCCACGCTGGAGATTCAAGAACCCCCGAACCGTCTAACGGTCCGGGGGGAGAACACCAGCCCCCTAGAGCTTCCAGCAAAGGTCAGGATACAGATAGGAACAAGCTGGACAAAAATACCAAACAAAACAAAAGCAAAAAGCAAAGAAGCAGACTTAGCTTGAAAAACAGGAACCAGGATCAGAGGACAAGAGCAAAACAGATTAGCTCTGATTTCAACGATGCCAGGCATTGAACTGAAGGTCCAGGGAGCTTATATAGCAACGCCCCTGAACTAACGGCCCAGGTGAGGATATAGGAAAAGACAGACGCTCCAGAGTCAAATCACTAATGACCACTAGAGGGAGCAAAAAGCAAAATCACAACAGTTAACCCCTTCAGTGATCACTGTAAAAAAAATGCAAAAAACGACGCTTTATTATCATACCGCCAAGCAAAAAACGGCAAAATAACATGATCAAAAAGGCGGATATAAATAACCATGGTACCGCTGAAAATGCCATCTTGTCCCCCAAAAACGAGCCGCCATACAGCATCATCAATGAAAAAATAAATAAGTGATAGTCCTCAGAATAAAGCGATACAAAAATAATTATTTTATGTATAAAATAGTTCTTATCGTATAAAAGCGCCAAAACATTAAAAAATTATATAAATGAGGTATCGCTGTAATCGTACTGATACGAAGAATAAAACTACTTTATCAATTTTACCAAACGTGGAACGGTATAAGCTCCCCCCCCCAAAAGAAATTCATGAATAGCTGGTTTTTGTTCATTCTACCTCACAAAAATCAGAATAAAAAGCAATCAAAAAATGTCATGTGCCCGAAAATGGTAACAATAAAAACGTCAACTCGTCCCGCAAAAAACAAGACCTCACATAACTCTGTGAACCAAAATATGGAAAAATTATAGCTCTCAAAATGTGGACGCAAAAACTATTTTTTGCAATAAAAAGCGTCTTTTAGTGTGTGACGGCTGCCAATCATAAAAATCCTTAAAAAAAAAAAAACGCTATAAAAGTAAATCAAATCCCCCTTCATCACCCCCTTAGTTAGGGAAAAATAATAAAATTTAAAAAAATGTATTTATTTATTTCCATTTTCCCGTTGGGGCTAAAGTTAGGGTTGGGGCTAAAGTTAGGGTTAAAGTTAGGGTTGGGGCTGGGGCTAAAGTTAGGGTTTGGATTACATTTACGGTTGGGATTAGGGTTAGGGGTGTGGTTAGGGTTATGGTTGGGATTAGGGTTAGGGGTGTGTTTGGGTTAGGGTTTCAGTTAGAATTGGGGGGTTTCCACTATTTAGGCACATCAGGTGTTCTCCAAACGCGACATGGCGTCCGATCTCAATTCCAGCCAATTCTGCGTTGAAAAAGTAAAACAGTGCTCCTTTCCTTCCGAGCTCTCCCGTGCGCCCAAACAGGGGTTTACCCCAACATATGGGGTATCGCCGTACTCAGGACAAATTGGAAAACAACTTTTGGGGTCCAATTTCTCCTGTTACCCTTGGAAAAATACAAAACTGGGGGCTAAAAAATAATTTTTGTGGAAAAAAAAGGATTTTTTATTTTCATGGCTCTGCGTTATAAACTGTAGTGAAACACTTGGGGGTTCAAAATTCTCACAACACATCTAGATAAGTTCCTTGGGGGGTCTAGTATCCAATATGGGGTCACTTGTGCGGGGTTTCTACTGTTTAGGTACATCATGGGCTCTGCAAATGCAACGTGACGCCTGCAGACCAATCCATCTAAGTCTGCATTCCAAACGGCGCGCCTTCCCTTCTGAGCTCTGCCGTGCGCCCAAATGGTGGTTCCCCCCCACATATGGGGTATCATCGTACTCAGGACAAATTGGAAAACAACTTTACGGGTCCAATTTCTCCTGTTACCCTTGGGAAAATACAAAACTGGGGGCTAAAAAAATAATTTTTGTGCAAAAAAAATAATTTTTATTTTCACGGCTCTGCGTCATAAACTGTAGTGAAACACTTGGAGGATCAAAGTTTTCACAATACATCTATATGAGTTCCTTAGGGGGTCTTCTTTCCAAAATGGTGTCACTTGTAGGGTTTCAATGTTTAGGCACATCAGGGGCTCTTCAAAAGCGACATGGCGTCCCATCTCAATTCCAGTCAATTTTGCATTGAAAAGTCAAATGGCGCTCCTTCCCTTCCGAGCTCTGCCATGCTTCCAAACAATGGTTTACCCCCACATATAGGGTATCGGCATACTCAGGACAAATTGTACAAAACTTTTGGGGTCCAATTTCTCCTGTTACCCTTGGTAAAATAAAACAAATTGGAGCTGAAGTAAGTTTTTTGTGAAAAAAAGTTAAATGTTCATTTTTTTTTTTTTTAAACATTCCAAAAATTCCTGTGAAACACCTGAAGGGTTAACAAACTTCTTGAATGTGGTTTTGAGTACCTTGAGATGTGCAGTTTTTAGAATGGTGTCACACTTGGGTATTTTCTATCATATATACCCCTCAAAGTGACTTCAAATGTGATGTGGTCCCTAAAAAAAAAAATGGTGTTGTAAAAATGAGAAATTGCTGGTCAACTTTTAACCCTTATAACTCCCTAACTAAAAAAAATTTTGGTTCCAAAATTGTGCTGATGTAAAGTAGACATGTGGGAAATGTTACTTATAAGTATTTTGTGTGACATATCTCTGTGATTTAAGGGCATAAAAATTCAAAGTTGGAAAATTGCGAAATTTTAAAAATTTTCGCCAAATTTCCGTTTTTTTCACAAGTAAACGCAGGTAACATCAAATAAATTTTACCACTATCATGAGGTACAATATGTCATGAGAAAACTTTGTCACAATCTTTAGGATCCGTTGAAGCGTTCCAGAGTTATAACCTCATAAAGGGACAGTGGTCAGAATTGTAAAAATTTGCCCGCTCATTAACGGGCAAACCACCCTTGGGGGTAAAGGGGTTAAGGACTGCGTCGGAACAGGGAGTATTTGTGTTTGTTATTTTTCTTTATTTTCAGGAGATCGATGGCTTCGCTTGGATTACCAGTGTAATAAAGATGGCAAAAGTGTGTGGTGTTTTATTTAATTAAAATACTTTATTTTGCATGTGTGTGTGTGTGTGTGTGTGTGTGTGTGTGTGTGTGTGTGTGTGTGTGTGTGTGTGTTAATTTAACCGTTTACAAATATTAGGATTAGTAATGGATAGGTGTCTTATTGACGCCTCTCCATTACTAAGAGAGCTTAATGTCACCTTACAACGGTGACATTAACTACTTATTACCCCATATGCCACCACTACAGGGCAGTGGGAAGAGAGAGGCTAAGAGCGGGAATTGGCACACCTTACAGATTTCTGGGGCGGCTGTGAGCTGGTATTTGTAGCCGGGGATGGCCAATATCAATGGCTCCTTCCTAAGCTATGAATATCAGCCCGCAGCTGTCTGCATAGCCTTTCTGGCTATAAATTTTATAGGGGGATCCCACGTCATTTTTCTGTGGGTGGTCCCCCTATTTTAATAGCCAGTAAAGGCTAAGTATACAGCTGCGGGCTGATATTCATAGCCTGGGAAGATCCATGGGTATTACCCGCTTCCCAGGCTATAAACATTGGCCCCAAGTCGCTGCCTTTTCCTGTCTAGTGCAGAAAATTGCGAGGGAGCCCACGCCATTTTTAAAAAAAAAATTAAACAGATACGCATTTAAGGCCGGGATCACACTTGCAAGAAACTCGCACGAGTCTTGCACCTCGGTACCCGGCACTGCCGCCGGCACTCGGAATGGAGCGTTCAGCTTCATAGAAATAGATGCAGCCGCACACTCCGATCCCGAGTGCCGGCGGCAGTGCCGGGTATTGAGGTGTGAGACTCGTGCGAGTTTCTTGCAAGTGTGATCCTGGCCTAAAGCAAATTTTGTGTGTGTCTCTTTATTTAAGGACGGCATCACACAGGTGAAAAACTTGGACGCAGGGCCGGACTGGCCATAGGGCACTTCTGGCAAATGCCAGAAGGGCCGGTGCCAGTGGTGGGCCGCTCAATCCGCCGCCCCCGCCGTCGCATTCAACTATACCGGCGTATAGACGCCGGTACAGTTGAATGCAATGATGGAGGAGAGCGTCTACAGACGCTCCTCTCCCATCATTCCCCGCTCTGCCTCTGACACTGCGGGTGCGCGATGACGTCATATCATCGCGCACCTGCTGTGTCCCGGGCAGACTGCAGCTGCTGAGACAGGAGCAGGAACCAGGAAGCAACGCTGGGCACGAGGAGAGGTGAGGAGAGTTTTTTTTTTTTCTGGACTGTGGGGCCATTCTCGGAGGAGGTGAGGGGAGGAAGAGAAGAGATGTGGGCTGTATATAGTTCTCTGTGGGCTGTGCTCTGTGCTGTATACTGCTGTGGGCTGTATATAGTTCTCTGGGCTGTGCTGTATATAGTTCTCTGTGGGCTGTGCTCTGTGCTGTATACTGCTGTGGGCTGTATATAGTTCTCTGTGGGCTGTGCTCTGTGCTGTATACTGCTGTGGGCTGTATATAGTTCTCTGTGGGCTGTGCTCTGCTGTATACTGCTGTGGGCTGTATATAGTTCTCTGTGGGCTGTGCTCTGTGCTGTATACTGCTGTGGGCTGTATATAGTTCTCTGTGGGCTGTGCTCTGTGCTGTATACTACTGTGGGCTGTATATAGTTCTCTGTGGGCTGTGCTCTGTGCTGTATACTACTGTGGGCTGTATATAGTTATCTGTGGGCTGTGCTCTGTGCTGTATACTGCTGTGGGCTGTGCTCTGTGCTGTATACTGCTGTGGGCTGTATATAGTTATCTGTGGGCTGTGCTCTGTGCTGTATACTGCTGTGGGCTGTATATAGTTCTCTGTGGGCTGTGCTCTGTGCTGTATACTACTGTGGGCTGTATATAGTTCTCTGTGGGCTGTGCTGTATACTACTGTGGGCTGTATATAGTTATCTGTGGGCTGTGCTCTGTGCTGTATACTGCTGTGGGCTGTGCTCTGTGCTGTATACTGCTGTGGGCTGTATATAGTTATCTGTGGGCTGTGCTCTGTGCTGTATGCTACTGTGGGCTGTATATAGTTCTCTGTGGGCTGTGCTCTGTGCTGTATATAGTTCTCTGTGGGCTATGCTCTGTGCTGTATACTACTGTGGGCTGTATATAGTTCTCTGTGGGCTGTGCTCTGTGCTGTATACTACTGTGTGCTGTATATAGTTCTCTGTGGGCTGTGCTGTATATAGTACTCTGTGGGCTGTGCTGTATATAGTACTCTGTGGGCTGTGCTGTATATAGTGCTCTGTGCTGTATATAGTGCTCTGTGGGCTGTGCTGTATATATTGCTCTGTGGGCTGTGCTGTATATAGTACTCTGTGGGCTGTGCTGTGTATAGTACTCTGTGGGCTGTGCTGTATATAGTACTCTGTGGGCTGTGCTGTGTATAGTACTCTGTGGGCTGTGCTGTATATAGTACTCTGTGGGCTGTGCTGTGTATAGTACTCTGTGGGCTGTGCTGTATATAGTACTCTGTGGGCTGTGCTGTGTATAGTACTCTGTGGGCTGTGCTGTATATAGTACTCTGTGGGCTGTGCTGTATATAGTACTCTCTGGGCTGTGCTGTATATAGTACTCTCTGGGCTGTGCTGTATATAGTACTCTCTGGGCTGTGCTTTATATAGTACTCTGGGCTGTGCTGTATATAGTACTCTGGGCTGTGCTTTATATAGTTCTCTGTGGGCTGTGCTGTATATAGTTCTCTGTGGGCTGTGCTGTATATAGTTCTCTGTGGGCTGTGCTGTATATATTACTTTGTGGGCTGTGCTGTATATATTACTTTGTGGGCTGTGCTGTATATATTACTCTGTGGGCTGTGCTGTATACTACTGTGTGGACTGTGCTGTATACTTCTACGTGGGCTGTGCTGTATACTACTGTGTGGTCTGTGCTGTATACTACTGTGTGGTCTGTGCTGAATACTGCTGTGTGGGCTGTGTTATCTACTACGCGAGCTGTGCTATAGTATGCAGGCTGTGCTGTATACTATGCGGTTTGTGCTATATAATATGCGGGCTTTGCTATATACTATGGGGAGTATATTATATTCTATGGGGGAGGCCATGTTATGTACTATGTGGCTTTGTTATATACTATTGTGGGGGTATATTATATTCTATGGGGGAGGCTGCGTTATATACTATGGGGGGCTGCATTATATTCTATGGGGGGGCTACATTATATATTATGGGGAGGTGGGCTGTATTATATTCTATGGGGGTTACATACTCTGGGGTGGCTGCATTATACTCTGTGGGGTGGCTGCATTATACTCTGGGGTGGCTGCATTATACTCTGGGGTGGCTGCATTATACTCTGGGGTGGCTGCATTATACTATATGTGGGCTGCATTATACTGTATCGAGGACTATGGGGAATACGTTATACTATATGAAGAACTATGGGGTGCATTATACTATGGGAAGTGAATTGTACTACATGGATGACTGTGGCGGTGCATTATACTATATGGAGCACTATGAGGATTGTATTATGCTATATGGAGGACTATGAGGATTGTATTATGCTATATGGAGGACTATGAGGAGTGTATTATACTATGTGGAGGACTGAGCAGTGTATTTTAATATATGGAGGACTATAGGGAGTGTATTATACTATATGGAGGACTATGGAGCACATTATAATATATGGAGGACTATGGGGTGTATTTTACTAAACAAGTAAAATGCTGCATATTCGGATTGTTTTTGCTGGAACAAAAAGCCTTGTTGTCAGCAGCACATTGCCAGTGTAAACTGTAGATGTGCTGCTGAAAACATGATACTGTATGGTGATCTATTAGTGATCGTTCTGTCTCATCATTATTCCTCAGCTGGTGGAAAGAGGCCGGGAAACAAGCGTTGAACAACTTCAGTATTGTCGATCAAACTCGTTTAGCGGCCTGAACTCAGCGCACGTAAATACAACAGAAAGGCTTCTGTGTGATGTGCAATATGTTAGCATTTGGGGCCCCATTTTAAACTTTGCCTAGGGCCCCACTTTGCCTAAAACCGGCCCTGCCTACAAGTGTACAAAGATATTATACAGTCACCATGTGACAAGTGGGCCTGTGTAACTTCAAATGCCAGGGCTGAATTTTAGTCCCAGTCCGGCCCTGCTTGGACGAGTCTCACATCTTAATACTCGGCACTGCCGCCGACACTCGGGAGCAGAGCGTGAAACAAAAAAAAGATTAACCTGATCGTTAAACGGCGTAGCGAGAAAAAAAATCAAAACTCCAGAATTGTTTTTTTGGTTGCCGCGACATTGCATTTAAATGCAATAACGCGTGATCAAAAGATTGTATCTGCACAAAAATGATATAATTAAAAACATCAGCTCAGCACGGAAAAAATAAGCCCTCACCCGACCCCAGATCACGAAAAATGGAGACGCTATTTGTCTCTGAAAATGCCCTCACATGGCCATATTGACGGAAAAATAAACAAGTTATGGCTCTGGGAAGAAAGGGAGCAAAAAACGAAAACGCAAAAGCAAAAAAAGCTCCAGTCATGAATGGGTTAAAGTTCTGTCATATGACCCTGTAATCATCTCATTCATAAGCCCCAAAAGTCTTACCTATGGTGACAAAATCACAATGGGCCGATTCATTAGTACTTTAGTACTGATATTGCCAATTTTGATAAAGGGGTCGCTGGTATACTATGTGTTGAATTCATTAAGAGGTGCACGCCCCAAATATTTTTGCACTTGGGTTTCAATAGAAAATGTACAGCATTTGCCTTCTATGGCCCCTGTGTTGCATTATCTATTGTAATACGGGTTTACGGACAAACTCTCAGATTATTTTGCTGGAGTCCTGGATTCAAATCCCACCAAGGACAACATCTGCAAGGAGTTTGTATGTTCTCCCTGTGTTTGCGTTGGTTTCCTCCGGGTTCTCCGGTTTCCTCCCACATTCCAAAGACATACTGATAGGGAATTTAGATTGTGAGTCCCATCAGGGACAGCGATAATAATGTCTGTAAAGCGCTGCAGAATATGTTAGTGGCTTTATAGAAATAAAGGTTGTTATTTGTTATTATTATTATTATTATTACTATTATTATTATTATTATTATTATTATTAGAAAATGCAACACAGACTGTAGAAAGCAAGTAGTGCAAATCTGTAAATGAAACCCAAGTGCAAAATATTTTTTTTAGTCAAAAAATGCATGCTTTAAATAACCCTTTTATTACTTTAGTGTCCTAATATCCAAGAAAAAAAATGATATACTTTAATTCACAATGTTTGTATTTGTTGCAGATTCTTCACCTGGTAAAGACTCCTTTTGGAGTTTGGTCAAGCTACCAAAGGTTATGCTGATGTGTTTTATTATATTTTCATTGAGTTCGTGTTTAGGATTTTTGGATGCAACCATGTCACTTTTTGTTACAGAAACTGTAAGCATTTAGCACTTATTTCTTTCATAAATGTTTGTAAAGTAATAGGAATTCATTAAAGTCAACTAGGTTCTATCTGTGGCTCCCTTCCCTTCTTATTTAAGAATAACATTGGTAAGCCACAGACTATAACTTATTAGCAAGAATTCCCAAAAGACTAAAGGACTTACCGTATATACTCGAGTATAAGGCCTCTTTCACACTTCCGTCTTTTTCCTCCCGTCGAAATCCGTTGATTTTTGAAAAAACAGGATCCTGCAAATTTTTTTGCAGGATCCTGTTTTTTCCCATAGACTTGTATTAGCGACGGATTGTGACGGATGGCCATCCGTTTCATCCGTCGTGCACTGGATCCGTCGGAAAATAGCGGTCCGTCGTGCGGAGAAAATGTTCAGAGGAACGTTTTTTTCTGCACGTCGAAAAATCGGTCAGCGACGGGTCCTGCACTGTCCGTCGTTGGCTATAATGGAAGCCTATGGAGGCAGGATCCTTCGCTGACCGTCAAACAAACTTAATGACTCGAGTATGAGCCTAGAGTGGAAAATGCAGCAGCTACCAGTAAATGTCAAAAATAAAAATAGGTACCAATAAAAGTAAAATTGAGACATCAGTAGGTTGTGTTTTTGAATATCCATATTGAATGAGGAGCCCCATATAATGCTCCATACAGTTCATGATGGGCCCCATAAGATGCTCCATATTAAAATATGCCCATATAATGCTGCACAAATGTTGATTATGGCCCCATAAGATTCTCCATACAGACGTTTGCCCCATATAATGCTGCACAAATGCTGATTATGACCCCATAAGATGCTCCATAGACACATTTGCCCCGTATAATGCTGCACAAATGCTGATTATGGCCCCATAAGATGCTCCATAGAGACATTTGCCCTATATAATGCTGCACAAATGCTGATTATGGCCCCACTAGATGGTGGCCCGATTCTAACGCATCGGGTATTCTAGAATGCACAGCCACGTAGTATATAATACAGCCCACGTAGTATATAGCATAGCCACGTAGTATATTGCACAGGCACGTAGTATATAGCACAGCCTACGTAGTATATAACACAGGCCACGTAGTATATAACACAGGCCACGTAGTTTTAACACAGGCCACGTAGTATATAACAGCCCACGTAGTATGTAGCATAGCCACGTAGTATATAGCACAGGCCACACAGTATATAACGCAGCCCACGCAGTATATAACGCAGCCCACGCAGTATATAACGCAGCCCACGCAGTATATAACGCAGCTCACGCAGTATATAACGCAGCCCACGCAGTATATAACGCAGCCCACGCAGTATATAACGCAGCCCACGCAGTATATAACGCAGCCCACGCAGTATATAACACAGCCCACGCAGTATATAACACAGCCCACGCAGTATATAGCAATGTGGGCACCATATCCCTGTTAACAAAAACAACTAAAATAAAAAATAGTTATATACTCGTCTTCCGTCGGCCCCCAGATCCAGCCGAGGCCTTTACCGATGCTCCTCCGGTCCTAAGAATGCATTGCCGGCCGCGACCAATCAGCGACCCAGGATTTCCGTTACAGAGGTTGCAGACAGACAGACAAACAGACGGAAGTACCCCTTAGGCAACTATATATATATATAGATAAGATGCTCCATGGACACATTTGCCCCATATAATGCTGCACAAATGCTGATTATGGTCCCATAAGATGCTCCATAGAGATATTTGCCCCCATATAATGCTGCACATGGCCCCATAAGATGCTCCATAGAAATATTTGCCCCATGTAACTCTGCACATGGCCCCATAAGATGCTCCATAGAGATATTTGCCCCATATGCTGTTGCTGCGATAAAAAAAAAAAATCACATACTCACCTCTCGTCACTCAGGCCCCCGGCACTTGCTATACTCGCCTTTCCCGTTCCACTGCTGAGCGGTGCTGTGTCTTCCCCATCATCTGCACTGACGTTCAGGCAGAGGGAAGCTCGAACACTAATCGTGTCATTGCGCCCTCTGACCTGAGCGTCACTGTAGAGGACGCGGAAGACACAGCGGCACCGACGGTGGAACGTGGGACAGGTGAATATAGCGCAATGCTCCCGTTATACTCACCTGCTCCCGGCGCGGTCTCTGGATGTCCCTGGTTCTCCGGGCGCTGACAGCTTCTTCCTGTATTGAGCGGTCACCTGTACCGCTCATTACAGTAATGAATAGGCGGCTCCACCCCTATGGGATTGGAGTCGCATCCATATTCATTACTGTAATTAGCGGTACCATGTGACCGCTCAGTACAGGAAGAAGCTGTCAGCGCCCGGAGAACCAGGGACGTGCAGGGACCGCGCCAGGTGCAGGTGAGTATTATTAGACAGCTGCCGCTCCCCCTTCCCCGCTGACCCCTGGGAATGACTCGAGTATAAGCCGAAAGGGGAAATTTCAGCCTAAAAAAATGGGCCAAAATTCTCGGCTTATACTCGAGTATATACGGTAACTTTCTAACAAAAGTCCAAACCAGTCTGATCTTCCAGGATGCAGGATCCTGGCATGCAGAAGGGGATCCCATGGTCTGCCTCACTGTGAAAATGCCAGATCTTGTGAGTTATAGACAAGTGTCGCCATCTGAACTAAATTACCTAATTAGCTGTGCTACATCATTTACAAAGCAGTTACCATTTCCAATGATGATACCGATGGAGAACTGCTTAGGAAATGAGGCTACAGTGTTTTAGTTCAAAGCATGAGATCTGGCGCTTTCACAGTGAGGGGCGGGGAGGGATGTGGGAGCCGCTTCTGCAGGCTGTCATTTCACAGCCCGGAAGGTAGGACTTGACTTTTGTTAGAAAGTCTGGTCTTTTAACTTTACTTTATGGAAACTTCTACAATTTTTGTCTTGTCTATTGTAAAATTGTCTATATGTGGCTGCCCCCACTTTTCTTGAATAAATGAACAGCAACAGACTGGTGATGGGTATTTTTTCAAAGGAGTCTGACAGCACAGAACGTCTGTTCAAACCAAGTACAGGCGCTCCAGGCAACCTTGGTGTGCCCAAATAATTTTGTGCAAATTCCCACCTACTTATTTTCCATCCATCTCTGTCAACCCCCTCTATTCTGATTTGTCAGCTTTGGATTTAAAAATCCATAGAATGGCAGAGATGCATGGAAAACAAGTTGTTTGGCCACACCAAGGGTGCACCGAGCGCCTGTATTTGGTTTAAACAGTCATTCTCTGCTGACGGACTTCCTTTAAATTTTAATGGGAATTTATTAGGAAATTTAGGATCACAAAACTAATTACATTTTTGGCCACAAATAAATATTCCATTACTAAGAAAGTCAAGTGTATTTTGGGCAGGCCAAATTAAGGGTATGTGCATACGATTTCTTTTAGAAGCTGGCAAACCTGTTGAGGAAAATACTGGTGGTGTTTTTTAGCTGAAACGTCGTCTTGGCCATAATTTTGGTCCAACGAAAGCTGCTGGAGAGATCAGCGCAAATAGGGTCTTATCCGATGTACAATAAATCAATTTGATCAGATTATACGCACCAAATGGAGCTATTATTATAGCTTGTAGATATCCACTGCAGCAGATCCACGGGTCAGCAAATGACCATGTTATAAATAAATGAACGGGTTAATGTGGGTATCATCCGCGCTGCTGAATAATTGAAGGTCCAGACGTTTTTCACTTAGAAAATGGTGGTTTATATGGCCTTCACCTTTCAGAGCTTTTATACAGCATTCTATAATGCTGTATATAAGCCCCCAACCCGACCTGGAAGAACTGAAAAATAACTTTTATTATACTCACCTGAAGGGTGTCCCTGGTCTTGGTCCGGCGCCTCCCATCTTCTTATGATCGCCACCCTCCTGCTTGCTTCTTGTGAATGATGCGACCCTGCATCATCCACACCGGCTCCCCAGCATTGTGCTCCTGTGCAGGCGTACTTCTCTGCCCTGTTGAGGGCAGAGCAAAGTACTGCAGTGCGCAGGCGCCAGGGCTCTCTGACCTTTTCCAGCACCTGAAAGCAGCATAATATAGGACTGGAGAGCCTGATTCTAATGGTGTATTACTTATTGGGTTGCTTGGTGTAGTTTAGATAGAATCCCTATTTTATCTGTTGTGGATGTAACAGTGGTCACAATACTCAGCTGTGTATTACAACACCCACACTACTGATTGGCAGTTTTCTGTGTATATTGTCAGTTAGATGCCTATCAGTGGTGGGGGTGGGGTTCAACAGATTATCATGACTGCTATGCACGTGAGACCTGATTGTACAGTATTTAAACTATAACACATAGCCTAACAAGTGACACATCCTTGGAATCGGGCTCCCTTACCCCATATTATGTTCTCAGATTAATAGGAAATACCTGCTGACAGATCACCTTTTAAAACATCACAGTCAGAGGAAACTGCACGTACTTACTGGACTAATATTCCTGCTTATTGGCAGTAATGGCACAGTGCAATATTTGTGGAGCACAATCTTAGAAGAGCAATCTATGTGTACTGCATTTTTATTGGATTGCATTAAATCAAACACTTGTTGTAATCAATCAAGATTTCAGGATGTATAAAAAGATAGATGAAATCCTGTGATCCCAACCTATTGTTACCACTTTATAAATCACTGGTGAGGCCACATTTAGAATATGAGATCCAGTTTAGGGGTCCTCATTTTAAAAAGGATATTCAGAAATTATAGTCAGTTCAAAGGCGGGCAACTAGATTATTACAAGGGATGGAAGGCCTCTCATATGATGAAAGGTTGGAAAAGTTGGGCTTGTTTAGCTTAGAAAAAAGATGGCTTATATCAGTACAGGGGACTCGCACATGACTTATTCCTTCCAAGGACCATACTTAGGACTAGAGGGCACTCATTACAGGTAGAAGAAAGGCAATTTTGTCAGCTAAATAGGAAAGGGTTCTTTACAGTTAGAGCAGTCAGACTGTGGAATGCCCGACCACAAGAGTTAGTAATGGCAGACACTATAACAGCTTCTAAAAAAGAGCTGGATGATTTCCTCAGTGCAAACAATATTGTGGGTTATAGTTAATTTAGTGACAAAATGCACAATTGTTGGAGAAGGTTGAACTTGATGGACCTAGGTCTTTTTTCAACCTATGTAACTATATAATCATACTTTTCTGTGAAATCACAATGCAATATTAATCTATTTCCCATGAAAAAGAAGACTTCAAGGATACTAAAAAAATTCTGAAAATTAAACGCAAACAATAATCTTCAGTGTAGTAGATCCTTTATTTATGTATGCCTTGGTAATGAAATCTCTTAACCTTCTAAATAGTGACTATCGTTCTCTATTTGTGCTTCTAGTTTCATTTGAAAGTCGGTTATGTTGGATTAGTTTTTCTTGGCCTCGGTATATGTTATGCAATAAGTTCACCACTTCTTGGAGTGATAAGTGACAGGTTACCGGTAAGTTATATCAGAATTATACTGGAAAACCTTTAGGCAATATAAGTTATGTAATATGATTAGTAATCTTAACTTTTTTTTATAAATGCAGAAATTGAGAAAGTGGCTTCTTATTGTTGGCAACCTTTGTACCGCAATCTGTTTCTTTATGTTAGGACCTGCACCTATATTCCACATTGACAGGTATGTTAACATCTTGAAAAATATGTATAATGTCCTAGATGTCACTAGGATGAAAACTTGCTCTTCATAGCTGTCTGCTAGACCTAACGCTAATGTACAAAGCTGACAGTTGGGAGCCACACATTAGGGGTCGACAAGCCAAAGGTCTTTAGGTGGGGTTTATTTACTGAATCTTTTTGCTGAGTTTTGTAGCAGAAACAGTGTGCCTTGTCCAAAACCTCCTCAACATGCTCAGTGTGAACATGCTCTAAGGATTCAAAAATAAAGCTTCATCTGCAACTTAAAGCTTAAGTTGCATGTTAATGAAGCATGTACTGTATAACTAGAGCTGCGTGGATTGACCACCTGCAAATTGGCCTTGAGTCAAATTTCCTGAAATCCACCAGTCCCAGTAAATGCAAACAATTTGCAATTTGTTTTGCATGGATTGAAGAAAAAAATGCCCAGTGCCATTTCTCATATTGCTTGAGAGAGAGGGTTCACATGACATTAGGCACAGATGCTCACTGGCTTCCCCATAATGCCTTACAGCTATCACATCACATAGGTTGGCAAAGTCAATATGATGGCAATCAGAGCAGCCAGTCGAAGCATTTCTCAGTGTTAAAGGCACAAAACACTGAAACACTGATGTCCCAGCCTATGATTGGTGCTCCAAGAGCACCGATCATAGGCTGCTGCCTGGCAACGCCAGGCATGGCCTGGACCCACTCTAGGCTGCGGAAGGGATAACATTATCTTAAAGTTCCAGACCGTTGTCACACAGGCGGATGTCAAGGGAGGGTGGATTACTGCGATCGAGGGGGGCTGGTGATAAGACAAACTGTTAGTGAAAGTGCAAGATCTGAGGAACAAATGGAGGAGGAAGAGGTGATGGGCAAGCAACTGTCAGTAGATAAAGAGGATAATCCTCCCCTCTCTGTTGTTTGTGGTTGGCGGGAGGGGACGGAGGAAACAAGCATCAGTGTTACCCAGCCAACAACACACCATGGGGTTAGACCTCATGGAAGAGCCCAACATATGAGTGCCTTCTTGCCGCACTCTATGCAACATGATGCACGTATAGTTATGATTTGAAATAGTGTTGACTACTTGTTTGCCACTCTGTTAGATTCACGTTATAACACAAAATTTTGCCCTATGCTTCCCTCCCTGGAAAGAAACCCGCGAATGCTGGAGTATGGAAATATGCTTTTACGTAACCTTAAGAGAGGTTTTCCCCAAGAGCAGTGTGATACAGTGTGCATCGCAGCTCTAGACTTCCAACCCCCGACACGTCAATTTGTCAACATCAAAACATTAGCCGCAGCAGTAGTGTAAATCAAAGAAGCAATTTCTGTGAGTCCTTTTGACACTTTTTTTTTTTTTAGACCAGCTTGTGCACCAGTACAACAGATTCCAAGTCTCACACGTGGTGAACGAATGGAGAGGATGGTGCGGGAGTATCTAGAACTGAATATCAATACCATCCGGGATGGTTTTGATCCTTTCACATTTTGGTCTTCAAAAGTGTATGAGTAGCCTGAGCTCGTCTCTCACGTCTTGGAGGTTTTATTATGCCCAGCAACCAGCGTTGTCTCAGAACGTGTCTTCAGCTCTGCTGGTGGTGCCCTGACTGATCAGCCCAGCTGGCTGTCCCCTGAAAGTGTAGACCGCTTAACTTTCATCAAGATGAAGAAGTCATGGATCTCCATGGACTTTTGCACCCCAATCGCTGACTGTACAGACTAGATGATATTGATGTTTCGGTGTTCTGAATTGATCTCCCGTAATTG
Source organism: Ranitomeya variabilis (assembly GCF_051348905.1). Classification (NCBI taxonomy): domain Eukaryota; kingdom Metazoa; phylum Chordata; class Amphibia; order Anura; family Dendrobatidae; genus Ranitomeya; species Ranitomeya variabilis. The sequence continues at coordinate 683,456,357 of NC_135233.1, forward strand.
CAGTCTGTGATATCTTTAGTGTGTCTTCTGTACCTGCTGATGAAGATGTTAACACAAATGTGTGGAGATGTGACCAGTCATGGTTGGGTCTCCATCTGCTGGCTTGGCTGTAGTGGAAGACGTGTCGGTCCCTATTATACTATTTCTACTCTCATGAAATTGATGCCACTTTGGTGGTGTCTGCTAACAATTTTTGGAAATGTGTAGACTCCTGGTTCAGTCTCCTTCATGTGTGTTGCCTATAGCAATAGTAGTCTATGAAATTAATATTTGTGTCACCTGAGTGTATTTGAGCATGAAAACAAGTTAAGCTGTTGCATGTGGTGTCAGGTCTCTCAGCACAGACCTATCCCTAATGCACTTTATCTTAATTTGAAGTTCTGTTCAAAGCTGTAAATGCTGGCCCAGACACTGATACCTCATGCATGGCTGATTTGCTGCCGTGCCATTTTAAAGTTGTATTGTGGGTGAATTGAGGCCACTTTCCTGGTGCCTGCCCCTAATTTGATGTTTTGGCAGCTTGGGCACATTTGAAGGTGTTGTGTATGTGTTTGTTTTTGCCTCCCATTCACTTCACTGGAGTTCAGTTATGTTCGGTGAATATTGCAAATTTGGCGATCGTAAACCGAACATTGAAATATTCCCTCAACTCTAGTTAAGTCAAGCACGGAGGTCTTCATCAGACCCCTGGCTTTCATGGTAACCCTTTGGCGCCCTGCAATCCTGTTATGCTGATATGCTCTGGGAATGACACGCACCCCTGCCATCCTGTGTTGAATGCCGCTGTCAGAGATTGACAGCATCATTTAACAGACTTGCCAAAAAAGCAAAAACTCCATGGGAAATAAATAATGATCTTTATTTAGTACAAATACACAGACAATAAAACACATTTAAAAAGGTTAACTGCAGAGACTGATGAAAGTTGTAACTATACAGCTTATTTGTGTGCCCTTCAAATAATGCGCTCAACAGCATATGTAAATATAAAAGAAAAATATGCAGCATTAAGGCCATGTTCACACAATGCGTTTTTTACTGCGGAACCGCCGCGATTTTGCCGCTGCGGGTCCGCAGCTGTTTTCCATGCAGGGTACAGTACAATGTAACCCTATAGAAAACAGGAAACGCTGTGCACATGATGCTGATATTCACTAAAAAAGCCGCGCTGAATAGCTGCGGTAAAAAAGAAGGACCATGTCACTTCTTTGTGCGGAACTGCAGCGGTTCTGCACCCATAGACCTCCATTGTGAGGTCAAACCCGCAGTAAAACCCGCAGATCAAAAATATATCTGCGGATTTTATTGCGGTTATGGGTGGAGAAACCGCTGCAGCAGGAAGTGCGGGGAAGCGGGAGGAAGTGCGTGGGCGGAGTGTGTTCCTGTATCCCGAAGAGACATGGAGGCATACCGTCGCATGGGGATTGATGTCGGCCGTTTGATAGATTTGGTGTGTGTGTGTGTGTGTGTGTGTGTGTGTGTGTGTGTGTGTGTGTGTGTGCGTGTATGTGTATGTGTGTGTGTCCCCATGCGACGCTAGTGCCACCATTGTGCTAAGTCGCCGTATGGGACTACTACTCCCATCCGGTATTAGGATGGGAGAGTTGTCCCTGTGTCCGGCGACTTGGCACAGTTGTAAAGTTACACAAAACACACACAATACACATACATGACACACAGTACATACAACATATAACACAGAGTATATACTCACCAACAGCACACTGGTAGGCGAAGCCCTCGATCCCCTAGAAAAAATCCCAAAATAAAAAATCAAATCCATACTCCCTGTCCGCAGAATCCATAAAACGAGTGTCCCACGCCGATCGGCTGCTCTCCGGCGATACACTGCCAGGAGCGAAGCTCCTAGCAGTGTATCGCGTACTGTTCCGGAGTTCAATGGCGCCGGTGTCTCGGTTAACGGCAGTACAGCTGCGTTGAACTTTCCCACGTAGCACTGCCGTTAAGCGAGAGTGCCGGGGTCAATGACCGCCGGTAAACTCGCTCGCGCATGCGCAGTGACACACCGACAGGAACTATGGCTCCTGTCAGTGTGTTGCTGCAGTTGTGGAGAGCAGACATATCTCTGGATGTGTCTGTTCTCCATGGAAGATCTTCGTGGGACCCTCGATGGATTTCTGCGGACAGGGCCAGGGAGTATGAATTTGTTTTTTTATTTTGCGTCTTTTTCAGGTCGAGGGTCTTCAGGACGGATTGAGCGTACAATAAAATATGGTCAAAAAGTGGGTGTCTTTATTTCATTAAAATATTTTTTTTCTAGTGTTTGTGGGGTTTTTTTTAACCCTTTCATTGGATTAATAATGGATAGGCGTCTTATTGACGCCTCTCCATTATTAACCAGGCTTAATGCCACCTTACAATAGCAAGGTGGCATTAACCCCTCATCACCCCATATCCCACCGCTACAGGGAGTGGGAAGAGAGGGGCTAAGTGCCGGAATTGGCACATCATTTTGATGCGCCTTTTCTGGGGCGGCTGCGGGCTTATATTTGTAGCCAGGGGGGGGCAAATATCCATGGCCCCTTTCCTAGGCTATGAATATAAGCCCACGGCTGTCTGCGTAGCCTTTCTGGCCTAAAAATATAGGGGGACCCCAACACTTTTTTTGGGGGGGCTCTCCCTTTATTTCTGAGCCAGAAAGGCTACGCAGACAGCTGTGGGCTTCATATTCATGGCCTGGGAACAGCCATGGGTATTTTAACCCCTTCCCAGGCCACAAATATTGGCATTGTCATTTTTTTTTTTTTGGGGGGGGTCCCCTTATATTTTTTTTTATCATTTTAATAGCATTAATAATGGATAGGCGTCTTATTGACGCCTCTCCATTATTAACCGGGATTAATGCCACCTTACAATAGCAAAAATACGTGCAACTGAAATACGTGGCACTGAAATACGTGATACGTGGCACTGAAATACGTGATACGTGGCACTGAAATACGTGATACGTGGCACTTAAATACGTGATACGTGGCACTGAAATAAGTGGCACTGAAATACGTGATATGTGGCACTTAAATACGTGGCACTTAAATACGTGATACGTGGCACTGAAATACGTGGCACTGAAATACGTGGCACTGAAATACGTGGCACTGAAATACGTGGCACTGAAATACGTGATACGTGGCACTTAAATACATGGCACTTAAATAAGTGATACGTGGCACTGAAATGCGTGGCACTGAAATGCGTGGCACTGAAATGCGTGGCACTGAAATGCGTGGCACTGAAATACGTGACACTGAAATACGTGACACTGAAATACGTGATACGTGGCACTGAAATACGTGGCACTGAACTACGTGATACGTGGCACTGAAATACGTGGCACTGAAATACGTGACACTTAAATACGTGATACGTGGCACTTAAATACGTGGCACTTAAATAGCTGGATAGAGCTGGATCCGCGGGCTGTGATCTGGCCTACGCTCAGCACTCTGCGGAGCGCTGTCATTCAAAACACGTCCACTCATTTTGGTGTTTAGTCCCAAAATGGAGGATGGAAGAAGAAAAGGGTTGGACAAGGAAATGACATCATTTCTTTTTTTTTTTTTCCCCACTGCAGTTAAAGCTTTATTTGTGTCAAACACAGACAATCTGCAGAGAAAACTGCATAAAAAACCGCACTAAAAACCTCATCAAAAAACGCACCAAAACGCACCAAAAACCACACCTGCGTTTTCTGCCAAGAGCTGCGGTTTTTAGTGCAGAAAAAACAGCAGGGAAATCAGGAACGTGTGAACATGGCCTAAGAGAGATATGGCCCACATGAAGAAATGTATACCAGGTTGCCACCTGGCATAAAAAAATAGCACGAGCTCTGAACCTCTCAGTGAACACTGTTTGAGTCAACATCCAAAAACAATAGTAGTATAACACTGGCCGTCTAGCTGAACTGACATCCGAAGCAAGGAGAACACTAATTAGAGAAGCAGCCAAGAAGCCCATGGTCACTCTGGAGGAGATGCAGAAATCCACAGCTTATGTGGGGGAATCTGTCCACAGGACAACGATTAGTCGTCTACTCCACAAATCTGGCATTAAGAAAGACATTTTTGAAAGCAAGCTATAAGAAGTCCCTTTTTGCAGTTTGCAAAATGCCATTTAGAGGGCACAGCTAGCATGTGGAAGAAGGTGCTCTGGTCAGATAAGACCAATGTAGAATTTTTAGGTTACAGGCAAAACGCTGCCTGTGGTGGAAAACTAATACTGCACATCACCATGATAATACAGTCCCTACTGTCAAACGTAGTGGCAGCATCATGCTGAGGGGATGCTTTTCTTCAGCAAGGGCAGGGAAGCTGGTCAGAATTAATGGAAAGATGGGTGGAGCTGAATATAAGACAATCCTGGAAAAGACTTTAGACTGGGCTGTAGTTTCACCTATCAGCAGGACAACGACCCTAAACATACTGCCAGAGTTACAATGCAATGGTTTATATCAAAGTATATTCATATTTGTGAATGGTCCAGTCACAGTCCAGACCCAAACTCAATTGAGAATTTGTGGAATTGTGGGAAGATTTGAAAAATGCACTTCAGACGCTCTCCATCCAATGTCACTGAGCTAGTATGCAAAGAATGGGTAACAATTTCTGCCTCTAGATGTGCAAAGCTGGTAGAAACATGCCACAAAACACTTGCAGCAATAATTGCAGCAAAAGGTGGTCCTGCAAAGGATTGACTCTGGGAGGCTGTATACAAATGGATGTCACAATATTTTAAAATATTTAGAAAACCATGTCTCATTTCCTTTACACTTCACAAAAGCTGCTCAGTTATGGGAGTCTATGGAATATAGCGAAGGGGGGGCTAGTGGAGCAGAGTGAGAGGCAGAGAAGCAGATTGTGCAGATTCTAGCTAGTTTATCCCAGAGCTAGATTTACATCTACACAGCTCAGTACTGCTGTATATTTTTTTCCATGCTACTGCTGCTTCTGTGTTCAATCAAAAGAAGAAAATACATCAGAAACCCCTCTTTCCGTGTGTTTAGTCTGTGGGAGACATACCGTATATACTCGAGTATAAGCCGACCCCCCTAATTTTGCCACAAAGAACTGGGAAAACTTAATGACTCGAGTATAAGCCTAGGGTGGAAAATGCAGCAGCTACCGGTGAATTTCAAAAATAAAAATAGATGCTCCATACCGTTCATTATGGCCCCATAGATGCTCCATATAAAGCTGTGCCACATATAATGCTCTGCACCGTTCATTATGGCCCGATATATGCTCCACATAAAGCTGTGCCATAAACAATGCTCTGCACCGTTCAGTATGGTCCCATAGATGCTCCACATAAAGCTGTGCCATATAGAATGCTCTGCACCGTTCATTATGGCCCCATAGATGCTCCACATAAAGCTGTGCCATATATAATGCTCTGCACCGTTCAGTATGGCCCCATAGATGCTCCACATAAAGCTGTGCCATATATAATGCTCTGCACCGTTCAGTATGGCCCCATAGATGCTCCACATAAAGCTGTGCCATATGTAATGCTCTGCATCGGTCATTATTGCCCCATAAGATGCTCCATATAAATCTGTGCAATATATAATGCTGCTGCAATAAAAAAAAAGATTACATACTCACCTCTCTTGCTGCCTGCTGCTCCTCAGCGTCCCGTCTCGGCGTCTCTCCGCACTGACTGTTCAGGCAGAGGGCGGCGCGCACACTAGTACGTCATCGCGCCCTCTGACCTGAACAGTCAGAGCAAGAGGATGGGAAGACGGAGTGGCGCCCGGCGTGTGGAACGCGGACAGGTAACTATGACATACTTTGCTCCCGGCGTCCCTGGCTCCTTATCCCGGACAGATGGTCTCCGGGTGCCGCAGCCTCTTCCTCTGTCAGCGGTCACCGTTACCGCTCATTAGAGAAATTAATATGCGGCTCCAAACCTATGGGAGTGGAGTCCATATTCATAACTTTAATGAGCGGTCCCACGTGACCGCTGAAGAGGGGAAGAGCTGCGGCACCGAAGACCGTGGGACGGGCAGGGGGAGCTCCAGGAGCGCCGGGACTAGGTGAGTATGCGACAGTCCTCTCTCCCCCTCACCCGCCGACCCCACCGCCGATCATGACTCGAGTATAAGCCGAGAGGGGCAATTTCAGCCCAAAAATTTGGGCTGAAAATCTCGGGTTATACTCGAGTATATACGGTAATAGTTGCTTGCCTCCTCCCATCTGCTCTGAGTCCATTCTAATTGAGATAAAGGCTTCAGAGGGGAAAACTTTTAAATGTAGGATACTGGTCAGAAAGTGTTATTCTTCATCTACAGAGAGGATGGATTAGTCTTGTGTGGCAAATGCTGTTTTGTTTTGGTTGTGGAAAATTAATTGCATGAGTTAAGTAAGGTGATAATGAATTTTTTTTTCACAGATGTATTCATAAGCAAGAGCTTTGGATGTGGGCTTTATAAGACCTGGAACACTGGGAAAATATATATAAGTGCTTCTCACTAAATTAGAGTATCATCAAAAAGTTAATTTATTTCAGTTCTTCAATACAAAAAGTGAAACTCATATATTTTATATAGAGTCATTACAGAGTGATCTATTTCATGTGTTTATTTCTGTTAATGTTGATGATTATGGCTTACAGCCAATGAAACCCAAGTCATTATCTCCGTAAATTAGAATAATTAAATTAGAATAAAAAACAACCTCAAAGGCTTCCTAAGCGTTTAAAAAGGTCCCTTAGTCTGTTTCAGTAGGCTCCACAATCATGGGGAAGACTGCTGACTTGACAGATGTCCAGAAGGCAGTCATTGACACACTCCACAAGGAGGGTAAGCCACAAAAGGTCATTGCTAAAGAAGCTGGCTGTTCACAGAGTGCTGTATCCAAGCATATTAATGGAATGTTGTGTGGAAGGAAAAAGTGTGGTAGAAAAAGGTGCACAAGCGACCAGGATAACTGCAGCCTTGAAAGGATTGTTAAGAAAAGGCCATTCAAAATTTTTTGGGAGATTCACAAGGACTGAACTGCTGCTGGAGTCATTGCTTCAAGAGCCACCACACACAGACATATCCAGGACATACTGGGCTACAAGTGTCGCATTCCTTGCGTCAAGCCACTCATGACCAATAGACAACGCCAGAAGAGTCTTACCTGGGCCAAGGAGAAAAAGAACTGGACTGTTGCTCAGTGGTCCAAGGTGTTGTTTTGAGATGAAAGTAAATTTTGCATTTAATTTGGAAATCAAGGTCCCAGAGTCTGGAGGAAGAGTGGATAGGCAAACAATCCAAGCTGCTTGAGGTCTAGTGTGAAGTTTCCACAATAAGTGATGGTTTGGGGAGCCATGTCATCTGCTGGTGTAGGTCCACTGTGTTTTATCAAGACCAAAGTCAGCGCAGCTATCTACCAGGAAATTTTAGAGCACTTCTTGCCTCCCTCTGCCGAGAAGCTTTATGGAGATGGAAATTTCATTCTCCAGCAGGACTTGGCACCTGTCCACACTGCCAAAAGTACCAATACCTGGTTTAATAACAACAGTATCACTGTGCTTGATTGGCCAGCAAACTCGCCTGACATTAACCCCATAGAGAATCTATGGGGCATTATCAAGAGGAAGATGAGACACCAGACCCCACAATGCAGACAAGCTGAAGGCTGCTATCAAAGCAACCTGGGCTTCCATAACATCTCAGCAGTGCCACAGGCTGATCACCTCCATGCCACACCGCATTGATGCAGTAATTGATGCAAAAGAAACCCCGACCAAGTATTGAGTGCATTTACTGAACATACATTTCAGTAGGCCAACATTTTGGATTTTAAAATTTATATTATTATTATTATTATTATTATTAATATTCTAATTTACTGAGATGTATATACTGAGCCATAATCCTCAACATAAACAGAAATAAACACTTGAAATAGATCACTCTGTTTGTAATGACTCTATATAATATGAGTTTTACTTTTTGTATTGAAGAACTGATATAAATTTACTTTTTGGTGATATTCTAATTTAGTGAGAAGCACTTGTATATTGTAATATACATTGCAATACAAATTGTTTAGACAGTGAATAATTGCTAATTAAGTTTTACTTTTGACGTTGTTTTCTTCCTGAAGAAAGTTTGCATTTTGGTAAAATATACTACTAGTTTACCATTCTCAACCAGACAATATAGCTAGAACCAGGTAGAATTAAAGGGGATGTCCGCGTCAAGAACATCTTGCTCCCTGTGTGTAGTTTGTTATAAAAAAATAAAAAAAGCTAAAACAAACTACTTTTTTCACCCTCCTTAGGTTCATTGCTGAGTCTCTGGCGCTACTCCTGGTGTCCCGTATTGGCTGCAGAGCTGGCGTGACGTCAACAGTGCGGCAGCCAATTAGTGAACTGAGCTCTGCCTGTGTAGATAGAATGCCCACTTAGAGGTGCTGCACAAACTGATTGGCTTTCAATATGTCATTGGTGCTGCAGCCAATACCAGACACCAGGAGCAGCGCCAAAGACTCAGAGTTGAACCCGGGGATGATGATTATTTCTTTTTATAAATTACAAACTCCACCTAGGAAGCAACATTTTCTGAAAGTGATAATTGCACCCTAGTAATGGTTACATTTCTTGGTGAATTATCTGCATTTCTGCACTGCTGGCACTAGGTGGTGCTGTATCATTTGTAACTAAGGATGGATTCGCCTAACAAGCTATTCTATGACCTTGTGTTTCAAGATATATCGTAATATGTTGTGTAGTGTAATGCTATAAATACTATGGTGTTTTTTTCCTGTCTTTCTCAGTAAACTTTGGCTGTTTATCTTTATACTGGTTTTGGATGGATTTTTCATAGGTCTTTCTGGCATACCAGTTTATCCAGAAATGCTCAGTGCAGCATAGTAAGTAGAACATTTTACTATAATATTCAGTTTGAACCAATGGTGCAGTTTGAAATTGGAAAGTTTCATCTTTTTTTTTTTTTTTTAAGAAATAAATAAAAAAAAAATTTAAGTGTGTTGTCCAGGACTAAGATATTGATGACTACTCATTAATAGAAATAATCAATATGAGATTTTTAGGAGTCCAGCACCCTCACTGATCAGCAGGTTTCATGGCCACTGGAAGTGCATAGTGTATGGAGTACAGAGCTCAGAATACCATGTAGTGTATGACCTTGGGTAATGCACAACAGTAGAAGCTGTATTACGGTGTAGCTGTGGTGTGCAGTTCTGTACACTGTGTCCTGCCAATAACTTCAGGTCCTGATATAATAGCTATTTGGTCGGCTCTCTGGCTGTCAAACCTCCAATGATCCGATATTGACCTATGTGAAGAATTGGTCATCAATATCTCAGTATATCCAAGTTATCTGCTGTTTATGCTGACTTTGGCTGTGCTACACATTTGTGGGTTTGTATTGTGACCCCAAGGCTACTGCTACAGCAACAAGTAATTGGACAAAAAGTCCAACCGTGTTGTCTATTTTGTAACTTGCTTGCCACAATACGCTTGGGGGGCAAAATGTGGCCCCATTCACTAGTATCACAGTGCGATGTAGCAGCGACACATAGCAAACTTGTGTCGCTCTTAAAGTTAGTACATACCCCCAGCATAAAGGTGCACATTATTATTATTATTATTATTTATTTATATAGCACCATTGATTCCATGGTGCTGTACATGAGAAGTGGTTACATACAAATTAAGGATATCACTTACAGTAAACAAACTAACAATGACAGACTGGCAGACTGGTACAAAGGGGAGAGGACCCTGCCCTTGCGGGCTTACATAATACATTAGATGTGTAAGAAATTAGTTTTGAAGCCTTTGCTTACTCCCTTATGTCTTTCATTTCTGGTTTTGACTTTTTTGCTACAAATGGACCATTATGTGATTTTGCGATGTAACTGATTTGAACTATTAACATCTTATTTGCTTCCAGTGAGAATGGCTTTGAAGAAGGCCTCAGCACTTTGGGCTTGATATCTGGACTATTCAACGCAATGTGGTCTACAGGGTATGGGCTTCTTTATCATTAGTCGTTGTATTGATACCACCACTTTTCGTTAATGTGATTATATGATCCTGTTTATCAGTCAAAAGAAAAGCTGTACAACAAACATTTAGTGATCCAACGGCCACATTGTCAGATCCTACAACTCCTAAAATCCACAATAAAACATAAAAAGTTTACAGATTTTAAATCTGAGACACTTTTGGTATACCTAACAAGGAAAGTTATATATTTCTTAAAATATAGACATAGTTTGTTCAGATGCTTTGTTATAAATTTTATATAATAAATGTGCTTACTTACTTAAAAAAATTTTGTGGCTAGTAATCGGGGCCTTCATCCCTTGCAAGTCCTAGAGTCATATCATTTAACCTACCCATGTATTTGCTATTTATTGCTCCATAGGCTGGTGAACTCAGAGGTCAGGTCTCTGAAATCCTGCCCATGCTCTGTTGCTGAACACAGTCAAAATACCTCCAGGCGTTTATTGCGGATGGCGGAGGTATTGCTCGGTCCCAATAGCTGCTGCCAGTTCTGAACTGAAGGCTCTGCTGGACATTTTCCAATTTTAATAGAAAGTAACCTTCATTAGTGATGGGCGAACCCGAACGGTATGTTACAGTTCGGGTTTAGCAACCCGAATAAAATGTGTTGAATGCCAATCGATAAGCTTTTCCGGTTTGGGCACTTCTGGCTCCGTCACTGTGTTTGGCCTGCACAATATGTAAAAAAAATAAAGATGTGGGGTTCCTCTTTATTTTTGATAATAAGCGCTGGCAGCCCTCAGCTGTCTAGTTTATCTTGGCTGGTTATCAAAAATAGACCCCCATGCTGTTTTATTTTTTATTTAATTTTAAAAAAATGGCATGGTGGTCCCTGGAGCGCCCCCACACCGCCGCAGGGCCGAGGGGTACCCGGAGCCGGGCCTCGGGGATCTCAGTCCTGGGGTTGTCACGGTGGCTAGACCCGGTCCGTGGCCCTGTCTGTCAGTGGGGGACGTCCGTTGCAAATAGGTACTGTTAACGGTGGTATAGCGGTGCAGTTGTGGGGTGCAGGTCGCGGTAAATAACGAGGACACCAGGTTGCAGTCTCTTTACCTCTTTACTGGAGATCTCTCGGTCCTCAGTCCAGAATCCGGTCCACCAGGCTGCGCAAGTCCGGCCGGTCCAATGGCACTTCCAGAGTTCTCCTCACAAGTGGAAATCAGTGCCTTCCTTCTTAGCGCTTTGTGTTGTAGTCCTTCCCTGCTGTGCTTACGGAAAGTACCCCACAACTGTTGTGTCTGTTTCTTAAGTTCCCTCACAACTCGATTAACTGATCTTCTGCTAATCTTCCGTACCTTCCTGATGTTACAGTAAGAACGGCACCCGTTTGTCAGGTAGGCCTGGAGTTCTTCCGGGACCCTAGAGACGCCCCTCTCCCGCAATTGCCCCCCAAGACTTCATAGGTGATATGTGGTAGACAGCCCGCCTGAGACTGACTGTCCTGCCGCTGTTTGGAGTATGGCTTAAAGCTGTATCTTATTCCACTCCCTCGGCGTTCCGGCCACCGGTAATGCGCCTCAGCAAGGTGCTGCCTCTTTCAACAAAACCCCTGCTGGTATTCTCCTTCTGCTTGATTTCGTTTCTCACTCAGCACAATCTATCTCGCTTCTAATCCTTTCTTAGGGCACCGCCGCTATTCTGAGCAGGCACGGTCCCGTTACGTTCTTTCAATGCCAAGCCTCTGCCAGGATCCCACCCCTGGCAGAGACCCTACTGTCTCTTCCTCCACAACACCCTCTCTCACTAGGTGTTGCTTCGTTCGATCCAGTCAGCTTTCTCTACTAACTTCCTGCCTGACCCCCAGTTTACCCACTATGGTGGGGAGTGGCCTAATGAATAGCACCCTTAGCTCCCCCCGGAGGCCCAGCTGTGAAACATATTGGTGTCTGTGATACCTGATTGGAGGAACTCCTTCAGTGCCATCGAACGCACCATGGCTCCCCTTAGTGGCGGAGCCACAGTACTGCAACGACCAGGACTCTGGGGCGCTGCACTCCCCCCTGGTTAAACACAGTACTCCGGGACTGGGAAGAAAACAACAATACAGGTTAGCAAAAAGACATACAAATTTGTTGAGTGCAAAACAATAAGCATACTTGAACAGGCTTCCCTTTATGGGAGGTGAGGACACTTGAACGTTACAAAACATAATCAAATATCATAGCAACAGGCTACAATTAACTCTCATTACCCAACCGGGTATTCTACTAAGTGCAAATGCTGGAACAATAAATTAACATTGCCTTTAAGAAACATACACTCTTAGTTTATCAAAGGCCTTCCTATAATCACATTACAGGGCAAGGTAACTTCACATTCTCCTACTTTGAACCTGCAGGACCGCCTGTCCCTATGGCACCAGACCTACTGCCTCTCCTTTCTTTTACAGGACCGCCCCGTTCAGCCAGGGCCTACTGCCTTTCTCTACTATACATAGTATAGACATAACATTCCTTTCCATTTGAGAGCATGGAGCCCACTCTGCTTGGCTCCTATAAGGACTCACTAACCCCTACGGGTCTACTTTCTGTCCTTAGTAACGAACTAACTTTCTATGGGGACGCAGGGTTTACCTTCTATCCTCACCTTCGTTATTACTTCTTTACTTTCAGTTAAACGGAACTCTACATCTACCCCTACGGGCTTTCTACATCTTTCTCTTCAAAGAACATTATCTAGGTTTCACATTTTAAACAAATTATACACACATAACTTTTCCATGAAAAACAGTTACATTTCCTTCAAAGCATTATCTTGACATTACTGTTCTAAAACAGTATCACTTTCAAGTTCAATTCTAACCTCCCCTTTAAGAGGAGATCAAGTCTTTCTGAGGTAGCTCTTCTTCTCAGCCTACCAGTCCATGCAAAGGCTCCGGAATGGTATCTTCGCAAAATGTCTTTAAACAAAACCAGTAGGAAGCACCTTTAAGAAGGTGCAAACTATTTACAAGAAAGTTCAAATCATGCACAGTCCATGATTTCGCAGTTTGTGTAACTTTGTGCAAAAACTTCAAGAAAACAACAATAGTGACCCCGGGTCAACAAAGGGGTCACCTTTTTAAAGTTTACCCTGGACGGGTTTAGCAGCAACTTAAAGAACAAACAGTAACTATTTACATTTTCAGGTTTCCGAGGTTTACTCTTGCTCAGGTGGCTTGGGCTCCTGCCCCCCGGCCACTGTGGTGCCAGTGTCCGCGGTTCGAACGTGCAGATGAACTCGACTGGCCAACTCAGTGGCCGCTACCAGGCGCACTGTCGCGATGGTGACAAGGTCGGGTGCTCCTGGGACCAGGTCCGAGGTGGTAAGGGTCGCGGCTCCAAACATACACCGCCGAACATTCCGTGCATACCACCCGAGCGGGTTCTGGTGGCGGCTGTAGGTCACCTGATCCCCCTTTTGCAATGGTTCTCCACGTCGGCCACAGCAGGGAGCCCTCACGTTACAGTGCGCAACAAAAACGTCAGTATCCAATCCCGGCTCGTGTATGAGGCCCCACCCCCTTCTTGCATGGTAGGCCAACACAGTGCCCCGCCTTATCACGTCTCTGTCATCCCATGCCGGAGGGGATTGTTGTATTTTCGATGGACCCATCGGCTCGGCCTCTTTCCGGCCTTTCCACTGTAGAATCAAGCACTGTCTATATTGTTCCCACGTAAGCACCGCAAGAGTGGACCCGTTCTCCTGGGATCCATCTGTCCCAACCCAGGGGCTGTCCCACCGAAGAACTACTCCATCTAGACTCACATCCACGGGCTCTCCCACTCTAGTCGACAGCGGTGGCACCATCCTCCCCAGGTCACCAGGGGATAACACCATTAACCCTGCCGAGAAGGGTCGACCTTTACTGAGATGGAGGTGGGTCGTGGAAGCGGACTCGTGAGGGGGAGCAGGGGCGTCTTCCATACCTACGCCTGATGTGGTTCCACCGATGTCGATCCGGTCCGCTGACAAGAACGCTGGAGTCGGCTGCTGCTCGGACCGCGGCTCTTCCGATGCGGCCCCCGAACGCTGCTCCGCTCGCTGTGGTTCCTCCTCCACGGACTCCAAGGTCAGGGTTGGTGGACTCAGCTCTGCTATCTGTTCCAGGAGTTTCAGGTCCTCCGGCTGCAGGGGACATAAGTCCGTCTCCGGTGAAGAGGGGCAAGCCGGAGTCGCATCTTCCTCGCTCAGGCACTTGCTGTTCATCATCGCTGCCTGATAGTCGGTGGCAGTGCATGCACCTGACTCCGCCATTTCTCCGAGGTCGGGCTTCTCCATCTCCTGCTTCCCGCCGTTGCAAATCAGGAGGTTGTCTTCTGCTTTGGGGCAGGTCATCTCCTTGCAGCCCGAAGCGCAGAGGGCGGTATCCATTTCTCGCGCCATTCTGGTAGTCTCCTCCCATAGCACGCCCTCCTTCTTCTCCAAAGTAGCAATGGCGGCGGCTTTTGGCGGGAACTTCTATTGGTCAGTGGTAGCACACAGTCTCTCAATAAAGCTACAGTTCATGCACAACAAATCACAGTCTCTAGGCACACATGACCTGATTCTTCAGGCTTAAGTAGATCCTGTTCGTGACGCCAAGATTTGGAGCGCCCCCACACCGCCGCAGGGCCGAGGGGTACCCGGAGCCGGGCATCGGGGATCTCAGTCCTGGGGTTGTCACGGTGGCTAGACCCGGTCCGTGGCCCTGTCTGTCAGTGGGGGACGTCCGTTGCAAATAGGTACTGTTAACGGTGGTATAGCGGTGCAGTTGTGGGGTGCAGGTCGCGGTAAATAACGAGGACACCAGGTTGCAGTCTCTTTACCTCTTTACTGGAGATCTCTCGGTCCTCAGTCCAGAATCCGGTCCACCAGGCTGCGCAAGTCCGGCCGGTCCAATGGCACTTCCAGAGTTCTCCTCACAAGTGGAAATCAGTGCCTTCCTTCTTAGCGCTTTGTGTTGTAGTCCTTCCCTGCTGTGCTTACGGAAAGTACCCCACAACTGTTGTGTCTGTTTCTTAAGTTCCCTCACAACTCGATTAACTGATCTTCTGCTAATCTTCCATCCCTTCCTGATGTTACAGTAAGAACGGCACCCGTTTGTCAGGTAGGCCTGGAGTTCTTCCGGGACCCTAGAGACGCCCCTCTCCCGCAATTGCCCCCCAAGACTTCATAGGTGATATGTGGTAGACAGCCCGCCTGAGACTGACTGTCCTGCCGCTGTTTGGAGTATGGCTTAAAGCTGTATCTTATTCCACTCCCTCGGCGTTCCGGCCACCGGTAATGCGCCTCAGCAAGGTGCTGCCTCTTTCAACAAAACCCCTGCTGGTATTCTCCTTCTGCTTGATTTCGTTTCTCACTCAGCACAATCTATCTCGCTTCTAATCCTTTCTTAGGGCACCGCCGCTATTCTGAGCAGGCACGGTCCCGTTACGTTCTTTCAATGCCAAGCCTCTGCCAGGATCCCACCCCTGGCAGAGACCCTACTGTCTCTTCCTCCACAACACCCTCTCACTAGGTGTTGCTTCGTTCGATCCAGTCAGCTTTCTCTACTAACTTCCTGCCTGACCCCCAGTTTACCCACTATGGTGGGGAGTGGCCTAATGAATAGCACCCTTAGCTCCCCCCGGAGGCCCAGCTGTGAAACATATTGGTGTCTGTGATACCTGATTGGAGGAACTCCTTCAGTGCCATCGAACGCACCATGGCTCCCCTTAGTGGCGGAGCCACAGTACTGCAACGACCAGGACTCTGGGGCGCTGCATCCCCCTATTTGTGATAACAAGCCAAGGTAAAACAGACATCTAGGGGCTGGTATTCTCATGCTTGGAAGGTCCATGGATATTTTCCCCTCCATAGCCTAAAAATGGCAGCCCTCATCCATTCCAGAAAAGGCGCATTCATTCAGTTCTGGATTTTTGCCTGGCTCTTCCCGCTTGCCTTGTGTATTGGTAAGCGGGGTAACATTTTGGGGTTGAAGTGAGCTGTGTAACGTTTGCGGACATCAAACCCAGGGGTTTGTAATGGAGAGGTGTATATATGACACCCCCATTACTAACCCCATAGTCAAAAGTAATAAACACATACACAGATGTCTATCCAATGAATGTGCTATGTCTGTGAGGGGGCCAATATCCATGTTCCCGTCCCATCTCATTAATATCAGCCCACTGCTGTCTTCTTAGCCTTTGCTGGCTATTAAAAATAGAGGGAACCCAGCGTAATTCTTTGGGGGAGTAGCACCTTTTCAATAACCATTAAAGGCTACACTGACAGCTGTAAGCTGATATTAATATCCTGGGTAGGAAGCTTCATGGAATAATAACACCAGAATAATAACACCAGCCCCAGCTGTTTGCTTTCCCTCAGCTGATTAAAAAAAAAATAAGGGGGATTCCACGCTACTTTTTTCGTTTATTTATTAGCTAAATGCATGTACAGAAAGATATACATGCACTGCACTAATTATATTTCTCGCTGGCCTCTTTCTTACCATGCCCAGTCGCTGGCTGGTGAAGACTGTAATCAGTGTCACCTGCTCTCACTGCTATCAGCGAGAGCAGGCAAAGCTGATGAGAGTAGTAGTCATCAGCCAGTGCCTTACTGACGGTAACCTTGTCACCACCGGTCACAGCTGCTGGCTCACACGCTGTCCTCTGCATGGGGGTATGGAACTCCGCAGCAGACCGCGATACCAGTGATGACTTCAGTAAGGTTACCACCTGACAGAGCCGGTGTATATCACGTTGTCCCACAGATAACAGCGTGGTATCTGCCGGATGTTTGGACCCCTCGTTAAGTTGAATGGGGATCGGGTACCGTTCTAGTACTTTTTATTTTCTTTTTAATGGGAGAAAGGGGACTGATTTTAGCTTTTTTTTATTTTTTGAAAACTTTTTTCACTATTTTAGTCCCTTTATAGGACTTGTACCCGCAATCATCTGATCACTTGTACTATATACAGTAATGCTGTATTTTCTGCAGATAGTAAAAGTCACAGTCTCCTTTGAAGCCCAGCCACAGGCTGAGTTTCAAGGGTTCTTCGTAATGACAGTCACAGAGGACTTCAGCCGACCCCTGACTGTCATACCAACTTATTTGTGCTCTTCGTTTGCGTCACGGTTGCGCGGATGGGCACATAGAATGATATGCCCCCATGCCAGGAGTTTAACAGACGTGGTTGAAGCTCTGCTGCCCCCACAGCTGTTAGTCAGGTCGTGACTGTACCACACAGTTGCTGCCTGCCAGATCTGGGGCGAGCTCACCTCATAAGCCTTCTCCATACCCCTGGTACCGACTTAAGCTGTACATGTATGGCGGCTGTCGGTAACGGGTTAAAGATCTCTACAAAACATTGTTTTTCCATTCTATCTGAGATATCAGTAGATGCTCCAATTAGGCCATGTTCCGTATTTGGTCAGTATTTTACCTCAGTATTTGTAAGCCAAAACCAGGAGTGGGTGATAAATACAGAAGTGGTGACGTGTTTCTACTATACTTTTCCTCTGATTGTTTCACTCCTGGTTTTTACACATACTGATGTAAAATACTGAACGTGGCCTTGCAGGAAAAACAGCCCACAAAAGTCGCAAGTTGCTGGCAGAGCTGATCTGGTCTGCCAGATCACAGCAGTCTTGTATGCCGAACAATACCCATTGATCACATGACTGCTGGATACTACATCCACTCTTCTGTCTTCTCTCCAGGGTCCCTGACTGTATTTTGACAGCTGAGGACTGAATCTGAATGAATGTAACTTCTTTCTCCATTCAAAGGGGATGTGTCACCTTGGAAAATGTACCAGCAGACTTGGGGTTAGTCTGCAGATTAATCGTATAATGCCTCCTGGACTTGAAAGTTGATTGCATCCGGAAGTAAAAAAGTTAATGTTCTCACAGTAGCTGCACTTTCAGTAATATGGCTGGGTAGCATTGTAATGCTGTTTAGCTGCAGATTAATGTATGAACATGTAATCCCTTAAAACTGTTTTTATTATTACTAAATATTAAAAAAAAACAACCTAGTGTGACAATCAATCATTAAATTGCATTTAAGAATTGTAGCAATAAATAAGTAATCATAGCATGCATGATAGCATAGACCACAGTAAACTACAAGATACCTAGAGGGTCCCTACAATAATCCTATCTGATTCCGGCCTGTCTGTGGAGGTTGGCACCCGAAAGAGTACGATTTTTTGGCGCCCCCACTCAACGAAGACTTATTCTGTCTACCCTTGATGTCCCTTATACTAGGCAGGCAGGAAAACATATAGATTTAAGATAAGAAATGAAGATATAGGTCAATTTGTGATATTCCTTAGCTAAAATTGATCAACGAACATCCTCCTTCTCAGGAAAGGATGATATATCTCCTGTAGGTATTTTGTAGATAATCATCGAGGTATACTGGATAACAAAAAAATTGCAATAGATGATCCACGCCTATAATAACTCCTAAAGGGTAAATACCTACGGAATAAAGGTTCTATTTGTGAAAAAACTCTTCTCCCCCAGCCTTGTTATGAATAGTAGTAGATGAAGGCTAGGGTGGAATATGAGCCCAGAATGCTAGGTAACATGGGAACAATACAGTCTTAAACAGATACAGAGGCCTCATAAAATCGAGTAAGGAACTTATGGAAGTAAACTGTGCCTCAATGTGTTTCCCTGTCCCCACGGTTCATCAGAAGGCCTGGTGGATAATGGAGATGCCAGAGATGCAGGATGCTATGTTATTGTTAGCATCAATATCATAGCACCCTGTATCGCTGACCTTCTGGGTATATTGTAGTTTACTTTGGTCTAGGCTACCATGCATGCTATGATTCTTTACTTACTTTTATAATTCTTTAATGCAATTTTATAATGGACGGTCACACTGGGTTAGTGTTTTTTTAATATTTAGTAATAATACAAACGGTTTTAAGGGATTACATATTCACACAAAACTATTTATTCCCTAGTCTCTAGACAAACTTTTCATATCGCTGCAGATTAACCCTACATCTGCAGGTAAATAGAAATTTCAGAGGTGACATATTCTCATTAAGAGACACTTTTTCCCCTACTCCCCGCTTTATGAACTCTCGATACATTCTGAAAAAGAAAAAAGGTTCAAATCCAGTAATACTAATAGTATCCTTAAATAGTGCTTGGGTAGCTCTTTCAGAATGTATAATTATGACTACTTTACAAAAGGAAAGAAAGCAAAAGGAGATTTTAATGGTGGCAGTTAAGGGTACTTATTTCTCAGTGCCGCTTTTTAATGGTGCTGAGAAACAAGTGTATAGCGCCCCCCAGTGTCGGAAATTCTCCAGGGTCTTGGCTACCGGGGGTACCTGAGACACCAGAGAACATGATTCGGGTCGGTTTTTACCGACCCCAGTGTCCCTGGACCCTCCTACGTCCCTCGGTCTGTCTGCCGGCGCCTTCTTACTAGAAGAAAATGGCTTGCGCATGCACAGTGCACCTGCTGAGATCTGCTGGCCGCCACCCGGCAACAATAGCACATTTTTCCTATTGGTTCAGTTTGAGCATTGTGATAGACCCTATCACAGTGATCAAAATAAAAAATAGTAAATCAAACCCCCCTTTATCACCCCCTTAGTTAGGTAAAATTAATAAAATAAAAATGTATTTCCATTTTTCCATTAGGGTTAAGGTTGGGGCTAGGGTTAGGGTTGAGTAAGGGTTAGGGTTGGGGCTAGGGTTTGAGTTAGGGTTATGGTTGGGCTAGGTTTAGGGTGGGGCTAGATTTAGAGTTGGGGCTAGAGCTAGGGTTGGCTAGAGCTAGGGTTGGGGCTAGTGCTAGGGTGGGGGCTAGTGCTAGGGTTGGGGCTAGGTTTAGGGTTGGGACTAAGTTTATGGTAGGGGCCAGAGCTAGTGTTGGGGCCAGAGCTAGTGTTGGGGCCAGAGCTAGTGTTGGGGCCAGAGCTAGGGTTGGGGCTAGAGCTAGGTTTAGGGTTGAGATCAGGGTTTGGGTTGAGATCAGGGTTAGGGTTATGGTTAGGGGTGTTTTGGGGTTAGGGTTATTGTTACGGTTGGGATTAGGGTTAGGGGTGTGTTGGTGTTAGGGTTGGAGTTAGAATTGGAGTGTTTCCACTGTTTAGGTACATCAGGGGGTCTCCAAATATGACATGGCGCCCACCATTGATTCCAACCAATTTTGCGTTCAAAAAGTCAAACGGTGCTCTCTCCCTTCTGAGCCCTGCCATGCGCCCAAACAGTGGCTTTCCCCCACATACGGGGTATCAACGTACTCAGGAGAAATTGCACAACACATTTTATGGTTCATTTTCTCCTGATATGCTTGAGAAAAAAAAAAAAATGGTCCAAAGTAATTTTTTTGTGAAAAAAGTATAATGTTCATTTTTTTTCCTTCCACATTGCTTTAGTTCTCGTGAAGCATCTGAAGGGTTAATAAACTTCTTGAATGTGGTTTTGCGCACCTTGAGGGGTGCAGTTTTAGAATGGTGTCACTTTTGGGTATTTTCTGTTAAATTAACCCCCCCAAACTCACTTCAAATGTGAGGTGGTCCCTAAAAAAAATGGTTTTGTACATTTTGTTGGAAAATGAGAAATCGCTGGTCAACTTTTAACCCTTATAACGTCCTAACAAAAAAAAAATGTTTCCAAAATTGTGCTGATGTAAAGTAGACATGTGGGAAATGTTATTTATTAACTATTTTGTGTGACAGCGCGCTCTGATTTAAGGGTACAAAAGTTTGAAAATTGCAAAATTTTCAAAATTTTTGCCAAATTTCAATTTCTTTCATAAATAAATTCAAGTTATATGGAAGAAATTTTACCACTAACATGAATATGTCTTGAAAAAACATTCTCCGAATCAGTGAGATATGTTGAAGCTTTCCAGAGCTGTAACTTCATAAATTAACAGTGGTCAGAATTGTAAAAATTGGCTTGGTCATTAAGTAGCAAATTGGCTCTGTCACTAAGGGGTTAATGATAACAACATGTATTGATGTTTACATTTTTTTTGTTAAGCAAAATTTCCTTTATCTATTTTCAGATCATTTGTAGGCCCAACTCTTGGTGGATTTTTGAATGAAAAGTTCAAATTTCGGTCTGCAGCTGCCTTTCAAGGACTCTTACCTCTACTAGCTGTAAGTTACACATAGTTTTGTATCAGTCATATGAAAGAAATTATGGTTTTAATACTTGCTATTTTATACTTTTGCAGTTTGTACTGTGTTTAATATTTTATACCTGGGAAGCACATAACTCCAGAAAAAGGTAAAATGTCACAGTATAATTAAAGCATTTATTTGAAGAGCAGTGCTCATTGTTTCATCATGAGTTTATTATGTGTGCAGAAAGTGTGGTACATTAAAGGGCCACTGTCACCCCCCTCCAGCCGTTATAAACTAAAAGAGCCACCTTGTGCAGCAGTAATACTGCATTCTAACAAGGTGGCTCTTTTAGTTTTAGGTTCAAGTATACCCCAAAAAACGCGATTTGATACTTAGCCATAATTGGTGTCTCTAGCCACGTAGGCTGGTCCTCCCTCCCCAGCTCGAAACGCTCCTCTGCCGTCACTCACATCTTCTTGGTCTTTTTGCGGCGCCCCCTCAGCGCTGTTTACTTTTTTAAACCGGCGCCTGCGCTGTGTAGTACTGTTCTGCGCAGGCGCAGTAAGCTCTGGCCGTCTGCCGTCCAAGCCAGGCTTTCACACTGCGCCTGCGAAGAACAGTACTACACAGCGCAGGCGCCGGTTTGAAAACGTAAACAGCGCTGAGGGGGCGGCGCAGAAAGACCAAGAAGATGTGAGTGACGGCAGAGGAGCGTTTCGAGCTGGGGAGGGAGGACCAGCCTACGTGGCTAGAGACACCAATTATGGCTAAGTATCAAATCGCTTTTTTTGGGGTATACTTGAACCTAAAACTAAAAGAGCCACCTTGTTAGAATGCAGCATTACTGCTGCACAAGGTGGCTCTTTTAGTTTATAACGGCTGGAGGGGGGTGACAGTGGCCCTTTAAGCTCTTGTTACCAGTTTCCAATAGCTCAATACACATAAGGATAGAAAAATACCTATATCTGTGGTGTACTCCTGCAGTGCCGAAGCAGATTGACAATACCACTTTCATTTTCAATGTGTGGATAATAATCCAACAATTCAAGTGATGGGGAGGTGCTGTACCTGCAGAGTCAGTCACTGTGAATTGTTTGTTCTGTAATATACTACAGTAACAGCACCTTATAACAGCAAGTAGTAGTAGTCGTCATACATTGCAAACAAGGAGGGCCATTTAATAACCCTCTTTACTAAATTTGCTTTTGAATAAAAATCCTGAAAGCAAAGACTGTATGTTGGAGAGAGAAAAAGTGCTTCCTGGCTTGTGAGATGGGGGAAGCTATCATTTTTTTATTTACTATTTAGAAAAACATAAAACAAAAATGTGCTGTGTATAAAAAAAAAAAAAAAAAAAAAAAATCTCATTGGGGGACACAGTGACTGTTTGATAGTCAGCTGACACTATACATGCAACTAATTGAAAATTGGCTGCTCCCCCGCAAACTATACCTTGCCTGCCAGCACCAGGCTCTTCATTTATTCATAGTGTCACTTGTAGGCAACTGAGCTCTGAGTCTCAGACCTATTCTAGGACTTTAAAGACCAGTTTAAGAGTTGCCCTTTTTCTTTTTCCTTTTAAAAGAGGGAAACGTGGTGTAATTGTGCACTTTGTTTCACCCATGAAGTAGCAGAGAGTATAAACTGTATTGTTCAGTGGATATCCTCTTGCGCCTGTACAGCTAAACCATGTACCTTGACACATTCAGTGATCAGGTATCGGGACGTTGGTCTTTTAGTCTTGTGGTCCCTGCCTGCTTTCCCACCATAGCTTTGTTTGCATGGAGCAGAAGATGGAGTCCGGAATTCCCAAATTCTAGCCACAGGATCAAGCGTCATTAAGAGTAGGTCCCTTGCTGCAGCCCGGCGTCATGCTGACTTCACAATGGTCATTGTCCATGATAGCATCTCATTTTGAAGTGTCTTGAGTCCTAGCAGATACTGTATTTCTCCCGATTTAGTCCTGTACACCTCCCGTTGTTTGTTGTCCTGTCCCCTCCTCCGTCCTCCTTCTCTCCCTCAAAAATTCAGGTGCTGGCCCTGTGTACGGGGATATGAGTGAGGAAGGGCTCCTTTCCATGCTGTTTACTGTGCGTCTGGTTGTTGGCGTGTAGATAGAGCTTCTGTATTTTGGTAGAGTGTTTATCACATTAGGTGTTCAATCTTGTAGCCTGTGTATGCTCTAATCATGTGCAGTATGGTTGTAGCCCTTCGCTATTCACTTTGTATATTACTTTTTGTGATCAGTTCGTTAAGCGTTCTCACACCTCTATCCAATGGTCGTGTACAATGGGCCCCGCCCATAGGTCAGTCAGTGTTGTCAGTGTTTGCTCGCCTGATATCCAATTAACAGCACCGTCGGTGTGCACACACCCCTGACCAATCAACGCAGGTGTTGGGTCTCACCCACTGGCCAATCAGAGCTGGCAATTGATCCACATGCCATCAAGCCCGCCCCTTCTTGGCACTGGACCCTGCCCTTTTGGTTAACATGCCAGATTGTAGTCTAAATACTTCACTAGGTGTAGTTCCAATTTGTCCCTGTTTGATCACTTAGGGTACTCTATCCGCTCTCTACCAGAGGGGTTGGAGTATCAGTCAGAGTTCTGTAAGCAGATCTGATATTTAAGGACAGCTGCTAAGTCTCCTTATAGCCACCTTTTTTGTAAGCTAAACATTCCCAGATCCTTTAACCGTGTCTCGTAGGACATACTTTGCAGTCCGCTCACCATCTTGGTATCTCTTCTCTGAACTTGCTCCAGTTTTTCAATGTCTTTTTTAAAATCTGCACAGAACTGGACACAGTATTCCAGAAGAGGCCTGACCAAGAAGGAGTAGAGGGGATAATCACTTTGCTAGACTCTATGCTACTCTTAAAGAGAACCTGTGACAAATAGGTTTTACGTTAAGTAAAAATCCCCATTTTATTCACTTCCTCGTTGCAACAGTCCAACAGTTCATCTGTACATGCCACTCAAATACTTCCGTTACCATCTGTTTTTCTCTTGCCAGAGAGGTTGAAGTCAGTTGGACATTAATGCTGCTGTTTTGTGTATTAAAGAGTTCCAAAGGGGTTCAGTACAGTTCAAGGTGGCCTCAGAGTGTTATACACATAATTTTTGGGTAATTAGTCTTTGCAGTGTTGGGATTTATGGCATAATTATTTGCTGTAAATCAAAGTTTTTCTGGAAATTTGCCAAAGCTGGTCAATTCAAATTTTAAAAGTTCTGCTCATCTCTAGTGTCTGTTTTCTATGACACCCATACATCTTCCTTTAGGTGCCCATTAAATGAATGGTATAAACCTTTTTTTGAAGATGCACATAAATAACAGCGGATTGCACTGATAAATTTATATGTATAGGGTCAACTCAGCTGTTCCCTGACATGTGCTCTTTTACTCATTTGTTTCCCTGGAAGATATATGCAGCTGGCAATGTGAAATTCACATATTCTCCTCCCTCTTTGACCGGAAATATACAAATTGAGAGCAGATAGCCAATGGACAAATTTACTATATATATATTCGGTATATGTATTGTCACCTTAATAACTGCTAATAATATATTGTTTTCTTTTGATAGGTCCAACTCATTGGAAACTAACAGTACAGTCCAAGAAAGGGAGCCTTTGGTACAAAATGAGGAAGCAAACTGAAAATTCAATTTTTTTTTCAACAATTTCAGATAACCTTTTTTTTTTGTCCCAAAGATCCTCGGAATGATAGCATTTGTATTTAATATAGGTCCATAAACCTGTAAAATTCCTGACTTTGTGATATTATTTTACATTGAATTTATTTTACATTGAAACTATAACTCTGATCAAGTCTTCCTGTTAAGCAAAATAGTGGCACATTTCTGGGTAGGGAGTCAATTACTGTACTTACCAGGTTTACCAGGTACTACATGCTAATGCCATAGGAAAGGAAAAGGGAAATCCAGCACCCACAAGAAAAAATTTAAAACATCACATTTATTGTAGAAATATAAAAAATGAAGGAAAAAAAGAAAAAAACATCCGCCATTGTCGCTAATATGCATTTTTTTTTATTCTTTCTTTTTTTTCTTTCTTTTTATAATTCAACAATAAATGTGATGGTTTTTATTTTTTTTCTTGCGGTTGCTGGATTTTACCTTTCCCCTTCCTATGGCTGTCATACTCAGGAAACCAGCCTGAAGTCTTCGTGCACTGCACCTTCATTCCAGGCATTTCTCAATTTAGTGAGCTGATGGTTGTTTTTCTTTCTTCACTTCATGTTAGTGAATGCACCTGCACCACAACCTGATATCTCATGTCATAAAACTAATAATTTATTTTCCCAATTATTATTTTTTAATATCTAAATTACTATTATTTCTGACATTTTACTAATTTAATTACTCAAAGATTTATGAAGTAGGGCTATATTGGGAAAATTACTTTTCTACAACCCCTGGCAAAAATTATGGAATCACCGGCCTTGGAGAATGTTCATTCAGTTGTTTAAGAGGGTAAATCATCACGCAATGTTGTAAAAGATGTTGGTTGTTCACAGTCAGCTGTGTCTAAAATCTGGACCAAATACAAACAACATGGGAAGGTTGTTAAAGACAAACATACTGGTAGACCAAGGAAGACATCAAAGCATCAAGACCGGAAACTTAAAGAAATATGTCTCCAAAACAGGAAATGCACAACAAAACAAATGAGGAACGAATGGGTGGAAAACTGGAGTCAACGTCTGTGACCAAACTGTAAGAAACCGCCTAAAGGAAATGGGATTTACATACAGAAAAGCTAAACGAAAGCCATCATTAACACCTAAACAGAAAAAAACAAGGTTACAATGGGCAAAGGAAAAGCAATCGTGGACTGTGGATGACTGGATGGAAGCCATACTCAGTGATGAATCGTGAATCTGCATTGGGCAAGGTGATGATGCTGGAACTTTTGTTTGGTGCCATTCCAATGAGATTTATAAAGATGACTGCCTGAAGAGAACATGCAAATTTCCACAGTCATTGATGATATGGGGCTGCATGTCGGGTAAAGGCACTGGGGAGATGGCTGTCATTACATCTTCAATAAATGCACAAGTTTATGTTGATATTTTGGACACTTTTCTTATCCCATCAGTTGAAAGGATGTTTGGGGACGATGAAATCATTTTTCAAGATGATAATGTGTCCTGCCATAGAGCAAAAACTGTGCAAACATTCCTTGAAAAAAGACACATAAGGTCAATGTCATGGCCTGCAAATAGTCCAGACCTCAATCCAATTGAAAATCTTTGGTGGAAGTTGAAGAAAATGGTCCATGACAAGGCTCCAACCTGCAAAGCTGATCTGGCAACAGCAATCAGAGAACGTTGGAGCCAGATTGATGAAGAGTACTGTTTGACACTCATTAAGTCCATGCCTCAGAGACTGCAAGCTGTTATAGAAGCCAGAGGTGGTGCAACAAAATACTACTAATGTGTTGGAGTGTTTTTTTTGTTTATTTTTCATGATTCCATAATTTTTTCCTCAGAATTGAGTGACTCCATAATTTTTCCCTATGCTTGGTTAAAAAAAAAGTAACCATTACTGACTACCACATTTTTTGTTCTTGATTTCTTTTAGTGTTTCTTAAAGCCAGAAAGTTGCCATTTGAAATGACTTTAGTTTTGTGCCATGTCTGTGATTTCTACAAAATTAAACAACTGAATGAACATCCTCCAAGGCCGGTGATTCCATAATTTTTGCCAGGGGTTGTAATATTTAGTGCATATTTCACTTGCACACAATATTGGTAGCTTTGTATTTAGATAATTTGCCTATGAAATGGTTCTTTATAAAGAATTTTTTACAAAATCGTATATAAAATAATAGTTAAGGTGGACATCCATGAAATAAAAAAATCTAGAGGCAGCGAGAGTTATAAGGTAAAAAGGAAAGGAAGACTTCTACCCTTGTGCAAATGCTGTGATTTCATGCTGGTCTTAGTTTCCATTTTAGCAGCCATTTTGGCCAGTTTGGTATTTGACTGCTGCAGCTAATCTCAGGCCTGAATAAAAGTAACATTTTGTCTTTGTTTGTTTTAATAGTTATATTACTTTTGAGGGTGCTAAACAGACTTTAAAGATTATAACCTTCATTAACTTCAAAACTGTTTCAGTATGTGTATGTATTAGTATCCAGATAAAGCTGTGTTTTAGAAGGAGCAGCATTTACAACTGTTTGACCTTTTACAGTGGCTTGCTAAAGTATTCACCACCCTTGGCATTTTTGTGTTTTGCTACCTCACAACCTGGAATTGCAAAGTTTTTTTGAGGGCTTGCATCAGTTCATGTAAAGAACATGCCTACAACTGTGAACATTTGGTATTCTTCTTTTATTGTGAAGCAACGAACAAATAGAACAAAATAACTGAAAACTTCAGCCTGCATAATTATTCTAAAGTCCGTACTTTAGAGAGCCTTCTTTTGCTGTAATTACAGCTGAAAGTCGCTCTGCATAGGTCTCTGAGCTTTCCACATCTTGCTACTGGGATTTTTGCCCATTTCTCAAGACAAAACTGCTCCAGCTCCAAGTTCAAGCTTCAACTTAGGCCTTTTTCACACTTCAGTTTTTTGGCATCCGTCGCAATCCGTCGTTTAGGCAAAAAAACGGATCCTGCAAATGTGCCCTCAGGATTCGTTTTTTTGCCATACACTTTTATTGACGACGGATTGCGACAAATGGTTACACGTCGCATCCGTCGTGCAACGGATGCGTCGTGATTTTGCAGCCCGTCGTGATGAAAAAACGTTCAAGGGAACGTTTTTTCGTCCGTCGAATCTGCCATTTCCGCCCCCTCCTCCCCGGAACTCATAATGGGCAGCGGGTGCGTCTGAAAACTGCATCCGCTGCCGGTTGTGCACTATTTGCACAACGTCCGTCGGGCCGACGGTTTGCGACAGCCCCGTACCGACGGAAATGTGAAAGAGGCTTTAGATGGTTTCCTCTGGTGAACAGCAGTCTTAGTCAGACTACAGATTCTCACTTGGATTAAGGTCTGAGCTTTGACTAGGCCACTTCAAAACATTTACACGTTTCCTCTTAAACCACTCGATTGTTGCTTTAGCAGTATGCTTTGGGTCATTGTATTGTTGGATGATGAACCTCCACCCCAGTCTCAAATCACTGACAGGCTGAAACAGGTTTTCCTCAAGAATAACCCTTTATTTTGAACCATCCATTTCCCTGTCCCTGCTGCCAAAAAACATTCCCACAGCATGATACTGTAGTGTTTGTGTTCATGAGGTGATGAGCTGTGTTGGTTTGGCGCTAATCATAGCGTTTATCTTGGTGGCTAAAAATGAAAATTTTTGTCTCATCTGACCACAGCAGCTTTCTCCATACATTTGGGGAGTCTCCCACATGTATTTTGACAAACTCAAAACGAGCCTTACAGGCTTTTGTGTATAAGTAAAGGCTTTTTTCTGCCCTCTCTTCCATAAAGGCCACCTCTATGGAGTGTACGGTTTATTGTCGTCATATGGACAGATACTCCAGTCTCTGCTTGGGAACTGTGCAGCTCCTTCAGGGTTACCTTTGGTCTCTGTGCTGTCCCTTTGTTTAACCCCCTTCAAAACTGAGCCCTTTTTTGTTTTTGCTTTTCTGTTTTTCGCTCTCCTTCTTTTTTTATTTTTCCTTCAATATTGCCATGTCAGGTCTTGTGTTTTGCTGGACAAGTTGTACTTTTGAACCATATCATTGGTTTTACCATATCATGTACTCAAAAATTGGAAAAAAAATTCCAAGTGCGATGAAATTGCAAAAAAAGTGCAATACCATAACGTTTTTCTGGATTTTTTTGGCCATGTTCACCAAATGCTAAAACTGACCTTCTATTATGGTTCTCCAGGTCATTACGAGCTCACAGACACCAAACATGTCTAGGTTCTTTTTTTTTTTTTTTTTTGTGGTGAAAAAAAAATCCAAAATTTTGTTAAAAATAAATAAATGCTTCATTTTCCGAGACCCGTAGCGTCTCCATTTTTTGTGATCTTGTGTTGGGTGAGGGCTTATTTTTTGCTCACCAAGCTGACATTTTTATTGATTCCATTTTGGTGCAGATACGATATTTTGATCACCCGTTATTGCATTTTAATGCAATGGTGCGGCGACCAAAAAAACGTAATTCTGTTGTTTTGATTTTTTTTCTCATTACACCGTTTAGGCTACTTTCACACTAGCGTTGTTTGCCTGACCTTACAATGAACGTCGGGCTTTTTTTTCACAGTATGCGTTGGTACGTCGGGCCGACGCAGTGCGACGGCCACGTACCGATGCTAGTGTGAAAGCAGCCTTAGCAATCAGGTTAATCCTTTTTTTTGTGTGTGTTGATAGATCGGGCGATTCTAAACGTGGCGATACCAAATATGTGTATGTTTGATTTTTTTTTATTATTTTGAATGGGGCGAAAGGGAATTGATTTAAAAAAAATATATATATATATATATATATATATATATTTATTTTTTTTTTCAAATATTTTTAAAAACATTTTTTTTTCACTCTTGGCATGCCTCAATAGTCTCCATGAGACACTAGAAGCTGCCATAACCCGATGGGCTCTGCTGCATACAGGCGATGATCAGATCACCTATATGTAGCATAATTGTTGACTTCAAAACATGACGTGTCGGGAAAGATGTGGGCTCCCCGCTGCACCCCACATCAAAGGAGGAGACACGACATGCGCAATACATGTATGGCGCATGTCGTGAAGGGGTTAATGCCCTCCTTGCACAGGCTGAGAGTTTTGGCTGGTTTACTGTGGTACCATGTTCTTTCCATTTAATGATAATGGATAAGATGGTGCTCCAGGAGGATCATCAGAGATTGGGATTTTTTTTTATAACCCAACCGTGACTTGTACTTCTCAAGATCTTTGTCTGTGACTTGTTTGTAGATCTCCTTGGTCTTCATGGTGTTTGGTTAGTGGTGCCTGTTGCTCAATGGTTACAGCCTCTGTAGCCTTTCAGAAAAGGTGTGTGTATATACTGACAGACCATGTGACACTTAGATTGCACACAGGTGGACTTCCTTTCACTAAGCATGTGACTTATGAAGGCAATTGCTTGCACCTGAATTTTCTAAAGGCTTCGTCACAAAAGGGGTGAATATGTATATACATGCCAGTATTTAGTTATTTGATCCCATAAATGTAATTCATGACTTTATTTTTCTCACTTCACTAACTATTTAGTGCTGATACATCACACACAAAATCTGATTACAAAAATGTTTAAACACAGATTGTAATGGAATAAAATAAGTAAAAAGCCAAGGGGGTGAATACTTTCGCAATCCACTGTATAATTCATCTTATTGCCATGTGCAAAGTGCCTCTGATTTCAGAATATTTTTCATTAACTTTAGCGATCCTGCAATTTCTTTTAAGTTCCTATGATGAGTATTTGGTGAGTTTTTGATCTTGCAGATTTTCTGCAGTATTTGTACATCTATTAGGTAAATTCCGTTTTCAATGTTTTTTTATATGCATTTTTATCAAGTTTTTGGTTCTATAGTTTTTATATTTTGGTGTGT
Organism: Ranitomeya variabilis; assembly: GCF_051348905.1. Taxonomy (NCBI): domain Eukaryota; kingdom Metazoa; phylum Chordata; class Amphibia; order Anura; family Dendrobatidae; genus Ranitomeya; species Ranitomeya variabilis. The sequence goes on from NC_135233.1 coordinate 683,487,007, forward strand.
CATGTTTTAAATTAAACTAAGCTGCTTTTTTTTATACTATCTGGTATTTATACACTCATGTGCGGATTAATCGGTGTATCACAAGACAAATGTACATGTTGTGAATTACAAACACTTATCGCAGGTCTGTTTACTTGGCATAAAAAAAGCTCAGTGGGCATGAGATTTCTATAAATCCCTTCCACTTTGCTGGAATTATAAAATGATAGTTTTTTGCATTGAAAAAATACCCAGTGTCAAAATCTCATTGAGGGAACTAAAAGAGGTGTGTCACTAACAAAGTATATTTTAATCAATAGATCTTTGAAAAAAAAATACATTTCACAAATGCATGTGTTTAAAAAAAAAAATATATATCTTATGATGAGATAATCTCGTAAATGTGCTCTTATTATGTAGTATGTAATGGCTGTTTCTGACCGTGTAGAACATTGTCAGCACATAACACAATTGCTGGCCAGAGGAGGAAGAATAAGCGATTACTGTATATACTCGAGTATAAGCTGCCCCCCCCCCCTAATTTTGCCACAAAAAACTGGGAGAACTTAATGACTCGAGTATAAGCCTAAGGTGGAAAATGCAGCAGCTCCTGGTAAATGTCAAAAATAGAAATAGGTACCAATAAAAGTAAAATTAATTGAGACATCAGTAGGTTGTGTTTTTGAATATCCATATTGAATCAGGAGCCCCATATAATGCTGCACAAATGGTGATTATGGCCCCATAAGATGCCCCATAGAGACATTTGCCCCATATAATGCTGCACAAATGCTGATGATGGCCCCATAACATGCTCCATAGACACATTTGCCCTGTATAATGCTGCACAAATGCTGATTATGGCCCCATAAGATGCTCCATAGAGAGATTTGCCCCATATAATGCTGCACATGGCTCCATAAGATGCTTCATAGAAATATTTGCCCCATACAATGCTGCACAAATGCTGATTATGGCCCCATAAGATGCTCCATAGACTATTATGCCCCATATGCTGTTGCTGCGATTAAAAAAAAAAGTCATACTCGCCTCTCGTCGCTCAGGCCCCCGGCACTTGCTATATTCACCTGTCCGCGTTCCACCGTTGGCCGCTGTGTCTTCCACGTCCTCTGCACTGATGTTCAGGCAGAGGGCGGCGCGCACACTAATCACGTTATCGCGCCCTCTGACCTGAGCGTCAGTGCAGAGGATGCAGAAGACACAGCGGTGTCGACGGTGGAACGGGGGACAGGTGAATATCGTGCACTGCCCCCCGTCATACTCACCTGCTCCCGGCCCGGTCCCTGCACGTCCCTGGTTCTCTGGGCATCGGCAGCTTCTTCCTGTATTGAGCGGTCACATGGTACCGCTCATTACAGTAATGAATATGCGGCTCCACCCCTATGGGAGTGGAGTCGGGTCCATATTCATTACTGTAATGAGCGGTACCATGTGACCGCTCAATACAGGAAGAAGCTGTCAGCGCCCGGAGAACCAGGGACGTGCAGGGATCGCGCCTGGAGCAGTTGAGTATTATTAGACAGCTGCCGCTCCCCCTCCCCTGCCGACCCCTGGGAATGACTTGAGTATAAGCCGAGAGGGGCAATTTCAGCCTAAAAAAATGGGCTGAAATTCTCAGCTTATACTCGAGTATATATGGCATATAGACATCATAGCAGTGGCTTGCAGCTGCTCCTTTCTGTGAAGTAAAACATTACTCTGCCTGTTTTATCACATTACCAAGTGTTTGTCGCGTTGCCAGCCCTCTGAGCGCATCATAAATCTAGCCAATAGCTGGAGTTTCTACCTCACTGACTTGATTTATGATGAGCTCAGAGTGCAGGAGATGTGGCAAAACACTTGTTCCTGTGATAAAACAGGCAGGCTAATGTTTTACAGAAAGCAGCAGATGCAAACCACTGCTATGTAGTCTGTATAATCACTTATTCTTCCTCCGCTGACCAATTATTGTGGTATGTACCTACCATGTTCCTGCTTGGTCTGACACACTCATTATGTAGTACATTTTTAAGATTGTCTCAGCATAGGAGCATTTTTTAACACATTTTTTAACACATCCAATTGTGGAATACATTATTATTCCAAGATCTATTCATTTAAAATTTAATTTGTTCATAGGACAACCCCGTTAACCTTATTGTTGAGTAGGTCATATACAACATCTTTTGAAAAGACTGCATTAATGATCCTAATTCTGAAAATTGGTTGAAGCTGTTTGAGTCCTTAAGAAGAAGAAAGAAGAGTATCTGTTTTTCTTTTCCAGACTACATATAGTTTGTACTGTAGTAACTGAATGGAGGAATTGGCAATGCAAATGCCTCTATTGAATCCTGTGATCAGATGATCTTTAGGTGTCTCCTTGTCATTGCTAAGTTATAAGATCCTAGATAGTGATGAGTGAGTATGCTCGTTACTCTAGTTTTCCAAGCATGCTCTGGTATTCTCAGAGTATATTGGGCGTGCTCGTAGATTATGTTTGTGTCTCCACAGCTGCATGATTTGCGGCTGCTAGACAGTCTGAATACATGTGGGGGTTGCCTGTTTGTTAGGGAATCCCCACATGTATTCAGGCTGTCTAGCGGCCACAAATCACGGAGCTGCGGATACACAAACAATCTACTAGCACACCCAAATACTCGGAGAACACCGAGCATGCTCGGTAAACTCGAGTGGCGAGTACACTTGCTCATCGCTAATCCTAGGATATCCAGATCACCTCTCTTTGAGTATCATGGCATGGGGTTGTTTTCTCTTGTAAATGCGACTTCCTTTGATGCCTCACTTAGTCTATATGCACAATAACACTTACAGCTGCAATATTATGTAGCAAATCTTACAGTAAAAGGTAATGCAAATAAGCAGTATTTCTCAAAAATGTGAAATTAATTTAGTATAGAATACATATATTTTATATAAACATTACATTCAACCATTATTGCTTGTTGGTCTTTTGTTTTTAAGAATGAATTGGTTATTTATTGTAAAACATGAATGCCTTCCAAAAATCTCCTACTTATGCATAGCTAAGCTTTTTTCTATTTATTTTATTATAAATACACAGTAAGTTATTTGTACCTCAAAACAATGGTGAAAAATTATACATTGTTTATAGTATCAACAAGGCCTCATACAATGTTATCTTAAAAAGTAACCATTAGACTGCTAAATACAGAAGCAATATACAAAAAAAAAAAATCTAGTGATTCACCACTTCAATCTCGGCCAGTTTTGGCCTTACTGACCAAGCCATACTGTTCAAATCGAACATACGTGCTTCTTATCACAGTGATTTTGAGATCGTTTTTCATTACACATACCTTGGTTGATATGTTAACAGTTCATTTATAAGAAAATATACAACTTACAGAAAATTAGAATTTTCAAGTTTTTTTTATTTTTCTGCATTCAAAACAGATTATCATACCGATGGCATACTATATAAAATAGTAAATAACTTTTACCATGTGTCTTCTTTTTGATGTAATTTTTTAAATGTCTTTTTTATTATTTACAATGTTGGTAGGCTTAAAGGTTCAGCAGTAGGGATGGGCAGATTGACTCACGGGACTATGGTCCATTGGCCAGATCAGCATCTTTGTCCACTGGATGGGAGGCTCAGGAATTCCTCACCTTCTGGGATCTCCGGCACGACTTTTGATCAGCCAGGGCAGGTACAACGCCATCTGTGCATGATTCAACAATTATAAGGTTACGTTAGACATGGATAATCAAAAGCCGTGTCGGTGATCTCGGGAAAATAAGAGATTTACTAACCCCCTGTCCAGAGCCTGTCTCCATTCATGTGCTGTGACTGTGACACAGCCGCGACACATGCAGCTGCGGCACCGATCAGCCGGCGCGCTCCAGGAAGCTGGGTTCCCACTGCAGCTTATTCGGTAAGTGCTATAGCTTGCTGAATAAGAGGGAACTCGAACAAATTTGCTCAACTCTAGTCATTACCTGGACCATCACACGTCAGCTGAGCATAGTTTGTAAGTTTGTACACCAAAGTTGTTTTTCATCTCCAAACTCACATGGGTTTGTTTTTCTCCTGTAGAGTACAAGCTCTTAGTCTGTGGGGTACTATGTCTCCTCTCCTCCTCTCCCCATGTGTATATTCCAAGCAGTTACAGACTTTCCAGTATTGAGATTCGTGCAAATATATTCAGTGCCAATTAAGTTTTAAGGAAAAATTTGGCAAATTTGAATGTTAAAAGATCTGCTAATCTCTATTCAGCAAATATTTTGATATTTTCCAGGAAATTTTGAAAACCTATTTGAGTAGCTGTTGTTGGAATTTTTACTTCACATATCAATAGTACACTTGAAAATGATAGTTTATAATGTAGATTATCAGGGAAATCCGCTTCTTTCTGATCAATCATTTTCAAAATCCTCAATTCACTGGTAAAATTAGTATTCGGTAAACACAGGGTTTCCCATTACTGAGATAGGAGATGGATTGGTGCTTATAGGATTCCATGGAGAGAGCAGGCATGATGAAAAGGAAGCAGCTAGAGGCAGAGGTCCTCACTCCTGCCCCCCCTTCATAAAATGTTATCAGTAGCAACTTTCATCTCCTATCTCAGTAATGGAAAAGTCAGTCATCACTAAATACAGATTTTACCCATGAATTGAGAATTTTGACAATGATCAATCAATCCAGTAGGAAAAAGAAGCAGATTTCCATTAAAATATATTACGAAGTTTCTTATTTTTATTTGTACTATTGACTTATGAAATAAAAATTAGAACAACTGTTACTCTTGAAGCTGAAATTGTCATTTTCACAAGAGGTAAAAGGAAAAAAAGCAGTTGAGTGTAGTAATCCTTTAACGCATTATCCCGTACATATATCTGATTGCAGGGATGATCTTAAAATTAAATAGCTGTCTCTTACAGCTGGGTTTCAGCCTAAGCATTTAACCATTTTAAACGTCGCTGTCAATCTCTGACAGCAGTGTTTAATGGGAACCTGTCATGTCCTTTTTGTGTTTTAAAGGACACACAGGAGACACAGTGACACATAGAGCCCGGGTCGTGATAGAGACCCTGTAAAAAGGCTCGAGTCACCTGTCATACGGGTTTGTGTCCTACTTCAACAATGGACAGAGAGAGCTGAGAGGACCTTGCTAAGAAGCCATACGCAGTAAGGGACTACAATACCACCGCGTTGAGTTAGGCTTTTAACTCCACCTGGTAAAACTGGACTCTGAACTCGCTTCCAAGCCGGCCGGACCCTGCCTGTACCTGTGATCTGGTGCCCTGGACTGTGGCTGCCTGCTACCATCAGTAAACCAGGTAAAAAGACTGCACAACTGCGTCCTTCATTCTTTACTGCACCACTCACCATCTTCCATCTATTCATCGGGAGCCCTGGGGACCTACTTCACCTGTGGGAAGTTATACCATCTTGCTGCCATAACATCACCCCAAAGGACCCCAGCAGCGTTGGTCACCTCTGACCGAATACCACAGGTGGTGTCACAAACTTTCTTTATTTCACAAACCCCTTTAAAGACTATCCCTTCAACATGGGCGCCCAGGGCCACGCACCAGGTCGCCGCCGCCGTGACACATCCCTTTAAGTAACGGACTCGGTACTGAGTACCCCACGGCCCAAGCGGGCATTCCACTAGCACTGATCATGGACATTTAGTACCTCTGATGCCGCTGTCAATAGTGACAGCTACATCAAGGTGCATGTCCTCGATATGTCTGTGGGTGGTGGCTCTTGAAGCAATGACTCCAGCAGCAGTCCACTCCTTGTGAATCTCCCCTAAATTTTTGAATGGCCATTTCGTAACAATCCTTGTAAGGCTTCGGTCATCCTGGTTGCTTGTGCACCTTTTTCTACCACACTTTTTCATTCTTCTCGACTTTCCATTAATATGATTAGATACAGCACTCTGTAAACAGCCAGTTTCTTTAGCAATGACCTTTTGTGGCTTTCCTTCCTTGTGGAGTGTGTCAATGACTGCCTTTTGCAGCAGTCTTCCCCATGATTGTGGACAGTGGTGCTGCTATCGTGAGGCAAGTTGAATACTTTGCCTCAAGCGGCGGAGCATCCCTAAAGACGGGGCGGCAGTCAGAAGTTAGAACACGTGGTGCCGACTCCCTGCAATCCTTGCTCTGATACTTGCTGACAGTGCAGTGTTACAAACAAGCTAATGTGTGGCGTGCCTGGCAGGTGACTGTTACCACCTGGGCTGAGGTGCAGTCAGAGGCGGTACCCTGTCTCCTGACCTGCTGGCTGCTGTGCTGGGAGTCGGACACACACATTGCTGGGACTCGGAGCAGTAACCGGCAGCAGTAAGTAACTATAAAAAACATCATTTGCCACCCGCCCTCCCCCCCCCATCCCCCACATGCTGCTGCTGCACAGCTCTGTCATGGTTCACAGCCTCCCTCCATCAGATTGTCAGACTCAGAAGTAGATAAGCTATGCTATGTGAACCAGCGGGGCTGTTGTGAATTCTGCTCTTGGGCTCCCTTCGGTGGTTATAAGTGGTAGCGCTGCTGTCTTTGGATCGCAGCATTCATCAGGTGTGTCCACTTATTGCAATTCTGACTGGGCTATTTAGTCTTGCTTGACCCTTTAGTTAGTGCCAGTTGTCCATTGTTTCCTGGAGGATTCACTTCCCTGCCTGGTCTCTCTTGCTTGCTGTTCATTTCAAAAAAGATAAGTTCTGGCTTGGTTTTTTGCAGTCCACATGCAGTGGGCCTGATCGTTCAAGTTATTTTCCATGTTTTGTCTTGTCCAGCTTGGTCTGTATAAGGAATTGTTCAGCCAAGCTGGTATCTCTGGAGATGCAGATATACCCTCCATGTCTTTAGTTAGATGTGGAGATTTTGTATTTTCTGTGGTGGATATTTTCTGGTGTTTTAATACTGACCGCATAGTACTCTGTCCTATCCTTTCTATTTAGCTAGAAGTGGCCTCCTTTGCTAAATTCTGATTTCAGTCTGCGTATGTTATTTCCCTCTCCTCTCACAGTCAATATTTGTGGGGGGCTGTCTATCCTTTGGGGATTTTCTCTGAGGCAAGATAGTTTTCCCTTTTCTATCTCTAGGGGTAATTAGTCCTCCGGCTGTGTCGAGATGTCTAGGAAGTGTTAGGTACATTCCACGGCTACTTCTAGTTGCGGTGTTAAGTTCAGGGTCTGCGGTCAGTACAGGTACCACCTTCTCCAGAGTACGTCTCATGCTGCTCCTGGGCCACCAGAACATAACACGGGGCTGTGTGTGGGGGTCTATATGTAGGCAGGCATCATCCGATGGGACTACTAGTCTCATCAGGCTATGCCTGCTACAGAGACAGACAGGTAGCCAGATGATAGGACAGTATAGTCCCTTCATCCGGCTACTGTGTTCAAGTGTATAAAACAGACAAACAGTACATACATCATGCAACATACGGTACATACAACAGTACATACAGCATGAAATACAGTACATACAACAAATGACATACAACATATGACATACAGTACATACAACATATGAATCTGAATTGCTGTTTTTTGTTTATTCTGTCCCAAAAATCGGAATAGAAAGCGATCAAAAATGTCATGAGCCCGAAAATGGTACCAATCAACATGTCAACTCGTCCCACAAAAAAGAAGCTGTCACATAACTCAGTCAGCCGAAATACGGAAAAATTATAGCTGTCTCAATATGTTGATGGTTTTTGCATAAAAGTGATTTTTAGTGTGACAGCAGCTAAACATAAAAAACTGATATAAATCTGATATTGCTGTAATCTCACCGACCCGAAGATTAAAGTCAACATATCATTTATACCACACAAGGACCGGCATAAAAAATAAATAAAAACAATTCTTCACCTGCTGATGATTTGTTCATTCTGCCTCCCAAAGATTGCAGTAAGGCTCAGTTCGAATTTATCCTGCACTCTGCGCTGAGTGCTTCCACCGGGATTTCCGTGTAAGTCTCTGAAATACATGATTCAGATGGAACTTCCGGCGGAAGATTCCTTATAAAGAGGCAGATGCAGGCACTGTGGACACCATAGGACCCATGATCCGGTGGTGTCTGTTTAGGCGAGCGTAAAAGCACTGTCGACTATAGTTTTGTGATGGACAACACTGAACAGAGGCCAGATGGAGTCCAAAGTAGCTCTGCTGCCTTATTATAGTGAATGGATCCCTCTGGGATTTCATCTGTCACATCATTCAGAGATTTAGGTGGAAACCCCAAAGTAAGTGCTTCAACCCAATCCACAAAAAAAAAGTCCTCACTCAGGTCCGTAATCTCTCAATGGAAATATAAGGGGCTTCCATGTTACTGATAGTACAAAGGCTCTGGAAAAAACAATTGGCTCCTCACCCGCCAAAAGAAATTCAGCAAATTCTGCACTAAAAAAAATCCAAATGCCCCCTCCCTTCTGAGTCTGTGTGTCTAAACCACATGTTTGGCATTTCTGTAGTGATGAGAGCCTGCCTAATTTGCGGGTGTATGTCTCCAGAAGCATAAGCTGGGCATAATGTACTTATTTTTTCTTCAGTGCCCAATGGTATAAAATTCTGTGACACACCTGTAGTGTCAATATGATCACTGCGCCCCAAGGTGAATTCATTGAGAGGTTTAGTTTCTAAAATGGGGTCATTTATGGGAGGTTCTGCTGTTCTGCCACTTCAGAGACACGACATGGTGCTCCTTCCCTTTTTTGCACTGTGCCTCGAAAGTAGTTTTCGACCACTTATGGGGTATCGGTGAAGTCAGGAGAAATTGCACATCACATTTTGGGACCCATTTTCTTCTGTTACTCTTGTGAAAATGCAAAATTTGGGGCTAAAAAACATTTTTGTGGGAATTTTTTTTTTCCACAGCTCAACATTATAAACTTCTGTGAAGCACCTGGGGTTTCAAGGTGCTCACCACACATCTAGATAAGTTCCCTCAGGGGTCTAGCTTCTAAAATGGTGTCACTTGGAGGAAATTTCCACTGTTTAGGCACATCAGAGGCTCTCCAAACGCAACATGGCATCCACTAATTATTCCAACAAATTTTACATTCAAAAAGTCAAATGGCGCAAATTCCTTTCCCGAGACCTGCCGTGCGCCCAATCAGTAGTTTTCCTCCACACATTTGGTATCGGCGTACTCTGGAGAAATTGCATAACAAATTGTATGGTGCAATTTCTTCTGTTACCATTATGAAAATTCAAAATTTGGAGCTAAAAAACATTTTTGTGTGAAAAATTTGATTTTTTTTTTTTTTTCTTCACAGATCAACGTTACAAACGTCCGTGAAGCACCTGGGGGTTTGAGGTGTTCAATACACAACTAGATAAATTCCCTGAGGGTTACACAATTATGGGGCTGTAACAAGTGGGTGGGAGTTTTAAGGAATAGCAGAAATCGCCAACAAAGATTAAACTACCCAAATCAATTAAAATAAATATACAATAAAAATACATACAATTAAAAAAAACTGATGTAAAGGGGGTAAGTTTGTGCAGTGAATAAAGTGGCAATTAATCATATGTATACCTCATTAAATATAGCATGATAATCAATATATAGTATCATTGTGTTTCTTATTCCATGGAAAGACACAGTAACAAAAACGAATATGAATTCGAAACACAATTAGTCAAACAACTTTGGTATATGATATAGCATCTCCACCTAGTGGCTACAGCTGCATACAAGGAAAACAAATTACTTAAAGTAGGCTTGAAAAATATTTAGAATTGAGAGTCCTCAGAGGTTGATACCATCTTTTCAGTTAGCCATTAAAAGGTAACAAATTGCAAGCTTTCGAGACTACACAGGTCTCTTCATCAGGCAAAGACTAAAATAAATTCGGAAGAATTACATATTTATGCACAACATAGCACAGAAAAAAACAAACCATGGATAAGACAGGTGACATGAAGCAGAATTACCATGAGTGATAAACAGTTATGTCCATAAATATTGGACCAGTTCTTAGATGAGGAATGTTTCATTGTCCTCTTATTGGGGTCTGGTTCTGTTGTGATGACCCCTCATAGGCCGGCGTATGGAAATACGGTCCGTTTTTTACGGCCGTAATAGGCAGTAATTGTCCCAAAACACTGTTACGTATTCAATGCGAGGATGCGATTTTTACTCACAAATTACTTCCGTACGGCGTTTTTTTCTCGCAGGCTTGCAAAATGGACATATCATGGATCCATCGGCTCAAATATTCGTAAAATCAAAATACAGTATATATATATACACTCACCGGCCACTTTATTAGGTACACCTGTCCAACTTCTTGTTAACACTTAATTTCTAATCAGCCAATCACATGGCGGCAACTCAGTGCATTTAGGCATGTAGACATGGTCAAGACAATCTCCTGCAGTTCAAACCGAGCATCAGTATGGGGAAGAAAGGTGATTTGAGTGCCTTTGAACGTGGCATGGTTGTTGGTGCCAGAAGGGCTGGTCTGAGTATTTCAGAAACTGCTGATCTACTGGGATTTTCACGCACAACCATCTCTAGGGTTTACAGAGAATGGTCCGAAAAAGAAAAAAAATCCAGTGAGCGGCAGTTCTGTGGGCGGAAATGCCTTGTTGATGCCAGAGGTCAGAGGAGAATGGGCAGACTGGTTCGAGCTGATAGAAAGGCAACAGTGACTCAAATCGCCACCCGTTACAACCAAGGTAGGCCTAAGAGCATCTCTGAACGCACAGTGCGTCGAACTTTGAGGCAGATGGGCTACAGCAGCAGAAGACCACACCGGGTACCACTCCTTTCAGCTAAGAACAGGAAACTGAGGCTACAATTTGTACAAGCTCATCGAAATTGGACAATATAAGATTGGAAAAACGTTGCTTGGTCTGATGAGTCTCGATTTCTGCTGCGACATTCGGATGGTAGGGTCAGAATTTGGCGTAAACAACATGAAAGCATGGATCCATCCTGCCTTGTATGGAGCATCTTTGGGATGTGCAGCCGACAAATCTGCGGCAACTGTGTGATGCCATCATGTCAATATGGACCAAAATCTCTGAGGAATGCTTCCAGCACCTTGTTGAATCTATGCCACGAAGAATTGAGGCAGTTCTGAAGGCAAAAGGGGGTCCAACCCGTTACTAGCATGGTGTACCTAATAAAGTGGCCGGTGAGTGTATATATATATATATATATATATATATATATATATATATATATACAGTTAGGTCCATATATATTTGGACAGAGACAACATTTTTCCAATTTTGGTTATAAACATTACCACAATGAATTTTAAACAAAACAATTCAGATGCAGTTGAAGTTCAGACTTTCAGCTTTCATTTGAGGGTATCCACATTAAAATTGGATGAAGAGTTTAGGAGTTTCAACTCCTTAACATGTGCCACCCTGTTTTTAAAGGGACCAAAAGTAATTGGACAGATTCAATAATTTTAATTAAAATGTTCATTTCTAGTACTTGGTTGAAAACCCTCTGTTGGCAATGACTGCCTGAAGTCTTGAACTCATGGACATTACCAGACGCTGTGTTTCCTCCTTTTTGATGCTCTGCCAGGCCTTCACTGCGGTGGTTTTCAGTTGCTGTTTGTTTGTGGGCCTTTCTGTCTGAAGTTTAGTCTTTAACTAGTGAAATGCATGCTCAATTGGGTTGAGATCAGGTGACTGACTTGGCCATTCAAGAATAGTCCACTTCTTTGCTTTAATAAACTCCTGGGTTGCTTTGGCTTTATGTTTTGGGTCATTGTCCATCTGTAGCATGAAATGACGACCAATCAGTTTGGCTGCATTTGGCTGGATCTGAGCACACAGTATGTCTCGGAATACCTCAGAATTCATTCGGCTGCTTCTGTCCTGTGTCACATCATCAATAAACACTAGTGACCCAGTGCCACTTGCAGCCATGCATGCCCAAGCCATCACACTGCCTCCGCCGTGTTTTACAGATGATGCGGTATGCCTTGGATCATGAGCTGTACCACGCCTTTGCCATGCTTTTCTCTTTCCATCATTCTGGTAGAGGTTGATCTTGGTTTCATCTGTCCAAAGAATGTTCTTCCAGAACTGTGCTGGCTTTTTTAGATGTTTTTTAGCAAAGTTCAGTCTAGCCTTTTTATTCTTGATGCTTATGAGTGGCTTGCACCGTGCAGTGAACCCTCTGTATTTACTTTCATGCAGTCTTCTCTTTATTGTAGATTTGGATATTGATACGCCTACCTCCTGGAGGGTGTTGTTCACTTGGTTGGCTGTTGTGAATGGATTTCTCCTCACCATGGAGATTATTCTGCGATCATCCACCACTGTTGTCTTCCGTGGGCACCCAGGTCTTTTTGCATTGATGAGTTCACCAGTGCTTTCTTTCTTTCTCAGGATGTACCAAACTGTAGATTTTGCCACTCCTAATATTGTAGCAATTTCTCGGATGGGTTTTTTCTGTTTTTGCAGCTTAAGGATGGCTTGATTCACCTGCAAGGAGAGCTCCTTTGACCGCATGTTTACTTCACAGCAAAACCTTCCAAATGCAAGCACCACACCTCAAATCAACTCCAGGCCCTTTATCTGCTTAATTGAGAATGACATAACGAAAGGATTGCCCACACCTGCCCATGAAATAGCCTTGGAGTCAATTGTCCAATTACTTTTGGTCCCTTTAAAAACAGGGTGGCACATGTTAAGGAGTTGAAACGCCTAAACCCTTCATCCGATTTTAATGTGGATACCCTCAAATGAAAGCTGAAAGTCTGAACTTCAACTGCATCTGAATTGTTTTGTTTAAAATTCATTGTGGTAATGTCTGTAACCAAAATTAGAAAAATGTTGTCTCTGTCCAAATATATATGGACCTAACTGTATATATTTCAGCGCTAGATGGCAGAAAAGCCGATAATTCAATTGCTGGCTTTTGCTATCTCCTTCACAAACCCGACAGGATATGAGACATGGTTTACATACAGTAAACCATCTCATATCCCTTCTTTTATTACATATTCCTCTTTACTAATGTAAGAAGTGTCTTTGTGTAAAATTTGGGGGCTCTAGCTAGTAAATTAAAGGGTTAAATTCCGGAAAAAATTGGCGTGGGCTCCCGCGCAATTTTCTCCGCCAGAGTGGGAAAGCCAGTGACTGAGGGCAGATATTAATAGCCTAGAGAGGGACCATGGTTATAGGACCCCCCTGGCTAAAAACATCTGCCCCCAGCCACCCCAGAAAAGGCCCGTCTGGAAGATGCGCCTATTCTGGCACTTGGCCACTCTCTTCCCACTCCCGTGTAGCGGTGGGATATGGGGTAATGAAGGGTTAATGTCACCTTGCTATTGTAAGGTGACTTTAAGCCAGGTTAATAATGGAGAGGCGTCAATTATGACACCAATCCATTATTAATCCAATAGTACGAAATGGTTAATAAAACACACACACATTATTAAAAAGTATTTTAATGAAATAAAGACACATGGTGTTTTAATATTTTATTATACTCTTAATCCACCTGAAGACCCTTGTCACCTGAAATAAAGTAAAAAAAAAAACCAACAATATTCCATACCTTCCGTCGTTCAGTCTTGTCCCACGCTGTAAATCCATCTGAAGGGGTTAAATCATTTTACACCCAGGAGCTCTGCTAATGCAGCTGTGCTCCTGTCTGTAAAACTTGGTGAATGAATGGAATGCAGCGGAATGTACTGTAGTTACCTTGAGTCGCGGTGATGCGCCCCTTGCTGGATGAACTCATATGAACTCGAGCCTGGGAACTTTTCAGAATATTAATAGGTATAGTGTATATATACCTATTCTATGTGTACACATTTATTCTACCCATTCTATTCTATTGTGTCAGTGTGATTTTACTGTACACTGCGGTGAATTGCCGGCTTTTCTAGAGAACACCGCTGCGTATTTCTTGCAAGTCACATGCATGGTCCGTATGTAATCCGTATTTTTTGCGCCCCCATAGACTTTCATTGGCGTATTATTTGCGCAATACGCTGACAAACGCAGCATGCTGCGAATTTCTACGGCCGTACAAGACCGTATAATACGGATCCGTAAAATACGGCAGATAGGAGCTGGGCCATAGAGAATCATGGTACCGTATGCAATCCGTGTTTTCTGCGCCTCTCATACGTCTGTAAAACACGCCAGTGTGACGCCGGACATAGTCTGAGGGGCAAGTTCCTTAGTTGATGTAAAAAAGACATAAAGTAGGCTTGTCACAGCAAGTTTTAATCTTAGTTAGTATGGAACCATTGGTATCAGGTATAACAGCTCCACCTGGTGGCTATATATTTAAAAAACAGCACACAAGGAAAAGCAGTTACTCATAGTAAAGGTATGTGCACACGTAGTCTTGAGCTCTGCGAATTTTTCCGCAGCGGATTTGAGAATTCTGCAGGTAAAAGGCACTGCATTTAACCTGCGGATTTACCTCAGATTTTATGCGTATTCCACCTGCAGTTTTACACCTGCGGATTCCTAATATGGAGCAGGTGTAAACCGCTGTGGAATCCGCACAAAGAATTGACATGCTGCGGAATGTAACCCGCGTGTTTTTTTCCGCAGCATGGGCACTGCGGATTGCGTTTTCCATAGGTTTAGATTGTACTGTAAACGCATGGAAAGCTGCTGCGGACCCAGAGCAAAATCCGCAACGTGTGCACATAGCCTAAACCTCTAACAGCCACTTTTAATCATAAAATGCTTAGTATGTGATGTGTTTAACAACCAGTTCACAATAGTATTAGAAACCTATGTAAATCAAAATAGTAATATATAGTAAATAGTATAAAGTGCAAAAAGTGCATGAGTAGAATATACTATGGATAAAGGGCAAATGGCAAAACACCACTAGGCAAGCTTATAAAACCAGATACAGGCTAAATGGAATACCCACACAAAAGTACTGAGTGTACAATGACTAAAAATTACCATAGACCCCTCTTGTGCGCTTTTCGCCAAAGGGTATCGGCGTATTCCTGAGGGGTCTAGTTTCCGAGATGGTGTCACTTGTAGGGGGTTTCCACTGTTTAGACACATCAGGGGCTCTCCAAACATGACATAATGTCTGCTAATTATGCCAGCAAATCTTACATTCCAAAAGTCAAACAGCGCTTCTTCCCTTCCGAGCCCTGTTGTGCTCCCAAACAATAGTTTTTCCCCAAATATTGAGCATCGCAGTACTCGGGAGAAATTGCACAAAAAATTGTATGGTTCATTTTCTCCTGTTACCCTTGCAAAAGTAAAAAAAAAAATGGGTCTAAAGGAAAATTTTTGTGAAAAAAATTAAATGTTTATTTTTTCCTTCCACATTCCATTAATTCATTTGAAGCACCTGAAGGGTTAATAAATTCTTGAATGTGGCTTGAGTGGTGCAGTTCTTAGAATGGTGTCACTTTGGGGTAATTTCGGTCATATAGGCCCCTTAAAGTCACTTCAAATGTGAGATGGTCCCTAAAGAAAAATGGTTTTGCAAATTTTGTTGTAAAACTTAGAAATCGTTGGTCAACTTTTAACCCTTAATTAACCTGTATAAGCCAAGAAAAATGAGTGGTCCAAAATTAAGCAATAATATAAATATGAACCACTAAAGCTGACAAAAATAATTGAGCTATATTTATATAGATAGCAAATAGTGATAAACCTATAAATAAACTACATAGCCATAACGTAATAAAATATTATAAATCTTTATTAAGAAAAATATTTAAAATGTGTGCAAAATACATTTAATAAGGTGAGCAAGCTAAGGTGACAAAACAGCATGGAGGAGATGCCTTAATGTATACAGGGCTGCATAGCAGGCAAATATATAAATACTAGCTGTTTCCAGCCAGCTAACGCTCGGCACGCTCATTGCTATCTAATTAATGCTGCTGGTGATTAAACTAAAGTAAATAATGACAACATTCAATAGCGCTTATGCAGGTGGTAAATTAACTTAAAATGAAGTTAATAATAATAATCATTAAAAATCTGAATAATACTAATAATACATTTTATTCACAGTGTAAAATCAAAAATAAACTGGATTCAGTAAGATGTGCGTTTTTTATTCATTCCAGCATCTAAACAAATTTCTGTGGTGGGGGGGTGGGATTATGTGTGGTGGGGGGTGGGATTATGTGTGGTGATGTGGTGGGGGGCGGGATTATGTGTGGTAATGTGGGGGGGCGGAATTGTGTGGTAATGGTGTGAGGGGCGGGATTGTGTGTGGTGAGGTGGTGGAGGGCCGGGATTATGTGTGGTGGTGGGGGTGGGATTATGTGTGGTAATGGTGTGAGGGGCGGGATTGTGTGTGGTGAGGTGGGGGAGCGGGATTATGTGTGGTGGTGGGGGCGGGATTATGTGTGGTAATGGTGTGGGGGGCGGAATTGTGTGTGGTGATGTGGTGGGGGGCGGGATTGTGTGTGGTGATGTGGTGGGGGACGGGATTGTGTGGTGATGTGGTGGGGGATGGGATTGTGTGTGGTGATGTGGGGGGCGGGATTGTGTGTGGCAATGTGGTGGGGGCAGGGTTTATGTCTGGTAATGTGGTGGGGGCAGGATTATGTGTAGTAATGTGATGGGAGCGGGATTATGTGTAGTAATGTGGTGGGGGGGTGGGATTTGTGTGGTAATTTTTATGTGTGGTGATGTGGGGCGGGATTGTGTGTGGTAATTTTTATGTGTGGTGGGGTGGCAGGATTATATGTGGTAATGTGGTGGGGGGCGGGATTGTGTGTGGTGATGTGGTGGGGGCGGGATTATGTGTGGTGACGTGGTGGGGGCAAGATTGTGTGTGGTAATGTGGTGGGGGGCGGGATTATCTGTGGTAATGTGGTGGGGGCGGGATTATCTGTGGTAATGTGGTGGGGGGGCTGGATTGTGTGTGGTAATGGTGTGGGGGCGGAATTATGTGTGGTTGGGGGGCAGGATTGTGTGTGGCCGTGTGGTTGGGGGGCGGGATTGTGTGTGGCCATGTGGTGGGGGGCAGGATTATGTGTGGTAATGTGGTGGGGGGCGGGATTGTGTGTGGTGATGTGGTGGGGGACGGAATTGTGTGTGGTGATGTGGTGGCGGGCGGGATTGTGTGTGGAAATGTGGTGGGGCCAGGATTGTGTGTGGTGATGTGGTGTGGGGCGGGATTATGTGTGGTAATGTGGTGGGGGGCGGGATTATGTGTAGTAATGTGATGGGGGCAGGATTATGTGTAGTAATGTGGTGGGGGGCAGGATTTGTGTGTGGTAATTTTTATGTGTGGTGATGTGGGGGCGGGATTGTGTGTGGTAATTTCTATGTGTGGTGATGTGGTGGGGTGGCAGGATTATATGTGGTAATGTGGTGGGGGGCGGGATTGTGTGTGGTGATGTGGTGGGGGGCGGGATTATGTGTGGTAATGTTGTGGGGGCAAGATTGTGTGTGGTAATATGTGGGGGGCGGGATTATGTGTGGTAATGTGGTGGGGTGGGATTCTGTGTAGTAATGTGGTGGGGGGCGGGATTATCTGTGGTAATGTGGTGGGGGGGCAGGATTGTGTGTGGTAATGGTGTGGGGGCGGAATTGTGTGATGGTGGGGCGGTATTGTGTGTGGTAATGGTGTGAGTGGCGGGATTGGGTGTGGTGAGGTGGGGGGCGGGATTATGTGTGGTGGTGGGGGGCGGGATCATGTGGTAATGGTGTGGGGGGCGGAATTGTGTGTGGTTATGTGGTGGGGGGCGGGATTGTGTGTGGTGATGTGGTGGGGGATGGGATTGTGTGTGGTGATGTGGTGGGGGACGGAATTGTGTGTGGTGATGTGGTGGGGGGCGGGATTGTGTGTGGAAATGTGGGGCCGGGATTGTGTGTGGTGATGTGGTGTGGGGCGGAATTATGTGTGGTAATGTGGTGGGGGGCAGGATTATGTGTAGTAATGTGATGGGGGCGGGATTATGTGTAGTAATGTGGGGGCGGGATTTGTGTGTGGTAATTTTTATGTGTGGTGATGTGGGGGCGGGATTGTCTGTGGTAATTTTTATGTGTGGTGATGTGGGGTGGCAGGATTATATGTGGTAATGTGGTGGGGGGCGGGATTGTGTGTGGTGATGTGGTGGGGGCGGGATTATGTGTGGTAATGTTGTGGGGGCAAGATTGTGTGTGGTAATATGGTGGGGGGCGGGATTATCTGTGGTAATGTGGTGGGGGGCAGGATTGTGTGTGGTAATGGTGTGGGGGCAGAATTATGTGTGGTGGGGGGGCAGGATTGTGTGTGGTAATGGTGTGGGGGGCGGGATTATGTGTGGTGATATGGTGGGGGCCGGGATTGTGTGTGGTGATGTGGTGGGGGACGGGATTGTGTGTGGTGATGTGGTGGGGGGCGGGATTGTGTGTGGCCATGTGGTGGGGGGCAGGATTATGTGTGGTAATGTGGTGGGGGGCGGGATTATGTGTGGTGATATGGTGGGGGCCGGGATTGTGTGTGGTGATGTGGGGGCCGGGATTGTGTGTGGTGATGTGGTGGGGGGCGGGATTGTGTGTGGTCATGTGTTGGGGGCGGGATTATGTGTCGTAATGTGATGGGGGCGGGATTATGTGTGGTAATGTGATGGGGCGGGATTATGTGTGGTAATGTGGTGGGGGCGGGATTATGTGTGGTAATGTGATGGGGGTGGGATTATGTGTAGTAATGTGGTGGGGGGCGGGATTTGTGTGTGGTAATTTGTGTGGTGGGGGGTGGGATTGCATGTGGTAATGTGGGGTGGCAGGATTGTGTGTGGTAATGTGGGGGCAGGATTGTGTGTGGTGATGTGGTGGGGGGCGGGATTGTGTGTGGTGATGTGGTGGGGGGAGGGATTGTGTGTGGTAATGTGGGGGGCGGGATTGTGTGTGGTAATGTGGTGGGGGGCGGGATTGTGCGTGGTAATGTGGTTGGGGGTGGGATTGTGTGTGGTAGTGTGGTGGGGTGGCGGGATTATATGTGGTAATGTGGTGGGGGGGGCGGGATTGTGTGTGGTGATGTGGTGGGGGCGGGATTGTGTGTGGTAATGTAGTGGGGGGGCGGGATTGTGTGTGGTAATGGGGTGGGCGGCGGGATTATGTGTGGTGATGTAGTGGGGGCGGAACTACTGTGCAGGGGGTGGGATTAGCGAGTAATCACGATGCCTCTTATATATATATAGATACTGGGCTCAAAAATAGGTACCCTAAGATAATCTCAGCCTGACATGCATATATCAAAAGATAAGAGTATAAACACAAATGAATTTAAACAAACATGAGTAAAGATTAGTAAATACCTGTGGCCATCTCCTCCTGCTGTGCTGGCGCCAGATTCCAACATGTGTTTCTGCACGTAGCCTTCGTCAAGTTATTTATACGTTTACCAACTTTTAACTAGTGATGAGCGAGTATACTCGTTGCTCGGTTTTCCCGAGCACGCTCGGGTGACCTCCGAGTATTTGTTATTACTTGGAGATATAGTTTTCATCGCCTCAGTTGCATGATTTACGGCTTCCATATGCGCTGAATACATTTGAGGAATGCCTGTTTAAGGTATTCCCACATGTATTCAGTGTATCTGGAAGCCGTAAATCATGCAACTGAGGCGATGAAAACTATATCTCCGAGCAATAACAAATACTCGGAGGTCACCCGAGCATGCTCGGGAAAACCGAGCAACGAGTATACTCGCTCATCACTAACCCTTATAACTTCCTAACAAAAAAAAATATGTTTCAAAAATTGTGCTGATGTAAAGTAGATATGTGGGAAATGTTATTTAATTATTTTGTGTGACATAACTATTTGATTTAAGGGCACAAAAATAAAAATAAAAAATTGCCAAATTTTCGATTATTTCACAAATATCAAAGAAATTTTACCACTGTCAGGAAGAACAATATGTCCTAGAAAAAAACAATCTCAGAATCAGTGGGATCAATTGAAGCATTCCAGAGTTATTACCATATAAAGTGACAGTGGTCAGAATTTAAAAAATTGGCCTTGTCAGGAAGGTGAAAACAGGCTTCGGGGTGAAGGAGTTTTAATTCCGATTTGCCTCTTTGTTTTCTATATAAGATGAAATAGAAAAAAGTCCTTTCATCGATGACTGCCTTGATGCTGATCAAATTCTCTCATAATAACTGTTGATTAGGGATGAGCAAACCTGACCTGCAAAGTTTGGGGTCCATACCAGATACCTAGTGTTTGCTACCAAACCTTGAACATGGACTTTTAACAGGATGTCCGATTTACATTTCGGGTTTGGATGCCTAATAGTTTGTTGAAAGGCTGCAACTCAGCCAATCAACAAGCTTTTAGGCTGTGGGCACTTCCTTAGCCATCACAGCCATGCCAATAATAATAATATTTTTTTCTATAACAGTTTTTATTGTATAAAAAGCGTCAAAACATAAAAAAATATATAAATGAGGTATAATTGTAATTGTACTGATTCGAAGAATAAAACTGCCTTATCAATTCTACCAGACGCGGAATGGCATAAACCAACACCATAAAATAAATTTCTGAATTGCTGTTTTTTGTTCATTCTGCCTCCCAAAAATTGGAATAGAAAGCGATTAAAAAAGTGACATATGCCTGAAAATGGTACCAATGAAAACGCCAACTAGTCTCAAAAAAAATAAAACCTCACATGACTCTGTTGGCCAAAATATGGACAAATTATAGCTCTCAAAATGTGGTGATGCAAAAGCTATTTTTTGCAATAAAAAGCGTTTTTCGTTGTGTGACAGCAGCCAAACATAAAAACCCAATACAAATCTGGTATCGCTGTAATTTCACCGACCCAAAGAATAAAGTCGCCTAATCACTTATACTGCATGAGGAATGGTGTAAAAAATAAATAAAACCAATTTTTCACATGCTGTTGATGTTTTCATTCTGCCTCCCAAAGATCGCAGTAAGGCTCAGTGCACATTTATCCTGCGTTCTGCGTTGAGCGCTGTAAATTTGAAATACATGATTCAGACGGAACCCCTGGCAGAAGTTTCCTTATAATGAGGCTGATAGAGACACTGAGAAAGCTTTCTAAGGCCATGTTCACACGATCCTTTTTTTGATCCTTTTTTTGATCCTTTTTTTTTTCAGGTCCTGATTTGGAAAACCCGCAGTGCAAAACTGCACTGCTGACTTTCCTGCAGTTTCTTCTGCAGATTCCTCTGCGGGTTTTCAACAGCACTTTCCTATTGGTGCCTGTTGAAAACAGGAGCTGAATCCGCAGAAAGAAGTGACATGGTACTTCTTTTTTTCTGCAGGCAAATCCTCGCGGATTTGCCTGAGAAAAAAAGGATAGTGGGCACAGCGGTTTTTGTTTTCCATAGAGTAACATTGGACTGTACCCTGCATGGAAAAAGGACCTGAAAAAAAAAGGATCAAAAAAAGGACCGTGTGAACATAGCCTAATCTGTGATCCGGCTGTGTCAGTCTTTCTAGAATTGCATGAAAGTGTCGTCGGCCACAGTTTTGTGCACTTAGAAAAGGACACCACTGAACAAAGGCCAGATGGAGTCCAGAGTAACTCTGCTGCATCATTATAGTGAATAGCTCCATCGGGGGTTTCATCTGAATCACATGACTCAGATATTTAGATGGAAACCCCAAAGTAAGTGCCCAGTGTAGAGCGCCGGATAAATGTAATCCCAAAACGTTATGTAAAATGTTCCCATTAAAAGCTTCAACTTAATCCACAAAACAAGCAAGCCCTCACTCAGGTCCGTTATCTCTTAACGGAAATATAGGTGGCTTCCACGTTACCGGTAGCACAAAAGCTCTGGAAAAGTGAAATGGCTCCTCACTAGGGTTGAGCGAAACGGATCGGTAATTTTCATAAGTCGCCGACTTTTGGCAAAGTCGGGTTTCATGAAACCCGACCCGATCCCAGCGTGGGATTGGCCATGCGGTACACGATCTTCGCGCCAAAGTCGCGTTTCATATGACGCTTATGGGGCTTATGGGCTTATGGGGCCTCCATCCCCCTCTGGGACCTTTCCTCAGCAATCCCCCTATACACCCCAGCTGTGCCTAGGGGCACACGATTTTGTGTGTTTGCTACTTTAACAACCCCTTTCTTCAGGGCATATCCATATATTCTCACCATCAGGATATCGACTCTTCAGTGGCCAGACTCTTACCTTGCATTGGGTGACGTATGGTATGGGGTGTTAGTATTAAGGAGGATTGCAGGCATACTATACCATTCATGTGTGTGGATGCACATCTATTTCATGTCTGCTCTATCGTTAGGGATTGCCGGTTGTATTTGGATCTGTGACATTAGGGGTCTGGTCAGCTGGCAGCAAGGGGCATTAAGTATGTTTACTGTTATTGTTTGAACTTGCTGTCTGATCTCATGTCCTCTGTACCATCTGCACATATTGTGTGTATTGTCACATTGATCCTCATTATTATGTCCTGGGGGATGTGGGTTGGTCCGTTTGGTCTTAAATGTTTTTAATTGTTTGTCTTCTTTATTGCCTCTGTTTGTAGCGATATGTTATAATAAAAGTTATTATGTATGGTTGATCCCATTGTGTGCATATGTTTTTCTTTGTTTTCATTCTCATATGACGCTTAAAGCGCCATTTCTCAGCCCAATGAAGGTGCACGCAGAGTGTGGGCAGGTTGATGACACAGGTCCTGGTCCCCACCATCTTAGAGAAGGGCATGGCAGTGATTGGCTTGCTTTCTGCGGCGTCACAGGGGCTATAAAGGGGCGTTCCCGCTGACCGCCATCTTACTGCTGCTGATCTGAGCATAGGGAGAGGTTGCTGCTGCTTCGTCAGAAGCAGGGATAGCGTTAGGCAGGTTAAATTAACCCCCAAACAGCTTGTGCTGTAGCGATTTCCACTGTCCAACACCACCTTTTCTTTGCAGGGACAGTGGAGGCTAGATTTCTGTGCAACAGCTCTGTAGCTTATAAGGCTCCCTGATAGCTGCATTGCTGTTTGTACGCCGCTGTGCAAACCAACTGCTTTTTTAAAAGCAAAAATCCTGTTGCTCCTTCCTTTCTGCACAGCTATCTTGTTTTTGCTGCCTGCCATACTTTTCAGAGATTATTGTAGGGAGATAGTAATTGTAGTACAGTCCCTCTTTTTTTTTTTTTTTTAAATATCTTCCAGCCGCTTTCAGCCCCTGAAACTGTGTAGTGTAAAACAGTGGGCCTGTATTTTTCTGCACTGTCCCACACCTAAGAAAGGAGATTTATATTGCCAATCAGTGCATCTGTGCCAGTGCTGTCTGTGGTATCTGTCAGTCATTTTGTGCCACAGAAACTATACTGTGATATAGTGGGCCTGATTAAATCACTTGTCTCCCATATCACAAAAAAAAAAAATTAAAATAAAGGGAGAATAATATTTTGAAATCTGTGCATCTGTGCCAGTGCTGTCTGTGGTATCTGTCATTCATTTTGTGCCACAGAAAATATACTGTGATATAGTGGGCCTGATTAAATCACTTGTCTCCCATAAAAAATAAATAAATAAATAAATAAATAAAGGGAGAATAATATTGCCAAATCTGTGCCAGTGCTGTCTGTGGTATCTGTCAGTCATTTTGCGCCACAGAAACTATACTGTGATATAGTGGGCCTGATTTTTTCCTGCATTCTCCCACACATAAAGAGGGAGATTTCTATTGCCAGTGTGTGTATCTGCGTGCGTCAGTCCTGTTCGTGGCATATCTGCCAGCCTCTTTCTGCCAATCAAACTGTGTAGTGTAATCCAGTGGGCCTGATTTTTCCCTGCATTCTCCCACACATAAAGAGGGAGATTTCTATTGCCAGTGTGTGCATCTGCGTGCGTCATTCCTGTTAGTGGCATATCTGCCAGCCTCTTTCTGCCAATCAAACTGTGTAGTGTAATCCAGTGGGCCTGATTTTTCCCTACATTCTCCCACA
The DNA here is from genome assembly GCF_051348905.1 of Ranitomeya variabilis. Taxonomy (NCBI): domain Eukaryota; kingdom Metazoa; phylum Chordata; class Amphibia; order Anura; family Dendrobatidae; genus Ranitomeya; species Ranitomeya variabilis. Next base: position 683,510,845 of record NC_135233.1, read on the forward strand.
CATAAAGAGGGAGATTTCTATTGCCAGTGTGTGCATCTGCGTCATTCCTGTTCATGGCATATCTGCCAGCCTCTTTCTGCGAAACCGTGTAGTGTAATACAGTGGGCCTGATTTTTTTTTTCCTGCATTCTCCCACACATAAAAAAGAGAGATTTAAATTCACAACAAGTTTACGTACACCTTCTACCTGGTTGTACAGGACCACATAACGGTTGTTAGTTTGGTTTCATTTTTCCAAGAATGAGGAAGTCTGGTGGAAGAGGTCGTGGCCGTGGGCGGTCATTGCCAGCTGGTAATGATGGTAGTGGTGGTGGTCGTGGAGCATCAGGTGGTCGTGGGAAAAGCAATATAGACCCTAAGTCTCGAGTTGTTGAGCCAGCGTCATCGTCTGGCTACACAAGGCCTCGAACGCTCCCTTTTCTGGGAGTAGGAAAACCGCTTTTAAAGCCGGGGCAGCAGGAACAAGTTTTGTCTTTCCTTGCTGACTCTGCCTCTAGCTTTTTCGCCTCCTCCTCGGAAAGTGCAAAATGTAAAAGCAGCGCGTCGTCAGTGGATGTTCCCGGTCAGGGACAAGTCGCTTCCTTGTGTTCTTCACCCAGAACAACAGATAAGGATGCGTCAGGCGACACAACAGGTTACTCCATGGAGCTCTTTACACATACCATTCCTGGGTTAGAAAGGGAAATTGTTAACAGGCCATGCCCATTACAAGATGAATCGGACATGGAGTGCACAGATGCACAGCCACAGCCAGATTATTATGCTGTTCCTTTGAATCAGATCAGAACATTGCCCTCGCAGTGTACTGATCCAGAATCTGACCTTGATGAGACTATTAAGCCCCGTCACGAACGCTATGGCACCGGCTTACACGGTGACCCAGAGGAAGGTGCCCAGGACATAGAAGAGGAGGTCATAGATGACACAGTTGTTGACCCCGATCGGCAGCCATTGGGGGAACAGGGTGCAGGCGGCAGAAGCTCTGAAGCGGAGGAGGAACCGCAGCAGGCATCAACATCGCAACAGGTTCCATCTGGCAGGCCTGTATCTGGTCAAAAACGTGTGGCAAAAACAAAACCAGTTGTAGGACAGCGTGGCCATCCGGTTAAAGTAGCTCAGTGTGCAATGCCTGAAAAGGTATCCGATAGTAGGAAGAGTGCAGTCTGGCATTTTTTTAACCAAGATCCAAATGATCAATGCAAAGTCATCTGTAAGAAATGCTCAAGGACCTTCAGCAGAGGTCAGAATGTTAAAAATCGAAATACAAGTTGCATGTGTAGACATTTAACCACCATGCACTTGCGAGCCTGGACTAACTACCAAACGTCCCTTAACGTTGTAGCACCCTCTCACAATGAAGCTAGTCAGCAACGCGACATCCCTTCCCTCACTGTAAGCCCACCATTTACCACACCACCTGCAGTAAATGTGGCGGTTTTGTCTCAAGGCCAAAACAGGCAATCACCAGGTTCGTGGTAGGAAACACTGTATGTAGGGCAACAGCAAGAATCCATCACCAACCCTCTCTGTCTGCCATGTCCACCGGCACCCCCGCTAGTTCCACCCTATGCAGCTCTCCAGTCCAGGTCACCCTACATGAGACTCTCGTTAGGAAAAGGAAGTACTCATCCTCGCATTCGCGTACACAGGGTTTGAACGCCCACATTGCTAGACTAATCTCGTTAGAGATGATGCCCTACCGGTTAGTTGAAACCGAAGCTTTCAAAGCCCTGATGGACTACGCTGTACCACGCTACGAGCTACCCAGTCGACACTTCTTTTCGAGAAAAGCCATCCCAGCCCTCCACCAGCATGTAAAAGACCGCATTTTCCATGCACTCAGGCAATCTGTGAGTAGAAAGGTGCACCTGACAACAGATGCATGGACCAGTAGGCATGGCCAGGGGCGTTACGTCTCCATCACGGCACACTGGGTTAATGTGGTGGATGCAGGGTCCACAGGGGACAGCAATATTGGGACAGTTCTTCCTAGCCCACGGTCTAGGAAACAGTTGGCTGTAGGCATTTGTCCCCCCTCCTCCAGCAGAAGCGAGAGCTCGTCCACAGACCGCAGTTGCACGACCACTCCATCCGCAGCTGGCACTGTTGCACACAAGGTGTCCCATTATGGAACAGCTAGTGGCAAGCGTCAGCAGGCTGTATTGGCAATGAAGTGTTTGGGCGACAACAGACACACCGCGCAAGTTCTGTCCGAGTTCTTGCAGCAAGAAACTCAGTCATGGCTGGGCACTGTACATCTTGAGGCAGGCAAGGTAGTGAGTGATAACGGAAGGAATTTTATGGCTGCCATAGCCCTTTCACAACTGAAACACATTCCTTGCCTGGCTCACACCTTAAACCTGGTGGTGCAGTGCTTTCTGAAAAGTTATCCGGGGTTACACGACCTGCTCCTGAAAGTGCACAGACTTTGCTCGCACATCCGCCGTTCGCCCGTACACTCTAGCCGTATGCAGAACCATCAGCGGTCTTTGAAACTTCCCCAGCATCGCCTAATCATTGACGTTGCAACAAGGTGGAACTTCACACTGCACATGCTTCAGAGACTGTGCGAACAGAGGCGTGCTGTTATGTATTTGTGGGAGGATACACATACACGGGTAAGCAGTTGGATGGCAGACATGGAGTTGTCAGGTGTGCAGTGGTCGAAGCTACAAGACCTGTATCAAGTCCTTCAGTGTTTTGAGGAATGCACACGGCTGGTTAGTGCAGACAACGCCATAATAAGCATGAGCATCCCCCTAATGCGCCTGCTGGTGCAAAGTTTGACGCACATAAAGGAGCAGGCGTCTGCAGCCGAGGACGAGGGAAGCCTAGATGACAGTCAGCCATTGTCTGCTCAGGGAAGTCTACAGGACGAGGTGGGGGGCGAAGAGGAGGATGATGGGGATGAGTATTTTTTGGATGAAGAAGCTTCTCAGGGGGCAATAGAAACTGCTGGCATTGCAAGGCCGGGTTCAGGTTTTTTGAGGGAGAGACAAGTGACGTTGATTTGCCCGAAAGTGCTCCTCAACCCAGCACATGCACTGATTTGACAACTGGAACATTGGCCCACATGGCGGATTATGCCTTGCGTATCCTCAAAAGGGACCAACGCATTATAAAAATGATGACCAATGACGATTACTGGTTGGCCTGCCTCCTTGATCCTCGCTATAAAGGCAAATTGCAAAATATCATGCCACATAAGAACCTCGAACAAATATTGGCAACCAAACAAGCTACTCTTGTAGACCGTTTGATTCAGGCATTCCCAGCACACAGCGCCGGTGATGGTTCTCACACGAGCTGCAGGGGGCAACAGGGCAGAGGTGTTAGAGGTGTACAAATCAGAAGTGGCGTTGGACAGAGGGGTTTTCTGACCAGGTTGTGGAGTGATTTCGCAATGACCGCAGACACGACAGGTACTGCAGCATCAATTCAAAGTGACAGGAGACAACATTTGTCCAGTATGGTTACTAACTATTTTTCCTCCATTATCGATGTTCTCCCTCAACTGTCATTCCCCTTTGATTACTGGGCATCCAAAATAGACACCTGGCCTGAATTGGCCGAATATGCATTGCAGGAGCTTGCTTGCCAGCAGCTAGTGTGCTATCAGAAAGAGTATTCAGTGCTGCTGGTTCAATACTGACCGAAAAAAGGACTCGTCTGGCTACCCAAAATGTTGATGATCTAACCTTCATTAAAATGAACCACTCATGGATTTCTAATTATTTTGCCCCACCTTTCCCGGCTGACACCTAGCTTTCCTGAAAAAAGGTCTTGCTTTGGGACTGGTGTTACTGACTGTTCCAATCTCTCAATTTGCAGCTGCTGTTTGTACAGCATACGACATGTTTACACCTCCCTAAATGGCCTAACTCCCCCCCACGGGGCCGTGGTCTCGCCACTTGGCGCAAGCACCCGTCAGAGTGCCGTTTGTCTGAAGAGGTGGGTGTGCCCACTTTTGGTCGACGGCACTGCCACTGGGTCCCTCGTAGTACAATGAAGTGTCTCTGGTGGTGGTGGCGTGCACCGAACGTCAGACACACCGTTGTAACATGAGGGGCCCTGGGCCTGTACCGCCGGCCACGAGAGAGTGGCCCCCCCCCCAGGTCAAACAGTGCTCTACCACTTTCAAAATTATCTCTCGCTGCTCCACCACTCTTTAGTCTATGCGCTGAAATCCTTCAATGCCTGGCACTGACAATAACAATTTGTTGACATGTATGATGCTATTCAAAATAGGCAGGGGCCCTGTCCTACATTTACACCAGTAAATACTTTACGCCAAATTACAATGTCTGAAAGTCAGCATACGAGCCCACCCCTTTACCTAAGTATGGCACCTTTTTTTTTTTTTGCGAGACATTAACATCTATTTAGTTTTTTGGAGTACTTACTGTCTGCGGTCCCTCCTTCCAATTGTCCTCCACTGAGCACACCAATGCTGCCTGTGTACCCCTGCCACATAATGGAAGCTGCATAGAGCCTATTTTGTTATTTTAGGCCTACTAAGTCTGTCTGTGGTCCCTCCTTCCAATTGTCCACCACTCAGCACACCAATGCTGCCTGTGTACCCCTGCCACATAATGGAAGCTGCATAGTGCCTATTTTGTTATTTTAGGCCTACTAAGTCTGTCTGCGGTCCCTCCTTCCAATTGTCCTCCACTGAGCACACCAATGCTGCCTGTGTACCCCTGCCACATAATGGAAGCTGCATAGAGCCTATTTTGTTATTTTAGGCCTACTAAGTCTGTCTGCGGTCCCTCCTTCCAATTGTCCTCCACTCAGCACACCAATGCTGCCTGTGTACCCCTGCCACATAATGGAAGCTGCATAGAGCCTATTTTGTTATTTTAGGCCTACTAAGTCTGTCTGCGGTCCCTCCTTCCAATTGTCCTCCGCTGAGCACACCAATGCTGCCTGTGTACCCCTGTAGCCTAATTTTAACCTCATCGAGCCTGCTTTATTATTTTATGCCTAGGAAGTCTGTCTGCGGTCCCTCCTTGAAATCGTCCTCCGCTGACCACAACAATGCTGCCTGTGTACCCCTGTAGCCTACTTTAAACTGCATAGAGCCTACTTTCTATTGTAGGCCTACTACCTGTGTCTGTCTCGGCCAGTCCACTCCTTGCAGTTGTCCTCCACTGAACAAAGCTATGCCGCCTGTGTACTCCTGTGACCAATTGTGAACTGCATTTATCCTACTTATTTATTTGTGCCTAGTAACTGTGTAAGCCTGTCATAACAGTTGTCCTCCACCACAGAACCCAGCTATGCCACTTGTGTACTCCTTTTACCAATTTTGAACTTAATATAGCCTTCATTTTTATTTTAGGCCTACTTCCTGTGTCAGAACCACTAATTACACATGCCCTCCTCCGCTGAACCACGCTATGCTGCAAGTGTACTCCACTTACCAATTTTGAACTGCATTTTGCCTAATTACTTATTTAGGCCTATTTATTGTGTCTGTCTCCCATTACAGTTCTCCTCCACTGTACAAAGCTGAGCTTCAATCTTCAGGCTCTCATTAAGTAGTTGTTGTTAATATGTGGGGTTGGGGCCTACAAACGGTGTCTGCCACTCCCTGTTGTTGTCCTCCACTGTACAGAGCTGAGCTTCAATCTTCAGGCTCTCATTAAGTAGTTGTTGTTAAGATAACAGTGCAGTTGGCCTACTATTTCGGTTGGGGCCTACTAACGGTGTCTGCCGCTCCCTGGTGTTGTCCTCCACTGTACAAAGCTGAGCTTCAATCTTCAGGCTCTCATTAAGTAGTTGTTGTTAATATGTGTGGTTGGGGCCTACTAACGGTGTCTGCCGCTCCCTGTTGTTGTCCTCCACTGTACAGAGCTGAGCTTCAATCTTCAGGCTCTCATTAAGTAGTTGTTGTTAAGATAACAGTGCAGTTGGCCTACTATTTTGGTTGGGGCCTACTAACGGTGTCTGCCGCTCCCTTGTGTTGTCCTTCACTGTACAAAGCTGAGCTTCAATCTTCAGGCTCTCATTAAGTAGTTGTTTTTAATATGTGTGGTTGGGGTCTACTAACGGTGTCTGCCACTCCCTTGTGTTGTCCTTCACTGTACAAAGCTGAGCTTCAATCTTCAGGCTCTCATTAAGTAGTTGTTGTTAATATAAGTGGTTGGGGCCTACTAACGGTGTCTGCCGCTCCCTGTTGTTGTCCTCCACTGTACAGAGCTGAGCTTCAATCTTCAGGCTCTCATTAAGTAGTTGTTGTTAATATGTGTGGTTGGGGCCTACTAACGGTGTCTGCCGCTCCCTGTTGTTGTCCTCCACTGTACAGAGCTGAGCTTCAATCTTCAGGCTCTCATTAAGTAGTTGTTGTTAAGATAACTGTGCAGTTGGCCTACTAATTTGGTTGGGACCTACTAACGGTGTCTGCCGCTCCCTTGTGTTGTCCTTCACTGTACAAAGCTGAGCTTTAATCTTCAGGCTCTCATTAAGTAGTTGTTGTTAATATGTGTGGTTGGGGCCTACTAACTGTGTCTGCCGCTCCCTGGTGTTGTCCTCCATTGTACAAAGCTGAGCTTCAATCTTCAGGCTCTCATTAAGTAGTTGTTGTTAATATGTGTGGTTGGGGCCTACAAACGTTGCCTGCCGCTCCCTGTTGTTGTCCTCCACTGTACAGAGCTGAGCTTCAATCTTCAGGCTCTCATTAAGTAGTTGTTAAGATAACCGTGCAGTTGGCCTACTATATTGGTTGGGGCCTACTAACGGTGTCTGCCGCTCCCTTGTGTTGTCCTTCACTGTACAAAGCTTCATTCTTTAGTCTCTCATTAAATAGTTGTTGTTAATATGTGTGGTTGGGGCCTACTAATGGTGTCTGCCGCTCCCTGTTGTGGTCCTCCACTGTACAGAGCTGAGCTTCAATCTTCAGGCTCTCATTAAGTAGTTGTTGTTAAGATAACTGTGCAGTTGGCCTACTATTTTGTTTGGGGCCTACTAAGGGTGTCTGCCGCTCCCTTGTGTTGTCCTTCACTGTACAAAGCTGAGCTTCAATCTTCAGGCTCTCATTAAGTAGTCATTGTTAATATGTGTGGTTGGGGCCTACTAACAGTGTCTGCCGCTCCCTGTTGTGGTCCTCCACTGTACAGAGCTGAGCTTCAATCTTCAGGCTCTCATTAAGTAGTTGTTGCTAAGATAACTGTGCAGTTGGCCTACTAATTTGGTTGGGGCCTACTAACGGTGTCTGCCGCTCCCTTGTGTTGTCCTTCACTGTACAAAGCTGAGCTTCAATCTTCAGGCTCTCATTAAGTAGTTGTTGTTAATATGTGTGGTTGGGGCCTACTAACGGTGTCTGCTGTTTCCCTGTTGTTGTCCTCCACTGTACAAAGCTGAGCATCAATCTTCAGGCTCTCATTAAGTAGTTGTTGTTAATATGTGTGGTTCGAGCCAACTAACGGTGTCTGCCACTCCCTGTTGTTGTCCTCCACTGTACAGAGCTGAGCTTCAATCTTCAGGCTCTCATTAAGTAGTTGTAGTTAAGATAACAGTGCAGTTGGCCTACTATTTTGGTTGGGGCCTACTAACGGTGTCTGCTGCTCCAAGGTGTTCTCCAGGTTTACTTGCCTGAACTTCAATCTTCAGGCTCTCATTAAGTAGTTGTTGTTAATATAACACTGCAGTTGGCCTACTAGTGTGGTTGGTGCCTACTAACGGTGTCTGCCGCTGCTTTCTGTTCTCCACTGAACAGAGCTGAGGTTCAATCTTCAGGCTCTCATTAAGTTGTTGTTTATATAACACTGCAGTTGGCCTACTATTTTGGTTGGGCCTAGTAACGGTGTCTGCCGCTCCTGGGTTTTCTACTCCACTGAACAAACCAATGCCGCCTGGTTAGTCCTGTTACCATATTTGAACTGCATTTAGCCCACCTTATTATTTGGGCTTATATCTGTGTTTCCTCCTCATCCTGCCCATTGCCCAGCCAGTGCTTGATGAGTCTTGTGGTACATTGACCCAGACCACTACATTCCCCTTGCACGCTACACAGCCACAATCTGACCCTGCTGAAAGTCAGGTTCCCCTTCCCGCATACTATACCACCTTACACAGGGACAAAGAGGAAGGTGCAGATGAAAGTGCAGGTTCCTTCATCAGGTGAGGGGGCATACTCTTTGGCGACGTCACAGGCACAGGGCCCCTTAGAGTACGCAGAAGTGTCGCTGCCGGTGGGAGGTGCCCCTGCCGTGCAAACACACCGCCGTACTTTGAGGGGCCCTGTGCCAGTGCCAATGCCAACGAGTGGGCCCCCCCTGCTTGCTCAGGATCACAGCACTTGCAAAGTTGAAATACTTACCTCTCGCTGCTCCACCGCCGTGACGTAGTCCACGTTTCCTGGGCCCACTAAAAACTTGAACCAGCCCTACCCCCCACAACTTTAGCTAAATGACCCCCAATTTCCAATGCCCAACTATTATTATAAAGTTAATTAAGATTGACAAGCTTCAGAAACAAGAATGGATGTTTTTGCCATTAAAATGGGCACTGTAGGTGTTTTCCGGGCCCCCACTCACTGCCGACTATGCTTCCCCATTGACTTGCATTGGGTTTCGTGTTTCGGTCGATCCCCGACTTTTCGCGATAATCGGCCGATTGCACTCGTCTCGACTTTTGCGATAGTCGGGTTTCGCAAAACCCGACTCGACCCCCAAAAAGTAAAAGTCGCTCAACCCTACTCCTCACCAGCCAAAAGAAATTCAGCAAATTCTGCTCTCCCAAATCCAAATGCCCCCTCCCTTCTAAGCCCCACAGTGCACCTAAACCACATATTGCGTCCACGTTTGGCATTTCTGAAGTGGTGAAAGCCTGCCTAACTTACAGGTGCATGTCTCCAGAAGCACAGGTTGGACATAACATGCTGATGACTGCAACGTATTGGTCACTACAGCGTACTGTTCACTACAACAGCAGTTTGCAATTTTCACTCGGCAACATTCATTGCTGCTTGCTTCTGGAAAATACCCATGGAGTCAAAATCATCACCATACCTGTAGATAAATTCCCCAAGGGGTATAGTGTAATAGAGTGCAGGGTAGAGTATGTCACCACGGAACAGACAGACCAACTGTTGAGGGGAATTTATTAACAGGAGTAAGATTCTCCTCGCAGGGAGTAAACAGGGGGTTAATAGAGATTAAGTAAACAGTTAAGCAGAATCGAAATGGTTAACGAGTGTTCTTGTAACTTATCAGTCCAAGGAGGTCCTTACTGGAGGGTTCTTATTCCAACGTGGGTACAGTCACCAGCAGCGCTTGAGATCCTGAAGTCTCTCCTCTATCTCCTGGGAACTGGAGACTCCGGGGTTAAGTCTTTGCAGTCTTTCCTCCCAGTGCAGCTGGAAGCAGGAATAAACAGCCACTCTGCTGCGAGTCTCTGTATATCAGGCTGGCAGCCTCTCTCTGCAGCAGCAATGCTACACACACACTGAGCAGTTTACTTTGTCACAGTCAAGGGTCCTGGCTTGTCAGTGCGGTCACCGGGGCTGCGCGCTCAGGTCACTGTAAGGGGATACGTCTTCTCTGATTACGGAGGCTTCCAAGTCCACACTCTCACATCCAGCCTCCACTACGGCTGGTATCTCAGCCTCAGTGCCCTCATGGGGAGCACTCTCTTTTGGGGACCGCGGAGCTGCGGCCTGCTCGCTCTCTGGTGCGCAGGCCCCTCTGTCTCGTGCGCTCTGCTCTCCTGCTCTTTCCTGACTACACCCCTCGCTCTTCCTCTCTGCCCCCATCAGTCACATGGTCCCTTCTGTTCAGGGCAGAAAGTCTTCCCCCCAACAACCCAGCTGTCTGACTAAGTGGTTCCGGGTAAGGAGCAGGGAAAGCAACTGTCAGGGCTCTGAACTTTTTTTACCTTTTGTGCATTACTGCCCTTTTCCAAGATGGCATCTTTGGTCTCATGTGCACTGTGTCTTCCTGCTATAAAACTCCACCCCAGCCTTCAGTCTTATAAATAGTTCTCTGACATCTGTGACAAGAAGAATGCAGATCAGCTTCCTCCACACAGGCATTATGACTGTCCCATTGAGCTGCTTCCCGGGGCAGCCATTCCTTTTGGTAACGTATACCCTTTGGCGGCACCTGAGCTTCAAGCCTTAAAAGAGTATATTGATGAAAATCTGGCCAAAGGCTTCATACGTCCTTCTTCCTCACCAGCAGGGGCACCTATCTTTTTTGTAAAGAAGAAGGACGGGACCCTGAGACCCTGTGTTGACTATCGAGAACTCAATAAGGTAACCGTACGAAACCGTTACCCTTTGCCTCTGATTCCCGAATTACTGGAAAGAGTCCGCCATGGGGACTTCGTGGGGCTTATAATTTGGTGCGTATTCGTCCAGGGGATGAGTGGAAGACAGCATTCAGATGCCGGTATGGACATTTTGAATCTCTTGTGATGCCCTTCAGGCTTTGTGATGCCCCTGCAACATTTCAACACCTTGCTAATGACATATTAAGAGATTTGTTGGACAAGTTTGCAGTGATCTATTTGGACGATATACTAATCTTTTCTGACTCTCTACAGGAACATGAAGAACATGTCAAAACTGTTTTAAGACGTCTGAAAGAGAACCATCTGTATATTAAGCCAGAGAAATGCGAGTTCCATCGTTCTGAGATACAGTTCTTAGGGTATATCATCTCTCCCCAGGGGCTGAACATGGAATCTGGTAAGATTCAGGCTATCCTTGACTGGCCGGTACCCAAGAAGGTTAAGGAGGTCCAACGTTTTATTGGTTTTTCCAAATTTCTACAGACGCTTCATTCGAAATTTTTCTGATATTGTCCGTCCCATTACTTCCTTGACAAAGAAGGAAAAACCCTTTAAGTGGTCTTCACAGGCTCAAGAAGCTTTTGATCGGCTGAATATCTGTTTCACATCAGCACCGCTGTTGATACACCCAGATCCAACACTTCCTTTCATTGTGGAGGTGGACGCTTCTGATAATGCTTTGGGGGCTATTCTCTCCCAAAGAACTGGAGACTAGGGTCTGCTACATCGTTCTGCTTTCTTTTCCCGTAGACTAACCTCAGCAGAGAAGAATTAAGACGTGGGAGACAAGGAATTGCTGGCTATTATTGCGGCTTTCAAAGAATGGAGGCATCATCTGCAAGGAGCTGCACAACAGATCATAGTGCTTACTGACCATTGCAATCTAGAGTTCCTTAGATCCGCTAGATGTCTTTCTCCTCGTCAGGCTCGTTGGAACTTATTTTTAAATCAATTTAACTTTGTTATCTCGTACCGTCCAGGTTCTCGTAATGGGAAGGCTGATGCTTTATGCCGAGTCCATGCTGCGGATTCCGTACCTGGAGCCCTGTCCAAGACCATTCTATCTGATGCCAATTTTATCAGAGTTATCCATGATCAGGACTTGTGGAAGGAGTGCAGGGAGGCCTATGAAGGTGATGTATTTCTGGCCAACCCACCTGTGGATATTAATCTTGTCTTTAAGGGTGGTATGTGGTTCAGAGATCGACGTATCTACGTCCCTGAGGTCGTCCGTCTGCAGATCCTCAAGTTGGTACATGACTCCAAGTTGGCTGGTCACAGGGGGGTACAGAAGACAGAGTTCCTGAGCCGATTCTTCTGGTGGCCAACTTGCCTGAAGGATACCAAGGACTATGTTCTCTCTTGCGAGGTATGTGCCCGTTACAAGATTCCATGTGGCACCTACGGGTCTTCAACAACCATTACCTGTTTTGTCCCGCCCTTGGGGGTCTATATCAATGGACTTTATTGTGGAGCTGCCTACATCGGGGGGCATGAATACAATCATGGTGGTAGTTGATCGCCTGACTAAAGCTGCTCATTTTGTTCCATGCACCGGCCTCCCCTCAGCTAAAGATACAGTGAACTTGGTTATACAGAATGTCTTTCGGTTGCACGGGGTTCCGGATGAGATCATCTCTGACCGTGGAGTACTGTTCACTTCAAGATTCTGGAAGGGGTTTTGCTCTGCACTCAATATTAATGTCTGTCTCTCTTCTGCTTACCATCCCCAGACAAATGGTCAGACTGAGCATACCAACCAGACGCTGGAACAATATCTAAGATGCTATGTCAGCCATCTCCAGGATGATTGGTTGGAGTTGTTGCCGTTAGCCGAATTTTCATATAATAATTCTCAGAGCGCCTCCACTAAATTTACACCTTTCTTTGCCTATCTGGGTTATCATTCGTGTATTTTACCTAGGTCTCCAATTAATTCTCCGGTTCCAGGAGGAAAGGCTGACTGCGATGAGACAAAATCTGGAGGTTCTAAAGGAATCCCTGACCACAGCTGAAGAACGTTATAAGAGATCGGCTGATAGATTCCGTAAACCTGCACCCATGTTCAAGGTAGGAGATTCCATGTGGTTAGCAACTAAGAATCTGAAGTTAAACGTTCCTTCACAAAAACTTGGACAGAAATTCATTGGCCCTTTCAAGATCAACGGTATTGTGAGCTCTGTGGCCTGCCGGCTGAAACCGCCTAGGACAATGAAGGTACACCGAGTTTTTCATGTATCTTTAATAAAGCCTGTATCTCCTAATACCTTCCAGGGAAGTGTTGTGCCACCTCCGCAGCCTGTGGTGATTGATGGGCAAGAACAATTTGTGGTGGAGGAAATTATTGATTCCAGGATTCGCAGGAATCGGCTCCAATATCTGATAAGATGGCAGGGATACCCCCCTGAGGAAGACTCTTGGGAACCTGTGGAAAACATCAATGCCCAACAGAAGATTTCTCGTTTTCATCAGAGATTCCCTGAGAAACCAGGTCCAGGATCATCCTGAGGCCGCTTCTAAGGAGGGAGTAATGTCAGGACTCTGAACATTTTTTACCTTTTGTGCATTACTGCCCTTTTCCAAGATCCTCTCTCTTCCTCTCTGCCCCCATCAGTCACATGGTCCCTTCTGTTCAGGGCAGAAAGTCTTCCCCCCCAACAACCCAGCTGTCTGACTAAGTGGTTCCAGGTAAGGAGCAGGGAAAGCAACTGTCAGGACTCTGAACATTTTTTACCTTTTGTGCATTACTGCCCTTTTCCAAGATGGCGTCTTTGGTCTCATGTGCACTGTGTCTTCCTGCTATAAAACTCCACCCCAGCCTTCAGTCAGTGCTAGAGTATTCTGCCTTGCATCCAGCTCCTGACCTCTGATTACTCCCTGGCTATACACCTGCTCCTGTGTATCTGTGTGGTGATCCTGCTACTCTGCTCTGAGTTCTTGCTGCATACACAAGTTTCCAGTAATCCTCCTTCATCTGCTGCTCATGTTTATTTCATGTGCATTTGCTGGACATGTAAGCTGCTGCTGCAATAACCTGAGACTATTAACCAGGCCTCCCTGATTGAACTAAGATATGATTTGAACTGCCTTATAAGCATATCTATCTGTGTCTGGACTAAGTCAAGGATTTATTCGTGTCAAGTATCCTCAAGAATAACTGTGCTTCATAGACTTTCTGCTCGATTGCATTTTTCTCTGAAGTTTCCTATAGACTGCTAAGCTGCGTTGATTATTTGCACCAAGTGTTGTGGCCTTGAGTTTCTCTCTGCACCTGCTTGAATCACCGTGTGATAATATAGACTTTACCACTTATAAAACTGTGTCCTGTAGTTGTCTTGTTCCACGCAAAGAGTCTCCTGAGTTATCCCGTATAATTATTACAGCAACCTCCTTACATTCCCCCTCTCTTGAAGCGCGCCATTCCACGGGCGAGGACTCTTCGTGCTTCTCTTTGTTCTTTTGAGGGGAGTCAGATACCTGCAATTCTCGCATCTCCTTCTGCCTTTCTTCTTTCACATACTGCCAAACTAAATGGTCTAGGAGTTGTTCATCAGTCAGGTTGAGATATTCTTCCTTTACCTCGTCATTAGCCATAGAAGAAAATTCCTCAGACGAATTTTGTGTTGTCACATTAGATTTTCCAACGGCATCCACTGTCCTCTTCTTCTTTTTGGCTTTGCCGCTAGCAGATGCTTGCATAGATGATTCGTCCTTTTCCTTGTCGTTATCGGAAACTTTAGGGACTTCTTGCCCGGGCTCCTCAGTCTGGGGGTTTAGTACAAGTAATTCTTCTCCATAGCTCCCCCTCTCTTTGACAGGAGCATTCTCGTCGAAACTAGAACCAAATGAATTAAGACCATGCAGGCCGGACTCTTCGTCATCTGCCCCTGGCTCTGCGGGCATCACTTCCCAGGGCTTCTCAGCCACACGCCCTGGCTCAGACAGCTGTTCCATTTCCTCTGTCCGATCAGGATCTTGTGAGCTGACAGCCAGCACACTCTTCACCTAAGGGGGCAACATCAGTGGTTCCTCCTTCTCATCGACTAGGGCCTTGAAAACAAGCGTCGCAGGAACACTTGGCACTTTTTCCCCTTCTCCTGGGCATCCAACATTGTGGTACTGTCTTGCGCTAGGTGGGGCTCTTCTCTTCCTGCCATACCACTTTCTCCAGGGGCGACGTTCCCTCCAGTTAGCAGGACCCTCATAGGGGTGAGCGGATCTCTGCCACCGCTTCTCTTGGGTAGGGCAATTTCTGGATTTCTGGATTCCACCCTTCTGCATGACCAGCACTCACGTCTGCGTCTGTCTGGAGGGCGCTTTAGTCTGGATCGTTGACCTCGGCGGGAGACATCTCTCATCTGCGGTTGCTCTTCACCCCAGGATACAGAGTTACACTCTGAGGCTACCACTGAAGCCTTCTTCTGCTACGCACCTCTCCGCTATCTCTTTCTGGCTGCTTCCACACGTTACCTCGGGGTATGCCGCTGGTCCCCAAAATGGCAGTCAGGGCTTTCCTCAGACTCTCAATCTCCTCCCAGATTCTGCTTATCTTCAGCTGGGAATCTCGGGTCCACATCGCGTCCTCTTCATTTTGTCTGGGTGCTCCACAATTGTAGCATGTAGGCAGTCTAACTCGCCGAGCGGCACTAGTCTCACTTTGGGGGCCGGTCTCTCTATCTCACACTGGAGGGGTGTACTCTGCAGCAGGGGTCTTCTTATATTCAGCCACTTCCTCACGGACTCGCTTAACCTCCTTCTTCAAGTCTACTCTCTCTGGTCTCTGCTCTCCTGCTCTTTTCTGACCACACCCCTCTCTTTTCCTCTCTGCCCCCAGCAGTCACATGGTCCCTTCTGTCCAGGGCAGAAAGTCTTCCCCCCCAGCAACCCAGCTGTCTGACTAAGTGGTTCCAGGAAAGGAGCAGGGAAAGCAACCTCCTTACAATAGTTTCCCAAATAGGGTCACTTGAGGGGGGCTTCTACTCTTCTAGCAATTAGGGGCTCTGTATATGGAGTCCGCAAACTGTTCTAGGAAAATCTGCACTGCAGGAGGCAAATAGCGCTCTGTCCCTCCCGAGTCTCTCCGCATGGCTAAGTTGTACTGTACAGCCACATATGGGGTATTACCACGTTCAGTAGAAATTGTGGGACAAATTTTTCACCATTTTTACCCACTTCTTGTGTGAACATGTAAAACCTGGGGCTAAAACAAAATTTTGGTGGTAAAAATGTAGTTATTTTGTCTTCACTACCCAATGGTATAAAATTCTGTGACACGCCCATGGTGTCAATATGATCACTGTACCCCTAGATGAATTCATTGAGAGATGTAGTTTGTAAAATGGGGTCACTTATGGGGGTTTCTGCTGTTCTGGCACCTCATGGGCTCTCCCAGTGGGTCATGGCACCTGCAAACCATAACAGCAAAATCTGGTGCTCCCTGCCTTCTAAGCTTTGTACTGAAAAAATATTTCCTGATTTACATGTAAGGTATTGGCGCACTCAGGAAAAAATGGACCTCAGTTTGTTGTAAAAAAAAAAAATAATAATAATTCCTATTAGCCCTTACACAAATTAAAAACTTGGGCCTAAAACAACATTTTAGTGGTAAAAATTAGGGTTGAGCGAAACGGGTCGGCAATTTTCAGAAGTCGCCGACTTTTGGCAAAGTCAGGTTTCATGAAACCCGACCCGACCCCTGTGTGGGGTCGGCCATGAAGTCGGCGATCTTCTGAATCTGGAATGGGAATTCCGATACCGATTCCCGATATGTTTAAGATATCGGGAATTGGTATCGGAATTCAGATTTAAGTGTAAAATAAAGAATTAAAATAAAAAATATCGCCATACTTACCATCTGATGCGCCCTGGTACTAAGCGGGATCCTTCCTTCCTTAGAATCAGCCTTCCAGGACCTAGCGGTGACGTCGCGGCTTGTGATTGGTCGCGTGGCCGCCCATGTGACCGCTCGCGCGACCAATCACAAGCCGCGACGTCACCGTGACGTCACCGAAGGTCCTGGAAGGGCTGATTAGGAAGGAAGGCTGCCGGAAAGAAGCAGGGCGCGTCCGAGGGTGAGTATATACCTAATAGGAATATACTCACCCTCGGCTTCTTTCCGGCAGCCTTCCTTCCAAAATGGTGTCACTTGCACCTAAACAGTGAAAAAACCCTACATCAGGGGCTCTCCAAATGTGACATGGCGTCCACCAATTGATCCAGCAAATTTTACATTCAAAAAGTCAAATGGCGCTCCTTCCCTTCCACGCTCTGCTGTGCGCCCGAACAGTGGTTTTCTCTCTCATATTAGATATCGGCGTGCTCAGGAGAAATTACACAACAAATTTTGGAGTCCAATTTTTTCCTATTACCCTTGTCAAAATAAACAATTTTGGATGTGAAGTCAATTCTTGTGAAAAAAAAGTTAAATTTTCATTTTATTTTCCACATTCCAAAGCTTCCTGTGACGCACCAGAAGGGTTAATAAACTTCTTGAATGTGGTTTTGAGCACCTTGAGGGGTGCAGTTTTTTGAATTTATCACTTTTGGGTATCTTCTATCATATAGACCCCTCAAAGTGACTTCAAATGTGATGTGGTCCCTAAAAAAAAGGTGTTGTAAAAATGAGAAATTGCTGGTCAACTTTTAACCTTTATAATTTCCAAACAAAAAAAACTTTGGTTCCAAAATTGTGCTGGTGTAAATTAGATGTGTGAAAAATGTTACTTATGGGGACATAAACGGAGAAGCAAGATAATTACCTGGGAGATCCTTGGTTCAAGTGCGGCGCACTGCCCGACACGCATTTTGGAGCATGTCTTTCATCAGGGGGTGTTGTCCATCATGAACCAGAGGGTTCAAAAAGAGGGAGACAGTGGCACTAGGAGGAGACCGGAAAGGGGTTGGCGCATGAGCTGGTAGTAGGACCCTGAAGTCACCGGCACCTGCTTCATATGACCAGTGATGCTGAGTCACGTGACCATGACTCGGCGCTCTGGAAACATAGAGAGGCAGAAGGCGAGGACCACCCGGGGCACAGACTGACCAGGCCAGGGCTTACACTGGAGTTTCCATGTAAATCTGTGAAATACGTGATTGAGACAGAACCCCCAGCAGAAGATTAGCTATAATGAGGCAGATTTTTGCTTTGTAATATTGGCGATTGTCAGTAAGGGTATATGTGCCGCATACAATATTTGTGTCTTGCAGAGGGCGCGTTGGGATGCAACTGAGAGATAAATTGGTCAGCAAGGTTGAATTTAAAGTACTGGAAGTGCATAGGCGATCTAAAGATAATAGATACATTTGGCAAATATATAGAGGAGACAATTTTGATTAGAAATGTCATGTCAGAAGGACAGTAGATAAGGTTGGAGGGGTACAAGGAATGATAAAAAGAGAAAATAGCTATGGGGATGATGGAAATAATAGAAATATGGCATAATAAAAGTTATAGCGTTCATGGACTAAATGAGGTGTCATAAAGAGGGGATTAGATCTTTGTTGCTCAATAAAAAAAAGCGTACAACAGAGCGAGACACATTACGCATCATGAGGCACTGAATTCCTCTACACCGCCTACTCTCAATAGATCTGTCAGGTTTATCACGCAACATCAACAAACACATCTGATGCCGCAGTACTTGGAAAAATCTTGGCCGATTCTACGTGCAGAACCCATTTTATCTCATTATATTGGGTCAAACCTGACATCACATTCAGGAGAAGGTGACAGCTTGGTTAAAAGCCATTATACTGATGAACCCAGCTCTTTTCTTTTAGGCACACTGGGGCTCATAAGGGAGAGGGACATTTTGAATTAGAGAGCACAAATTTGCTGCATTTTTCTGGGAGGCGAGAAGCCATAGCACTTTTCCAGAGTCTTTGTGCTTCCAGTTATATTGAAACCTCCTATATTTCCAATGACAGATTACAGACTTGATTGTGGACTTGCTTTTTTTGTGGATGGAATTGAAGCTTTTATTGGGAATATTTTACATCATAACATTTTGGATCACATTTATACTGTACTCTAAGCTGAGCCTTATAGGGTTTCCATCAAAATATCCAAATGATGTGATTCAGATGAAATCCCAACAGATCCATTCACTATAATGAGGCTGCAAAGTTACTATGGACTCCTTCTGGCCTCTGTCCAGTGGTGTCCTTCTTTTAGGAGATCCACAAATCTGTGGCCAACCACACTTTAATGCACGCTTAAAAAGTGTGACACCACACTGTCTCCATCCTGGTTTCCATCTTGTAATAAAGTACCGTACCCATTTCTTAGTACTGTGCCCGTCCTTGTGCCCATCTTGCAGCGCTGTCCCCATCCTGGTTAGCATCTTGTTGTAGTAATGTCCCCATCCTGGTCCCCATCTTGTAGTAATGTCTCATCATGGTCCCACTCTTGTAGTAATGTTCTCATTCTGATCAGCATCTTGTAATAATATCCCAAATTCTGCCACGCTTTACATGCACAATAAGTTAAAAACCCCTACTCTTTCAAAAGCAAACAGCTTAATCTTCTCCTTTGCAGACTGGGACGTCACACATTGCCCACCGTTAGCTGCCGGCCTCTGAATGAATGGTGGCTCCGTTTGGTATTGTAGCGAAGAGAACTGGTGTCTGCACCGCAAAACATTTTAAATGAATGTGCGTCCAAGGAATATGTAAATTCTTCAGAATATGTGATTCTTCAGAATTTGTATTAGTCTATAACTGATGAAGAGGCCTGAGTAGTCTCGAAAGCCTGCAATTTGTTACCATCTTTTCAGTTAGCCATTAAAAGGTATCAACCACTGAGGACTCTCCATTATAAATATTTGTCCGTCCAAGGAAGCACATTCCAACTAAAAAGAATTGTTGATGTCGGCGGCCCCCAGGACCGAGCCTCGATCATCACTGGAACTCCTGTGCCTGCAGATCATATTCAGCCCATAGCCCTGTGTTTGACACCGCTGTATTAGATCTTGTATTTTTTAGCTATATACAGTATCTACTGTACTTAACCCCTTCATGACCTTGGGATTTGCCGTTTTTCTGTGTTCGTTTTTCACTCCCCTCCTTTCCAGAGCCATAACCTTTTTACTTTTCCGTCAATTTGGCCATGTGAGGGCTTATTTTTTGCGGGACGAGTTGTACTTTTGAACGACATCATTGGTTTTACCATGTCGTGTACTAGAAAACGGGAAGAAAATTCCAAGTACGGTGAAATTGCAAAAAAAGTGCAATCCCACACTGGTTTTGTGTTTGGCTTTTTTGCTAGGTTCGCTAAATGCTAAAACTGACCTGCCATTATGATTCTCCAGGTCAGTACGAGTTCATAGACACCTAACATGACTAGGTTATTTTTTACCTAAGTGGTGAAAAAAATTCCAAACTTTGCTAAAAAAAAAAAAAAAAAAAAAAAATTGTGCCATTTTCCGATACTCGTAGCGTCTCTATTTTTCATGATCCGAGGTCGGTTGAGGGCTTATTTTTTGCGTGCTGAGCTGGCGTTTTTAATGATACTATTTCGGTGCAGATATGTTCTTTTCATCGCCCGTTATTGCATTTTAATGCAATGTCGCGGCGACCAAAAAAACATAATTCTGGCGTTTCTAATTTTTTTCTCGCTACGCCGTTTAGCGATCAGGTTAAAGCTTTTTTTTATTGATAGATCGGGCGATTCTGAACGCGGCGATACCAAATACACTGTGTTCCAAATTATTATGCAAATAATATTTCCTCATATTTTCTCTAAATTACCTATCTGAATTGCAGTCATTGTTATTTTCCAGTCATCTACTATTCTAGTATAATTGCAATGTTTTGGAACAAACTGCCTATGGAAACAGTATCTTTTTAAAAAAAATAAACACTCAAAATGCATGTTCCAAATTATTATGCACAGCAGAGTTTTCAACCTTTTTTTTTATTTTGAACAAAAAAATGGTCAATTGTGAAGTTATAAGCATTATCAGCTTATTACAAAATGAAATCAAACAGTTTTCAAGTGAAAACTTTATTCTAGGTGATGTTACATTTGCACATAGGACCCCTTGTTCGAAAGAAGCTTCTGAACTCTCTCGTCCATTGAATTTGTCAGTTTTTGGATGGTTTCTGCTTCAGTTGTTTTGCATGTGGACAGAATCCCCTCCCAGAGCTGTTGCTTAGATGTGAACTGCCTCCCGCCATCATAGACACTCCTTTTGATGATGCTCCAGAGGTTCTCAATGGGGTTGAGGTCAGGGGAAGATGGTGGCCACACCATAAGTTTGTCCTCTTTTATGCCCATAGCAGCCAGAGATGCAGATGTGTTTTTTGCAGCATGAGACGGTGCATTATCATGCATGAAAATGATCTGGCCATGGAAAGCACGGTTCTTCCTCTTGAACCATGGCAGGAAGTGTTGTTTTAGAAACTCCACATAGATTATGGAGTTCATCTTTACCCCTTCAGGGATCATAAAGGGGCCGACAATCTCTCTCCCCATGATTCCAGCCCAAAACATTACTCCACCTCCTCCTTGTTGGCGCCTTAGCCGTGTTTTCATGAGGTGTCCATCAACCAGCCATCCTCCACTCCATCCATCTGGACCATCGAGCATTGCACGGCACTCATCGGTGAACAAAACAGTTTGGAAGTCAGTCTTCATGTATCATTTGGCCCACTGGAGCCGTTTCTGCTTGTGTGCAGTGGATAGAGGTGGTCGACAGGATGGCTTACACACAGCTGCAAACCTCTGAAGGACCCTGCATCTTGTTGTTCTGGGGACGTTGGAGGCACCAGCAGCTTCAAAAACTTGTCTGCTGCTATGACAAGGCATTTTTGCAGCTGCTCTTTTAACCTTATGCAATTGCCTGTTGGAAAGAGTCCTCAATTTTTCCTTATCAGCACGCACACGTGTGTGCTGGGAATCAGCTACATACTTCTTGATTGTGCGATGATCACGATGAAGTGTCTTGGCAATGTTGATTGTAGTCATGCCTTGACTTAAATACTCCACAATTTGTTGCTTCTCAGCAGCCGACACATCCTTTTTCTTTCCCATTTTGGCAAAAAATGTAGGCTGCTTAATAATGTGGAACAGCCTTCTTAAGTAGTCTTGCCTTTATTTGGACACACCTGCCAAACTAATATGCACAGGTATTTGCAATTACTTTCAGTGATATAAAGAGCCCTGACACACATCACCATCAATGAGTTTAAATCACAAACAAAAAAATTCTAACCTTATCACTCCTAAACTCTTTGTGCATAATAATTTGGAACACAGTGTATGTGTAGGTTTGATTTTTTTTTTTATTGATTTATTTTGATTGGGGCGAAAGGGGGGGATTTAAACTTTTATGTTTTTTATTTTTTTCACATTTTTTTTTTACTTTTTTTTTTTTTACTTTTGCCATGCTTCAATAGCCTCCATGGGAGGCTAGAAGCTGGCACCACTCGATCGGCTCTGCTACATAGCAGCGATCTGATGTTCGCTGCTATGTAGCAGAAATGCAGGTGTGCTGTGAGCGCTGACCACAGGGTGGCGATCACAGCTACCGTGGATCAGTAACCATAGAGGTCTCAAGGACCTCTATTGTTACAATGCTGAAGCATCGCCGACCTCCGATCATGTGACGGGGGTCGGCGATGCGCTCATTTCCGGCCGCCCAGTCAGAAGCGGTAGTTAAATGCTGCTGTCTGCGTTTGACAGCGGCATTTAACTAGTTAATAGGCGCGGGCAGATCGCGATTCTGCCCGCGCCTATTACGGGCACATGTCAGCTGTTCAAAACAGCTGACATGTCCCGGCTTTGATGCGGGCTCACCGCCGGAGCCCGCATCAAAGCAGGGCTTCTGACCTCGGACGTATTATCCCATCCGAGGTTAGAAAGGGGTTAATGATTTCTGCACATTTAGATGTCCATACAAATCTGTCCAAGATCGGACCACAATGAATGGACAGGTCACAGATCTTCCGACTTGAGTGTGTCAGCTATATACGCTGCTCAAAAAAATAAAGGGAACACTCAAATAACACATCCTGGATCTGAATTAATTAAATATTCTCATTGAATACTTTGTTCTGTACAAAGTTGAATGTGCTGACAACAAAATCACACAAAAATCATCAACGGAAATCAAATTTATTAACCAATGGAGGCCTGGATTTGGAACGATGCTCAAAATCAAAGTGGAAAATCAAATTACAGTCTGATCCAACTTCAGTGGAAATGCCTCAAAACAAGGAAATGATGCTCAGTAGTGTGTGTGTGTGTGTGTGGCCTCCACGTGCCTCTATGACCTCCCTACAACACCTGGGCATACTCCTGATGTGGCGGCGGATGATTTCCTGAGAGCTCTCTTCCCAGACCTGGACTAAAGCATCCTCCAACTCCTAGACAGTCTGTGGTGCAACATGACGTTGGTGAACATGATATCCCAGATGTGTTCAATGGGATTCAGATCTGGGTAATGGGCGGGCCAGTCCATAGCTTCAGTGCCTTCATCTTGCAGGAACTGCTGACACACTCCAGCCACATGAGGTCTGGCATTGTCTTGCATTAGGAGGAACCCAGGGCCAACCGCGCCAGCATATGGTCTCACAAGGGGTCTGAGGATCTCATCTTGGTACCTAATGGCAGTCAGGCTACCTCTGGCAAGCACATGGAGGGCTGTGTGGCCCTCCAAAGAAATGCCACCCACACCATTACTGACCCACTGCCAAACTGGTCATGCTGAAGGTGTTGCAGGCAGCAGATCGCTCTCCATGGTGTCTCCAGACTCTGTCACGTCTGTCACATGTGCTCAGTGTGAACCTGCTTTCATCTGTGAAGAACACAGGGCGCCAGTGGTGAATTTGTCCATTCTGGTGTTCTGTGGTAAATGCCAAGCAAGGTGTTGGGCTGTGAGCACAACCTCCATCCATGGACGTCGGGCACTCAGACAATCCTCATGGAGTCGGTTTCTTACCGTTTGTGCAGAAATGCACATTTGTGGCCTGTGGGCTTGCTCCTCCTGTTCCTCCTTGCACAAAGGCTGAGGTAGCGGTCCTGCTGCTGGGTTGTTGCTCTCCTACGGCCCCTCCACATCTCCTGGTGTACTGGCCTGTCTCCTGGTAGCACCTCCAGCCTCTGGACACTATGCTGACAGACACAGCAAACCTTCTTGCCACAGCTTGCACTGATGTGCCATCCTGGATGAGCTGCACTACCTGACCCACTTGTGTGGGTTGTAGAGTCCGTCTCATGCTACCACGAGTGTGAAAGCAAAACCAACATTCAAATGTGACCAAAACATCAGCCAGAAAGCATTGGTACTGAGATGTGGTCTGTGGTCCCCACATGCAGAACCGCTCCTTTATAGGGGGTTTCTTCATAATTTTTCAAGTATATAATGGTCAGCGCCAAAAGGCAGATGCTGAAAGCAGGTGGATTTTCAACCTGGACACTTTGAGGCCGATGGGCTTAAACAGTGATGTTGAATTGTTTGCATTTACTTAATTAAGCTTGCTTGATTTGAAGTGGACACAGAAATCGTATATATGAAAGCCTTTGCTGACAGTGGACAATCCCTGACAAAGAAGACCGCGATCTTCGAAACGCGTAGGAACTGATCCACACAGCGTTCCTTACTTTGGATGGTCACGTAACTACCTACTTCACGCAAGGTCCTGTTCAGCATCTGCAGCACCACAGGCTCCAAGCGTGTACCGGCTTCTGTTGCGCTCCACTAGTGTGCACGTTTAGGGGGTGTATGTCACCGGCCGGGACTACACTCCTGAAGAGATATTTCTTCTACCTCGGACTCCATCCGGATAGCATCTGGGACTGTACCTCTGCTTCTGAGACTGATATCATCGTCTGATGAGGTACTTGCTAGCGCTATGCACTTTATCATACTGAACTGCCAATGAACTTACGGCACTTGAAATAACTGGTATATAGTTTGAGTAGGACTAGTGGATTGTTTTATATATATAGTCATTTATATCTTTATATTTTTGTGCTGATTCTATTCTATGAGGGCGATTTTTTATTTGTTGCATGGTATTTATATATAAAAAAGCAGTAGGCTCCATAGAAAATAGGAAGTTGTGTTATCATAAGGTGGAGATTATATGCATAGCGCAAAACAAACCTAAAGTTTCTTGATAATTGCCAATAATTTCCATCTGTTGTCTATTCCATTTGCACAACAGCATGTGAAATTGATTGTCAATCAGTGTTGCTTCCTAAGTGGACAGTTTGATTTCACAGAAGTTTGATTTACTTGGAGTTATATTCTGTTGTTTTAGTGTTCTCTTTATTTTTTTGAGCAGTGTATGTTTCTATGAAGCTGTCATGCTCAAGTCAGGCCTGAATGTGCCCTTAGAAAAAGAAAGCAATAACACTTCTCCCATCAAAAGTTGTTCAGGACACCCAATAAGCTTTAGTCCCCTAAGTGTAAGTTGATTCTGCCAGTGGTTGCCTGCCAGCTCTAAATTGGCAACCACGAACAGGCTTGGTGCAAGCTAGTCCATTTTCCAGAGCCCTGGGATTGCCCTGTTCATAATTTTTTCATGCCTATAGAGGGATGTGGAATTACACAGGGGTCCATAGGTAAGGGCCACAGAGAGCTGCTGTTTGGTGGCACAAGCTGGATAGTCAGGTATCTGGGTCTAAGCCAAGAGGACAGCAAAGGTACAAGATCATCAGGTAGGAAATTCATCAATAAACAACCCAAGGTTAAACAGGAAAGCACAAATTCAACACAGGTGCAGAAACCACAGACCTAAATCAGGGAAACACCAAACTATATCTATCAAATTCCAACAGTGAGCTTACAGCTGTTCTCCAATTGGCTGAAGCTAGGAGCTGATAACTCTATCTCCATAGAACATACACATCCATATTACCAGACTGAATGGCACTGCTTGTCACAGCTATGCAAATATAAGTGGCTGGACAGAACATGTGCCATCCAGAGATTCTGGTTCCAACTCTTTTCTATCACCTCTGCCACCCTTAGAAACAGACAATGCAGCAGTAGGTCCTGGTGGAGATGTGACACTAAGTAAATATAAGGAAGATAGCCGTAGGCACTACTATTAGGAGTGGTGCGCAAGTAGGTGCCCAAACCATATTCCGTTATAGATCAAATTGGCACACACGTGATGAAATGCAAGTGAAATTTAATTCAGGAGAGTACATACAATGTAGACGTTTCGGTCATAGACCTTCATCAATGTACTAAACAAAAGAAATAATAACAAAATAAATAAAGTATTTACAGTAGAATAATACAATTATTGGTCTAATACATGTTTTAGTGGCTAGGAAAATAACATCCGGATGTACCGTATTAGGAATATAGCGGTCTGTTGTAAGGTACCATATCATAAACATCCTAATAGTCATGCACTAGTGGTGTTTCAATATAGTGAGAAGGAGACTATTTATTAGTGACCGTTGGGGTGAGAAATGGTTAATGCACTAGGCATTAGAGTATGAGTGGGAAAGGAAAACATACCCTCTCTCAGAGAGATAACTTGTAAGTGGATTTTAGGAGATTAACCTGGAAAATATACGTTAAATACCCCGGAGTTAGGGCTTGTCCTTATGGTGTATGATTTCACATAAGTAAGAGGAATAAGGATTCACATACCCCGTTTGGTCATCTGATGCAATTAAGTAAAATATGAACGCCAAATGTGGCACTGTAGGGATAAAGGCAGGACTAATATAAGAATACTGGTGATACGGACAGTTTTCTAAAAGTGCTCAGTGAGCAGAGAGGTGCCTTGCTTACCTACAGATCTGGTGTCTGGACGCGGTGTCCACCGCTAGTCCTGAGTGTGGTAAAACCGTGGTGGAGGTGGCGTTATATGGGCGCGCTGAATGTTGTGAGACGCGCTCCCGGAAGTGCTAGACCCGGAAGTGACCATGCGATAGGGGTTTGGCTATGGTGCGTTCCACTTGTGCTGAAGTGGGTGGGACAATGCGTTCCACTTTGGGCATGCGCTGTGAGTGATGCCATAAGGTTCTAAGATGCGTGATCCGCTTGTTTTCCAGAGTGGTGGGAGGTTACTCTGACCGTGAAGTGTGGTGACGAGTGATCGTTCAAGGTGACCGATATCTGTGGGACAGTAGAGGTGATGTGGGTCCCAGACAACGTTAATAAAGCCGGTTCTGTAAAAAGAGATATGAATATTAGAATAAAATACAGAGAATGACATTATAAACCTCTTTTAGAGGGTCATATAACAATCATAGTATAATGTGGCAATTGTCCCAATGGTTAAAAAATTATTATAACACCAGTTAGGATAGGAAGGACTGGATATCGTAGTCTCTGTTTAAGCCCCTTGGGGCTAGAGTCTGTAGTTCATGTATCCAGTACGCCTCCCTCTTTTTCAGGAGGCTTATCTTGTCACCCCCTCTGCGTAATGGTGTCACCTGCTCAATCACTTGAAATCTTAATTGGGCAATGGTATGGCCCTGGGTGATAAAGTGGTAAGGAATGGGTAATAAGGTGTTTTTACATCTTATCGTAGATTTATGTTTTGAGATCCTCTGTTTGGTGGGTTGTGTTGTTTCTCCAACATAGTATAGTCTGCAAGGGCACTTAATTATATAGATAACATATGCCGAATCACATGTGAAAAAACCTTTAATGGGATACTCCTTTCCATTGTGTGGATGGTAGAGGGTCGTGCCTCTTTGTATGTTGTTACACTGTATACACTGTAGGCATGGAAATGTGCCTGTCTTTGGATTGGTAAGGAAACACTGTCTGGATGTAGGTTGTGTGCTACCTATATCCGCCCTAACTAGTTTGTCACGTAAATTGCGTGGTCTGCGGAAGCAAGGAAGGAAGGGTTCATTGAATTCCTTAATTCCTGGATGTGCTGATCCAAGGATGTGCCAATGGTGTCGTATGGACTTGTGGAGTAGGTATGCCAGGGGATGGTAATTGTGAACGAAAGGGATGCGTTCTTTTGTATCTACCCTCCTGTTGGGGGAAGGAATCATTTTGGTAACCTCAAGGGTATGGGGGGGATAACCCCTCTCGAGAAATTTTGTCCGCATCTCATCTAACCGCTTCTCTTGTAGTTTCTCATCAGAGACTATTTTGTGGACCCTTTTAAACTGAGATTTTGGGATTGAATCTTTCATTTTTGTGGGGTGGAAACTGTCATAGTGGACAAGGCTATTCCGATCTGTGGGTTTGATGAATAAATCTGTGGAAAGTTTGCCTTGTTCATTTTTAAGGATTATGGTGTCTAGGAAGTTTACCTTGCTCTGATCATAGGTTATTGTAAAATCCAGGCCTGGCCAGGAGGTCTTGAGGAATTCAAAGAAGGTTTCCAATGTTACCTGTGGGCCGTTCCAAATGCAGAATATATCGTCAATGTACCTTTTCCACACCATGGCGTGTGTGCGGAAAAGGTCATTGACGTAAATGGTACTGTCCTCGTAGTCCGCCATATACGAATTTGCATACGGTGGCGCAGCGTTACTACCCATCGCGGTGCCTCTCGTTTGTAAGTAAAATTTGTCCTCAAAAAGAAAATAATTTTTCGTGAGTACTATAGAGAGTAGCTCACAACAAAGATTGACCTGTTCTGGGTCTAAAGCCCCCGTCACACATAGCGAGATTGCTAGCGAGATCGCTGCTGAGTCACAAGTTTTGTGACGCAATAGCGACCTCAGTAGCGATCTCGCTATGTGTGACACGTACCAGCGATCAGGCCCCTGCTGCGAGATCGCTGGTCGTGTCGGAATGGCCTGGACCTTTTTTTGGTCATTGAGGTCCCGCTGACATCGCTGAATCGGTGTGTGTGACACCGATCCAGCGATGTCTTCACTGGTAACCAGGGTAAACATCAGGTTACTAAGCACAGGGCCGCGCTTAGTAACCCGATGTTTACCCTGGTTACCATCGTAAATGTAAAAAAAAAAAAACAGTACATACTCACCATCTGATGTCCGTCAGGTCCCTTGCCGTCTGCTTCCCACACTGACTGAGCGCCGCAAAGTGAAAGTGAAAGTACAGCACAGCGGTGACGTCACCGCTGCGCTCTGCTCTCACTGTACGGCGGCACTCAGTCAGAGCAGGAAGCAGACGGCAAGGGACCTGACGGACATCAGATGGTGAGTATGTACTGTTTGTTTTTTTGGTAACCAGGGTAAACATCGGGTTACTAAGCGCGGCCCTGCGTTTATTAACCCGATGTTTACCCTGGTTACCCGGGTGCTGCAGGGGGACTTCGGCATCGTTGAAGACAGTTTCAACGATGCCGAAGTCGTTACCCTGATCGTTGGTCACTGGAGAGAGCTGTCTGTGTGACAGCTCCCCAGCGACCACACAGCGACTTACCAACGATCACGGCCAGGTCGTATCGCTGGTCGTGATCGTTGGTAAATCGCTATGTGTGCCGGGGCCTTGAGTCAGAGGTCAAAAGTAACTTTCTGACTGATCTGATGCCTTCTATATGTGGTATGGACGTGTATAAGTCCTTTACGTCAAACGTAACTAGAAAGGCTTCTTTTGGAATGATTTTAAGCTCATTTATGAGTTTCAGAAAGGCTCCCGTATCCAGTAGGAAGGAGGGAGTTTGTTTGATTAGAGGTGTGAGGATTTTCTCTAAGTATTTTGAAATGGGTGATAGGATTGATTCTGTTGAAGCCACTATGGGTCTTCCTGGTGGATTTTCTAGGCTCTTATGAATTTTTGGCAGTACATAAAAAACTGGCGTGATGGGGTTTTGTTTGGTGAGAAATTCACATGTTTTCTGATCCAGTATTTTTAGTTCACTGTATTTGGTAAGCGTATTTTGAATGTGTTCTCTAATGCTATTTGTTGGGTCCCTTTCAAGGGGTGTGTATATGGAACTGTCATTTAGTTGGCGGTAGACTCCTTGTCTGTATGTGGACTTATCTAGTACAACTATCGCTCCCCCCTTGTCCGCTGGTTTGATTATTATGTCCTTGTCAGTTTGTAGGGAATTGAGTGCTTGTTGATCAAGGGCAGTAAGATTAGATGGGGCATATAATCTGCCTCCCTCAAAATCATCTCTCAATTTGTGAAAAGAATCATTCACAAACGAGATGAATGCCTCAAGTGCCGGGGAACCCGTTGGAGGTCTATAATTGCTTTTGTTCCTCAGGCCTAGGCTCCTTGAGGTAAGGAGTCGTCCCTCTGTGATATTTGGAGGTGGATAATTCATATTAGAATCTGCAAAATGTAACTTAAGTCTGAGTGATCGATAGAATCTCTGTAGATCCATCTCTAAAGTGCTTAGCCTATAGCTTGGACAGAAGGATAAGCCCTTTTGTAAGACCTGGTGTTCTGCGATGCTTAATGACTTGGAGGAAATGTTAATTACAAGGGGGTTCGTACCTGAGAGCGGGTTATGCGTTTGAAGTGCATATTTCTTTGACTGTCTCTTTCCTCTACGGGTCCTCTTCTTCTTGTTTGTTTCCTCCCTCATCCTAAAAAACGACCGGCTGATGGTCTCTCGCGTCGCTCTTGGTCCGATCCTGACGTCGAGATGTCTGTCGTAGATCTGTAGTTGGAGCATGAGGAGAAGGTCCCGGAGTTCGAGTTGTCTCGCCATTTGTAGACTTTGTTTTGTTCGTAATCCTCCGCGTCCCTGATGAATTTTGACCTTTTCCTTGCTTCCGTGTCCTGTCTATGTTGGTCGATTGTGGTATTGATTCGGGTTTTGAGATCCTGGAGTTCTTCCGTTGTGGAGGATGCAGTCAGCTGTTGTTCGATGTTGGCGATGCGTTCTTTACTCTGGGCGATCCCTTGATGTAGATGTTCTAACGTGAGAGTCATGAGATCGAAAGAACATTTGTTTAGAATTTTTTCAAAGCGAGAACAAAAATCAGGGGAGTCACTAAAGAGGGTAGGGCGGAGGGGGACCCGTAGTCCCCTCGGAATCCTCTGAACTTTGAGGTACTCCGTAAGAGTTGCACAATGCAATTCCAGGTTAGTACTCCGTCTCAGTTCCCTCTCTAGATCTCGTCCCCTTGTTTCCTTGGGAGGAACTCTAAGGAACTCAGTGGATGTTGTGGACTGTGCAATGATATTGGACGTTTCTTCTGCGTTGTACGAAAATGTAAGTGATGACATGACCAGATAATAGTGTGCTCTTACGTAAGGGTTATAGTCTATGGAAGATAGCCGTAGGCACTACTATTAGGAGTGGTGCGCAAGTAGGTGCCCAAACCATATACCGTTATAGATCAACTTGGCACACACGTGATGAAATGCAAGTGAAATTTAATTCAGGAGAGTACATACAATGTAGACGTTTCGGTCATAGACCTTCATCAATGTACTAAATAAAAGAAATAATAACAAAATAAATAAAGTATTTACAGTAGAATAATACAATTATTGGTCTAATACATGTTTTAGTGGCTAGGAAAATAACATCCGGATGTACCGTATTAGGAATATAGCGGTCTGTTGTAAGGTACCATATCATAAACGTCCTAATAGTCATGCACTAGTGGTGTTTCAATATAGTGAGAAGGAGACTATTTATTAGTGACCGTTGGGGTGAGAAATGGTTAATGCACTAGGCATTAGAGTATGAGTGGGAAAGGAAAACATACCCTCTCTCAGAGAGATAACTTGTAAGTGGATTTTAGGAGATTAACCTGGAAAATATGCGTTAAATACCCCGGAGTTAGGGCTTGTCCTTATGGTGTATGATTTCACATAAGTAAGAGGAATAAGGATTCACATACCCCGTTTGGTCATCTGATGCAATTAAGTAAAATATGAACGCCAAATGTGGCACTGTAGGGATAAAGGCAGGACTAATATAAGAATACTGGTGATACGGACAGTTTTCTAAAAGTGCTCAGTGAGCAGAGAGGTGCCTTGCTTACCTACAGATCTGGTGTCTGGACGCGGTGTCCACCGCTAGTCCTGAGTGTGGTAAAACCGTGGTGGAGGTGGCGTTATATGGGCGCGCTGAATGTTGTGAGACGCGCTCCCGGAAGTGCTAGACCCGGAAGTGACCATGCGATAGGGGTTTGGCTATGGTGCGTTCCACTTGTGCTGAAGTGGGTGGGACTATGCGTTCCACTATGGGCATGCACTGTGAGTGATGCCATAAGGTTCTAAGATGCGTGATCCGCTTGTTTTCCAGAGTGGTGGGAGGTTACTCTGACCGTGAAGTGTGGTGACGAGTGATCGTCCAAGGTGACCGATATCTGTGGGACAGTAGAGGTGATGTGGGTCCCAGACAACGTTAATAAAGCCGGTTCTGTAAAAAGAGATATGAATATTAGAATCAAATACAGAGAATGACATTATAAACATCTTTTAGAGGGTCATATAACAATCATAGTATAATGTGGCAATTGTCCCAATGGTTAAAAAATTATTATAACACCAGTTAGGATAGGAAGGACTGGATATCGTAGTCTCTGTTTAAGCCCCTTGGGGCTAGAGTCTGTAGTTCATGTATCCAGTACGCCTCCCTCTTTTTCAGGAGGCTTATCCTGTCGCCCCCTCTGCGTAATGGTGTCACCTGCTCAATCACTTGAAATCTTAATTGGGCAATGGTATGGCCCTGGGTGATAAAGTGGTAAGGAATGGGTAATAAGTAGTGTTGAGCATTCCGATACCGCAAGTATCGGGTATCGGCCGATATTTGCTGTATCGGAATTCCGATACCGAGATCCGATATTTTTGTGGTATCGGGTATCGGTATCGAAACAACATTAATGTGTAAAATAAAGAATTAAAATAAAAAATATTGCTATACTCACCTCTCCGACGCAGCCTGGACCTCACCGAGGGAACCGGCAGCGTTGTTTGCTTAAAATTCGCGCGTTTCCTTCCTTACGTGAAGTCCCGGCTTGTGATTGGTCGCGTGCCGCCCATGTGACCGCGACGCGACCAATCACAAAGCCGGAACGTAATTTTAAAATCCTGAAGGACCTGAATTACGTCACGGCTTGCTGTGATTGGTCGCGTCGCGGCCACATGGGCGGCACGCGACCAATCACAAGCCGGGACTTCACGTAAGGAAGGAAACGTGCGAATTTTAAGCAAACAACGCTGCCGGTTCCCTCGGTAAGCTCCAGGCTGCGTCGGAGAGGTGAGTATAGCAATATTTTTTATTTTAATTCTTTCTTTTACACATTAATATGGATCCCAGGGCCTGAAGGAGAGTTTCCTCTCCTTCAGACCCTGGGAACCATGAGGGATACCGTCCAATACTTGAGTCCCATTGACTTGTATTGGTATCGGGTATCGGTATCGGATTGGATCCGATACTTTGCCGGTATCGGCCGATACTTTCCGATACCAATACTTTCAAGTATCGGACGGTATCGCTCAACACTAGTAATAAGGTGTTTTTACATCTTATCGTAGATTTATGTTTTGAGATCCTCTGTTTGATGGGTTGTGTTGTTTCTCCAACATAGTATAGTCTGCAAGGGCACTTAATTATATAGATAACATATGCCGAATCACATGTGAAAAAACCTTTAATGGGATACTCCTTTCCATTGTGTGGATGGTAGAGGGTCATGCCTCTTTGTATGTTGTTACACTGTATACACTGTAGGCATGGAAATGTGCCTGTCTTTGGATTGGTAAGGAAACGCTGTCTGGATGTAGGTTGTGTGCTACCTATATCCGCCCTAACTAGTTTGTCACGTAAATTGCGTGGTCTGCGGAAGCAAGGAAGGAAGGGTTCATTGAATTCCTTAATTCCTGGATGTGCTGATCCAAGGATGTGCCAATGGCGTCGTATGGACTTGTGGAGTAGGTATGCCAGGGGATGGTAATTGTGAACGAAAAGGATGCGTTCTTTTGTATCTACCCTCCTGTTGGGGGAAGGAATCATTTTGGTAACCTCAAGGGTATGGGGGGGATAACCCCTCTCAAGAAATTATTTTCTTTTTGAGGACAAATTTTACTTACAAACGAGATGCACCGCGATGGGTAGTAACGCTGCGCCACCGTATGCAAATTCGTTTATGGCGGACTACGAGGACAGTACCATTTACGTCAATGACCTTTTCCGCACACACGCCATGGTGTGGAAAAGGTACATTGACGATATATTCTGCATTTGGAATGGCCCACAGGTAACATTGGAAACCTTCTTTGAATTCCTCAAGACCTCCTGGCCAGGCCTGGATTTTACAATAACCTATGATCAGAGCAAGGTAAACTTCCTAGACACCATAATCCTTAAAAATGAACAAGGCAAACTTTCCACAGATTTATTCATCAAACCCACAGATCGGAATAGCCTTCTCCACTATGACAGTTTCCACCCCACAAAAATGAAAGATTAAATCCCAAAATCTCAGTTTAAAAGGGTCCACAAAATAGTCTCTGATGAGAAACTACAAGAGAAGCGGTTAGATGAGATGCGGACAAAATTTCTTGAGAGGGGTTATCCCCCCCCCATACCCTTGAGGTTACCAAAATGATTCCTTCCCCCAACACGAGGGTAGATACAAAAGAACGCATCCCTTTCGT
Organism: Ranitomeya variabilis; assembly: GCF_051348905.1. Classification (NCBI taxonomy): domain Eukaryota; kingdom Metazoa; phylum Chordata; class Amphibia; order Anura; family Dendrobatidae; genus Ranitomeya; species Ranitomeya variabilis. Next base: position 683,544,615 of record NC_135233.1, read on the forward strand.
TCACAATTACCATCCCCTGGCATACCTACTCCACAAGTCCATACGACGCCATTGGCACATCCTTGGATCAGCACATCCAGGAATTAAGGAATTCAATGAACCCTTCCTTCCTTGCTTCCGCAGACCACGCAATTTACGTGACAAACTAGTTAGGGCGGATATAGGTAGCACACAACCTACATCCAGACAGCGTTTCCTTACCAATCCAAAGACAGGCACATTTCCATGCCTACAGTGTATACAGTGTAACAACATACAAAGAGGCACGACCCTCTACCATCCACACAATGGAAAGGAGTATCCCATTAAAGGTTTTTTCACATGTGATTCGGCATATGTTATCTATATAATTAAGTGCCCTTGCGGACTATACTATGTTGGAGAAACAACACAACCCATCGAACAGAGGATCTCAAAACATAAATCTACGATAAGATGTAAAAACACCTTATTACCCATTCCTTACCACTTTATCACCCAGGGCCATACCATTGCCCAATTAAGATTTCAAGTGATTGAGCAGGTGACACCATTACGCAGAGGGGGCGACAGGATAAGCTTCCTGAAAAAGAGGGAGGCGTACTGGATACATGAACTACAGACTCTAGCCCCAAGGGGCTTAAACAGAGACTACGATATCCAGTCCTTCCTATCCTAACTGGTGTTATAATAATTTTTTAACCATTGGGACAATTGCCACATTATACTATGATTCTTATATGACCCTCTAAAAGATGTTTATAATGTCATTCTCTGTATTTGATTCTAATACTCATATCTCTTTTTACAGAACCGGCTTTATTAACGTTGTCTGGGACCCACATCACCTCTACTGTCCCACAGATATCGGTCACCTTGGACGATCACTCGTCACCACACTTCACGGTCAGAGTAACCTCCCACCACTCTGGAAAACAAGCGGATCACGCATCTTAGAACCTTATGGCATCACTCACAGTGCATGCCCATAGTGGAACGCATAGTCCCACCCACTTCAGCACAAGTGGAACGCACCATAGCCAAACCCCTATTGCACGGTCACTTCCGGGTCTAGCACTTCCGGGAGCGCGTCTCACAACATTCAGCGCGCCCATATAACGCCACCTCCACCACGGTTTTACCACACTCAGGACTAGCGGTGGACACCGCGTCCAGACACCAGATCTGTAGGTAAGCAAGGCACCTCTCTGCTCACTGAGCACTTTTAGAAAACTGTCCGTATCACCAGTATTCTTATATTAGTCCTGCCTTTATCCCTACAGTGCCACATTTGGCGTTCATATTTTACTTAATTGCATCAGATGACCAAACGGGGTATGTGAATCCTTATTCCTCTTACTTATGTGAAATCATACACCATAAGGACAAGCCCTAACTCCGGGGTATTTAACGTATATTTTCCAGGTTAATCTCCTAAAATCCACTTACAAGTTATCTCTCTGAGAGAGGGTATGTTTTCCTTTCCCACTCATACTCTAATGCCTAGTGCATTAACCATTTCTCACCCCAACGGTCACTAATAAATAGTCTCCTTCTCACTATATTGAAACACCACTAGTGCATGACTATTAGGACGTTTATGATATGGTACCTTACAACAGACCGCTATATTCCTAATACGGTACATCCGGATGTTATTTTCCTAGCCACTAAAACATGTATTAGACCAATAATTGTATTATTCTACTGTAAATACTTTATTTATTTTGTTATTATTTCTTTTGTTTAGTACATTGATGAAGGTCTATGACCGAAACGTCTACATTGTATGTACTCTCCTGAATTAAATTTCACTTGCATTTCATCACCTGTGTGCCAAGTTGATCTATAACTAAGTAAATATAAGTCACAGTGAAAGAGTATACGATGATAAAACATCTATAGATACAGCTCTGGCAAAAATTATGACAGCACCACATCAAAACCCTGTCATGAGCAGCCCAATCTCCAGACCTGAACCCCATTGAAAACCTCTGGGATGTAATCAAGAGGATGATGGCTTGTCACAAGCCATCAAACAAAGAAGAACTGCTTACATTTTTGTGCCAGGAGCAGTGTGAAAGACTGGTGGAAAGCATGCCAAGACACATGAAAGCTGGGATTAAAAATCATGGTTATTCCACAAAATATTGATTTCTGAACTCTTCCTGAGCTAAAACATTAGTATTGTTGTTTCTAAATGATTATGAACTTGTTTTATTTGCATTATTTGAGGTCTGAAAGCACTGTTTTGTTTTTTAGGGAATTTTGACCATTTCTCATTTTCAGAGAAAAAATACAAAATGTGTTGCTTGGAAATTCAGAGACATGATGTCAGAAGTTTATAGACTAAAATAACAATATACATTTTCCTCAAAAATATACCTATAAAGAGAAAAATCTGAAAAAATGAACATTTTGCAGTGGTTTCTTAATTTTTGCCAGAGCTGTATATTCACCAGGGCCCATTCAGGGCCGGCGTTAGGGGCAGGCAGCTGCCTAGGTCCCCGTTCCCCCAGGGGCCCTCAGCTAGCGGCACATCACACAGCTGATATCGTGCCTCTGAGGCAGGGGGGCCCACCTGTCGCCAGCGCCAACTCCCCCGCCACCGCATTGAACTATACCGGCGTCTGCCAATAAAGTTCAAAGCAAATGATTGAGAAGAGAGCGTCACCTGACGCTCCCTCTCCCATCATTCCCCACTCTGCCTCTGACACTGCCGCTGCGGGTGCGTGATGACGTCATCGTGCACTCGCTGTGTGCCAGGCAGTGCAGCGGCAGCCACCGAGACCGGAGCAGGGAGCAGCGCGGGCACGTTGAGAGGTGAGGAGTGTTTTTTTTTGTAACTGTAACAGTGAGTACTGGACTATGGGGCCATTCTTGGGGGGAGGGGGGCTGTGCTGTATACTACATGTCTGTGCTATATACTACATGGCTGTGTTATATACTACGTGGGCTGTGCTATATACTATATGGGCTGTTATATACTATATGGGCTGTTATATGCTACGTGGGCTGTACTATATACTACATGGCTGTTCTATGTACTACGAGGGCCGTGTTATATACTTCGTGGGCTGTGCTATATACTACATGGCTGTGTTATATACTACGTGGGCTGTGCTATATACTACATGGCTGTTCTATATACAACGTGGGCCATGTTATATACTATGTGGCTGTGCTATATACTATATGGGCTGTTATATGCTACGTGGGCTGTGCTACATACTACATGGCTGTGCTATATACTACATGGCTGTTCTATATACTACGTGGGCCGTGTTATATACTACGTGGGCTGTTATATGCAACGTGGGCTCTTCTATATACAACATGGGCCGTGTTATATACTACATGGGCTGTGTTATATAATATGTGGCTGTGCTGTATACTATATGGGCTGTTATATGCTACGTGGGCTGTGCTATATACTACGTGGCTGTGTTATATGCTATGTGGGCTGTTATATACTACATGGCTGTGTTATATACTAAAAACAATATCCTCAAAAACCTGGAGCCGGCCCTGATATTCACAGTCAGTGATCAAGGGTGTACCATCCATAGCGGCAGACCATGTGGCAGCTGTGAGGATCATCAGCTGAAGAACGCCAGTGCCAACCATCACCACAACGTTCAGCCTTTAGATTTCATCCTGAAGATACAGTTGATTTTAGTGGCAGAACAGAGAGCACTCAGCTCTCTTTTCCACCATTAAGCCTCTGCCTCTGAGTCTCAGTGCATTAGGCATGATGAATTCACTAGGTGGAGCCTCAGTTCCCACACAGCACAAACCAAAGCAGTATATTGGGCAAACAGGGCGAGGTTTTTATAATTTTTATTGTCTTGAAGCACTGTTGGGGAAGCATAGTGTGTGGCTGACACTGTGGGCATTATAATGTTTGGGGTGACCGTAGGAGAATGTTCTGTGAAAGGAATACTATGTGTGTGAGACACTGGAGACATAATTTGTGTGGGCAAATGTCAAGGGTATCAAGCTGTGTGTATGGAGACTCCGGGGGCTCCATACAGTGTGTGGTGGAATCTACTGTGGGAACATAATACTGTGGGGACATTATGCGGTGTGTGTGGGGGACAGTGGGGGCATCTTATTGTGAGGAGGGCTGTGGATTAACTTATATCACATCATACTGTATGGAGGAGACTCGAGACATCATGCTGCTCGTGAGGAAACTGTGTACACCTACAAAATTCAGCAGCACCACCTATTCAGGTAGACAAAGATATCTTTATTGATTTTGAAAGCAAATACATGATGAAGTAATTACCCTTTGCATAAAGGTTTAGCAGATGCACAGGGCATGTTTGTTTTAGGGTGATAATCTTAGCTGGTATTACTTTACACTGGTTGACTAATGACTGGTTACTTTAGGATTACAGAGCCCTTTCTTTACATTTATGCATTACCCTTGATGCTTACCAACAGATTTATGTATCCTTATCTATGTATTAGTACCTCTTCTATATTATTAGGAACCACTGTGTCATATTAGTTCCCTACTGTACATTATATATGAGGTCACCTTTTAACTATTACCTTCCCAGAGTTCTGCTGTATGTTTGTATACACATCCATTTTTTAATTATTGAATATCACTTTTTCTTATTGATGAGTAAAGTGCAATACTTTGTACAAGATTTTGTTGCGACGGTGATTTTTGTCGATTTATATTAAGGTGTAGCTAAAGAAGACATTGATCAATAAAGAAAAAAGAAGTAGTAGGACAAATGTAAATACAAATTATATTAATCTTTATTATAAAATATAATTAAAAACAAAAAGGGATAGAGAAATGAATATCCAACACAGAAAATGCAGATGCGGGAGGTACTACGATGTAAAATTAAGTGAAATAGTGCATGGGCAGGAAATATATGTGTCTGATTGACTAACCAAACTAAATACGTTAAACTGTAAAGCGCTGCGGAATATGTTGGTGCTATATAAATAAAGATTATTATTATTATTATTATTATAAATATGTAAATCCAAGGTAAAAATAACAGGTAGGTATCAGATCTCATAAAACAGATGATAAAGAATTATTATGGTGCCAACACTATTGCAAATGGTCCCATCTAATATATAATTGCCTAGAATACTACTTCCTGCAATTTGTGCCAACTTCCGTGGCTTTGTCCGGAGCTATTGTCCGGAGCTATTGTCCGGAGCTATTGTCTGGAGCTAATGTCCGTAGCTAATGTCCGGAGATAAGTGACGTCACCAGTGTCCTACACCCAGGCAGAGCACAGTGGCCCCAGGCAGAGCACAGGGGCCCCAGGCAGAACATGGGGCCCCAGGCAGAGCACAGGGGCCCCAGGCAGCATATGGGGCCCCAGGCAGAGCACAGGGGCCCCAGGCAGCATATGGGGCCCCAGGCAGAGCACAGTGGCCCCAGGCAGAGCACACACCAAATTGGAGGCCGAGGGGCCCCGCCAACCAAATCGGAGGCCGAGGAGCCCCGCCCACCAAATCGAAGGCCGAGCGGCCCCGCCCACCAAAGCGGAGGCCGAGGGGCCTGGCCCCGCCCACCAAAGTGGAGGCCAAGGGGCCCCGCCCACCACATCGGAGGCCGATGGGCCCCGCCCACCAAAGCGGAGGCCGAGGGGCCCCGCCCACCAAAGCGGAGGCCGAGGGTCCCCGACCACCAAATCGGAGGCCGAGGGTCCCCGCCCACCAAATCGGAGGCCGAGGGTCCCCGCCCACCAAATCGGAGGCCGAGAGTCCCCGCCCACCAAATCGGAGGCCGAGGGGCCCCGCCAACCAAATCGGAGGCCGAGGGGCTTCACCAACCAAATCGGAGGCCGAGGAGCCCCGCCCACCAAATCGAAGGCCGAGCGGCCCCGCCCACCACATCGGAGGCCTAGGGGCCCCGCCCACCACATCGGAGGCCTAGGGGCCCCGCCCACCACATCGGAGGCCGAGGGTCCCCGCCCACCAAATCGGAGGCCGAGGGTCCCCGCCTACCAAATCGGAGGCCGAGGGTCCCCGCCCACCAAATCGGAGGCCGAGGGTCCCCGCCCACCAAATCGGAGGCCGAGGGTCCCCGCCCACCAAATCGGAGGCCGAGGGTCCCCGCCCACCAAATCGGAGGCCGAGGGTCCCCGCCCACCAAATCGGAGGCCGAGGGTCCCCGCCCACCAAATCGGAGGCCGAGGGTCCCCGCCCACCAAATCGGAGGCCGAGGGTCCCCGCCCACCAAATCGGAGGCCGGTCCCCGCCCACCAAATCGGAGGCCGAGGGTCCCCGCCCACCAAATCGGAGGCCGTGGGGCCCCGCCAACCAAAGCGGAGGCCGAGGGTCCCCGCCCACCAAATCGGAGGCAGAGGGACCCCGCCCACCAAATCGGAGGCCGAGGGGCCCCGCCCACCAAAGCGGAGGCCGAGGGTCCCCACCCACCAAATCGGAGGCCGAGGGTCCCCGCCCACCAAATCGGAGGCCGGTCCCCGCCCACCAAATCGGAGGTCGAGGGTCCCCACCCACCAAATCGGAGGACGAGGGGCCCCACCAACCAAATCGGAGGCCGAGGAGCCCCGCCCACCAAAAGTAAGTGCGGCCCCAAAAGTAAGTGCGCCCCCGGGTGCAAAAGTAAGTGCGCCCCCGGGTGCAAAAGTAAGTGCGCCCCCGGGTGCAAAAGTAAGTGCGCCCCCAGGTGCAAAAGTAAGTGCTCCCCCGGGTGCAAAAGTAAGTGCTCCCCCGGGTGCAAAAGTAAGTGCGCCCCCGGGTGCAAAAGTAAGTGCGCCTCCGGGTGCAAAAGTAAGTGCGCCCCCGGGTGCAAAAGTAAGCGCGCCCCCGGCCCCGGGTGCAAAAGTAAGCGCGCCCCCCAGTCCCGTGTGTGAAAAGTGCTGCTGTAAAGCTGGTAACGCTGTTCAAGCACCATGTATTTCCTTCAGGAAATGCCCATCTAATATATAATTGCCTAGAATACTACTTCCTGCAATTTGTGCCAACTTCCGTGGCTTTGTCCGGAGCTAATGTCCGGAGATAATGTCCAGAGCTAATGTCCGGAGATAATGTCCGGAGCTAATGTCCGGAGATAAGTGACGTCACCAGTGTCCTACACCCAGGCAGAGCACAGGGGCCCCAGGCAGCATATGGGGCCCCAGGCAGAGCACAGTGGCCCCAGGCAGAGCACAGGGGCCCCAGGCAGCATATGGGGCCCCAGGCAGAGCACAGTGGTCCCAGGCAGAGCACAGAGGCCCCAGGCAGCCTATGGGGCCCCAGGCAGAGCACAGTGGCCCCAGGCAGAGCACAGGGGCCCCAGGCAGCATATGGGGCCCCAGGCAGAGCACAGGCGCCCCAGGCAGAGCACAGTGGCCCCAGGCAGAGCACAGGGGCCCCAGGCAGCATATGGGGCCCCAGGCAGAGCACAGGGGCCCCAGGCAGAGCACAGGGGCCCCAGGCAGCATATGGGGCCCCAGGCAGAGCACAGGGGCCCCAGGCAGAGCACAGTGGCCCCAGGCAGAACATGGGGCCCCAGGCAGAGCACAGGGGCCCCAGGCAGAGCACAGGGGCCCTAGGCAGCATATGAGGCCCCAGGCAGAGCACAGTGGTCCCAGGTAGAGCACAGGGGCCCCAGGCAGCCTATGGGGCCCCAGGCAGAGCACAGTGGCCCCAGGCAGCATATGGGGCCCCAGGCAGAGCACAGGGGCCCCAGGCAGCATATGGGGCCCCAGGCAGAGCACAGTGGCCCCAGGCAGAGCACAGGGGCCCCAGGCAGAACACGGGGCCCCAGGCAGAGCACAGGGGCCCCAGGCAGAGCACAGGGGCCCCAGGCAGCATATGGGGCCCCAGGCAGAGCACAGGGGCCCCAGGCAGCATATGGGGCCCCAGGCAGAGCACAGCGATATTTTGGACCACTGTGCGGTGTTTCAGACCCCCTGTGTGATGTCTGGGGCCCTGTTCTTAAGTATATTAAAGATTAAAGTAACGTATATTAAAGTATATTATAGATCAAATTTGACACGTTTATGAGCACCATTGAGTGATATACTCAAGAATGACATAATTTTTCAACATTTTATGGTTTCAAACTGTAAACACTCAGAGTTTTTTTTACTTCAACCAGAAAACCTTAACGGTTCATAAAAAACTTGACTGTTCAGGATATGATAAAAGTCATAGTATTCTGAATCTTTAACTTATAAAGATACCTTTACATGGGGTGATTATTGGTTCCAGAGAGGCTTTCGGCCGATAATCGTACACATGGCTGGTGACAGGACAATACAATATAAACTTTCAAAGGTAAACACTGATAACATTAAAATCTAATATATAATTGCCTAGAATACTACTTCCGGCAATTTGTGCCAACTTCCGTGGCTTTGTCCGGAGATAATGTCCGGAGATAAGTGACGTCACCAGCGTCCTACACCCGCTCAGGGTGGACAAAGATATATGCCTTCGTGGTGCGCGGCACTTTTCTGATTGGTTGCCGCCTGCCGCGAGCGACCAATCAGAAATGTGCTGTACTGTCAAGAATTGTCAAGAGCTGGTGAGTGCAGCCATTTTTTGTTCTTTCTTACTATTATTTATTAATTGTATTATTCTTACATTTGAATAAATAAAGTATATATGAATTCTAGACTCCCGATTCTTTAGAATCGGGCTGCCATCTAGTAAATAATAATATGATACATATAATACAAAAGTGTATACTGTATAAATAACAAGACAGACAAAAGAATATATACACATGCTCACCTACCGACCACCTGACAAAGCATCAGTGAAACGCTCGTCGGGTCACTGGTGGGTGAGCGTGTGTATATATTCTTTCATTTGTGCTGTTATTTCTATGTACTTTTGTATTTTATGTATCACATTATTATTTAAGGCAGTGATTTTCAACCTTTTTTGAGCCGCGGCACACTTTTTATACTTAAAAAATCCCGGGGCACACCACCAACCAAAATGGCACAAAATGACACTAAAACAGTACATATTCTACATATAGTTAATAATATAGATTCTAAATGTATTTATACTCACTCAGTGTGAAACCTGGGCCTGTTTCGATAAACACAAAAGGGATATCCTGGCAGGAATGGTGGAAAGACACACACGAAGCTCTTCCTCAACAGTTCTCAGTCTCTCCCTGTTTTTAGTTTTTATCGCAGTCAAGCTTGAGAAGCCCAGCTCACATAGATATGTGGTCGAAAATGGGAGCAATGTCAAAATAGCTTTGTTGGCCAGAATGGGGAACTCCTTGGCAACAGATAACCAAAAACTGTCCAAAGGAAGATCAGCAAACTTTAGCTTTAAACCGCGATCTTGCTTCAGTTCAATGAGTTCCTCTTGCTCCTTTAAAGTCATGTCCTTTCCAGCAACGGATAATGAGCTGTATGGGTCCCTAACCCAGTCAAGGCATTCTGTGAAGGTTGAAGAGAAATAAAACAATAACTTCTCCTCAAGAGTTTTCAAATGTCTGCCAATCACCTCGCACATTGCAGCAGTGTTGTCATCATGCAGTTTCTCGGTGAGCGGGAACATCTGAAGGTTGCCACCCTGCATATGTTGCTGCCAGAGCTGCAACTTTAAACGGAATCCGTTCATTTTATCAGTGCTTGTAAGCAGGTTTTCATTTCGGCCTTGCATCCGTGTGTTTAGTTCATTCAGATATTGAAATATATCAGCCAGGTATGCCAGCTTTGCACACCACTGATCACTTGCAAGCAGCTTTGAATAATCGGACCTCTCGTTTGTCAGAAATATTTTAAGTTCCTCTCGCAACTCATACACACGGGCCAGCACTTTGCCGCGTGACAGCCACCTGACCTCCGTGTGGAGCAATAAGATTTTATGTTCCGCTCCCATTTCTGTACACAAAGACGCAAATAAGCGACATCTCAAAGGTCGCGTCTTCACAAAGTTCACTATGCGCACAACATCATCCAACACAGGAGCTAGATCTGCTGGTAAGGTCTTTGCAACGAGGGCCTCACGGTGCAAGAAACAGTGGGTAACAAGAACATCTGGGTTTCTTTCTTTAACCCTACTTACAAAGCCTTTGATGCGCCCGACCATGGCTGCGGCTCCATCAGTGCAGACACCTGTGCAGTTTTCCCACGTAAGCCCACTTTTATCAAGATATTCCGATGTGACCTGGAATATTACCTCTCCTGTTGATTTTTCTGGCAGTGCCTTGCAAAATAGGAAGTTTTCTGTAATGGCTTCTCCATCCACAAAACGCACATTGGCCAACAGCTGACAATGTCCACTGATATCCGTCGACTCATCAAGTTGCAAGGCAAATTTCTTACTGATGCGCACTTTTTCCAAAACAACTGTTTCAATGTCCGCAGACATGTCATCAATCCGTCTGGCAATTGTGTTATCAGAGAGAGGCACTTTAGCTATCTCTTTGGCTGCGTCAGGGCCAAGCATCTCATTTACAATAGCTTTACAAGCTGGCAGTATTAATGTTTCTGCCACAGTGTGGGACTGTTTTGATTTAGCCATGAGTTCAGCAACAATGTAGCTAGCTTTGAGGGCTCTCTCATTTACCTTTGTGCTTTTTCTCAAAAAAGTTGCCCCTTTCTCATTGTTTGTACGTAAGCATATAAAATACTCCATTGGCTTGTTTTGAACGGAAGGGTGTTTCGTTTGGAGATGGCGTTTAAGCTTGCTTGGCACCATGGCGCTATTGGATGGCTTCTCACCACACACCAAGCACAGTGGTGTTGGTGCTGTCGCATCCCCAGTGAAAGTAAATCCAAATGAAAGATAGCTTTCACTGTATTGCCTTGAGCTCACCGTCTTGTCTTTTTTCTTTTGTCGACCTCTCTTACTAGGGCCTTCATCTGGGATAGAATTGTGTCCAGGGTCCTGTTCGGCATTTGCCTTTTCCATTGTCAAATACTTCTCCATCACTGCTGAGATAGTGTGCGCAGCCACACACTAAAATAGAAGAGTATTACATTATATCTGGCACACTTAAAAGACCTCTGCCAGGCATATTTCACTCTTGAGGGCTTAAAAAGCAGCTCTTGTGGTGATAAGAAGCTGATTTAAACCCCCCAAAAGTGAACTCCGTGAGAGCTGTATGTGTGGAATAATAAATTATATTACTACGGTCTGCATTTACTGCTTGAATTGACACTAGTGACATAGCACTCAGCTTTCTCTATAAGTAGAATAGAGCCGGCTGCAAAGTGCTACGCCACTAGAGTCACTTCAAGCAGGACATGACTGCTGAAGACCGGCAAAATATAATTTATTATTCCACACATACAGCTCTCACGGAGTTCACTCTTGGGGGTTTTAAATCCGCTTCTTATCACCACCAGAGCTGCTTTTTAAGCCCTCAAGAGTGAAATATGCCTGGCAGAGGTCCTTTCAATAAATTATTTATTTTAACAAAAGGGAAATAATAAGGATAACCCCCTCATATATTCAATCCCATGTAACCTCATACATACAGTCCCATGTATTCCTATATATATATATACACTCACCGGCCACTTTATTAGGTACACCATGCTAGTAACGGGTTGGACCCCCTTTTGCCTTCAGAACTGCCTCAATTCTTCGTGGCATAGATTCAACAAGGTGCTGGAAGCATTCCTCAGAGATTTTGGTCCATATTGACATGATGGCATCACACAGTTGCCGCAGATTTGTCGGCTGCACATCCCAAAGATGCTCCATACAAGGCAGGATGGATCCATGCTTTCATGTTGTTTACGCCAAATTCTGACCCTACCATCCGAATGTCGCAGCAGAAATCGAGACTCATCAGACCAAGCAACGTTTTTCCAATCTTCTACTGTCCAATTTCGATGAGCTTGTACAAATTGTAGCCTCAGTTTCCTGTTCTTAGCTGAAAGGAGTGGTACCCGGTGTGGTCTTCTGCTGCTGTAGCGCATCTGCCTCAAAGTTCGACGCACTGTGCATTCAGAGATGCTCTTAGGCCTACCTTGGTTGTAACGGGTGGCGATTTGAGTCACTGTTGCCTTTCTATCAGCTCGAACCAGTCTGCCCATTCTCCTCTGACCTCTGGCATCAACAAGGCATTTCCGCTCACAGAACTGCCGCTCACTGGATTTTTTTTCTTTTTCGGACCATTCTCTGTAAACCCTAGAGATGGTTGTGCGTGAAAATCCCAGTAGATCAGCAGTTTCTGAAATACTCAGACCAGCCCTTCTGGCACCAACAACCATGCCACGTTCAAAGGCACTCAAATCACCTTTCTTCCCCATACTGATGCTCGGTTTGAACTGCAGGAGATTGTCTTGACCATGTCTACATGCCTAAATGCACTGAGTTGCCGCCATGTGATTGGCTGATTAGAAATTAAGTGTTAACAAGAAGTTGGACAGGTGCACCTAATAAAGTGGCCGGTGAGTGTATGTATATATATATATACGGTCCCATGTAAACTCATACATACAGTCCCACGTATATGAGCACATAATTATCAGCACCATATACTGTGGTGATATGCACTGTACAGCGCCACAATATATGGTGCTGATAATTATGTGGCTCATATACTGCAATATAAAGGGGTACAATGAGAAATACTATGGCCATGAGGCCAGAGTACAAGTGCCAGCTCATATACTCAGCATATGAGCTGGTACTTGTAGTACTCCAGCCTCATGACCATAGTATTTCTCATTGTACATTTCTCATTGTTATATGCATGTCCAGATTTGTGCCCCCATACTGTCCAGATCTGTGCCCCAATAGGGGGCACAAATCTGGATAGTATGGGGGCACAAATCTGGATAGTATGGGGGCACAAATCTGGACAGAATGGGGCCACAGATCTGGACATATGGGGGCACAAATCTGGACAGAATGGGGGCACAAGTCTGGACAGTATGGGGCCACAAATCTGGACAGTATGGGGGCACAAATCTGGACATATAAGGGCACAAATCTGGACATTATGTTATGGGGGCACAGATCGGTGCCCCCATAATGTCCAGATTTGTGCCCCCATATGTCCAGATTTGTGCCCCCATATGTCCAGATTTGTGCCCCCATACTATATATATATATATATATGTCAGTTTTGCTGTTGGCTGTTGCCCCTGCCCTGGCCGCTGCTCCCTCCCCCATCATGTATGGCTGTATGCAAACTCTCCACCCGGTCCCCGTGGACCCTTTAAGACTGAATTACTACCGTCTGACGTGTCCAACCACACACGCCACCCGAACTGAGTCACCGGCACTACGAGCGGCGGCGGCAGCATGTCACACGCTCAGAGCCAGACTGTGACGTCAGCCGCTGCTGGCGCTTCCCTGATGCGGAAGTGCCAGCGGCGGTCAGACCGCTGAAGGAAGGGACTCAGGCAAGGGGGCACCATAGTTTGGGGAACGTTCCCCGCGGCACACCCGACCATGTGTAGCGGCACACTAGTGTGCCGCGGCACACTGGTTGAAAAACACTGATTTAAGGGACTATGTTCTGTGTTGGCACAGTAAAAAATTTTCATGAGCTCTGATACCTGTTTTTTTTTTTTTTTTAACCTTGGAGGTGAGTAAAGGAGCAGAAGATTGCAAGCATCACATTCTGAACTGATTTGCTTTATGACATAATGTTCTATTTCTCAGGTTTTTGTACGATATACTGTTATTACATGACATCTATATGTACCATATAAGTATGGTGACTTTATGGTTAATGCTCTGGTGAAAATGCAAGATGCAAGTTATATTATTGCCAAATATAGCATTATGCTTTATGTGTATACACAACTTATTCAGAAAAGTTACTTGAAAGTTCAGTTACTCTTTGAAACCAAAAATTGGCTTAAAAGGCGGTCCTCATCTACAAGATCATATCCCAGTATGTAATAGGTGTAATATCAGTAATATTAGCAAATACCTGCAATTAAAAGTGTAGTTTAGGTTTTCTGATTCATCTTTCTTCATGTGCAGGCATTGCAGGACCTTAGTTATCCATGGTGCGACCACTGCATTTAGGGAGCTAGTTGTAAGGTGGTTGTAACCATGGATACCTAAGGTCCTGCAATGATTGCACATAAGTAAAGACATAGAAAAACTATACTGCATTTCAAATTGGAGGTATTTGCTAATATTATTATTATTACACCTACTACATATTGAGGTAGGATCTTGGAGATGAGAATACCCCTTAAAGGGAACCTGCAGATATTGTGGTAAAATGGACATTGGAGTGACTTGTCTCACCATATACACGCACGTAGGGAGAGACCTATCACTCCCCTATAGGGCAGAAGCTACCGACGACCTCGCTGTCTGACCTAGTATCCCATGCTGCTCAGTCCTGGATCCTGGTGGCTTTTAAACTATGTCTTTCTCTCAAACGACACAGCATTTCAGAATGAAACATATATGGATGAAATTATGCAGTCAGTGTCTTGTATAGGCTGCCCTTGGATTGGGCAGCATGTATGAGCTGTCAGGTTCCCTTTTTAAAATATTTTGCTGGCTTACTGAAAGCAGGGCTACATGGGGAAAATAAAGTTATATTCTCTCTGCTTCTACTTGATTCCAGTTTTTGGGGTAGTGCAGTGAGCTGTAACAGTGTCACGCTGGGTGAGGGAAAAGTAAGTGCACAACAAAACAACAACTGAGAGAGGGAGGGGGGAAGCCCAAACACTAGGGAAGGGGGAAGTGGAGACCCCAAGGCAGATCTAACAACACCCTGTTTGTCCTAAGTGTACCTAAATAGGTTCTGCACCTATCACTGAGCAGGTAGCTAATCTCTGCCTGACCCTGGTGATAGGCCCTGGCTAGGAAGGGGACGGGGTCAGTGCTAGTCAGTCCCCACTACAACTAAAGAGAGAGAGGGTGGACGAATGAGGGAATACACTTAGCTTGAGAATACCACCGAGATGTCATGCCAGCAATCCTCCAAGAGTCCTCTACAAAGGCACTAACCAACTGCTAGTACTTCCAACCAGACAGGCAAAATAGAACTAATACTACCATCATGTTGCAGCATTTAAATGTATTTAAACCTTCAGCACAGGTGTGTAATTAGCAGCAGAAATTGGAGGTAACTGTTGGGTCCTAGAGGGAGAAGGATATTGCTCCATAACAGAGAAGCAAAAATCAAGCTAATCGCAAAGACCTTCTACAACTGGATGCAGGATGACAGTCACACCTGACACACCTGTGACAAACAGTTGTTATACTACACAGTGGCCTTGGTGAGGTGGTATGCTAGAGTCAGACGCTCCTGATTCCTGAACCATTAAGTTTATCTTGGTCTCATCAGACCACAGTACATTGTTCCAGTAAGCAAACTCCTTAATTTGCTTGTCTTCAGCAAAGTGGTTGTGGGCATTCTTGTACATCATCTTTAGAAGAGGCTTCCTTCTGGCATGACAGCTATGCAGACCAATTTGATGCAGTGTGTGGCAGATGATCTGAGCACTGATAGGCTGACTCTGCCCCAGCCTTTTAACCTCTGTTTCAATTCTGTCAGCACTCATACGCCTTTTTTGAAAAGACCTTGCAGATCCTCTCCAGTTCCGTCAGGTTGGATGGTTAACGTTGGTGGACAGCCATTTTCAGGTGTTTAGGGTGTTTAGGTCAGGGCTCTGGCTGGGCCAGTCAAGAATGGTCACAGAGTTGTTCTGAAGCCACTCCTTTGTTATTTTAGCTGTGTGCTTAGGGTCATTGCCTTGTTGGAAGGTGAACTTTTGGCCAAGTCTGACGTCCAGAGCACTCTGGAAGAGGTTTTCATCCAGGATATCTCTGTGCTTGGGTGCATTCATGTTTCCTTCAATGACAACCAGGCGTCCTGTCCTAGCAGCTGAAAAACACCCCCATAGCATGATGCTGCCACAACCATGTTGCACTGTTGGCATTGTATTGGGCAGGTGATGAGCAGTGCCTGGTTTTCTCCTCACCTTAGAATTATCACCAAAAAGGTCTGTCTTCATCTCATCAGACCAGAGAATCTTATTTCTCATAGTCTAGGAGTCCTTCATGTGTTTTTTAGCAAACTCTATGCGGGTTTTCATATGTCTTGCACTGAGGACAGTCTTCCGTCGAGCCACTCTGCTATAAAGGTCCAACTGGTGGAGAGCTGCAGTGAGAGTTGACTTTGTGGAACTTTCTCCCATCTCCCTATTGCATCTCTGGAGCTCATCCACAGTGATCTTGTGGTTCTTCTTTACCTCTCTCAACAAGGCTCTTCTCCCACGATTGCTCAGTTTGGCTGGACACCCAGGTCTAGGAAGAGTTCTGGTGGTCCCAAACTTCTTCCATTTAAGGATTATGGAGGCCACTGTGCTCTTAGGAACCTTGAGTACTGCAGAAAATTCTTTTGTAACCTTGGCCAGATCTGTGCCTTGCCACAATTCTGTCTCTGAGCTCCTTGGCCACTTCCTTTGACCTCATGATTCTCATTTGGTCTGACATGCACTGTGATCTGTGAGGTCTTATATAGACAGGTGTGTGCCTTTCCAAATCAAGTCCCACCAGTTTAACTAAACACAGCTGGACTCCAATGAAGGAGTAGAATCGTCTCAAGGAGGATCACAAGGAAATGGACAGCATGTGACTAAAATATGAGTGTCTGAGCAAAGGGTCTGAATACTTATGACCATGTGATATTTCAGTTTTTCTTTTTTAAATTTCAGTCAAGATGGGGTGCCGAGTGTACATTAAGGAGAAAAAAATGAACTCTTTTGAATTTATCAAATGGCTGCAATGAAACTGAGTAAAAAATGTAAAGGGGTCTGAATACTTTCCATACCCACTGTAACTTCATTTTCTCCCTGCAACCCCTGCTCCAGTAAAAGCCAACTAAAATATTATTTACCTACAGCTAACACTATATCTCCAGGTAAATAGCGTTTTGGTGGTTACAGGTTCCCTTTAAGGTGTTAACATATTTATTTTCAATACCTGGAATATTAATTAACACACACCCTTACATTATTTTGAATACACAAATAAATCCCTGATACCTATTCCACCTCTCTCTCTCTCTCACGCACTGATATTCTCGAATGAAGCATCATCAAAAAAAAAGTTGGAAAAAAAAGAAAAGCTGTTAGTGTAGTGAGGGAACGGGTGGGGGGGGAATTTTTTAACCCAAGTATATTAGAAAATAGCATACATTATGAGTCTAAATAGATAGGAAGTTAGGAGACATTTTAATTGGAGAGAGAGACTCTGATTAAAAGGGTGGAACAGGTGTCAGGGATACATAATAATAAAAATATAAGGGTGTGTGATAATTACCTCTTTAAATTCACCATTAGAGTTATTTATTCTTAGATGGCCTTGTCCAACACTGACGTGAGATTGTGTGACAACCTCTCACCTAGTTAGTCGCTTGCTCATTGCTTAATGCAGACTATGTTGTGTAATAAGCTAAATATGGATGTGTGTAATTTATTACCATGCAGATAACAGAGGTCTAAAATTCGCACATTGAACACTTCAGGATTTCTTGTATATGCTTCAGGTTCAGGCTAATTCTTCCACCATGGTGACTGCGTGCTTTCTGCTTTCTGTCTTACTCTCCGCTTCAAGCTGCCAAGCGTTGGAGAAATTCATTGGTGCAGTCTATGAACATGCGGTAATACTCCCCGATGAGACAGCTACACCTATGTCAGCACAGGAAGCCCTGGATTTAATGAATAAAAATATGGACATTCTTGAAGAAGCAGTGAAGACAGCGGCATGGCAGGTAGTTTGATTTGTATTTGACCGGAAATAAGTGTAAGTTATTGTAATTCTGGAAATGGACGCCTGACTACAGGTGTTAGTTACTGCGAGTTGTATCATCATCTAAGGGTGCAGACAGACGGCCATATTTCTCATGCGAGGATTGCATTGCAATCCTCGGACTGACCGTCAGCTCTCCTGACCAGAGCGTGACATGCTCAGGTCAGGAGAGGTGCCGGGCCAGTCCGTGCATTGCAATGTGACCATCGCACGACAAATACGTCTGTCTGTCTGCCTCCTAACTATAAGACTAAAGCCTGTTTAGGGTTATCTACCAATAAAAATATTTTTTTCTTTAGTTTATTTGGGGCTAAAAATAATTTTTGCAATTTGGTTTCATTAAAAATTTTGCACCGTTTGGCTTTTACAGGCTCTTTGTTTCCATGCACATTCAGCTTCGATGCGGTCAGAGGTCATCAAAGAGTTAGAAATGTTCCTATTAGACTGTCAGAAGGAGTTCAATGTCATATTCTGTTAACCCTTTCTGCAGCCAATAATAGATATTGATAACGATATTTCCGTCAGTCCCATAGATTTCTAGTTGAATTACAGTGAACTTGCTCGACCACCATCCATTTAAAAGAAAGAGCACTGAGTGATGACACATGCAACCTTTCAAAAGTATATTCATTTTAATACAATACTTATATATGGTATTATTAATTTTATTCAGTTATCTAACATGTTTGTGTTGGTCGGACATATATTTTCTCATTAGGAGAATATGAATTGCATTCTATGATGCAATAATTCTAGTAATCCATGATATTGAGGGATTATTTTTCAAATATAATATTGTATGATTTCATACATTTTCTGTGATACATGCAGATACATCAGAGTGGCCCAGTGGTTAGCAATGATTTGCAGCGCTGGAGTCCTGGGTTCAAATCCCATCAAGGACAACATCTGTCTTCTCCCAGTGTTTGCGTGGGTTTCCCCCCAAAGACATAATGATGGGGAATTTAGATTGTGATCCCCAATGGGGACAGTGATGGCAAAGGCCATAAGTGTGCAATAAGCTACAATCACTTCAGACTATCACACACAGAAAAGCAGGTCCGTGAAGTGCGATAATTTCCGATAGGACATACATGAGTACTATCATATACAGGTGCTTTGCTTCTCACAAAATTAGAATATCATCAAAAAGTTAATTTATTTCAGTTCTTCAATACAAAAAGTGAAACTCATATTTTATAGAGTCATTGCAAACACAGTGATCCATTTCCAGTGTTTATTTCTGTTAATGTTGATGATCATGGCTTACAGTCAACGAAAACCCAAACGTCATTATCTCAGTAAATTAGAATACTTTATAACACCAGCTTGAAAATGATTTTAAAATCTGAAATGTTGTCCTACTGAAATGTATGTTCAGTAAATGCACTCATTACTTGGTCGGGGCTCCTTTGGCATCAATTACTGCATCAATGCGGCGTGTCATGGATGCGATGAGCCTGTGGAGCTGCTGAGGTGTTATGGAAGCCCAGGTTGCTTTGATAGCAGCCTTCAGCTCATCTGCATTGTTGGGTCTGGTGTCTCTCATCTTCCTCTTAACAATACCCCATAGATTCTCTATGGGCTTAAGGTCAGGCGAGTTTGCTGGCCAATCAAGCATAGTGATACTATTGTTTTTAAACCAGGTATTGGTACATTTGGCAGTGTGGACAGGTGCCAAGTCCTGCTGGAGAATTAAATTTCGATCTCCAAAAAGTTTGTCAGCAGAAGGAAGCATGACACGGTAATGATCAGTTGGTAACTTTTACTGAAGTTCTGCAAACAGTTTCAGAAGTTTCCATACAATTCACACACATGGTTTTGGTCAGGCCTGCATGGTGAGAGTTCAGTTTCTATGCTGTGACGTAGTGTAGCCTTCCAGCTGCTAATTATACCTCTGGTAAATGATTCCTTGCATCCCCAGGGGTCCAAATTAAACAGTTAGGCTATATGCACACCATGCGTTTGGTATGAGTTTTTGCGGCTTTTTTTCCACTTTGAATTGGGCCAAAAACGCTATGGAATCCTTATGCAAGCTTATTCAATGACAATCCTGAAGTGATGTGCTTCTGGTCAGTAAACTTCCATGCGTATTTGCACCACTTGTTTTTCTGCAGTCAATTCTTTGCGTTTCTGCAGCGTTTCAACACCCATTGACTTCAATTGAGTCAGTCAAATCTGCAGCAAAAACGCAGGTATAAAAATGTTTGCGGATTTGCTGAGTTTTTATTTTGCATTTTACCGGCTTCCTAGTTTGTTTCCCGTGATTTCATCTGTGTTACAGCGTGGGAAACATCAGCGCCGTAGTTCTTATCAGCAGTAAAGCTACCGCCAGTAAGATCGTTGGTCAGAGTGCTGCAGAATCATGCTGGCAGATGTCAGCGTGTCCCCGCAGCTGTGACTGCCACCAGGGCCGGACTGGAACTAAAATTCAGCCCTGGCATTTAAAGTCACACAGGCCCACTTGTCACATGGTGACTGTATAATATCTTTGTACACTTGTAGGCTACAAGAAGTGAGGGGAGTGTAACACGACTATATAACATAATTACAGCTGTATCCAGCATTACAGCTCAGTCCCCATAGACTGTAATACAGCACAACCCCCATAGACTATAATACAGCACAGCCCCATAGAATGTAATACAGCACAGCCCCCATAGAATGTAATACAACACAGCCCCCATAGAATGTAATACAACACAGCCCCCATAGAATGTAATGCAGCACAGCCCCCATAGAATGTAATGCAGCACAGCCCCCATAGAATGTAATACAGCACAGCCCCCATAGAATGTAATGCAGCACAGGCCCATAGAATGTAATACAGCACAGCCCCATAGAATGTAATGCAGCCAGCCCCATAGAATTTAATGCAGCACAGCTCCCATAGAATGTAATGCAGCACAGCCCCATAGAATGTAATGCAGCACAGCCCCATAGAATGTAATGCAGCACAGCCCCATAGAATGTAATGCAGCACAGCCCCCATAGAATGTAATACAGCCAGCCCCCATAGAATGTAATGCTGCACAACCCCCATAGAATGTAATGCAGCACAGCCCCCATAGAATGTAATGCAGCACAGCCCCCATAGAATGTAATACAGCCAGCCCCCATAGAATGATAGAATGTAATGCAGCACAGGCCCATGGAATGGAATGCAGCCAGCCCCATAGAATATAATGCAGCACAGGCCCATAGAATGGAATGCAGCCAGCCCCATAGAATATAATGCAGCACAGGCCCATGGAATGGAATGCAGCCAGCCCCATAGAATATAATGCAGCACAGGCCCATGTAATGGAATGCAGCCGACCCCCCCCCCAATACCTCCACAATCCAGTCATCACTCATTGATAAAAAAAAAAAACCCACTCTACTCACCTCTCTCCTCGTGCCCCGCGCTGCTCCGGTCTCAGCAGATGCAGTCTGCCCGCCCGGTCACACTGCAGGTGCGCGATGATATGACGTCATCGCACACCCGCAGTGTCAGCGGCAGGCAGAGCGGGGAATGATGGGAGAGGGGGCGTCAGCAGACGCTCTCTCCTCCATCATTGCATTCAACTGTACCGGTGTCTATGACGCCGGTATAGTTGAATGCGGGGCGGGGAGTGTGCCGAGAGCGGCACACTCGAGCGGCCCACTACTGCCATCGGCCCTTCTGGCATTTGCCAGAACTGCCCGATGGCCAGTCCGGCCCTGACTGCCACACACGGTAACACTACCTCAGACTGTCAGTCACAGCGCTGCAGGATCATGCTGGCAGATGTCAGCATGACCCTGGAGCTGTGACTGCGACCCGCAGGCGTGGGCCAATGAGACTACTGCTCCCATTGGGCTATGTCTGCTGTCACTGATAACAGTGACAGCAGGTGCCGCTGATGGGAGACGTAGTCTCATCTGCCGGCGCCGGTGCTCACAGTTAAAAAAAAAAAACATTCTCAGCAAGAACACAAAGTGGTACAAGTGACAGAATCTCACGTTTCTGCTGTGCCTTCTGGGCTTCCAGGACCAAATATCTGTGCCAGCAGCAGTAATACTCTTGTGGGTACTGATAGCAGTGATGGCTCCTCTAGATCACACTGCTGCTGGTTCTGCATGTGCTGCTGTTTTTGGGCTGGTGGCAGGAGTAAGGCAGAATCAGTGAGAGATGAGAGCACACTATATCTATCTATTGCTGATAATGACAGACTGCTACAAACCACAGATCTTCATCATTTTTGCAGTTTTGCACTAGGTCAGCTGTAAATCACAAGTTGATCACATATCATGTGAACATCCTCACCTTGCACCTTAAATATCATAGATCTGAAACTTTTGTGATGCTGTAATTGTCAATTTTCCGTGTGGGGAATTTTCCGTGTGGGGAATTTTCCATGTGGGGAATTTTCCGTGTGGGGAATTTTCCTTGTGGGCATTTTTCCTGTGTACATTTTTCATGTGGGCAATTTTCCTGTGGGCAATTTTCCTGTGGGCATTTTTCAGGGAATCGTTTTAGAGCTAGCATATGACTCTAACAACAGTGACCAAAGTTGAAAACAAAAATAATGAAATGCCATAATTGTCCTCTCTTGATCGCTGAATTTCCCGCAGAAAATGCAATTAAATTATATGTGGCCTGAAAATTACTTCTATAAAAACTAAAGATTAGCATGCAAAAAGCAAGCTCTCATACATCTCTATCATTGGAAAAATAAAAATGTATGGGTCTCAAAATAAGTTGTCTTGCAGTATGCAAAAAGCTTTCATGTGATCACAGGTTCAAGTAAAAAGGTTAAAAAAAAGTTAGAGAAAATATATAAGAAAAAAAATTGGAATCACCCCTTTTCTCCCCCATTAAAAAATAAAGATACTAAAAAAATCAAATATTAAAGATATTCAGTATTGCCCCATCTGTACAACTCCGACATATATATAAAATAATTAAACTGTTCAATAAATAAAGTAAAGCTAAAAATAGTCAAAATTCCAGTAATTCTTGTTTTTTTTAAAATGGTCATATTTATCTCTAAATGGTATAAATATAAACATTAGCTCGTCATGCAAAAAACTGCCTTAAAAAAATAAAATAAAAAAGTGTCTTAGGAAATGGTGACATAAACCAATTTTTTTTAAATACATTTCTGAAATAAAAAAAAGATTCTATTGTATATATGTTTAGAAAACTATAAAGGGTATGACTCTTGGAATAAGGGGAAAAATAAAATGAAATCACCAAACGAAAATTGACTGGAGCAGGAAGAGGTTAATCTGCGACTATAAACAAATATTTGTACATATCTTTGCTTCATCTTTTTTATGTTTTTCATTCTAGGTTTATTTTGTATTATTTATATAGTTTGCTTTGGATACTGTGCTCTAGTCTTCAATTTCGCAAAAACACTTTACACTGAAAGGTTTTTTTCTAGGGTGCTCATTTGATTGTTACCCCAGAAGATGGTATATATGGTTGGAGATTTACAAGACAAACAATTTACCCTTTCCTGGAAGATATTCCTGACCCCAGTGTCAACTGGATACCATGTTCTCACCCTGAAAGGTAAACAGTCTGCCTAAATTTTTATTTTTTTTTCAAAATAAAGAAAAAGTTATTAGCCAATGTCTGTCTTTTCGAAGTTGAAAAAGTTGAACTGAATTAAAAAAAAAAAAAAGTGGTTTTCTTACAAAACAGTCTGACAGCATTCCACAGTCTGATCATCGCCTGTATGTAGCAGAGCGGACCAGACAACTGCAGCTTCTTGTCTCCCATGGAGACTATTGAAACATGCAAAAAGTAAAAAAAAAACTTTCATAAAATATTAAAAAAATAAAAAAATATAAAATTTCAAATCACCCCCCCAATTCGCCCCATTCAAAATAAAACAGTAAAAAAAATCAAACATGCACATATTTGGTATCACCACATTCAGAATCTATCAATATAAAAGAAAAAAATTAACCTGATCGCTAAACGGTGTGATGAGAAAAAAAGTAAAAATGCCAGAATTACCTTTTTTCAGTCGCCACTACATTGCAATAAAATACAACAAGGACGAGCGATTAAAAGATCATATCTACACCAAAATGGTGTCAATAAAAACATCAGCTTGGCATGCAAAAAATAAGTCCTCACCCAGCCCCAAATTACGAAAAATTGAGACGCTACAGGTTTTGGAAAAAGGCTCAATTTTTTATTTTCTACCAATGTTTGGATTTTTTTTATCACTAACCTAGACATGTTTGGTGTCTATGAACCCGTAATGACCTGGAGAATCATAATGGCAGGTCAGTTTTAGCATTTAGTGAACATGGTAAACAAAAAAAAACTATGGAATTGCACTTTTTTTGCAATTTCACCACACTTGGACTTGCAGAAAGTAATGTTGGTTCACTGTGGTGCCCTGAGGAACAAATTCAATAGGAACGACTCTTTAGATGTTGAAAAAACAAACCGTCATGGACTTTCAAATTTGATTTAACTTGCTGTGCTTTTTTTTGGTCTGGGTCATGAAGCTGTCTTCGACTGCTGTTTTGTTTCAGGATCATTAGCGTAAGGCCGGCGTCACACTTGTGAGTGCAATGCAAGAAACACACACGAGTTTCTCGCGTCAATACCCGGCACTGCCGCCGGTAGTTCGGACCGGAGTGTTCAGCTGCATAGAAATACATGCAGCCGCACACTCCAGTCCGGCCGGCGGCAGTGCCGGGTATTGATGCGAGAAACTCGTGCGAGTTTCTTGCATTGCACTCACAAGTGTGACCCCGGCCTAACACCAAGATTCATCTCTTGTGATGACTTTTGACAAAAAAAAATCGGTGTTACCCACCTTACTCTCCCGCCCCTGCGACTTATTCCCAAGAATGTATTAAATGTTATTATTATGTATAACCCTCCTCACTTGTAAAGCGCCATGGAATAAATGGCGCTATAACAATAAATAATAATAATAATTATAATAATAATAATAAACACATGGAGGACACATCGGATATCAGGGTCAAATAAATAAATAAGTGGTCAACCCCAAAAACATGTCAATATGTAAACCTGAATCCAGAAAAAGAGGCATGTCATGAAAAAGAAGGGGGACCATCACATATAAGACTATATATTTAAATAGAACAAACTTTTATTACTATAGGTGTACAAAAAAAACCCACACAATAAAAACATTTAAAAACAATGTTTACAAAGAAACAACAACATGTTTTCCACACATAGCTCAACTGGCTAGATAAATATGATGTCTTCCAAATAATGCACAATACCTAAATTCATAAAGTATACATGAATGGTCCTGAGCTCCTCATATAAATGGGTTAACACTTGATCACAATGATGGGACTAATAAAGATGTATACCTGCACCAATTCATTCTATGAAATATAATCCCTGCAGCATGTAGGAAAGGCCCCTGCAGTTGGGTCCAACAGGGAGCCAGACACTCCAAGCATATATTCTCAATAATATTTAGAAGTGAGATAATAACTAGAATCCGTGATTGAAAAACAAAGAAATGGTTGGTAGCCGCCAAGCTTTGTTAAGCACAGCACATACCCACACGGAATGCTCATAGCTCAAGACCAGTTCACCTCGTATTACATCAGAGAGCCTGTAGTGGAGACCCGACGCGTGTCGCCACTGCCGTGGCTTCCTCAGAGGTCAGTAGCATTCTTCCCAAGAATGAAGAAAAACCTAAAAGGAAAGCATTTTCAGGACATAGAAGAGGTTAAGAAAAAAATAGCTGAAGGAAACAGTGGAAAAAACATTGGGATAAGTGCATATCATCTAATGGACAGTATTTTTGAAGAGGAATAATGTTTTCAAGACGCTATTTTGAATTAAAAAAATTTAAATAAGTAATTCTCATTTTTTGGGTACCTTTTTGTATGTCTGTGGAGACACAATCTTACAAATATGAACCAAGAAATGAGTGAATATATTTACATTAATCCTATGAATCAAAATACCGTACATCTAAAAATTACATCAAAAGCAGCTATTTTATTACAGTTGTACATTGCAGGGTCTTTTTTTTATGAGAGAGCTTCTATTCTGACATTGTATTATCTTTGAATTGTGCAGGTTTGGTCCAGCTCCTGTTCAGACAAGACTGAGTTGTATGGCAAAGGATAATTCCATTTATGTGGTTGCAAATATGGGTGATAAAAAATTGTGCAACATGTCTGATGCTGGATGCCCAGATGATGGCCAATACAACTATAACACTGCTGTAGTATATGACTCTAATGGGAAGTTAGTAGCACGCTACCACAAGGTATGTCTTCATGGTTTTGATTTATATGCCAAGCAAGTATTTTCTTAAAAGGAATGTCTCCTCAGTTTTTTGCTGCCAAAACTATGGGTCATATGGTATCCTGCCTATATCCCTCACAGTATAGGTGGACAGGCTCTGTAACCTACCTGAAAAAGCTTTTAATAAATGTAAAAAAGGATGAACTTATGGACTGTAATATAGTAACAACTTGCTGTTCCAAATGTTCAGTCTTTTCAACTTCTTTTACCTGGTTCAGCTTTCTAAAGACGTGAAGCAGTTAAAAGAAGTGACCTGACAATTCTTCAGGTGGCATTTGAGGAAGGCGGCAAAGCTTCTGCAAAAATTACTGCTAAAATTTTGCCGGTCTCACAACATTTTTACCAGTTCTAACAAAGTGGGTAGAGCTTAGGTGGGACGAGGTCGTGGTGACCACTGCTCGTCAAATTCATGAATTTTTGCTGTGCCGCAAATTTTTCTTCAGCAAGGACCGACGCAAGATTTGTGGCGAGGCGCACAAGGAGGAGCACACAACTTGTCAGATGCTCTTCATTCATGAAGAGGTGTGTGCCTCTTTGATTCAGAAGGGTCTCTACATCAAGACAGGTGTGAACAACGCTGGTCTTTATCGGGCCCTAGTGTTGAAAATTGCCCAGCAGGGGACAAATGTGCCGCTATCTTCTGGTATCGCCCTCCTGGTTCATCTTTATTGTTAGGCCTCTCTTTATGTGTTTAATTAGCTCATCTATATTTATCTTAGGAGAAACTTTTTCATGTCAGTTCTAAATTGATCAAGTTGATTCTGAAGGGGGGTAGATTTAACACATTTCTATGATGGGTCAGCCAGTCCATTTGTAGATTTCTGAATGATTAAAAACTCTTATTTTTTTAGATCTGTTGTTTATCTATTTCTATTTTTTCTAGTTTTAATATATATATTACAACATATATATTGCAATACTTTTTTATTTCTGTTAATGGAGACTTATACAGCTTATATCAACATAATTGTATGGTTTGTCTAATGGTACCTCTCTCTTACAGTATAACTTGTTTCTTGGAGAGGTCCAATTTAATGTTCCCAAAGAACCTGAGATTGTGACCTTTGACACTCCATTTGGAAAATTTGGGATTTTTATTTGCTTTGACATACTATTTTATGACCCAGCTGTTGCACTGGTAGTGGAGCACAATGTGGACACTATTGTTTTTCCTACTGCATGGATGAATCTTCTTCCTCACCTGACTGCTATAGAATTCCACTCAGCATGGGCGATGGGAATGGGTGTAAATTTGCTTTCAGCCAACACCCATAATACAAGCAACAGGATGACAGGTAATACTAAATGCAATCTCTCAGATATATAGTTTAAAGGGTTTTTTCACTTTTAGAAAAGTGGTCCCTAAATGATCTGATCCTATTAAACCCACAAACTCAGATATTACTCATCCTCCTCATGTCCAGTGCCGGATTACACTGCTGATCTTATCTCTGTTTTGGCTGCAGCAGTGACGTCATGTCGAAAGTGCACATCTATATCGGCAGTGCTAAGTGATTGGCTACAGAGGTTATCTGCACTGTCAACAAGATGGCACAACTGCATCCGAACGTTCTCTGTTCGGTCAGAGTAGATTTCTTCTCTTACGGAAAATTAAAATTAAACTACTATTATAACTATTATTAAAATTACTATTATCGCTTTTAAAACAATCAGTTTTCTGCTGTTTTTTTATTAATAGGAAGTGGAATCTTTTCCCCAAATAAAGTTGTGCCGTATTACTATAACATGATGAATGAGTCAGGACACCTCCTAATCTCCGAACTCAGTTCCCATCCTCGGAATTCCTCATCATACTATCCTATTACTTGGAACCTATATGCTTCCCAAATTAAGAACTCTCCTTCAGGAAGCAACATATTTAATGGGTACCTTTTTGCTGATGAATATACTTTCACTGAACTTGAAGAGCTACATGGAGAGTATTCCATATGTCAAAATGGCTTTTGTTGTCACCTAAATTACACCATGGCTGAGAAGTACAGTGATGAAGTGTATGTATTTGGTGTTTTTGACGGTCTGCACATCGTTGAAGGAGAATACTATCTGCAGGTATTTAACCTTTTTACTTTGAAACTAGTTAAAAAACATACAGTTATGGCTGCAAGATGATGCACAGTACATTAAAAGTGCAGACATTATATGTAGCAAGTAGAGATTTTATTAAAAGTTTTCACTAAAGGAAAATCCTTTATATGGGTGAGAGAACTAATTTAAAGTCAATGTGTCCTTAGAAAATGACCTATTGTTTATTAAATCATGTTTTTCTATTAGATTTTTTTTTTTTTTTTTAAATGCTGTCAATGTTTTTTTTTTTTTATTTCATATCTTCTGATGATGATACATCTCTCTTAAATTATGAAATGGTGAAAAGCTAAGATAGGTTGTAGAAAGCGCTATGTAATTTCTAGGATCAATGTTGAGTTTTGTTAAATTTCTTTATTTTTATTGCATTAGGATCTGTTTTGTCCTCAAAACTCAAAGGCTCAGAATCATCAAGACCGGTGTTGTTCACACTAGTCTTGATAAGGGCGCCTGGTAGAGTCAGAGACACCTGATACATTAAGGGGCACATGCTTTTTAATGAATCAAGTGCGTCTTCAAAGTGGTGTGTGTCTCTGTGAGTAATGTCCTCCATAGCTGGTCATGATTTAGATAAAAATATACCACTACCCTCCATTCTGCCATGTCCTGCTCCAGCTCCATCCATGTTGCTACAGCTGGCCGAAACTGGCATGAAAATGTCGAAAAAATGTTTGTGCAACCTTGCACTGTACAAGAAAAAATAGTGACTTTTCAAAATGTACTATACTAGATTTCTTGCATAAGCACCTTGATGAATCGTGGCCTAAGCCTTTTACATAGTCATATGGTTAAAGGGGTTGTCCAGGATTTCTTCAACCCCTTGCGATTTTCCACAAACCACCGTACATGTGAGGCACTGCACATTCCAGTCACCAGGCTGTGCGGCGACCGACCAAAAATGGCTGCAATCTTTGACAGCAGACCATCCCTGCACGTTACCATGGGACACTGTACCACCTGCCCACATTGACGATTGCTGTGATTGGCCAGTGAATTCTGACCAGCCAATCACAGCATGTTAGCAGTAAACTGAAAAAACAAATTGAATATGGCAAGTCTGAGACCACACCAATCACAGCAGTGAAAATGAATGGGGTGATTTCAGCATCAACTCTGTCACCCTTTTGGTGCCGATTGGTGGAGCAATAGTTACTGACTAATTGGTGCAAATAGGGTTAATTGCGAATGGTGATTGCCGCTCTGCATGTCATTTTTTCCCTCAGATCTGATGTGCAGAATGGTTGTATAGATCATCTGTGAACCCGTGAGAGAGATAATTGGTTGCCAGTGACTGCGATTCTCCTACGATCCAGAGTGTCCAATCGTCTCCTCTTTGCTCCTGCGCTGTGCTGTCTGCTGTGCTCTGCTCTGTGTGACTGATTTGTGTTCATGGCAGCAGCAGCAGCACCTGGTCCCTGTTCCAGCTCTCACCATCCCCCAACCCCCATCATCCCAATGCCAATTGCATTTTTATCATATATATTTTTTGGTGTCTTTTATGCGTGCACATATCCCACTATCACCCCCCAATTGCATTCTGCGCTAAGCATGTGTTCAATTTTTGGCAGACTTTTTTTTGCCACACTAACGTGTGCGCTTCCCATGGTCACAGTGCTCTGCTCAGTATTACCAATCACAGTCTGTGCCAAGGAACAGAAATTTGTACAGACTGAGAAATTGCGGTTGTCGCAGAGTTAGTGACGCCCGAATTTCTTGCCGAAAGAAAAAAAAATGATGAGTATTACTTAGTAACAAGAAGCTTTATATGTAGGGCATTAGAAGAGTGGATGTTGAAGTGTTAGTGACGTCTATTTTTCTTTTACAGAAGAAAATTAATAGTTAGTACCAAGTAGCTTAATAGGTAGGGCATTATGCGGAGCGGACGTCAGAGTGATATTGATGTCCGTTTTTATTTTGCAGAAAAAAATAGTTTGTGCCAACAGCTTTATTGATAGGTCATTAGTGTAGTGAATGTAAGCAACGTTTTCTTTAGTACTACTAATTTTTCTTTATATTTTTTCGTCTTAATTTTTCTTCATGTTTTTCTTCTAAATTTTTCCTTTTTGCTGTTCGTTTTTCTTTTTTCTCCACGTTTTTTATTTATTTTTTTCTCCAATTTTTATAGTAAATTTAATAGTAAATAGTACTCTTTATATACACCCCACACAATACACGTCTAAATGCACCACTTACACTCAAATCCCCACCATTTAGAAGAATAAAATAATAATGGTCCATTTATCAAGAAGACACTATTCAAGGCCGGTTTCACACGTCAGTGGCTCCGGTACGTGAGGTGACAGTTTCCTCACGTACCGGAGACACTGACACACGTAGACCCATAAAAATCAATGCATCTGTTCAGATGTCATTGATTTTTTGCAGACCGTGTCTCCGTGTGCCAAACACGGAGACATGTCAGTGTTCGTGGGAGCGCACGTATTACACGGACCCAATAGAATCAATGGGTCCGTGTAAAACACGGACCTCACACGGACATTCTCCGTCTGGGGTCCGTGTGCGTGCAGGAGACAGCGCTACAGTAAGCGCTGTCCCCCCCACATGGTGCTGAAGCCGCGATTCATATGTTCCCTGCAGCAGCGTTTGCTGCAGAGAAAATATGAATAATAGTGTTTAAAATAAAGATCTATGTGTCCGCCGCCCTCCTACCCCCTGTGCGCCCCCCCGCTGGTCAGAAAATACTTACCCGGGTCCCCCGTCGGCTGTCACTCCTTCCTTGTCTGGCCGCGGCTTACTGTATGCGGTCACGTGGGGCCGCTCATTTACAATCATGAATAGTCGGCTCCGCCCCTATTGGAGGTGGAGCCACATATTCATGAGTGTAATCGACCGCATACAGTAGAGAAACCGCGGCCAGACCAGGAAGGAGCGACAGCCGACGGAGGAACCGGGTAAGTATTTTCTGACCAGCGGGGGGGCGCACAGGGGGTGGGAGGGCGGCGGACACATAGATCTTTATTTTAAACACTATTATTCATATTTTCTCTGCAGCAAACGCTGCTGCAGGGAACATATGAATCGCGGCTTCAGCACGATGCAGAGTGGGTACCACACGCTCCTTGTGGTACCCACTCGCCATACGGGCGGCACACGTGTGCCGCACGTATGGCCTACGTGAGTTCCCAGGCACACGGACACGGATAACTCTGGTACCGATTTATTCCGGTACCGGAATTATCTGGACGTGTGGGACAGCCCCAACAGAGGATGCATACACTTTCCTTGCTTCTGATACAGATTCAGGCAGAGAGGAAGATTCTACATTCCTCTTTTTTTCTTCCTCATGTAGGTAGTGAAGAAGGATCCCAGCATGCACCCTAGCATCCCCTTCAGATCCAAAATGGATCCCAACCCTTGAAAATTTGCCTGTTATTCTGGATTTTATGGGCATTTCAGTAATACAATTTAACATTAGGCATTCCGAAAACCTGGCTTGATGAGAGCCATGACTGGGTAACAAATGTAGAGAGTTACACAACATTTAGGAAGGACATGAAAGATAAAAAGGTGGAGGAGTGTGCATCTTTGAAGACATTGGGGGATATATAGCAATGTCGAGTCACTATGGGTAAATGTACATGGGGATGGCAATAATGGAAAGCTGCTAAAAATAATATTTATTTTTATATAGCTCAGCACTTTACAGACATTATCATCTTTGTCCCTGATGGGGCTCACAATCTAAATTCCCTATCAGTATATCTTTGGAATGTGTGAGGAAACCCACGCAAACATGGGGAGAACATACAAACTCCTTGCAAATGTTGTCCAAGGTGGGATTAGAACCCAGGACTCCAGCGCTGCAAGGCTGCAATGCTAACCACTGAGCCACCGTGCTGCCTTAGGCTGGTTTCACACGTCAGTGGCTCCGGTACGTGAGGTGACAGTTTCCTCATGTACCGGAGACACTGACACACGTAGACACATTGAAATCAATGCATCTGTGCAGATGTCATTGATTTTTTGCGGACCGTGTCTCCGTGTGCCAAACACGGAGACATGTCAGTGTTCGTGGGAGCGCACGTATTACACGGACCCATTAAAGTCAATGGGTCCGTGTAAAACATGTAACGCACACGGATGTTTTCCGTGTGCAGTCCGTGTGCCGTGCTGGAGACAGCGCTTACAGTAAGCGCTGTCCCCCCAGCATGGTGCTGAAGCCGCCATTCATCCGTTCTCTCCAGCGCTCGCTGGGGAGAAGGGATGAAAAATCTTTTTTGTTTTTGTTTTTATGTGTTTAAAATAAGCTTTCGGGCATCCTCCTCCCTCCCACCCCCTGTGCGCCCGGCCGCCGGCATTAAAATACTCACCCGCCTCCCTCGACGCTTGCTCTCCGCCTCGCTGCTTCTCCTGTATGAGCGGTCACGTGGTGCCGCCCATTACAGTGATGAATATGCGGCTCCACCCCTATGGGAGGTGTAGCCGCATATTCATCAACTGTAATGGGCGGCACCACGTGACCGCTCAGTGCAGGAGAAGCAGCGGGGCGGAGAGCAAGCGTTGAGGGAGGCGGGTGAGTATTTTAATGCCGGCGGCCGGGCGCACAGGGGGTGGGAGGGGGGAGGATGCCCGAAAGCTTATTTTAAACACTTAAAAACAAAAACAAAAAAGATTTTTCATCCCTTCTCCCCAGCGAGCGCTGGAGAGAACGGATGACTGGCGGCTTCAGCACCATGCTGGGGGAACAGCGCTTAATGTAGCGCTGTCTCTCCTGCACGGTCCGTGTGGTACCCAGGCGGCACACGGCTGCCGCACGTGTGCCACACGGATGGCCTACGTGAGCTCACGGACACACGGACACAGATAACTCTGGTACCGATTTTTTCCGGTACCAGAATTATCTGGACGTGTGAGACTGCCCTTAAATGTAGTTTGCTTCCTTCAAGCCTCCTAATATAGCTGAACAGGTAGAAGATGAAATGCTGCAGTAAATTAAAAAGGCAGCAAACAGTAATAGTTTTCTTATAGTGGGGAATTTTAACTATCCAGACATTCAATGGGATATAAAATCTTCTAGTTGTACTAAAAGCTACAATTTCTTATCCACAGTTCAGGACAATTACCTCTCTCAGATGGTTGATTAACCAACTAGGGGAGATAATCTGCTGCTTCTGGTTCTGTCAAATAGACCACATACAATTTCAGATTCAGATCTACAGGTCAGGGAGCATTTGGGAAGTATTGACAATAACATGGTAAGTTTCAATTTAATTTTCAATCAAATATTCAAAAGGAGAAATGCCAAAACCTGGAACTTTAACCCTTTCGCGACATGCGCCGTACATGTACTGCGCATGTCGGGTCCCCTGCTTTGATGTGCGCTCCGGCGGTGAGCGCACATCAAAGTCGCGACATGTCAGCTGTTTTGTACAGCTGACATGTGCGCGCAATAGCGGCAGGTGAAATTGCTATTCACCCGCCGCTATTAACCTGTTAAATGCCGCTGTCAAATGCAGACAGCGGCATTTAACTACCGCATCCGGCCGGGCAGCCGGAAATGACGTCATCGCTGACCCCCGTCACATGATCGGGGGTCGGCGATGCATCAGGAAGGTAACCATAGAGGTCCTTGAGACCTCTATGGTTACTGATCGCCGGTAGCTGTGAGGGCCCCCCTGTGGTCGGCGCTCACAGCACACCTGCATTTCTGCTGCATAGCAGCGATCTGATGATCGCTGTTATGTAGCAGAGCCGATCGGGCTGTGCCTGCTTCTAGCCTCCCTTGGAGGCTATTGAAGCATGGCAAAAGTGAAAAAAAAAAGTTTTTAAAAATGTGAAAAAAATATAAAAAATATAAAAGTTTAAATCACCCCCCCTTTCGCCCCATCCTAAATAAAACAATAAAAAAAAAACAAACCTACACATATTTGGTATCGCCGCATTCAGAATCACCCGATCTATCAATTAAAAAAAAGCATTAACCTGATCGCTAAACAGCGTAGCGAGAAAAAAATCCGAAACGCCAGAATTACGTTTTTTTGGTCGCCGTGACATTGCGTTAAAATTCAATAACGGGCGATCAAAAGAACGCATCTGTGCCGAAATGGTATCATTAAAAACATCAGCTCGGCATGCAAAAAATAAGCCCTCACCCGACCCCAGATCACGAAAATTGGAGACGCTACGGGTATCAGAAAATGGCACTTTTTTTTTTTTTTTTTTTTTTTTTTAAAGCAAAGTTTGGAATTTTTTTCTTTCACCACTTGGATAAAAAATAACCTAGACATGTTAGGTGTCTATGAACTCGTAATGACCTAGAGAATCATAATGGCAGGTTAGTTTTAGCATTTAGTGAACCTAGCAAAAAAGCCAAACAAAAAACAAGTGTGGGATTGCACTTTTTTTGCAATTTCACCGCACATGGAATTTTTTTCCCGTTTTCTAGTACACAACATGGTAAAACCAATGATGTCTTTCAAAAGTACAACTCATCCCGCAAAAAATAAGCCTTCACATGGCCATATTGACGGAAAAATAAAAAAGTTATGGCTCTGGGAAGGAGGGGAGCGAAAAACGAAAACACAAAAATGAAAATCAAACCAGGGATTCAAGCTTGAGGAGGATAATTTGCATATTCCAGGTGCCTTCTGGGAAAAGCAAAGAGTCTCCCTCAGCAAGAAGATCGTTGGGTACAGCCGGGACCAGCTGCTTGGAAAGCATCACCAAACCAGGGATTCAAGCTTGAGGAGGATAATTTGCATATTTCAGGTGCCTTCTGGGAAAAGCAAAGAGTCTCCCTCAGCAAGAAGATCGTTGGGTACAGCCGGGACCAGCTGCTTGGAAAGCATCACCAAACCAGGGATTCAAGCTTGAGGAGGATAATTTGCATATTCCAGGTGCCTTCTGGGAAAAGCAAAGAGTCTCCCTCAGCAAGAAGATCGTTGGGTACAGCCGGGACCAGCTGCTTGGAAAGCATCACCAAACCACCAAACATTTTTGCCTGTAGGACATTATTGCAAGAAAGCTTGGCTGAGTAGATTACACAAGAAGGAAAACACACAGCAAGTCAGCAGGATCTAGGAGCAACATGGCAGATGTGACAACCTACATGGTGAGCTGCAGCATGTGCTACATGTTCACAGATCGACCAGAAGAAGAATCCAATTTCACCTGTCAGAAGTGTAGACTAGTGGCCCTTTTAGAAGAAAAGGTGCGAGGTCTGGAAGAAAGAATAGCAACTTTGAAACTCATCAAAGAGAATGAAGACTTCCTAGACAGAACAGAAGCATCTCTACTGGTCACAGAAGGTGAAAAAAGTGTCAGAGAACCTCCAAAAGCAGATGAGTGGAAGCATGTGACCAAAAGAAGCAAGAAGACCATGGAAAAATCACCAACCACACAACTGAAGAACCGATATCAAATCTTTGTAGAGGATGAAGATGGCACACCTAAGGATGAAGCAATACCAGCAAGCAAAAAAGAAAAGGGCACACAGCAACAAGTGACAGCAAAAAGTACAGCCAAGAAGCAAAGAAGAGTGGTGGTGGTGGGAGACTCACTACTGAGAGGCACAGAAGCAGCCATCTGCAGACCGGACATAACCGCAAGAGAAGTATGCTGCCTTCCAGGTGCGATGATCAAGGATGTGACCGATAGGATACCAAAGCTCTTCAGCTCCAAGGACGTCCACCCATTTCTGCTGATACATGTTGGCACCAATGACATGGCAAGGAAGGACCTACCGACAATCTGCAAGGACTTTGAAGAGTTGGGGAAGAAAGTAAAGGAACTGGATGCACAGGTAGTTTTTTCTTCTATCCTTCCAGTAGACGGGCATGGCACCAGGAGATGGAACAGGATCATTGATGCGAACAACTGGCTAAGACGATGGTGCAGACAACAAGGATTCGGATTCCTGGACCACGGTGTGAATTACTTGTACGATGGACTCCTCGCCAGAGACGGACTACACCTCAACAAACCTGGGAAACACACATTCTCCAGAAGACTTGCTACACTCATCAGGAGGGCGTTAAACTAGAAGTAGAGGGGACGGGAAGAAAAACATTAGACTCGAACAAAGAAGACCCAGGAAAACATACTCAGAAGGGAGGTAAGAACATTTCTAAAACAATCCACAGCGAGGAGATTGGAACAAAACAAAATCCTCTAAACTGCATGCTCGCAAACGCCAGAAGCCTGACAAACAAGATGGAAGAACTAGAAGCAGAAATATCTACAGGTAACTTTGACATAGTGGGAATAACTGAGACATGGTTATATGAAAGCTATGACTGGGCAGTTAACTTACAGGGTTACAGTCTGTTTAGAAAGGATCGTAAAAATCGGAGAGGAGGAGGGGTTTGTCTCTATGTAAAGTCTTGTCTAAAGTCCACTTTAAGGGAGGATATTAGCGAAGGGAATGAGGATGTCGAGTCCATATGGGTCGAAATTCATGGAGGGAAAAATGGTAACAAAATTCTCATTGGGGTCTGTTACAAACCCCCAAATATAACAGAAATCATGGAAAGTCTACTTCTAAAGCAGATAGATGAAGCTGCAACCCATAATGAGGTCCTGGTTATGGGGGACTTTAACTACCCGGATATTAACTGGGAAACAGAAACCTGTGAAACCCATAAAGGCAACAGGTTTCTGCTAATAACCAAGAAAAATTATCTTTCACAATTGGTGCAGAATCCAACCAGAGGAGCAGCACTTTTAGACCTAATACTATCTAATAGACCTGACAGAATAACAAATCTGCAGGTGGTCATGCATCTAGGAAATAGAGACCACAATATTGTACAGTTTCACCTGTCTTTCACTAGGGGGACTTGTCAGGGAGTCACAAAAACACTGAACTTTAGGAAGGCAAAGTTTGACCAGCTTAGAGATGCCCTTAATCTGGTAGACTGGGACAATATCCTCAGAAATAAGAACACAGATAATACATGGAAAATGTTTAAGAACATCCTAAATAGGCACTGTAAGCGGTTTATACCTTGTGGGAATAAAAGGACTAGAAATAGGAAAAACCCAATGTGGCTAAACAAAGAAGTAAGACAGGCAATTAACAGTAAAAGGAAAGCATTTGCACTACTAAAGCAGGATGGTACCATTGAAGCTCTAAAAAACTATAGGGAGAAAAATACTTAATCTAAAAACTAACTAAAGCTGCCAAAAAGGAAACAGAGAAGCACATTGCTAAGGAGAGTAAAACTAATCCCAAACTGTTCTTCAACTATATCAATAGTAAAAGAATAAAAACTGAAAATGTAGGCCCCTTAAAAAATAGTGAGGAAAGAATGGTTGTAGATGACGAGGAAAAAGCTAACATATTAAACACCTTCTTCTCCACGGTATTCACGGTGGAAAATGAAATGCTAGGTGAAATCCCAAGAAACAATGAAAACCCTATATTAAGGGTCACCAATCTAACCCAAGAAGAGGTGCGAAACCGGCTAAATAAGATTAAAATAGATAAATCTCCGGGTCCGGATGGCATACACCCACGAGTACTAAGAGAACTAAGTAATGTAATAGATAAACCATTATTTCTTATTTTTAGGGACTCTATAGCGACGAGGTCTGTTCCGCAGGACTGGCGCATAGCAAATGTGGTGCCAATATTCAAAAAGGGCTCAAAAAGTGAACCTGGAAATTATAGGCCAGTAAGTCTAACCTCTACTGTTGGTAAAATATTTGAAGGGTTTCTGAAGGATGTTATTCTGGATTATCTCAATGAGAATAACTGTTTAACTCCATATCAGCATGGGTTTATGAGAAATCGCTCCTGTCAAACCAATCTAATCAGTTTTTATGAAGGGGTAAGCTATAGGCTGGACCACGGTGAGCCATTGGACGTGGTATATCTCGATTTTTCCAAAGCATTTGATACCGTGCCGCACAAGAGGTTGGTACACAAAATGAGAATGCTTGGTCTGGGGGAAAATGTGTGTAAATGGGTTAGTAACTGGCTTAGTGATAGAAAGCAGAGGGTGGTTATAAATGGTATAGTCTCTAACTGGGTCGCTGTGACCAGTGGGGTACCGCAGGGGTCGGTATTGGGACCTGTTCTCTTCAACATATTCATTAATGATCTGGTAGAAGGTTTACACAGTAAAATATTGATATTTGCAGATGATACAAAACTATGTAAAGCAGTTAAAACAAGAGAAGATAGTATTCTGCTACAGATGGATCTGGATAAGTTGGAAACTTGGGCTGAAAGGTGGCAGATGAGGTTTAACAATGATAAATGTAAGGTTATACACATGGGAAGAAGGAATCAATATCACCATTACACACTGAATGGGAAACCACTGGGTAAATCTGACATGGAGAAGGACTTGGGGATCCTAGTTAATGATAAACTTACCTGGAGCAGCCAGTGCCAGGCAGCAGCTGCCAAGGCAAACAGGATCATGGGGTGCATTAAAAGAGGTCTGGATACACATGATGAGAGCATTATACTGCCTCTGTACAAATCCCTAGTTAGGCCGCGCATGGAGTACTGTGTCCAGTTTTGGGCACCGGTGCTCAAGAAGGATATAATGGAACTAGAGAGAGTACAAAGGAGGGCAACAAAATTAATAAAGGGGATGGGAGAATACAATACCCAGATAGATTAGCGAAATTAGGATTATTTAGTCTAGAAAAAAGACGACTGAGGGGCGATCTAATAACCATGTATAAGTATATAAGGGGACAATACAAATATCTCGCTGAGGATCTGTTTATACCAAGGAAGGTGACGGGCACAAGGGGGCATTCTTTGCGTCTGGAGGAGAGAAGGTTTTTCCACCAAAATAGAAGAGGATTCTTTACTGTTAGGGCAGTGAGAATCTGGAATTGCTTGCCTGAGGAGGTGGTGATGGCGAACTCAGTTGAGGGGTTCAAGAGAGGCCTGGATGTCTTCCTGGAGCAGAACAATATTGTATCATACAATTATTAGGTTCTGTAGAAGGACTTAGATCTGGGGATTTATTATGATGGAATATAGGCTGAACTGGATGGACAAATGTCTTTTTTCGGCCTTACTAACTATGTAACTATGTAACTATGTAACTATGAAAAAGGGCCGCGGCATGAAGGGGTTAAGAAAGCTGATTTCAACAAATTAAGGGAAGAGCTTAATTGTATAGACTGGGATAACATCATAGTAACTGGAGATACCAAACATAAATGGGGCATTGCTAAGGAAATACTACTAGAATCACGCAGAAAACTTATGCCATCTGGTAACAAAATGTCAAGGAATAAAAATAAATCATTATGAATGAATAAGACAGTACAAAGTTTAATAAGACAAAAACAAAGGGCATTCAAAATCTTGAAAGCAGAGAATACTGAAATAACATTTCAGGAGTATAAAAAACTAAGTAAGGAATGTAAAAAAGAAATCAAGCTGGCAAAATAATCTACAGAGAAAAAAATCGCCAAGAACATTAAAATAAATCCCCAAATTTTTTATAAATACATCAATGCCAAAAAGAAAAAAATAGACGGTATCGGCCTATTAAAAGATGATAATAACAAGATAATCACAGAGCATAAAGAAAAGGCTGAGATATTAAACAGGCACTTTTCATCTGTGTTCACCAATGAACTGTCCATTACAGAGATCATTCAACAAGGCAAAAATCAAAATTCACAACCTGATATAACTAGTTTAACACAAAAAGAAGTACATCTAAGTCTGAGCAATTTAAACATTGACAAATCACCCAGCCCAGATGTCATTCATCCATGAATACTGAGGGAATTGAGCTCAGTAATTGACAGACCACTGTATCTCATATTCTTAGACTCTCTTGTAACAAGCGTGGTGCCACAGGATTGGAGGATGGCTCACATGGTACCAATATTTAAGAAAGGTAAGAAGGTGGATCAAGGCAACTACCATCCAGTAAACCTGACATCAGTAGTGTGCAAAATTTTTCAGGGCATTATAAAAGATGACTTGCAGAAATATATTGTAGATAATAATATGATAACTGACAACAAGCATGGATTCATGAAGAATAAGTCATGCCTAACTAACATGTTGGGTTTCTATAAGGAGGTAAGTGCAAATCTGGATGTAGGTAATCGGGCTAATGTGATTTATCTGGACTTTGCAAAGGCATTTCATACAGTTCCACATAACAGCCTTATACTGAAGCTCCATATGCAGGGACTGGGGGAAACTATGCTGATGGTTAAGTAATTGGCTAAATGACAGGAAACAAAGAGTTGTTATAAATGGTACGTTCTCTCAATGGGATATAGTCTGCAGTGGGGTACCGCAGGGATCTGTGCTTGGACTGACTCTTTTTATCCTCTTTATTAATGACCTTGTGGATGGGATTGAGAGTAAAGTGGCAGTCTTTGCTGACGACACCAAACTATGTTGGATATTAAAATCTGACATTGACATTACAATATTGCAAAACGATCTGAATAAGATGACCAAATGGGCAAACACTTGGCAAATGAGATTTATTGTAAAGTAAAGTACCGTATATACTCGAGTATAAGCCGACCCGAGTATAAGCCGACCCCCCTAATTTTGCCACAAAAAACTGGGAAAACTTATTGACTCGAGTGTAAGCCTAGGGTGGAAAATGCAGCAGGTGTTTTCAAAATTAAAAATAGATACTCCATACCGTTCATTATGGCCCCATAGATGCTCCACATAAAGCTGTGCCACATATAATGCTCTGCACCGTTCATTATGGCCCCATAGATGCTCCACATAAAGCTGTGCCATATATAATGCTCTGCACCGTTGCCCCATAGATAGCTGTGCCATATATATAATGCTCTGCACCATTGCCCCATAGCTGTGCCATATATATAGTGCTCTGCACCGTTGCCCCATAGCTGTGCCATATATATAGTGCTCTGCACCGTTGCCCCATAGCTGTGCCATATAGTGCTCTGCACCGCTGCCCCATAGCTGTGCCATATAGTGCTCTGCGCCGTTGCCCCATAGCTGTGCCATATAGTGCTCTGCACCGTTGCCCCAAAGCTGTGCCATATAGTGCTCTGCACCGCTGCCCCATACCTGTGCCATATATATAGTGCTCTGCACCATTGCCCCATAGCTGTGCCACATAGTGCTCTGCACCGTTGCCCCATACCTGTGCCATATATATAGTGCTCTGCACCATTGCCCCATAGCTGTGCCATATAGTGCTCTGCACCATTGCCCCATAGCTGTGCCATATAGTGCTCTGCATCGTTACACCATAGCTGTGCCATATAGTGCTCTGCACCGTTGCCCCATAGCTGTGCCATATAGTGCTCTGCACCGTTGCCCCATAGATACTCCACATAAAGCTGTGCTGCTGCTGCTGCAATAAAAAAAAAACAACACATACTCACCTCTCTTGCCTGCAGCTCCTCAGCGTCCCGTCCCGTCCCGGCGTCTCTCTGCACTGACTGATCAGGCAGAGGGCGGCGCGCACACTATATGCGTCATCGCGCCCTCTGACCTGCACAGTCAGTGCGGAGAGAGAGGGAAGACAGAGCGGCGCCCGGCGTGTGGAACGCGGACAGGTGAATATGACATACTTACCTGCTCTTCGGTGCCGCAGCCTCTTCCTCTATCAGCAGTCACCGGCACCGTCATTAGAGAAATGAATAGGCGGCTCCGCCCCTATGGGAGTGGAGTCAATATTCATTTCTCTAATGAGCGGTCCCACGTGACCGCTCAGGGGAAGAGCTGCGGCACCCGGAGACCGTGGGACGGGCAGGGGGAGCGCCAGGAGCCCCGGAACTAGGTAAGTATATGACAGTCCTCACCCGCCGACCCCACCACCGATCATGACTCGAGTATAAGCCGAGAGGGGCACTTTCAGCCCAAAAATTTGGGCTGAAAATCTCGGCTTATACTCGAGTATATACGGTAATCCTATTGCTGCATATACATTAATGGGAGTATATTCGGGACTACAGAACAGGGTATTCTCCTTACAAGTAAGCTGAGCAGCAGTACTCAATGTCAATGAGCAGAAGCAAAAGCAAATAAGATTTTAGGATGTATAAAAGCAGAGATAAAATCTGGAAGAAAGGCGATTTCGGCAGCTAAATAGGAAAGGTTTTTTTTTCAGTTCGAGCAGTCAGACCGTGGAATGCCCTACCACAAGAGGTATTAATGGCAGACACTATAACAGCTTTTAAAAAAAGGGCTGCACAATTTTCCTGACACAAATACTGTAACATTGCAGGTTATAGTTAAATTAGTGAAGAAATGTACAATTGTTGGAAAAAGGTTGAACTTGATGAACCTTGGTCTTTTTTTCAACCTACGTAATTATGTAACTACAGGTCTCATTGAAATTGACTTTTTTAAATTCTTCTTCAGTGAGGATGTAATAAATTTTATTGTGGCCGAGTCAAATTTATATGCTCATACATTTTTCACCCAAAATTCCATGTCATCATTGGCCACATGGACCCCTTTAAATGCAGCAGAAACTATGACATTTTGGGGCATTGTTCTGCATAGTTAAAAAACAGAGCTTTGGCAATACTGCAGTACTGATATATTATACAGCACACCATGATTCTGTATTCATGACAAGATTTGAAGCAGCCCAAACATTTTTGCTTTATGATGATAATGGGCAGTGTTCTCACCGAGACAATCTCAA
Source organism: Ranitomeya variabilis (assembly GCF_051348905.1). Lineage (NCBI taxonomy): Eukaryota > Metazoa > Chordata > Amphibia > Anura > Dendrobatidae > Ranitomeya > Ranitomeya variabilis. Next base: position 683,587,311 of record NC_135233.1, read on the forward strand.
ATTTTGAAAGTCTATACAAAATTCATCACTTCAGCAGAAAATTTGTTGAGGTGTACATCCCCCAAAGGGACCTCCATATATATGAATCTCTAGTTTATTTCAAAGGGAGTCTAAAATTCCAAAACTATTTGCCCAGGAAGAGGGCAAGATAAGGAATTAAACTGTACAAGCGGTGCGAGAGTATACCTGGGTCCACCCACAGATTTAGGGTTTACGAATGAAGGGACACCCAGATTGACCACCCTGAATGCTCCCCTGTCCTGAGAGTGAGTGGGAAAATTGTGTGCGAATTGGTCAACCCACTGCTGGATAAGGGTTATCACCTCTATGTAGATAACTTCTACACCGGCATCCCACGCTTTAAGTCCCTCTCTGCCAGAGATACTGTTGCATGCGGCACTGTGCAGAAAAATCAGAGCGGCCTCCTTAAGCTGCTAACGGGGCAACTGCTGAGAAAGGGCAAGAGCAGAGCCCAATGCAGTGATAACATGCTGGTGGTCAAGTATAAGGATAAGAGGGATGTCCTTATCTTGACCACTAAAACACCATGACAACAGCTCCCGTCAATGTCCGAGGTACCACAACAGACGTCCTGAAGCCATATTGTATCCTGGGTTCTAATAAATTAAAGGGAGCTGTAGATGTCTCAAATCAGGTCCTCAAACCATACAGTGCCATGTGAAAAGCAAGTTTGGTTCAAAAAATTGACTGTGCACATTGAAAAGATGGTGCTATACAATGCTTTTGTGCTGTTTCAATGGCAATCAATACGGGGACCTTCCCTTAGTTTCTGGAATTAGTTATCAAGTCCCTAATGTTTGGCAATCAAGAAGGTGAGGGTCCCAGTACTTCTAAGGCTAAGTGCACACGTTGCAGAATTGCCACGGAAATTTCCATACACATCACGCACACCACACACACATTCACCACACACAATATATACACCGTACGCACCACACACACACACACACACACACACAAACGCACACTGTATATGCCGTACGCACCACACACACACACACTGTATACGCCGTATTCAGCCTCTTGCGCGGTACCACCAGCAGAACACCATCGCGAACACGCCGCCAGAAAGGACAGCAGATGGGAGAGAGAGACAGCGCACAGGGGTGAGAGAGAGAGCACAGGGGGAGACAGCTCAAACGGGACAGCAGATGAGGAGAGAACACAGGAAGGAGAAAGACAGCACACAAGGGGGATAGCACAGATGGGAGAAGTCAGCACATGGCATGGGGAAGAGAGTGGATAGGTGGGTGAGCACATGGGGGAGAGAATCTCAACGCTGCAAAGCCTGCCCCCATCATGACATTACCGCCCTCCCGATGCGATAGCTTCGGGCCTCCATCTAGTGTGATAACATAAAAAAATAACTTTTATTCATTTGTGAACTACCCCACTAGTTCTAAAAATTTACAGAGAAAAATGAAAAAGAAACAAACAAAAATATTTCAATGCTGATTCCATCTTTTTTCAGGTATGCACAATGCTGAAATGTCAAAGTTTGGATTTTAAGTCATGTGGGGAATCTGTAGAGAAAGCCTCAACTAAATTTGACTCATTTTCCATAAGTGGGAATTTTTCAACTTCCTTTGTATTCCCAGAAGTTTTGCTGACTGACATTCATTTGGCACCTGACATGTTCCAGGTAAGTAATGCTTTTAATTTATAGTGTAAATTAGTAGATACAGTCACGTAGAGGGGGATAAAACTAAGTATTATGATTAATTCAGTTTTGTCAACATTGAGTTTTAGGAAGTGAGAGAAGAAGCAGTATATGGTTCATAGGTTTATCAGCTGGGATTCTGAACAGCAGAGAGTTGACGTCTGGGCCAGAGAGGTAGATCTGAATGTCATCAGTGTAAATGTGGTAAAGTAATCCAAGGGATTTTATAAGCTGTCCCATGCACATCTTTAAATGTGACCTGGAACAACAGAACCTACCTTATTATACTAGTATTTAGTTACTGGTATAGTGCCTAATAGAATTTCCAGAGAAGATTACCATTTACTATTAGGATCAATCAACAAGTAAAGTTGGTAGGAGAAATAAATTTAAGGAAATTACTTATTGTTTTTGTATTACATTTATTTAAAAAAAAATCATATTTTCTGAGCTATTGGACTGCAAAGGACCCACATACTGTTCTTGCACAGGGCTCTTTCCTGTCTGTGTCTGCCAGTGGGATGCATGGTCTATAGAATGGGACTAGGCTAGAAAGACCACAAAGCTCAGCCTGTTCCTGATGACAATTTCCAAAAGAAGGAAAAGCATATCCCACACATACAGTATACTGATGAGAAAAAGGGCAACAATGTTTTGAACTTTTTACTTACAGGCTCCATATTTCACCATCCACTACAGCTTTAAATGCAAGACTACTGTGATTTTATAGACAATCATCTTGGCTATCTCATACATACATTTGAGTTGCAACTATTTAACATATGATTAGTTATGCAGATATTGTCATGTCACTGCATTGTTACTGTTTTGCCCCTAATGGTGGAAAAATCTTTTCCTTCCTGTTTGCTTCAAATTACAATCAGTTTTCACATTTCCTAACAGCTCAGTATGTTATTAGGTTGATTCCCAAGCACATCCCGCTCATTGATAGTGGTTTCTCAACCAAGAAAGTTGCCAAAATGCTGCATGTGAGCGCCATGACAGTTGGAAGAATACAAAATGAAGTCCATGCATCCATTCAAAAGTCAAGAGGTGGATGTAAAGGTAATATATCATAGTCAACAAGTCAGCTCATCGCAAGGTCTATCAGTTCTGGTGCGGCAAACATTGCCATGGAGGTGGCTCGTATTACTGTATTTGTAATAGTGAGATCACAGCCATCCATGTAAGTCCGAAATGGTGACCCGAACAAAAGGTGAAGCCTCGACTTCATTATCATCATAAAAAGCACCGGCTCAAGTTTGCAGAAAAGTGGACAATAGAAGATTGGAAACTGGTGATTTGGAGTGAATTGTCTATGCAAATGGGTGTGGAAGAAACCAATGAAAAAGATGCTAACGGATCAAGAAATTGAAGGAACTGTCAAGATCAGTGGAGGAAGCTTGATATTGGGATGTTTCAAAGGAATTGGATACTTGACCAAGATCGATCATAGTCGCAATGGTGAGCTCAAGGCCAGCTCCAGGTTTTCGTGGGCCCCGGGCAAAAGAGTCGCAGTGGTCTCCTTTAACACATACCACAATTCATGATGCACAGATACTGCAGTGAAATATAGGTATAGTACAATGCCAAAGATTTCACTTCTTACCTTACGTGAGTGATATCTATTGTAAATTCTACAGTGGGTCAGAAATTGGACAGTATAGTCCTCCATACAGTATTATGGGCACCGCATAGTGCTCCATACAGAATAATGGGCCCCATATATTGCTCCATACAATAATATTGGCACCACATAGTGCTCCATACAGAATAATGAGCCCCATATACTGTTCCATACAGAATAATGGACCCCATATAATGCTCAATGCAGTATAATGAGCCACATATAATGCTCCATACAGTACAATGAGCACATGTAATGCTCCATACAGTATAATGAGCCACATATATTTCTCCATACAGTATTATGGGCACCATATGTTGCTCCATACAGAATAATTGGCCCATATAATGTTCCATACAGAATAATGAGCCCTATATGTTACTCTATACAGAACAATGAGCAATATATATTGCTCCATACAGAATAATGAGCCCCATATATTGCTCTAATAGGCCCCATGTATTGTTCCATAAAGAATAATGAGCTCCAGTGGATAATAGGCCCCATAAATGATGCTCCAGTGTATGATGGGCCCATATATGCTCCATATATAATGGGCCCTATATATGATTCTCCAGTGTATGATGTGCCCATATACGATGCTCCAGTGTATAATGGGCCCCATATATGATGTTCCACTATATGATCGTCCTTACGTGTAATGCTCCAAACATTAAAAAATAATATGAAATATTCACCTTTCCTTGCTGCTTTGCTCCAGACTCCTCATCGTCACCGTCTTCCTGCTCTCTGCACTGTTACTGTTCAGGCAGAGGGCACACAGACATGACGTCATCGCGTCCTCTGACCTGAATATCACAGTCAAAAGACGCTGCAGTGGTGGAGCGGGGTGACGTAAATATCTCAAGTGCTGGTGCCCTGAACAAGCGGGGGGGGGGCGGGGCAATCATGGGCACTGGCAGTGGCACAGACACCAGGCCAACATAGCATGCCAGTGTCCCCGACGGTGAGTGGGCCTCCCAGCCTGCTCAGGGCCCCAGCACTTGCCCAAGTGTGCCGGTTGCTTTCGCCGCCCCTGGTGAGTATTCTACAAGAAGAGTTACTTCATACACTTGAGTGCAATGGGTGCAAAAAGGATGATGTAGTGTTCCAGCAGGACAATGACCCAAAGCATATGTCGAGATTGGGAAAGAAATGGTTCAATGACAATGAAGTAGAGGTGTTGGATTGGCCCCCATAGTCCCAACACCTCAACCCAATCTAACACGTGTGGATAGAGTTGAAGAAAGAACTGCATACACATCCAAGGAGATAGCCATGATGATTTTCTATAAAATGGTGAAAGAATCTGGCAGTCATCGAAGGCCAGAAAAATAAAATCAGATTTATTAGCAAACCAATGCAAAAACAGTGACATTTTGGTCAAAAGTTGCAGTCAAATAGGTTGCGGTCACTAGGGAGCGCAGAGAAAGCAGACTAGCTGGGCTAGTTAGGCAAGCAGAAGGTCCACCGCAGCTCCAGCCATCTGCCTCCAACGGAGGATGGGTGCAGTAGTAGAGTATAAAGAATGGTCAATGGAGCGCTAGGAACTGCAGCTGATGAAGATGGGGTTAACATCGAAACACGTTGTGGACCTATCAAATCTACCCGTGTCCTGCAGTTCCTAGAGCTCTGTTTGACCGTTCTTTATACTCTACTATTTTGGTCAAAAGGGCCTTCTTCAGACTACAGGGATAAAACAGAAAAAGTTACTATCTTGCAAATCCGATTATATGTTTCAGTGAAATTTACAGTAAAATATACAATTAAATTTACAATGAGATTTACAGTAATATATAAATTTGTATACGAAAATCGTTGAGGCTACCTTTGTATGAAAGGAAAAACAGCATGTAGGAAAACTTGCTTTTCTGAGTATATGGAGTGATATCCTATCTTGTCACCGTATTTTTATACAGAGTGATGTACATCATATCTATAAAATGATGGTAGTCTCACTTTCAAAGCTGTAGAAGTTGGTGAGATATGGAACCTGAATGTCAAAAGTTCAAAACATTGCTACCCTTTTGATCATCAGTGTAAAACTCAGCAGTGACCATTAGATAGCCAAGATAGTTTTGTGTATGCGAGCGAATGAGAGAATTTAGCAGGTTCCACTTTCTGCAGCAATTGAGAGGACATTATTGAACCATGTAGTTGAATAAAAGTGCAAAAGATAAAAAAATGTTTAGACTCAGGACTTACCTTATATACTTGAGTATAAGCCGACCTGAGTATAAGCCGAGGTACCTAATTTTACCTCAAAAACCGGGAAAACGTATTGACTCGAGTATAAGCCTAAGGTGGGAAATGCAGCAGCTACTGGGTCTGCGAGTCTCCCCTCTCCCCACGAGTCTACTCTCTCCCCGAGAGTCTCCCCGAAAGTCTCCCCTCTCCCCGTCGGTCCGTGAGTCTCCCAAGGGGGGGTTTCTTACCCACTTCTTCACAGCAGCGGCGGCAGTGGAGCAGCGCCATCCTGTCATGTATGGAGTCTCGGAGGTAGCGGCGTCCTGATAACATATGGGCAGCAGTAGTGCAGCGCCCCAGAGTCCTGGTCGTTGCAGTAATGTCGCTCTGCCACTAAGGGGAGTGATGTTACGTCTGATTGCACTAAAGGAGTTTCTCTGACCAGGTAACACTCACACTACACTTCACACTCCGGCCACCAGGGGGGGTGGTTCTATCTAGTAGGCCACTCCTCACACTCTGGTAAAACTGGGGGTTGGACAGGAAGACAGGGAGAGAAGTAACTGGGAAGAGCTAGTGAGAGGACCTGTCAGGGATGGGATCCTGGCAGACTCCTAAGAGCAGAACTAACCAGTGAACAACGGGAATACAGTAAAGAGGAATTAGGACCAGAAGGAGTCGTGCTGTTAGACCGAGGCAACATCCTTCTGAGGCGCAAACAGTCGGTGGCCGGAACGCCGAGCAAGTAAGAGACTCTAAGTACTACTGCAAACCACGGCAGGGCAGCCAATTATAGGTTGGCTGTCTCACACAAATCACCTAAGCAGACAACGGAGGCAGCTGTGGGAGAGGGGCGACTCTAGGGTCCCGGAAGAACTCCAGGCCTACCCCGTCATACGGGTGCGTCCTACCATATCACCTGGGGGACGGAGAGAACGAACATCAGAGACAGGCAGAATCAGTTGTGAGTACTATCCCGGGAGCTCAGCAGGGAAGAACTACAACACCCAGCGCTAGAAGGTAGACACTGATTCCCACCTGAAAAGGGAACTCCTGATGTGCCTTTGGACCGGCCGGTCTCTGACAGCCCTGTTGACAGCACTCTGGACTGAGGACTCTAAAACCTTCAGTAAAGAGGTAAAGAGACTGCAACCTGGTGTCCTCGTTATTTACTACGGCCTACACTGCACTGCAACATTACCATCGCATCTATCATTGTGCGCCCCTCAGCAGGGTCACGGACCGGGTCTAGCCACCGTGACCACCCCAGAGCAGAGACTCAGAGGCCCGGTACCGGGTACCCCTCGGCCCTGTGGCAGTGGGGGCGCTACAACTTGGCGTCACGAACAGGATCTACTTAAGCCTGAAGAATCAGGTCATGTGTGCCTTGGAACTGTGATTTATTGTGCTTGGACTGTGTATTGCCATTTACCGCCAAAATTCGCCATTGCCGCGCACGGAGGGAGGAGCCTTAGCTTCGTGGGCGGAACCGGCCAAAAGAAGCGCGGAACGGAAAGCGCGGTAAGGCGCCAATCCCGGAAGAGGAACTCCGACCTCCAGCAGGTTAGTGGGAGGAAGGGACAGCCATGTCCGAGTCGGGAGGAGAGGAGGTGGCGGCCGCAGCCGCGGACGCAGGGGCAGCTCCGGTCCCCGCAGCGGGCGAAGCCGCGGCCCTAATACCACCACCGGTTGCCGCAGAACCCGCTGTTCCCCTCAGCCACTCGGACACTGCCGCTAACACAAAAGCCATAATGCCCTTCTCTATGCCGTACCTGCCCGGAGAGGCCTGGCTCCCACGATACTCTGGGGAGTCGCATACATTCACTGACTTTAAGGAAGGGCTCTGCAGCCTGCTCGAGTTCTATCCCCTGACAGAGCCTCAGAAGGTTCATATGATAACCGGCCAACTCTTTGGGGCGGCTCTGAGAGAATTGAAGTCCTGGCCCGCCGAGGATAAGGGAACTGCACAGCAGATTTTTGCAAAGCTTAAAGCCACCTTCGATACTCGCACTGCTACAGAAATTAAACTGACTTTCTATGGATGCAAACAGAGACCGCAGGATAGCTTACGGGACTATGCCCTTAATCTCCAGGAGGCGATGCGGGCCATTAAGCAGAGTGACCCCGGCAGCATGCAGGATGAGGATAAACTCCTGAAGGAGCGGTTCATTGAGGGGCTCCTGTGCAGTCACCAGCGGGGCCAATTGCACTTCCTGGCCATGCAAAATCCAGACTTGACTTTTGCGCAATTCAAAGATAAAGCTATCCAGGCATTGCAGGAGCGACAGCCCAGCCGCGCAATACCACCCAGGCGCCCCGCTCTCACATACCACCAGGAGGTGGCATCGGATACCCCAGTTGCCACGGAGGCTGACGCCCAGAGCTTCGAGGACGACTCCCCTGCAGGACTCCGTCTTCAGATGCAGGAGCTGACCAAGAGCGTTGCTGCCCTAGCCCGGACGGTGCAGTCCCTACAGGAGGCCCCCAAGGAAAAGATCCAGCTGGCCTCCAGACCAGAAGATGTCCCCTGGACGCGACAGAAGAGGACCCCACCGACCAGAGGCCGGGACAGCGATCGCTTCCATCAGGACGGACGACCCATCTGCCGCCGCTGTCACCAGGTGGGCCACCTTGCAAGGTACTGTCCTTTAAACGAGCAACCCCTGGGGCAAAGGGCCAACCCCCAGGAGTAGGACGTTCAGGCCCGCAGCATTGGAGAACCAAGTATATTGGAGGACGACCAGTTCTCCCTGTAGTGGTTGATGGAATCCCCTTGAACGCTTTGCGGTTCTCAGGTGACGACTATACCTTACGTGCTTTATAAACGGTATTGGGAGAACACTGATATTACTCGTGGCCCTGACGATGATTTCACCATAATAGCCAGTAATGGTCAGCCGTTGCCACAAGTGGGGTATAAGGAGGTCACCATCAAGGTGGGGCGGGTGGAATTGAAAGCCCAAGGGATTGTGATTGTTGATATTGATCGTCGAGAATGTAATCCCATGATGACTCTTGGTACTAATGTTATAGAAAATTGTCTTGCAGAAGTTATTGTTTTGTTGCAACAGGTGGCAGAAACCGCCGGCCACAGTGAGCAACGTGCCCTGCAGAAGGAAATCAGAGCTCTGATGCAGAGACAGCAGGTAGAGCTGACTGGTGGTGAGATTGGTCGTGTCACTGTGAGTGATTCAAACCCCATTGCGATACCCCCCAGGAGTGAAATGTTAATATGGTGTCGGGCAGCCATAGGCCTCAGGGGAAAGGACTACCAGGCCTTGGTAGAACCCGTATATTCAGACAATAGGCCTACTATTCTGACAGCCGGGGGGGTGGTCGACGTTCGCCAGGGGAGAGTGCCCGTACGTGTCCTCAATTGTGGGGAGGAAGAGGTTCACCTCACCAAGTATGCCACGCTCGCCAAATTGTTCACTGTTAATAATAGTGTGATACAGACACCTGAACCCTTGGTCCCGTCAAACGTGGCGGAGGACAACGGTTCTGCAGAGCACTCGAAAGACTGGTGTCGGGAATTGCATGTGGGCACTGACTCTACCCCATCCCATCAAAAACAGGGGGCCTACAGGGTGGTACACGAGTATGAGCAGGTATTCAGCAAACACCCCTTAGATTTTGGGCAGGTGAAAGGGATCCAACATCATATCCCCACGGGAGATCACCGACCCATAAAAGAGAGATATCGCCCTGTACCCCCAGCTCATTACCAGTGTGCCAAGGACATGTTGCGGGAAATGAAGGAGGCTGGGGTGGTGAGAGACAGCTGTAGCCCCTGGGCAGCTCCGTTAGTCCTTGTTAAAAAGAAAGATGGTACAATGAGGATGTGTGTTTATTACAGGCAGTTGAATCGCATTACACATAAGGACGCATACCCACTGCCCAGGATAGAGGAGTCTCTGGCTGCCTTAAAATCTGCTAACTACTTCTCTACCTTAGATCTCACCAGTGGGTACTGGCAGGTTCCTGTAGCGGAGGCGGACAAAGAGAAGACGGCCTTCACGACGCCAATGGGTCTCTGCGAATTCAATTACATGCCATTCGGATTGTGCAATGCTCCCGGGACGTTCCAGAGGATGATGGAGTGCTGCCTGGGGCACATGAACTTCGAAACCGTGCTGCTGTATTTGGATGATGTCATTGTCTTCTCTAAGACCTACGAAGACCATCTGAAGCACCTGGCCGAGGTGTTTGAAGCCCTGTCCAACTTTGGCTTAAAGGTGAAACCGTCCAAGTGTCATCTGCTGAAACCTAAAGTGCAATACCTGGGCCATGTGGTGAGCGCTGAAGGAGTGGCCCCAGACCCCGACAAAGTCACGGTGATCAAGGACTGGCCAAAGCCCAGTGACCTCCACGAAGTCCGGCAGTTCCTCGGGCTGGTAGGCTATTACCGGAGGTTCATTAAGGACTTCACCAGGAAGGCCGCACCCTTGCAAAACTTGTTAGTAGGCCAACCAAAGAAGACCAAGGGGAAGAACACCCCCTTTGATTGGAACGAGGAGCTGGAGGCATCCTTCACTTGTTTGAAGTCGGCACTGACGGGAGAAGAGGTACTGGCTTACCCCGAATACGACCAACCGTTTGTGCTGTACACAGATGCCAGCAATGTGGGATTAGGAGCCGTGCTGTCCCAGGTCCAGAAAGGCAAAGAAAGGGTGATCGCTTACGCCAGCAGGAAACTCCGTCCCACGGAAAGGAACCCTGACAACTACAGTTCCTTTAAGCTGGAATTCCTTGCCATCGTCTGGGCAGTGACAGAGAGGTTCAAACACTACCTGGCCTCCGCAAAATTCACCGTCTTCACGGATAACAATCCGCTAACGCATCTGGATACTGCCAAACTCGGGGCCTTGGAACAGCGGTGGATGGCCCGGCTGTCCAACTAAGATTTCACCATCAAGTACCGGGCAGGACACAAGAATGCCAATGCAGATGCCTTGTCCCGAATGCCCAATTTGCCAGAAACGGGAGAAGACCCGGAGGCACTTGAAGAGGTGGAGCTGCCTGCGTTCCATCGCCCCAAAGCCACTCAGAACTCTCATCATGTGAAGAACAGGCACAGGAACCAACCGGATGCCACGCTGAATCCCCTGCCCCATCATGGGTGGGCGGAGACCCAGGATGGTGACCCCCGCGGTCCGTCGGGTGAAAGAGCTCTTGACGCAGGCAGGGTTGCATCCCGGCCCAGATGATCCACAGGAAACCCAACAGCTGTGGAAGGGGAGAAGCAAACTGTTTATCCATGATGGCAAGCTGTGCAGGAGGAGCATCGACCCACGTACTCATGAATTGGTGTGGCAGATAGTGGTGCCACTGCCAAGGCGAGATGCGCCCATGGTTCTGGGAGCCTACCATGATGGAGCCGGACACTTCGGATGGAGGAAGCTAGAGAGGCTACTCTGAGGGAGGTTCTATTGGATTGGCATGAAGAGAGCCATTGAGAAGTGGTGCCGGGAGTGCGTCCATGTAGCCTACGCAGGAAGGACCGTGGCAGCCAACGGGCTCCCCTGCAGCCTATCATCACCAAACGGCCGCTCGAATTGGTCGCGCTGGATCATGTGAAGTTGACACCTAGCCGGTCAGGCTATATCTACGCTCTTACCATCGTAGATCACTACTCCAGATTTTTGGTGGTTGTACCTGTCAAGGATCTAATGGCCAGGACTGCCGCCAAGGCCTTCCAGCAGTACTTTTGTAGGCCCCATGGCTACCCGGAGAAGGTACTGACCGATCAGGGACCAGCATTCGAAGCCGAAGTGTTCCAAGAGTTCTGCCAACTGTACGGGTGTAAGAAGATCCGAACCACGCCGTACCATCCTCAAACCAATGGGATGTGCGAAAAGATGAACCAGGTGGTGATCGACTTATTGAAGACCTTGCCCATAGAGGAACGGAACCTGTGGCCGACGAAGTTGCCTGATTTGGTGGATATCTACAATCACATCCCAGTAAATTCCACCAACTGTACTCCAGCGTACCTAATGAGGGGAAGGCCTAGCCAGTTACCCGTTGATCTGGATATGGGGGTCCTAGTCCCCGAAGATACCTCACCGGATGCGGATTGGGATGCAGAAAGGCAGCGAAGGTACCGCAAAGTACAAGAGTGCGTGGAAAGAAGTCTCGCTCAGGCTAGGCAAAAACAAGAAAGGGACTACAACCAGCACGCTCCTGCGATTCCCCTATCACCTGGTGAGCAAGTACTTAAACGAAAGAGGAGACTACACAAGCTCGATGACCAATGGGAAGCGGAACCGTATACCATCCTGCCATCCGATTTTGACAACACGAAGGTCTGTCTCATCAGCAAGGACAGAGGGGAGACCTCGACAGCGGTATCCAGGGATCACCTTAAGGTCTGCCCCGATAAGTTGAGAGAGAGGGACACGGTCCCAGGAATCTCCCCGCCGGTGGAAAAGGAGAAGATGATCCATACCGTCCTTGGTGACTTTCCCCAGTCCTGGACTCAGATAAATCAGGCCATCGTGGTACCTGTTCTAACGTTTCAACAGCTGGACCCACCAGAAGCAATGGTGGTACCAGATCATCCGGCCCCGCAACCTCAACAAGCCCTACCTGAAGATGCCATGCCAACCGTTGAACCGGCAAATCCTCCCTCTGCTATCGGTGAATCTGCTGTACCCACTGTTGATAGCAGCAGCTCTGAGAGCCCCAACCTGCCAGTGCTACCCAGACTCACTAGAATTGTAGCTAGAAGACAGCGCACTACACCAGCGGTAGCAAGCATAGCGGGCCCTGTTAGGCCAGTAGCAACCCCTGCGCTGCGAAGGTCCACACGCAGCACTCAGAACCAAACTCCCCTCCGTTACAAAACTTGGAGGTATTAGTGAGGGCTGCTATTTAGTTGAAAATGTTTGTGTGCATATCTTTTGTTACAGGTTTTAAAATGGACAATAGAGTAATGGACGGTGAATTGCTCAAAAACTTTCAAAAGGGGGACCCCTTTGTTTACCCGGGGTCCCCGCTGTTTCAACCATTGAACTGAGAGTCATAAACTGTGCATGACCTAACTTTTGCAACGTTCAAGAGTCCTCACCTCCCATAAAGGGAAGCATTGTTATGTTTAATTGTTTATGCTATTTCAAAATTGTGTGTGTTTTCTGTTAACATGTATCGTTGTTCTTGTTTTCCCAGTCCGGGAGTACTGGATTTAACCGGGGGGGAGTGCAGCACCCCAGAGTCCTGGTCGTTGCAGTAATGTCGCTCTGCCACTAAGGGGAGTGATGTTACGTCTGATTGCACTAAAGGAGTTTCTCTGACCAGGTAACACTCACACTGCACTTCACACTCCGGCCACCAGGGGGGGTGGTTCTATCTAGTAGGCCACTCCTCACACTCTGGTAAAACTGGGGGTTGGACAGGAAGACAGGGAGAGAAGTAACTGGGAAGAGCTAGTGAGAGGACCTGTCAGGGATGGGATCCTGGCAGACTCCTAAGAGCAGAACTAACCAGTGAACAACGGGAATACAGTAAAGAGGAATTAGGACCAGAAGGAGTCGTGCTGTTAGACCGAGGCAACATCCTTCTGAGGCGCAAACAGTCGGTGCCCGGAACGCCGAGCAAGTAAGAGACTCTAAGTACTACTGCAAACCACGGCAGGGCAGCCAATTATAGGTTGGCTGTCTCACACAAATCACCTAAGCAGACAACGGAGGCAGCTGTGGGAGAGGGGCGACTCTAGGGTCCCGGAAGAACTCCAGGCCTACCCCGTCATACGGGTGCGTCCTACCATATCACCTGGGGGACGGAGAGAACGAACATCAGAGACAGGCAGAATCAGTTGTGAGTACTATCCCGGGAGCTCAGCAGGGAAGAACTACAACACCCAGCGCTAGAAGGTAGACACTGATTCCCACCTGAAAAGGGAACTCCTGATGTGCCTTTGGACCGGCCGGTCTCTGACAGCCCTGTTGACAGCACTCTGGACTGAGGACTCTAAAACCTTCAGTAAAGAGGTAAAGAGACTGCAACCTGGTGTCCTCGTTATTTACTACGGCCTACACTGCACCGCAACATTACCATCGCATCTATCATTGTGCGCCCCTCAGCAGGGTCACGGACCGGGTCTAGCCACCGTGACCACCCCAGAGCAGAGACTCAGAGGCCCGGTACCGGGTACCCCTCGGCCCTGCGGCAGTGGGGGCGCTACAGTAGCAGTCATGGAGGCAAGCAGTAGCTGTACGGCAGGTGAAGGTTGCGGGCGGCCTGTATTTTCGCTGCGCACACTTCACTTCTGGTCCCGCTCATTAGGGCTTATAAATATTCGTGAAGTCACCGGAAGTGAAGCATACGGCACTGAAAATCCAGGCCGCCCGCAACCTCCACCTTGCGTACGGCTACCGCTTACCTCCATGACTGCTACTGCTGCTCCATACGTTACCGGCATGCTGCTACTTCCAGAACTCAATACATGCCAGGATCGCGCTGCACCGCCACCACTACTGCTGAAAGAGGGGGTAAGAAACACCCCCGGGGAAGAGAGATGGACCGGGGAGAGGGGAAACAAACCAGAGGGGGTAACTCGAGTATAAGCCGAGAAGGGCACTGTCAGCCTAAAGAAATGGGCTGAAAATCTCAGCTTATACTTAAGCATATACAGTACTTAAATGTTACCCTCTCCAAGATTAGATGTCAGGAATGACAGCAGTATGAGGAGGCTTGCATAGCTCTGGACCAGTGGTCACAGATTAATAACATTGCTGCTAGACCAGGGTTCTGTGAAACTTTTTCTCATTTAGCCTTAGCATCTGATGCTTCCATCCCTTAAGTGAACTTTTCATTATGATTGTTTTTTTCCAGGTGCTAAAAGATGGACAGCTTACAAGTAAATCTGCAATTTCTTCATATCCACTGTTAAGTGCAACTCTGTTTGGAAGATGTTATCAAAAAGACCCAGCTTCAAGCTGATGTACATATTCATCTGATGCTGGAAGAAATATTCGGTGGCAAATATCTATGAGTTCCAGTGGTATTTCATATATATGAAATTTGGCATTTTTTTTGTAGAATTCCATATTTTCTGTTATTTTTGCCAATTTTGCATCAATAAATTCTTTTTGTTTCCACAAAATAATATATGAATTATCTTCAGAATTTATGTTCAATAAACTTCATTTCACTGTCTATAAAATGTAATTTCAGTCATGTTACAACAACCTTTACTTGCATGCCTTTGCATTTCTTCTTTTTCCAGACATATTTTATCTTTAGGACTGTAGGAACACTTTACCATAAGACGCACCCTAGATCTTGATAGAAAAAACATGGAAGTGGAAGGGTTATTATCCCTAATTTTAATGCACTAAGGTAGAGTACGTAGGTAATAAATCTTTTGTTTGTGTCTCTTTGCAGTGAATATAATACACATACAGCTCAGCACATATACACACAGCTATGCTCTCCTATATGCACATACAGTATAGACACACACAGCACTGTTACATGCACATTTATACCCACATTGTACATTACCATATTTTGCAGTTCGGAGGCTGCACGAGTGGGCAGCTAAAGAACCTTCCATCTGATTAACTCAAGGACATTTCAGGTCATCACCTGCTGTACAGGTATGTTTGGCTTCCTCTCCTACTCTGCAACAATCATATAGATCAGTGTGGGGCAGGAGGAGAGAGAACAGTTCTCTCAGTGATAAGGAAGGACGCAGTGCCAGCATTCTCCTCCATCACATTTAGCTGCCTCTGGACTATAATACGCACACACTTTTTGGCAACAATTTTTAATCCGAAAAATTTAGTATCTGAAGGGGCCATGACAGCGATGCCTTATCTGTTTTTAAGGCTATGTGCACACGTTGCGGATTTCCTGCGGATCCGCAGCGTTTTTTACAGTGCCGAAATGCTGCAGATCCGCAAGTGATTTACAGTACAATGTAAATCAATGAAAAAAAAAATGCTGTGCTAATGTTGCAGAAAATTCCACGTGGAAAAGCTGAAGATTAGGAATTTTCATGTTTTTTCCCCGTTTTTTCGCTATAAAAATGCAGCGCCCCAGAGTCCTGGTCGTTGCAGTACTGTGGCTCCGCCGCTAAGGGGGGCTATGGTACGTCTGATGGCACTGAAGGAGTTCATCTGACCAGGTATCACAGACACCAATACATTTCACAGTCGGGCCTCCAGGGGGAGCTAAGGGTGCTATTTATTAGGCCACTCCTCACAGTCTGGTAAAACTGGGGGTCAGGCAGGAAGTTAGGAAGAAAGCTGACTGGGTTGGAACCAGACAATACCTGGTGGCAGAGGGTGTTGTAGGGGAAGATTCGGTAGGGTCCCTGTCAGGTTTGGGACCCTGACAGAGGCCTGGCAACGAGAAAGAACGTCACGGGACCGTGCCTGCTCAGCATAGCGGCAGTGCCCTAAGAAAGGATCAGAAGCGAGATATATTGTGCTGAGTGAGAAACGAGATCAAAGCAAGAAGGAGAATCCCAGTAGGAGTCGTGCTGTAAGACCGAGGCAACATCCTACTGAGGCGCACAGCCGGTGGCCGGAACGCCGAGGAAGTATTTCTATATATAGCCTCAGGCAATACTTCAAACCAACGGCAGGACAGTCAGTCATAGGCGGGCTGTCTCACCTAAATCACCTAAGAAGACACAGGGGGCAACCTGTGGAGAGGGGCGACTCTAGGGTCCCGGAAGAGCTCCGAGCCTACCCGTCATACGGGTGCGTCCCAACCATAACACCGGGAGGGACGGATTAGCAGAACATCATCTAATCGAGTTGTGAGGGAACACGAGAAACAGACACAACAGTTGTGGGGACTATCCCGTAAGCACAGCAGGGGAGGACCACAACACATAGCGCTAGCAGGAAGGCACAGATTTCCACCTGCAAAGGGAACTCTGGAGGTGCCATCAGACCGGCCGGACTTGCGCAGCCTGGTTAACCGTATTCCGGATTGAGGACTCAGAGATCTTCAGTAAAGAGGTAAAGAGACTGCACCCTGGTGTCCTCGTTATTAACTGCGACCTGCACCACACCGCAACCTCACTACCACACTTTCACTGGACGCCCCTCAGCAGGGTCATGGACTGGGTCTAGCCACTGTGACCACCCCCCAGAACAGAGACTCAGAGGCCCGGTACCGGGTACCCCTCGGCCCTGCAGAAGTGGGGGCGCTCCAAAAACACGATAAAACCAGCAAAAAAATGCATACATTAAGCATCCTATTATTAGAATGCAATCTGTATTTTTTGTGCACATACTGCGTTTTTTTCCGTGGCGGAATCGCATTTCGGAAAAAAATGCAGCATGTTCATTAAAGGAATGCATTGATCCGCTTACTTCCCATTTGTGGCTATGCCCACCATGCGGGATGTAAGCAGATTATGTATGGTTGGTACCCAGGGTGGAGGAGAGGAGACTCTCCTCCAGGTCCTGGGTACCATATCATTGTTAAAAAAAAAAAAAAAAAAAAATAGTGATATTCTCACCTTCCAGCATTCCCCGGCAGGCTTCCAGCTCCTCGCGATGCTCCCATTCCCACTGATGCTTTATGAAAAAGACCCGTGATGACGTGCGGTCTCGGGAGACCGCTACGTCATCTGGGGTCATGCCGCAAAAGTTGGTCACACTTGTCAAACACTAGGTTTGACAAGTGTGACCAACCTGTCAATCAGTTTTCCAAGCGATGCTACAGATCGCCTGGAAAACACTAGCATTCTGCAAGCTAATTACGATTGCAAAACGCTAGTGTTTAGCGGGAATATGCATGCCAGTTCCGCATGCGATATACCCGCGACAGGAGTTGTGGAATTGCTGAGGAAATTTCCGCGGCAATTCTGCAACTTGTGCACTTAGCCTAAAAGAAGTAGCATGTCACTTCTTGTGTACGGATCTGCAGCGTTTTTGTACCCATTCCATTATAGAAATCCACAGGGGTAAAAACGCAAGAAATCTGCACAAAATCCGCAGCAAATCCGCACAAAATCCGCAATAAAAAACACATCAAATCCGCACCTGCGATTTCTGCAAGAGATGCAGAATCCGCACAAAAAATTCCAGAGGCTAATCTGCAACGTGTGCACATAGCCTAAAGAGGTGCCAGCACATTCTAGGACACTCTATTGTTTTTATTGCTTTATGCTGAGGTTCTGGTAAAACTAGCATAGCAGAATGGCTAAACTTTAATACAAAGACAGAATTCCCTACAGACTAGTGTTGAGCATTCCGATACCGCAAGTATTGGGTATCGGCCGATATTTGCTGTATCGGAATTCCGATACTGAGTTCCGATATTTTTGTGATATCGGAAATCGGAATCGGAAGTTCCCAGTGTATGGTTCCCAGGGTCTGGAGGAGAGGAGACTCTCCTTCAGGCCCTGGGATCCATATTCATGTAAAAAATAAAGAATTAAAATAAAAAATATGGATATACTCACCCCTCCGGCGGCCCCTGGACCTTAGCGATGTAACCGGCAGCCTCCGTTACTAAGAACGCAGTGCGTTTAGGACCTGCGATGACGTCGCGGCTTGTGATTGGTCGCGTGAGCGGTCACATGAGCGGTCACGCGACCAATCACAAGCCGCGACGTCATCGAAGGTCCTTCACTCTGCATTCTTAGGAACGGAGGCTGCCGGTTACATCGCTAAGGTCCAGGAGCCGCCGGAGGGGTGAGTATATCCATATTTTTTATTTGAATTATTTATTTTTTACATGAATATGGATCCCAGGGCCTGAAGGAGAGTTTCCTCTCCTTCAGACCCTGGGAGCCATCCAGGATACCTTCCGATATTTGTGTCCCATTGACTTGTATTGGTATCGGGTATCGGTATCGGCGAGATCCAATATTTTGCCGGTATCGGCCGATCCAATCCGATACCGATACTTTCGAATATCGGAAGGTATCGCTCAACACGACTACAGACCCCATTAATGCCAGTTTGTGTCATTTTACATAAGCAGTCATTTATTAATGTATAGTCACTTCATCATGACTGCTTTTTAGATCAGCCTCATTTCAATGCAAATGCATTGATTTAATGCATTAATCAGGGACTCCAGTTTTCATACAATTCCTGCAGTAAATCTGAATTAATTGGAAATATACATTTGTCTCTTCTCCATGAGTTACTAGGTCTGCATCTGCCATAAAGCAAAATGAGCATCTAATCTCTAGCAGTGATCCACAGATTCTCTGAGGGAGCAGCCCTTTAGGAAGTCAGTCAGCAGTAGTAGTGAGCAACATCTATCGCTGAACAGGTGCCTCTCTTTCATTACTGTCTACTGTCAGGCAGAGGCTGAAGGCATCACTGTTTCCCACAAATCAGTCATGTACTGATGGGCAGATTGTAGATAGGCTGCAACTCTGGACAACATAGTGGGGTGCTCTGTCCCTCCTATGTCAAACTGCCAAATTAACATCTGTCAGAGTTAGAGTTGAGACAGTATCTCTCAACTAGAAGTGAAAAAATATCCCTTTTTTTGCGGTGTTCAATTGGTAGGCTAATCACAAAATCAATCGGCAATTGCAAAGACTTTTTAGCAAGCCATCCAAAAACTATCTCCCTTTTTCTGCAGTCAAAACAATTTGTATTGTTTAGAAAGTGAAAAAGTTGTGGCTTCTCAACCTGTAGTGAAAAGTGTTTTAGGGTTTGCAACTAGTTTGCTAGTCACCAATTGATTAGGCAATTACAAAAGCTTTTTATCAAGCTTTCTAAAAATTATCCGCTTTTTTCTGGAAACATTTAAAATAGGAGAACTCTTTTGAATATGAATGTGGAGAAGTCATGGCTTGTGGTCACCAAGCCTTTTTAAAAATTAGCTCAATTATGAAAGCTGTTTCTTGAGGTGACAGAAACATGAGCATGTATTTCACAGCATCAGTAGTACTGTCAGTCTCATGATGGATATAGAGAGTAGATACCTAGCAGAGTGTGGTTCTTTGGCCCTGGTGCCAGCTTAGAGGTATAGACAAAAATCAATGGACAGGTAGGTAGAATGACTGATGTAATCATTGGCATAAGTCCTTGGTGCATGAACATCTACACTGAACCATGGCTAATTCATTTTGACAAATGTTAGGTTTTCCACGCTTGTGGAAAGCAGATAACCTGCTTTGCAATGGTGTGACAAAACCACCTGCCACACTGAATATCCTCTCTGACGCAACAGTAAATTCTTCCTCAGTGTGGCTTTTCTCCCCCAGGTTTTCAAACTGATTAACTGTTTGGAAGAGCTTTGCATGAGTGAAAAGAATGAGAGTTCTGCGAGGAATCTATGATGTGCCCTTACATAGTAAAATAGTTTTTAAGATTGAAGGAAGACTTTAAGTCCATCTAGTTCAACCCATATCCTAACCTAACATGCCCTAACATGTTGATCCAGAGGCTTGTTGGGGATGAGATCATGTCAGTTGAGCATGATCCGTTGTAGGAGGAGACAGAATAACGTCACCGGGTGGAGGAAAAAGGCATGGCTCCTAGTTACAAAGGCCTCACCGCTAGGGATGAGCGAGTACTAAAATGCTTGGATGCTTCTTATGCTTCAAAGCTCGTTTTGAGTAACGAGCACTGAATGGAAGAAGAACAGCATGGGGATGACCCTTGGAAGCATCTCTGACTCCCAGATCTCTGCTGAGAACAATGGTGTCATACTTTTACTCCACTTTAAAGACTGACAATAAAACTTTCAAAATCCAAGAGAAATTACAGGAAAAAAATGTTAAGAAACATTCTTTCCTGTATAATGACTTGCATATAAGACAACATTTTAAACGGATTTTGAAAAAATAATAATTTAAGTAAACCAAAATTTAAATTTTTATTAAAAAAAATTGGAAATTTCAGTGTAATTTATGAAGGAAGCAAGAACTTCCAAAAATTTGATGGAAAAGGGACTCAGATACACCGTGTATTAGACAAAGGATGGCTTCATATACATTTTGTTCAAATTGTCATGTAGTAGTACTCTTAGACTCATAAAGCCTATGCACTAAGTGCAAAGCCTGCCACAAATTACAAGCCGGGTCATCCATACACCCTTTAAGGCATCAACTGTAGTACCTCATTCAAATATTGTGAACAAAGTGTAGTTGTGGTACTTCTACACTCATAAAAGCTCTGCACACAGTGCAAAGTCTGCCAGAAAGTAAAAGCAGGGTCATCCATACACTATTGAAGGCACCAATTGTAATACCTCATTCAAATGCTTGCCCTCTTCTGCTAGCATTGTCTGATGGGAATTTTTTCAACATATTTTCCACAATGGCCTTCTAGTATAGCACCATTTTGGTAGATATCTCTGCCTCAGGAAGGAGCGATGCAAGGTTCTCCTTGTAGTGTGGGTCTAGCAGGGTGAACAACATGTACTCTACTTTGGCCAAGATGAATATAACGTGAGGGTAATGGGAAAGGCAGTGGTACATAAAGTCGGCCATATGTGCCAAGCTCCCTACAGCCACCACTTCCCGATATACACCATGATGATGATGATTCTCCATCTCCTCCTCCTCCATCTCTTCCTCCTCATTCCCCTCCTCAACCCATCCACTTAGGAAAGACAGAATGAAGCTTGTGTGGGTATTTGCCTGTGTTGTGCTAGCAACCAGCTCCTGTTCCTCCTTGTCAGCTTCCACCTTGTTACCGAATCTGCACTGAGCAGATGAGATGAGGCTTGGTAGCATCTCCCTGTCTCATGACTTCCTCCCTCTCCTCTTGGTCTGCATGGAAAGCTTCATGTTTAATTCTCAGCAATGACTGTCTAAGTAGGCACAGAAATGGGATTATTGCGCTGATTATGGCCTTATTGCCACTCACCATCTTTGTGAAATCCTCAAAGTCTTGGAGAACCACATAAGAGTGTAAGAGGTGGTGGAAATTTTGATAGAAGTAGGGCCGGCAATACTCGGTGCCAGCAGCATATGTGCAATGCCAGGGAGGGAGGAGGAACTCAGTTCCGGCCTCCACAATATTCAGCCAGTGTAGCTTTCCAGGCCACAGGTGCTTGTCCACGTGTTGGTCAGTAAGTAGACAATCCCCATAAGTGCGTTGTTAAGGGCATGGGTGATGTTTCTGGGCATGTGCTGGTACAAGGCACGGATGCCACTCCAGAAGAAATAGTGGTGGATGGGGACCGAGTACCGAGGGACAGCTGCCGCCATGAGTGGGCGGAGATCCTCTGTATCCAAAAAGCCTACATGCAAGCAGTCTGGAAATGTGCCCATTTAGTGTTTAGGCCTGTTGAAGGGTTGCTGGGTTCTTTTCATTCCCAGGCCTGAGGTAGGGGCAGCTAAACGCCGTGCTGAGACAAGGATTTGGAAATGCCTGATATTGCCTCTGAATATGCAAGGACAGGTGAAGGGCAAGAGGAATCTGTGCCAGTGTCACGGGCAGGGGATTGGAAAGCAATTAGGACAAGGGAAGAGGCCGTGGTGTTACCCTCTGGCATCAATTGTGGATGACCAAAAACACATGGCTAATAAATGCTATTGCTAATGGCTATCTACACCACCTAGAGCCATGCAAATATAAGGTAGGTCCTTATCAAGTCCATCATCATATAACATGACAGCAAGAAAAAGAGAACAGAAATGATGCTGTGGTCTAGAATTATAAATAATTACTCAATTTATTAGTTGTATAATTACAAATAGGGTATAAGGGAGCAAAAAAAGGGAAAGAATGCACATGTCACAGACATAAATTCACGAGTGTCAGTGCTCTGTGGAGCAGTTTCCCACCTCCCTGGGGTCACCTCACTGCCTCTTGTCTGTTTTGGTGATGCGGATCCCTAACCCTCAGTGCTGCTGGACTTGCTCTGCATGCTAGCTACCCAGGTTTGGTCAGTGACTTCTTCATCCACCACCTCGTCTTCCACTGCCGCACCCTGAAGAAAGGGAAATTATCACCCACTCAAAGCCTAGCAATAGTCACAGATAAACACACCAAACGCCTTTCTCCAATAACTACTAACAACAACCTCCAGCCATGCAGAAAAAGCTATCTCTGAGAAGGAGTGCAAACCAGGACTCAGTTTATATAGGAGATGGGAGTGGCTAACACTGCACAGCTGAGAGCCTTAACTCCAGGAGTTCTCAACAGAGCAAATGAACATCTGCACTGCCCAAAGAAATTTACATCATTTAATAAAAAGTTTGAAGTGCTTCTAATCTGTGCAGGAGTAGGGGAAATCAGATGCTGTGTTCTTCTGGCTCCTCTCTGTCGCGGTAAACCCATGACACTGGTCCTCCTGACTTGGTTACTTAACAACCTAATTTGTCAGCAACTGTGTCTCATCATCATCTACCTCCTTAGACAAAATTTGCTGTTCTCGATCGTCATCTTCCTATGACCGTGGCTGCTATAAGTTTTTACATCACAGAACCACATGTCCTCTAGTCCTTCTTGAAACATTCAGGGTGAGAGGCCACAATCAAGGGATGATGATGTAAATAGCTCCTCTGTGTGTCCTAGTGTGGGATCACTGGTCTTCTGTGACTCGACATGATGGGACAAAGGAGGATCTTTGTGAGGATTAAGTAATCCAGACTGTTGGGTTGTGAGACCTGACCATGTGGAAGACTGGGTGGTGCAGGTAAGCATGCTGGAAGCGTAATGTGCTATGCAACCTTCCACCTGTGTGCACTGGTGTGGCTTCAGAAGTGGTGTCCTGTGCCTCCCTGCAAAGTGGGACAGGAAGCTATGTGTCGTGTATGGGCATGTAGCTTGTGCTCCAGCAATAGGTGCAGTTGCACCTGCCCCATGTCCTCGGCATCTGCATGCACGATCATCAGCGCTTCCACTTCTCTGTCCCTTACAGTAAGCCTACGCATTTTCTAATTGCTTGGTCTCTGGAGACCAAGTTTCCTTGATTAATTGAAACAAAATGTTTTTAAGAAAAAAAAATTTGGCCACCTGTAGCAAGCCAAACAGTTTTTAAAAGTTTCAAACCACTGTAATTTCATACAAAGCACGTTAAACTCTATGGATGACAATAGTAAATTTCTGGAACAAAAAAAAATTGATCAACTGTAGGAGGCCTAGCGGTTTTTAAAAATTTCAAAGCACCAGAATTTACACAGGGCACATTAAACTGTGTGATTAACAATAGTCAATTTTTGGAACACAAAAATGTGGTCACCTGTAGCAGGCCAAGCAAATTTAAAAAATGTCAAAACAATAAATTTTACACAAAGCACATTAAACTGTATGGATGAGAATTGCCAACTTTTGGAACAAAAAAAATAGTATTCCTGTAGCAGGCCAAGCAGTTTTTAAAAATTTTAAACCACCGTTACCAAAATTTTTAAACCATCGTACATAAAGCTGGTTAAACTGTATGGATGATAATATAGTTGACTTTTTCACCTACAAAAAAGTGGTCCATCTGCAACAGCGATATATTTAGCAATGGAATGCAAAGTGATAAGTAGGGTTGAGCGAAACGGGTCGGCAATTTTCAGAAGTCGCCGACTTTTGGCAAAGTCGGGTTTCATGAAACCCGACCCGACCCCTGTGTGGGGTCGGCCATGAAGTCGGCGATCTTCTGAATCTGGAATCGGAATTCCGATACCGATTCCCGATATGTTTAAGATATCGGGAATTGGTATCGGAATTCAGATTTAAGTGTAAAATAAAGAATTAAAATAAAAAATATCGCTATACTTACCATCTGATGCGCCCTGGTACTAAGCGGGAACCTTCCTTCCTTAGAATCAGCCTTCCAGGACCTTGCGGTGACGTCGCAGTGACGTCGCGGCTTGTGATTGGTCGCGCGGCCGCCCATGTGACCGCTCGCGCGACCAATCACAAGCCGCGACGTCACCGTGACGTCACCGAGGGTCCTGGAAGGGCTGATTCTTAGGAAGGAAGGCTGCCGGAAAGAAGCAGGGCGCGTCCGAGGGTGAGTATATACCTAATAGGAATATACTCACCCTCGGCTTCTTTCCGGCAGCCTTCCTTCCTAAGAATCAGCCCTTCCAGGACCTTCGGTGACGTCACGGTGACATCGCGGCTTGTGATTGGTCGCGCGAGCGGTAACATGGGTGGCCGCGCGACCAATCACAAGCCGCGACGTCACCGCAAGGTCCTGGAAGGCTGATTCTAAGGAAGGAAGGTTCCCGCTTAGTACCAGGGCGCATCAGATGGTAAGTATGGCGATATTTTTTATTTTAATTCTTTATTTTACACTTAAATATGGATCCCAGGGCCTGAAGGAGAGTTTCCGCTCCTTCAGACCCTGGGAACCATTGGAAACCCAATGCACTGCATTGGGTTTCGAGTTTCGGCCGACCCCGACCCTGACTTTTTTATAGGATCGGCCGATTTCACTCGACCCGACTTTTGAAAAAGTCGCGTTTCGTGAAACCCGACCTGATCCTATAAATGTAAGGGTCGCTCAACCCTAGTGATAAGCACTGCCTAGAGGCTGTATCAGCCATTCTGCCTGCTCCAGCTGTCCAAGGCTAAATACAGAATGTATCTCATAGAAACAGCTAAGCACAAGATTAGCCCCAAGAAGGACTTTTAGTATGATGGTTGAGCAAAGTATCACCACTAGAGGACCCTCATTCCTAAAACTGTGCACACTGGCCTGGACAACTACTCTTTCCCTCCAATAAGAACTGTCCTGGAACTGTGCAATGGCATCATTGAGCCGAGTGTGGAGGCGCCAGTCATTCTATAATCTCTGATGAGGTAATGCAGCCGGCCAGCCAATTACAGTAATGCCAGTACCAGATGGCTATGGCATTACAGTAACTGGTAGGTAATCCCCAAATGTTTATTGACTGTTTATCAGGTACCAAACATGCGGGGAAGGGATTCTAGCATTCAATCCAATCACCAGCGAATGCTCGATGAGTGCCGACCATATCCGTTGACCCACATACTTTAGTGATATCCGAGTGTCACCAAACACAATCGCTCATCACTAGCAGAGATCAGTGGATCAATCTGCTGCAGATAGACTTTGAGTTGAATTTCCTGAAATTCAAATTCAATTTGATTTGATTCATAAGATCACAAAATTAAAAATACCTGGTGACATATCACACATTACTGAAGATTGCATTAGAGAGCACAGCTGTGAGATCTTCTGTATAATTCATTTTAGCTTTGACATCATGTGTTCTAAGGCTAGGTCCACAATGCGTTAGGGCAATCTATTTAACGGATTCGTGAAATGGATGCGCTAAAAATGAGTTCAAGTTGTCTTGTATTTTTGCCATCGCGTTAACGCCTGTGTTAACACATGTGGCTGCGCATCTGCCTGCATTTGCACTAGAGTTCTATGTAGAACGAACACTTCATTTCACAGTGCGTTCACCGTGCCGGACCCGAAAACGCGGTAGGAAGGTGCGTCACAAACTAATGGACCGATCCTAACACATGCCAATTTTGACATGCCTTAGGATCCGTTACACTAATGCAAGTCTATGGGTGCGTTAACGTGTCCGTTACATTGCGCTAGTGCTGCTTACAAACGGATCCATTAAACGGATTGCCTTAACACAGTCAATCAAAGGGAACATCACAGCTTCTAAGGCCGGCGTCACACTTGGCGTAAGACAATACGCCACGTATTATACGTCCGTACTACGGCCGTAATACGGAGAAATGTTCCGAAAATAGTGATCCGTAGTCAGGGTGTTTCAGCGTATTTTGCGCATGGCATCCTCCGTATGTAATCCGTATGGCATCCGTACTGCGAGATTTTCGCGCAGGCTTGCAAAACCGACATCTAATGGATTTATGTGCTCAAATGTTCGGGAAAACATATATACAGTATATATATATATACATATATATATATATATATATATATATATATATATATGTCATTGTGACACATATATATGTATTCTGTATTTTAGATTTCAATCAGCGCGATATCTGTGAACAGCCGGTAATTCAATTGCCGGCTTTGCATTTCTCCTGCACAAACCCGACAGGATATGAGACATGGTTTACATACAGTAAACCATCTCATATCCCCCTTTTTTTGCATATTCCACACTACTAATGTTAGTAGTGTGTATGTGCAAAATTTCAGCGCTGTAGCTGCTAAAATAAAGGGTTAAATGGCGGAAAAAATTGGCGTGGGCTCCCGCGCAATTTTCTCCGCCAGAGCGGTAAAGCCAGTGACTGAGGGCAGATATTAATAGCCAGGAGAGGGTCCATGGTTATTGGCCCCCCCGTGGCTAAAAACATCTGCCCCCAGCCACCCCAGAAAAGGCACATCTGGAAGATGCGCCTATTCTGGCACTTGGCCACTCTCTTCCCACTCCCTGTAGCGGTGGGCTATGGGGTAATGAAGGGTTAATGCCACCTTGCTATTGGAAGGTGACATTAAGCCAGATTAATGATGGAGAGGCGTCAATTATGACACCTATCCATTATTAATCCAATTGTAGGAAAGGGTTAAAAAACACACACACACATGATTGAAAAGTATTTTAATGAAATAAACAGCGGTTGTTGTAATAATTTATTGTTCTCTCAAATCCATTTGCAGTCCCTCGCTTGGCAACATAATAAACGCACAAGATACATACCTTCTGATGTACTGTCAGGTCCAACGATGTAATCCATCTGAAGGGGTTAACTAATATTACAGGCAGGAGCCCTGCTATAATGCAGCTGTGCTCCGTGCTTGTAATTCCCCTGCGAATGAATGAAATCTAGGTCATTGACCTACATTTCATTCATTCGCGGTGAGGCGCCCTCTGGTGGATGTTCTCATGAACTGCAGCCTGGGAACTTTTTCCCACGCTCCAGGTCATATGAGGACATCCACCAGGGGGCGCATCACCGCGACTGAAGGAAATGTAGGTCAATGACCTAGATTTCATTCATTCGCAGGGGAATTACAAGCACGGAGCACAGCTGCATTATAGCAGGGCTCCTGCCTGTAATATTAGTTAACCCCTTCAGATGGATTACATCGTTGGACCTGACAGTACATCAGAAGGTATGTATCTTGTGCGTTTATTATGTTGCCAAGCGAGGGACTGCAAATGGATTTGAGAGAACAATAAATTATTACAACAACCGCTGTGTTTATTTCATTAAAATACTTTTCAATCATGTGTGTGTGTGTTTTTTAACCCTTTCCTACAATTGGATTAATAATGGATAGGTGTCATAATTGACGCCTCTCCATCATTAATCTGGCTTAATGTCACCTTCCAATAGCAAGGTGGCATTAACCCTTCATTACCCCATAGCCCACCGCTACAGGGAGTGGGAAGAGAGTGGCCAAGTGCCAGAATAGGCGCATCTTCCAGATGTGCCTTTTCTGGGGTGGCTGGGGGCAGATGTTTTTAGCCACGGGGGGGCCAATAACCATGGACCCTCTCCTGGCTATTAATATCTGCCCTCAGTCACTGGCTTTACCGCTCTGGCGGAGAAAATTGCGCGGGAGCCCACGCCAATTTTTTCCGCCATTTAACCCTTTATTTTAGCAGCTACAGCGCTGAAATTTTGCACATACACACTACTAACATTAGTAGTGTGGAATATGCAAAAAAAGGGGGATATGAGATGGTTTACTGTATGTAAACCATGTCTCATATCCTGTCGGGTTTGTGCAGGAGAAATGAAAAGCCGGCAATTGAATTACCGACTTTTCACTAACACCGCTGCGTATTTCTCGCAAGTCACACTGCTGGTCCGTGTGGAATCCGTATTTTTCTCGCCCCCATAGACTTTCATTGGCGATTTTTTGGCGCAGTACGCTGACAAACGCAGCATGCTGCGATTTTGTACGGCCGTAGAAAGCCGTATAATACTGAACCGTAATATACGGCTAATAGGAGCAGCCCCATTGAGAATAATTGTGCCGTATGTTATGCGAGTTTTACGGACGTAGTTTCTGCGCTCTTACGTCCGTAAAACTCGCCAGTGTGACGCCGGCCTAAAAGGAATGAGGACCAGCAAAGTCACTTCACTTCAGGATTTTATGGCCTAGGAATAGGAAGTCAGAGTGCACAGCTCATTAAACATAGCGATAGAAAAAGGCCTAAATTTAACTGTGGTGTACTTAGGTAGTGCTGAAAAACACTAAAAATGGGAGTGGTAGTCTCAATCTGTGAATAAAAAGTTAAAAGAAGGTTCTTTAGCTGAATAATCAGTGTGATTGTGAAGTGATTGATCTGTCACATTCTACAGCAACAAACTGAATAACATCTTTTTTTTTTCTTTTTTAACACGCTGCAAAAAAGGAGGGTTACCGTATTTTTCAGACTACAAGACACACTTTTTCCCCCCCAAAAAAGGGGGGAAAATAGGGGGTGCGTCTAATAGTCGTAATGCAGGCTTACCGCGGCGGCAGAGGTGCGGTGGCAGAGGTGCGGCGGCAGAGGTGCGGGGATGAGGAGGCGCAGTGAGCGGGGACCCTTTCACCGGGTGAATCCTGTTGTTATCGGTGGTGGCGGCCATCTTCCTGAGGTCGCGCGTGCGCAGATGGAGTGCTCTGCTTCCCAGGGCTTCAGGAAAATGGCCGCGGGTGGCCGCGCGTGCGCAGATGGAGATCGCGGTGGCCATTTTCCTGAAGCCGAGTTCGCAGATTTAGATCTTGGCTTCAGGAAAATGGCTGCCGCGATCTCCATCTGCGCACGCGCGGCCTCCCGCGGCCATTTTCCTGAAGCCCCGGGAAGCAGAGCACTTCATCTGTGCATGCGCGGCCTCAGGAAGATGGCTGCCACCACCAATAACAACAGGTTTCACCCGGCTCTGCTGCTTACCGGGCTGCTGCATCACCTCACCGGTGAAAGGGACCCCTCTCACGCCGTACCTCTCACTGCGCCTCTTCATCCCTGCACCTCTGCCGGTAACCACTGCTGCAACCCTGCCATGGACACCAGGCCGCGGCGTCGCCCACCTAAGCAGGAAGGGACCCTGCTCAGGTGCACGCCGTACCGCATCACCCCACCTCTGCCGACACCATGCCTCCTGTGATCCTGCTCTGCCACCGCCAGCCCTCAGGTAAGATTCTGTAAATTCGGACAATAAGACGGACCCCCATCTTATAAAAAAAATCTTTTTTTCTGCATTTTGCACCCCAAATTTGGGGTGCATCTTATAGTCTGAAAAATACGGTATATATCTCTCTGTTCTAATTTTACTGCTAAAAAATCCTGAAACTAAGGCTTGTGTGTCACAGATAGTGTT
Organism: Ranitomeya variabilis; assembly: GCF_051348905.1. Lineage (NCBI taxonomy): Eukaryota > Metazoa > Chordata > Amphibia > Anura > Dendrobatidae > Ranitomeya > Ranitomeya variabilis. The sequence continues at coordinate 683,616,964 of NC_135233.1, forward strand.
ATTTCTGGGTTATGACATGGGCATGCCATCATTTGTTTTAAAAAAAACAGAAATTTAAATATCTTTCACCAGTTTTGGCATGTTAAGCTGGCTACATCATGGAACAGTGTCTGTAAAGCTAATTAATACGTAGTATTTTTTTAATTTATCCTCTGTGTTGTGGAGATATTTGCTTATAAAGTTTAGGTTATAATGCCTGCTTCATGGACAGTAGATTGGGAAGGCTGTAACACAGGGGAAGGGGCAGTGGTTTCACCCTCAGACACAGATTTGGTACCCAAGCGTTCCGCCCACCTACTGGGGTGCTTGGCTGCCATATGCTTTTGCATGCTGGTGGTGCTCAGGTTGGCAGTGTTCTTGACTCTTCTTAGCTTGGTTTGGCAGATGATGCAAATTACAGTTGTTTTGTCTGAAGGAATTTGAGAAAAAAACTGCCATACACAACAATGCACCCTTGGCCTGTTATTAGGCGGAGTTCGGGGGGCTCTGTGGAATGTAAGCCCTCAAAGACAGGGTCCTCTCCCCTCTGTATAAGTCTGTCATTATTTGTTTGTTTACTGTAAGTGATATCTGTGATTTGTATGTAACCCCGTCTCATGTACAGCACCATGGAATCAATGGTGCTTTATAAATAAATAATAATAATAACAGTTGACTGAGTTCTCCCTCTGGTCAAACCACTACCTCTTCTTACCTGTTTTTGGGCTACAGAGCAATCCCTGTCTGCACTGCTGTGCTTGCTTGGTGTGCCATCGTGCCAGGTTGGATCAGTGGCCTCACCATCGACCACGTCATTTTCCAGTTCCTCAATCTGATCCTCCTTCTCAGTTGCGATTTTAGGCTGACCTGATGACAACTGTGCGTCATGATTATCATCCACCTCTTCAGACATGAATTGACCTTCCCCAACGTGGCTTTCTCCTGACCGTGGGTGCTCAAATACTTGGACATTAGTGCACTACACCTCCTCATGGCCCTCTTTAATGGTGCATGTTGAGAGGCCTGAAAAATTAAAAGGGAATGTAAATAGTTCTTCAGAGTGGCCAGCATTGTGGTCATATGTCTCCTGGGACTCTTGATGGTGGGAGAAAGGAGGACCAAGTTGAGTATTCAGATGCCTAACCTCTTGGCTACTGAGAATGTGAGCACACTGGAGCCTTTGTCTGCCATCCAACCCACAACATCCTGGCAATTGTCTGGTTTTGTCAGTGGTTTACCGTGCTGACCACATTTTGACAGGAAGCTAGACCAAGATACAGTCACCTCCTGATCTGTAACACAGCCTTGGCAAGCACATCACATTCACATCCATTAACGTCACCCTTTCTCATACTGAATGCTTTATGTTTATGAAAAAAACATTTCCTGGCTTTATTTTTTTATTTTTATTTTTTTAAATGATGCAGGTCAATTTATTACTTCCGTCCATGGTTATGCAACAAATCCACGTTGATGGCCAAAATACAATGTCCTCAGTCCACAAGATCCCAATCTGCCACTTTCCCCGTACCAGGCGATGCCCACTTTCTCCCAACTCCCAGAGCAAAGTGCTCTCAGCTCCTCCTTCTTGACCCTCTTGTAGATGGAGTCTGCCTTCTCTTCTCCCAAGTCACCGCTCAGTAGGTATGCTGTCCAGAGATAGATGACCCCACCAGCTGCCACCACTTGTGAAAACGTGAGGTTGTGGGTTGCAATAAACACCTAGCCATGTTATCGAAGCAGTTCAATTTATTACTTCCGCCCACAGTTATGCAACAAATCCACATTGATGGCCAAAATACAATGTCCTCAGTCCACAAGTTCCCAATCTGAGTTCCACTTTCCCCGTACCAGGCGATGCCCACTGTCTCCCAACTTTTGGTTGGCCCACAGCTTTTGGTATCTCCAGCCAATATAGTGTGCAGTCACAGCCTATGTTCCTCCAGAAGATGGATATCATGAACATAGCTCATGGATACCCCTCCAGCCAACAATTAATCTCCAAAACTCCATAGATCATCCATCCATCCCAGCTTGGATACTCTTCCATCGAAGTTCCTCCAAAAACTGCCTGATTCAACACGTGTCTTTTTTCTCTCTCCCCCTTCAACAATTTTCTTTAGTTCATAGAACAAAACACATTCCATTACAAGGGGCTGTAGGTGAGACCCCTGTGGTGATGGCTCCCCTGGGTCTGCTATTTCCTTCCACACAAAGGGCCTAGGTTGGTAGAGCAATGGACTGATATAATGATTGCGTTACATGTACCTTTAGGCTAAGTGCACACGTAGGTTCGGGTCCCTGCGGGTTCTCCCACAGTGGATTTGATAAATCTTCAGGGCAAAACTGCTGCGGTTATCCCTGCAGATTTATCACGTTTTGTCTTGCGGTTTCCGCTGCGGGCTTTGGTTTTACTATTGATGCTGCATATGCAGCATCAATAGTAATGTTAAAAATAAAAAAAAAATGGTTATACTCACCCCCTCTGACGTCCCGATCTCCTCGGCGCTGCACGCGGCGGTCCGTTTCCAAAGATGCTGTGCGAGAAGGACCTTCGTGACGTCACGGTCATGTGACCGCGGCGTCATCACGGTCATGTGACCACGACGTCACCGCAGGTCCTGCTCGCACAGCAAACCTGAGACCAGACTGCCGCGTGCAGCGCTGAGAGGTGAGTATAGCATTATTTTTTATTTTAATTCTTTTTTTTACCACAAATATGGTTACCAGGGCCTGGAGGAGAGTTTCCTCTCCTCCACCCTGGGTAGCAACTGCACATTATCCGCTTACTTCCCGCATCGTGGGCACAGCCCCATGTGGGAAGTAAGCGGATCAATGCATTTCTATGTGTGCAGAATCGCTGCGATTCTGCCCAAAGAAGTGACATGCTGCGGGTTGTAAACCGCTGTGTTTCTGCGTGGTTTTTCCTGCAGCATGTGCACAACGGTTTGCGGTTTCGATAGGGTTTACATGTAAATGTAAACGCTATGGAAACTGCTGCGGACCCGCAGCATCAAAATCGCCGCGGATCCGCGGTAAAACCCGCAAAGTGTGAACATGGCCTTAACAGTCTACTGTCTGGCCTTAGGTTTACATAAGATCTAGCCTGCTCATCTTCCTCTGCTTGCTGTCACTGAATGGAAACATTGATTCCTGAGGATGAACTGACGAGCAAGCAAATCACTAATAAAACACATCAAGAAAATATATAATAAAACAATATTGACACAACCGGTGCTCCCTGTTGGAAAAAATCTCTATCTCGTAGATGTGTGGACTCTGCTCTACGTCCATTTGTCCTATAGTTTTTAGTAAGAGGCCATATCCTCACATTCCCCCCTCTTTTTTCAGTATGACACAAATGTAAGAGGTTTCACCTTCATGAGAATGAAATTTTGCATCATCCAGTTTCCTCAAGGCATATTCCATGTTGTTCTTGCGAATAAACTCCACAGTCCCCATTCCACCCTGGTGTACATATGGATAGTAAACTCCCCAGCTTGTCTCATATGACCTTTCTGATCCTTCCAACTCCCCAATGGGGGAAGCCCTGAGTCAAGGACTCTGTATTTAGTTAGCTGGGACAGGGTTCTGTTTCTCCCGTGGGATCCTCCATATCCTTCCCCTGATCGGTGGATGGACCTGATGAGAATTGAACTTGTATCCATTGCGTCAAGCCCCAGAGTGCTGACCCCCAGCTATGGGGATGGTCACTTGGTGGCTTGGTAAATAATGTTCTGGGGGGACAGTATTTGGGCTGACCAGGGTGATGGTAGACACAGTGACCCGAAGTCCCTTTCCCCCTCCCTCATGTCACATTCCTTCATGGCAACAGTCATTACATTTTGTGCATTACTCACCACTGGCAGGGGAGTAGTCGGCATGTTGAGATTACTTTGTTCCCTCTAGGCTGATGCAGTGTGAACCGATCCTTGGATTTGAGTTACGACATTGGCCCAATGGCACACCAACCTTGCTCCTAGGTTGTTTCTCAGCAACACATCTACTGGTAGGTGTCACATTACTCCTACATCCATCATTCCATGACTGTGACCCCAGTCTAAATGTAGTCGGGTCCTCCGAATGTTCAAAGATTCTCCTTCGGCTACATTGACTAACATCTGGCTGCCTGGAACAATACACTGGTCCAGTACTAGATGTATTTGATCAATATAACAGCGTCTCCTGAGTCATGGAGCCCTGCAGCCTCCACGCCTTCTACGGCTGCAGATGCTGGTTCATGGTTGCTGAGTTGTCCCATCTAGTCCAGGACACTTGTTCTTGTACCACATATGCCTCTTCCTCTTCCAGTCGGGGTGGTGGGATCCTCTCTCTTTCAGCTTTCCAGCCACATTGTAGCACAGTATTTACCGGTTGGAGCCATGGATGATGTGGGCTAGAAAGTTCTCGGCATTCCCTGGCAAAGTGTCCCATGTGTTAAGGCAGCTTAACCCTCCTCGCCCCGACGTGGGCCACACTGGGGCTTTTGGGAACCCTCCCCCTCTTTGTGAAGTCCAAAATCCCCTCCTTTCCTCCTCTTGCCAGTCCATGGCTCTTGCTGGCCTTCATGTAAGCACCAGTTTGCGACTCGATGGGACTGTACTTCCAAGTAGCCCGGGTCGATTAGTAGACCAATCATCAGCCAATCTTGCAGCCTCATCCAGGCTGAGTGGTTTTCTATCTGCCACCCATTCTCTTAAGTCACCTGGTAGCTTGGACATAAATTGTTCCAGCATGAATATATTTAAGACATGTTCTGCTTCCCAAGCCCCCAGTTCTTCTATCCCCTGAGTGCATGTCGTATGTAGTGTAACAGCAACCTCCCAATGCATGTGTGCATCGGGCTTGTCAGACTCCTGAAACTTCCTGCGGTAGGTTTCAGGCGTGACGGCATACCTCACTAGTAATGCGCTGCGTATGGTAGAGTAACACCTCTGATCCCCAGAAGATAAGTTATTAAAATAGTCATGTTCTCAACTGTAAAATATCCCTTTTTTTCTCTGGGGGCTGGCTTAGCACCTCAATTTTTGAAAGTGTATTTTGCAAAGGTATTCCCAGATACCATGTGTGAGACAGAAAGACATGCAGGCATCTTCTCCATGCTGTTCCCATTTAGTTTTAGCTCTTTCCCATCCATTTCAGCTCTTTTCTCATGCCTCAGACCTGTTTGTTGGGTCCAGCAGAAAAATATTCGGCTTTACCATTGACTTGCATTGGATTCGTTATTCAGTATGAGTACACGGATATTAGAAGTTATTCATGCCGATTTTCCTGAATCTATATTTCATTATTCGATCATCATTAATTTTCACACATCTGAATTTTAAAGAGATGACAGCAAATATTTTTATTATATATTTTTTTTCTTTCTTTTTACTATTTTTTTCTATGTTTTTACTTTTATTTTACTATTTACCAGCTACAGGCTAACAAAGCTGCTGCATTTTTCATGCTATCTCCCATGCTCATGTCCTGTACTATTCATGTAGTAAAGCATTCGCTGTTTGGTGGTTTCAAAAACCTCTAAGGTAATTGGCTCAGTTCAAGAATGAGGCAGCGCTTCCATTTAATTGAAAAGTGAATTTGATTTTTTATCCACCCATAAAGGACAACATTTACTTTTCACTTATATGTAGTGTTGAGCGATACTGTCCGATACTTGAAAGTATCGGTACCGGATAGTATCGGCCGATACCCGAAAAGTATCGGATATCGCCGATACCGATACCCGATACCAATACAAGTCAATGGGACACCAAGTATCGGAAGGTATCCTGTATGGTTCCCAGGGTCTGAAGGAGAGGAAACTCTCCTTCAGGCCCTGGGATCCATATTAATGTGTAAAATAAAGAATAAAAAAAAAAAAATATTGATATACTCACCTCTCCGACGCAGCCTGGACCTTACCGATGTAACCGACAGCTTCCGTTCCTAAGAATGAGCGCTTAAAAGACCTTAGATGACGTCGCGGCTTGTGATTGGTCGCGTGGCGGTCACGTGACCGCTCACGCGACCAATCACAGGCCGCGACGTCATCTAAGGTCTTTCAAGCGCTCATTCTTAGGAACGGAAGCTGTCGGTTACATCGGTAAGGTCCAGGCTGCGTCGGAGAGGTGAGTATATCAATATTTTTTATTTTTATTCTTTATTTTACACATTAATATCGATCCCGATACCGATTCCCGATATCACAAAAGTATCGGATCTCGGTATCGGAATTCCAATACAGCAAATATCGGCCGATACCCGATACTTGCGGTATCGGAATGCTCAACACTACTTATATGTTGAAAATTATTATTCTAAATTGCATTTAGACCACACTTAAAAATTCAGATTTGCCTAATATAACCATTTAGCAATATAATTAAGTGCTCTTCAAAATATTGCCATAAGTAGAAAAGTGAATTGTGAAAACATAATTGTTTTGTGTGTTATCATGGAGGGACACCTAGTTCTTATTATTTTTTCTTAGCCATGAATGATTTGTGTATTAATTCACCTCCATAGCAACAATGCTCTATTGTAAATGAAGAATAGTACTGTAATTTGCAGAGCCTGAGGCGTGACGGCATACCTCTCTAGTAATGCGCTGCTAATGGTAGAGTAACACCACTGATCCCCAGAATATAAGTTATTAAAAGCTTCTCTTGCTTTTCCCGTCAGGCCAACGCTCAAAAATCTGGGCCATTTACTGACTGACACCTCATGCTGCAGGCAGAGTTTCTCAAATAACCGGAAATGTTCATCAATATCCGAGGTGATCTCACTGAACTGTGGTATATCCCAGTACCTTAAAGATGGGGCCCATCTCTCCTGTAATCCATTGTCTTCTGCGCTGGGGTGGGTGGGGGTACTGTTACATGTAAACCCAGGTATCTGCTTTACACTGCCGCCCACTCTATCTCCGTGGCCCTCTCTCCTAGCATGTTCAGCATCTGTTTCAGCTCAGTTGGTTGATCCTCTGCTATCTGGATGTCGGCCCTAAGCTGTGGTCCCTCCTCATGTGGAGGAACTTCGATAGAAGAGGATCCAAGCTGGGATGGATGGATGATCTATGGAGTTTTGGAGATTAATTGTTGGCTGGAGGGGTTTCCTGTCATGGTTCCCAATGGCAGGGACTCAGGCAAAAACGGACTAGCTCTAGGAATGATGGAATCTCAGATGACCGCGACGCTGAACCTAACACGCAACTAATAGTAGCCAGGGGGTGTGCCTACGATTATCCCTAGACACCTCGCACCAGCCGGAGATCTAGTTACCCCCTAGTAGAGGAATACACAGACCTGGCTTGCCTCCAGGGAAACCCCAAAAGTGATAGTAGCCCCCCACATATAATAACGGTTAGGTAAGAGGAAAACACATACGCAGTATGAATATAGATTCAGCAAAGAGAGGCCCTCTGACTAGATAGCAGAAAATACAAAAGAGGACTTCGCGGTCACCTCAAAACCCTAAACAGCCATCCTGAAATTACTTTAACTCCGTTATCAACTCATGACACCGGAGTAGTAATTTCAGATCACTAGAGCTTCCAGCAGCAAGAGAAATATAAATGCATGCTGGACAAACAAACACAAAAAATGCCAAAGATCCAACTTAGCTGAATTGCAGACTTGGAGCAGGTAGCAAGCAACAGAGGTGCTCTGGTAACATTGATTGCCGGCACTAGAATGACTGAGAAGCCAGACTAAATAGGAAACTCCCAGTTTCCTGATGGGAACAGGTGCAAGACAAAAGTCAGCCAGTACCACCAGTAACCACCAGAGGGAGCCCAAAAACAGAATTCACAACAGTACCCCCCCCTTAAGGAGGGGGCACCGAACCCTCATGAGAACCACCAGGGCGATCTGGATGCGCCCTATGAAAGGCGCGAACCAAATCAGAGGCATGAACATCGGAGGCAGTCACCCAAGAATTATCCTCCTGACCGTATCCCTTCCATTTAACCAAATATTGAAGTCTCCATCTGGAAACGCGAGAGTCCAAAATCTTCTCCACAACATACTCCAATTCACCCTCCACCAGCACAGGAGCAGGAGGCTCAACAGAAGGAACAACCGGTACCTCGTACCTCCGCAACAACGACCGATGGAAGACATTATGAATGGTGAAAGATGCTGGTAGGTCCAAACGAAAAGATACAGGATTAAGAATCTCCAAAATCTTATAAGGACCTATGAACCGAGGTTTAAACTTAGGAGAAGAGACCTTCATAGGGACAAAACGAGAAGATAACCACACCAAGTCCCCAACGCGGAGATGATGACCCACACGACGATGACGATTAGCAAACTGCTGAGTCTTCTCCTGAGACAACTTCAAATTGTCCACCACATGACTCCAAATCCGGTGCAGTCTATCCACCACCGTGTCCACTCCAGGGCAATCCGAAGATTCCACCTGGCCAGATGAAAAATGAGGGTGAAACCCTGAATTGCAAAAGAAAGGAGAAACCAGAGTGGCAGAACTGGCCCGATTATTGAGGGCAAACTCTGCCAACGGCAAAAAGGTGACCCAATCATCCTGATCAGCAGACACAAAACACCTCAAATAAGTCTCCAAGGTCTGATTAGTTCGCTCCGTCTGGCCATTAGTCTGAGGATGGAATGCAGACGAAAAAGACAAATCAATGCCCATCCTGGCACAGAACGCTCGCCAGAACCTAGACACAAATTGAGACCCCCTGTCAGAAACGATGTTTTCCGGGATACCATGTAAACGAACCACATTCTGAAAAAATAAAGGAACCAACTCAGATGAAGAAGGCAATTTGGGCAAGGGTACCAAATGAACCATCTTAGAAAAACGGTCACACACCACCCAAATGACGGACATTTTCTGAGAAACCGGGAGGTCCGAGATAAAGTCCATAGAGATGTGCGTCCACGGCCTCTTCGGAATAGGCAAGGACAACAACAATCCACTAGCCTGAGAACAGCAAGGCTTGGCCCGAGCACAAACATCACAAGACTGTACAAAGGCACGCATATCCCGAGACAGGGAAGGCCACCAGAAGGACCTGGCCACCAAATCTCTGGTACCAAAAATTCCAGGGTGACCTGCCAACACAGAAGAATGAACCTCCGAGATGACTCTACTGGTCCATTCATCTGGAACAAACAGTCTCCCAGGCGGACAACGATCAGGCCTATCAGTCTGAAACTCCTGCAAAGCACGTCGCAAGTCTGGGGAGACAGCAGACAAAATCACCCCATCCTTAAGGATACCCGTAGGCTCAGAATCACCAGAGGAGTCAGGCTCAAAACTCCTAGAAAGGGCATCTGCCTTCACATTTTTTGAACCCGGCAAGTATGAAACCACAAAATTAAACCGGGAGAAAAACAACGACCAGTGCGCCTGTCTAGGATTCAGACGCCTGGCCAACTCAAGGTAAATCAGATTCTTGTGATCAGTCAAGACCACCACCTGATGTCTAGCACCCTCAAGCCAATGACGCCACTCCTCAAATGCCCACTTCATAGCCAAGAGCTCCCGATTACCGACATCATAATTTCGCTCGGCGGGCGAAAACTTTCGAGAGCAGAATGCACATGGTCTCATCACTGAGCAATCGGGACTTCTCTGCGACAAAACCGCCCCCGCTCCAATCTCGGAAGCATCAACCTCGACCTGAAAAGGGAGCGAAACATCAGGCTGGCGCAACACAGAGGCGGAAGAAAAGCGGCGCTTAAGCTCCCGAAAGGCCTCCACAGCCGCAGAGGACCAATTGGCAACATCAGCACCCTTCTTAGTCAAATCAGTCAGAGGTTTAGCAACACTTGAAAACCCAGTTATAAATCGACGATAGAAATTAGCAAAGCCCAAGAACTTCTGAAGACTCTTCAGGGAAGTAGGCTGCGTCCAATCACAAATAGCCCGAACCTTGACAGGATCCATCTCAACAGAAGAAGGGGAAAAAATATACCCCAAAAAGGAGATCTTCTGAACCCCAAAAATACACTTTGAACCCTTTACAAACAAAGAATTGGCCCGCAAAACCTGAAAAACCTTCCTAACCTGTTGAACATGCGACTCCCAGTCATCCGAAAAAATCAAAATATCATCCAAATACACAATCATAAATTTATCCAGGTATTTACGGAAAATATCGTGCATAAAGGACTGAAAGACTGAAGGAGCATTAGAAAGACCAAAAAGCATTACCAAATACTCAAAATGGCCCTCGGGCGTATTAAATGCAGTTTTCCACTCATCTCCCTGCTTAATCCGCACCAAATTATACGCACCCCGAAGATCAACCTTAGAGAACCACTTTGCCCCTTTAATACGAGCAAATAAATCAGTGAATAGTGGCAAAGGATACTGGTATTTGACTGTAATCTTATTCAACAGGCGATAATCAATACAGGGCCTCAGGGAGCCATCTTTTTTACCCATGAAAAAAAAACCTGCTCCTAAAGGGGATGAGGATGGACGGATATGTCCCTTTTCTAAGGACTCCTTAATATACTCCCGCATAGCAGCATGCTCAGGCACAGACAGATTAAACAAACGACCCTTGGGAAACTTGCTGCCCGGAATCAAGTCTATAGCACAATCACAATCCCTGTGAGGGGGGAGAGAACTAAGTTTGGGCTCCTCAAAAACATCACAATAGTCAGACAAAAATGCCGGAATTTCAGAGGGAGTAGATGAAGCAATGGAAACCAAAGGTACTTCCCCATGAGCCCCCTGACATCCCCAGCTTAACACAGACATTGTTTTCCAGTCAAGGACTGGATTATGAGTTTGCAACCATGGCAATCCAAGCACTAAGACATCATGCAAGTTATGCAACACAAGGAAGCGAATCACCTCCCGATGGTCAGGAGTCATACACATAGTCACTTGTGTCCAGTATTGTGGTTTATTCCTAGCCAATGGTGTGGAGTCGATACCCTTCAGAGGGATAGGAACTTCCAAAGGCTCTAGGCTAAACCCACAGCGTCTGGCAAAGGACAAATCCATAAGACTCAAGGAAGCGCCAGAATCCACATAGGCATCCACAGTAATAGATGATAATGAACAGATCAAAGTTACAGACAAAATAAACTTAGACTGTAAAGTGCCAATTGCAAAAGACTTATCAACCTTTTTTGTGCGTTTAGAGCATGCTGATATAACATGAGCAGAATCACCACAGTAGAAGCACAACCCATTTTTACGCCTATAATTCTGCCGTTCACTTCTGGACAGAATTCTATCACATTGCATAATCTCCGGTGTCTGCTCAGAAGACACCGCCAAATGGTGCACAGGTTTGCGCTCCCGTAAACGCCGATCAATCTGAATAGCCATAGTCATGGATTCATTCAGACCTGTGGGCGTAGGAAACCCCACCATGACATCTTTAACGGTGTCAGAGAGACCTTCTCTGAAATTCGCCGCCAGGGCGCACTCATTCCACTGAGTAAGCACAGACCATTTTCGAAATTTTTGACAATATATTTCAGCTTCATCATGCCCTTGAGAGAGGGCTATCAAGGCCTTTTCAGCCTGAATCTCCAAATTAGGTTCCTCATAGAGCAACCCCAGTGCCAGAAAAAACGCATCCACATTGAGCAGCGCAGGATCCCCTGGTGCCAATGCAAATGCCCAATTCTGGGGGTCACCCCGCAACAAGGAAATCACAATTTTAACCTGCTGAGCGGAGTCTCCAGCGGAGCGAGATCTCAGAGAAAGATACAATTTACAATTGTGCTTAAAATTCAAAAAACGAGATCTATCTCCAGAAAAGAACTCAGGTATAGGAATCTTGGGTTCTGACATAGGAGCATGTATAACATAGTCTTGGATATTTTGAACCTTAGAAGCGAGAGCACTCAGGCCTGTAGCTAAACTCTGGATATCCATTTCTCAACAGCTGAGATCTGAGCCATTCAGGGGTTAAGAGGAGAGAAAAAAGCAGCAGATTGCAATTATGGCTAGACAGAACTTCTGAGAAAAAAAAAAAAGTGTCAGAAACTTCTTCTTTTCTCTCTTTCTTCAGCCAATACCTTTAATACATTTGCGGCCGGCAATACTGTCATGGTTCCCAATGGCAGGGACTCAGGCAAAAACGGACTAGCTCTAGGAATGATGGAATCTCAGATGACCGCGACGCTGAACCTAACACGCAACTAATAGTAGCCAGGGGGTGTGCCTACGATTATCCCTAGACACCTCGCACCAGCCGGAGATCTAGTTACCCCCTAGTAGAGGAATACACAGACCTGGCTTGCCTCCAGGGAAACCCCAAAAGTGATAGTAGCCCCCCACATATAATAACGGTTAGGTAAGAGGAAAACACGTACGCAGTATGAATATAGATTCAGCAAAGAGAGGCCCTCTGACTAGATAGCAGAAAATACAAAAGAGGACTTCGCGGTCACCTCAAAACCCTAAACAGCCATCCTGAAATTACTTTAACTCCGTTATCAACTCATGACACCGGAGTAGTAATTTCAGATCACTAGAGCTTCCAGCAGCAAGAGAAATATAAATGCATGCTGGACAAACAAACACAAAAAATGCCAAAGATCCAACTTAGCTGAATTGCAGACTTGGAGCAGGTAGCAAGCAACAGAGGTGCTCTGGTAACATTGATTGCCGGCACTAGAATGACTGAGAAGCCAGACTAAATAGGAAACTCCCAGTTTCCTGATGGGAACAGGTGCAAGACAAAAGTCAGCCAGTACCACCAGTAACCACCAGAGGGAGCCCAAAAACAGAATTCACAACAGTTTCCATGAGCTATGGTCATGATATCCATCATCTGGAGGAACATAGGCTGTGAATGCACACTATACCGGCTAAAGATACCAAAAGCTGTGGGCCAGCCAAAAGTTGGGAGATAGTGGGCATTGCCTGGTACGGGGGCAGTGGAACTCAGATTGGGAACTTGTGGACTGATGACATTGTATTTTGGCCATGAACGTGGATTTGTGGCATAACTGTGGACGGAAGTAATGAATTGAACTGCATTGATAACATGGCTAGGTGTTTAATGCAACCCACAACCTCACATTTTCACAAGTGGTGGCAGCTGGTGGGGTCACCTATCTCTGGACAGCATACCAGGGAAAGTTACTGAGCTGTGACTTGGGAGAAGAGATGGCAGACTCCATCCACAAGAGGCTCAAGAAGGAGGAGCTGAGAGTACTTTGCTCTGAGAGAGAACCACATTGGTTGCCAGAGGACACGCAGGCAACCCTAATACAATGCTTGGTCGACTGGGACCGTGAACAACCACAACCTGGCTTTATTTTTTATAAGTAATTTTTTTTAAGATATCAGCTTTATTACACACGGCAACAGCAGTCTCACGAAAATTAGAGATAAATAGTATATTTTCCGTATCTCTGCAGTCTTTGCACCAGTCATACAACTGCTAGATAAAGATGTTTATTGAACCAATAGAAAATGCGTAGACTTGTGCAGATTGGTCAATGGCACTCCTGTCTCTTTCTCTTGAGGAGACTATGTCCAAGTAAAATGAGGCTTGTACATGTTCAAGACATGGGTTTCAGGCCTGAAAGACTGACCACAATACAGACCCTCGCTTGCATACACTGTATTCAGAATTTAATTCTAATGCTTTTGGTGTCTGGTAGAATGCAATTTACTTACAATGATCATACAGCTCCCCCCAACTCCTGTATTATATTCACCTTACAGCGGCTTCACCCACTATGACAGTTGTTCCATTGGGATCTGGTGGCAAAAATGAACTGTGGAGTTTACAAAATGCAGGATTCACAGCACCTGCTGGCCCTCTGCTGATTTTTAGTGAGGGCCACATAATGTCATGGTGGTGGACATGGTGGTAGTGGTGGGCGAAGCCCAAAATTCAAATGGGGATGTGTTGTGAATTTGGATTCTGGGCTCCCCCGGTGGCTACTGGTGGAATTGAACTGGTGTCTTCATCTTCTTTGTTCACCTGTTCCCATCAAGATGTGGGAGTCGCTATATAACCTTGCTGCTCTGTTAGTTGCTTGCCGGTCAACAATGTTATCAGAAGCCTCTCTGTGCTTGTTCCTGCTCCTAGACAACTACTAGATAAGTTGGACTCTTGTCCATGTTTGTTTTTGCATTTTTGTTCCAGTTCACAGCTGTAGTTTCGTTACTGTGTCTGGAAAGCTCTTGTGAACAGGAATTGCCACTCTGGTGTTATGAGTTAATGCCAGAGTTTTAAAGTAATTCCTGGATGGTGTTTTTGATAGGGTTTTCAGCTGACCATGAAAGTGTCCTTTCTGTCTTCTGCTATGTAGTAAGTGGACCTCAAATTTGCTAAACCTATTTTCATACTACGTTTGTTATTTCATCTCAACTCACCGCCAATACATGTGGGGGGCCTCTGTCTCCTTTCGGGGTATTTCTCTAGAGGTGAGCTAGGACTAATATTTTCCTCTGCTAGCTTTATTTAGTCCTCCGGCTGGTGCTGGGCATCTAGAATCAACGTAGGCATGCTACCCGGCCACTGCTAGTTGTGCGTTAGGTTTAGTTCATGGTCAGCTCAGTTCCCATCTTCCAAGAGCTAGTTCCTATATATGCTTATGCTATGTTCTCTTGCCATTGAGATCATGACAGTTTGACCGGCCCTCAAAGTGTTAATTGTTTGGGCTGAAGCAGGAGAAAAAGAAGTGTTGAAGGGAATTTTTTTTTTTTTTTTTCCCCTCAGAGTTTTGCTGCCTAGCCCTTAATTGCTGTCTAGCTGCTTCTTACCTCCTCTTAACCCTTGAATGGCTCTGTGTCCACCTGTTTGTAATGGATCTTCAGAGTGTAACTGCAGGTTTGAATAATCTCGCCACGAAGGTGCAGAATTTGCAGGATTTTGTTTGTCATGCACCTGTATCTGAGCCGAGAATTCCTTTGCCGGAATTTTTCTCGGGGAACAGATCCGGGTTTCAGAATTTTCGAAATAATTGCAAATTATTTTTGTCCCTGAAATCTCGCTCTGCCGGAGACCCTGCACAGCAGGTCAGGATTGTGATTTCCTTGCTCCGGGGCGACCCTCAAGACTGGGCTTTTTCATTGACACCAGGGGATCCTGCGTTGCTCAATGTGGATGCGTTTTTTCTGGCCTTGGGGTTGCTTTATGACGAACCTCATTTGGAGCTTCAGGCAGAAAAAACTTTGATGTCCCTATCTCAGGGGCAAGATGAAGCGGAAATTTACTGCCAAGGATTCCGTAAATGGTCTGTGCTTACTCAGTGGAATGAGTGCGCCCTGGCGGCGACTTTCAGAGAGGGTCTCTCTGATGCCATTAAGGATGTTATGGTGGGGTTCCCTGTGCCTGCGGGTCTGAATGAGTCCATGACAATGGCTATTCAGATCGATAGGCGTTTGCGGGAGCGCAAACCAGTGCACCATCTGGCGGTGTCCACTGAGAAGTCGCCAGAGAGTATGCAGTGTGATAGAATTCTGTCCCGAAGCGAGCGGCAGAATTTTAGACGGAAAAATGGGTTGTGTTTCTATTGTGGTGATTCTACTCATGTTATATCAGCATGCTCTAAGCGCACTAAAAAGCTTGGTAAATCTGTTTCCATTTGCACCTTACCGTCTAAATTTATTCTATCTGTGACCCTGATTTGCTCTTTGTCATCTATTACCACGGACGCCTATGTAGACTCTGGCGCCGCTTTGAGTCTTATGGATTGGTCCTTTGCCAAACGCTGTGGGTATGATTTAGAGCCTTTGGAGACTCCTATTCCTCTGAAGGGGATTGACTCCACCCCATTGGCTAATAATAAACCACAATACTGGACACAAGTAACTATGCGTATTAATCCGGATCACCAGGAGATTATTCGCTTTCTGGTGCTGTATAATCTATATGATGATTTGGTGCTAGGATTGCCTTGGCTGCAATCTCACAACCCAGTCCTCGACTGGAGAGCTATGTCTGTGTTGAGCTGGGGATGTAAGGGGGCTCATGGGGATGTACCTGTGGTTTCCATTTCATCATCCATTCCCTCTGAAATTCCTGAGTTCCTGTCTGACTATCGTGACGTCTTTGAAGAATCCAAGCTTGGTTCGTTACCTCCGCACCGAGAGTGCGATTGTGCCATAGATTTTATTCCGGGTAGTAAATACCCAAAGGGTCGTTTATTTAATCTGTCTGTGCCTGAACACGCTGCTATGCGAGAATATATAAAGGAGTCCTTGGAAAAGGGACATATTCGTCCATCGTCATCTCCCTTAGGAGCCGGTTTTTTCTTTGTGTCAAAAAAAGACGGCTCTTTGAGACCATGTATTGATTATCGGCTTTTGAATAAAATCACTGTTAAATATCAATACCCATTGCCGTTGCTGACTGATTTGTTTGCTCGCATAAAGGGGGCCAAGTGGTTCTCTAAGATTGACCTTCGTGGGGCGTATAATTTGGTGCGAATCAGGCAGGGGGATGAGTGGAAAACCGCATTTAATACGCCCGAGGGCCACTTTGAGTATTTAGTGATGCCTTTTGGTCTTTCTAATGCTCCGTCAGTTTTCCAGTCCTTTATGCATGATATTTTTCGCGATTATTTGGATAAATTTATGATTGTGTATCTGGATGATATTCTGATTTTTTCGGATGACTGGGACTCTCATGTCCAGCAAGTCAGGAGGGTTTTCCAGGTTTTGCGGTCTAATTCTTTGTGTGTGAAGGGTTCTAAGTGTGTTTTTGGGGTACAGAGTATTTCCTTTTTGGGATATATTTTTTCCCCCTCTTCCATTGAAATGGATCCTGTCAAGGTTCAAGCTATTTGTGATTGGACGCAGCCCTCTTCTCTTAAGAGTCTTCAGAAATTTTTGGGCTTTGCTAACTTTTATCGTCGATTTATTGCTGGTTTTTCGGATATTGCTAAGCCATTGACCGATTTGACTAAGAAGGGTGCTGATGTTGCTGATTGGTCCCCTGATGCTGTGGAGGCCTTTCGGGAGCTTAAGCGCCGTTTTTCCTCTGCCCCTGTGTTGCGTCAGCCTGATGTTGCTCTACCTTTTCAGGTTGAGGTCGACGCTTCTGAGATCGGAGCTGGGGCAGTGTTGTCGCAGAAAAGTTCTGACTGCTCCGTGATGAGGCCTTGTGCCTTCTTTTCCCGTAAATTTTCGCCCGCTGAGCGGAATTATGATGTTGGGAATCGGGAGCTTTTGGCCATGAAGTGGGCTTTTGAGGAGTGGCGCCATTGGCTTGAGGGGGCCAGACATCAGGTGGTGGTATTGACTGACCACAAAAATTTGATTTATCTTGAGACCGCCAGGCGCCTGAATCCTAGACAGGCGCGCTGGTCATTATTTTTCTCTCGGTTTAATTTTGTGGTGTCGTACCTACCGGGTTCTAAGAATGTTAAGGCGGATGCCCTTTCTAGGAGTTTTGAGCCTGACTCGCCTGGTAACTCTGAGCCCACAGGTATCCTTAAGGATGGAGTGGTATTGTCAGCCGTTTCTCCAGACCTGCGGCGGGCCTTGCAGGAGTTTCAGGCGGATAGACCTGATCGTTGCCCACCTGATAAACTGTTTGTTCCTGATGATTGGACCAGTAGAGTCATCTCTGAGGTTCATTCTTCTGCGTTGGCAGGTCATCCTGGCATTTTTGGTACCAGGGATTTGGTGGCAAGGTCCTTCTGGTGGCCTTCCCTGTCACGAGATGTGCGAGGCTTTGTGCAGTCTTGTGACGTTTGTGCTCGGGCCAAGCCTTGTTGTTCTCGGGCTAGTGGATTATTGTTGCCCTTGCCTATTCCTAAGAGGCCTTGGACGCACATCTCGATGGATTTTATTTCAGATCTGCCTGTTTCTCAGAAGATGTCTGTCATCTGGGTGGTGTGTGACCGTTTTTCTAAGATGGTCCATTTGGTTCCTCTGCCCAAGTTACCTTCTTCTTCCGAGTTGGTTCCTCTGTTTTTTCAAAATGTTGTTCGTTTGCATGGTATTCCTGAGAATATCGTTTCTGACAGAGGGACCCAATTCGTGTCTAGATTTTGGCGGGCATTCTGTGCTAGGATGGGCATAGATTTATCTTTTTCGTCCGCTTTCCATCCTCAGACGAATGGCCAGACCGAGCGGATTAATCAGACCCTGGAGACATATCTGAGGTGTTTTGTGTCTGCTGACCAGGATGATTGGGTTGCTTTTTTGCCATTGGCGGAGTTCGCTCTCAATAATCGGGCCAGCTCTGCCACTTTGGTGTCCCCGTTTTTCTGTAATTCGGGGTTTCATCCTCGATTTTCCTCTGGTCAGGTGGAATCTTCGGATTGTCCTGGAGTGGATGCTGTGGTGGAGAGATTGCATCAGATCTGGGGGCAGGTGGTGGACAATTTGAGGTTGTCCCAGGAGAAGACTCAGCTTTTTGCCAACCGCCACCGTCGTGTTGGTCCTCGGCTTTCTGTTGGGGATTTGGTGTGGTTGTCTTCTCGTTTTGTCCCTATGAGGGTCTCTTCTCCTAAGTTTAAGCCTCGGTTTATCGGCCCGTATAAGATATTGGAGATTCTTAACCCTGTTTCCTTCCGTTTGGACCTCCCTGCATCCTTTTCTATTCATAACGTTTTTCATCGGTCATTATTGCGCAGGTATGAGGTACCGGTTGTGCCTTCCGTTGAGCCTCCTGCTCCGGTGTTGGTTGAGGGTGAGTTGGAGTACGTTGTGGAGAAAATCTTAGACTCTCGTGTTTCCAGACGGAGACTCCAGTATCTGGTCAAGTGGAAGGGATACGGCCAGGAGGATAATTCTTGGGTGAATGCATCTGATGTTCATGCCTCCGATCTGGTTCGTGCCTTTCATAGGGCCCATCCTGATCGCCCTGGTGGTTCTGGTGAGGGTTCGGTGCCCCCTCCTTGAGGGGGGGGTACTGTTGTGAATTTGGATTCTGGGCTCCCCCGGTGGCTACTGGTGGAATTGAACTGGTGTCTTCATCTTCTTTGTTCACCTGTTCCCATCAAGATGTGGGAGTCGCTATATAACCTTGCTGCTCTGTTAGTTGCTTGCCGGTCAACAATGTTATCAGAAGCCTCTCTGTGCTTGTTCCTGCTCCTAGACAACTACTAGATAAGTTGGACTCTTGTCCATGTTTGTTTTTGCATTTTTGTTCCAGTTCACAGCTGTAGTTTCGTTACTGTGTCTGGAAAGCTCTTGTGAACAGGAATTGCCACTCTGGTGTTATGAGTTAATGCCAGAGTTTTAAAGTAATTCCTGGATGGTGTTTTTGATAGGGTTTTCAGCTGACCATGAAAGTGTCCTTTCTGTCTTCTGCTATGTAGTAAGTGGACCTCAAATTTGCTAAACCTATTTTCATACTACGTTTGTTATTTCATCTCAACTCACCGCCAATACATGTGGGGGGCCTCTGTCTCCTTTCGGGGTATTTCTCTAGAGGTGAGCTAGGACTAATATTTTCCTCTGCTAGCTTTATTTAGTCCTCCGGCTGGTGCTGGGCATCTAGAATCAACGTAGGCATGCTACCCGGCCACTGCTAGTTGTGCGTTAGGTTTAGTTCATGGTCAGCTCAGTTCCCATCTTCCAAGAGCTAGTTCCTATATATGCTTATGCTATGTTCTCTTGCCATTGAGATCATGACAGGGATGTTTGAAATGGTATTGTAAAGGGATGGGGAATATGTTTTCCACTATTTTGCTAACTATTTGGTATGAGGGAGGGACATCCCGAATGTAGGAGTGAGAGCTCTCCTAAATGTATGATGCAGGGCCACCTAAGGGCCCTTACCAAACTCAGGTTTCACAGCACCTGCTGGCACTCTGCTAATCATCAGCGTCATCAGCGAGGGCCGCATAATGACATGGCAGTGGATATGTGTTGGTGGCGGGCGAAGCCCAAAATTCAAATAGGCATGTTTTAGCTGGCATTGTAAAGTGATGGGGATTATGTATTCCACTATCTGGCTAACTATTTTTCGTAAGGGAGGGTCCTCCCAAATGTAGGAGTCAGAGACCTCACAAATGTTAAAGTAAAAAATAAAGCCAAAACACTCTTTGTGAGCATATGCTAAAGGGGAGGTATATATTTTTATTTTATTTTGCGCTATATACATAAAAGTATTAAGGAAATAATGTTTCTTAGCATTTTTCCCTTTAAAAAAAGATTGGTTTGTTTTGGTAGGTCTTTTTAAAAATCTGTATAACCACAAAAATAGTCATGTGCTTAACTATAAAATATCCCTTTTTTTCTCAGGGGGCAGGCTTAGCACCTCAATTTTTGAAAGTGTACTTTGCAAAATTATTCCCAGATATCATATGTGAGACAGAAAGGCATGCAGGCATCTTCTCCATACTGTTCCCATTTAGTTTTAGCTCTTTCCCATCCATTTCAGCTTTTTTCTCATGCCCCCAGACCTGTTTGTTGGGTCCAGCAGAAAAATATTCGGCTTTACCATTGACTTGCATTGGATTCGTTATTCAGTATGAATACACGGATATTAGAAGTTATTCATGACGATTTTCCCGAATCCGAATATTTCACTATTCGATCAACACTAATTTTGACACATCTGAATTTTAAAGAGATGACAGCAAATATTTTTATTATTATATACATTTTTTCTTTCTTTTTACTATTTTTTTCTGTTTTTACTTTTATTTTACTATTTGCCAGCAACAGGCTGACAAAGCTGCAGCATTTTTCATGCTATCTCCCATGCTCATCTCCTGTACTATTCATGTATTAAAGCATTTGCTGTTTGATGGTTTCAAAAACCTCTAAGGTAATTGGCTCAGTTCAAGAATGAGGCAGCGCTTCCATTTAATTGAAAGTGAATTTGATCTTTTATCCACCCATAAAGGGCAACATTTACTTTTCACTTATATGTTGAAAATTATGATTCTAAATTGGATTTAGCCCACACTTAAAAATTCAGATTTGCCTAATATAACCATTTAGCAATATAATTAAGTGCTCTTCAAAATATTACCATAAATATAAAAGTGAATTGTGAAAACAGAATTGTTCTGTGTGTTATCATGGAAGGACACTTTATCATTTTCATTTTTCCTTACCCATGAGTGATTTGTGCATTAATTCACCTCCATAGAAACAGTGTTCTATTGTAAATGAAGAATAGTACTGTAATTTGCAGAGCCTGAGGTGTGATTAATTAGGTGTTTAGCTTTCTTTGTCCCCAGTGGTAGACATATGTTTTTTAGAGTTGATATAGCCATACAAAAAGCCCCACAATGTGTCAACAAACAGACTAATTGAGGAAGTACCTACTCTCCTCTAAAACAAAAACAGCCACATGTTACTGTTTACCATATTCATGCTATTTTGTAACCTTTATCTGTCTTCGGGATAGCACTAGGTGTCCTAGAAAGTGTTTTATGGCACGCTTTGTTTAATTCACAAATTACAACATCTGATATGAAGATTCTATTATTTCTTTATCATGTCTGTTTTTATGGACTCGTAATATTAATCTCCTAACTAATGCAACAAAAAGATGGAGACAGTCTTGGGCTGAGATCCAAAAGATAGCTATAGAACACCCTCCAACCATGTTCAATTATTTATTTTTCAATTAAATATTAACACTCTTTTTTTTCATAAATCAATAATACACTTGAAAATAAGAAACTTTGCAGTGTATTATATTATAAAAATCTGCAAACATTTCCTCTTGAATTGACCATTATTCTCAAAATTATCAAATCAAAATTAAAATCTGTCTTCAATGAATACAGACTTTCCAACTGATGATATAGTATATAGTAGTTGGTTCACATAAAGTTCTGTGGAGAACTGTGTCATTCTAGATGAGCTTGCAGTTAAACGTCTTTCCCTTCCTCTAGCTCCTCCATTCTTAATAGAATTTTAAAAGCACCAGCTGTCATCTATCTGTCACAGGCATACCACGACAGAGTGGGGTCGGACAATTGAAGAGTCTGGTGACACGTACACCTGCGGTATTTAGAGTGGCTTCACCATCCTATGAGCAGTTCTGGCTTTCTTTGCTCTTGTGCGGTAAGGGTTAAAATGCTTAGTTGACCTCCTGGATTTCTCTGTCTTAGGTTCTATCAGCTATTCTGAGTTAGTTACTCCCAGCAGGTATAAAAACCTTCCTACTTGCTTCTAGCCTTGCCAGTGATAGTTACCACTACCTGGTTTGGAGTTGAAGGAGAGATTTCAGTGTTTGGAGTAGTCGGTTGGAGAGTTATCCAAGAGACTGTTGCGTCGAGTTGGTTTTCATGTTTATCCTTATCCTCTCCCATTTGATTTCTTCTTACATATTCCTCCCTATTTTCCACTCTGCTGTTTTGTAAGTGTATTTATATGATTGTAGTTTTCTTTTATCCCTGTCTGTTTACCTCTGTCTGTCAGGTTAGTGTTTTCCTATACACCTCAGCCTCATAACTCCCTTGATGGGGGAGGGAACAGATAAAGGTAAGATGAGAGCATAGAAAGGTACGAGACTCCGGCATCTCCACCATATGAGGTAATTCGGGGGACAGGGATAGACCATGGCGCTCCTAGATAGAGGGACTGCGTAGGTGTCTACAGTCCCTTGTCACTATGTGACACTATCTTAGAAATGTTCAAATTTGTCTTCACTGAATCAATATGTTACTAATAGTGATGAGCGAGTATACTCGTTGCTTGGGTCTCCTCGAGCATGCTCGAGTGATCTCTCAGTATTTGGATGTGCTCAGAGAATTAGTTTTCATTGCCTCAGCTGCATGATTTACAGCTGCCAGTCAGGCTGAATACATGTGAGGAATGCCTGTTTGTTAGGGAATTCCCACATGTTTTCAGGCTGTCCATAAGCCGTAAATCATGCAGCTGAGGCGATGAAAACTAAGTCTCCGAGCACATCAAAATACTCAGAGATCACCCGAGCATGCTCAGGGAGACCCGAGCAACAATGCTACTCGCTTATCACTAGTTACTAATTTTACCCATGAATTGAGAATAAATGATCAGTTCCGAAGGAGATAGAAACAGATTTTTCTGATAAGATCTATTACAAAGCTACTTATTTTCATGTGTACTAATGATTTATGTAATAAAAATTAAAACAATGGTCATTCTTTAAAGGTTTGAAAGTTAAGATAAGCAAAGTTATTGAGTGGAGTTGAATTTGGCTCACTAAAGGATATAAATAAAAAAAAAACTAAAAAGAAACAGCCTTACAAACACCAAGTCAGATTACAAATGCACTAGAAAAATACAGCAGACCTGCATGATAAAGGCAGCGCAGCACAGGTGCAGAATACTGATGGAAACAGCCACTCACAAACCTATCAATTCGTGGAGGGGGAGGCTATCTAGTAAAAAATGCACACAAATGAGTCTTGCATAGGACGCCAGTCACACATGTGATGCACAGTGTCTGGCTAACAATCTGTTAATGACACCCATACTATTAGATCAGGCTAGCTGTTCAGCACTATATGAGTGCATCCCAAATTTACAGTTGCCCCAGTTGAACTGCTGTTCTGCTGCATCTTGCTGATGCATTTGTAATCTGACTTGGTGTTGGTAAGGTTGTTTCCGTTTCTAGTATGTTTTCTTGAATCTATATCCTCTAGCGAGCTGTTTTTTATTTTCGTGTTAGGACTCGCAAGGGTGAGGACCCTTGACATGGATTGCGAGTTTGTGTATTTTGGCCAACATATAGACTCATATCTCATGTAATGTAGCAATTGTATACACTATTTTTAATTTTTTGTTGCACATTTTTCCATTGGTTTTGCAGGCTCTAGCCAGGCCCTTTCGTGTTGGTTTGGTGAACTGGGGCATCTGTCCTTGTGGGGAGCACTCATATAGTGCTAGACAGCCCGCATACAACAGTATGGATGTCATTAATAGGTTGTAAGTTAGACACTGTGAAATACACAGCAATCATCTGGGTGAGCCAACTCCATACACCCGCTTCTGCCGTTCATGTACAGTGAATGTTGTGAAGGGCTTAAGGGAGTTGTCTAAAGATTTGAAGTTATCCCATATACATAGGATAGGGAATAACTTCCCAATTGCTGGGGGTCTCTTAAAGCATGAACCTCAACGATCCCTAGTGTGAATGGAATGAATTTCCACATGATCGAAACACTGCTCCAGTCAAATTCCACAGGTATCGGGATCGGTAGGGTTTCCCAGTGATCAGACACCCAGTGATTGCGAAATTATCCACTATTTATAACTTCCAAACTTGAGATAGCCCTTTAAACAGTTTATCCACAATTAATATTTATTTGCCGATAGGCTTTCAGACATAAAAAATAATAAACCCACCCATACTGAGGTATTAGTAGTGTACATTCATGCTGTATATACATCACATTGAAAACTCTGAGACTGCTGTACAGTATATATATTTCGCATATGGGACACTGAGACTGCTGTATATACATCACATAGGAGAAACTGAGACTCTGTCATGTATATACAGTATAAAGAAAAAGTTTGGACACACCTTCCCATTTAAAGAGTTTTCTGTATTTTCATAATTGACTATGACAATTGGAAATTCACACTGCAGGCATCAAAACTGTGAATTAACACATGCGGAATTATATACTTAACAAAAAAATGTGAAACAACTGAAAATATGTCTTATATTCTAGGTTCTTCAAAGTAGCCACCTTTTGCCTTGATGACTGCTTTGCACACTCTTGGCATTCTCTTGATGAGCTTCAAGAGGTAGTCACCGGGAATGGTTTTCACTTCACAGGTGTGCCCTGTCAGGTTTAATAAGTGGGATTTCTTGCCTTATAAATGGGGTTGGGATGATCAGTTGTGTTGTGCAGAAGTCTGGTGGATACACAGCTGATAGTCCTACTGAATAGACTGTAAGAATTTATATTATGGCAAGAAAAAAGCAGCTAAATAAAGAAAAACGAGTGGCCATCATTACTTTAAGAAATGAAGGTCAGTCAGTCTGAAAAAATTGGGAAAACTTTGAAAGTGTCCCCAAGTGCAGTAGCAAAAACCATCAAGCGCTACAAAGAAACTGGCTCACATGAGGACCACCCCAGGAAAGGAAGACCAAGAGTCACCTCTGCTTCTGAAGATAAGTTTATCCGAGTCACCAGCCTCAGAAATCGCAAGTTAACAGCAGCTCAGATTAGAGACCAGGTCAATGCCACACAGAGTTCTAGCAGCATACACATCTCTACAACAACTGTTAAGAGAAGAGACTTGTTTGGGCTAAAGAACACAAGGAATGGACATTAGAGCAGTGGAAATCTGTGCTTTGGTGTGATGAGTCCAAATTTGAGATCTTTGGTTCCAACCACCATGTCTTTGTACGACACAGAAAAGGTGAACGGATGGACTCTACATGCCTGGTTCCCACTGTGAAGCATGGAGGAGGAGGTGTGATGGTGTGGGGGTGCTTTGCTGGTGACACTGTTGGGGATTTATTCAAAATTGAAGGCATACTGAACCAGCATGGCTACCACAGCATCTTGCAGCAGCATGCTATTCCATCCGGTTTGTGTTTAGTTGGACCATCATTTATTTTTCAACAGGACAATGACCCCAAACACACCTCCAGGCTGTGTAAGGGCTATTTGACCAAGAAGGAGAGTGATGGGGTGCTACGCCAGATGACCTGGCCTCCACAGTCACCATACCTGAACCCAATCGAGATGGTTTGGGGTGAGCTGGACCGCAGAGTGAAGGCAATCAAGTGCTAAGCATCTCTGGGAACTCCTTCAAGATTGTTGGAAGACCATTTCCGGTGACTACCTCTTGAAGCTCATCAAGAGAATGGCAGGAGTGTGCAAAGCAGTCATCAAAGCAAAAGGTGGCTACTTTGAAGAACCTAGAATATAAGACATATTTTCAGTTGTTTCACACTTTTTTGTTAAGTATATAATTCCACATGTGTTAATTCATAGTTTTGATACATTCAGTGTGAATTTACAATTTTCATAGTCATGAAAATACAGAAAAATCTTTAAATGAGAAGGTGTGCAAACGTTTGGTCTGTACTGTATATATATATATCCTTAAATACAAAGGAATAAAGGAAATGTTTCATCTTTAACTTTAGGCCTTTTAGAGATAATTTCATCTTCAATTGCTTAACTGTTCACATTAACAGTAACTTTGACCAGGGGTGCCCAAACCTTTACATGCCACTGTAGAGTCAGGAAGTATTTTGCTCTGTACTGTATATATCACATATGAGACACTAAAGGTACCGTCACATTAAGCGACGCTGCAGCGATAGCGACAACGATGCCGATCGCTGCAGCGTCGCTGTTTGATCGCTGGAGAGCTGTCACACAGACCGCTCTCCAGCGACCAACGATGCCGAGGTCCCCGGGTAACCAGGGTAAACATCGGGTTGCTAAGTGCAGGGCCGCGCTTAGTAACCCGATGTTTACCCTGGTTACCAGCGTAAAAGTAAAAAAAACAAACAGTACATGCTCACCTGCGCGTCCCCCAGCATCTGCTTCCTGACACTGACTGAGCTCCGGCCCTAACAGCAGAGCGGTGACGTCACCGCTGTGCTTTCACTTTCACTTTAGGGCCGGATCTCAGTCAGAGCAGGAAGCAGACGCTCGGGGACGTGCAGGTGAGTATGTACTGTTTGTTTTTTTTACTTTTACGCTGGTAACCAGGGTAAACATCGGGTTACTAAGCGCGGCCCTGCGCTTAGTAACCCGATGTTTACCCTGGTTACCAGTGTAAAACATCGCTGGTATCGTTGCTTTTGGTGTCAAACACAACGATACACGGCGATCGGACGACCAAATAAAGTTCTGGACTTTATTCAGCGACCAGCGACATCACAGCAGGATCCTGATCGCTGCTGCGTGTCAAACTAAACGATATCGCTAGCGAGGATGCTGCAACGTCACGGATCGCTAGCGATATCGTTTAGTGTGACGGTACCTTAAGACTGCTGTGTATATCACATAGGATGCCCTGAGGCTGCTGTATATATGTAACATAGGAGACACTGAGATTCTACTGTATATTGTACATCATAGGAAACAATAAGACTGCGGTGTATATACTCATCCTCACACAGACCCAGGGCATGAAAATCTTTGGAGCTACAGAGTTTCAATGTTGAGACGGGGACAAAAGGACAGACTATGAGCTAACTTCATCCACAAAGAACATACTGATATTGGCGCTAGCCAGTGTCAGACTTAACCAAATCTTCTGTGTGCAGCAGCTGAAAGAAACTGGGCTGGTTGCCACTGTGCTTGGAAATCTGTTTTGGGCTATGTTAACAGCCACCCGGGGCTGCATGTGGCTTGGGGTCCATGGGTTGCAGGTGCCTATTATAAATGCACATTAAGCATGCTCCATGACTAGCCAAGGTAAGTTATTGTATTTCATTATGTTTACCATTTCACAATGTAGTTCGGCTGGAACATGTGAAAGGCCAATGTGTCTTACTGTTTACTTTGAGTAGGATTGTTTGTTATGTGTATTGACATTGGTGGACATCTGCCCAACTCCTGTTAATGAATACTGGCATTAACATCTATTGTTAGATACTTGACAGCTGATAACTGTTTGTAAGTACCAACCTAACTAGTGTACATTGTGCAGAAAAAAGGAGGTAATTTTGGCAACTAGAGTCAAATAGAATTTTACATTACAAATTGAACATCTTACTACATTTTACTTTCATAGTAGGTTAACAGTATAATTACCTAGTTTGTTAGTATAAGCGAGAATTGTTGATTTAATGCTATTTTTTATTGGCCTTTCGGGAAGTTATTGAGCCATACTGGTATAAGACAACTCGTTAAATCAGTGAAACTATTCAAATTCACATCCTTGCGGTGGCATTTGATGCATCCTGAAAGTCAATACACAAGAATTAGACTCAGTTGTTCAAATATGGATGACTCTGAGGGTAAGTTTCCATGTTAAAGAGAACCTGTCACCCCCAAAATGGAAGTTGAGCTAAGCCTACCGGCATCAGGGGCTTATCTAAAGCATTCTGGAATGCTGTAGACAAGCCCCCGATGTAACCTGAAAGATGAGAAAAAGAGGTTAGATTATGCTCACCTGGGCAGGCGGTCCGATCCGATGGGCATCGCGGTCCGGTCCGGGGTCTCCCATCCTCTTACGATCACATCCTCTTTTTGTCTTCATGCTGCAGCTCCGGCGCAGGCGTACTTTGTCTGCCCTGTTGAGGGCAGAGCAAAGTACTGCAGTGCGCAGGCGCCGGGAAAGGTCGGAGAGGCCCAGCGCCTGTGCACTGCAGTACTTTGCTCTCAACAGGGCAGACAAAGTACACCTGCGCCAGAGCCGCAGCATAAAGACAAGAAGAGGGTGTCATCTTATGAAGATGGGAGGCCCCGGACCGCGACGCCCATTGGACCGGCCCACAGCGGGAACGCCCTTGGGTGAGTATAATATAACGTCTTTTTCTCATCTTTCAGGATACATCGGGGGCTTATCTACAGCATTACAGAATGCTGTAGATAAGCCCCTGATGCCGGTGGGCTTAGCTCAACTTCCATTTTGGGGGTGACAGGTTCCCTTTAAGGATTCATTCAGGATATGCTGTGGATTGGACGCTGCGTACAGCCACAGAGTCCAATCTGCAGTGTCCAGATGTTACAGCATAGTGGAGGGGATTTTATGAAATCCCGTCTCCACTATGTGTGTAGGGCCACATCAGGCAGCCCTGCATAATCGGACATGCCTATTTATCTTGCGAAGAGGCTCCGTCTCCACAAGATAAATAACTCAGTCTATGAATACAATGCGGTGATTCCGGATGTGTTCAATGAAGACATATGGAATCACTGTACGTACAACAGGGGGTGGCGCTTTGAGCGGAGCGGGGTGTCCGCTGCATCCAAAGCGCAGAGATTATGCCCCGTGGAAACATACCCTAACAGTGATGCAGATTATTTGAGGCAACAGTTCCTTGATCCTTGAAAAGGGATACCAAATGTAACTATTGAAACAAGCAAAATGTGATGTGGGAGCTATACCTAGAAGCATATTGGTACATAAGGCAAAACCTAATAACTTAAAGATTCCGAGTCTCCAAGAACAGATTCATAGATTGCCAATCATCACACAATTCCATGTGGGCATAAACAATTTGTGAATATTATTGATAGACACTGGTCTAGTCTGCAAAAAGACAAACTGATAGGGGAACTTCTGTCTGTCCATCCCAAATTTGTATTATTGAAATCCACCGCACTCCCTGTGTGGAATATCTTAGAAACAAAAGGATTTTTTGAAATTTGCTAATTTATTCAAGTGAAAAACAGAAAATCAAATGTGACAGATCAAATAGTAGGCAGTATAAGCGACTGAGTGATTGACGTTTCGACCCTCCCGGGTCTTACTCTAAAGTCGCACTTAATCCAGGATTTATGAGTGGCTCTTATGGTAATGAGGATGTTATCCCTGTAGTGTCAAGGGGCAGGTACAGTCTTTTTGATACCAAGTATGGCCTGATACTTGATTTTTCTCTGAGTATGACCTTGCTGAGGAATAGCAGCGGTGCATCAGCGTCTTGCTGCTGTTTGCATATGCGATTCAAATAGAAAGTTGGTATGTCACTGGAGACAACCTTTTTTGCAGGTGCCAATGTATCAGCCTTAAATTGCTGGTAAGTTGTATGTGGTTTAATGGATTTGCCAGTTCTGGATAAAGCCTTGTAGAGGGGAAACAGCGGCGCATCTGCGTCTTGCTGGTGGACATGTAGGCTTAGTACCCTTAGTGGATGGGGGATAGCGCTCCTGCGTCCTGTGGGATGCCTTCCCACAGGACGTAGGAGCGCTATCCCCCATCCACTAAGGGTACTAAGCCTACATGTCCACCAGCAAGACGCAGATTTGCCGCTGTTACCCCTCTACAAGGCTTTATCCAGAACTGGCAAATCCATTAAACCACATACAACTTACCAGCAATTTAAGGCTGATACATTGGCACTTGCAAAAAAGGTTGTCTCCAGTGACATACCAACTTTCTATTTGAATCGCATATGCAAACAGCAGCAAGACGCTGATGCACCGCTGCTATTCCTCAGCAAGGTCATACTCAGAGAAAAATCAAGTATCAGGCCATACTTGGTATCAAAAAGACTGTACCTGCCCCTTGACACTACAGGGATAACATCCTCATTACCATAAGAGCCACTCATAAATCCTGGATTAAGTGCGACTTTAGAGTAAGACCCGGGAGGGTCGAAACGTCAATCACTCAGTCGCTTATACTGCCTACTATTTGATCTGTCACATTTGATTTTCTGTTTTTCACTTGAATAAATTAGCAAATTTCAAAAAATCCTTTTGTTTCTAAGATATTCCACACAGGGAGTGCGGTGGATTTAAATAATACTGATACTAGACCTTACGGTCTGTCTCACCAGCACCCCGATCTAAATTTAGAGTGCAGGCCAAATTATATTTACATCCCAAATTTGTATACAGAAAGGCAAAAACGTTAGGCAACCTCATAGCCCCCACAATTAAAATGGCCATTAAGAAGCAAATGCGCCATATCTCCTATCCAACCATTCACGGGTTTAACACCATGTGGTGGATGCTACTGTTGTTTGAATACATCTTTTAAAAAAATCCGCCAGCTAACATTTATTGACTCCAATGCTGCCAAAGAGTTTAATATTAAAGATAACACTTCTTGTTTCTCTACTGGAGTCATTAACTTAAATGCCCGTGTAACAAATTAAATGCAGGCCACACAAAAGTGACTTATGGTGCGTATAAAAGAACATCTAACTAACATCTCAAAAGGTTTCATTGGGCACCCCCTCTCACGCCATTTTAGGGATGAGCACAATAAATTCTTTAAAGGGGTCCACTTTTGCGGCATTCAAGCTGTCCGTCGAAATCCAGAGGGGGGGGGGGGGGGGGCACTTCTTAATGCAAATTTCAAGAGCTGAGTCCCAATGGATATTCTCCTTGGATTGTTTGGTGTCATGATCTCCATGGCCAGAGAACTAGCATAAGCCTATATAGGAACAAGCTCTTGGAAGATGGTAACTGTACTGACCATGAACTAAACCTTACCGCACAACTAGAAGTAGCCAGGTAGCATGTCCTACTTTTTATCCCTATATGCCCAGCGCCGGCCGGAGAACTAAATAATGCTAGCAGAGGGAAATATAAGACCTGACTCACCTCTAGAGAAATGCCCAAAAAGGAGACAGAGGCCCCCCACATATATTGGCGGTGATTTTAGATGAAATAACAAACGCAGCAGGAAAATAGTTTTAGCAAATTTGAGGTCCGCTTTCTAGATAGCAGAAGACAGAAAGCACACTTTCATGGTCAGTAGAAAACCCTAACAAAACACCATCCAGAAATTACTTTAGGACTCTGGCATTAACTCATAATACCAGAGTGGCAATTCCTGATCAACAAGAGCTTTCCAGACACAGTAACGAAACTGCAGCTGTGAACTGGAACCAAAAAACAAAAACAAACAAGGACGAAAGTCCAACTTATCTAGTAGATGTCTGGGAGCAGGAACAAGCACAGAGAGGCTTCTGATAACATTGTTGACCGGCAAGCAACTAACAGAGAAGCCAGGTTATATAGCGACACCCAGATCTGATGAGAACAGGTGAACAGGAAAGATGATGACACAAGTTCAATTCCACCAGTAGCCACCGGGGGAGCCCAGAATCCAAATTCACAACAGTACCCCCCCCTCAAGGAGGGGGCACCGAACTCTCACCAGAACCACCAGGGCGATCAGGATGGGCCCTATGAAAGGCACGAACCAGATCGGAGGCATGAACATCAGATGCAGTGACCCAAGAATTATCCTCCTGGCCGTATCCCTTCCACTTGACCAGATACTGGAGTCTCCGTCTGGAAACACGGGAGTCTAGGATTTTCTCCACAACGTATTCCAACTCACCCTCAACCAACACCGGAGCAGGAGGCTCAACGGAAGGCACAACCGGTGCCTCATACCTGCGCAATAACGACCGATGAAAAACGTTATGAATAGAAAAGGATGCAGGGAGGTCTAAACGGAAGGAAACAGGGTTAAGAATCTCCAATATTTTATACGGACCGATGAACCGAGGCTTAAACTTAGGAGATGAGACCCTCATAGGGACAAAACGAGAAGACAACCACACCAAATCTCCAACACAAAGCCGAGGACCAACACGACGGTGACGGTTGGCAAAAAGCTGAGTCTTCTCCTGGGACAACTTCAAATTGTCCATCACCTGCCCCCAGATATGATGCAATCTCTCCATCACCGCATCCACTCCAGGACAATCCGAGGATTCCACCTGACCGGAGGAAAATCGAGGATGGAACCCCGAATTACAGAAAAACGGGGACACCAAGGTGGCAGAGCTGGCCCGATTATTGAGGGCGAACTCCGCCAATGGCAAAAAAGCAACCCAATCATCCTGGTCAGCAGACACAAAACACCTCAGATATGTCTCCAGGGTCTGATTAGTCCGCTCGGTCTGGCCATTAGTCTGAGGGTGAAAAGCAGACGAAAAAGACAAATCTATGCCCATCCTAGCACAGAATGCCCGCCAAAATCTAGACACAAATTGGGTTCCTCTGTCAGAAACGATATTCTCAGGAATACCATGCAAACGAACAACATTTTGAAAAAACAGGGGAACCAACTCGGAAGAAGAAGGCAATTTGGGCAGGGGAACCAAATGGACCATCTTAGAAAAACGGTCACACACCACCCAGATGACTGACATCTTCTGGGAAACAGGCAGATCTGAAATAAAATCCATTGAGATGTGCGTCCAAGGCCTCTTAGGAATAGGCAAGGGCAACAATAATCCACTAGCCCGAGAACAACAAGGCTTGGCCCGAGCACAAACGTCACAAGACTGCACAAAGCCTCGCACATCTCGTGACAGGGAAGGCCACCAGAAGGATCTTGCCACCAAATCCCTGGTACCAAAAATTCCAGGATGACCTGCCAATGCAGAAGAATGCACCTCAGAGATGACTCTACTGGTCCAATCATCAGGAACAAACAGCCTATCAGGCGGACAACGATCCGGTCTATCCGCCTGAAACTCCTGCAAGGCCCGCCGCAGGTCTGGAGAAACGGCTGACAAAATAACTCCATCCTTAAGGATACCTGTGGGCTCAGAGTTGCCGGGTGAATCAGGCTCAAAACTCCTAGAAAGGGCATCCGCCTTAACATTCTTAGAACCCGGTAGGTATGACACCACAAAATTAAACCGAGAAAAAAATAATGACCAGCGCGCCTGTCTAGGATTCAGGCGCCTGGCGGTCTCAAGATAAATCAAATTTTTGTGGTCAGTCAATACCACCACCTGATGTCTGGCCCCCTCAAGCCAATGGCGCCACTCCTCAAACGCCCACTTCATGGCCAAAAGCTCCCGATTCCCAACATCATAATTCCGCTCAGCGGGCGAAAATTTACGGGAAAAGAAGGCACAAGGCCTCATCACGGAGCAGTCAGAACTTTTCTGCGACAACACTGCCCCAGCTCCGATCTCAGAAGCGTCGACCTCAACCTGAAAAGGAAGAGCCACATCAGGCTGACGCAACACAGGGGCAGAAGAAAAACGGCGCTTAAGCTCCTGAAAGGCCTCCACAGCATCAGGGGACCAATTAGCAACATCAGCACCCTGTCTAGTCAAATCGGTCAATGGCTTAACGACATCCGAAAAACCAGAAATAAATCGACGATAAAAGTTGGCAAAGCCCAAAAATTTCTGAAGACTTTTAAGAGAAGAGGGCTGCGTCCAATCACAAATAGCTTGAACCTTGACAGGATCCATCTCAATGGAAGAGGGAGAAAAAATATATCCCAAAAAGGAAATTCTCTGAACCCCAAATACGAACTTAGAACCCTTGACACACAGAGAATTAGACCGCAAAACCTGAAAAACCCTCTTAACTTGCTGGACATGAGAGTCCCAGTCATCCGAAAAAATCAGAATATCATCCAGATACACTATCATAAATTTATCCAAAAAATCGCGGAAAATATCATGCATAAAGGACTGGAAGACTGAAGGGGCATTAGAAAGACCAAAAGGCATCACCAAATACTCAAAGTGGCCCTCGGGCGTATTAAATGCGGTTTTCCACTCATCCCCCTGCCTGATCCGCACCAAATTATACGCCCCACGGAGATCAATCTTAGAGAACCACTTGGCCCCCTTTATGCGAGCAAACAAATCAGTCAGCAACGGCAATGGGTATTGATATTTAACCGTGATTTTATTCAAAAGCCGATAATCAATACATGGTCTCAAAGAGCCGTCTTTTTTTGACACAAAGAAAAAACCGGCTCCTAAGGGAGATGACGATGGACGAATATGTCCCTTTTCCAAGGACTCCTTTATATATTCTCGCATAGCAGCATGTTCAGGCACAGACAGATTAAATAAACGACCCTTTGGGTATTTACTACCCGGAATTAAATCTATAGCACAATCGCACTCACGGTGCGGAGGTAGTGAACCCAGCTTGGGTTCTTCAAAGACGTCACGATAATCAGACAGGAACTCAGGGATTTCAGAGGGAATAGATGATGAAATGGAAACCAAAGGTACGTCCCCATGAGTCCCCCTACATCCCCAGCTCAACACAGACATAGCTCTCCAGTCAAGGACTGGGTTGTGAGACTGCAGCCATGGCAATCCTAGCACCAAATCATCATGTAGATTATACAGCACCAGAAAACGAATAGTCTCCTGGTGATCCGGATTAATACGCATAGTTACTTGTGTCCAGTATTGTGGTTTATTATTAGCCAATGGGGTGGAGTCAATCCCCTTCAGAGGAATAAGAGTCTCCAAAGGCTCTAAATCATATCCACAACGATTGGCAAAGGACCAATCCATAAGACTCAAAGCGGCGCCAGAGTCGATATAGGCGTCCGTGGTAATAGATGACAAAGAGCAAATCAGGGTCACAGACAAAATAAATTTAGACTGTAAAGTGCCAATGGAAACGGATTTATCAAGCTTTTTAGTACGCTTAGAGCATGCTGATATAACATGAGTAGAATCCCCACAATAGAAACACAACCCATTTTTCCGTCTAAAATTCTGCCGCTCGCTTCTGGACAGAATTCTATCACACTGCATGCTTTCTGGCGTCTTCTCAGTGGACACCGCCAGATGGTGCACTGGTCTGCGCTCCCGCAAACGCCTATCGATCTGAATGGCCATTGTCATGGACTCATTCAGACCCGCAGGCACAGGGAACCCCACCATAACATCCTTAATGGCATCAGAGAGACCCTCTCTGAAAGTAGCCGCCAAGGCACACTCATTCCACTGAGTAAGCACAGACCATTTACGGAATCTTTGGCAGTAAATTTCAGCTTCATCTTGCCCCTGCGATAGGGACATCAAAGTTTTTTCTGCCTGAAGTTCCAAATGAGGTTCCTCATAGAGCAACCCCAAGGCCAGAAAAAACGCATCCACATTGCGCAACGCAGGATCCCCTGGTGCCAATGAAAAAGCCCAGTCTTGAGGGTCGCCGCGGAGCAAGGAAATCACAATCCCAACCTGCTGTGCAGGGTCTCCAGCAGAACGAGATTTCAGGGACAAAAATAACTTGCAATTATTTCTAAAATTCTGAAAGCCAGATCTATTCCCTGAGAAGAATTCCGGCAAAGGAATTCTCGGCTCTGATACCGGAGCATGAACAACAAAATCTTGCAAACTTTGTACTTTCGTGGCGAGATTATTCAAACCTGCAGTTACACTCTGAAGATCCATTATAGACAGGTGCACACAGAGCCATTCAAAGATTAGAAGGAGAGAGAAAAAAAAGAAAGACTGCAGCATAGACAGACTGGCAAGTGATCCAATTAAGAGCACAAAAAAAAAAAAAAAAAAAAAAACTCTCAGCAGACTTCTTATTTCTCTCCTTTCTCAGCCAAGGATTTTAACCCTTTAGTGGCCGGTCAAACTGTCATGATCTCCATGGCCAGAGAACTAGCATAAGCCTATATAGGAACAAGCTCTTGGAAGATGGTAACTGTACTGACCATGAACTAAACCTTACCGCACAACTAGAAGTAGCCAGGTAGCATGTCCTACTTTTTATCCCTATATGCCCAGCGCCGGCCGGAGAACTAAATAATGCTAGCAGAGGGAAATATAAGACCTGACTCACCTCTAGAGAAATGCCCAAAAAGGAGACAGAGGCCCCCCACATATATTGGCGGTGATTTTAGATGAAATAACAAACGCAGCAGGAAAATAGTTTTAGCAAATTTGAGGTCCGCTTTCTAGATAGCAGAAGACAGAAAGCACACTTTCATGGTCAGTAGAAAACCCTAACAAAACACCATCCAGAAATTACTTTAGGACTCTGGCATTAACTCATAATACCAGAGTGGCAATTCCTGATCAACAAGAGCTTTCCAGACACAGTAACGAAACTGCAGCTGTGAACTGGAACCAAAAAACAAAAACAAACAAGGACGAAAGTCCAACTTATCTAGTAGATGTCTGGGAGCAGGAACAAGCACAGAGAGGCTTCTGATAACATTGTTGACCGGCAAGCAACTAACAGAGAAGCCAGGTTATATAGCGACACCCAGATCTGATGAGAACAGGTGAACAGGAAAGATGATGACACAAGTTCAATTCCACCAGTAGCCACCGGGGGAGCCCAGAATCCAAATTCACAACAGTTTGGCCCCTAAGGGCCTTAATCATGAGCTGGAGTTGTACGCTTTTAAATCTGGTCAGGGTTAGCACACTATATACTATTTACTCTGTCCATAGTTGTTCTTATCTGATGTCCCAGATTAAAGGTATCGCCACTAGTGAACACACATTTATCTTAAGTATACCTTAATGTGATGTTTTTTTCTTTATATAATTTTTTTTTATTGG
Organism: Ranitomeya variabilis; assembly: GCF_051348905.1. NCBI lineage: Eukaryota > Metazoa > Chordata > Amphibia > Anura > Dendrobatidae > Ranitomeya > Ranitomeya variabilis. Next base: position 683,653,703 of record NC_135233.1, read on the forward strand.
GGTTTTTTTATGCTTGTACTAGTGCAACCCACCTAGAGACTTTCATCGTTGCACAAGATTTTAGGTGGTTTTAAACATATGCACATCACCACACTTTAAGTTAGTTAAGAAAACGTTTTTCTTTTTAAACATACTCTCATTTTTAATTCCTCTTTTACATACATGGTCCTATTGAGTACCTATCGAGTACCCCTGGCCTGATCTTGGATGCGTAACACCAAGTATAAATGTATTTGCCCTTTAATTACTGATATTGTGATAAACACAACTGTTTATCATATTTAACCTGATTAATAGAGATACTTTACCATCTCCTTTATCCCGCAGCTTAGCACATCCTATAGATAGGGAAATCATATATATGGGTGTGCATTTGAACCTTAATAGGCAACCATCTACTCTTATGGGTACACATGAACACCAGTCACAGGGGTTGGGAAATGTGTGCAGGCAGTGCATATACACCATGTTCCAAATTATTATGCAAATTGGATTTAAGTGTCATAAAGATTTAATTGTTTTCTTTTTCAAATAAACTCGTGGATGGTATTGTGTCTCAGGACTCAATGGATCACTGAAATCAATCTTAAACACATGTGATAATTAGTTTTCCAGGTGATTCTAATTAAAGGAAAAATACTTAAAAATGATGTTCCACATTATTAAGCAGGCCACAGGTTTCAGGCAGTATGTGAAATAAAAAGGATCTCTCTGCTGCTGAAAAGCATTAAATAATGCAATGCCTTGGACAAGGTATGAAAACATTAGATATTTCATGAAAACTTAAGAGTGATCATCATACAGTGAAGAGATTTGTGACTGAAATAGAGCACAGACACAGTTCATGCAGATAAAGGCATAATGAGGAAGGTTTCTGACAGACAAATTAATTGGATTAAGAGAGCAGCTGCCAAAATACCATTACAAAGCAGCAAACAGTTATTTGAAGCTGCTGGTACCTCTGTTGTCCCTCAAACCTCAAGGTGTAAGATCCTTCAAAGGCTTGCTGTGGTGCATAAACCTACTATTTGGCCACCCCTAAACAGTGTTCACAAGCAGAAATGGTTGCAGTAGGCCAAAACATACATGAAGACTTATTTTCAAGCAGTCTTGTTTACTGATGCGTGTCGAGCAACCATGGATGGTCCAGATGGATGGTTGGTGGATGGCCACCATGTCCCAACAAGTGTTGTGAATTCTGTTTTTGGGCTCCCTCTGGTGGTTACTGGTGGTACTGGTTGACTGGTGTCTTGTTTTTTCCAGTGCACCTGTTTTCATTAGGAAATTGGGAGTCTCCTATTTAGTCTGGCTTCCCAGTCATTGCAGTGCCGGCAATCAATGTTATCAGAGCACCTTGTTACTTGCTTCCTGCTCCAAGTCTGCAAGTCAGCTAAGTTGAATCTTTGGCTTTTGTGTTTGTTTTGTCCAGCATGCATTTTCATATCTTGTGCGGCTGGAAGCTCTAGTGATCTGGAATTGCTACTCCGGTGTCATGAGTTGACAACGGAGTTAAGGTAATTCCAGGATGGCTGTTCAGGGTTTTGAGGTGACCGCGAAGTCCTCTTTGGTATATTCCGCTATCTAGTCAGAGGGCCTCACTTTGCTGAATCTATATTCATACTGCGTTTGTGTTTTCCTCTTACCTAACCGTTATTATATGTGGGGGGCTACTATAACCTTTGGGGTTTCCCTGGAGGCAAGTCAGGTCTGTGTATTCCTCTATTAGGGGTAGTTAGTTCTCCGGCTGGCGCGAGGTGTCTAGAGACAACGTAGGCACACCCCCTGGCTATTTTTAGTTGCGTGTTAGGTTCAGTATCGCGGTTACCTAAGATACCATCCTTCCTAGAGCTTGTCCGTTTTTTGCCTAAGTCCCTGCCATTGGGAATCATGACAGTATTGCCGGACGTAATGTATTAAGAGTATTGGCTGAAGAAAGAGAGTTAAAAGAAGTTTCTGACACTTTTTTTTTTTGCTCAGAAGTTCTCCTAGCCATAATTGCAGTCTGCTGTTTTTTTTTTTTTTTTTTTTCTCTCCTCTTAACCCCTGAATGGCTCAGATCTCTGCTGTTGAAAAATGGTTATCCAGAGTTTAGCTTCAAACCTAAATGCTCTCGCTTCTAAGGTTCAAAATATCCAAGACTATGTTATGCATGCTCCTGTGTCTGAACCCAAGATCCCTATACCCGAGTTCTTTTCTGGAAATAGATCTCGTTTTTTGAATTTTAAGCACAATTGTAAATTGTATCTTTCTCTGAGATCTCGCTCCGCTGGAGATTCCGCTCAGCAGGTTAAAATTGTTATTTCCTTGTTGCGGGGTGACCCCCAGAATTGGGCATTTGTATTGGCACTAGGGGATCCTGCGCTGCTCAGTGTGGATGCGTTTTTTCTGGCACTGGGGTTGCTCTATGAGGAACCTAATTTGGAGATTCAGGCTGAAAAGGCCTTAATAGCCCTCTCTCAGGGGCATGATGAAGCTGAGGTATATTGTCAAAAATTTCGAAAATGGTCTGTGCTTACTCAGTGGAATGAGTGCGCCCTGGCGGCGAATTTCAGAGAAGGTCTCTCTGACGCCATTAAAGATGTCATGGTGGGGTTTCCTACGCCCACAGGTCTGAATGAATCCATGACTATGGCTATTCAGATTGATCGGCGTTTACGGGAGCGCAAACCTGTGCACCATTTGGCGGTGTCTTCTGAGCAGGCACCAGAGATTATGCAATGTGATAGAATTCTGTCCAGAGGTGAACGGCAGAATTATAGGCGCAAAAATGGGTTGTGCTTCTACTGTGGTGATTCTGTTCATGTTATATCAGCATGCTCTAAACGCACAAAAAAGGTTGATAAGTCTTTTTCAATTGGCACCTAAGTTTATTTTGTCTGTAACTTTGATTTGTTCATTGTCATCTATCACTGTGGATGCCTATGTGGATTCTGGCGCTTCCTTGAGTCTTAAGGATTGGTCCTTTGCCAGACGTTGTGGGTTTAGCCTAGAGCCTTTGGAAGTTCCTATCCCTCTGAAGGGTATCGACTCCACACCTTTGGCTAGGAATAAACCGCAATTCTGGACACAAGTGACTATGTGTATGACTCCTGACCATCGGGAGGTGATTCGCTTCCTTGTGTTGCATAACTTGCATGATGTCTTAGTGCTTGGATTGCCATGGTTGCAAACTCATAATCCAGTCCTCGACTGGAAAACAATGTCTGTGTTAAGCTGGGGATGTTGGGGGGCTCATGGGGAAGTACCTTTGGTTTCCATTGCTTCATCTACTCCCTCTGAAATCCCGGTATTTTTGTCTGATTTTTGTGATGTTTTTGAGGAGCCTAAACTTGGTTCTCTTCCCCCTCACCGGGATTGTGATTGCGCTATAGAATTGATTCCTGGCAGCAACTTTCCCAAGGGTCGTTTGTTCAATCTGTCTGTGCCTGAGCATGCTGCTATGTGAGAGTATATTAAGGAGTCCTTGGAAAAGGGACATATCCGTCCATCCTCATCCCCTTTAGGAGCAGGTTTTTTTTTCGTGGGTAAGAAAGATGGCTCCCTGAGGCCCTGTATTGATTATCGCTTGCTGAATAAGATTACAGTCAAATATCAGTATCCTTTGCTACTATTGACTGATTTATTTGCTCATATTAAAGGGGCAAAGTGGTTCTCTAAGGTTGATCTTCGGGGTGCGTATAATTTGGTGCGGATTAAGCAGGGAGATGAGTGGAAAACTGCATTTAATACGCCCGAGGGCCATTTTGAGTATTTGGTAATGCCTTTTGGTCTTTCTAATGCTCCTTCAGTCTTTCAGTCCTTTATGCACGATATTTTCCGTAAATACCTGGATAAATTTATGATTGTGTATTTGGATGATATTTTGATTTTTTCGGATGACTGGGAGTCGCATGTGCAACAGGTTAGGAAGGTTTTTCAGGTTTTGCGGTCCAATTGTTTGTTTGTAAAGGGTTCAAAGTGCATTTTTGGGGTTCAGAAGATCTCCTTTTTGGGGTATATTTTTTCCCCTTCTTCTGTTGAGATGGATCCTCTCAAGGTTCGGGCTATTTGTGATTGGACGCAGCCTACTTCCCTGAAGAGTCTTCAGAAGTTCTTGGGCTTTGCTAATTTCTATCGTCGATTTATAACTGGGTTTTCAAGTGTGGTTAGACCTCTGACTGATTTGACTAAGAAGGGTGCTGATGTTGCCAATTGGTCCTCTGCGGCTGTGGAGGCCTTTCGGGAGCTTAAGCGCCGCTTTTCTTCTGCCCCTATGTTGCGTCAGCCTGATGTTTCGCTCCCTTTTCAGGTTGAGGTTGATGCTTCCGAGATTGGAGCAGGGGCGGTTTTGTCGCAGAAAGGTCCCGATTGCTCAGTGATGAGACCATGTGCATTCTTCTCTCGAAAATTTTCGCCCGCCGAGCGAAATTATGATGTCGGTAATTGGGAGCTCTTGGCTATGAAGTGGGCATTTGAGGAGTGGCATCATTGGCTTGAGGGTGCTAGACATCAGGTGGTGGTCTTGACTGATCACAAGAATCTGATTTACCTTGAGTCTGCCAGGCGTCTGAATCCTAGACAGGCGCGCTGGTCTTTGTTTTTCTCCCGGTTTAATTTTGTGGTTTCATACTTGCCGGGCTCGAAAAATGTGAAGGCAGATGCTCTTTCTAGGAGTTTTGAGCCTGACTACTCTGGTGATTCTGAGCCTACGGGTATCCTTAAGGATGGAGTGATTTTGTCTGCTGTCTCCCCAGACTTGCGGCGTGCTTTGCAGGAGTTTCAGACTGATAGGCCTGATCGTTGTCCGCCTGGGAGATTGTTCATTCCAGATGAGTGGACCAGTAGAGTCATCTCAGAGGTTCATTCTTCTGTGTTGGCAGGCCACCCTGGAATTTTTGGTACCAGAGATTTGGTGGCCAGATCCTTCTGGTGGCCTTCCTTGTCTCGGGATGTGCGTACCTTTGTGCAGTCTTGTGATGTTTGTGCTCGGGCCAAGCCTTGCTGTTCTCGGGCTAGTGGATTGTTGTTGTCCTTGCCTATTCCGAAGAGGCCGTGGACGCACATCTCTATGGACTTTATCTCGGATCTCCCGGTTTCTCAGAAAATGTCTGTTATTTGGGTGGTGTGTGACCGTTTTTCTAAGATGGTTCATTTGGTACCCTTGCCCAAATTGCCTTCTTCATCGGAGTTGGTTCCTTTGTTTTTTCAGAATGTGGTTCGTTTACATGGTATCCCGGAAAACATCGTTTCTGACAGGGGATCTCAATTTGTGTCCAGGTTCTGGCGAGCGTTCTGTGCCAGGATGGGCATTGATTTGTCTTTTTCGTCTGCGTTCCATCCCCAGACTAATGGCCAGACAGAGCGAACTAATCAGACCTTGGAGACTTATTTGAGGTGTTTTGTGTCTGCTGATCAGGATGATTGGGTCGCCTTTTTGCCGTTGGCAGAGTTTGCCCTCAATAATCGGGCCAGTTCTGCCACTCTGGTTTCTCCTTTCTTTTGCAATTCAGGGTTTCACCCTCGTTTTTCATCTGGCCAGGTGGAATCTTCGGATTGTCCTGGAGTGGACACTGTGGTGGATAGACTGCACCAGATTTGGAGTCATGTGGTGGACAATTTGAAGCTGTCTCAGGAGAAGACTCAGCAGTTTGCTAATCGTCATCGTCGTGTGGGTCATCATCTCCGTGTTGGGGACTTGGTGTGGTTGTCTTCTCGTTTTGTCCCTATGAAGGTCTCCTCTCCTAAGTTTAAGCCTCGGTTTATAGGTCCTTATAAGATTTTGGAGATTCTTAATCCTGTATCTTTTCGTTTGGATTTACCTGCATCTTTCACCATTCATAATGTCTTCCATCGGTCGTTGTTGCGGAGGTACGAGGTACCGGTTGTTCCTTCTGTTGAGCCTCCTGCTCCTGTGCTGGTGGAGGGTGAATTGGAGTATGTTGTGGAGAAGATTTTGGACTCTCGCATTTCCAGATGGAGACTTCAGTATTTGGTTAAATGGAAGGGATACGGTCAGGAGGATAATTCTTGGGTGACTGCCTCTGATGTTCATGCTTCGGATTTGGTTCGCGCCTTTCATAGGGCGCATCCAGATCGCCCTGGTGGTTCTCATGAGGGTTCGGTGCCCCCTCCTTAAGGGGGGGGTACTGTTGTGAATTCTGTTTTTGGGCTCCCTTTGGTGGTTACTGGTGGTACTGGTTGACTGGTGTCTTGTTTTTTCCAGTGCACCTGTTTCCATTAGGAAATTGGGAGTCTCCTATTTAGTCTGGCTTCCCAGTCATTGCAGTGCCGGCAATCAATGTTATCAGAGCACCTTGTTGCTTGCTTCCTGCTCCAAGTCTGCAAGTCAGCTAAGTTGAATCTTTGGCTTTTGTGTTTGTTTTGTCCAGCATGCATTTTCATATCTTGTGCGGCTGGAAGCTCTAGTGATCTGGAATTGCTACTCCGGTGTCATGAGTTGACAACGGAGTTAAGGTAATTCCAGGATGGCTGTTCAGGGTTTTGAGGTGACCGCAAAGTCCTCTTTGGTATATTCCGCTATCTAGTCAGAGGGCCTCGCTTTGCTGAATCTATATTCATACTGCGTTTGTGTTTTCCTCTTACCTAACCGTTATTATATGTGGGGGGCCACTATAACCTTTGGGGTTTCCCTGGAGGCAAGTCAGGTCTGTGTATTCCTCTATTAGGGGTAGTTAGTTCTCCGGCTGGCGCGAGGTGTCTAGAGACAACATAGGCACACCCCCTGGCTATTTTTAGTTACGTGTTAGGTTCAGTATCGCGGTTACCTAAGATACCATCCTTCCTAGAGCTTGTCCGTTTTTTGCCTAAGTCCCTGCCATTGGGAATCATGACAACAAGGCTGCGAAGTCAACAAGGAGGTGGAGGAGTCATGTTTTGGGCCGGAATCATGGGGAAACAGCTGGTAGGGCCCTTTAAGGTTCCTGAAGGTGTTAAAATGACCTCTGCAAAGTATACAGAGTATCTGAGTGACAACTTTCTTCCATGGTATAAAAAGCAGAAATGTGCCTTCAGGAGCAAAATCATCTTCATGCATGACAATGCACCATCTCATGCTACAAATAATTATTCTGAGTCATTGGCTGCTATGGGCATAAAATGAGATAAACTCATGGTGTGGCCACCATCTTCCCCTGACCTCAACCCTATAGAGAACCTTTGGAGTATCATCAAGCAAAAGGTCTATGAGAGTGGGAGGCTGTTCACATCAAAACAACAGCTCTGGGAGGCTATTCTGACTTCATGCAAAGAAATACAAGCAGAAACTCTCCAAAAACTCACAAGTTCAATGGATGCAAGAATTGTGAAGGTGATATCAAAGAAGGGTTCCTATGTTAACATGTAACTTGGCCTGTTAGGACGTTTTGGAGTTAAATAGCTTTTTTGTTCAGCGAATGTGACCTCCTAATGCTGCAAATTCCACAAATGAGCATTTTCACTTCTTTAAAACATGTCAAATGTTTAGAAATTCTACTGCCTAATGCCAGCTTTTCCTTCTGCCAGTAACCAGGGATGCCACTGGCCGGGGTGCCCATAGCTCTGCGCGACTTCCTCGGACTTTCCCACCACTACGGACCACAGTGGAACACTCCACTGAGCCACCCCTACCCACTCGGACGTATCTGATCCCCCAACCCACAACAGAGGTGAACAGGAAGCGGGGTAAGCAACAAGCCGCATGGGCTGTCTCAGACTTCATGCTGTGGATATACTGATTAAGTAATTGAGTTTGGGACCCTTCATAAGTCATGATTGGCACACCTTAAGTGGCTTATCTGGAGGGATTCAACAAGTGGCAGGGGTGTATTTAAAGGGACTGCATGTTTCGCATGTTCATATTTGTGAATCAGTGTATGCACTATCACACCGCCTATAACTACATACAGAGACATATCTAAAAGTGTGTTCCTACTAAGATTGAGGTTTGGTCTCTATGCACATTCTGAACGGGGGTCTACCCGCTCACTGAACAAAAAAAATGGTTGATCATATACACTAGAGCGCGGTATCTTTTTTGATCAATTTGATTTTTATGCTTTGTGAGAGAATTGACTCAGAATCTGTCTAGTTATTAGCTGCTGTGGGTACTGTACATCGGTGAGTGCCAGTGTGTTCCTTTTTCAATTTCGTTAGATTATTTTTAAAAGGGATTCTTAGGGAAATAATTAATAGTAAAACATAATTAAATACACTATTACTGTATAAAAAATACAATACTCTAGAAAAAAATCAAAGCAAAGCTAAACAAAAATGAGCATATACCATACAACAAGTAAATGGAATGGTAATAGTATATATAAATAACACTAGATGGTGGCCCGATTCTAACGCATCGGGTATTCTAGTGTATGTATGTATGTACACTATGTTCCAAATTATTATGCAAATTACATTTTTCTTGGATTTTCCTAAATGGTCAGTGCAAATGACAGTCAGTCTAATAAAAGTCATCGTATACATCGAATTTTATTGAAGAAACCTCCCAATGATAACAGTATAATCTCCAAAATGAATAAAAACTCAAAATGCACTGTTCCAAATTATTACGCACAGTAGTATTTCTAAACATTTGATATGTTTTAAAGAACTGAAAATGCTCATTTGTGGAATTTGCAGCATTAGGAGGTCACATTCACTGAACAAAAAAGCTATTTAACTCCAAAACATCCTAACAGGCCAAGTTACATGTTAACATAGGAACCCTTCATTGATATCACCTTCACAATTCTTGCATCCATTGAACTTGTGAGTTTTTGGAAGATGGTGGCCACACCATGAGTTTATCTCCTTTTATGCCCACAGCAGCCAATTACTCAGAGGTATTCATTGTCATGCATGAAGATGATTTTGTTCCTGAAGGCACGTTTCTGCTTTTTAGACCATGGAAGAAAGTTGACAGTCAGAAACTCTATTTACGGTACTTTGCTGAGGTCATTTTCACACCTTCAGGAACCTTAAGGGCTACCAGCTGGTTCCCATGATTCCGGCCCAAAACATGACTCCTCCACCTCCTTGCTGACGTCGCAGCCTTGTTGGGACATGGTGGCCATCCACCAACCATCCACTACTCCATCCATCTGGACCATCCAGAGTTGCTCGACACTCATCAGTAAACAAGACTTTGAAAATTAGTCTTCATGTATGTCTGAGCCCACTGCAACCATTTCTGCTTGTGAACACTGTTTAGGAGTGGCCGAATAGTAGGTTTATACACCACAGCAAGCCTTTGAAGGATCCTACACCTTGAGGTTCGAGGGACTCCAGACACACCAGCAGCTTCAAATAACTGTTTGCTGCTTTGTAATGGTATTTTGGCAGCTGCTCTCTTAATCCAATGAATTTGTCTGCCAGAAAACTTCCTCATTATGCCTTTATTTGCATGAACTCTGTCTGTGCTCTGTTTCAGTCACAAATCTCATCAGAGTATGATGATCACTTTTAAGTTTTCGTGAAATATCTAATTTTTTCATACCTTGTCCAAGGCATTGCACTATTTCACGCTTTTCAGCAGCAGAGAGATCCTTGTTATTTCCCATATTGCTTGAAATCTGTGACCTGCATAATAATGTGGAACATCATTTTTGAGTAGTTTTCCTTTAATTAGAATCACCTGAAAAACTAATTATCACATGTGTTTAAGATTGATTTCAGTGATTCATTGAGCCCTGAGACACAATACCATCCACGAGTTTATTTGAAAAACAAAACAATTAAATCTTTAAGACACTTAAATCCAATTTGCATAATAATTTGGAACACAGTGTATATAGCAGCCACATAGTATATAGCACAGGCCACGTAGTATATAGGAGCCATGTAGTATATAGCAGACACGCAGTCTATAACACAGCCACGTAGTATATAACACAGCCCACTAAATATATAATACAGCCCACGCAGTCTATAACACAGCCCACGCAGTATATAACAGAGCCCAAGCAGTATATAACAGAGCCCACGCAGGATATAACACAGCCCACGCAGTATATAACATAGCCCAAGCAGTATATCACAGAGCCCACGTAGTATATAACAGAGCCCACGCAGTATATAAAACAGCCCATGCAGTATAAAACACAGCCCACGCAGTATATAACACAGCCCACGCATTATATAACACAGCCTACACAGTATATAACAGAGCCCATGCAGTATATGGCACAGCCCGCGCAGTATATAACACAGCCCACGTAGTATATAGCAGCCACGCAGTATGTAACACAGCCCACGTAGTATATAGCAGTGTGGGCACTATATCCCTATTAAAAAAATAATTAAAATAAAAAATCATTATATACTCACCCGCCGTTGTCCAGCGAAGCTGTACCTATGCGCGCGCTGCTCCCGCCAGCTTCCATTCCCAGAGATGCATTGCGAAATTACCCAGATGACTTAGCGGCCTCGCAAGACCGCTATGTCTTCTGGGTAATTTCGCAATGCATCTCTGGGATCGGAAGCTGGTGGCAGCTGCGTGCGCATCGGCGGACGACGGAAGGTGAGAATGGCAGGTTTTTTGCTTTTTTATTATTTTTAACATAAGATCTTTTTACTATTGATGTTACATAGGCAACATCAATAGTAAAAAGTTGGTCAAACAGGGTTAATAGCAGCGTTAACGGAGTGCATTACCCGCGGCATAACGCGGTCCGTTAACGCTGCCATTAACCCTGTGTCAGCGCTGACTGGAGGGGTGTATGGAGGGGGCACTGATGGCAGGGGAGTATGGAGCGGGCACTGGGCACTGACTGGATGGAAGTAGGGAGGGACTAATTCTCGGCCGGACTGTGCCCCTTGCTGATCAGTCACGGCCTGGCGGCCGCTACCAATCAGTGATGCGGGATTTCTGGGACAGAAAGACAGACAGACGGAAGTACCCCTTAGACAATTATATAGTAGATACTGTACTTATTTAACCCTAATTTGATTGTTTGACACATGCTAAGGTTTTAATACTAGAGACAGATTTGGACCGCCCCGATTAGTACGCCTTGACATTAGTGGGGTGGCTTTTATGCTTTATTGATCAAAATAGCATTAAACCCTTAAGGACCAAGCCACTTTGTAGGTTAATGACCAGGCCTTAAGTTTGAAATCTTACCACTGTCACTTTAAGTGGTTATAACTCGGGAACGCTTCAACGGATCCCACTCATTTTTTTGTGACATAATGTACTTTATGATAGTGGTAAAATCTCTTTAAAATTACTTGTGTTTATTTGTGAAAAAAATTTAAATTTGGCAATAATTTTGAAAATTTCACAATTTTCAAACTTTTAATTTTTATGCCCCTAAATCAGAGAGTTATGTTACACAAAATAGTTAATATCTAACATTTCCCACATGTCTGCTTTACATCAGCACAATTTTGGAAACATCATTTTTTTGTTAGGAAGTTATGAGGATTAAAAGTTCACCAGTAAGGTGTCCAAAACCACATTCAAGAAGTTTATTAACCCTTCTGGTGCTTCACAAGAGCTGAAGCATTGTGTAAGGAAAAAAATGAAAAATTAACTTTTTTTCACCAAAATTTTAATTTGGACACAATTTTTTAAACATTTTTCAAGAGTATCAGGAGAAAATGAACAACAGTATTTACTGTGCAATTTCTCCTGAGTATGCCAATATCTCATGTGTGGAAGAAGACTACTCTTTAGGCGCATGGCAGGGCTCGGAAGGGAAGGAGCACCACTTGAGGTTTTGAACATAAAATTGGTTGGAATCGAGAACAAATGCTGCTGAATATAGAATTACCCCATATGTGGCTGTACAGTACTGCTTAGCCATACAGAGAGTCTCAGTATGGATGGAGCACTCTTTGCCTCCTGGAGCGCAGATTTTCCTAGAATAGTTTGCGGACTCCATACACAGAGACCCCAAGTGACCCCATTTTGGAAATTATACCCCTGCCAAATCTGAACGCTAAAGGTGGTTTTTCCACACTGGGGCTCAGAAGGAAGAGGGGCATTTGGATTTGAAATTCTTTAGGGGGGCAAGGAGCCATTTTGCTTTTCCAGAGCCTTTGTACTACCAGTAAAGTAGAAGCCCCCTATATTTCTGTTAACAGATGACACACCTGAATGAAGGCTTGCTTTTTTTGTGGATTGAGTTGAAGCTTTTATTGAGAACATTTTACTACACATAGGCAGAGGAAGCCCTGGCCGGTGGCGTCTCTGGATGCGAGCGTGGAGGAAAGATGACGAAGAAGGACGCGGTTCCTTTGAAACGCGTTGGTACACTTTTGGTTCCAGTGCTGCTCCGTAGCCCCTGTGATGTCACACGCTAGGCACCTCTGTCAGCCATCTTTCCTCCATGCTCGCATCCAGAGACTCCAATGGCCGGGGCTTCCTCTGGCTCTGCGTAGCTTTCCCTCAGTACACAGCTGCGGCCGTTCTATTCTTACCTCCCCGCGCTCCCATCCGGTACCCATACGCCAGATGCCCCTCCACAGCACCGAATGAGCAAATCCACCTCTGCTAGCGCCACACCTGCCTCCTGGTGAGTCTGTGCCTATGTATTAGCTATTTGGTGCACACACGCCATATACTGTTTTATGGGGACACTTTGTTGACTCTGTCTTACAGTCACGCCTTTGCAGCCTGCAGGAGCCCACATACCAGGTCAGCCTTTATCCACTGCGGGCCTTGCACACCACCAGCTACGTTGCTTGGCAGTTATCTTGTATGGTTCACAGTTTTCAACAGGCACGTTTCTTTGTCTTACAGTCACGCTTGTGCAGCCTGCAGGAGCCTACACACTAGGTCAGCATTTATTCATTGCGGGCCTTGCACACTACCAGCTACATTGCTTTGATTATAATTTTGTATTATTCACAGGTTGCAACAGGCACGTTACCATTTACCCAATGTGGGCTCTCTAGTCTATCATCTATTCCCCCCTTTTCAGGTATATACTGTATTGCTTGGGGATTCTCCCACTAGATCTCTATAGGGTGATCCCCATTATATGTACATGTTTTTTTGTGCACACTTGTTCTGGAGCTTCCATTCCCTCAAGTGCGGTTTCAATTTTTTTCTTGTTACTGGCATTTCCTACGACAGTTTTAGCACCTACCTGTCTCGATCCCAGACGCTGAGGGCCACTCCTGTAGTGTAGCGCTGGTGTGTTTCCTCATACACTTAATTTTTTTTTTTACCCTGTTCTGTGTGTGGTAAAATTGATAAGGCAGCTTTATTCGTCGAGTCAATACAATTACAGCAATGCCACATTTATATAGTTTTTTTATGTTTTGGAGCTTTTAGACAATAAAAACTTTTATAGAAAAAATAATTATTTTTGCATCGCTTTATTCTGAGAGCTGTAACGTTTTAATTTTTCCGCTGATGGAAATGTATGGCAGCTTGTTTTTTGCGGGATAAGATGGCAATTTCACTGATACTATTTTTATTTACATTTGCCTTTTTGATCACGTTTTATTCCACTTTTTCCAAGCGGTATGATGATAAAGCATAGTTTGCTGCTTTTTAATTTATTTATTTTTTACGGCGTTCACTGAATGGGTTATCTATAGTGTTGAGCGATACTTTCCGATATCGGAAAGTATCGGTATCGGAAAGTATCGGCCGATACCGTCAAAATATCGGATCCAATCCGATACCGATACCCGATCCCAATGCAAGTCAATGGGACGAAAATATCGGAATTAAAATAAACCCTTTATAAACTTGTAGGTTCATTCTACATGAAGGAAAACAACTAAGAATAATGTAGGATGTATTGGGGGACGTGGCGGAGATATTAAAGGGACAGAGGTTTAGCCCAATGTAATAGAATAGCAGGATTTTTAATTTTTTTTTATGAAGTTCGGCGTTAGAAAGAATTTGACTATGTTATTTTTTTTTTTTTTTATGTCAGATATTGATGTTTCACTACTTCCACGCCCTTCACCTTCTTTTTTACTTCTCCCACGCTTTCTTCTTAATTATCCTCATCATCAGCTTCTTTGACATCAACTTCTTCACCTTATTCATCTTCTTCTTCATCTTCTACCTATTATTTTTTGGGTTACATTGTTCATATTCTTTTTATTTTACTATTATCTTCATCATATTCAACTTCTTCATCATATTCTTATTTGTGACAGGCATTCCCGTAGTTGTTATCTATAAAAGTTTGAAGATTACACCTTCCGTTCTGCCTGTCACAAACCAGTTACATTTGTCCGCGTTCAGTTTGGCCTGCAGCATCAGGCTTTATCCAGGGGCACCACGAGGAGGAACGGACTCACCCCCATACACTGCTTAGTCTTCTTCTGCTTATAATTTACATAATATTTTTTTGCTCTGATATTTTGTGTTATGCTTAATGTCCTTCTGCTCTTTGTTCTGCAGCCTCTTGTTCTTCTGCTTCTCGGTCTTCCAGGTCGTCGTCGTCTCCAGGGTCGTCGTCTCCGGGGTCGTCGTCATCGGGGTGGTCTCCGGGGTCGTCGTCATCGGGGTGGTCTTCAGGGTCATCGTCTCCAGGGTCGTCGTCATCACGGTGGTTGTCGTCTCTGGTGTCGTCGTCATCTTAGGGGTGTTCTTCCGGGTCATCGTGTTTAGTCTCTTGAACTTGGAAATGTAGCAGAAGGTACAAGAAGGCTGAGAAAATGCCGAGAACCAGCTGATGGAACTGGAACTCGGATGGCTACCCGAAGGTCCAAGAGCCAATGGAACTACCGAGGACCAGCTGACGTTACTGGAACCCGGTTACTAAGCAGGAGGTACCCGTGCCTGAAAGCACTACCAAGGACCACCTGACGTTGGTGGAACTCGGATACCCAGAGGGAGGCACCTAAGCCAAAGGCTCTGCCCGGAACCAGCTGACGGTACTGGAACCAGGATGGGGAGCAGAAGGTACAAGAGCAAAAGACACTGCCGAGAACCAGCTGACGGTGCTGGAACCCGGATGGGTAGCCGAAGGTCCAAGAGCCAATGGAACTACCGAGGACCAGCTGACGTTACTGGAACCCGGTTACTAAGCAGGAGGTACCCGTGCCTGAAAGCACTACCAAGGACCACCTGACGTTGGTGGAACTCGGATACCCAGAGGGAGGCACCTAAGCCAAAGGCTCTGCCCGGAACCAGCTGACGGTACTGGAACCAGGATGTGGAGCAGAAGGTACAAGAGCAAGTGTCTGCGTGGCTTTTGCAGGACACGTTGCCGGCTGCACAGCAGGGGAACAGCTGGCGGTGCTGGACCCCACTGACACATTGGCGAGGTGTTTGGCTCTGTGCAGCCAGCACTTCCGGACAGCAACGAGCGGTGTTGTAGCCCGGGCTCTGCAGGGGGAGCAGAGTGTAGGCCGAAGCCTACTTGAACCAATTTCAAAGGTAACCTTTAACCCCCCCTCAGGGGTTAGAAAGTAGAAGAGCCACAGCTTATGCAGCAGTAGTGCTGCACAAGTCAAAGGTTGCTCTTTTAATTTCGCTCCTTGCACACGCTGAATGAAACACGTATAACATTTAGCCCTTTATACAGTCAAACTGTGTTGGAGGCGCGAGTTCCCTTTGTAATGAGACGCAGCACAGGTGTCAAGAATCCCACCTTGGTGCTGGGTGCAGCCTCCCGAGCGTTGTTATTTGCTGTACAGGAGTCTGCGCTGTCGTGTTATCCCCTGGCCTAGCGCCGTTAGCGCTGCCCATCTTCTGGCATCATGTAATG
Source organism: Ranitomeya variabilis (assembly GCF_051348905.1). Taxonomy (NCBI): domain Eukaryota; kingdom Metazoa; phylum Chordata; class Amphibia; order Anura; family Dendrobatidae; genus Ranitomeya; species Ranitomeya variabilis. Next base: position 683,669,359 of record NC_135233.1, read on the forward strand.
TCGGCCGGTGCGGTTCGCGATGCCCATGAATCCCAGCCCCGCAGTGTCTTAACATTGTTAAAACACTGCGGGGCTGGGATTCAGGGCCTGGCGCAGCACATATGTTCGCCTCTCACACTCGGGTCCTTACACCCGCTTCAGACTGTGCGGCGTCATCTGATCCCTTATCGCATGCCACGGCCATGAAGCCGCACAGTCCGAAGAAGGCGGAAGGAGAGGAGGGACAGGCGAACTGATGCACTGATCCTGCCCATCAATCACACCCTCGCAGTCCCAATAAATAAGACACCGAGGGGCGTTGTGTGGGTCAGGGCGGCCGCAGAGGCGCAGGCAGCCAAACAATGATGCCAGAAGACGGGCAGCGCTACCAAGGGGGTTGCAGCGTGTCATTACAAAGGAAAGTCACACCACCGGGACGGTTAAATGGTCACACAGAGGACACATTGCAGACGTGTTTTCAGTTCCACATGTGCGAGGAGAATACGTTTCTGAGCCACCTTGCACACATGCAGCATTACCGCTGTACAAGGTGGCTGGATAACGTAAAAACGCCTGGGGGAGGGGGGACAGGTTCCCTTCAATTTCAGTTCTTGTGTCTGCGTGGCTTTTGCAGGACACGTTGCCGGCTGCACAGCAGGGGAACAGCTGGCGGTGCTGGACCCCACTGACACATTGGCTGGTGTTTTTCTCTGTGCAGCTAGCACATCTGGGCAAAAACTGGCGGTGTGTTAGAGCCCAGGGACAGCAGGAGGAGGAGCAGGAGGAGGAGGAGCAGGGGGAGGGGAGTGTAGGCCGAAGCCTGCACAGGCGGCAGCTTTGGGTGTGTTGTGTCTGCGTGGCTTTTGCAGGACACGTTGCCGGCTACACAGCAGGGGAACAGCTGGCGGTGCTGGACCCCACTGACACATTGGCGAGGTGTTTGGCTCTGTGCAGCCAGCACTTCCGGACAGCAACTAGCGTTGTTGGAGCCCGGGCTCTGCAGGTGGAGCAGAGTGTAGGCCGAAGCCTAATTGAACCGATTTCAAAAGTCACCTTTAACCCCCCCTCAGGGGTTACAAAGTAGAAGAGCCACAGCTTATGCAGCAGCAGTGCTGCGCAAGTCAAAGGTTGCTCTTGTAATTTTTCTCCTTGCACACGCTGAATGGAACACGTATAACATTTAGCCCTTTAGACAGTCAAACTGTGTAATGGAGGCGAGAGTTCCCTTTGTAATGAGACGCAGCACAGGTGTCAAGAATCCCACCTTGGTGCTGGGTGCAGCCTCCCGAGCGTTGTTATTTGCTGTACAGGAGTCTGCGCTGTCGTGTTATCCCCTGGCCTAGCGCCGTTAGCGCTGCCCATCTTCTGGCATCATGTAATGTCGGCCGGTGCGGTTCGCGATGCCCATGAATCCCAGCCCCGCAGTGTCTTAACATTGTTAAAACACTGCGGGGCTGGGATTCAGGGCCTGGCGCAGCACATATGTTCGCCTCTCACACTCGGGTCCTTACACCCGCTTCAGACTGTGCGGCGTCATCTGATCCCTTATCGCATGCCACGGCCATGAAGCCGCACAGTCCGAAGAAGGCGGAAGGAGAGGAGGGACAGGCGAACTGATGCACTGATCCTGCCCATCAATCACACCCTCGCAGTCCCAATAAATAAGACACCGAGGGGCGTTGTGTGGGTCAGGGCGGCCGCAGAGGCGCAGGCAGCCAAACAATGATGCCAGAAGACGGGCAGCGCTACCAAGGGGGTTGCAGCGTGTCATTACAAAGGAAAGTCACACCACCGGGACGGTTAAATGGTCACACAGAGGACACATTGCAGACGTGTTTTCAGTTCCACATGTGCGAGGAGAATACGTTTCTGAGCCACCTTGCACACATGCAGCATTACCGCTGTACAAGGTGGCTGGATAACGTAAAAACGCCTGGGGGAGGGGGGACAGGTTCCCTTCAATTTCAGTTCTTGTGTCTGCGTGGCTTTTGCAGGACACGTTGCCGGCTGCACAGCAGGGGAACAGCTGGCGGTGCTGGACCCCACTGACACATTGGCTGGTGTTTTTCTCTGTGCAGCTAGCACATCTGGGCAAAAACTGGCGGTGTGTTAGAGCCCAGGGACAGCAGGAGGAGGAGCAGGAGGAGGAGGAGCAGGGGGAGGGGAGTGTAGGCCGAAGCCTGCACAGGCGGCAGCTTTGGGTGTGTTGTGTCTGCGTGGCTTTTGCAGGACACGTTGCCGGCTACACAGCAGGGGAACAGCTGGCGGTGCTGGACCCCACTGACACATTGGCGAGGTGTTTGGCTCTGTGCAGCCAGCACTTCCGGACAGCAACTAGCGTTGTTGGAGCCCGGGCTCTGCAGGTGGAGCAGAGTGTAGGCCGAAGCCTAATTGAACCGATTTCAAAAGTCACCTTTAACCCCCCCTCAGGGGTTACAAAGTAGAAGAGCCACAGCTTATGCAGCAGCAGTGCTGCGCAAGTCAAAGGTTGCTCTTGTAATTTTTCTCCTTGCACACGCTGAATGGAACACGTATAACATTTAGCCCTTTAGACAGTCAAACTGTGTAATGGAGGCGAGAGTTCCCTTTGTAATGAGACGCAGCACAGGTGTCAAGAATCCCACCTTGGTGCTGGGTGCAGCCTCCCGAGCGTTGTTATTTGCTGTACAGGAGTCTGCGCTGTCGTGTTATCCCCTGGCCTAGCGCCGTTAGCGCTGCCCATCTTCTGGCATCATGTAATGTCGGCCGGTGCGGTTCGCGATGCCCATGAATCCCAGCCCCGCAGTGTCTTAACATTGTTAAAACACTGCGGGGCTGGGATTCAGGGCCTGGCGCAGCACATATGTTCGCCTCTCACACTCGGGTCCTTACACCCGCTTCAGACTGTGCGGCGTCATCTGATCCCTTATCGCATGCCACGGCCATGAAGCCGCACAGTCCGAAGAAGGCGGAAGGAGAGGAGGGACAGGCGAACTGATGCACTGATCCTGCCCATCAATCACACCCTCGCAGTCCCAATAAATAAGACACCGAGGGGCGTTGTGTGGGTCAGGGCGGCCGCAGAGGCGCAGGCAGCCAAACAATGATGCCAGAAGACGGGCAGCGCTACCAAGGGGGTTGCAGCGTGTCATTACAAAGGAAAGTCACACCACCGGGACGGTTAAATGGTCACACAGAGGACACATTGCAGACGTGTTTTCAGTTCCACATGTGCGAGGAGAATACGTTTCTGAGCCACCTTGCACACATGCAGCATTACCGCTGTACAAGGTGGCTGGATAACGTAAAAACGCCTGGGGGAGGGGGGACAGGTTCCCTTCAATTTCAGTTCTTGTGTCTGCGTGGCTTTTGCAGGACACGTTGCCGGCTGCACAGCAGGGGAACAGCTGGCGGTGCTGGACCCCACTGACACATTGGCTGGTGTTTTTCTCTGTGCAGCTAGCACATCTGGGCAAAAACTGGCGGTGTTAGAGCCCAGGGTCAGCAGGAGGAGCAGGGGGAGCGGAGTGTAGGCCGAAGCCTGCACTCGAGCAAGTTGAAAGGAAACCTTTAACCCCCCCCCCCCCCAGGCGTTTGTAGCTGAAAGAGCCATTGTGTACAGCACTAATGCTGGAAAAGGTAAACTTAGCTCTTTTAATTATGGTCCTTGTACATGCGGAACCTAACATTTATGAAATGTGTCCCCACACAGCGTTAAACCGTCCGGTAGGTGGAACTTTCCTTTGTCGTGTGACGCAGCACAGCCATCATTTTTACCCCCTTGTCGCCGTTCGCCCCCTCCTCAGCGTTGTTTGAATCTGTCCCGGAGCCTGCGCTGTTAGGTTAGCCCATGGCCATGCACACATGTTGCGCTGCCCGTCTTCTGACCTCATTTGGTGTCAGGCTGGCTGCGCCTGTGCGGGTGCGCTGGCCGAGATCACGCCTCGCAGTGTCGTCTAATGTAATCCCACCGCGGGCCTGTGATCCGTGCCCGTGCGCAGTGCATATCCTCTCCTCTCACTCCCCTCCCTACGGCTTCTTCAGACTGTGCGGTGTCACGGCCGTGGCATGCTATTAGGGACCAGCTGACATCGCACAGTCTGAAGAAGCCGTAGGGAGGGGAGTGAGAGGAGAGGATATGCACTGCGCACGGGCACGGATCACAGGCCCGCGGTGGGATTACATTAGACGACACTGCGAGGCGGGATCTCGGCCAGCGCACCCGCACAGGCGCAGCCAGCCTGACACCAAATGAGGTCAGAAGACGGGCAGCGCAACATGTGTGCATGGCCATGGGCTAACCTAACAGCGCAGGCTCCGGGACAGATTCAAACAACGCTGAGGAGGGGGCAAACGGCGACAAGGGGGTAAAAATGATGGCTGTGCTGCGTCACACGACAAAGGAAAGTTCCACCTACCGGACGGTTTAACGCTGTGTGGGGACACATTTCATAAGTGTTTGGTTCAGCATGTGCAAGGAGCATCACGAAAAGAGGCACTTTTTCCCTTTGCATCATTACTGCTGCACAAGGTGGCTCCTTCAGTAACAAACGCCTGGGGGGGGGGGGGGGTCAGGTTCCCTTACATTTAACTTGTTGTGCCTGCGTGGCGGTCGCAGTACACGTTGCCGTATACACAGCAGGGGAACAGCTGGCGGTGCTGAACCCCACTAACACATTGGCGAGGTGTTTGGCTCTGTGCGTACAGCACTTCTGGACAGCAACTAGCGGTGTTGGAGCCCAGGGACAGGAGGAGGAGGAGGAGGTGGAGGAGATAGGAGGGATTGCCACACACACAGCAGGGGAACAGCTGACGTTACTGAACCCCAATAACAGAGGAGGGACTGTTGACTGTGCGTACAGCACTTCTGGACGGCAACTGGCGGTGTTGGAGCCCAGGGGCAGGTGGAGGAGGAGGAGGTTGGAGGAGGTAGGAGGAGGTAGGAGGGATTGCCACACACACAGCAGGGGAACAGCTGACGTTACTGAACCCCAATAACAGAGGAGGGACTGTTGACTGTGCGTACAGCACTTCTGGACGGCAACTGGCGGTGTTGGAGCCCAGGGACAGGTGGAGGAGGTGGAGGAGGAGGAGGTTGGAGGAGGTAGGAGGGATTGCCACACACACAGCAGGGGAACAGCTGACGTTACTGAACCCCAATAACAGAGGAGGGACTGTTGACTGTGCGTACAGCACTTCTGGACGGCAACTGGCGGTGTTGGAGCCCAGGGACGGGTGGAGGAGGAGGAGGTTGGAGGAGGTAGGAGGGATTGCCACACACACAGCAGGGGAACAGCTGACGTTACTGAACCCCAATAACAGAGGAGGGACTGTTGACTGTGCGTACAGCACTTCTGGACGGCAACTGGCGGTGTTGGAGCCCAGGGACGGGTGGAGGAGGAGGAGGTTGGAGGAGGTAGGAGGGATTGCCACACACACAGCAGGGGAACAGCTGACGTTACTGAACCCCAATAACAGAGGAGGGACTGTTGACTGTGCGTACAGCACTTCTGGACGGCAACTGGCGGTGTTGGAGCCCAGGGACGGGTGGAGGAGGAGGTTGGAGGAGGTAGGAGGGATTGCCACACACACAGCAGGGGAACAGCTGACGTTACTGAACCCCAATAACAGAGGAGGGACTGTTGACTGTGCGTACAGCACTTCTGGACGGCAACTGGCGGTGTTGGAGCCCAGGGACGGGTGGAGGAGGAGGAGGTTGGAGGAGGTAGGAGGGATTGCCACACACACAGCAGGGGAACAGCTGACGTTACTGAACCCCAATAACAGAGGAGGGACTGTTGACTGTGCGTACAGCACTTCTGGACGGCAACTGGCGGTGTTGGAGCCCAGGGACGGGTGGAGGAGGAGGAGGTTGGAGGAGGTAGGAGGGATTGCCACACACACAGCAGGGGAACAGCTGACGTTACTGAACCCCAATAACAGAGGAGGGACTGTTGACTGTGCCTACAGCACTTCTGGACGGCAACTGGCGGTGTTGGAGCCCAGGGACAGGTGGAGGAGGTGGAGGAGGAGGAGGTTGGAGGAGGTAGGAGGGATTGCCACACACACAGCAGGGGAACAGCTGACGTTACTGAACCCCAATAACAGAGGAGGGACTGTTGACTGTGCGTACAGCACTTCTGGACGGCAACTGGCGGTGTTGGAGCCCAGGGACGGGTGGAGGAGGAGGAGGTTGGAGGAGGTAGGAGGGATTGCCACACACACAGCAGGGGAACAGCTGACGTTACTGAACCCCAATAACAGAGGAGGGACTGTTGACTGTGCGTACAGCACTTCTGGACGGCAACTGGCGGTGTTGGAGCCCAGGGACAGGTGGAGGAGGTGGAGGAGGAGGAGGTTGGAGGAGGTAGGAGGGATTGCCACACACACAGCAGGGGAACAGCTGACGTTACTGAACCCCAATAACAGAGGAGGGACTGTTGACTGTGCGTACAGCACTTCTGGACGGCAACTGGCGGTGTTGGAGCCCAGGGACGGGTGGAGGAGGAGGAGGTTGGAGGAGGTAGGAGGGATTGCCACACACACAGCAGGGGAACAGCTGACGTTACTGAACCCCAATAACAGAGGAGGGACTGTTGACTGTGCCTACAGCACTTCTGGACGGCAACTGGCGGTGTTGGAGCCCAGGGGCAGGTGGAGGAGGAGGAGGTTGGAGGAGGTAGGAGGAGGTAGGAGGGATTGCCACACACACAGCAGGGGAACAGCTGACGTTACTGAACCCCAATAACAGAGGAGGGACTGTTGACTGTGCGTACAGCACTTCTGGACGGCAACTGGCGGTGTTGGAGCCCAGGGACGGGTGGAGGAGGAGGAGGTTGGAGGAGGTAGGAGGGATTGCCACACACACAGCAGGGGAACAGCTGACGTTACTGAACCCCAATAACAGAGGAGGGACTGTTGACTGTGCGTACAGCACTTCTGGACGGCAACTGGCGGTGTTGGAGCCCAGGGACAGGTGGAGGAGGTGGAGGAGGAGGAGGTTGGAGGAGGTAGGAGGGATTGCCACACACACAGCAGGGGAACAGCTGACGTTACTGAACCCCAATAACAGAGGAGGGACTGTTGACTGTGCGTACAGCACTTCTGGACGGCAACTGGCGGTGTTGGAGCCCAGGGACGGGTGGAGGAGGAGGAGGTTGGAGGAGGTAGGAGGGATTGCCACACACACAGCAGGGGAACAGCTGACGTTACTGAACCCCAATAACAGAGGAGGGACTGTTGACTGTGCGTACAGCACTTCTGGACGGCAACTGGCGGTGTTGGAGCCCAGGGGCAGGTGGAGGAGGAGGAGGTTGGAGGAGGTAGGAGGAGGTAGGAGGGATTGCCACACACACAGCAGGGGAACAGCTGACGTTACTGAACCCCAATAACAGAGGAGGGACTGTTGACTGTGCGTACAGCACTTCTGGACGGCAACTGGCGGTGTTGGAGCCCAGGGACAGGTGGAGGAGGTGGAGGAGGAGGAGGTTGGAGGAGGTAGGAGGGATTGCCACACACACAGCAGGGGAACAGCTGACGTTACTGAACCCCAATAACAGAGGAGGGACTGTTGACTGTGCGTACAGCACTTCTGGACGGCAACTGGCGGTGTTGGAGCCCAGGGACGGGTGGAGGAGGAGGAGGTTGGAGGAGGTAGGAGGGATTGCCACACACACAGCAGGGGAACAGCTGACGTTACTGAACCCCAATAACAGAGGAGGGACTGTTGACTGTGCGTACAGCACTTCTGGACGGCAACTGGCGGTGTTGGAGCCCAGGGACAGGTGGAAAAGCAGAGGAACACAATGTAGGCCGAAGCCTGAGAAAGTCGAAAGGGAACCTTTAACCCCCCCCCAAGGCGTTTGTAGCTGAAAGAGCCAGCTTGTGCAGCACAAAAGATGCAAAAGGAAAAGGTGGCTCTTTTCATCATGCTCCTTGCAAACACAGAACTAAACACTTATAAAATGTGTCCACTGATACCGTAAAACCGTCCCAGAGGTGGGACTTTCCTTCGTAATGTGACACAGCCCACCCGTCATTCCTACCCCCCCGGCGCCGCGCACCGGCTCCTCAGCGTTGTTTTATTCCGTCAAGGAGCCTGCGCTGTTATGTTATCCCGTGGCCAGGCACACTTAGCGCTGCCCGTCTTCTGGCATCATTTGGTGTCTGGATGGCTGCGCCTGTGCGGCCGCGCTGGCAGAGAGCCCGCCTCACAGTGTCTTCTGATTTAATCCCACTGGGGGCCTGGGATCCATGGACATGCGCAGTGCATATCTGAACCTCCACCTCTCACTCATCTCCCTATGGCTTCTTCAGACTGTGCGGTGTCACGGCCGTGGCATGCTGTTAGGGACCAGCTGACACCGAACAGTCTGAAGAAGCCATAGGGAAATGAGTGAGAGGTGGAGGTTCAGATATGCACTGCGCATGTCCATGGATCCCAGGCCCCCAGTGGGATTAAATCAGAAGACACTGCGAGGCGGGCTCTATGCCAGCGCGGCCGCACAGGCGCAGCCATCCAGACACCAAATGATGCCAGAAGACGGGCAGCGCTAAGTGTGCCTGGCCACGGGATAACATAACAGCGCAGGCTCCAGGACGGAATAAAACAACGCTGAGGAGCCGGTGCGCGGCGCCGGGGGGGTAGGAATGACGGCTGGGCTGCGTCACATTACGAAGGAAAGTCCCACCTCCGGGACGGTTTTACGGTATCAGTGGACACATTTTATAAGTGTTAAGTTCTGCGTGTGCAAGGAGCTAAACAAAAATAGCTACCTTTTCCTTGGGCAGCATTACTGCTGCACAAGGTGGCTCTTTCAGTAACAAACGCCTTGGGGGGGGGGGGACAGATTCCCTTACATTTCAGTTGTTGTGTCAGCGTGGCGGTCGCATGACACATTGCCGGCTACACAGCTGGGGATCAGCTGACGTTACTGAAACCCAATAACACTGGGTCGTATGTTTTGACTGTGCAGACGGCACGTCTGAGCCTCAACTGGCGGTGTTGGAGCCCAGGAATTTAAGTTCAGGTGGTAGAAAGATGAACACAACAGGAGACCTGGATAACGTATACAGTGACCTAATTATTCAATCAGGAGGAGGAGTGGCAAATTCCGGCGAGATCCAGGCCTTGTTCATTTTCAGGAAAGTAAGCCGGTCAACGTTATCGGAGGATAGTCGCATGCGACGGTCAGTTAGTACACCACCTGCAGCACTAAAGACACGTTCCGATAATACACTGGCCGCAGGGCAAGACAGCACCTCCAATGCATACTGGCTTAGCTCTGGCCATGTATCCAGCTTTGAGACCCAAAACTTGAAAGGGGAAGAGCCGTCTGGGAGTACAGCAAGAGGGCAAGACATGTAGTCTGTCACCATCTGACGGAACCGTTGCCTCCTGCTGACTGGAGCCGTCTGTGATGGTGTAGACTTTTGTGGCGGGCACAGAAAACTGTGCCACAGTTCGGCCATACTGGTCTTGCCTTGGGCAGAGGCACTGCTTCTGCTCCCTCTTTGTGCAGAGCCTCCACCACGGCCTGGACGCACTGAGCTGCTTTGGAATGCACTAGCAGCACTTCTCTCAGTTGGAATGGAGAAGATGATGGAATTGACCAGTGTGTCTTGGTACTCCCGCATTTTTCGCTCCCGGTTCAACGGTGTGATGAGGCTTTCTACGTTGTCCCGGTAGCGAGGATCGAGGAGGGTGAACACCCAATAATCAGACATGTTGAGAATGTGGGCGATGCGGCGGTCGTTTCTCAGGCACTGCAGCATGTAATCCACCATGTGCTGCAGACTGCCAACTGCCCAAGAAACGCTGTCCCCTGCTGGAGGCGTGATCTCTGCCCGCTCGTCATCACCCCACCCTCGCTGTACACACTGACTACTGGACAATTGTGTAACTCCCTCCTCTGGACGGATGTCTTCCTCCTCCATTGACTCCTCCTCATCCTCCTCACAAACGGTCCCCTGCCTACGCGTTTGTGAGGAACCACGTGGCGCTGACTGTCCAGAAGATGATGGAAATGGTGAATCCTCATCCTCCACCTCTTCCACAACATCATCCCTTAGCGCTTGCAGTGATTTTTCAAGCAGGCAGATAAGGGGGACAGTCATGCTGACTAGTGCATCATCTGCACTCGCCATCCGCGTGGAATAATCAAAGGGACGCAAAACCTGGCAGACGTCATTCATAGTGGCCCACTCTGTGGTTGTGAAGTCTGTACGGCGCTGACTGCGACTTTTTTGCGCCTGAAGCAGCTGGTACTCCATTACAGCTTGCTGCTGCTCACACAACCGCTCCAACATATGTAACGTGGAATTCCACCTGGTAGGTAGGTCACATATGATGCGATGTTCCGGCAGGCGGTGTCGGCGCTGCAGAGCCGCAATGCGCGCTTTTGCCGTGCTGGAACGCCGCAAGTGAGCACACTCTAGGCGGACCTTGTGCAGCAGTGCATCAAGATCCGGATAGTCCCTCAAAAAGCTCTGCACGACCAAATTGAGCACATGTGCCAGACATGGGATGTGAGTGAGGTTGCCGAGGCCCAGAGCTGCCACCAGATTTCGGCCATTATCACACACTACCATGCCTGGCTGGAGATTCGCTGGCACAAACCACACATCGCTCTCCTGCTTGATGGCATTCCAGAGCTCCTGCGCTGTGTGGCTACGATTCCCCAAGAAAATTAATTTCAAGACGGCCTGTTGACGTTTGGCCACGGCTGTGCTCATGTCGGTCGTAACAGGTACACGTTCATCACGGGTCCATGTGGAGGTGGACTGTGACGGCTCCTGCAGCGATGATTCTGAGGAACTGGTGTAAGAGGAGGAGTCAATGCGTACAGAATGGATTCCTGCAATCCTTGGAGTGGGCAGGACACGTCCTGCGCCACTCGCACGGTCTGTACCCGGCTCAACGACATTAACCCAATGGGCAGTGAGGGAAAGGTATCGCCCCTGTCCATGTTGACTGGTCCACGCATCGGTGGTGAGGTGGACCTTGCTACTGACGGCGTTCAGTAGCGCGTGTTTTATGTGTCCCTCCACATGCTTCTGCAGGGCAGGGACGGCTTGCCTGCTGAAGTAAAAGCGGCTGGGCACATTGTACTGTGGGACTGCCAATGACATCAAGTCACGGAAGCTGTCAGTCTCCACCAGCCTGAATGACAGCATTTCCAGTGACAGAAGTTTGGCAATGCCTGCAGTCAGAGCCTGTGCTCGTGGGTGGTTTGACGAGAAAGGCCGCCTTTTCTCCCATGCCTGTACTACCGATGGCTGTAGACTGGGCTGGGAGTGTGTGGATGACTGGGAAAGTGGCGCTGCGGGTGGAATTACAGCGGGTCTCTGGACAACAGGGGCAGAGGTTCTTCCACGGCGATCCTGGGAGGACGCCGAACCAGCTGCGTGTGAGGTAGAGGAAGAGGCAACACGAGCTGAAGAGGTGGTAGCTGCCGCTGTTGGTTGGCCTACCTCTTCAGTGTGTTTTTCTAACTCCGCCGGGTGCCTGTTGCGCACATGTTTCCACATGTTGGAGGTATTGAGGTTGCTGACATTTTTCCCTCTTTTGACTTTTTGATGACACACGTTGCATCTGACATAGCAAATGTCATCTGCAACTGTGTCAAAAAAGGACCAGGCACTGCAAGTCTTGGGAGCGCCCTTTTTGGCTTTTGGAAGAGACATGCTCCTAACGGGTGCCAAAGCGGAGGCTGCAGGATCCGCAGTCTTCCCCCTCCCTCTCCCTCTTTGGGCCGTACGGGGAATCTCTTCCTCAGAGCTGCTCCCACCACCTTCCTGTCCCTCACGCCAAGATGGGTCGAGGACCTCATCATCTACACTACCCTCTGCCCCCAACTGCTCCTCCTGGGTAGTCTCAGCAGCAGAGCACGCACCAGTAAGTGGCACCTGAGTGTCATCATCAGCTGATGCGGCCTGCGATGTGGTGACCGGAGCCACTGGCCCACCCGCCTCTTCAGAGGAAGACAGAAAAAGCTGTTGGGCATCACTGCACCCTGCCTCTTCTTCCATTTCTCCAATGCTGCTTGGCTGGCCCCCTGTTTCCAAGCCAAGAGATTCAGAGAACAGAAGTAGAGACGGCTCCTGTCCTGGGCTCTCTGTCTGCCTGGGCAATTTGGCAGGTGGTGAAGAGACAGATGGCTGCTCTCCAGTGCTCTGTGTCTGAGAGGATGTGGCACTAATGGAAGTTGATGCATTAGCTGCCATCCATCCGACAACAGCTTCAATTTGTTCTTCACGCAGCAGCGGTGTACGGCGCTCTGACACAAAGCTTCGCATGAACGACTGTTGCCTGGTGAATGTGGGTGCTGATGAGTCACCGGTGCCCGCAGCAGGCACAGAATCCCCACGTCCCCTCCCTGCTCCGCGCCCACGCCCACGTGCCTTACTCACTGCCTTCTTCATCTTGGTTGACTGATAAAGATAAGCAGAAAAGTACTAACGGATTTGTGTGCTTATTCCTGAGCAACTCCTCCTAACAGGTATAAGAAGCACTAATTATCTAAAGTGTGGACTAGACTTTAATATGAGCTAATGTGGCCTACAGAAATGTAAAGTGGTGTAACTGGTGTGTTTGGTGAACTGTATTATTTATTTATTTTTTGGGGGCTGAACTGACAACAGATAGAGCTGCAGTCACACGGAGACCGTGCAGACAGACGTAAACGGCGCTGCAAGGCCCAAAAACCCTCCTCTACTTTATCCTATGTAGTGTTTTTCCACAAATTAGCTGGAGACGGGTGGAAAGACACTAATAGGATTTTTTTAAATTAATTAGCAGCAGACTACACTACTTTGAAAAAAAAGAAAATTGATTTGGCGGTATGACGCAGTGAAAAACCCTGAGCTGGAGACAACCAGGCTACAGCTGCTCACAGATTACAGGGCGAGCTGCAGTCACACGGAGACCGTGCAGACAGCCGTAAACGGCGCTGCAAGGCCCAAAAACCCTCCTCTACTTTATCCTATGTAGTGTTTTTCCACAAATTAGCTGGAGACGGGTGGAAAGACACTAATAGGATTTTTTAAAATAAATTAGCAGCAGACTACACTACTTTGAAAAAAAAGAAAATTGATTTGGCGGTATGACGCAGTGAAAAACCCTGAGCTGGAGACAACCAGGCTACAGCTGCTCACAGATTACAGGGCGAGCTGCAGTCACACGGAGACCGTGCAGACAGCCGTAAACGGCGCTGCAAGGCCCAAAAACCCTCCTCTACTTTATCCTATGTAGTGTTTTTCCACAAATTAGCTGGAGACGGGTGGAAAGACACTAATAGGATTTTTTAAAATAAATTAGCAGCAGACTACACTACTTTGAAAAAAAAGAAAATTGATTTGGCGGTATGACGCAGTGAAAAACCCTGAGCTGGAGACAACCAGGCTACAGCTGCTCACAGATTACAGGGCGAGCTGCAGTCACACGGAGACCGTGCAGACAGCCGTAAACGGCGCTGCAAGGCCCAAAAACCCTCCTCTACTTTATCCTATGTAGTGTTTTTCCACAAATTAGCTGGAGACGGGTGGAAAGACACTAATAGGATTTTTTTAAATAAATTAGCAGCAGACTACACTACTTTGAAAAAAAAGAAAATTGATTTGGCGGTATGACGCAGTGAAAAACCCTGAGCTGGAGACAACCAGGCTATAGCTGCTCACAGATTACAGGGCGAGCTGCAGTCACACGGAGACCGTGCAGACAGCCGTAAACGGCGCTGCAAGGCCCAAAAACCCTCCTCTACTTTATCCTATGTAGTGTTTTTCCACAAATTAGCTGGAGACGGGTGGAAAGACACTAATAGGATTTTTTTGAATAAATTAGCAGCAGACTACACTACTTGGGAAAAAAAAAAAAAAAAAGGAACAGTATGAGGCAATGAACCACCCTCCCTGAACTGAATACAACCAGCTATGGATGGCCTATGTGGCTGCACTCAGACTGGAGACTGGGCTGCACTCACACACACACACACACAGACCCTGCAGATCGCTGTGAAAACAGCGCTACAAGGCAAAAGCAAGGTGAATAGTAGGTGAACACAGCGGTTGCTAAATTAGCCTTTGGAAAGCACAAAGAAGCAAATCGCTATCTCTAAACTGTCCCTCAGTCAGCAAACAGCGTCCTGTCACTAACTGAATTCACAGCAGAGTGATCGCAAAATGGCGCCAGCGACTTTTAAACTGCATCATGACATCATTACACCAGCCAATCACAGCCTTGCCAGTAGTTTCATGCCCTCCATGCTAAACAGGATGTGCCCACACTTGGAATCAATCTCATTGGCTGAATTTCTGCTTTTTGAATCTTAGAACTTCCGATTCCGGTATCCGATACGCGGCAAGTATCGGAATCCCGGTATCGGAATTCCGATACCGCAAGTATCGGCCGATACCCGATACTTGCGGTATCGGAATGCTCAACACTAGTTATCTAGCATAATACTTTTAAAGATCGGATTGTTCTGGACACGGCAATATCAAACATGTGTACTTTTTTGTTTATGTAATTTTCTTCACATGAAACGTGTATTTATTAGTGGATTTTTTAATTACTGTATTGTTATTTTGCAATGTTTGTTTTTCAATTTTTTTTTCATTTTTTTACCTAGTGTCTTTATGGGACTTTCACTTTTTTTTACTTTGATTGAAGGTATACTGCATTGCAATGCACTAGCATTGCACTGCATCATACCTATATTAAAAGCTTCTGACACCATGTTGTGAGCATTTTCTCAGAAGCTTTCTGTAGCTTGGTGACTTGGGGTTCATCATGATGACCCCCAGGTCACCGTGGCAACAATCAGGCCCCCACAATGATGTTGCAGGGATGCCGATCTGAAGGCAGAGGGGGCTCCCTTCCGTCTGCCTCACTCCTGAATGCTGTCATCACACTCGATTTAGGGGGTTAACAGCCAGGGGCGGGCCTGACACCGCTCCTGGTTGTTAGTGCAGATGCTCAGCCACAGGCAGAGCTGAGCTGCTGCATTGATCGTGCTGATATTTCGGCATCTCCTGCGCGATAATGCTGTGATCGGTCAGTCAGATCACAGCGATTTGCAGAGCCCAACAGCATGGGTACCCACACCTCTTCCTGTGCCTCTCAGCTGTCACATTCAGCTGTTGGCACTGAACTGTAACTGCATGTTTACACCTATAGTGACAGTTTAAATGCATAGCCCGTCCTGGTGCAGGAACTGACACCATGGCATGATGGGCTATGCCCATCATTGGATGTTAAGGGGTTAACTAAGTATGCTATGTTATTTAAATGTACTACAACTATTTCAGGTTTTACTTGCTGTAGGTTACATGTGTAAGGGGTTACAAAGACTGAGAAGACCCCCACCATTCTCTCGGTTAAATGTTCTAACTGTGTTTTACTACCTAATGCTGCTATGTATATTGTGTTATCCAGAGGTGTATCTAGGGTTTCTGGCACCCGGGGCAAGAATTCATTTTGGCGCCCCCCCTTCCTCCCAGGACATACGCGATTTGCACTTAGTCATGTACCCACAAGCTCCTCTCCCTAATGCTCTCAATGTTCAGTGAAAAACAGAGAAGCAGAAGAGAAGCTCGTTGTCACAGGACCATAAGTATGACAATCGCATATGAGTGAAGTGTCCATGTGACGACTACTGGAACCGGCAGAGCTGAATCCTGACATCGCAGGCTACTGAATTCTCACAACTAATGCACTGCACACTTTTAGGATTCTCCCTTGACAGTGGACAGTCATGTCAGCACAAGCATGTGATTTGTATACTTCTGACCACATTCCGACTAGACGTGCCCCGGCCTCGCTCAGTTCATTTTCATTGAGTGAGGCCACACATGTCTAGTCAGCACGTGACCGCATGCATGTAAATCACCAGCAGGAGAGAATCCTGACAGCGTGCAGAGCGCACTGTGAGAATTCAGAAGTCTGCAGTCACGAAGAATGACTGCAGACTCATTACAAACCTGGACATCCCCTTTAATGCTCCTAACATAAATAAAAACATGAGTTAGTCAGTATCACAAATAACATTTACATCCAGGTACCTTATAGATGACGTTGTCTCTGGAGTCGTTCTCCTTCTCTTCTTCATCTTGTCCAGACCCCATGATGAGTTTTCTCATCCACAGCCGTCTCTGCAGGCTTCCATCTTCTCTGCTCTTCTGCAGCAAATCTCCACATGACGCCCTTAAAGATACAAGTGTCATTATAATGCTCCTGAATAAAAAATTGCCCCTCACTATATTGTCTGCACAAAATATGACCCCCACATTGTCCCTCTTATGGTACATGCTCTTCACACTGACCTCTCCTTTCCATACTGGCCCCCTCTTCACACTGTCCTCTCATACTGTGTCCCCCTATAGGGCTCAGTATTTATACTGTACTCTCTCATCACACTCCCCCTCCTTGGTACAATGTCTCCTCCTGACTGTGCCCTTACACTGTCTGCCATGCTACGCCCCCACTACTCAGTTTCTATTCTGTGCCCACTCACTTTTCTCCCCCCATACTGTCTCCTCACACTATTCCCCTCCCTCCTCATACTGTCTACTCTCACATCCCTCCTGTTCACCGTACTGTCTCCTCATATATTTACCCCCTCACTTTCTATACTGCCTGCTCACCTGACTCCCCATACTATGTTTGCACACATCCCATCACCCTCATACATGTTTCCTCATACATGCCCTCATCCCCCAGTACTGTTTCCTCATACATGCCAACCCATTCCCCTGTACTGTTTCCGCATATATGCCCCCCATCTCCCCCTTTGCTCTTCATTTTGTGTCCTTAAATCCCCCCATTTCCTTTCCAAATCTCCCCACACAATAAATCCCCCCATTCCCCACACAGTATCATGTCGGACGCTGTTCACACTAGGGCGTTCGACAGACAGCGGTAATTCCGCTTTTGTCCACTATGTGCTCAGTGGCGTCGGCTAGATTTTATCTAGCTGGTCCGGGGTTAATTTAGCTGGTGCTCGGATTGGAAGCTGGGTCACGCCCACTGCCTTTAAATAGTTCTTCTGAACATTGGGCGTTGCCGATTATAGCTTCTGTCTTGTGCTTGGTTATCTCGGTCTGGAGTGGTGATCTAGGAGAAGGAGTATCGTATCTGGTGGTGTATTTCCTTTTGTCATATTTTCTCCATCCTATATTTGTATTTGTTTTGCCCTGTGCATTTATAGTGTATTCCTGTGTGACTGCGGCGTGGTTCATATTTTCCGTTATCCTTGTCTGTGCTAACTGTGGGTATTGGTGTGTGGTCTCTTCACTGGGTGGTGGGTGGTCGTTTCAGCTTAGGGTTGAAACAGGAGATAGGGTGAGGATGGAGGCCCAGACATGCACACCATCAGTGTAAACTCTGGGAGAGGGTCAGTCAGGATTTCCCTAGTCTGAGGGAAATCGCAGGGGCCCGGGTTATTAGCTCTTGCCTACCTAGGCTTCCCGTGACACACAGCTCCTCATCATTCCCCTCATTCCGCACACAGCATCTCATCATCCCCCTATTCCCCACACAGCGTCTCATCATCACCCCATTCCCCACACAGCATCTCATCATCCCCTATTCCCCACACAGCGTCTCATCAGCCCCCCATTCCCCACACACAGCGTCTCATCATCCCTCCATTCCCCACACAGCATCTCATCATCCCCCCATTCCCCACACAGTGTCTCATCATCCCCTATTCCCCACACAGCGTCTTATCAGCCCCCCATTCCCCACACAGCATCTCATCATCCCCCCATTCCCCACACAGCGTCTCATCATCCCCCCATTCCCCACACAGCCCCTCACCATCATCTTCCCTATGCAGCCCCACTCAAGTAACATCAACCCCTTTCCAAATTACATCCTGAGAGCCTCACACCGAGTCCTGCGTCATCATTCCCTTGTACAAGTGTCCATGGTGCAGCCCCTCTCCTCACACGGCTCGATGCTGCAGCCCCTCGATCCTCTCCTCGCACGGCTCCTCATTTCCGGCTTCTCTTCTCCACCAGAAGCTTCCTGCAATCGACTCCTCCCCCTCAAGAAATCAACTCCAATTTAGACGCTGCCCTGCAGTCAGATCTTCAATTGTACTCATGTTTGTAAGATACGAGTACAATTGAATACTGTGAGTCGGCGCGCTGCAGCTTCTCTGTGCCGGCTGTCAGATTGACAGTCGGCACAGAGAACAGCTGACTTCCAGACCGGGGGTGGCAGAATGCAGCCGCCGGGGGAAACACTGCGGACCGCGGCATTAGGTGGCCCGACTGCGCCCCCTGCCGGCTGCGCCCGGGGCACATGCCCCGGTTGCACCCCCCTAGATACGCCACTGGTGTTATCTACCTAATTGCTGTGATGTGTATATTGTGAATAGGGAAAGTGTAGTACATTAATTAAGACACTAGATGGGGGTACAATAGTGTACACAGTTCACATAGGAGGAGTCTACTGTGGTTAAGCTAGGAGCATTTCCTGATCATAGTGAGTAGGGCCAAGGAGCCCAGACAGTCCTGCGGCGCCTAGCGCCCAGGACAACATAGTGATCCTCTAACGTTCACGTGATAAGAGCCCAGCCATCCAGAGCTTGGGAATTGGAGATTACAGCAGCACAGGAACGCAAGTGGCTCTAACATGTGGAAGCTTACTACATGGGCAGAAGCCCTTATGTCTGGTGCAAAACAGGCAGGGAAATTCCTAAAAGTAGTGAGTGTGGACAGGGAGGACACTGCAGTCCTGAACCAGATGGCACGAGCCGGGAACATGCCGAAGGACATGAGGGAGAGCACAGGGAAAGAGAAGAATACCAGCTGTGTGGAACCCTACGTCGATGCTGTAACGGATTTGGACGTGCGGAGAAAAGGTTCCAGCAAAGTTGTCTGTTTTAATTTGATCTTGGACTCTGTCTCTTTATACTTAACAATGCCAGCAGGAGAACTTCAGCAGCCCCGATGGGACCCGGACGGTGCAGAAGGTGGAGCAGAAGGTATGCTGAGAAGGGGACATTGTATTCATGTGATGGGGAACCAAGGCACAATTGAGCAATATATGTCAGCCACAACTACGGCCCTGCTACCCCTCACATATGCTCTTTTTTTTTCTTGGGTTTTGTCTATGAAATGGCCACAGTGTGAATGTGCTCTTACTCTTCGCACACTTACCAGCTTATAATCCAGATCAGTTTGTTGTTTTACTATTGTAAATTATTTGTTAAATTCTTTTTATTATTTATGCTTATCTGTTATACAGGGCAATTGTATGTTTTTTTTAAATGGCTGCCTTACTAAATACAAAAACTCATCCTAAACACAAAGCACGTGTGAATAGTGAAAGTTTTTCTGCTTTCTCTGGCCATAAGCTATAAGGAGCCACAGAAGGGATTGTGTGCATGTCAACGCTGAGACAACATCGAAAGCTGCAAGGTCATTCCATAGTAATAAACTGCATGACATTATGAAGCCACACGAATAGGGAACCAGTTGTCAGACACAACAGAATTCCCCAAAGAGAATTACTCTCTGTCTTCCTGATCATTGTATAAACAGGGCTGTTATCTAAGGGACAACGTTTCTCCCTGTGGAGAGTGAAAAGCAAGGCCTTGGCATGTCAGAGTGAGGAGACTTATGTATGCCATGATGCTCCTCTGGGAAATTTAATATGCAAATTTCCTTTTTCAGAGTGAAAGAGGATTTAAACTCTAGTGCCACCTATTGGAAGTACCAATCATTCAAGTCAACATCGACCCTTTAACAAGCCTTGCTACATGACTTAGGATAAGTGTATTGGGGTTTAGCCCCTCATCAGTGCAAAGTATGAGATTCAATTTGGCTAGGTGAATTTCCCAGAGGATCATGCATGGTGTATATAAATCTCTTCACTCTGACATGCCAGGCCTTGCTTGTCACTCTCCACAAGAGGTAAGGTAAGGTCTTTAATATTAGACAGTGTAGGTTCCGTCCCGATCAGGGGCACATTGACGATGGTGGGATGGCTTTTATGCTATTTTTGATCAAAAACAGTATTACTAAGACCCAACCCTGAGTTATTTAAATGCACTTTTGCATTTTACTTATTTGGTTACAGCAGGGTTTTTGCTCATTTTGTTTCTTGTAAGTTTTGTGTGCTTTATGGCCAATGTGAACATGTGTTTATGTGCTGCACATATGCTAACTTAATCCAAGTTCAATTTTTGTGTTTACTCTCCACAAGAAGAAACGTTACACCTTAGATACCAGTTTTAAGCCTCTCACCTTTCCAAATCAGATCTCATACTTTGCACTAAGGGTAACAGGAGAAATTGCACTACACAATTTGTAGTGCAATTTCTCCTGAGTTTGCAGATACCCCATATGAGTGAGAAAACTACTGTTTGGGTGCATGGCAGGGCTCGGAAGGGAAAGAGCATCATTTGGCTTTTTGAATGAAAAATTTCCTGGAATCATTAGCGGATGTCATATCCTATTTGGAGAGCCCCTGATGTGCCTAAACAGTGGAAACCCCTCACAAGTGACCTCATTTTGGAAACTAGACTCCTCAAGGAATGTATTTAGCTGTGTGATGAGCATCTTAACACCAAGGTGGTTCATAGAAGTTTATAACGTTGAGTCGTGAAAATAATAAAATCACATTTTCCTCACAAAAATGTTATTTTACCCCCACATTTTGCATTTTCATAAGCACAACAGGAGAAATTGCACCAAAAAAATTTGCTGTGCAATTTCTCCTGAGTACACAATACCTCATATGTGGGTGAATACTACTTTTGAGGCACAGTGCAAAGCTCAGAAGGGAAGAGGTGCTATATTGGAATTCAGATTTTGCTGGAATGGTTTGAGGGTGCCATGACACATTGGCTGAACCCCTTAGGTGCCAGAACAACAGAAAACCCCTATATGTGAACTCATTTTACAAACTACACTCCCCAAGGAATTCATTTTTTTGTAATCGGGAAATATTTTTCAGGCACAGTGCAAGGCTCAGAGGGCTAAGAGTGCCAGATTTTACTGTTATGGTTTGCAGGTGCTATGACCCACTTGGAGAGCACAAGAGGTGCCAGAACAGCATAACGCCCCCATAAGTGACCCCATTTTACAAACTACACCTCTCAATGAATTCATCTAGGGGTGCAGTGATCATATTGACGCCACAGGTGTGTCACAGAATTTTATTCCATTGGACAGTGAAGAAAAAATTATGGTGGTAGTGGGTAAAAATGGCACCATAATTTGTCCCATAATTTCTACTGAACATGTCAATAACCCATATTTGGCTGTACAGTACTACTTAGTCATAAGGAGAGACTCCATTTGTCTCCTGGAGCGCAGATTTTCCTAGAACAGTTTCTAGACTCCATATACAGAGCCCCTAATTTCTAGAAGCGCAGAATCCCCTCTCAAGTGACCCCATTTTGGAAACTATACCCCTTCATGAATTTATCTACAGGTATAGTGATGATTTTGACTCCATGGGTGTTTTCCAGAAGCAAGCAGCAATGAATGTTGCCGAGTGAAAATTGCAAATTGCCGTTATAGTGACCAGTACGTTATAGTGACCAGTATGTTGCAGTCACCAGTACGTTATGCCCAGCCCGTGCTTCTGAAAGCATGCACCCGTAGGTTAGACGGGCTCTCATTGCTTCAGAAATGCCAAATGTGGACACAATATGTTGTTCAGGTACACTGTGGGGCTCAGAAGGGAGGGAGTGCATTTGGATTTGGGAACCGAGAATTTGCTGAATTTTTTTTGGGGGGTGAAAAGCCATATAGCTTTTCCAGAGCCTTTGTGCTACCAGTAATGTGGAAGCCCACTATTTTCCCATTAGCAAATGGCAGACCTGAGTGAGGGCTTGCTTTTTTTGTGGATTGAGTTGAAGCTTTTATTGGGAACATTTTACATAACATTTGGGATCACATGTATCCGGCGCTCTACACTGACCACTTACTTTGGGATTTCCATCTACATCTCTGAGTGATGTGATTCAGCTGAAACCCCTGAGAGATCCATTCACTATAATGAGGCAGCAGAGTTACTCTGGACTCCGTCTGGCCTCTGTTCAGCGGTGCCCTTTTTTTCAGAAGTGCAAAAAACTGTGGCTGACGACACTTTCATGCAATTCTAAAAAGACAGATACTGCCGGATCACAGGTCAGATGGCATCCACTGTGCTTCCATCTGCCTCATTATAGGGAATCTTCTTCCAGAGGTTCCATCTGAATCACGTATTTTGGAGATTTACAAACTGGTGCAAGCGGTCACAGCAGAGCACAGAGCGCAGGATAAATGTGAGCAGAGCCTTAATGCAATCCTTGGGAAGCAGAATGAAAATATCAACAACAGGTGAAGAATTGGTTTTATTTATTTTTTAAGCCGTTCCTCGTGCGGTATAAGTGACTTTATTCCATGGGTCAGTGTGATTACAGCGATACCAGATTTATATTGGATTTTTATGTTTGGCTGCTGTCACACCATAAAAGACTCTTTAACACACACTAAATAATTTTTGCATCACCACATTTTGAGAGCTATAATATTTCCATATTTTGGCCCTCAGAACCATGTGAGGGCTTGTTTTTTGCTGGACGAGTTGATGTTTTTACCATTTTCGGGCACATGACATTTTTTGATCGCTTATTCTATTCCAATATTTTTGAAGGCAGAATAAAGAAAAACCAGCAATTCAGGAATTTCTTGGCACTTAGTGCCAGGTGTCAGTTGTCAGAATCAGCTGACACGCGGCGGCGATCACCCACGCATAGCCAGTGTGTGTTGGCGATCGCGATGCTGTAATAATCCATCCCTGGTCAGAGAGGCCTAGGGCACAGGGACGGATTATTACATCAGATGTCAGAAAGGGGTTAAAATGTATTTTAGTGGTCCTTGTTCACAATAAAGGAAAAATAAAAAATAGTGAAAAACAAACACATTTAGTTTTTTTCTACCTATTTTCCCTGTTGTATAAAGAATATAAAAATTATATATCTTATAAAAAAGAGGCAAACGTTATTTGAATATCTGAATAAGAAAAAATGTAGCGCTCTTATAGCCACATATATGAAAAAAGGTGAAATGCAAGGAAAGTTGAGTATTATTTATAATTTTTAAGATTAATCTTTTTTTTTTTGCCCAGCTTGGTAGACATTATTAATTTTTGATTTAAGAAATAAAAACATTTGGAATTTTTGGTATACAAAAAAAATAGTTTTAAGAATTAGAAACGATAAAGAAAAAGAGAACATCCAAAAACCCAAACCACCCCATGACCGAGAAGAGAAAAACTATCCTATCATTATCTAGGTACCATAAATCATTTTTAGCCATACCGCGATGTATATATTTTTTGGATGTTATATGATGTGAAATATTGCTGTTAACATGTTTGCCTTTGAGCAATCATGAAGGCGTTCCATATGGCCATATTGGACAATAACCCAGGAAAGAAAGAAGTATTCAGTCCCATTTGGGCTTTTTATTTTGTAATTGGAATTTCTTGCCAAGATAAGCAGAGGCCATCTGCTATTATTGTTCAGCTCAAACAAGCGACAAACAGAGCTGACTTCTCTACTTGGATAGTAATGTTGTTTTAAGGGCAGTAATACATCAATTAGAACATGGAATTTATTTGTTGTGCAGAATGTCAACTAAACGCTGTATGTCATTAGATAACATTATCAGTTTTAAGCATAATTTATATCAGTTATATACAGTAGTACATACAGAAATGTTACATTCCTTTACTTATCATTTAAACCCTTCTGTATTAGTAAGAACAAAAAAATGACTTGTAAAGACAGTCATGCCCTTCTTTTTTTCGATGTCACGCCCAAGACATTTTAACAAAGCAGTGTGGATGGGCCGGTTTAGCATGCTGGCAGCAAGGAAACCATGACTGGTCCCTACTGCAACATCACTCAGATGACTGCAATAATCTAACACAAATCTTCATCATTACTTAACACTGGACAATGTTTAAATGAACATATAGTGTAGCAGCATACTGATGATTTAGTCACATAAATGTTTTTGACAAGTTGTCTAGAAAGATATTGAGAGATAGTTACTAAGCTAAATTGTAAATTTGTTCTAAAAATCATGCTGTGCACCAAATGCTTATATTCTATACACCACATTTGTTAAGTGTTTTTACCACTTTTGGCACATTGTTCAGCAATGGACATGACCTCATGATAGGATGATAATGTGAGTGTCTTTTGGGGAAAGGGCAACATCTTAAATTGTATTTCCAAAAAATGTGACTCCAAAACTTTTTAGCGAATTTTGAGGACAAATTAAAGCAGCTAATAGGTTGTGTAGCGCAGGCGTCCGTGCAAGCTGCTCCTCTCCCCCTACAGGGATGCTGACTCACCACCACGGACCCTGTCCAGCTCTTCCTCCTCCTTCCTCTCCAGCCGCTGCCCGGGGTCCACACATGGTGCACAGATTCCAGGGCACTGTGCTTAGGGTGTGCATGTTCCCTCCTTCTTAAAGGGGCTGCACGCACTATTCTAAAGTGTTCTAATGTGTCCCCAGCCAATGGCTGGGAGACACTTATTTAAACAACCTCCATCTGAATGGAGGTGCCTATGCAATGTTTTCAATAATAATAATAATAATAATTTTATTTCTATAGCGCCAACATGTTCCGCAGCACTTTATATTTTAGAGAGACTTGTACAGTCAATAGACATTACAGCATAACAGCAAACACATAGATCAAAACAGATACCAAGAGGAATGAGGGACCTGCTCGCAAGCTTACAATCTATGAGAAAAAGGGGAGACACGAAAGGTGGATGGTAACAATTGCCTTCATTGTTCGGACCAGCCATAGTGTAAGAATCGGTTGTTCATATAATGCTACATGAACCGGTTATCGGCCCAAGTATGTAACAGTACAGACACAGAGGGCTATTAAATGCATCAAGCATGTGAGAACATGATATGAGGAACCTGGTTATGGTAAAAATTTTGAATGGGCGGTAGGTCAGTCTGAACAAATGCGTTTTTAGGGCACGCTTAAAACTATGGGGATGGGGATTAATGTATTAACCTGGGTAGTGCATTCCAAAGAATTGACGCAGCATGTGAAAAGTCTTGGAGACGGGAGTGGGAGGTTCTGATTATTGAGGATGTTAACCTCAGATCATTAGCAGAACAGACGGCACGGGTAGGGTGGGAGGCTTAGACGAGGGAGGAGATGTAGGGTGGTGCTGAACCATGGAGTGTTTTGGGGGTGAGGGTAATACGTTTGTACTGGATTCTGGAGTGGATGGGTAACCAGTGTAATGACTGGCACAAGGTAGAGGCATCGGTATAACGATTGGTGAGGAATATGATCCTGGCTGCAGCATTCAAGACAGATTGGAAAGGAGACAGTTTGGTAAGAGTGAGACCAATTAGTAGAGTTACAATAGTCCAGATGAGAATGAATAAGAGAAACAGTAAGAGTTTTTGCAGTCAAAAGTAAGAAAGGGTCAAATTCTAGAAATGTTTTTGAGGTGCAGATAACAAGAGCGAGCCAGTCCGCTACTAACTGCTAGTTCCACTAGTGTCTGCCCACCCCTAACCATACCTGTTAATTCTTGCTTAGTTCATGTCAGTCTTTGCTAGTACATGCCTTGTCAGTCAGTATTTCAACCAGAACCACCTGCACCAGCTGTGCCAATTGTATATCAGCAGGACCTGCCTCCACCTAACAGTGCCAGTCTATATATCAGTCGGACCCGACTGCACATTCCGTGCCAGTCTGTATACCAATTAGATCTGTCAGCATCTGTGATTCCTATGTTCTTGCCATTCCTGCCTGTATCAGTTGTACTCTCCTTCTGGACGATTCCAGCTTCCTGTACACTGGAAGTCAGCTGCCGCACGTCCAAGGTCTGTCCTGGAGTAGTACCTGGTGTTCATCAGGAGCCAAGCCTAACCCCACCATCAGGGGCTCTAATGAAAAGTCAGGTGCTCACCTAGTCACGCCCTTCCAGGCTCTCCTCAGACCACAGCACAGTGGTTCCACCACTCCAGTTACAGTTTGCCCAGGCTATGGAATCTGCTGGCTCTCAGGCTTCCTCTTTCTCAGATCTGTACCAGGAGATCACCCACCAGAAAGACCAGCAGGATAAAATACTCTCCTATCTGCAGACAGTAGCCACTTGTCTAGATACGCTGACAACTCCAGCTGCATCCGCACCAACCCAAGCTATGACTACATCTGCTGTGACCCATCAGCCTTCATCTATGTACCAGGTTCCAGACCCCGTCTGCCAGCTCCTCCATGCTATGGTGGTGACCCTGTTTATTAATTAATGCATGCTCCAGTTTGAACTCTTGGCTCATCAGTTCGTTTTAGATCAGGCCAGAGTGGCTTTCATCATATCCCATCTCACTGGCAAAGCTCTTCCGTGGCTCAATTCCCTATGGAAGAGAGGGAAACCTCTTGTTTCAAACCTTAAGTCCTTTCTTGAAGCCTTCCATAACTTCTTTTCCTTCACATCATCTTCTCTGCTTGGATGGTGCCATGGAAACCTTACAGCGGCCAGTACATTGTTCGTTTCCATACCCTGTCATCCGAACTCACCTGAAATATAAGGCTCTGGTGGCCACCTTCTGAGAGAGCCTTTCTGGGCAAATCAATGACTAGCTGGCTGGTTGCAATATACCCACCTCACTGGATGACCCTGGTGTCTATTGCAACTCGGATCAACATCAGGTTTCAGGAGTATTCCAAGGAAATCATCTGTGAAAGAGGACCTGTGAGCCTGTCTCCTACCCCTCAAAGGCCACTCATACAGCAAGCCACAACCTTGGCATCCTCCCAAGAGTCCATGCAAATTGACCGGGTGAAGATGGTCAAGCATTGTCAGGAGGCATATCTTGCCGAGGGAAGGTGCCTCTATCAAGGCCGTCTTGAGCATGTAATCCACTCCTGCCCAGAGAGATTGGAAAACTGCAGAGCCTAGGGTTTTTTGGAGAAGCCATGCTGGGCGAGAATTGCACCTCTCCATCACTGACTCTGTCTCTATCTGTTTCCTGTGGCAACATCCATTTTGTTGAGTCGGACTACCTGGACTCTGGTTCTGCAGGTAATCTCATCCAACAGACCGTTGTGAAGTGGTATATAATTCAATCCACAGTCCAAGATGCATTGGTGGTTTAATCGGTGGATGTTAAACCTCTTTGCGAGACCATTCTATTCATTACTGAGCCTGTGGAACTTTGGGTAGGAATGCTACACTCAGAGAAGATTCCTCTCTCTTTGCAGTTGGGTCTGTCTCAGTCTCTGGTTCTAGGTCTGCCATGACTGCAAAAACACAAGCCTGTCTTGGATTGGAAATTAGGAGAATTACTCCGTTGGGGATATAAGTGCCATAAAAGTTGTCTAATTCCTATTCGTCCAGCTTGACCTCTGACTCCTCCACATAATTTACCTGGCATGTCTGCTACATATTGGACGTATGCTGATGTAGCGCCCCCATGGAGTAGGGCAATGGGGTACTAGTTACCGGGTCTATCTCTCTCTCTGGATCCTGGGGTTGTCACGGTGGCCCGACCCGGTCCGTGGCCCTTTGAGGGGCGCCCAAAATTAAAGGTGTAGTTTGTCTGGTGTTCGTGACACCACCTGTGGTACTCGGTCAGGATGACCGATGCTGCTTAGGGGTCCGCTGGGGTGATGGAATGGCAGCTAGATGGTATACCTTCCCACAGGTGAAGTAGGTCCCCAGAGCTTCCCAGATGTGTAGGTGGTGATGGTGGATGATGTAAGGCGCAGTAAATAACGAGGACACAAAGGTTGCAGTCTCTTTACCTTTTACTTAAGACTTCGGAGTCCACAGTCCAGAGTACCGTTCACAGGGCAGGTGAAATCCGGCCGGTCCGAAGGCACATCCAGAGTTCCCTGAATCAGGTGGAAATCAGTAGCCTTCCTACTAGCGCCTGTGTGTTGCAGTACCTCCCTGCTAAGCACCACGGGATAGTCCTCACAACCTTCGTGGATGTTTCTGATTTTTTCTCTCTGTCCCCCAGATGGTATGGATAGGACAACCCGTATGATGGGGTAGGCCTGGAGCTATTTTATAGGGACCCTAGCGTAGCCCCTCTCCCACAATTTTGCCTCCGTGTCTTCTTAGGTATTAAGGTTGGGCAGCCAACTTGGAATTAACTGTCCTGCCGATTTCTGAAGTAATACGTAGAGATAATTACTCCCTTGGTGTTCTGGCCATCGGCTACGCGCCTCAGAAGGAGGCTGCCGATCTTGGGGCAGGTCTCCTCCCGGTATTATCTCCTCGTGCTGTGACTTCGTTTCTCACTCTCCACAATACCCTTCGCTTCGTGTCCTTTCTTAGGATGCTGCCGCAATGGGTGCAGGCGCAGCTCCGTAATGCTCTATCTCGTGCTTGGCCTCTGTCAGGATCCCACCCCTGACAGGGACCCTCTGTCTGCAGCTCAGATGTTCCTCCTTCTCCCCCTGTCTGCCTGACAGGTCCTCTCTGGGTCGAACCCAGGGAGCTTCTCCCTCTCTTCCTATCCAACCCACCAGTTTTACCCGTGTGTGAGGAGTGCCCTAATAGATAGAAGCAAGGCTCCCCCTGGTGGACTGCAGTGTGAAGTGTAGTGTGTGACTTGTGATACCTGATCAGATGAACTCCTTTAGTACCATCAGATGTAATATCACTCCCCCTGGTGGGAGGGCAACATTACAGCAACGACCAGGACTCTGGGGCGCTGCACTCCCTGTTGTGATCCTAATGGCAGAGGATCTCAGGGTCTTCAGCAAAGTCTGCAAACATAAAAACTAGCTCTTAGGGAGGTGGTAACTGAGCTGACCACATACCTGATCCTAGCCCACAACTAATAGCAGCCGGGGAACGTACCTACGTTGGTTCTAGACGTCTCGCGCCAGCCAGAGATCTAACTAACCCTTTCAGAGAAAATACAGACCTCACTTGCCTCCAGAGAAAGGTACCCCAAAGTAGATACAGGCCCCCAACAAATAATAACGGTGAGGTAAGAGGAAAGGACAAATGTAAGTATGAACTAGACTCAGCAAAGAGAGGCCCACTAAATAATAGCAGAAATATAGAAAGCGGACTTATGTGGTCAGCGAAAAACCCTACAAAAATATCCACGCTGAATATCCAAGAACCCCCGTACCGACTAACGGTATGGGGGGAGAATATCAGCCCCCTTAGAGCTTCCAGCAAAATCAGGAATCACATTATGAACAAGCTGGACAAAAAACAGAATAATACAAATAACAAAAAAACAAGAAAGCAGGACTTAGCTTATGTTGCAAAAATCAGGACCAGTAGACAAGAGCAACCAAAGAAGGACTGATTACATGGATGCCAGGCAATGGACTAAGACTCCAGGAAGTTTAAATAGAAACACCCAGAGTCTTAACGAACCAGGTGACTACCAACCTGGGGAAAGAGTATCCAAGAGCCATACCGCTAGTGACCACAAGAGGGAGCCAAAAAGTATAGTTCATAACAGTACCCCCCTTTAAGGAGGGGTCACCGAACCCTCACTACGACCACCAGGGCGATCAGGATGGGCAGCGTGAAAGGCACGAACCAAATCGGCCGCATGAACATCAGAGGCGACCACCCAGGAATTATCCTCCTGACCATAGCCCTTCCATTTGACCAGATACTGAAGCCTCCGTCTAGAGAGACGAGAATCTAAGATCTTCTCCACCACATACTCCAACTCGCCCTCAACCAAGACCGGAGCAGGAGGGTCAACAGCAGGAACCACAGGCACAATGTACTGCCACAACAAAGACCTATGGAACACATTGTGAATGGCAAACGACACAGGAAGATCCAAACGAAAAGACACCGGATTAAGGACCTCCAAAATTCTATAAGGACCAATAAAGCGAGGCTTAAACTTAGGAGAGGAAACCTTCAGAGGGACAAACCGAGAAGACAACCAAACCAAATCCCCAACACGAAGTCGGGGACCCACACCGCGGCGGCGGTTGGCAAAACGCTGAGCCTTCTCCTGTGACAACTTCAAGTTGTCCACCACATGATTCCAAGTCCGCTGCAACCTATCAACCACGGAATCCACCCCAGGACAGTCAGAAGGCTCAACATGACCCGAGGAGAAACGAGGATGAAAACCAGAGTTGCAGAAAAATGGCGAAACCAAAGTAGCGGAACTAGCCCGATTATTGAGGGCAAACTCAGCCAATGGCAAGAAGGTCACCCAATCATCCTGATCCGCAGAAACAAAACATCTCAAATAAGCCTCCAGCGTCTGATTAGTTCGCTCCGTTTGGCCATTAGTCTGAGGATGAAAGGCAGACGAGAACGACAGATCAATGCCCATCTTAGCACAAAAAGATCGCCAGAATCTGGACACAAACTGGGATCCTCTGTCAGACACGATATTCTCAGGAATGCCGTGCAAACGAACCACATTCTGAAAAAACAAAGGAACCAGATCGGAAGAGGAAGGCAACTTAGGCAAGGGCACCAAATGGACCATCACACACCAAACGATCACACACCACCCAGATGACAGACATTCCCTGAGACACCGGAAGATCTGAAATGAAATCCATGGAAATGTGTGTCCAAGGCCTCTTCGGGATGGGCAAGGGCAAAAGCAACCCGCTGGCACGAGAACAGCAAGGCTTAGCCCGAGCACAAGTCCCACAGGACTGCACAAAAGAACGCACATCCCATGACAAGAAAGGCCACCAAAAGGACCTAGCCACCAAATCTCTGGTACCAAAAATCCCAGGATGCCCTGCCAACACCAAGGAATGAACCTCGGAAATAACTCTGCTGGTCCATTTATCAGGAACAAACAGTCTATCAGGTGGACAAGAGTCAGGTCTACCAGCCTGAAATCTCTGCAACACACATCGCAAATCAGGAGAAATGGCCGACAAAATCACTCCCTCTTTAAGAATACCAGCCGGCTCTGAGACTCCAGGAGAGTCAGGCACAAAGCTCCTAGAGAGAGCATCAGCCTTCACATTTTTTGAACCAGGCAGGTATGAGACCACAAAGTCAAAACGGGAGAAAAACAATGACCAACGAGCCTGTCTAGGATTCAGGCGTTTAGCAGACTCGAGGTACATCAGATTTTTGTGATCAGTCAAGACCACCACACGATGCTTAGCTCCCTTGAGCCAATGACGCCACTCCTCAAGTGCCCACTTCATGGCCAACAACTCCCGATTACCAACATCATAGTTCCGCTCAGCCGGCGAAAACTTCCTGGAAAAGAAAGCACATGGTTTCATCACAGAGCAACCAGAGCCTCTCTGCGACAAAACAGCTCCTGCACCGATCTCAGAAGCATCCACTTCAACCTGAAAGGGAAGTGAGACATCAGGCTGGCACAGAACAGGCGCCGAAGTAAACCGGCGCTTCAGCTCCCAGAAGGCCTCAATGGCCGCAGGAGCCCAATTAGCGACATCAGAACCTTTCTTGGTCATATCCGTCAGAGGTTTAACAACGCTAGAAAAGTTAGCAATAAAACGACGGTAGAAATTAGCAAAACCCAAAAACTTCTGAAGACTCTTAACAGACGTGGGTTGAGTCCAATCATGAATAGCTCGGACCTTGACTGGGTCCATCTCCACAGCAGAAGGGGAAAAAATAAAACCCAAAAAAGAAACCTTCTGCACTCCAAAGAGACACTTTGAGCCCTTCACAAACAAAGCATTATCACGCAAAACCTGAAACACCATCCTGACCTGCTTTACATGAGAATCCCAATCATCAGAAAAAACTAAAATGTCATCCAGATAAACAATCACAAATTTATCTAGATACTTCCGGAAGATGTCATGCATAAAGGATTGAAACACTGAAGGAGCATTAGAGAGCCCAAAAGGCATCACCAAGTACTCAAAATGACCTTCGGGCGTATTAAATGTAGTTTTCCATTCATCTCCCTGCCTAATGCGCACAAGGTTGTACGCACCACGAAGATCTATCTTGGTGAACCAACAGGCACCCTTAATCCGAGCAAACAAGTCCGACAATAGTGGCAGAGGGTATTGAAATTTAACCGTGATTTTATTCAGAAGCCGATAGTCTATACAAGGTCTCAAAGATCCGTCTTTCTTGGCCACAAAAAAGAATCCCGCACCAAGAGGGGAAGAGGATGGACGAATATGTCCTTTCTCCAAAGACTCCTTTATATAAGAACGCATCGTGGCATGCTCAGGTACCGACAGATTAAATAATCGTCCCTTAGGAAACTTACTACCAGGAATCAAATCTATAGTGCAGTCACAGTCCCTATGAGGAGGAAGAGCACTGGACCTGGACTCACTGAACACATCCTGATAGTCAAGCAAATACTCAGGAACTTCTGAAGGAGTGGAGGAAGCAATAGACACCGACGGGGAATCGCAATGAATTCCCTGACAACCCCAACTTGACACAGACATAGCCCTCCAATCCAGAACAGGATTATGAGCCTGTAACCATGGCAGACCCAAAACGACCAAATCATGCATCTTATGCAGAACAAGAAAACGAATCACCTCCCGATGTTCAGGAGTCATGCACATGGTCACTTGTGTCCAATACTGCGGTTTATTCTCCGCCAATGGCGTAGCATCAATTCCTCTAAGAGGAATAGGATTTTCCAAAGGCTCCAGGACAAAACCACAGCGCCTGGCAAACGACAGGTCCATAAGACTCAGGGCAGCGCCTGAATCCACAAACGCCATAACAGGGTAGGAAGACAATGAGCAAATTAAAGTCACAGACAAAATAAATTTAGGCTGCAAGTTACCAACGGTGACAGGACTAACAAACTTTGTTAGGCGTTTAGAGCATGCTGATATAACATGTGTAGAATCACCACAGTAAAAACACAACCCATTCTGACGTCTATGATTTTGCCGTTCAGTTCTAGTCTTTATTCTATCACATTGCATTAAATCAGGCGTCTGTTCAGACAACACCGCCAAAGGATTAGCGGATTTGCGCTCCCACAAACGCCGATCAATCTGAATGGCCAGCGTCATAGAATCATTCAGACTTGTAGGAATGGGAAAGCCCACCATCACATTCTTAATGGCTTCAGAAAGGCCATTTCTGAAATTTGCGGCCAGAGCACACTCATTCCTCTGAGTAAGCACGGACCATTTACGAAATTTTTGGCAATACACTTCGGCTTCATCCTGGCCCTGAGAAATAGCCAGCAAAGCCTTCTCTGCCTGAATTTCAAGATTGGGCTCTTCATAAAGCAATCCGAGCGCCAGAAAAAACGCATCAATATTCGCCAATGCCGGATCTCCTGGCGCCAATAAGAAAGCCCAATCCTGAGGGTCGCCCCGCAAGAAGGAGATAACAATTTTAACTTGCTGAGCTGAGTCTCCAGATGAACGAGGTCTCAAAGATAGAAACAATTTACAATTATTCCTAAAATTCCTAAATTTAAATCGATCTCCAGAGAACAGCTCAGGAATAGGAATCTTAGGTTCTGACATAGGACTGCTAGTAACAAAATCCTGAATGCCCTGCACACGAGCAGCAAGCTGATCCACACTAGTAATCAGAGTTTGCACATTCATGTATGCAGCAGAGTTTCAAGCCATTCAGAGATAAAGGGGAAGGAAGAAAAAAAAACAAACTCAGAACTTTTTATTTTAATCCCACTTCTGCAATGCATTAACTATTCACTGGCCTGGCATACTGTTGTGATCCTAATGGCAGAGGATCTCAGGGTCTTCAGCAAAGTCTGCAAACATAAAAACTAGCTCTTAGGGAGGTGGTAACTGAGCTGACCACATACCTGATCCTAGCCCACAACTAATAGCAGCCGGGGAACGTACCTACGTTGGTTCTAGACTTCTCGCGCCAGCCGGAGATCTAACTAACCCTTTCAAAGAAAATACAGACCTCACTTGCCTCCAGAGAAAGGTACCCCAAAGTAGATACAGGCCCCCAACAAATAATAACGGTGAGGTAAGAGGAAAGGACAAATGTAAGCATGAACTAGATTCAGCAAAGAGAGGCCCACTAAATAATAGCAGAAATATAGACAGCGGACTTATGTGGTCAGCGAAAAACCCTACAAAAATATCCACGCTGAATATCCAAGAACCCCCGTACCGACTAACGGTATGGGGGGAGAATATCAGCCCCCTTAGAGCTTCCAGCAAAATCAGGAATCACATTATGAACAAGCTGGACAAAAAACAGAATAATACAAATAACAAAAAAACATGAAAGCAGGACTTAGCTTATGTTGCAAAAATCAGGACCAGTAGACAAGAGCAACCAAAGAAGGACTGATTACATGGATGCCAGGCAATGGACTAAGACTCCAGGAAGTTTAAATAGAAACACCCAGAGTCTTAACGAACCAGGTGACTACCAACCTGGGGAAAGAGTATCCAAGAGCCATACCGCTAGTGACCACAAGAGGGAGCCAAAAAGTATAGTTCATAACAACTCCCCCCCCGTTAAATCCAGTACTCCGGGACTGGGAAAAGAAGAACAACAATACATGTTAGCAAAAGACATACAAAATTTTTAGAATGCTTTAAACAAATTAATTTAACAGTGCTTCCCTTTATGGGAGGTGAGAACACTTGAACGTTGCAAACAAAAACATATTTACATTGTGCGTATTACTTTAAATAACAATTATTAACTAACTATGAATGACCATTACCCATACAGGTATACTATCTATTAAGTGCAAGTATAAACGGTGTCTTTCCTATTCAAGTGCACGTACTCTCTAAGGGTATACTATAATTAACATTTTTCCTTTCACATGCAGGACTATCTATCCACCTCTACGGGCTCACTGCATTTTTCCTCAGTTTACTTCAATTTTATTTATTAACATCTCCTATTCTTGGCTACATACTATCAGCTATGTATAAACATTATTACTTTTTAACTTCTTAAGGCAACATTGTTTAATAACATTCCCTTTAAGGGAAAACCCAAGTCTTTTTTTTTTTTTTTGAGGTAGCGCAAAACAATCACATCAGCAATATGCGAGTCAGTTTAAAGGTGATGTGATGCAAGATGAGGGACCCGTTATGAACCCCCGAACGTTGGACTTGGGTGAGCTACAAGACGTGTAATCCTGACCCGGAATTCTGCCGCACCAACGGGTTTTTCTTCAGGTCTGTAAGGCAAAGCAATTAGTTTCACAGCATAATTAACAGCAGTTTCTGTAGAGAGGCAGTCTCTGTAAAAGCCTCTTATGTAAAACCAGTAGAGAGCACCTTTAAGAAGGTGCAAACTATTTACAGCAACAGTTTGTGAATCATTCACCGTCCATGATTCAGCAGTTCTTTTGGTAAAACAATGATGAACTTGTGCAAAATTAGAAACAACAGGGATCCCGGGTAAACTAAGGGATCCCTTTAAGAAGAATAACCCTGGACGGGTTTAGCAGCAAAACAAACAGTTAACGGAACTATATACAGTTTTCGGTTCTCCGAGGTTTATTTTAATAACTGTAGCCCCGCAGGTAGCAATGGTCGAGGTAGCCCACTTGGATACTGGCTGCTACCAGGTGCTACATAAGGGGCTCCCTCACTCCATACGGGTGTCTGAGTACCAATAGTTCTCTGTTCGGCAACAACTGAAGCACAAGCCATTACTGGGGACACTTCTTTAGTTTCCACGACAGTAGTAGTTGCAACTGTTCATGTGGTGGTCCGAATGATGGTACAGGTCGGAGTGACAGTCGTGGTCTTGGTGGTAGCAGTGAACTGGGCACAAGGTGGCACCGCTGCTACAGGAGACAGTTTAACCGGTGCCTTAGTAGGATGTGCCACAATGTCCCTCTTTTTGTGCACATTTAAGGCGAACCAGCCCTTTTCACCGAAATGTCTAGTATAGGTAACAGTGTCTCCCGGGTAAAGGTCTCGGTCTGGGTGGCCTTCCCAGAGGTGGGACTCCACGTCCCTCCGGTTCACAAAAACCTCTGCGTACAGGCCTGGCTCCTTGATGAAGCCCCACCCCCCTCGGAGTTTGAAGGTGACAACTGTGCCCTGTCTGCGCGGGGCCTGGTGAGTGGCGCGGTCCTTGCGGGCCTGGGCCTTGACTGTTAGATCACGTTTGTTATGGGCCTTGCATTGGGCCTGGTGTCTCTCTACCTTCTCCTCCTACCAGCGAGCAAGCTGGGCCTTGTAGTCCTCCCAACTCAGAACCTCAACTGTCTCCCCGCTTTGTGTGTCCGCCCTTGGAAACCCCATGAAGTCTGGGCCGGGACTCACCCAGCGGCACACAGTCCGCTCTGCGTATATTTCGCCCAGCAGGGTGGTGGGCACGATTGGGGCCGGCATGAACTGTTCCATCCCCGTGGCCCGGTCCCAAGGTTCGAGACGCTGCAGGCGGTGAGTGCCGGGAGGAGGTGGCGCTGTGACAGGGCCTATCAGGTGGTCTTCCGTCACTGGGGCAGGGTCAATGTTCCTACCTGCCGCAGCGGTATCCTCGGTGTTGGCTGGGTCCGATGGCGGCAGCATCTGTGGCGGTGCTGACAACGGCTATTGCAGCAGGATAGGGAGCGGTGGCGGTCCCAGTAGATCCTCCACAGGCGTGGTCCAGTGCGGGGCTTTGGTTTTTATCCACAGCTGCAAAAGCTGGTCAATTAGCTCGTCCACTCCAGCCTGCAGAACATCAGCATCAGCAGTGGAGGCCTGGTCATGCCGCCCCTCCAGGTAGCTGGGGGAGTCCTCTGCTCCGACCCCACGCTCTGGTTCTGGGCAGCTCTCCATGGTGTCCTTCACGTGGCTCGCATCTTCCTGGTCTCTTTCCCGCTCTCTCCTCCTGGGGTGGTTTCGCTTTTGTTGTCTCCGCCCACCATTGAGGATCAGGAGGCAGATCTCAGCTGCTGACGGACACGTCCTCAAGGTACAGAGATATTTAGACTGGGCGGCCATTGTCTTTCGCGCTTCTCAATTTGTTCACCCCCACAACTCCACGCCCTTCTTCTTCTCCTGCGCTCCTCGTGGCGCGGTAATGGCGGCGGTTTTGGTGGGAATTTTGGCGGCAAATGGCAATACACAGTCTTTAAGCAAATCACAGTTCCAATACAGTTCTGACACAGTTCTTAGGCACACATGACCTGATCTTCAGGCTTAAGTAGATCCTGTTCGTGATGCCAAGATTTTGTAGCCCCCCCACGGAGTTTGGCAATGGGGTACTCGGTACCGGGTCTATCTCTCTCTCTGGATCCTGGAGTTGTCACGGTGGCCCGACCCGGTCCATGGCCCTTTGAGGGGCGCCCAAAATTAAAGGTGTAGTTTGTCTGGTGTTCGTGACGCCACCTGTGGTACTCGGTCAGGGTGACCGACGCTGCTTAGGGGTCCGCTGGGGTGATGGAATGGCAGCTAGATGGTGTACCTTCCCACAGGTGAAGTAGGTCCCCAGGGCTTCCCAGATGTGTAGGTGGTGATGGTGGACAATGTAAGGCGCAGTAAATAACGAGGACACAAAGGTTGCAGTTTCTTTACCTTTTACTGAAGACTTCGGAGTCCACAGTCCAGAGTACCGTTCACAGGGCAGGTGAAATCTGGCCGGTCCGAAGGCACATCCAGAGTTCCCTGAATCAGGTGGAAATCAGTAGCCTTCCTACTAGCGCCTGTGTGTTGTAGTACCTCCCTGCTGAGCACCACGGGATAGTCCTCACAACCTTCGTGGATGTTTCTGATCTTTTCTCTCTGTCCCCCAGATGGTATGGATAGGACAACCCGTATGATGGGGTAGGCCTGGAGCTATTTTATAGGGACGCTAGCGTCGCCCCTCTCCCACAATTTTGCCTCCGTGTCTTCTTAGGTATTAAGGTTGGGCAGCCAACTTGGAATTAACTGTCCTGCTGATTTCTGAAGTAATACGTAGAGTTATTACTCCCTCGGTGTTCCGGCCACTGGCTACGCGCCTCAGAAGGAGGCTGCTGATCTTGGGGCAGGTCTCCTCCCGGTATTATCTCCTTGTGCTATGACTTTGTTTCTCACTCTCCACAATACCCTTCGCTTCGTGTCCTTTCTTAAGATGCTGCCGCAATGGGTGCAGGCGTAGCTCCGTAATGCTCTATCTCGTGCTTGGCCTCTGTCAGGATCCCACCCCTGACAGGGACCCTCTGTCTGCAGCTCAGATGTTCCTCCTTCTCCCCCTGTCTGCCTGACAGGTCCTCTCTGGGTCGAACCCAGGTAGCTTCTCCCTCTCTTCCTATCCAACCCACCAGTTTTACCCGTGTGTGAGGAGTGCCCTAATAGATAGAAGCAAGGCTCCCCCTGGTGGACTGGAGTGTGAAGTGTAGTGTGTGATTTGTGATACCTAATCAGATGAACTCCTTTAGTACCATCAGACGTAATATCACTCCCCCTGGTAGGAGAGCGACATTACTGCAACGACCAGGACTCTGGGGCGCTGCACTGACGTCTTCAACAAAAAGGGGGCTGAGAAGCTACCACCTCATAGGCCATATGACTGCCCTATCAATCATCTTCCAGTCGCATCTCCTCCATGAGGTCAAATCTACCCCCTGTCACAGGCTGAGACCAGAGCCATGTTCGAGTAAATTAAAGAGGATCTTGTCAGGGGATTTATCTGGAAGTCTTCCTCCCTGGCTGGAGCAGGATTCTTCTTTTTAAAGAAAAAGGACGTTTTACTTTGACCCTGTATTGATTATAGGGGACTCAGCCAAATAACGATCAAGAATAAATATCCCCTGCCTCTTATCTCTGCACTGTTTGATTGTCTTAAAGGTTCCAGAGTCTTCAAGAAACTCAACCTCTGGAGTGGAAGACTGCCTTTAATACCCACGATGGCTATTATGAGTAATGCTGTTTGGACTCTGTAATGCCCCTGCAGTTTTTCAAAAACTGGTGAACATGTTCTGGGATCTTTTCTACATATGTGTAGTGTTTACTTAGACAATATCTTGGTATTCTATCCAGTTGTGCCTTCACACCAGAGGGATGTTTGCCAGGTTCTGCAGAGATTAAGAAAGAACCGTACGTACGCCAAGTATGAAAAGTGCATCTTCGAGGTGGCCTCTCTTCCATTTCTTGGGTACATCATCTCAGAAACTGACCTGAAGATAGATCCTGAGAAAGTGTCTGCCACCTTGAAGTAATTTGCAAATCTGAGTAACTGCTGGATAGTTTTCAGACCATCAAGTTGGGGATTAATGGTCGGAAAGCTACCCCGCTGTTTCTCGGATTCACAAATTACTACCACCAGTTCATTTCACATTTTTCCTCTCAGACTGCTCCTATTTCTGCCCTGATATGTAAGGGGCTATACCTAAGATATGGACTCATGAGGCAAAGAATGCTTTGTGTTTTTAAAATGTCTTCTCCTCAGCTCTGGTACTGTATTGACAGGACAATAATAGGCAGTTCTTTTTAGAGGTGGAAGCTTCCTCCTCATTTGCCAGAGCTGTTCTTTCCCAGAAGTCTCCTTTATGGAGACCTTCTGCTTCATGTTGCAAAATCTTCTCAGCTCCAGAATGCAACTACTTGATAGGCAATTGATCAAGAAGTGTTAGTGATAAAACTGTCTCTGGAGGAGTGGCGATTCTTGCTTGAAGGAGCGATGCACCCGGTTGCGGTGGTCATAGCAATCCAGCATTCACAACCATAGAGGTCTGCAGGTGACCCGCGATTGTTTTCCGCACGTTAAATGCCGCTGTCAGAGTTTCACAGTGGCATTTAATGGCTTAATAGCGATTCCACCCTCGGCTGTTCCCCCTTAGATGTGGGCTCCAGCGGCAAGCCTACGTCTATCCCGGAGCATGTCAACTGCTTTGAACAGCTGACATGTTCCGGGACAGATGTAGGCTTGCCGCTGGAGCCCACATCTAAGGGGGAGACACGACATGCGCTGTACTAGTACGGCACATGTCGTCAAAGGGTTAAAATACATCCATATACACTTCTCAAAAAAATAAAGGGATCACTAAAATACCACATTCTGGATATCACTGAATGAAATATTTCAGTTGCAAATCTTTCTTTATTCATTATATAGTGGAATGTGTTGAGAACAATAAAACATAAAAATGATCAATGTAAATCAAAATGAATATCCTATGGAGGTCTGTATTTGGAATGATCCTCAAAATCAAAGTGGAAAATCAAATTTCAGGCTGATCCAACTTCAGTGGAAACGCCTCAAGACAATGAAATGATGTTCAATTGTCTGTGTTTTGCCTCCATGTGCCTGAATGACCACCCTACAATGCCTGGACATGCTCCTGATGAGGCAGCGGATGGCCTCCTGAGGGATCTCCTCCCAGACCTAGACTAAAGCATCCGCCAATTCCTGGACAGTCTGTGGTGGAATGTGACGTTGGTTGATGGTGCGAGACATCATGACCTAGATGTGTTCAATTGGATTCTGGTCTGGGGAATGGGCGGGCCAGTCAATGCCTTCATCTTGCAGGAACTGCTGACACACTCCAGCCACATGAGGTCTGGCATTGTCCTGCATTAGGAGGAACCAGGGCCAACCGCACCAGCATATGGTCTCACAAGGGATCTGAGGATCTCATCTTGGTACCTAATGGTAGTCAGGCTACCTCTGGCAAGCACATGGAGGGCTGTGCAGCCCTCCAAAGAAATGTCACCCCACACCATTACTGACCCACTGCCAAACCGGTCATGCTGAAGGGTGTTGCAGGCAGCAGATCGCTCTCCACGGCGTTTCCAGACTCTGTCACGTCTGCCACATGTGCTCAATGTGAACCTACTTTCATCTGTGAAGAGCACAGGGCGCCAGTGGTGAATTTGCCAATCCTCATGTTCTTTGGCAAATACCAATCCTCCTGCATGGTGTTGGGCTGTGAGCACAACTCCATCTGAGGACATCGGGCACTCAGACCATCCTCATGGAGTCGGTTTATAACCGTTTGTGCAGACATATGCACATTTGTGGCCTGTTAGAGGTAATTTTACAGGGCTCTGGCAGTGCTCCTCCTGTTCCTCCTTACACAAAGGCTGAGGCAGCGGTCCTGCTGCTGGGTTGTTGCCCTCCTATGGCCCCCTCCACATCTCCTAGTGTACTCATCTGTCTCCTTGTAGCACCTGCAGCCTCTGGACACTACGTTGACTGACACTGCAAACCTTCTTGCCACAGTTCATATTCATGTGCCATCCTGGATGAGCTGCACTACCTGAGCCTCTTGTGTGGGTTGTAGGGTCTGTCTCATGCTGCCATGAGTGTGAAAGCACAACCAACATTCCAAAGTGACCAAAATATCAGCCAAAAAGCATTGGTACTGAGATGTGGTCTGTGGTCCCCACCTGCAGAACTACTGCTGTATTGAGTGTGTCTTGATAATTGCCAATAATTTCCATCTATTGTCTATTCCATTTGTACAACAGCATGTGAAATTGATTGTCAAACAGTGCTGCTTCGTAAGTGGACAGTGTGCTTTCACAGAGGTTTGATTTATTTGGAGTTATTTTCTGTTGTTTTGTTCCCTTTATTTTTTTGAGCAATGTATATATATACAGTACAGTAAGTTTGGACACACCTTCCCATTTAAAGATTTTTCTGTAATTTCATGACTATGAAAATTGTAAATTCACACTGAAGGCATCAAAACTATGAATTAACACATGTGGAATTATATACTTAACAAAAAATTGTGAAACAACTGAAAATATGTCTTATATTCTAGGTTCTTCAAAGTAGCCACCTTTGGCTTAGAGGTAGCCTAAAGGTACCGTCACATTAAGCGACGCTGCAGCGATAGCGACAGCGATGCCGATCGCTGCAGCGTCGCTGTTTGGTCGCTGGAGAGCTGTCACACAGACCGCTCTCCAGCGACCAACGATGCCGAGGTCCCCGGGTAACCAGGGTAAGCATCGGGTTGCTAAGCGCAGGGCCGCGCTTAGTAACCCGATGTTTACCCTGGTTACCAGCGTAAAAGTTAAAAAAACAAACAGCACATACTCACCAGCGCGTCCCCCAGCCTCTGCTTCCTAACACTGACTGAGCTCCGGCCCTAACAGCACAGCGGTGACGTCACCGCTGTGCTTTCACTTTCAGTTTAGGGCCGGCGCTCAGTGTCAGGAAGCAGAGGCTGGGGGACGCACTGGTGAGTATGTGCTGTTTGTTTTTTTAACTTTTACGCTGGTAACCAGGGTAAACATCGGGTTACTAAGCGCGGCCCTGCGCTTAGTAACCCGATGTTTACCCTGGTTACCAGTGTAAAATATCGCTGGTATCCTTGCTTTTGCTGTCAAACACGGCGATACACGGCGACCTAGCGACCAAATAAAGTGCAGACCTTCTAGCAGCGACCAGCAATTTCACAGCGGGATCCAGATCGCTGCTGCGTGTCAAATACAGCGATATCGCTATCCAGGTCGCTGCAACGTCATGGATCGCTGGCAATATCGCCTAGTGTGACGGTACCTTAACTGCCATTAGGTACCGAGATAAGATCCTCAGACCCCTTGTGAGACCATATGCTGGTGCGGTTGGCCCTGGGTTCCTCCTAATGCAGGATAATGCCAGACCTCATGTGGCAGGAGTGTGTTAGCAGTTACTTCAAGATGAAGGCATTGAATTTATGGACTGGCCCGCCCGTTCCCCAGACCTGAATCCGATTGAACACATCTGGGACATCATGTCTCGCACTATCCACCAATGTCACGTTGCACCATAGACTGTTCAGGAGTTGGTGGATGCTTTAGTCTAGGTCTGGGAGGAGAACCCTCAGGAGACCCTCCTCCTCCTCATCAGGAGCATGCCCAGGCATTGTAGGGAGGTCATACAGGCACGTGGAGGCCAAACACATTACTGAGCATCATTTCTTTGTCTTGAGGCATTTCCACTGAAGTTGGATAAGCCTGTAACTTCATTTTCCACTTTGATTTTGAGCATCATTCCAACTTCAGACCTCCGTGGGATATTAGTTGTGATTTATGTTGATAATTTTTAGGTTTTATTGTTCTCAACACATTCCAATATGTAATGAATAAAGATTTACAACTGGAATATTTCATTCAGTGATATCTAGGATGTGGGATTCTAGTGTTTCCTTTATTTTTTTGAGCAGTGTATAAATAAATATATATATATATATATATATATATATACACTCACCGGCCACTTTATTAGGTACACCTGTCCAACTTCTTGTTAACACTTAATTTCTAATCAGCCAATCACATGGCGGCAACTCAGTGCATTTAGGCATGTAGACATGGTCAAGACAATCTCCTGCAGTTCAAACCGAGCATCAGCATGGGGAAGAAAGGTGATTTGAGTGCCTTTGAACGTGGCATGGTTGTTGGTGCCAGAAGGGCTGGTCTGAGTAGTTCAGAAACTGCTGATCTACTGGGATTTTCACGCACAACCATCTCTAGGGTTTACAGAGAATGGTCCGAAAAAGAAAAAAAATCCAGTGAGCGGCAGTTCTGTGGGCGGAAATGCCTTGTTGATGCCAGAGGTCAGAGGAGAATGGGCAGACTGGTTCGAGCTGATAGAAAGGCAACAGTGACTCAAATCGCCACCCGTTACAACCAAGGTAGGCCTAAGAGCATCTCTGAACGCACAGTGCGTCGAACTTTGAGGCAGATGGGCTACAGCAGCAGAAGACCACACCGGGTACCACTCCTTTCAGCTAAGAACAGGAAACTGAGGCTACAATTTGTACAAGCTCATCGAAATTGGACAGTAGAAGATTGGAAAAACGTTGCTTGGTCTGATGAGTCTCGATTTCTGCTGCGACATTCGGATGGTAGGGTCAGAATTTGGCGTAAACAACATGAAAGCATGGATCCATCCTGCCTTGTATGGAGCATCTTTGGGATGTGCAGCCGACAAATCTGCGGCAACTGTGTGATGCCATCATGTCAATATGGACCAAAATCACTGAGGAATGCTTCCAGCACCTTGTTGAATCTATGCCACGAAGAATTGAGGCAGTTCTGAAGGCAAAAGGGGGTCCAACCCGTTACTAGCATGGTGTACCTAATAAAGTGGCCGGTGAGTGTATATATATATATATATATATATATATATATATATATATATATATATATATATATATATATATATATATTACCTACAATACAAAGGAAATGTGTCATTTTTAACTTTAGGACTTTTAGAGATCATTCATCTTCAAGTTACTTAACTGTTCACAATAACAATAATGTTGACCAGAGAAGCATTAACCTTTAAATGCCATTGTACAGTTATAACCACTTTGACTACTGGGAGATTAGGCTCACATTAATACAATGGCTTGGCTTGTATTTCTGTGGCATAGAAATAAACCATTAACTGGGAGAATTTGGATTAATGCATTTAGAAGAATGCATATGACGTTCTCATGTACCGTATACTCATTGCTCAACTATGTTTACAATTTTCGTTACCAATGGAAAATTTTTCTCATGCTATAAACAGAATAGCTGAATTTAGACTTAAGTATTATTCATTGCTAAAGTTCAGCGGAATAACAGCCACCAAGCAGTTAAGTAGCTACACTGTAAAAGAAAAAGCAGAGAGAAAGGAAACAGTGAGAACAAAGAACTGACAATATAAAATAATGCAATTTAGATAATCCTTTAGCACCATAATAATGTCTATATTTGTATAACTGTGATCTGTGACCAAATAGGAACTAGTATAGCCAAAAAAATTATCATTTTATTCTGTCA
This sequence comes from Ranitomeya variabilis, assembly GCF_051348905.1. Lineage (NCBI taxonomy): Eukaryota > Metazoa > Chordata > Amphibia > Anura > Dendrobatidae > Ranitomeya > Ranitomeya variabilis. The sequence goes on from NC_135233.1 coordinate 683,713,949, forward strand.
GGGTTCCGGAGTAAAGACATATCCTGCTTATCTGTCCTTATGCATTTCATGTGCACGTCATCAATGACTGTCATGAGAATTCTACAGTCTCCAAATAGGAAACATTCCATTCAGCCGATGATGACGGTCTATGTGGATTACCTGCTGCTCCTGATGATACATATGTATTCGCTAGCAAACTATTCTGTATGACCTCACTATTTCACAAGGTAGGCATGCAGATTTATTACCTAATGAATAAAACCTTTTCTAATCTCTCTATATCCTGAGTGGCAATAGAGGTGGATGGATGCTAGGTTTTATAATGCTAAAAATAAATGAGTGACGAGATGCAGCTTGTTACAGCTTGTTACAAAGTAATAGTTACATAGAATTAGAATACTAGCTTGGCATTTTCATTCTTTATCGAAAAATTTTACATAGTTTTAGTTCATTTTTCTTGTCTTGAATAATAACATATACATAATTCATGTTTAAAAGAATTGAATTTGGTGTTTAGACACCTTTCTGGATATCATACTCCTGAACAGTAACAAATACAAAAAATATTTTTTTTGTCAAGTATCCTTTTTTGCTATAATTATAACTATTCAATATTCTATTGTGACTGTAATGAATCAAGCAATTGTTCATGTGAATATTTCTGATTTTGATTCCATCTTTGATACTATAGGTTGGATTTGCATCATGTGATTATTGTGGATTATGATCTTTTGTATGATTCTATTTTTTCTTCTTTTATGGCTCTATTCATATAACCATCTTAACTGGGCCTTGTTTGACTCAGATCAGTTTTAAGACAAATCCCAATGAATGCTGACAGATCCTAATGACTTACAAAAAGGTCCATTACAGCTCTAGCATTTTTAGTGCAAGAATAGTGCTGTAGAAAATACTATTCTTGTTGTCAGAAAACATAACAATCCTGGAAGGATGTGTAAAATGTACACTACCTTTCAAAAGTTTATGGTCAACCAGACAATTTTGTGTTTTCCATGATAACTCATACTTTATTAATCAAATGAGTTGCCAAATGAATTAAAAATCTAGTCCAGACATTGACAAGTTTCGAAAAAAAGATTTTTATTTCAAATAATAATTTTCTCCTTCAAACTTTGCTTTTGTCAAAGAATGTTCCCTTTGCAGCAATTACACCATTGCAGACCTTTGACATTCTAGCCATTAATTTGCTGAGGTAATCTGGAGAAATTTCAACCCATGCATCCAGAAGCCCTTCCACAAGTTTGTTTGGCTTGATGGGCACTTTTTGCATACCATATGGTCAAGCTGCTCCCACAACAGCTCAATGGGGTTGAGACCTGGTGACTGTGCTGGCCACTCCATTATAGATAGAATACCAGCTGCCTGCTTCTTCCCTAAATAGTTATTGCATAATTTGGAGGTGTGCTTTGGGTCATCGTCCTGTTGTAGGATGAAATTGGCTCCAATCAAGTGCTGTCCACAGGGTATGGCATGGCGTTGGAAAATGGAGTGATAGCCTTCCTTATTCATTATCCCTTTTACCTTGCACAAATCTCCCACTTTACCAGCACCAAAGCAACCCCAGACATCACATTACCTCCATTATGCTTGACAGATGGCGTCACACACTTTTCCAGCATCTTTTCAGTCCTTCTGTGTGATCCAAACACCTCAAACTTGGAATCGTCTGTCCATAAAACTTTTTTCAAATCTTCCTCTGTCCAATGTCTGTGTTCTTTTACCCATATTAATCTTTTCCTTTTATTAGCCAGTCTCAGATATGGCTTTTTCTTTGCCACTCTGCCCTGAAGGCCAGCATCCCGGAGTTGCCTCTTCACTGTAGATGTTGACACTGGTGTTTTGCGTGTACTATTTAATGAAGCTGCCAGTTGAGGACCTGTGAGGCATCGATTTCTCAAACTACAGACTGTAATGTACTTTTCTTGCTGCACTTTTGTGCAGCGGAGCCTCCCACTTCTCTTTCTACTCTGTTTAGAGCCTGTTTGTGTTCTCCTCTGAAGGGAGTAGTACACACCATTGTAGGAAGTCTTCAGTTTCTTGGCAATTTCTCGAATGGAATAGCCTTCATTTCCAAGAACAAGACTAGACTGTTGAGTTTCACATGAAAGTTCTCTTTTTCTGGCAATTTTGAAAGCTTAATGGAACCAACAAATGTAATGCTCCAGATTCTCAACTAGCTCAAAGGAAGGTCTGGTTTATAGCTTCTTTAATCAGCCAAACTGTTTTCAGCTATGCTATCATACTTGCACAAGGGTTTTCAAGGGTATTCTAACCATCCATTAGCCTTCTTACACAGTTAGCAAGCACAAAGTACCATAGGAACACTGGAGTGATGGTTGTTGGAAATGGGCCTCTGTACACCTATGAAGATATTGCATTACAAGATAGACGTTTGCAGCTAAAATAGTCATTTACCACATTAACAATGTATAGAGTGTATTTCTGAATCATTTAATGTTAGCTTCATTGTAAAAAACTGTGCTTTTTTTTAAATAATAAGGACATTTCTGAGTGACCCTAAACTTTTGAACGGTAGTGTATGTGTGAACAAGGTGTGCCAAAATTTAGAATGAAATGTATGTACTTCACAGGGTACAACCTGAAGGAAGAATTCACTATACAGTATTACATATTAATAGAGGTTAATAATGTTGATAGTATTATTATTATTAATAATATTTTTTTGCTTTGTTTTTATTACTATTATATTTAGTTTTTTAACCCCTTAACGACTGCCGGTACGCCTTTTAACAGTGGTAATTAAGGGTACTTATTCCTAAGTGCCACTTTTTAATGAGGCTAAGAAATAAGGGTATAGCACCCCCAGAGTCAGAATTTTCTGGGAAGACAATCGTGGGCACATGCTCAGTGTGCCCGCCGAGATCTGCCGGCCGCCACCTGGCAACAATAGGAAATTTTTCCTATTAGTTCATTTTGACCACTGTTATAGACCCTATCACAGTGATAGAAATTAAAAAAATGGTAAATCAAACCCCCTTTATCACTCCCTTAGTTATGTAAAAATAATAAAATAAAAAAATGTATTTGTTTCCATTTTTCCATTAGGGTTAGAGTTGGGCTAAAGTTAGGGTTGGGGCTAGGGTTCAGGTGGGGCTAAAGTTAGGGTTAGTCTAAAGTTAGATTTGGGCTAGGGTTAGGGTTTTGTTTATGGTTGGGATTATGGTTAGGGTTGGGATTAGGGTTAGGGGTGTGTTAGTGTTAGGTTTGTGGTTAGGATTATGGTTAGGGTTGGGATTAGAGTTAGGGGTGTGTTGGGGTTAGGGTTGGAGTTAGAATTGGGGGGGTTCCACTGTTTAGGTACATCAGGGCGTCTCCAAATGTGACATGGCGCCACCATTGATTTCACCCAATTTTGCCTTCACAAAGTCACACCACATACTATTGACTGAACTGTCTTTTCTTCAGCTAGTGCTTAATGGCAAAAGTGAAAGTCCTTAATCCACAATTATACATACAGCAGAAATTTCACAGCACTCAAAAAGACATAAAAAGAAAATGGTTTATTCCATCAGCTGTATATAAATGTTGTAAAAAAAGCATATTTCCAATTCATGTAATACAGCTTCTCTTCAGGACCTCCAACACCCTGACAAAGTGCATGAAACATTGTTGATAGGTGGCCCTTTTTGAGCAAGGGAAGTTAATCTATTTTAACCAAAAATCTGAAAACAAATTATTACACTATATTGTGACATTTAACCATGCAGGCCTATGATTGAACACATATTTAGACTGTCAAAATGGAAACACATACATGCCAAACAGATATTATAAGCAGACAGCTGGTGCATTAGCCTTTTTGGCCATCATGTGATGCTCATTTAGCATTTCTGATTAATTCGATATCATTTCAGGGTTTGCTGTGTGGAAAATATTTTTGTAAACAATGTAAGTATTATACCTGTGTCCAAAATGTATCCAGCAACCGTCTCAGCAGAAGTAGTACCAAACACAGACCTATTTGGCCTGCTTCATCTTTGGCCATTGTATCAATGAGGAGGAAGAGGAAAGCATAATGGAATATGTGTCTTATCACTTGTTTCATTCACAGCAGGATGATGTAGCCTCTGACAGTGACACCATCAGCAAGAGTCAGTTATCTGCTCACTCCACCTTTTCTGCTGCCATAACAGTTAATATTATGTAGAGAGCGGAATGTCTATTTTGTCAATAAGACCTGTTTCTGTTCTGCCTCTTAACTTTTAAACTTCTAACCCCCACCACCAGGAGAAGGAATTAGTGACTTTTCTTACACAGAAGAAATAATCATCTGAATCAGGGATGATGATGATGTTTTCTGAAGTAGACGAAGGGTGCCAAAAAGGTGATGTCTAAAAGATCATCTGAGACAAAGTAAGTCTGCTCTGTGGTCATCTCTGGTGCAAGTGATGCTGCACAAATGGTTAGTGAAAGAAGCCCTACAACACATGGAAAGTCTGGTCGGGGTAGTGGTGATTCGTACATACTGGAATCTCATGTGTGGAAGTTCTTCTGCACCTTGCTGCCAGATGATTCTTAGGCAGCATGAACGCTCTGCAATAGGAAAGTAAACCATGGACATTCTGACTTATAAAGTAGAAACTACAGCTGTCCATCAGCACATTAAGCAACATCACATACCAATTTGGAAAAGCAAGTCATCCAACAATCAAAACAAGCCTCAAGTAGTTCTCCTATCCCTTCTCGCCTGCTTGGTGTAATTATCAGCAACATTGCTATCCATTACTGCTGCTTGACATACTGCGTGTATGCCTCCTCTTCCCTCTCAGTTGCATTGGCAGGTATGCATCCCTGATTGTGTGCTGAGGAACCAGACATAAACTACCTGTCATCCACTTGTGTGCCAAATAAACTCTCACATGGTCAAATTGCCAATGGTGTAGTCGTTTCCATACCACCTTTTGGAATTGGCAATATTTTAATAAATAATGGATTGTGTTCAGCCTTGCTTGATACAAAACCACCATAAATTCTCTCAGAAAGGGGTACCCGCTCTGTATGCTTACATGAAGGAGAATATAGGCTGCTCTCTTTACTTGTTTTTGTGCTGCAAAGTATATTGCACATTACACACCTGGAGCAACCATGGACAGGGATAATATATAAGTTTTATAGCCCCTTGTGTGAATGATTTGAACAGCAGTGATGCACCATCACAACAGAGACAGGCAGTGAAGCATCCATGACTGGAACTACATCTGTTTCCACTGCCAGGCAGCAGTTTTTGGTCTCCTCCTACACCTCCTCTGCACCTCATTAAACACATGTGACTCATCCCCAAAATCCATAAGACACAGCCTTGATTAAACACAACAACCTCATTCTTTTTGTCCAGGCAAGTGTAAGAGTGGTGGACTGTACTGTTGCATTTTTGCCCATGAAGACCCTGATCAGGCTGTGCTGTATATTATGGTGACAACCCTGGCACACGCTGCAAACACGTTTCCTATAGCGGTGATCCAGGTGCACCGAACACCTGTGAAGAAAATCCAATCTACCCGAAGATCTCATCGGTTATAAGTAGTGTTGAGCATTCTGATACTGCAAATATCGGGTATCGGCCAATATTCGCTGTATCGGAATTCCGATACCGAGTTCTGATATTTTTGTGATATCGGAAATCGGAATCGGAAGTTCCTATAAGTTCCCAGGCGTGTGCGGTGCGTATGGTTCCCAGGGTCTGGAGGAGAGGAGACTCTCCTTCAGGCCCTGGGATCCATATTCATGTAAAAAATAAAGAATAAAAATGAAAAATATGGATATACTCACCGGTGCAACGGGCAGCCTCCGTTCCTAAGAATGCAGTGAGTGTAGGACCTGCGATGACGTCGCGGCTTGTGATTGGTCACGTGAGCGGTCACATGAGCGGTCACGCGACCAATCACAAGCCGCGACATCATCGAAGGTCCTTCACTCTGTATTCTTAGGAACGGAGGCAGACGCTTGCAGCGGTGACAGCCAGGGCCCGTCCGAGGGTGAGTATATCCATATTTTTTATTTTTATTCTTTATTTTTTACATAAATATGGATCCCAGGGCCTGAAGGAGAGTTTCCTCTCCTTCAGACCCCGGGAACCATCCAGGATCACTTCCGATATTTGTGTCCCATTGACTTGTATTGGTATCGGGTATCGGTATCGGCGATATCCGATATTTTTTGGATATCGGCCGATCCAATCCGATACCGATACTTTCAAATATCTGAAGGTATCGCTCAACACTAATTATAAGTTTATGCTTAAAATATACAACACTGCCCTTCACCTCTCCAAACAAACCTATTTCAACACCCTCATCACCTCACTATCCAATAACTAGTGTTGAGCATTCCGATACCGCAAGTATCGGGTATCGGCCGATACTTGCGGGTATCGGAATTCCGATACCGAGATCCGATACTTTTGTGGTATCGGGTATCGGTATCGAAACAACATTAATGTGTAAAATACAACATTAATGTGTAAAATAAAGAATTAAAATAAAAAATATTGCTATACTCACCTCTCCGATGCAGCCTGGACCTCACCGAGGGAACCGGCAGCGTTGTTTGCTTAAAATCCGCGCGTTTCCTGCCTCCCGCGACGTCACGGCTTCTGATTGGTCGCGTGCCGCCCATGTGGCCGCAACGCGACCAATCACAGCAAGCCGTGACGTAATTTTAAAATGCGCGCGTGTCCTGCCTCCCGTGACGTCACGGCTTGTGATTGGTCGCGTCGCCCATGTGACCGCGACGCGACCAATCACAAGCCGGAACGTAATTTTAAAATCCTGAATGCCTAGAATTAGGCATCCAGGACCTTAAAATTACGTCACGGCTTGCTGTGATTGGTTGTGTCGCGGCCACATGGGTGGCACGCGACCAATCAGAAGCCGTGACGTCGCGGGAGGCAGGAAACGCGCGGATTTTAAGCAAACAACGCTGCTGGTTCCCTCGGTGAGGTCCAGGCTGCGTCGGAGAGGTGAGTATAGCAATATTTTTTATTTTAATTCTTTATTTTACACATTAATATGGATCCCAGGGCCTGAAGGAGAGTTTCCTCTCCTTCAGACCCTGGGAACCATCAGGAATACCGTCCGATACTTGAGTCCCATTGACTTGTATTGGTATCGGGTATCGGTATCGGATTAGATCCGATACTTTGCCGGTATCGGCCGATACTTTCCGATACCGATACTTTCAAGTATCGGACGGTATCGCTCAACACTACCAATAACCCGAAATGTCTCTTTGACACATTTCATTCCCTACACAACCCAAGAGTGTAGTGTAGACCCCAACCACAGATCTCAACACTGATGGCCTGGCCAATTATTTCAAAGAAAAAATTGACCATATCCGACAGAAAATTAACTCCCAATCCCATCATACCCTACACTGTCCTCCCTCCCGCACTTAATATAATTCACTCTCTGACTTTGAACCAGTAACAGAAGAAGTGATCAGGCTCCATGCATCTTCTCGCCCAACCACTTGCACCAGTGACCCATTCCATCACATCTCCTCCAGTCTCTTTCCTCTGCTGTCACCACTCACCTAACAAAAATGGTCAACCTCTCTCTCTCTCTTCTGGTATCTTTTCCTCCTCATTTAAGCATGCCATTATACATCCATTACTTAAAAAAACATCCCTCATCCAAAACTGTGCCGCTAACTCTAGACCTGCCTCTAATCGTCCCTTCATCTCTAAACTCCTGGAACGCCTGGTCCACTCCTGTCTTATCCGTTATCTCTCAGATAATGCTCTTCTTGATCCTCTACAATAAGGTTTCCGCTTTTTACACTCTACTGAAACTGCCCTTACTAAAGTCTCTAATGATCTACTAACAGCTAAATCTAATTGTCACTGTTTCCTGCTAATTCTCTTGGATCTGTCATGACTCTGGATGGGCTGGTTCTGGCTCCTTCTTGGTCAGGTCTTGGTTAAATTAGTCTGCCTCTCTTTGGTTCTGGGGCAGCTATTTAATGCTGGTAGTTCCTGGGTTCTGAGTTGGTTATACTTCTGTCTACTTTGTTTGAGATAGCTGACCCAGGTTATTCGTCTGTGGTCGCTGTGCCTCTCTGTCCGTGTGTGTTTTGCTGTGTATGACCCGGTTTGCCCCCTGACTACTGCTCCTGTTTTCTGCTTGGTAATTCTCTGTCTGTCCTGGCTTTCTGACCCATTGGCTTGTCTCTGACTAATCCACTGTTTTGCCCATGGTACCTCACTCCCATCTGGATCCCGACCCTCGGCTTGGCCTTTCATTATGTCTCTGCCTTAGTACTCTGTGTCCTGTGTTTTTTGTAGACCCTCCATTCTCATGCAGTAGCTCGGTCCCCATGGTCCCTGCAGTGATCACATGACCTGTTATGATCTGGTGGCCTAAGAGCAGCATGAGACGTACTCTGGAGAAGGTGGTACCTGTACTGACCGCAGACCCTGAACTTAACACCGCAACTAGAAATAGCCGTGGAATGTACCTAGCACTCCCTGGACATCTCGACACAGCCGGAGGACTAATTACCCCTAAAGATAGAAAAGGGAAAACTATCTTGCCTCAGAGAAAATTCCCAAAGGATAGGCAGCCCCCCACAAATATTGACTGTGAGAGGAGAGGGAAAAAACATACACAGACTGAAATGAGAATTTAGCAAAGGAGGCCACTTCTAGCTAAATAGAAAGGATAGGACAGAGTACTATGCGGTCAGTATTAAAACACTAGAAAATATCCACCACAGAAAATACAAAAACTCCACAGCTAACTAAAGATATGGAGGGTATATCTGCATCTCCAGAGATACCAGCTTGGCTAAACAAATCCTTATACAGACCAAGCTGGACAAGACAAAAAACATGGAAAAGAACTGAACAATAAGGCCACAGCATGTGGACAGCAAAAAAATCAAAGCCAGAACTTATCTTTGTTGAAAAGAATTGCAAAGCAGGAGAGACCAGGCAGAGATGTGAATCCTCCAGGAACAATGGACAACTGGCACTGACTAAAGGGTGAAGCAAGACTAAATAGCCCAGTCAGATTTGCAGAAAGTGAACACACCTGATAAATGCTGCGATTCAGAGACAGCAGCGCTACCACTTACAACCACCAGAGGGAGCCCAAGAGCAGAATTCACAACAATGACCTGCTTAGTTCAGGCCCTGTGTGCACTGCATGCCACATTCCTTCCTCTCCCTGTGCTCCCACTAGTGCCCCCTTGTGCTGCTTCTCTGCTACACCAGGCAGCATCATTACAATATAACTGACCCAAAGCATTAAAGGAGATTCTGCACCTTTTTTTCCCTTTTTCTCTCTGATTTGGACCCGCTCCAAGCGTGGTCAGATCAGGTAGCTAACCTGACCAAAATGATGCTGAATCTATTGGTGGAGCAAAGAGCTTTGGTTGCTTCCCACCGACAGATGCAAAGTGAGTTGGCAGATATGGTTAATGCAGTTTGGGGTGCCTCCTCTCCTTCTGGCAGTGTGGATGGGGCTGTCTCAGATGTTTCCCTTTTTTCTCCTGAACCCTCTGTAAAACTATTGGATACCTTCTCTGGGGATAAAAGTAAATTCCGGGTCTTTAGGGAGAGTTGCAAGTTATTGTTTTCCCTACGTCCTAGGTCTTCAGGGGACAAGAGTTAAGGGTGGGTGTAGTAGTAGTATAGATCTTTGTTATGCGAGGGCCTGCAGTCCTGAGCTTTCTCCCTGCCCCCTACCTCCTCTGAGAGAATGTCTGTGGGTCTCATTTATGATGAACCTGATCAAGTGAGATTGGAAGAGGACATGATTATGGGTCTCACTCAGGGGAAGCTCTCTGCCGAGTGGTACAGTCCAGGCGGTGGGCACCAAAAGTGTCTTGCAATGAGTCGGCACTCAGAGGGCTATTCTAAAGGGGGCTGTCAGAGCATTTAAAGGATGCGCTAGCCCTGCATCCACCACCTGATTCTTTGGAGGAAGCTATGACACAGGCCGTCCATATGGACTGTAGGCTGCGAGAGAGGGGAGTGGTGCATCGTGAGGCTCTGTTGTTACCTATTAAGCCTGAACCCCTATTATCATTTGAACCCATGTAGGTGGGGGCTGTCTCCACAAAGGAAAGGGAGAGGAGACGCCGAAGGGAGAAAAATCTCTGTTTTTATTGTGGAGCTCTTGTCCATTGGAGAAGAGACTGCCCCTCCTGTCTGCCGGTTTCCAAGGTCTCGGGAAACAACTAGGTCTGGGTAGCTGCTGAGGAGGCTGCCCAGACCCCCAGGTACTGTCTTTCTCAATCTTAAAATTATTATTAAAAGTTGAACTTGGTGTGAACAATTGTTTTATTCTCTCTTCTACTTTTGTGGATTGTGGTTCTACTGTGAATCTGATTGACTCTAAGTTGGTGGTTGTGAGATAGGGACAGTCTGGTTGGGAAAACCAAGAAGGTCGTGGCTATTGACTCTACACCTTTTACCAAAGGGCGGGATCCTCTCCGTTACAGAGGAGTTCATCTCTTAGGTTAGCCCTGTTCATACGGAGTATATAGCCTGTTTTGTTTTGGACAACCTCTGTGCTGGCTTGGTCTTGGAGTTCCCCTGGTTGCAATGTTATAATCTAGTCATTGACTGGGATGCCCAGGAGATTGTTAAATGGGGGCCTAAATTTAAAAATAACTGTGTCATCCGTCGGTCTGGAGGGTATTGGCTGAAAGTCAGGCCAAGGGGTTGCCAACGCACCGCCGTTTTGATTGTGCCATCGGTCTTATTCCTGGGGCTAAGTTGCCTAAGGCCCAGTTGTGGTCCTGAGTGGCACGCCATGAAGGAGTACGTATCTCCCTGTTGCCACAGGATTCTTTTTTGTAAAAAAACCCCAAAAAAACAGTGGCCTCCGCCCATGCCTTGACTTTCAGGAATTTACTAAGATTACCGTGAGAAACACTTATCTCCTTCCACTCATTCCTGATTTGTGTAATCAATTGTCTAGGGCCAAATTTTTTTTCTAAGCTGGATTTGTGGGGGGCATATAACCTGATTTGGGTACGGGACGGGGATGAGTGGAAGACTGCGTTCCTCACTTATGAAGGTTTATTCAAAAATTTAGTTTTGCCATTTAGTTTGACCAATGCTCCTGAGGTCTTCCAAAACTTAATCACTTTTGTGTGCTCTGATTTTATTGGGCGGTCTGTGATTATCTACTTAGATGACATTCTGGTTTATTTATCGGATAAGGAGGCCCATGTTAATCTTCTTCGGGCAGTTCTCCTGAGACTTAGGTAGAACCTGCTTTTTGCTAAATTGGAAAAATGCTCATTTTTTGTCCAGGAACTCTTTCTTGGGGTTCATTGTCTTCAGGGAGGGGTTTCGCATGGATCCCAAGAAGGTTCATGCCATTGTAGATTAGGTTTAGCCTCATGACCTGAAAGGTCTGCAACATTTTTTGGGATTCGCCAATTACTACCGGAGGTTTATTAAGGGTTTCTCACAGGTAGTCTAGCCCCTCACCGATTTGACACAGAAGGGGGCTGACATTAAGAACTGGCCTGCCTCAGCGGTAGCAGCATTTTTATTGTTTTAAAAAATGCTTCATGACTACCCCTGTTCTGGTACAGCCAGATCCATCTGAGCCTTTTATAGTAGAAGTTGATGCCTCAGAAGTGGGGGTGGAGGCGGTGTTGTCCAGGGGCCCGCCACATTGACCAATCTTAGACTATACACCTTCTTCTCCAAGAAGTTCAATCGGGAACTTCTTGCAGTAAAATTAGCTTTTGAGGAATAGAGGCATTGTTTGGAGGGGTGGCTCATCCAATTACGTTGCTTACTGATCACAAAAACCTGGTGTAGATTGAATCGGCTAAGAGGTTGATCCCTAGGCAGGCTAGATGGTCTCTGTTTTTCTCCCGGTTCCAGTTTTCTATCACTTTTCATCCTTGATCCAAAAATGTGACGGCCGATGCCTTGTCCTGGAGCCTGGATACGGTTTCTCCTCCAAAACCCCCATCCTCCATTCTTCATCCTGGGGTGGTGGCTAATGTGTCATCTGGTTTGGAACTGGAGATTCTGGAGGCCCAATCTCATGTCCCCCATCCAAACCAGTTGATAAGCTGTTTGTCCCAATTCAATTTCGTCTCAGGATTCTTCAGGAGTTTTATGACTCGGCATTGGGTTGACATCGTGGTATCTCGGCCACTCGTGGGGCCATCGCGAGGGTGTTCTGGTGGTCCTCACTTTCATCTGATGTGAAGAAGTTTGTGTCTGCATGTGAAGTTTGTGCCCGCTCTAAGAGCTCTCATAATCGGCCCGCCGGGGAATTGATGCCTTTGCCATTTCCTGATAGATCTTGGACACATTTGTCCATGGATTTTATCTCCAATCTTCCCTCTTCTAAGAGTAATACTGTCATATGGGTAGTGGTGGACAGGTTTTCTAAACAAGCACACTTTATACCCTTGGTGGCTTTACCTTCTGCAGGAACCCTATCTAGGTTGTTTGTACAACATGTGGTTCGTTTGCATGGTGGGCCCTTGAGTGTGGTGTCTGATCAAAGAGTGCAGTTTGTGTCCAGGTTTTGGAGGGCGTTTTGCAAAAAATTGGATATTGCGTTGTCTTTTCCATCCGCATACCATCCCGAGACCAACAGTCAGATGGATCGGACCCACCAGTCGTTGGAACAAATTTTGCGCTGTCTTTCCACTTCCAGACAGGAGGATTGGTGTGATGCCGTACCGTTAGCGGAGTTCGCTTTTAATAACCATGTGAATCACTCCACAGGCATCTCCCCTTTCCTCTGCAATTACGGGTTCAGTCCACACTTTGGGGAGTTCTCTCATTTGGACTCCGGGTGCCATGGGGCTGATGATGCTGTACAGCGATTGAGGGATTTATGGCGAGAGGTCCAAAGGTACATTGAGGAGAATCAGTTTAAGGATTTTGCAGACAGGAGACGGACTGCGGGGCATTCTCTCCTGATTGGGGATAAAGTGTGGTTGTCCACCAGTAATATTAAGCTTAGGGTTCCTTTGGTAAAATTGGGACCTAAGTTTATTGGCCCCTATGAAATCATGGAAGTGGTCAACCCTGTGGCTTTTTGTTTGTGTCTTCCATCTCATCCTTTAAAATCTCCAATGTGTTCCATAGGTCCCTGCTGAAACCATTGGGGACCGTGGATGAGGGACCATTGGGTCCCGCACCACCCTTGTTGGTCGATGGTCAGGAGTAGGGTTGAGCGACTTTCATTTTTTTAAAATCGAGTAGGGTTTTGGGAAACCCGATTTTGTCCAGAGTCGAGTCGAGTGCAGTCGGCCGATTATCGCTAAAAGTCGGGGATCGACCGAAACACGAAACCCAATGCAAGTCAATGGGGAAGCATAGTCGGCAGTGAGTGGAGGCCAGGAAAACACCTACAGTGCCCATTTTAATGCCAAAAACATCCATTCTTGTTTCTGAAGCTTGCCAATCTTAATTAACTGTATAATAATAGTTGGGCATAGGGAATTGGGGGAAAGTTGTGGGGGGAGTAGGGCTGGCTCAAGTTTTTCGTGGGCCCAGGAAATGCGGACTACGTCACGGCGGTGTTGCAGGGAAAGGTAAGTATTTAAAAGTTGCAAGTGCTGTGATCCTGAGCAAGCAGGGGGGGGGGGGCCACTCGTTCGCATTGCCACTGGCACAGGGCCCCTCAAAGTACGGCGGTGTGTTTGCATGGCGGGGGCGCCTCCCACCAGCAGCGACACTTTTGCGTACTCTGAGGGGCCCTGTGCCAGTGACGTCGCCAACGAGTATGCCCCCCCACCTGATGAAGGAACCTGCACTTTCATCTGCACCTTCCTCTTTGTCCCTGTGTAAGGTGGTATAACATGCGGGAAGGGGAACCTTACTTTCAGCAGGGACAGATTCTGGCTGTGTAGAGTACAAGGGGAATGTAGTGGTCTAGGTCAATGTACCAGCAGACTCATTTAGCAGTGGCTGGGCAATGGGCAGGATGAGGAGGAAACAGATATAGGGCCAAAGAATAAAGTAGGCTACATGCAGTTCAAAATTGGTAACAGGACTAAACAGGCGGCATTGCTTTGTTCAGTGGAGTAGCAAACCCAAGAGCAGCAGACACTGTTTCAAGGGCCTAACCACACTAGTAGGCCAAATGCAGTTTAATATCTGATAGTATAGGGCGAAAGCCAGAATGTGGAAGCTCAGCTTTGTTCAGTTGAGGACAACACCAGGGAGGGGCAGACACCTTTAGTAGGCCGGAAAAGCCTATTGCATTTTTTAAAATGGTAATTTGGAGCAGAAGGTTGAAGCTCAGCTTTATTTAGTTGAGGGCAACACCAGGCAGGGGCACACAGACAGACACCTTTAGTAGGCCGGAAAAGCCTATTGCATTTTTCAAAATGGTAATTTGGAGCAGAAGGTTGAAGCTCAGCTTTATTTAGTTGAGGGCAACACCAGGGAGGGGCAGAAGCCGTTAGTAGGCCCTAACCACCATTTTTTTTTTAAAACCACTTAATGAGAGCCAGAAGGTTGAAGCTCAGCTTTATTTAGTTGAGGACAACACCAGGGAGGGGCACACAGACAGACACCTTTAGTAGGCCTGAAAAGCCTATTGCATTTTTCAAAATGGTAATTTGGAGCAGAAGGTTGAAGCTCAGCTTTATTTAGTTGAGGGCAACACCAGGGAGGGGCAGAAGCCGTTAGTAGGCCCTAACCACCATTTTTTTTTTTAAAACCACATAATGAGAGCCGGAAGGTTGAAGCTCAGCTTTATTTAGTTGAGGGCAACACCAGGGAGGGGCAGAAGCCGTTAGTAGGCCCTAACCACCATTTTTTTTTTTAAAACCACATAATGAGAGCCGGAAGGTTGAAGCTCAGCTTTATTTAGTTGAGGACAACACCAGGGAGGGGCACACAGACAGACACCTTTAGTAGGCCTGAAAAGCCTATTGCATTTTTCAAAATGGTAATTTGGAGCAGAAGGTTGAAGCTCAGCTTTATTTAGTTGAGGGCAACACCAGGGAGGGGCAGAAGCCGTTAGTAGGCCCTAACCACCATTTTTTTTTTTTAAAACCACATAATGAGAGCCGGAAGGTTGAAGCTCAGCTTTATTTAGTTGAGGACAACACCAGGGAGGGGCACACAGACAGACACCTTTAGTAGGCCTGAAAAGCCTATTGCATTTTTCAAAATGGTAATTTGGAGCAGAAGGTTGAAGCTCAGCTTTATTTAGTTGAGGGCAACACCAGGGAGGGGCAGAAGCCGTTAGTAGGCCCTAACCACCATTTTTTTTTTTAAAACCACATAATGAGAGCCGGAAGGTTGAAGCTCAGCTTTATTTAGTTGAGGACAACACCAGGGAGGGGCAGAAGCCGTTAGTAGGCCCTAACCACCATTTTTTTTTTTAAAACCACATAATGAGAGCCGGAAGGTTGAAGCTCAGCTTTATTTAGTTGAGGACAACACCAGGGAGGGGCACACAGACAGACACCTTTAGTAGGCCTGAAAAGCCTATTGCATTTTTCAAAATGGTAATTTGGAGCAGAAGGTTGAAGCTCAGCTTTATTTAGTTGAGGGCAACACCAGGGAGGGGCAGAAGCCGTTAGTAGGCCCTAACCACCATTTTTTTTTTTAAAACCACATAATGAGAGCCGGAAGGTTGAAGCTCAGCTTTATTTAGTTGAGGACAACACCAGGGAGGGGCACACAGACAGACACCTTTAGTAGGCCTGAAAAGCCTATTGCATTTTTCAAAATGGTAATTTGGAGCAGAAGGTTGAAGCTCAGCTTTATTTAGTTGAGGGCAACACCAGGGAGGGGCAGAAGCCGTTAGTAGGCCCTAACCACCATTTTTTTTTTTAAAACCACATAATGAGAGCCGGAAGGTTGAAGCTCAGCTTTATTTAGTTGAGGACAACACCAGGGAGGGGCAGAAGCCGTTAGTAGGCCCTAACCACCATTTTTTTTTTTAAAACCACATAATGAGAGCCGGAAGGTTGAAGCTCAGCTTTATTTAGTTGAGGACAACACCAGGGAGGGGCACACAGACAGACACCTTTTGTAGGCCTGAAAAGCCTATTGCATTTTTCAAAATGGTAATTTGGAGCAGAAGGTTGAAGCTCAGCTTTATTTAGTTGAGGGCAACACCAGGGAGGGGCAGAAGCCGTTAGTAGGCCCTAACCACCATTTTTTTTTTTAAAACCACATAATGAGAGCCGGAAGGTTGAAGCTCAGCTTTATTTAGTTGAGGACAACACCAGGGAGGGGCAGAAGCCGTTAGTAGGCCCTAACCACCATTTTTTTTTTTAAAACCACATAATGAGAGCCGGAAGGTTGAAGCTCAGCTTTATTTAGTTGAGGACAACACCAGGGAGGGGCAGAAGCCGTTAGTAGGCCCTAACCACCATTTTTTTTTTTAAAACCACATAATGAGAGCCGGAAGGTTGAAGCTCAGCTTTATTTAGTTGAGGACAACACCAGGGAGGGGCACACAGACAGACACCTTTTGTAGGCCTGAAAAGCCTATTGCATTTTTCAAAATGGTAATTTGGAGCAGAAGGTTGAAGCTCAGCTTTATTTAGTTGAGGGCAACACCAGGGAGGGGCAGAAGCCGTTAGTAGGCCCTAACCACCATTTTTTTTTTTAAAACCACATAATGAGAGCCGGAAGGTTGAAGCTCAGCTTTATTTAGTTGAGGACAACACCAGGGAGGGGCAGAAGCCGTTAGTAGGCCCTAACCACCATTTTTTTTTTTAAAACCACATAATGAGAGCCGGAAGGTTGAAGCTCAGCTTTATTTAGTTGAGGACAACACCAGGGAGGGGCAGAAGCCGTTAGTAGGCCCTAACCACCATTTTTTTTTTTAAAACCACATAATGAGAGCCGGAAGGTTGAAGCTCAGCTTTATTTAGTTGAGGACAACACCAGGGAGGGGCACACAGACAGACACCTTTTGTAGGCCTGAAAAGCCTATTGCATTTTTCAAAATGGTAATTTGGAGCAGAAGGTTGAAGCTCAGCTTTATTTAGTTGAGGGCAACACCAGGGAGGGGCAGAAGCCGTTAGTAGGCCCTAACCACCATTTTTTTTTTTAAAACCACATAATGAGAGCCGGAAGGTTGAAGCTCAGCTTTATTTAGTTGAGGACAACACCAGGGAGGGGCAGAAGCCGTTAGTAGGCCCTAACCACAATTTTTTTTTTTAAAACCACATAATGAGAGCCGGAAGGTTGAAGCTCAGCTTTATTTAGTTGAGGACAACACCAGGGAGGGGCAGAAGCCGTTAGTAGGCCCTAACCACCATTTTTTTTTTTAAAACCACATAATGAGAGCCGGAAGGTTGAAGCTCAGCTTTATTTAGTTGAGGACAACACCAGGGAGGGGCAGAAGCCGTTAGTAGGCCCTAACCACCATTTTTTTTTTTAAAACCACATAATGAGAGCCGGAAGGTTGAAGCTCAGCTTTATTTAGTTGAGGACAACACCAGGGAGGGGCACACAGACAGACACCTTTTGTAGGCCTGAAAAGCCTATTGCATTTTTCAAAATGGTAATTTGGAGCAGAAGGTTGAAGCTCAGCTTTATTTAGTTGAGGGCAACACCAGGGAGGGGCAGAAGCCGTTAGTAGGCCCTAACCACCATTTTTTTTTTTAAAACCACATAATGAGAGCCGGAAGGTTGAAGCTCAGCTTTATTTAGTTGAGGACAACACCAGGGAGGGGCAGAAGCCGTTAGTAGGCCCTAACCACCATTTTTTTTTTTAAAACCACATAATGAGAGCCGGAAGGTTGAAGCTCAGCTTTATTTAGTTGAGGACAACACCAGGGAGGGGCAGAAGCCGTTAGTAGGCCCTAACCACCATTTTTTTTTTTAAAACCACATAATGAGAGCCGGAAGGTTGAAGCTCAGCTTTATTTAGTTGAGGGCAACACCAGGGAGGGGCAGAAGCCGTTAGTAGGCCCTAACCACCATTTTTTTTTTTAAAACCACATAATGAGAGCCGGAAGGTTGAAGCTCAGCTTTATTTAGTTGAGGACAACACCAGGGAGGGGCACACAGACAGACACCTTTAGTAGGCCTGAAAAGCCTATTGCATTTTTCAAAATGGTAATTTGGAGCAGAAGGTTGAAGCTCAGCTTTATTTAGTTGAGGGCAACACCAGGGAGGGGCAGAAGCCGTTAGTAGGCCCTAACCACCATTTTTTTTTTTTAAAACCACATAATGAGAGCCGGAAGGTTGAAGCTCAGCTTTATTTAGTTGAGGACAACACCAGGGAGGGGCACACAGACAGACACCTTTAGTAGGCCTGAAAAGCCTATTGCATTTTTCAAAATGGTAATTTGGAGCAGAAGGTTGAAGCTCAGCTTTATTTAGTTGAGGGCAACACCAGGGAGGGGCAGAAGCCGTTAGTAGGCCCTAACCACCATTTTTTTTTTTAAAACCACATAATGAGAGCCGGAAGGTTGAAGCTCAGCTTTATTTAGTTGAGGACAACACCAGGGAGGGGCAGAAGCCGTTAGTAGGCCCTAACCACCATTTTTTTTTTTAAAACCACATAATGAGAGCCGGAAGGTTGAAGCTCAGCTTTATTTAGTTGAGGACAACACCAGGGAGGGGCACACAGACAGACACCTTTAGTAGGCCTGAAAAGCCTATTGCATTTTTCAAAATGGTAATTTGGAGCAGAAGGTTGAAGCTCAGCTTTATTTAGTTGAGGGCAACACCAGGGAGGGGCAGAAGCCGTTAGTAGGCCCTAACCACCATTTTTTTTTTTAAAACCACATAATGAGAGCCGGAAGGTTGAAGCTCAGCTTTATTTAGTTGAGGACAACACCAGGGAGGGGCACACAGACAGACACCTTTAGTAGGCCTGAAAAGCCTATTGCATTTTTCAAAATGGTAATTTGGAGCAGAAGGTTGAAGCTCAGCTTTATTTAGTTGAGGGCAACACCAGGGAGGGGCAGAAGCCGTTAGTAGGCCCTAACCACCATTTTTTTTTTTAAAACCACATAATGAGAGCCGGAAGGTTGAAGCTCAGCTTTATTTAGTTGAGGACAACACCAGGGAGGGGCAGAAGCCGTTAGTAGGCCCTAACCACCATTTTTTTTTTTAAAACCACATAATGAGAGCCGGAAGGTTGAAGCTCAGCTTTATTTAGTTGAGGACAACACCAGGGAGGGGCACACAGACAGACACCTTTTGTAGGCCTGAAAAGCCTATTGCATTTTTCAAAATGGTAATTTGGAGCAGAAGGTTGAAGCTCAGCTTTATTTAGTTGAGGGCAACACCAGGGAGGGGCAGAAGCCGTTAGTAGGCCCTAACCACCATTTTTTTTTTTAAAACCACATAATGAGAGCCGGAAGGTTGAAGCTCAGCTTTATTTAGTTGAGGACAACACCAGGGAGGGGCAGAAGCCGTTAGTAGGCCCTAACCACCATTTTTTTTTTTAAAACCACATAATGAGAGCCGGAAGGTTGAAGCTCAGCTTTATTTAGTTGAGGACAACACCAGGGAGGGGCAGAAGCCGTTAGTAGGCCCTAACCACCATTTTTTTTTTTAAAACCACATAATGAGAGCCGGAAGGTTGAAGCTCAGCTTTATTTAGTTGAGGACAACACCAGGGAGGGGCACACAGACAGACACCTTTTGTAGGCCTGAAAAGCCTATTGCATTTTTCAAAATGGTAATTTGGAGCAGAAGGTTGAAGCTCAGCTTTATTTAGTTGAGGGCAACACCAGGGAGGGGCAGAAGCCGTTAGTAGGCCCTAACCACCATTTTTTTTTTTAAAACCACATAATGAGAGCCGGAAGGTTGAAGCTCAGCTTTATTTAGTTGAGGACAACACCAGGGAGGGGCAGAAGCCGTTAGTAGGCCCTAACCACCATTTTTTTTTTTAAAACCACATAATGAGAGCCGGAAGGTTGAAGCTCAGCTTTATTTAGTTGAGGACAACACCAGGGAGGGGCAGAAGCCGTTAGTAGGCCCTAACCACCATTTTTTTTTTTAAAACCACATAATGAGAGCCGGAAGGTTGAAGCTCAGCTTTATTTAGTTGAGGACAACACCAGGGAGGGGCACACAGACAGACACCTTTTGTAGGCCTGAAAAGCCTATTGCATTTTTCAAAATGGTAATTTGGAGCAGAAGGTTGAAGCTCAGCTTTATTTAGTTGAGGGCAACACCAGGGAGGGGCAGAAGCCGTTAGTAGGCCCTAACCACCATTTTTTTTTTTAAAACCACATAATGAGAGCCGGAAGGTTGAAGCTCAGCTTTATTTAGTTGAGGACAACACCAGGGAGGGGCAGAAGCCGTTAGTAGGCCCTAACCACAATTTTTTTTTTTAAAACCACATAATGAGAGCCGGAAGGTTGAAGCTCAGCTTTATTTAGTTGAGGACAACACCAGGGAGGGGCAGAAGCCGTTAGTAGGCCCTAACCACCATTTTTTTTTTTAAAACCACATAATGAGAGCCGGAAGGTTGAAGCTCAGCTTTATTTAGTTGAGGACAACACCAGGGAGGGGCAGAAGCCGTTAGTAGGCCCTAACCACCATTTTTTTTTTTAAAACCACATAATGAGAGCCGGAAGGTTGAAGCTCAGCTTTATTTAGTTGAGGACAACACCAGGGAGGGGCACACAGACAGACACCTTTTGTAGGCCTGAAAAGCCTATTGCATTTTTCAAAATGGTAATTTGGAGCAGAAGGTTGAAGCTCAGCTTTATTTAGTTGAGGGCAACACCAGGGAGGGGCAGAAGCCGTTAGTAGGCCCTAACCACCATTTTTTTTTTTAAAACCACATAATGAGAGCCGGAAGGTTGAAGCTCAGCTTTATTTAGTTGAGGACAACACCAGGGAGGGGCAGAAGCCGTTAGTAGGCCCTAACCACCATTTTTTTTTTTAAAACCACATAATGAGAGCCGGAAGGTTGAAGCTCAGCTTTATTTAGTTGAGGACAACACCAGGGAGGGGCAGAAGCCGTTAGTAGGCCCTAACCACCATTTTTTTTTTTAAAACCACATAATGAGAGCCGGAAGGTTGAAGCTCAGCTTTATTTAGTTGAGGACAACACCAGGGAGGGGCAGAAGCCGTTAGTAGGCCCTAACCACCATTTTTTTTTTTAAAACCACATAATGAGAGCCGGAAGGTTGAAGCTCAGCTTTATTTAGTTGAGGACAACACCAGGGAGGGGCACACAGACAGACACCTTTTGTAGGCCTGAAAAGCCTATTGCATTTTTCAAAATGGTAATTTGGAGCAGAAGGTTGAAGCTCAGCTTTATTTAGTTGAGGGCAACACCAGGGAGGGGCACACAGACAGACACCTTTTGTAGGCCTGAAAAGCCTATTGCATTTTTCAAAATGGTAATTTGGAGCAGAAGGTTGAAGCTCAGCTTTATTTAGTTGAGGGCAACACCAGGGAGGGGCAGAAGCCGTTAGTAGGCCCTAACCACCATTTTTTTTTTTTAAAACCACATAATGAGAGCCGGAAGGTTGAAGCTCAGCTTTATTTAGTTGAGGACAACACCAGGGAGGGGCAGAAGCCGTTAGTAGGCCCTAACCACCATTTTTTTTTTTAAAACCACTTAATGAGAGCCGGAAGGTTGAAGCTCAGCTTTATTTAGTTGAGGACAACACCAGGCAGGGGCACACAGACAGACACCTTTAGTAGGCCTGAAAAGCCTATTGCATTTTTCAAAATGGTAATTTGGAGCAGAAGGTTGAAGCTCAGCTTTATTTAGTTGAGGGCAACACCAGGGAGGGGCAGAAGCCGTTAGTAGGCCCTAACCAAAGTTGAAGGCCAAATGCAGTTTAATTTCTGATACTATAGGCCGAAAGCCAGAAGGTGGAAGTTCCGATTTAGACAGTGGAGGACAATTTGAATTAGGGACTGCAGACAGACTTAGTAGGCTGTCCCCTGTGGACCATGCATCCACCACATTAACCCATTGCGCCGTAATGGACACGTAATCTTCCGTGGCCATGCCTACAGGTCCATGCGTCTGTTGTCAGGTGCACCTTTGTACTCACAGATTGCCAGAGTGCTTGGACAATGCGGTCTTCTACATGCTGGTGGAGGGTTGGGATGGCTTTTCTCGCAAAAGAAGTGTCGACTGGTTAGCTTGTAGCGTGGTACAGCGTAGTCCATCATGGCCTTATTAATAGTAAATAAAATATATAACTAGGCTCTATGAACTTTTAAATAGGTTCCAGGGGTACACGGGCAGCATTGGTGTGGTCAGTGGAGGAGTATTGCAAGTAGGGGCTGCAGACAGGCTATCAAAGGCCTAAAATAACAAACAGTAGGCAGTCATGGCAGTTTTACATCGGTTACATGGATACACAGGCAGGCACTCCAGGCAGCATTGTGGTCAGTGGAGGAGTATTGCAAGTAGGGGCCGCAGACAGGCTATCAAAGGCCTAAAATAACAAACAATAGGCTCATGGCAGTTTCACAGCGGTTACATGGATACACGGGCAGGCAGCTTGGTGGTGGTGAGTGGAGGAGTATTTAAAGTAGGGACCGCAGACAGGCTTCAAAGGCCTAACATAAGAAAATGGGCTGGCTGTAGGCACTTTATAATTGGTTCCAGGGGTACACGGGCAGCAGTGGTCTGGTCAGTGGAGGAGTATTTAAAGTAGGGACCGCAGACAGGCTTCAAAGGCCTAACATAAGAAAATGGGCTGGCTGTAGGCACTTTATAATTGGTTCCAGGGGTACACGGGCAGCAGTGGTCTGGTCAGTGGAGGAGTATTAAAAGTAGGGACCGCAGACAGGCTATCAAAGGCCTAACATAACAAACAATAGGCTCATGGCAGTTTCACAGCGGTTACATGGATACACGGGCAGGCAGCTTGGTGGTCAGTGGAGGAGTATTTAAAGTAGGGACCGCAGACAGGCTATCAAAGGCCTAAAATAACAAACAATAGGCTCATGGCAGTTTTACAGCGGTTACATGGATACACGGGCAGGCAGCTTGGTGGTCAGTGGAGGAGTATTTAAAGTAGGGACCGCAGACAGGCTTCAAAGGCCTAACATAAGAAAATGGGCTGGCTGTAGGCACTTTATAATTGGTTCCAGGGGTACACGGGCAGCAGTGGTCTGGTCAGTGGAGGAGTATTTAAAGTAGGGACCGCAGACAGGCTATCAAAGGCCTAACATAACAAACAATAGGCTCATGGCAGTTTCACAGCGGTTACATGGATACACGGGCAGGCAGCTTGGTGGTCAGTGGAGGAGTATTTAAAGTAGGGACCGCAGACAGGCTATCAAAGGCCTAAAATAACAAACAATAGGCTCATGGCAGTTTTACAGCGGTTACATGGATACACGGGCAGGCAGCTTGGTGGTCAGTGGAGGAGTATTGCAAGTTGGGGCCGCAGACAGGCTATCAAAGGCCTAAAATAACAAACAATAGGCTCATGGCAGTTTTACAGCGGTTACATGGATACACGGGCAGGCAGCTTGGTGGTCAGTGGAGGAGTATTTAAAGTAGGGACCGCAGACAGGCTATCAAAGGCCTAAAATAACAAACAATAGGCTCATGGCAGTTTTACAGCGGTTACATGGATACACGGGCAGGCAGCTTGGTGGTCAGTGGAGGAGTATTTAAAGTAGGGACCGCAGACAGGCTATCAAAGGCCTAAAATAACAAACAATAGGCTCATGGCAGTTTTACAGCGGTTACATGGATACACGGGCAGGCAGCTTGGTGGTCAGTGGAGGAGTATTGCAAGTAGGGGCCGCAGACAGGCTATCAAAGGCCTAAAATAACAAACAATAGGCTCATGGCAGTTTTACAGCGGTTACATGGATACACAGGCAGCTTGGTGGTGAGTGGAGGAGTAGTGCAAGGAGTGTCTGTCCCAGTACTCCCAAAATATAAATAGATGTTAATGTCTCGCAAAACAACCAAAACAAAAAAAAAAGGTGGCATACTTAGGTACAGGGGTGGGCTCATCTACTGAGTTTCTGACATAGTAATTTGGCAGTAACTATTTAATGGTGCCAATATAGGACACAGACACAGACTACTTTAAGTTGCATCATAGATGTCTACAAATTTGTATTGTCAGTGCCAGACATTGAATGATGTCAGCGAATAGACTAAAGATTGGTGGAGCTGTGCGACATAATTTTGCACGTGGTAGAGCACATTTTGAGCTGGGGTAGGGGGGAACTCTCTTGAGGCCGGCGGGACCGCCCCAGGGCCCCTCATGTTACAACGGTGTGTCTGACGTTGGGTGCGCACCACCACCGCCAGAGACACTACATTGTACTATGAGGGACCCAGTAGCAATGCCGTCAACCAAAAGCGAGCACACCCACCTCTTCAGACAAACAGCAGTCTCACGGGTGCTTGCGCCAAGTCGCGATACCACGGCCCCGTGTGGGGAGTTTTGCCATTTAGGGAGGTGTAAACATGTCGTATGCTGTACAATCAGCTGCAGCAAATTAGACATTAGAAAAGTAATTCACAGGCAAGAGCTTTTCATAGGAAAGCTAGGTGTCGGCCGGGCAAGGTGGGGCAAAAGATTTCGAAATCCAGTTGTGGTTCATTTTAATGAATGTTAGATCGTCAACATTTTGGGTAGCCAGACGAGTCCTTTTTTCGGTTAATATTGAACCTGCAGCACTGAATACTCTTTCTGATAGGACACTTGCTGCCGGGCAAGCAAGCTCCTGCAATGCATATTCTGCCAATTCTGGCCAGGTGTCTAATTTGGAGGCCCAGTAATCAAATGGGAATGACGGTTGAGGGAGAACATCGATAAGGGATGAAAAATAGTTAGTAACCATACTGGACAAATGTTGTCTCCTGTCACTTTCAATTGATGCAGCAGTACCTGTCCTGTCTGCGGTCATAGCAAAATCACTCCACAACCTGGTCAGAAAACCCCTCTGTCCAACGCCACTTCTGATGTGTGCACCCCTAACACTCCTAGTCTGCTGCCCCCTGGAGCTCGTGTGAGAACGATCACGTGCGCTGTGTGCTGGGAATGCCTGAAGCAAACGGTCAACAAGAGTTGATTGTTTGGTTGCTAATATTAGTTCCAAGTTCTCATGTGGCATAATATTTTGCAATTTGCCTTTATAGCGTGGATCAAGGAGGCAGGCCAACCAGTAATCGTCATCGTTCATCATTTTCGTAATGCGTGTGTCCCTTTTTAGGATACGTAAGGCATAATCCGCCATGTGGGCCAAAGTTCCAGTTGTCAAATCTCCGGTTGTGATTGGTTGAGGGGCAGTTGCAGGCAAATCTACGTCACTTGTGTCCCTCAAAAAACCAGAACCCGGCCGTGACACGCAACCAAATTCCTGTGCCCCCGGGAAAGGTTCGGCATTAAAAATATACTCATCCCCATCATCCTCCTCGTCCTCCACCTCCTCTTCGCCCGCTACCTCGTCCTGTACACTGCCCTGACCAGACAATGGCTGACTGTCATCAAGGCTTTCCTCTTCCTCTGGTGCAGACGCCTGCTCCTTTATGTGCGTCAAACTTTGCATCAGCAGACGCATTAGGGGGATGCTCATGCTTATTACGGCGTTGTCTGCACTAACCAGCCGTGTGCATTCCTCAAAGCACTGAAGGACTTGACACATGTCTTGTATCTTAGACCACTGCACACCTGACAACTCCATGTCTGCCATCCTACTGCCTGCCCGTGTATCCTCCCACAAATAAATAACAGCACGCCTCTGTTCGCACAGTCTCTGAAGCATGTGCAGTGTTGAGTTCCACCTTGTTGCAACGTCTATGATTAGGCGATGCTGGGGAAGGTTCAAAGACCGCTGATAGGTCTGCATACGGCTGGCGTGTACAGGCGAACGTCGGATATGTGAGCAAAGTGCACGCACTTTGAGGAGCAGGTCGGAGAACCCAGGATAAGTTTTCAATAAGCACTGCACCACCAGGTTTAAGGTGTGAGCCAGGCAAGGAATGTGTTTCAGTTGGGAAAGGGAGATGGCAGCCATGAAATTCCTTCCGTTATCACTCACTACCTTGCCTGCCTCAAGATCTACTGTGCCCAGCCACGACTGCGTTTCTTGTTGCAAGAACTCGGACAGAACTTCCGCGGTGTGTCTATTGTCGCCCAAGCACTTCATAGCCAATACAGCCTGCTGACGCTTGGCAGTAGCTGGCCCATAATGGGACAACTGGTGTGCAACAGTGTCATCTGCCGATGGAGTGGTTGGCAGACTGCGTTCTGTGGAAGAGCTGTAGCTTCTGCAGGAGGACGAGGAGGAGGAGGAGGAGGGGGTGCGAACGCCTACAGCCAACTGTTTCCTAGACCGTGGGCTAGGCACAACTGTCCCTAAATTGATGTCGCCTGTGGACCCTGCATCCACCACATTCACCCAGTGTGCCGTGATGGACACATAACGTCCCTGGCCATGCCTACTGGTCCATGCATCTGTAGTCAGGTGCACCTTTGTACTCACAGATTGCCTGAGTGCATGGACGATGCGCTGTTTAACATGCTGGTGCAGGGCTGGGATGGCTTTTCTGGAAAAAAAGTGTCGACTGGGTAGCTCGTATCGTGGTTCAGCGTACTCCATCAGGGCTTTGAAAGCTTCGCTTTCAACTAACCGGTAGGGCATCATCTCTAACGAGATTAGTCTAGCTATGTGGGCGTTAAAACCCTGTGTACGCGGATGCGAGGATAAGTACTTCCTTTTTCTAACCAGAGTCTCATGTAGGGTGAGCTGGACTGGAGAGCTGGAGATCGTGGAACTTTCGGGTGTGCCGGTGTACATGGCAGACTGAGAGACGGTTGGAGACGGTATTGTTTCCGCCGGTGCCCTAGATGCAATATTTCCTCCTACAAAACTGGTGATTCCCTGACCCTGACTGCTTTTGGCTGGCAAAGAAACCTGCACAGATACTGCCGGTGGTGCGGAAAATGGTGGCCTTACAGTGACGGAAGGGATGTTGCTGTCATGATCTCTGCAGGCAGAGATCATAGCAAGCCTATAGAGGGACAAGCTCTCGGAAGATGGAACTATACTGACCATGAACTAAGCCTGCCGCGCAACTAGAAATAGCCAGGTAGCATTTCCTATTTATCGCTAGATGCCCAGCTCTGGCCTAAGACCTAAATAGCTAGCAGAGGGAAATATAAGACCTGGCTCACCTCTAGAGAAATATTCCAAAGAAGACAGTAGCCCCCCACATATAATGACGGTGAGTTCAGATGAAACAACAAACGCAGCAGGAAAATAGTCTTAGCAAATTTGAGGTCCGCTTACTAGATAGCAGAAGACAGATAGTATACTTTCATGGTCAGCAGAAAAACACTAACAAAACACCATCCAGAGATTACCTTAAACTCTGGCATTAACTCATAACGCCAGAGTAGCAATCCCTGATCAACGAGAGCTTTCCAGACACAGTAACAAAACTTCAGCTGTGAACTGGAACAAATAGGCAAAACAAAACATGGACAAAAGTCCAACTTATCTAGTAGTTGTCTAGAAGCAGGAACAAGCACTGAGAGGCATCAGATAACATTGTTGACCGGCAAGAAACCACCAGAGAAATGAGCTTAAATAGCGACACCCACTACTGATGGAACCAGGTGAAACAGGAAAGAGGATGACAAGTCCAATTCCACAAGCGGCCACCGGGGGAGCCCAGAATCCAAATTCACAACAGTACCCCCCCCTCAAGGAGGGGGCACCGAACCCTCACCAGATCCACCAGGGCGACCAGGATGAGCCCTATGGAAGGCACGAACAAGATCAGAAGCATGAACATCAGATGCATTGACCCAAGAATTATCCTCCTGGCCGTAACCCTTCCAGTTGACCAGATACTGGAGTTTCCGTCTGGAAACACGAGAGTCCAAAATTTTCTCCACAACGTACTCCAACTCACCCTCAACCAACACCGGAGCAGGAGGCTCAACTGAAGGTACAACAGGTACCTCATACCTGCGCAATAACGACCGATGAAAAACGTTATGAATGGAAAAGGACGCAGGGAGGTCCAAACGGAAAGAAACAGGATTAAGAATCTCCAATATTCTATAAGGGCCGATGAACCGAGGTTTAAACTTAGGAGAAGAGACCCTCATAGGGACAAAACGAGAAGACAACCACACTAAATCTCCAACACAAAGCCGAGAACCAACACGACGATGACGGTTGGCAAAACGCTGAGTCTTCTCCTGGGACAACTTCAAATTGTCCATAACCTGCCCCCAGATGTGATGCAATCTCTCCACCACCGCATCCACTCCAGGACAATCCGAGGATTCCACCTGACCGGAGGAAAATCGAGGGTGAAACCCCGAATTACAGAAAAACGGGGACACCAAGGTGGAAGAACTGGCCCGATTATTGAGGGCGAACTCTGCCAATGGCAAAAAAGCAACCCAATCATCCTGGTCAGCAGAGACAAAACACCTCAGATATGTCTCAAGTGTCTGATTAGTCCGCTCGGTCTGGCCATTAGTCTGAGGGTGAAAAGCAGATGAAAAAGACAAATCTATGCCCATCCTAGCACAGAATGCCCGCCAAAATCTAGACACAAATTGGGTACCTCTGTCAGAAACAATATTCTCAGGAATACCGTGCAATCGGACAACATTCTGAAAAAACAGAGGAACCAACTCAGAAGAAGAAGGCAACTTGGGCAGAGGAACCAAATGGACCATTTTAGAGAAACGGTCACAGACCACCCAGATGACAGACATCTTCTGGGAAACAGGCAGATCTGAAATAAAATCCATCGAGATGTGTGTCCAAGGCCTCTTAGGAATAGGCAAGGGCAACAGCAGTCCGCTAGCCCGAGAACTACAAGACTTGGCCCGAGCACAAACGTCACATGACTGCACAAAGACTCGCACATCTCGTGACAGGGAAGGCCACCAGAAGGATCTTGCCACCAAATCCCTGGTACCAAAAATTCCGGGATGACCTGCCAATGCAGAAGAATGTACCTCAGAGATGACTCTGCTGGTCCAATCATCCGGAACAAACAGTCTATCAGGCGGACAACGATCCGGTCTATCCGCCTGAAACTCTTGCAAGGACCGCCGCAGATCAGGAGAAACGGCCGACAAAATTACTCCCTCCCTAAGGATACCTGTGGGTTCAGAATTACCAGGAGAGTCCGGGTCAAAACTCCTAGAAAGGGCATCTGCCTTAACATTCTTAGAACCCGGTAGGTATGACACCACAAAATTAAAGCGAGAAAAAAATAAAGACCAGCGCGCCTGTCTAGGATTCAGGCGTCTGGCAGTCTCAAGATAAATCAAATTTTTGTGGTCAGTCAATACCACCACCTGATGCCTAGCCCCCTCGAGCCAATGGCGCCACTCCTCAAACGCCCACTTCATGGCCAAAAGCTCCCGATTCCCAACATCATAATTCCGCTCTGCGGGCGAAAATTTGCGAGAAAAGAAGGCACAAGGCCTAATGACGGAGCAGTCGGAACCTTTCTGCGACAACACTGCCCCAGCTCCGATCTCCGAAGCGTCAACCTCAACCTGAAAAGGCAGATTCACATCAGGCTGACGCAACACAGGGGCAGAGGCAAAACGGCGCTTAAGCTCCTGAAAGGCCTCTACAGCATGAGGGGACCAATTAGCAACATCAGCGCCTTGTCTGGTCAAATCAGTCAGTGGTTTAACGACATCCGAAAAACCAGCAATAAATCGGCGGTAAAAGTTGGCAAAGCCCAAAAATCTCTGAAGACCCTTAAGAGAGGAGGGCTGAGTCCAGTCACAAATAGCTTGCACCTTGACGGGATCCATCTCAATGGAAGAGGGAGAAAAAATATACCCCAAAAAGGAAATTTTCTGGACCCCAAAAACGCACTTAGACCCCTTCACACATAAAGAATTAGACCGCAGAACCTGAAAAACTCTCCTGACCTGCTGGACATGAGAGTCCCAGTCATCAGAAAAAATCAGAATATCATCCAGATATATTATCATAAATTTATCCAGAAAATCGCGGAAAATATCATGCATAAAAGACTGGAAAACTGAAGGGGCATTAGAAAGACCAAAAGGCATGACCAAATACTCAAAGTGGCCCTCGGGCGTATTAAATGCGGTCTTCCACTCATCCCCCTGCCTGATCCGCACCAAATTATACGCCCCACGAAGATCAATTTTAGAGAACCACTTAGCACCCTCTATACGAGCAAACAAATCAGTAAGCAATGGCAATGGGTATTGATACTTAACAGTGATCTTATTCAGAAGCCGATAATCAATACATGGTCTCAAAGAGCCGTCTTTTTTTGAGACAAAGAAAAACCCAGCTCCCAAGGGAGAAGAAGATGGACGAATATGTCCCTTTTCCAAAGACTCCTTTATATATTCCCGCATAGCAGCATGTTCCGGCACAGACAAATTAAACAAACGACCCTTTGGATATTTACAACCCGGTATCAAATCTATGGCACAATCGCACTCACGGTGCGGAGGTAACGACCCAAGCTTGGGTTCGTCAAAGACGTCTTGATAATCAGAGAGGAACTCAGGGACTTCAGAGGGAATGGACGACGAAATAGAAACCAAAGGTACGTCCCCATGAATACCCTTACATCCCCAGCTCAACACAGACATTGCTCTCCAGTCCAAGACTGGGTTGTGAGACTGCAACCATGGCAATCCCAGTACCAAATCGTCATGTAAATTATACAGCACCAGGAAACGAATAATCTCCTGGTGATCCGGATTGATACGCATGGTTACTTGTGTCCAGTATTGTGGTTTATTATTAGCCAATGGGGTGGAGTCAATCCCCTTCAGAGGAATAAGAGTCTCCAAAGGCTCTAAATCAAAACCACAACGATTGGCAAAGGACCAATCCATAAGACTCAGAGCGGCGCCAGAGTCAACATAGGCGTCCGTGGCAATGGATGACAAAGAACAAATCAGGGTTACAGACAAAATAAACTTAGACTGAATGGTGCCAATGGAAACAGACTTATCAAGCTTCTTTGTACGCCTAGAGCATGCTGATATAACATGAGTAGAATCCCCACAATAGAAACACAATCCATTCTTCCGTCTAAAATTCTGTCGCTCGCTCCTGGACAGAATTCTATCACACTGCATACTTTCTGGCGTCTTTTCCATAGACACCGCCAGATGGTGCACCGGTTTGCGCTCCCGCAGACGCCTATCAATCTGAATAGCCATTGTCATGGACTCATTCAGACCTGCAGGCAAAGGGAACCCCACCATAACATCCTTAACGGCATCAGAGAGACCTTCTCTGAAAGTTGCCGCCAAAGCGCACTCATTCCACTGAGTAAGCACAGACCATTTACGGAATTTTTGGCAGAAAACTTCAGCTTCGTCTTGCCCCTGAGATAGTGCCATCAAAGTTTTTTCTGCCTGAAGTTCCAAATGAGGTTCCTCATAAAGCAAGCCCAAGGCCAGAAAAAACGCATCCACATCGCGTAACGCAGGATCCCCTGCTGGCAATGAGAAGGCCCAATCTTGAGGGTCACCCCTGAGCAAGGAAATCACAATCCTAACCTGCTGAGCAGGGTCTCCAGCTGAACGAGACTTCAGGGACAAATAAAGCTTACAATTATTTCGGAAATTCTGGAAGCTAGCTCTATTCCCTGTGAAGAACTCCGGCAAAGGAATTCTCGGCTCAGATACCGGAGCATGTACCACAAAATCTTGTAAATTTTGTACTTTCGTGATGAGATTATTCAAACCCGCAGTTACACTCTGGAGATCCATTATTGTCAGGTGCACACAGAGCATACAGAGATTAGGAGGAGAGAGAGAAAAAAGACTGCAGCAAGGCAGACTGGAGGAAAAAAAAAAAAAAAAAAAAAAAAAAAAAATTCCAGCAGACTTCTTATAACTCTCCTTTCTCAACCTGGGTCTTTAACACTTTATTGGCCGGTCAAACTGTCATGATCTCTGCAGGCAGAGATCATAGCAAGCCTATAGAGGGACAAGCTCTCGGAAGATGGAACTATACTGACCATGAACTAAGCCTGCCGCGCAACTAGAAATAGCCAGGTAGCATTTCCTATTTATCGCTAGATGCCCAGCTCTGGCCTAAGACCTAAATAGCTAGCAGAGGGAAATATAAGACCTGGCTCACCTCTAGAGAAATATTCCAAAGAAGACAGTAGCCCCCCACATATAATGACGGTGAGTTCAGATGAAACAACAAACGCAGCAGGAAAATAGTCTTAGCAAATTTGAGGTCCGCTTACTAGATAGCAGAAGACAGATAGTATACTTTCATGGTCAGCAGAAAAACACTAACAAAACACCATCCAGAGATTACCTTAAACTCTGGCATTAACTCATAACGCCAGAGTAGCAATCCCTGATCAACGAGAGCTTTCCAGACACAGTAACAAAACTTCAGCTGTGAACTGGAACAAATAGGCAAAACAAAACATGGACAAAAGTCCAACTTATCTAGTAGTTGTCTAGAAGCAGGAACAAGCACTGAGAGGCATCAGATAACATTGTTGACCGGCAAGAAACCACCAGAGAAATGAGCTTAAATAGCGACACCCACTACTGATGGAACCAGGTGAAACAGGAAAGAGGATGACAAGTCCAATTCCACAAGCGGCCACCGGGGGAGCCCAGAATCCAAATTCACAACATGTTGCGTTGCTGACTAGCTTCATTGGCCGAGGGTGCTACAACCTTGAGGGACGTTTGGTAGTTAGTCCAGGCTTGAAAATGCATGGTGGTTAAGTGTCTATGCATGCAACTAGTATTTAGACTTTTCAGATTCTGACCTCTGCTTAAGCTAGTTGAACATTTTTGACAGATGACTTTGCGCTGATCAGTTGGATGTTGTTTAAAAAAATGCCAGACTGCACTCTTCCTAGACTCGGATCCCTTTTCAGGGATTGCAGACTGAGCTTTAACCGGATGGCAACGCTGTGCTCCAACAGGTTTTGGCTTTGACACGCGTTTTGGTCCAGATACGGGCCCGGCAGATGGAACCTGTTGCGATGTTGATGCCTGCTGCGGCCCCTCCTCCACCTCCGCTTCTGAACTACTGCCGCCTGCACCCTGTTCCCCCAATGGCTGCCAATCGGGGTCAATAACTGGGTCATCTATTACCTCCTCTTCGAGCTCGTGTGCAACTTCGTCTGTGTCACTGTGTCGGTCGGTGGTATAGCGTTCGTGGCGGGGCAACATAGTCTCATCAGGGTCTGATTGTGGATCTGTACCCTGAGAGGGCAATGTGGTGGTCTGAGTCAAAGGAGCAGCATAGTACTCTGGCTGTGGCTGTGCATCAGTGCACTCCATGTCAGAATATACTTGTAATGGGCATGGCCTGTTAAATGTTTCACTTTCTAAGCCAGGGACGGTATGTGTAAAGAGCTCCATGGAGTGACCCGTTGTGTCGCCTGCTGCATCCTTCTCTCTTGTTGTAGTTTTTGCTGAGGAGGACAAGGAAGCGACTTGTCCCTGACCGTGAACATCCACAAGCGACGCGCTGCTTTTACATTTACCAGTTTCGGAAGAGGAGGCAAAAGAGCTAGAGGCTGAGTCTGCAATGTAAGCCAAAACTTGCTGTTGCTGCTCCGCCTTTAAAAGCGGTTTTCCTACTCCCAGAAAAGAGAGCGTTCGAGGCCTTGTGTAGCCTGACGACGAAACTGGCTCCACAGCTCCAGACTTAGGTGGAATATTTTTATCCCCACGACCACCTGATGCTCCACTACCACTACCATCATTACCAGCTGACAATGAACGCCCACGACGACCTCTTGCACCAGACTTCCTCATTGTTTTAAAATCTTAACCAAAGTAACTTTATTTGTTGCTGTCAAACAACTTACACGGTGAGCTATAACTTCAGTATGATTTCAATATCCCTTAACAGGTTGGTGAGACCACAAGGAAAATCAGGCACAATGTTACACACTCTGTTTTCTGTGGCACAAAATCACAGAGATGACACACACGCAGGACTGTCACTCAAGCACTAATGTCAATATTAATCTCCCACCTAATTTATTTTTTTTTTTTTCTCAGGGAGACTTTAGAAACCAAATAATATTAAAAAAAAAAAAAAAAAAAGGCTTTCTATGGCCCACAATTAGAGAGAGAGAGGTGGCACAACCAGGAGTCAAGACTGGCGCACAAGCTGAAAGGGCAATATTACTCTCCCACTGTTTTTTATGTTTTTTTTGTTTTTTTCAGGGAGACTTTAGAAGCCAAATAATATTAAAAAAACCAAAAAAAAAAAAGGCTTTCTATGGCCCACTGAATGAGAGGGAGAGAGGTGGCACACCCAGGAGTCAAGACTGGCACACAAGCTGAAAGGGCAATATTACTCTCCCACTGTTTTTTTAGGTTTTTTTTTTTTTTTCAGGGAGACTTTAGAAACCAAATAATATTAAAAAAAAAAAAAAAAAAAAAAAAAATAGGCTTGCTATAGCCCACTGAATGAGAGATAGCACACACAGCAGTGGCACACAAGCCCTGACTGAGGCCAATATTTTTCTCCCACTGATTGATGTAGTGTTTTTGTGTTGAGGTAGAATTTAGAACACAAATCACGGAAAAAATAAATAGGCTTTCTATGGCCCACTGAATGAAAGGGAGAGAGGTGGCACACCCAGGAGTCAAGACTGGCACACAAGCTGAAAGGGCAATATTACTCTCCCACTGTTTTTTTATGTATTTTTTGTTTTTTCAGGGAGACTTTAGAAACCCAATAATATTTTTTAAAAAAAATAAATAGGCTTTCTATGGCCCACTGAATGAGAGGGAGAGAGGTGGCACACCCAGGAGTCAAGACTGGCACACAAGCTGAAAGGGCAATATTATTCTCCCACTGTTTTTTTAGGTTTTTTTTTTTTTTTTCAGGGAGAATTAGAAACCAAATAATATTAAAAAAAAAAAATAAATAGGCTTTCTATGGCCCACTGAATGAGAGGGAGAGAGGTGGCACACCCAGGAGTCAAGACTGGCACACAAGCTGAAAGGGCAATATTACTCTCCCACTGTTTTTTTAGGTTTTTTTTTTTTTTTCAGGGAGACTTTAGAAACCAAATAATATTAAAAAAAAAAAAAAAAAAAAAAAAAATAGGCTTGCTATAGCCCACTGAATGAGAGATAGCACACACAGCAGTGGCACACAAGCCCTGACTGAGGCCAATATTTTTCTCCCACTGATTGATGTAGTGTTTTTGTGTTGAGGTAGAATTTAGAACACAAATCACGGAAAAAATAAATAGGCTTTCTATGGCCCACTGAATGAAAGGGAGAGAGGTGGCACACCCAGGAGTCAAGACTGGCACACAAGCTGAAAGGGCAATATTACTCTCCCACTGTTTTTTTATGTATTTTTTGTTTTTTCAGGGAGACTTTAGAAACCCAATAATATTTTTAAAAAAAAATAAATAGGCTTTCTATGGCCCACTGAATGAGAGGGAGAGAGGTGGCACACCCAGGAGTCAAGACTGGCACACAAGCTGAAAGGGCAATATTATTCTCCCACTGTTTTTTTAGGTTTTTTTTTTTTTTTTCAGGGAGAATTAGAAACCAAATAATATTAAAAAAAAAAAAATAAATAGGCTTTCTATGGCCCACTGAATGAGAGGGAGAGAGGTGGCACACCCAGGAGTCAAGACTGGCACACAAGCTGAAAGGGCAATATTACTCTCCCACTGTTTTTTTAGGTTTTTTTTTTTTTTTTCAGGGAGACTTTAGAAACCAAATAATATTAAAAAAAAAAAAAAAAAAAAAAAAAAAATAGGCTTGCTATAGCCCACTGAATGAGAGATAGCACACACAGCAGTGGCACACAAGCCCTGACTGAGGCCAATATTTTTCTCCCACTGATTGATGTAGTGTTTTTGTGTTGAGGTAGAATTTAGAACACAAATCACGGAAAAAATAAATAGGCTTTCTATGGCCCACTGAATGAAAGGGAGAGAGGTGGCACACCCAGGAGTCAAGACTGGCACACAAGCTGAAAGGGCAATATTACTCTCCCACTGTTTTTTTATGTATTTTTTGTTTTTTCAGGGAGACTTTAGAAACCCAATAATATTTTAAAAAAAAAATAAATAGGCTTTCTATGGCCCACTGAATGAGAGGGAGAGAGGTGGCACACCCAGGAGTCAAGACTGGCACACAAGCTGAAAGGGCAATATTATTCTCCCACTGTTTTTTTAGGTTTTTTTTTTTTTTTCAGGGAGAATTAGAAACCAAATAATATTAAAAAAAAAAAATAAATAGGCTTTCTATGGCCCACTGAATGAGAGGGAGAGAGGTGGCACACCCAGGAGTCAAGACTGGCACACAAGCTGAAAGGGCAATATTACTCTCCCACTGTTTTTTTAGGGTTTTTTTTTTTTTTCAGGGAGACTTTAGAAACCAAATAATATTAAAAAAAAAAAAAAAAAAAAAAATAGGCTTGCTATAGCCCACTGAATGAGAGATAGCACACACAGCAGTGGCACACAAGCCCTGACTGAGGCCAATATTTTTCTCCCACTGATTGATGTAGTGTTTTTGTGTTGAGGTAGAATTTAGAACACAAATCACGGAAAAAATAAATAGGCTTTCTATGGCCCACTGAATGAAAGGGAGAGAGGTGGCACACCCAGGAGTCAAGACTGGCACACAAGCTGAAAGGGCAATATTACTCTCCCACTGTTTTTTTATGTATTTTTTGTTTTTTCAGGGAGACTTTAGAAACCCAATAATATTTAAAAAAAAAAATAAATAGGCTTTCTATGGCCCACTGAATGAGAGGGAGAGAGGTGGCACACCCAGGAGTCAAGACTGGCACACAAGCTGAAAGGGCAATATTACTCTCCCACTGTTTTTTTAGGTTTTTTTTTTTTTTCAGGGAGACTTTAGAAACCAAATAATATTAAAAAAAAAAAAAAAAAATAGGCTTGCTATAGCCCACTGAATGAGAGATAGCACACACAGCAGTGGCACACAAGCCCTGACTGAGGCCAATATTTTTCTCCCACTGATTGATGTAGTGTTTTTGTGTTGAGGTAGATTTTAGAACACAAATCACGGAAAAAATAAATAGGCTTTCTATGGCCCACTCAGTGAGAGATGGCACACACAGGGATGGCACTGTAGCAGAAATGCCAATCTTAATCTCCCACAAAAAAAAAACAAAAAAAAAAAAAAAAAACTGTCCTACAATTACTATCTCCCTGCAGTAATGTAAGCCAGGTATGGCAGGCAGCAATAGGAGTGGACTGATGCACAAATTAAATAAAAAGTGTGGACAAACAAAAAAGATAGCTGTGCAGAAAGGAAGGAACAAGAGGATATGTGCTTTGAAAAAAGCAGTTGGTTTCCACAGTGGCGTACACACAGCAATACAGCTATCACGGAGCCTTCTAGGGCAGCCCAATGAGCTACAGCGCTGAGGGGAAAAAAAAAAAAAAATAGCTTCCACAGTCCCTGCACACCGAAGGTGGTGTTGGACAGTGGAAATCGCTGCAGCACAAGCGGTTTGGTGGTTAGTGGACCCTGCCTAACGCTCTCCCTGCTTCTGACGAAGCGGCAGCAACCTGTCCCTAAGCTCAGATCAGCAGCAGTAAGATGGCGGTCGGCGGGAACGCCCCTTTATAGCCCCTGTGACGCCGCAGACAGCAAGCCAATCACTGCAATGCCCTTCTCTAAGATGGTGGGGACCAGGATCTATGTCATCACGCTGCCCACACTCTGCGTTCACCTTCATTGGCTGAGAAATGGCGCTTTTCGCGTCATTGAAACGCGACTTTGGCGCGAAAGTCGCGTACCGCATGGCCGACAAGCACAGGGGTCGGATCGGGTTTCATGAGACGCCGACTTAGCCAAAAGTCGGCGACTTTTGAAAATGATCGACCCGTTTCGCTCAACCCTAGTCAGGAGGAGTATGAGGTGGAGCGCATCATGGATTCTTGGATGGTCTGTCGCACTCTCCAGTATCTGGTGCACTGGAAAGGGTATGGTCCTGAAGATCGTTCTTCTTGAGAGGGGAGTACTGTCATGACCCTGGATGGGCTGGTTCTGGCTCCTTCTTAGTCAGGTCTGGGTTAAATTAGTCCACCTCTCTTTGGTTCTGGGGTGGCTATTTAATTATGGTAGTTCCTTGGTTCTGAGACGGTTATACTTCCGTCTACTCGGTTTGAGATAGCTGACCCAGGTTATTCATCTGTGATCGCTGTGCTTCTTTGCGTGTGTGTCTTGCTGTGTATGACCCAGTTTGCCCCCTGACTACTGCCCCTGTTTTCTGATTGGTACTTCTCTGTCTGTCCTGGCTTTCTGACCCCTTGGCTTGTCTCTGACTAATCTGCTGTTTTACCCTTTGATACCTCGCTCTCGTCTGGCTCCCGACCCTCGGCTTGCCCTTTCACTACGTCTCTGTCTTAGTACTCTGTGTCCTGCGTTTTTTTGTAGACCCTCTGTTTTCACACTGTAGCTCCGCCCCCATCTTCCCTTCAGTAATCATGTGACCTGCCTAGTTCAGGTCCTGTATGCACTGCATGCCTCATTCCTTCCTCTCCCTGCGCTCCCACTAGCGCCCCCTTAGACTGCCACTCTGCTTCACCAGGCAGAGTCATTACAGGATCTCTCTGCAGCATTCGACACTGTTGATCATCAGCTCCTCCTCACTATGCTCTGCTCCATCAGCCTCAAGGACACCATTCTCTCCTGATTCTCCTTCTATCTCTCTGACCGCTCTTTCACTGTATCTTTTGCTGGCTCCAACTATCATCCTCCCCTTACTGTTGGAGTTCGTCAAGGATCGGTTCTAGGCCCCCTCCTCTTCTCTTTGTATACTGCCCCTATTGGTCAAACAATCAGTAGATTTGGCTTCCAGTACCATCTCTATGCTGATGACACCCAATTATACACTTCTTCGCCTGCCTTTTTAGATAACACCAGTGATTGTCTTACCGCTGTCTCTAACATCATGTCCTCCCTCTATCTGAAACTAAACCTGTCAAAAACTGAACTCCTTGTGTTTCCTCCCTCTACTAATATACCTATGCCCGACATTGCCATTTCTGCGTGTGGTTCCTCCATTACTCCCCAGCAACACACCCACTGTCTTGGGGTCATACTTGATTCTGAGCTTTCATTCACCCCCCACATCCAATCACTGGCTCGCTCTTGTTATCTGCACATCCAAAAACATTTCTAGAATTTGACCCTTTCTTATTTTCGACTCTGCAAAAACTCTCACTGTGTCTATTATTCATTCTCATCTGGACTATTGTAACTCTCTACTAATTGGTCTCCCTCTTACCAAACTCTCTCCTCTCCAATCTGTCTTGAATGCTGCAGCCAGGATCTTACAGTATTCCTCACCAATGCCTCTACCTTGTGCCAGTCATTACACTGGTTAACCATCTAATCCAGAATCTAGTACAATCTTATTACACTCACCCACAAAGCACTCCATGACTCAGCATCTACATCTCCCTCGTCTCAATTTACCACCCTACCCGTGCCGTGTCCTCCGTTCTGCTAATGACCTGAGGTTAGCATCCTCAATAATCAGAACCTCCCACTCCCGTCTCCAAGACTTTTCATGTGCTGCACTAAT
Source organism: Ranitomeya variabilis (assembly GCF_051348905.1). NCBI lineage: Eukaryota > Metazoa > Chordata > Amphibia > Anura > Dendrobatidae > Ranitomeya > Ranitomeya variabilis. Next base: position 683,753,430 of record NC_135233.1, read on the forward strand.
TCTTTGGAATGCACTACCCAGGTTAATACGATTAATCCCCAATCCTCTCAGTTTTTAGCATGCCCTAAAAACGCATTCGTTCAGACTGGCCTACCGTCTCAATGCATTATCCTAACTATCCCTGTGTTGCCAATTAAAAATTTTTACCATAACCAGGTTCCTCGCATCATGTTCTCACATGGTTTATGCATTTAATAGCCCTCTGGGTCTGTACTGTTACATACTTAGGCTGATAACCATTTCATGCCACATTACATGAACACTCGACTCTTACACTTTGGCTGATCTGAACAACGAAAGCAATTGTTACCATCCATTGTGCCTTCCCTTTTCCTCCTACATTGTAAGCTTGCGAGCAGGGCCCTCATTCCTCTTGGTGTCTGTTTTGATCTATGTGTTATGCTGTAATGTCTATTGTATGTGCAAGTCCCCTCTAAAATGTAAAGTGCTGCAGAATATGTTGGCGCTATAGAAATAAAATTATTATTATATTATAATGTGAATAGTGTCATGCAGTTTTAGATATATTTTGTTATGTATAATGTGGGATATGTATAATCTGGTATAATATTTTGTTATGCAATGTAATGAATAGTGTTTGTAAGGAAGATCTGCCCAGTCACATGCTGTAGGGACAGGCATAGTTAACCACTTTCCGACAACGGGCTTAAATTTATTCTGATGTCAGACTCCATCCCTTTGATGTGGGCTCAGGCGGTGAGCCCACATCTTTCCCACCACATGTCAGCTGTTTTGAACAGCTGACATGTGCCCGGAATAGCTGCGGATGGAATTGAAATCCACCCGTGGCTATTAACCCATTAAATGCCACTGTCAAACTCTGACAGCGACATTTAATATGCACTTCCAGCAATCGTACCAGAAACCCACCCATCAGTGACCCCCATCATATGATCGTGGGTCACTGATGGGTTGGCATGACAACCAGAGGTCTCCTGGGGATCTTTATGGTTGTCACTGCTGGATTGCTATGAGCTCCGCCTGGTGGTCGGTGCTCCTGATCATCGCCTGTATGTAGCAGAGCCGATTGGTAAATGGCAGCTTCTAGGCTACCATGGAGACTATTGACCCATACCAAAAGTTAAAAAAAAGTTTTTAAAAATCTAAAAAAAATAAAAAAATATGAGTTCAAATCACCCCCCCATTCAAAATAAAACAATAAAAAAATCAAATATACACATCTTTGGTATCACCCCATTCAGAATAGCCCGATCTATCAATAAAAAAAGGATTAACCTGTCAAAACGCCAGAATTACCTTTTATTGGTCATCGTGACATTGCACTACAATGCAATAACGGTCGATCAAAAGATCATATCTGTGCCAAAATGGTATACTCAAAAATGTCAGCTTGGCGCCCAAAAAAGAAACCCTCACCCAACCCGAAATCACAAAAAATGGAGACTCTACTGGTATCAGAAAATGGCACATTTTTTTTTAACAAAGTTTGGATTTTTTCACCACTTGGATAAAAAAGAACATATACATGTTTGGATTCTATGAACTCACAATGACCTGGAGAATCATAATAGCAGGTCAGGAATAGCATTTAGTGAACCTAGTAACAAAGCAAACAAAAAACAAGTGTGGGATTGCACATTTTTTGCAATTTCAATTTTTTTCATTTTCAAGTATACAACATGGTAAAACCAATGGTGACGTTCAAAAGTACAACTTGTCTCACAAAAAGCAAGCTCTCACATGGCCATTTTGACCAAAAAATAAAAAAGTTATGGCTCTGGGAAGTTATGGGCTTTGGGAATAAGGGGAGCTGTCTTCTCTTGTTCTGTGAAAAACTGCACTCTATATGATCTTGCTTGCTGTCACATGCGTGGTCTTCACAGGAAGGATCAGCTAACGGACATGGTAGAAGAGCATTGCGTGGCAACTCTTTTATCAGGAAGCTACTCTTACATGGCTAGAAGATAGACAGACATCAATTTTCAAGAATATTGGTGATCATACTGTTGACTGAGGTCGGCTTGTGTGCCCCATCTAAACAGACATCTCCTACAATGATCCATCCCAGGTCAAGTCTCTGTGCATATGGGGCATTCTGTAGGCCATTAATCTGTCCTCTAGCTTTATAGACTTGTAGTATCTCTCTTCCAAGGAGTAAGACAATCGGAGCTTCTTGGTACAGTTCTAGTATCAGGTGAGCTATACACTACAAATGGGAGCGGTGAGCTGCTACCTCTGGCATAGGTAGCTCGGACCTATTGTCAGGAATCTGGCTGCACTCCAGTATTGATGGCAAGGCTAAACAGTTTTGACCATCTATAGACTCTACCTTTAATCCGGTTGCTTTTCTCCCCTCCGTCTCGACAGTATCCCCACATGTCTTCAAGTAGTAGGGACAACCGGGGCCAGCAATGTTGAAGGTGTCGAAGAGAATTGACTTCGCTAAAGACCTGTTGCTCTGATCATCCAAGATTGCATATACCTTGATTGCCTTATCCCGGTGGCTCGTTGGGTAGACTCTGACAAGGCAAATCTTCGAGCAGGATCTTCCTGTTACCAGTTCTTTACAGATCTCTGTACACTGAGAAGTGATTACTGGGGTGTCTATGTCGGTGTCTATCAGCTTTTTGCCATACTCTTCTACTTGCGACTATATCCCTGAGGGTGGTCCAGGGTGTAAGGCTGTGTTATGCTCCACGCTACCACATTCTTTGCATTTTACACTGGTTTTACAGTTCTTGGTGAAGTGCGAGGTCATTGCGCAGCATCTGAAACATATCTTGTTTTCTTTGAGGAAACCTTTGCGGTCTTCTAGAGACTTCTCCCTGAATTCTCTGCATTTTATCAGAGGATGTGATTTCTTGTGTAGGGGGCTGTGTTTGCTGAGATCCTGAGGTTTGTCTTCCTCTGGAGAGGTCTTGCTTGCCCTGTAAGGAAATCCTGTAGAGGTAACTTCAGTTTTGCGGACTGTCACTAGTGTTTTACAGGGTTTGACACCAAGGGCAGTGATACATGACATAGTGAAATCAAAACTACGGTAATTTCTAACTCTTGCCTGTGGAGCAACAAATTCTAAGAACACCTTGAACGGAGGAAATGAGACCATATGAGTCTGTTTGTAATGGGAACCATGACTGACCCACTTCTCTTGTAGGTTGTAAGTGAGTATTTGAAAAATTGGGTTCACACCTCTGGCAGAATCTAGGAATGCCAACCCTGGCAGGTCTCCTTCTGCCTGAGCAACCTTTACCTCCATTAACAAGTCACTCAGTTCCCTGAGCCTTTAATAACCCTTATTCACTATTCTGGGAAAATCATCAATTCTTTTATACAAAGCATTTTCTATAGTTTCTACTGACCCATAACATTCATCACATCTCTCCCACACCATATGGAGGCCTGTGTGTGGTTACTTTATGTTAATGTTTCTGATTCTTTTGGCATGTTCGGCAGACTCGTTCCCAAGCCACTTTACCATTAAATCTAACTCTTCACTACTGGAAAGATCCAAGTCTCTGATGGCATTCTGGAAGGATGCTCGCCATGCTCTATATCTCTCAGCTCGATTGGTGAATTTTACAAGTCCCTTGGTCACCAGCTCCTAGCGAGCAAAGAACTTTGCAAAGTTCATAGTGTCTAGGTCAGCACCAACATGAGCTGGTGTGCTGTTGTCATGCGGTGTGTGTGGTGCATCCTCATACCTAATAGGAGCTTCTGGCTTATGATAGTCTGTATAATACTATTCTGATGCGAAGGGTGTCCCTTTCAGTCTGGGTGGAGGCTGTACCTTCTGTTCTGTAGAGTGGTAGATGTGGTCATTTTGTTGCATATTTTCTTGCTTCCAGTACTGTGGTTCAAGTAAGGATCTCTGGTAATCTGTATAGGCTGGTTGGTGTAATAGATCAAGGTTGTCATCTATTCTGGGATGTTGGTAGACATATTCTGAGACACGTTGTACTGAATTCTGTCGATCTAGGTCTGTTCCAAGTACATCGCTGTCTCTCTCAGATTCAGGAAACTTCACAGCTTCTAAAATCTCAGCCTTGGCTATCGTGGCTTCTGCCTCTTTTTCTGCAGTAAGTATTTCCAAAGTCGCTTGTAGGCGTGCTCGATCCGCTTCTTGATCTTCTTGCAGGCATGCTTGATCTGCTTCTCGATCTGCTTGCAGGCATGCTCGTTCTGCTTCTTGATCTGCTTGTCTTAGCTTTAACTGCATCTCTTGCGCAGCGAAGGAGGATCGTACTTTTGCCACCTCAGCTTCTGCGGAATTCTTTGATAAAGACTTGCTAGAGCGGCTTGTATGGGACCTCATCCTGAGTGAAGATGTCTGGCTTGTGGACATCATGAGTCTGTTTGCAGACTGTAGGGAGTCTCAGAGCGGATAAAAGCAAAGTTCAGTCTGAGATGAGTCATGCTTGTTCGAGGGCTGCATTCTCGGTACTTGTGACTGTATGGCAGCCGCTGCAGTATCCGCAGGCAGAGCGGTGTGGGTACAAGCGGCTCCGTAAGTCGTATTCGCTATCACTGGCACCTAGCATCTATTTTACTGTTCTGTCTTCATACAAATTGACACGATGTGCAATCTGACATACAGCATAAACAACTTCTGTCTTCCAAAATAAGCAGACCGCTCTCTGTAATCTAACTTGTTTATTGGTTAACAGGTATGGAACATGCTGTAAAACTATAAGAATACAAACAACATAGGTACAGTAAGTATTGGGCAAATAATCACACAGCTGACACTTTACAAATAACAGGAAAGTATACAGTATGATGCAAACTTTAACATGGAAATACACAGATCTCACATCTCCTATGTACTGGCTGCTATACAGTTAATCACAATTCTGTACAATCCTGTATTGCAAGAAAGAGATACTAATCTTACCAGATATGCTTTACCAGATATCAAACTCAAGTTGGAGCAGTTGCAGGAGGGCACATGAACACGTGTGTCCCACAAAGTACACAGAAGAAAATGGAGTTTTATTCTCCCCAGCATATCTTGCTTCAATCCCACAATGCAACACTCTTATCTGCTGTTAAAGACACAGGCTATAAATTCAGCCTCCATGAGATGGTGCTATAACCAACAAACCAGCACATAAATACAAACCTATTGCCCTATTCTCAGATGAGCAGAACACCGGCTGATATGCAATGTACCAACAAGGTGGAATTCCACCTTGCATATGCTGGAGAAACTGTGCTCTCAGTTGCAGACAATAGGGGAGTATCAGCTGCAGCACGTACGCACGAGTTTCTCTGCAAGACAACACCAATTCACCGCCAATGAGTGGACCTCCATGAGGGATGTGTGTGCCGTGTGGCGCTGCTTCAAATATTCCACCAATACAGCCAGCACTGCTATTGCCATCAAAAACGCTATTATACTACTTATTTGCCTGCTGAAAAAAACAATTCAGGACGTGATGGATGAGGTGGGGGCACAGGAGGAAGAGGAGCAGACTCAAATGACACCATTATCAGGCCTGTCCTCCACACATCGCACGGAAGGTGGATTATTTTCCCAACATTGACCAGGTACCCAACTGTACAGCTAGCCTTGCCTTCCCGCTGGATCCCCGCTACAAGGAAAATGTACCATCATTACTTCTGTCACTGCAGTGAGATCGCAAAATGCGTGAATACTGGCACACGCTGTTAGAAAAACTACTAATGGTTTTCCCATCTGACAGCGGGGGCTCAGTGGAACAACAATGCAGAGGTTGAGGAGGATGTTGCCAATGCAGCTGGGGCACTGCCAGCACCTCAGAAGGCAGGGATAGCATGGCTGAAATGTGGCAAATCTTTATGAGCACACCACAGCATACGTACTAACAAATGGATCTGCCCCATTTTACTTCTGAGTCTCCAAATTGGACACATGGCCTGAGCTTACAGTGGGGGTTTGAGATTGGATGGCTGATAGTGCCTCCAGTTCCTTCACTTTGTGTTTCACAGGGTCCCCTCTAAATCATGGTCCCAGTTTGAACAAACAAGAAAATAGAAATGGAGTACTGTGATTGCCTGCTTTGAATACTTATATCTTTAAGGGAAACACTTTAGGCCCCAGGTACCATAGGGTAAGAGCATTGAAGAGGCCTACCAGTGCAAAGAGACATTTGTAACATATGCTACTGGAGCAGACATTTTTGCGCTGTGGGGGTACTGTCCCCATTGTCTGAGTGTAACATTTTTAATCAGCTTTCTCAGGGAATACATGCTTTGTGGGTGAAATTTACTGTAATCTTATATGGGAGTATTTTTCCACATGCTCTTAGGTTATGTAGCGCTCCCACTGCCGCAGGGCCGAGGGGTACCCAGTACCGGGCCTCTGAGTCTCTGTCCTGGGGTTGCCACGGTGGCTAGACCCGGTCCGTGACCCTGCTGAGGGGCGCCCAATGAAAGGTGTTGGTGGTGGTGATGTTATGGTGCGGTGCAGGTTGCAGTAAATAACGAGGACACCAGGTTGCAGTCTCTTTACCTCTTTACTGAAGGCTTCAGGATCCTCAGTCCGGAATACGGTTAACCGGGCTGCGCAAGTCCGGCCGGTCCGATGGCACCTCCAGAGTTCCCTTTGCAGGTGGAAATCTGTGCCTACCTTCTAGCGCTTGTGTGTTGTGGTCCTCCCCTGCTGTGCTTACGGGATAGTCCCCACAACTGTTGTGTCTGTTTCTGAAGTTCCCTCACAACTCGATTATGATGTTCTTCTTCGTCCCCCAGATGATATGGCTAGGACGCACCCGTATGACGGGTAGGCTCGGAGCTCTTCCTGGACGCTAGTGTCGCCCCTCTCCTGTTGTTGCCCCCTATGTCTTCTTAGGTGATTTGGGTGAGACAGCCCGCCTATAACTGACTGTCCTGCCGTAGGTTTGAAGTTAGGCCTGGAGCTCTATACTTCGTCAGCATTCCGGCCACCGGCTGCGCGCCTCAGTAGGATGTTGCCTCGTCTTACAGCACGACTCCTACTGGTGTTTCTCCTTGTTGCGTTGATCTCGTTTCTCACTCAGCACAATAAACCTCGCTTCTTGTCCTTTCTTAGGGTACCGCCGCGATCAGGTGCAGGCGCGGTCCCGTAACGTTCTCTCTGTTCGCTAGGCCTCTGTCAGGATCCCACCCCTGACAGGGACCCCCCTGAATCTTCCCCTGCAACAACCTCTGCCACAGGATGTTGCCTGGTTCCAACCCAGTCAGCTTTCTGTCTAACTTCCTATCCAACCCCCAGTTTTACCAGACTGCGAGGAGTGGCCTAATACATAGCGCCCTTAGCTCCCCCTGGAGACCAGACTGTGAAGTGTATTGGTGTCTGTGATACCTGGTCAGGTGAACTCCTTCAGTGCCATCAGACGTACCATAGCCCTCCTTAGCGGCGGAGCATCAGTACTGCAACGACCAGGACTCTGGGGCGCTGCACTTCCCCCAGGTTAAATCCAGTACTCCTGGACTGGGAAGAAAACAACAATACATGTCAGCAAAAAGACATACAATTTTGAAATGCAGTAACAGTAAGCAAATTTGAACAGAGCTTCCCTTTATGGGAGGTAAGGACACTTGAACGTTACAAACATGGTGAATTACCTTAAATAACATACTATAAATAACTTTTCTGACCCAACCGGGTATTCTACTAAGTGCAAATTTTTGAACAATAATTTAACATTGCCTTTAAGGACGTACACACTGAATCCACTAAAGACCTTCTTATAAAACACTATAAGGCTAATCAACTTTTCCTTCATTTTCCATCCTTACATCTGCAGGACCGCCTGTCTATCTGCCCCAGGCCTACTGCCTCTCTTGTTTTGTTGCAGGACCGCCCCTTTCCACCCTGGCCTTCTGCCTTTCTGCTACTATACACAGTATAGAACGTATCATCCATCTCTCAGTTCAGGATCACCGAGCCATCTCTGTATGGCTCCTGGGAGGACTCACCGACTAACCCCCTACAGGGTTCACTTCCTGTCCTCATTCTCTAACACATTATTAAACATTCCTTACAATTAACTAGCTAACTACATATAACTGCTACATGTCAGCATTATTACTTCTTCTGTTAAAGTATCATCATTCTCTAAGTGCTATCGTTGAACGTCCCCTTTAAGAAGGGACCAAGTCTCTATGAGGTCGTGCAACTTCTCAAGCTGCAAGTCCGTATGCAGTAAGGACTCTGGTGCTGTTTCCAGGAACAGTTTCTTCGCAAAGAGTCCTTTCTTTTGTAAAACCAGTAGAGGGCACCTTTAAGAAGGTGCAAACTATTTACAATGAGTTTGTAATCATGCAGTGTTCATGATCCAGCAGTTCTTTCAACAATGATAAAACGAGAAACAAAAACAAAAGCAGCAGAAGGGATCCCGGGTAAACAAAGGGATCCCTTTAAGAGTTAACCCTAGTCGGGTTTAAAGCAGCAAAAAGCGGGGAAACAAACAGTTAACTATTTACAAATCCATGGCATCGAGGTTTACTCTCGCTCTGGCGGCCATAGCTCCGCATAGACCTTGCTCGGCAAGGTGATCGGCGAGATCGGGGCCTTTAAGAAGTGCTCCATACCCGTGGCCCGATCCCAGGGTGTAAGGCGCCGGAGTCTATAGGTCCCAGGGAGAGGGGGTGCCGCGACGGGGCCTATCAGCAGGTCCTCTGCTGGCGGGGCAGGGTCGTTCCTCATACCTGTTTCAGATGCGGTCCCTCCGGTGCCGATTTGCTCCGTCTCCGTTGGGATCTGGAACGATGGTTGCAGGGCCTTGCGCTGCGGCATTGTCATCTCCGTTTGCAGCATCTCACTTTCCGTCAGGGCCTTGCTTTCTGGCTTCGGAGCGCTGGAACTTCTTTCTTGCTTCGGACCAGACGAGGCTGCCGACAGACGTCTGATGAGGCTCCCGATGAAGGTCTTCTTCCACCCGGCCTCAGTGCTCAGCTGCGTCCGCCGGAGTTGGTCGCTGAGCTCATCTACTCCGGCCTGCAGGATGTCAATATCAGTGGAGGAGGCCTGGTTGCGGTGCCCCTCCGGGTAGCTGGGGGAGTCCTCTGCTCCTACCCCACGCTCCGGCTCCGGGTGGCTGGCCATGGCGTCCTCCATGTCGCTGACTTCTTCTTCCTGGTCCTTTTCCCGCTCTCTCCTTCGTGGGCGGTTTCGCTTTCGTTGTCTCCGCCCCCCATTGAGGATCAGTAGGCGGATCTCAGCTGCTGACGGGCACGTCCTCAAGGGGCAGAAATATTTAGACTGGGCGGCCATTGTCTTTTGCGCTCTCCAGTTTGTCTACGCCCACTCCACGCCCTTCTTCTCCCGCGCTCTCCTTAGCGCTGTAATGGCGGTGGTTTTGGCGGGAACTTTTGGCGGCAAGTGGCAATGCACAGTCTTTGCAATAAGTCACAGTCCAAGTATAATAAATCACAGTTCCAAGGCACACATGACCTGATTCTTCAGGCTTAAGTAGATCCTGTTCGGGGACGCCAAGTTGTAGCGCCCCCACTGCCGCAGGGCCGAGGGGTACCCGGTACCGGGCCTCTGAGTCTCTGTCCTGGGGTTGTCACGGTGGCTAGACCCGGTCCGTGACCCTGCTGAGGGGAGCCCAATGAAAGGTGTTGGTGGTGGTGATGTTATGGTGCGGTGCAGGTTGCAGTAAATAACGAGGACACCAGGTTGCAGTCTCTTTACCTCTTTACTGAAGGCTTCAGGATCCTCAGTCCGGAATACGGTTAACCGGGCTGCGCAAGTCCGGCCGGTCCGATGGCACCTCCAGAGTTCCCTTTGCAGGTGGAAATCTGTGCCTACCTTCTAGCGCTTGTGTGTTGTGGTCCTCCCCTGCTGTGCTTACGGGATAGTCCCCACAACTGTTGTGTCTGTTTCTGAAGTTCCCTCACAACTCGATTATGATGTTCTTCTTCGTCCCCCAGATGATATGGCTAGGAGATACCCGTATGACGGGTAGGCTCGGAGCTCTTCCTGGACCCTAGTGTCGCCCCTCTCCTGTTGTTGCCCCCTATGTCTTCTTAGGTGATTTGGGTGAGACAGCCCGCCTATAACTGACTGTCCTGCCGTAGGTTTGAAGTTAGGCCTGGAGCTCTACACTTCCTCGGCGTTCCGGCCACCGGCTGCACGCCTCAGTAGGATGTTGCCTCGCCTTACAGCACGACTCCTACTGGTGTTTCTCCTTGTTGCGTTGATCTCGTTTCTCACTCAGCACAATAAACTTCGCTTCTTGTCCTTTCTTAGGGTACCGCCGCGATCAGGTGCAGGCGCGGTCCCGTAACGTTCTCTCTGTTCGCTAGGCCTCTGTCAGGATCCCACCCCCAACAGGGACCCCCTGAATCTTCCCCTGCAACACCCTCTGCCACAGGATGTTGCCTGGTTCCAACCCAGTCAGCTTTCTGTCTAACTTCCTATCCAACCCCCAGTTTTACCAGACTGTGAGGAGTGGCCTAATACGTAGCGCCCTTAGCTCCCCCTGGAGGCCAGACTGTGAAGTGTATTGGTGTCTGTGATACCTGGTCAGGTGAACTCCTTCAGTGCCATCAGACGTACCATAGCCCCCTTTAGCGGCGGAGCATCAGTACTGCAACGACCAGGACTCTGGGGCGCTGCACTTAACATTTTTAAACTTCTTCTGTAGGGGTATCATGCAACATGCTCTATAGGTTAAATGTTAAAGGCCACCTCAAAAAATTAATGATCATCTAATCCAGACTGGTGTTAACGGCCCTAATTCTGGAGTAGTTACCTGCTTTGGACAGTAACTTTTTCAAGGTAAACTCTTTGGGATTCTGGACCTACTAAGTTTTCCTCAGGTGCATTTGCAGTACACATAGTACTGTAGCATACATTTTAGAACATTTGGGTATCATGCCCCATGATCTGTGGCTGGGATTTAGTGTAATCTTATGAGGAGGTATTGTTCCCCATGCGCTGAGGCTGAAATTTTTTAACTTCTTCTGTGTGGGTATTGTGCACCATGCTCTGTGACTGAAATTTTTAAGAATCTTATGTCAGGATATTGTTTCCCATGCTCTGTGGGTGAAACTTGAATCAGCTTCTGTAGGGGGTACTCTGCCCCATGGTCTGTGGGATGAAGTTTGTAAGCTGCTTCTGAGGGGGTATTCTCTCCCATGCTCTGTGTGTGACTTTATTAACTGGACTGGTGGTAGCAATCCTCAGTCTTTGTGGGGGCACTATTAAAATTTTTATGTTATTCATTTACTTCCAATTTTACCACGATTGCTATGGTGACAGAACTCCTTTAAGTCATTTTCCTATCCATATTTGTTTGCAGGGCAATTGTCCTGTTCTTACCCCCATTTTTCTTCCTCTTGCAGCCTCCTAGCCTTTACGTTAACCATTTTACATCCCTGAAGTTCGAATCCCCATTGACTTATATGGGGTTTGGAGCCAAATTTTGGTCAAATTCTGGTTTCAAACCAGACTTTTTAAAAACACGAACATCCATGGGTTCGCTCATCACTACTTGCGAATTCAGATTTCAAAATTCATCTCTCCTAAGTATCTAAGCTTCTCAAGTATATATAGTTTTTAATTATAGTCTATGTTTACACAATGCTGTTCAAAATGCATTTTTCAATGTTCACATGTATCATAGTGCATTATGTGTCGTTATATTTGATTATTTGTATGGTAAAGTGCAATATTATTTAAAAAACGAGAATTGTTTGGATAAAAAGAACTACTGAAAGTTATTATAACATAAAATGTTATCTGCAAAATTTTAAAAATGAGGATGCATCACAAGACTAATATAGGTGGTATGTTTAAGGGATTTATAGCATGCTTTTCAGCAGATATTAATTGTGTATAATGAAATACATGAATTTATGTATCATAGAAAATGAAACATTGTGTGTGCTGGTGAATATATTAATAATTAACAGCTTTTGTGTGGTAAGTAGCGAAGCTGAAATGAATTGAAATGAATACATATTATCAACCCATTGTTTTAAATGACGTAGAATACATTTATATCTAGTAGTAATACGTTAGATTTGCTTATAATTAGTAATTTAATAATGTTTGTAATACAATAAGAATAATAGACTGCAAAAATAAATGTTTGACTTTGCATTGAATTGTAATATTGTTTTGACGTGCAGATTTTGATCATGGAATGAGATTTTATTAATTTTATTATGTATTAGCAATATGCGATTAAAAAAACAAAACCATAAAAGTCAGCGGAAAAAAGACAATGCTACAAATAGATTTGAGTAAAAAAAATCTAATATTTCATATATACAGTATATATATATATATATATGTATATATATATATATATATATATATATATCTATATATATAATTGTCTAAGGGTTTGTCTGTCTGTCTGTCCTGGAACCCGCGTCTCTGATTGGTCGAGGCACAGCATGGCGACGATGATGTCATAAAGGTTGCCTCGGCCAATCAGCGACGGGCACAGTCTGCCGCGAATTCGCCTCGACCAATCAGCGACGGGCACAGTATCGACGTAGATGTCATAATGGTTGCCATGGCGACGATGATGTCATAAAGGTTGCCTCAACCAATCAGCGACGGGCACAGTCTGCCGCGAATTCTGGAATCATCATTGTCCATATACTACGGGGACATGCATATTCTAGAATACCCGATGCGTTAGATTAAATTAATGCGTAGCTGTGGACAAAGAATAACAGACTGCATGGTAAAGAATTTTATATAGACATATCTATATATATAATTGTCTAAGGGTCACTTCCGTCTGTCTGTCTGTCTGTCCCGGATATTCATTGGTCGCGGCCTCTGTCTGTCATGGAAATCCAAGTCGCTGATTGGTGGTGGCAAAACGCCCACGACCAATCAGCGGCATGCACAGTCCGGCGGAAAAATGGCCGCTCTTTCCTCCCCGCAGTGAGTGCCCGCTCCACATTCCCCTCCAGTCAGCCCTCACACAGGGTTAATGGCAGCGTTACCGGAGCGCAGTGTAACGCACTCCGGTTACGCAGCTATTAACCCTGTGTGACCAACTTTTTACTGTTGATGCTCCGTATGCAGCATCAATAGTAAAAAGATCTAATGTTACAAATAATAATAATAAATAAAAGGTTATTCTCACCCTCCGACATCGCGCAGTGTCCTCATCAATGCAAGCGGCAGGTTCCGGTGCGAGGACCTTCCATGAGGACCGCAACGTCATCACAGGTCCTGCGCTCGCCTTATACCAACCCTGAGACCGGAAGCTGTCACAGCCATTTGTGGTGGTCTTTGGCAGCTGGAACTGATGTAACTGGGCAGCGGAGTCCTGGAATAAGCCCCTGAAACAGTGGACCCTCATTGTGTACCCGCTGAGCAGCCTGCAGGTGAAGCTGCCGTGTAACGTGTGGCTGAGACCCCAAGACCCGCTCACCTATCCGGACGTGGACCGGGTGTTCGTCATGTTGAGCAGGTGTCTTCCCTTCTCCCTGCAGAAGACACTGAGGCTCTGTAACTGTACTGCAGGTCTCTGCTGCGACCCAGTGTCTGAGCTGAGGCTGGAAACACAGCGAGGCACAGACTCCAGGAGGTCCAAGTGGCTGATGGGCGAGGGCAGGGTACGGTGTGCAGGGTATGATGAGCAAATTTCGGTGTGCAGGGTATGGTGGGCAAGGTGCTGTGTGCAGGGTATGGTTTGCAGAGTACGGTGGGCAAGGTGTGATGGGCATGGTACGGTGGGCAATGTGCTGTGTGCAGGGTATGGTGTGCAGGGTACGATGGGCAAATTTCGGTGTGCAGGGTATGGTGGGCAAGGTACTGTATGCAGGGTATGGTGTGCAGAGTACGGTGGGCAACGTGCGATGGGCATGGTACGGTGGGCAATGTGCTGTGTGCAGGGTATGGTGTGCAGGGTACGATGGGCATGGTGCGATGGGCAGGGTACGGTGGGCAATGTGTTTTGTGCAGGGTATGGTGTGCAGGGTACGATGGGCAAGGTGCGGTGGGCAGGGTACTGTGTGCCATCTCACGAGGATCTCATCTCCTGATGGTCCTACATGATAGGCTCTAGGAGAACTGATCTGTGACTATAGCAGCAGTTGGCATCAATGTGGCTGTTTTTCTCATCCCCCTTTGACACATTTGTGCCTGTCTGATGCTTTTGTGACCAGACTGTGCAATATACTACGTGGCTGGCCAATATACTATGTCACTGTGCAATATACTACGTGGCTGGGCAATATACTACGTGGCTGGACAATATACTATGTGGATATGCATATTCTAGAATACCCGATGCGTTAGAATCGGGCCACCATCTAGTATATATATATATATATATATATATATATATATATATATATATATATATATATATATGTATATATCTTTTATGCAGATCAGAGTGTCTCTACAGATTGCAACAGAACCTTCTGTGTTTTATTGTTCTGGAGATCCTTCTGTCAATCACCACATCAACCCTAATTTGCTAACAAGTAACCAACAATAAATTGTCAGGCACTAAGCATGACCGTACATATTAGGTATCTCTCGGTAAGTCCAGGGTCACACTTGCAATACCCAGCACTCAGTGGCGTAACTACAAAGTTATGGGCCCCGGTGCGAACTTTCAAATGGGCCCCCCCCACCATGCCAAAATATTTTCCTCCCAAATTCACATTTTCCCTATTCATTTCGCACACTATAGCTTTATTGCAAAGTTGTATAGTGTGACCTCAGTTGCATAACTATCCGGTGCCCCATCCTGGGGTATATTTGTCCCCTGTACTACCATTGTTATGTAATGTATAAAAGAAAAGAAACCATTATACTCATCAGGGGCTAACATAGAAGTCATGGGGATCCATATAAGAAGTATAATGCACCCCCATAGTCCTCCTTATAGAATAATACACTCCCCATAGTCCTCCTTATAGTATAATACACTCCCCATTGTCCTCCATATAGTATTGTACACTCCTCAGTCCTCCATATAGTATAATACACTCCTCATAGTCCTCCATATATTAACACTAGAACTACCGGAGGGGTCATTTTGACCCTTTTGCTATTTCTTTTTCCTATAATTTCTAAAATTTTAACAAATGAGTTCTGAGTTTTTGTGACTTTTATTTATTCATGGTAGTGTATATTTTAGGACACAAAAATGAATTGAAAGTTTTTCAGGGGTCCGGATTTTACAATTCATGCCTATAAGTACTGAAGGGGTCAATTTGACCCCATACATAAAAGTAGTAGTGGCAAGTCTCCTAATAACAAATACATATGAGACTACTCTGATGAAGAATGGTGACATCACTCTTACAGTTTACCAAGGTAAGCCAAATAAGAATGTAATTTTGCTCAGTAGTCTTCACCCACATGTAGCAGTTGGAAACAACAAGAAAAAAAACCCGGAAACGGTACAATTTTACAATAAAACAAAGGTTGGAGTGGACACAGTAGACTAGATGGCTCGAAAGTACACCACAAAATCTGGAAGCCGCCGATGGCCTGTTCAGGTGTTTTGTAATGTACTTGATTTAGCAGCTATAAACGCAACTATACTCTATAAAACAGCAACTGGGAGTAAAATTAGCAGACGGGAGTTCATTCTTCAGCTTCATGCTATAACCATGTAAAAGGAAAATGCGTGCTGTACTTGATCTTAACACTGTTCCTACCAAGTTAAAATAAATGTTCTTTAATTTGTTAGGCAACAAAAAAGTTATTTTTACTCCAGAGTCAGTACTTTTGAATGGGGTCAAAATGACCCCTAGTGGTAGTTATAGGTATTAAACCTGCGGTAGTTCTAGTGTTAAAATACACTCCTCATAGTGCTCCATACAGCATAATACACTCCTCATTGTGCTCCATATAGTATAATACACTGCTCAGTCCTCCATATAGTATAATACACGGTTCATAGTGCTCCATATTGTATAATGCACCCCTCATAATCCTCCATATAGTATAATACACTCCTCAGTCCTCCATTTAGTATTATACATTTCACATAGTCCTCCATATCTTAAAATACACTGCTCAGTCCTCCATATAGTATAATACACTCCTCATAGTGCTCCATTTAGTATAATGCAACGTCATCATCATCCACGTCGCACAATTCACTTCCCACAGTATAATGTACCCCATAGTTCTTCATATAGTATAATATATTCCCCATAGTCCTCAATTCAGTATAATGCAGCCCACAAATAGTATAATGCAGCCACCCCAGAGTATAATGCAGCCACTCCACAGAGTATAATGCAGCCACCCCACAGAGTATACTGCAGCCCTGCCATACAATTCAATCTAACCCCCATAGAATATAATGCAACCCCCCTCATAGTATAATGCAGCCCCTCCATACAGGGGCACAGAGAAAGACACGAGCAAATGATGATGAGGGGGCAGGGGGGAGGGCACAAGGGGGCTAGGGAGAACAGGCACAAGGATAACATAGGGGGGCTAGGGAACAAGGAAGACAGGCACAAAGGGACACATGGGGGCTAGGAGGCAGGGCAGAAGGTTACAAGGGGACTAGTAGGCAAGGGAGACTGACTCAAGGAGACAAGGGAGACTGACACAATGGGCACACGGGGACTAGTGGGCAAGGGAGACTGACACAAGGGGCACACGGGGACTAGTGGACACGGGAGACTGGCACAAGGGGACTAGTGGGTAAGGGAGACTGATACAAGGGGACTAGTGGGCAATGGAGACTGACACAAGGGGACACACGGGGACAAGGGACAAGCACAAGGGAGACAGGCACAATGGGACACACAGGGACTAGTGGGCAAGAGAAACTGACACAAGGGGACACACGGGGACAAGGGATACAAGCACAAGGGGACACACAAGGACTAGTGGGCAAAGGAGACTGACACAAGCACAAGGGGACAAAGGAGACTGACACAAGCACAAGGGGACAAAGGAGACAGGCACATGGGGACACACAGGGACTAATGGGCAAGGGAGACTGGCACACGGGGACAAGGGACACAAGCCTAAGGTGACAAGAGAGACAGGCTCAAGGGTACACACAGGGACTAGTGGGCAAGGGAGACTGACACAAGGCTACACACGGATCAAGGGACACACGCACAAGGGGACTCATGGGGACTAGGAGGAAGGGGAGAAGGGCACAGGAGGACACAAGGGGACTCCGAGTGCAGAGTAGATAGGAATGCACGGGGAGACAGGGCTGCAAGGGGACGGGGAAGACGGGGGGGAGAATTGGGAGGAGAGAAGAAGGGGGTACAGGGATTACGAGGACAGGGTAGGTGGGGAACACACGGTGAGAAAGGGGATAGGGGAGACTTGAGAGCAGGGCAGACGAGTCACAAGGGGACAAGGGGCAGGGAATGCATGGGGGTGCAGGAGGACTCAGGGCATGGGAGATGGGGAGCATTGGGGGACCAGGGGAGGAGGAACAAGGTGTGTACGGGGGGCCCGGAGGAACACAATAACCTGTTGTGAATTCTGCTCTTGGGCTCCCTCCGGTGGTTGTAAGTGGTAGCGCTGCTGTCTCTGAATCGCAGCATTTATCAGGTGTGTTCACTTTTTGCAATTTTGACTGGGCTATTTAGTCTTGCTTCACCCTTTAGTCAGTGCCAGTTGTCCATTGTTCCTGGAGGATTCACATCCCTGCCTGGTCTCTTCTGCTTGCAGTTCATTTCAACAAGATAAGTTCTGGCCTTGATTTTTGCTGTCCACATGCTGTGGCCTTATTGTTCAGTTCTTTTCCATGTTTTTGTCTTGTCCAGCTTGGTCTGTATAAGGATTTGTTTAGCCAAGCTGGTATCTCTGGAGATGCAGATATACCCTCCATATCTTTAGTTAGCTGTGGAGATTTTGTATTTTCTGTGGTGGATATTTTCTAGTGTTTTAATACTGACCGCATAGTACTCTGTCCTATCCTTTCTATTTAGCTAGAAGTGGCCTCCTTTGCTAAATTCTCATTTCAGTCTGTGTATGTTTTTTCCCTCTCCTCTCACAGTCAATATTTGTGGGGGGCTGTCTATCCTTTGGGGATTTTCTCTGAGGCAAGATAGTTTTCCCTTTTCTATCTCTAGGGGTAATTAGTCCTCCGGCTGTGTCGAGATGTCTAGGGAGCGCTAGGTACATTCCACGGCTACTTCTAGTTGCGGTGTTAAGTTCAGGGTCTGCGGTCAGTACAGGTACCACCTTCTCCAGAGTACATCTCATGCTGCTCTTAGGCCACCAGATCATAACAGTACAACTGGCCAACAATGAGTTAACCGCATCTCAGAAGAAGGGAAGGAAAGTGCAAAGCCCATCAGGAAGATTGTCGTTTTCTGGTGTTGCATAATTTGCATGATGCTATTGTGCTGGGTTTCCCATGGTTACAGGTGCATAATCCGGTATTAGATTGGAAATCTATGTCTGTGACTAGTTGGGGTTGTCAGGGGGTTCATGGTGACATTCCTGTGATGTCAATTGCCTCCTCCCCCTCTTCTGAAATTCCTGAGTACAGTGTCAGATTTCCAGGATGTATTCAATGAGCCCAAGTACAGTTCCCTTCCACCGCATAGGGACTGTGATTGTGCTATTGACTTGATTCCAGGCTGTAAGTTCCCTAAGGGCCGACTTTTCAACCTGTCTGTGCCAGAACATACCGCCATGCGGAGCTATGTTAAGGAGTCCTTGGAGAAGGGGCATATTCGGCCATCTTCTTCACCATTGGGAGCAGGTTTTTTTTTGTTGCCAAAAAAGATGGCTCCTTGAGACCCTGTATTGATTATCGCCTCTTGAATAAGATCACGGTCAAATTCCAATACCCTTTGCCTTTGCTTTCTGATCTGTTTGCTAGGATTAAGGGGGGTAGTTGGTTTACTAAGATTGACCTTCGAGGGGCATATAATCTTGTTTGTATTAAGCAGGGTGACAAATGGAAAACTGCGTTTAATACGCCCGAAGGCCATTTTGAATACCTTGTGATGCCATTCGGACTCTCTAATGCTCCATCTGTGTTTCAGTCCTTCATGCATGATATATTTCGGAATTATCTTGATAAATTCATGATTGTATATTTGGATGATATTTTGATTTTTTCAGATGATTGGGAGGCTCATGTGAAACAAGTCAGGATGGTATTTCAGATCCTTCGTGATAATGCCTTGTTTGTGAAGGGGTCTAAGTGCCTCTTTGGAGTACAGAAGATTTCTTTTTTGGGCTTCATTTTTTCTCCCTCATCTATAGAAATGGATCCGGTTAAGGTTCAGGCCATTCATGATTGGATCCAGCCCACATCCGTGAAGAGTCTTCAGAAATTTTTGGGCTTTGCTAATTTTTATCGCCGTTTCATTGCCAACTTCTCCAGTGTGGTTAAACCCCTGACCGATTTGACGAAGAAAGGCGCTGATGTGACGAATTGGTCCTCTGCGGCTGTTTCTGCCTTTCAGGAGCTTAAACGCCGATTTACTTCTGCCCCTGTGTTGCGTCAGCCAGATGTTTCTCTTCCTTTTCAGGTTGAGGTTGATGCTTCTGAGATTGGGGCAGGGGCCGTTTTGTCTCAGAGGAATTCTGATGGTTCCTTGATGAAACCGTGTGCCTTCTTTTCTCGAAAGTTTTCTTGTGCCTTCTTTTCTCGAAAGTTTTCGCCTGCGGAACGCAATTATGATGTCGGCTGTTATGACCCCAATGGCAGAGGGTCTCAGAAATAGTTTCTAAGTCTGCAAACACAAAAACCAGCTCATAGGGCAGTGGTAACTGATCTGACCATATATCTAATCCTAGCACCACAAATACCAGCAGCCGGGGAACGTGCCTACGTTGATTCTAGACGTCTCGCGCCAGCCGGAGAACTAACTAACCCTAGAAGGGAAAAGAAAGACCTTTCTTGCCTCCAGAGAAAAAAACCCAAAAGTTGGATACAAGCCCCCAACAAATAATAACGGTGAGGTAAGAGGAAAAGACAAACGTAAGGATGAGTTAGGTATTTAGCAAAGAGAGGCCCACTAGCTAATAGCAGAATATAGTAAGATAACTTATATGGTCAGCAAAAACCCTATCAAAAATATCCACGCTGGATATTCAAGAACCCCCGGACCGTCTAACGGCCCGGGGGGAGAACACCAGCCCCCTAGAGCTTCCAGCAAGGTCAGGAATCACATATAGTACAAGCTGGACAAAAATGAGAGCAAGCAAATAACCCAAAAAACAAAGAAGCAGGACTTAGCTTAATTTTGCACGAACCAGGACCAGCAGATAGGAGCAAACAAAAAGGATCTGATTACAACGATGCCAGGCACTGGACTAAGGATCCAGGAGGTTTATATAGCAACACCCCTGGACTAACGACCCAGGTGGGTGCAAACTGAGGAAAGAAAATCCCAGAGTCATATCACTAATAACCACCAGAGAGAGCCAAGAAGTCTAATTCACAACAGTACCCCCCCCTTAAGGAGGGGTCACCGAACCCTCACCAAGACCACCAGGGCGATCAGGATGAGCAGCGTGAAAGGCACGAACTAAATCGGCCGCATGCACATCAGAGGCAACCACCCAGGAATTATCCTCCTGACCATAGCCCTGCCACTTGACCAGATACTGAAGCCTCCGTCTGGAGAGACGAGAATCCAAGATCTTCTCCACCACGTACTCCAACTCGCCCCCAACCAACACCGGAGCAGGAGGCTCAACAGAAGGAACCACAGGTACAACGTACCGCCGCAACAAGGACCTATGGAACACGTTGTGAATGGCAAACGACACCGGAAGATCCAAGCGAAAGGACACAGGATTAAGGATTTCCAATATCTTGTAAGGACCGATGAAGCGAGGCTTAAATTTAGGAGAGGAGACCTTCATAGGAACAAATCGAGAAGACAGCCATACCAAATCCCCAACACGAAGTCGGGGACCCACACCGCGGCGGCGGTTGGCAAAACGCTGAGCCTTCTCCTGTGACAGCTTTAAGTTGTCCACCACATGATTCCAGATCTGCTGCAACCTATCCACCACAGAATCTACCCCAGGACAGTCAGAAGGCTCCACATGTCCCGAGGAAAAACGAGGATGGAAACCAGAGTTGCAGAAAAATGGCGAAACCAAAGTAGCGGAACTAGCCCGGTTATTAAGGGCAAACTCAGCCAACGGCAAGAAGGTCACCCAATCATCCTGATCTGCCGAAACAAAACACCTCAAATAAGCCTCCAGAGTCTGATTAGTTCGCTCCGTTTGTCCATTAGTCTGAGGATGAAAGGCAGACGAAAACGACAACTTAATGCCCATCCTAGCACAAAATGATCGCCAGAACCTGGAAACAAACTGGGATCCTCTGTCAGACACAATATTCTCAGGAATGCCGTGTAAACGAACCACATTCTGAAAGAAAACAGGAACCAGATCGGAAGAGGAGGGCAGCTTAGGCAAAGGCACCAAATGGACCATTTCCGAAATTTTTGGCAATACACTTTAGCTTCATCCTGGCCCTGAGAAATAGCCAGCAAGGCTTTTTCTGCCTGAACTTCAAGCTTGGGTTCCTCGTAAAGCAATCCGAGCGCCAGAAAAAACGCATCAATATTTGCCAATGCCGGATCTCCTGGCGCTAGCGAAAAAGCCCAATCCTGAGGGTCGCCCCGTAAAAAAGAGATAACAATTTTCACTTGCTGAGCTGGATCTCCAGATGAACGGGGTCTCAGAGAAAGAAACAATTTACAATTGTTCCTGAAATTCCTAAACCTAAATCGGTCTCCAGAAAACAGTTCAGGAATAGGTATTTTAGGTTCAGACATTGGACTACTGGTAACAAAATCTTGTATGCCCTGCACACGAGCAGCAAGCTGGTCTACACTTGTAATCAAGGTCTGGACATTCATGTCTGTAGCAAGCACAAGCCACTCAAAGGTAAAGGGGAGGAAGAGAGGAAAAAAAAAAAAAAAAAACCTCAGAATTTCCTTTCTTATTATCCCACTTCTGCAATGCAATAAACATTCAATGTTGGCCTGGCATACTGTTATGACCCCAATGGCAGAGGGTCTCAGAAATAGTTTCTAAGTCTGCAAACACAAAAACCAGCTCATAGGGCAGTGGTAACTGATCTGACCATATATCTAATCCTAGCACTACAAATACCAGCAGCCGGGGAACGTGCCTACGTTGATTCTAGACGTCTCGCGCCAGCCGGAGAACTAACTAACCCTAGAAGGGAAAAGAAAGACCTTTCTTGCCTCCAGAGAAAAAACCCCAAAAGTTGGATACAAGCCCCCAACAAATAATAACGGTGAGGTAAGAGGAAAAGACAAACGTAAGGATGAGTTAGGTATTTAGCAAAGAGAGGCCCACTAGCTAATAGCAGAATATAGTAAGATAACTTATATGGTCAGCAAAAACCCTATCAAAAATATCCACGCTGGATATTCAAGAACCCCCGAACCGTCTAACGGCCCGGGGGGAGAACACCAGCCCCCTAGAGCTTCCAGCAAGGTCAGGAATCACATATAGTACAAGCTGGACAAAAATGAGAGCAAGCAAATAACCCAAAAAACAAAGAAGCAGGACTTAGCTTAATTTTGCACGAACCAGGACCAGCAGATAGGAGCAAACAAAAAGGATCTGATTACAATGATGCCAGGCACTGGACTAAGGATCCAGGAGGTTTATATAGCAACACCCCTGGACTAACGACCCAGGTGGGTGCAAACTGAGGAAAGAAAATCCCAGAGTCATATCACTAATAACCACCAGAGGGAGCCAAGAAGTCTAATTCACAACAGTAACCCCCCCTTAAGGAGGGGTCACCAAACCCTCACCAAGACCACCAGGGCGATCAGGATGAGCAGCGTGAAAGGCACGAACTAAATTGGCCGCATGCACATCAGAGGCAACCACCCAGGAATTATCCTCCTGACCATAGCCCTTCCACTTGACCAGATACTGAAGCCTCCGTCTGGAGAGACGAGAATCCAAGATCTTCTCCACCACGTACTCCAACTCGCCCCCAACCAACACCGGAGCAGGAGGCTCAACAGAAGGAACCACAGGTACAACGTACCGCCGCAACAAGGACCTATGGAACACGTTGTGAATGGCAAACGACACCGGAAGATCCAAGCGAAAGGACACAGGATTAAGGATTTCCAATATCTTGTAAGGACCGATGAAGCGAGGCTTAAATTTAGGAGAGGAGACCTTCATAGGAACAAATCGAGAAGACAGCCATACCAAATCCCCAACACGAAGTCGGGGACCCACACCGCGGCGGCGGTTGGCAAAACGCTGAGCCTTCTCCTGTGACAGCTTTAAGTTGTCCACCACATGATTCCAGATCTGCTGCAACCTATCCACCACAGAATCTACCCCAGGACAGTCAGAAGGCTCCACATGTCCCGAGGAAAAACGAGGATGGAAACCAGAGTTGCAGAAAAATGGCGAAACCAAAGTAGCGGAACTAGCCCGGTTATTAAGGGCAAACTCAGCCAACGGCAAGAAGGTCACCCAATCATCCTGATCTGCCGAAACAAAACACCTCAAATAAGCCTCCAGAGTCTGATTAGTTCGCTCCGTTTGTCCATTAGTCTGAGGATGAAAGGCAGACGAAAACGACAACTCAATGCCCATCCTAGCACAAAAGGATCGCCAGAACCTGGAAACAAACTGGGATCCTCTGTCAGACACAATATTCTCAGGAATGCCGTGTAAACGAACCACATTCTGAAAGAACACAGGAACCAGATCGGAAGAGGAGGGCAGCTTAGGCAAAGGCACCAAATGGACCATTTCCGAAATTTTTGGCAATACACTTCAGCTTCATCCTGGCCCTGAGAAATAGCCAGCAAGGCTTTTTCTGCCTGAACTTCAAGCTTGGGTTCCTCGTAAAGCAATCCGAGCGCCAGAAAAAACGCATCAATATTTGCCAATGCCGGATCTCCTGGCGCTAGCGAAAAAGCCCAATCCTGAGGGTCGCCCCGTAAAAAAGAGATAACAATTTTCACTTGCTGAGCTGGATCTCCAGATGAACGGGGTCTCAGAGAAAGAAACAATTTACAATTGTTCCTGAAATTCCTAAACCTAAATCGGTCTCCAGAAAACAGTTCAGGAATAGGTATTTTAGGTTCAGACATTGGACTACTGGTAACAAAATCTTGTATGCCCTGCACACGAGCAGCAAGCTGGTCTACACTTGTAATCAAGGTCTGGACATTCATGTCTGTAGCAAGCACAAGCCACTCAAAGGTAAAGGGGAGGAAGAGAGGAAAAAAAAAAAAAAAACAACTCAGAATTTCCTTTCTTATTATCCCACTTCTGCAATGCAATAAACATTCAATGTTGGCCTGGCATACTGTTATGACCCCAATGGCAGAGGGTCTCAGAAATAGTTTCTAAGTCTGCAAACACAAAAACCAGCTCATAGGGCAGTGGTAACTGATCTGACCATATATCTAATCCTAGCACCACAAATACCAGCAGCCGGGGAACGTGCCTACGTTGATTCTAGACGTCTCGCGCCAGCCGGAGAACTAACTAACCCTAGAAGGGAAAAGAAAGACCTTTCTTGCCTCCAGAGAAAAAACCTCAAAAGTTGGATACAAGCCCCCAACAAATAATAACGGTGAGGTAAGAGGAAAAGACAAACGTAAGGATGAGTTAGGTATTTAGCAAAGAGAGGCCCACTAGCTAATAGCAGAATATAGTAAGATAACTTATATGGTCAGCAAAAACCCTATCAAAAATATCCACGCTGGATATTCAAGAACCGCCGAACCGTCTAACGGCCCGGGGGGAGAACACCAGCCCCCTATAGCTTCCAGCAAGGTCAGGAATCACATATAGTACAAGCTGGACAAAAATGAGAGCAAGCAAATAACCCAAAAAACAAAGAAGCAGGACTTAGCTTAATTTTGCACGAACCAGGACCAGCAGATAGGAGCAAACAAAAAGGATCTGATTACAACGATGCCAGGCACTGGACTAAGGATCCAGGAGGTTTATATAGCAACACCCCTGGACTAACGACCCAGGTGGGTGCAAACTGAGGAAAGAAAATCCCAGAGTCATATCACTAATAACCACCAGAGGGAGCCAAGAAGTCTAATTCACAACAGTCGGCAATCATGAGTTGTTGGCTATGAAGTGGGCATTTGAGGAGTGGCGACATTGGCTTAAGGGGGCCAAGCACCGTATTGTGGTCTTGACCGATCATAAGAATCTGATTTATCTCGAGTCTGCCAAACGGCTGAATCCCAGACAGACCCCATGGTCCCTGTTTTTCTCCCGTTTTGATTTTGTGGTCTCGTATCTTCTGGGTTCTAAGAATGTTAAGGCTGATGCCCTCTCTAGGAGCTTTTTGCCTGATTCTCCTGGGGTCCTTGAGCCGGTCGGTATTCTGAAGGAAGGGGTGATTCTTTCTGCCATCTCCCCTGATTTACGACGGGTTCTTCAGGAATTTCAGGCTGATAAACCTGACCGCTGTCCAGTGGGGAAATTGTTTGTTCCTGACAGATGGACTAGTAAAGTGATTTCGGAGGTTCATTGTTCTGTGTTAGCTGGTCATCCGGGGATTTTTGGTACCAGAGATTTGGTTGGTAGGTCCTTTTGGTGGCCTTCTTTGTCACGGGATGTGCGTTCTTTTGTGCACTCCTGTGGGACTTGTGCACGGGCCAAGCCTTGCTGTTCCCGCGCTAGTGGGTTGCTTTTGCCTTTGCCGGTCCCTAAGAGGCCTTGGACGCATATTTCTATGGATTTTATTTCGGATCTTCCGGTTTCCCAGAGGATGTCAGTTATCTGGTTGGTTTGTGACTGTTTTTCTAAGATGGTTCATTTGGTACCTTTGCCTAAGTTGCCTTCCTCTTCTGATTTGGTTCCGTTGTTTTTTCAGCATGTGGTTCGTTTGCATGGCATTCCGGAGAATATTGTGTCCGATAGAGGTTCCCAGTTTGTTTCTAGGTTTTGGCGGGCCTTTTGTGCTAGGCTGGGCATTGATTTGTCTTTTTCTTCCGCATTTCATCCTCAGACAAATGGCCAAACCGAGCGAACTAATCAGACTTTGGAAACTTATTTGAGATGCTTTGTGTCTGCTGATCAGGATGATTGGGTGGCTTTCTTGCCATTGGCCGAGTTTGCCCTTAATAATCGGGCTAGTTCTGCTACCTTGGTTTCACCCTTCTTTTGTAACTCTGGTTTTCATCCTCGTTTTTCTTCGGGGCAGGTTGAGCCTTCTGATTGTCCTGGGGTGGACTCTGTGGTTGACAGGTTGCAGCAAATTTGGGCTCATGTTGTTGACAATTTGGTGTTGTCTCAGGAGGGGGCTCAGCGTTTTGCTAACCGTCGTCAGTGTGTTGGTTCCCGGCTTCGGGTTGGGGATTTGGTCTGGTTGTCTTCCCGTCATGTCCCTATGAAGGTTTCTTCCCCTAAGTTTAAGCCTCGGTTTATTGGACCTTATAGGATTTCTGAGATTATCAATCCAGTGTCTTTTCGTTTGGCCCTTCCAGCCTCTTTTTCCATCCATAATGTTTTTCATAGATCTTTGTTGCGGAAATATGTGGTGCCCGTTGTTCCCTCTGTTGATCCTCCTGCCCCAGTGTTGATTGATGGGGAGTTGGAGTATGTGGTTGAGAAGATTTTGGATTCTCGTTTTTCGAGGCGGAAGCTTCAGTATCTTGTCAAATGGAAGGGTTATGGCCAGGAGGATAATTCTTGGGTTGTTGCCTCCGATGTTCATGCTGATGATTTGGTTCGTGCCTTTCATTTGGCTCGTCCGAATCGGCCTGGGGGCTCTGGTGAGGGTTCGGTGACCCCTCCTCAAGGGGGGGGGGTACTGTTGTGAATTCTGCTCTTGGGCTCCCTCCGGTGGTTGTAGGTGGTAGCGCTGCTGTTTCTGAATCGCAGCATTTATCAGGTGTGTTCACTTTTTGCAATTTTGACTGGGTTATTTAGTCTTGCTTCACCCTTTAGTCAGTGCCAGTTGTCCATTGTTCCTGGAGGATTCACATCCCTGCCTGGTCTCTTCTGCTTGCAGTTCATTTCAACAAGATAAGTTCTGGCCTTGATTTTTGCTGTCCACATGCTGTGGCCTTATTGTTCAGTTCTTTTCCATGTTTTTGTCTTGTCCAGCTTGGTCTGTATAAGGATTTGTTTAGCCAAGCTGGTATCTCTGGAGATGCAGATATACCCTCCATATCTTTAGTTAGCTGTGGAGATTTTGTATTTTCTGTGGTGGATATTTTCTAGTGTTTTAATACTGACCGCATAGTACTCTGTCCTATCCTTTCTATTTAGCTAGAATTGGCCTCCTTTGCTAAATTCTCATTTCAGTCTGTGTATGTTTTTTCCCTCTCCTCTCACAGTCAATATTTGTGGGGGGCTGTCTATCCTTTGGGGATTTTCTCTGAGGCAAGATAGTTTTCCCTTTTCTATCTCTAGGGGTAATTAGTCCTCCGGCTGTGTCGAGATGTCTAGGGAGCGCTAGGTACATTCCACGGCTACTTCTAGTTGCGGTGTTAAGTTCAGGGTCTGCGGTCAGTACAGGTACCACCTTCTCCAGAGTACGTCTCATGTTGCTCTTAGGCCACCAGATCATAACATAACCTGAACCTGGGGACCTACTAGGACATGGGGCACGGGAGAGCAGGGAGGAAACGGGGCTGGTGTCACAGGGGGCCGGGGACGCTGGGGGCCAAGGACAGCGAAACACGGGCAGCAGACACACCTCACTTCCGCCGGTCCGGTACACCTCCATGTTCATCCCCGGATCCTCCACATGGCTGAGCCACAGCGGCATCCCCCTCCTGGGCGGCTCGGTCCACGTGCCCCCCACCAGCTCCGGAGCCACCTGTTCCTGGTCCTAGCAGCCGCCACAGGCTTTGCCAATATGGCAGCCACCATCACCTGTGCAGATGCTGTACTTCCTGGGCCCTGCACACAGCGGGTGCGCGATGAAGTGATGTCATCACGCACCCGCAGTGTCAGAGGCAGAGGGGAATGATGGGAGAGGGAGCATTAGCTGACGCTCTCTCCTCCATCATTGCTTTGAACTGTACCGTCATCATAGACGCCGATATAGTTCACTGTGGTGGCTGCGACGGGGTGAGTCGTGTGCCTCTGACCTGTCGAGCCCCTGACCTGCCAGAGCCGGTTGCAGCGGTGACCGCTGCGACCGTGGTAGTTACGCCCCTGCCTCACACACACACACTACAGATATCACACACACACACACATACTACAGATATCACACACACACTGCAGATATCACACACACACACATACTACAGATATCACACACACTACAGATATCACACACACACACTACAGATATCACACACACACACTACAGATATCACACACACATACTACAGATATCACACACACACTACAGATATCACTCACACACTACAGATATCACACACACACACACACTACAGATATCACACACACACTACAGATATCACACACACATACTACAGATATCACACACACATACTACAGATATCACACACACCACAGATGTCACACACACATACTACAGATATCGCACACACACACATATACTACAGATATCACACACACACATACTACATATATCACACACACACTACAGATATCACACACTCACATACTACAGATATTACACACTACATGTATCACACACACATATTACAGATATCACACACACTACAGATATCACACACACACACACACTACAGATATCACACACACACATACTACAGATATCACACACACACACTACAGATATCACACACACACATACTACAGATATCACACACACACTACAGGGATGTGTGATCCCTGGAAGTGTGTCCTAAAAGTGTGGATTACATTAGAATTAAAACCTGAAAGATGTATACAGACTGTGCCCTGCTACCTACCACCATCGCACTCTAACAAGCATCTCTATTCTTCCAACAGGTATGTTCATCCACCCAGCTCTCCCGCTGTCTGTCTATGAAGTGCACATCACCCAGCTTTGCACATAGACATCCCCCTGCTCCTTGCTTTCACATGGTATGTTCATCCACCCAGCTCTCCTGCTGTCTGTCTATGAAGTGCACATCGTACATCACCCAGCTTTGCACATAGACTTCCCCCTGCTCCTTGCTTTCACATGGTATGTTCATCCACCCAGCTCTCATGCTGTCTGTCTATGAAGTGCACATAGTACATCACCCAGCTTTGCACATAGACTTCCCCCTGCTCCTTGCTTTCACATGGTATGCCTTTCAGCTAACCCCAGCTTACCCTGTGATATTTATGACCTTGTTTACTCAGGCTTGATTGTATGCATCTGGTCCACTCTTAATTCTCTGACCAAGATGAGCAGAGACCACTCCTCTCTGCTTCATACCTGAACGCACTTAGTTTTCCATATATTGCATAGCAAAAGTCTGCAAAGACTTTAGTCTGCAGTGTGATCCCTAGAAGTGTGTCCTAAAAGTGTGGATTACATTAGAATTAAAACCTGAATTGAACCTGAAGGGAACTGGCCAGTCACTGCAAACAATGTTTCAGTTTGTTTTCACTTTTACCCCTATAATCTTTCACTTTCTGCTACCTCCCCCAATCCCCACACCAAGTAAGGAACTGTTCATCTCTTCTTCAATCCTCCCCATCCATCTCACCTCCTCCTCAGAACTGTTCCTTAACATACAATCCTCTGTCTCAAAGCACAGGCAGCCCCCTCATGCCATCTCCTGCTCCCACCTGCTAACACTATCTCTGCTCCTTCTCACTACTGGTGATATCTCTCCAAATCCTGGTCCTCCTCACCATATTCCCACAGTCATTTCTACCTCCCATCCACGCTCCATCACAAACTTCCGTAACCTCTCTAACCTTATACCCATTCGCCCAGCCACCGCTTCCCCTGTCCCACTAACAGGAGCTCTGTGGAACGCTCGCTCTGTCTGTAACAAGCTTTCCTACATCCATGATCTTTTTGTTACTACCAAACTTTCCTTCCTCGCCATCACCGAAACCTGGCTCACCCCTTCTGACACAGCCTCCCCTGCTGCACTCTCTTATGGTGGCTTCCACCTTTCTCACACATCCCGCCCCAGCAGCAAGCATGGCGGAGGAGTTGGTTTTCTCCTGTCAGATAACTGCTCCTTCACCCCAATCCCACTGCCACCCTCTGTTACCCTCCCTTCCTTTGAGGTGCACTCTGTGCGCATCTATTCAACCTCCAACCTCCAACTGGCTACCATTTACCGCCCCCCAGGGCCAGCCACCACCTTCTTTGACCACTTCACCACCTGGCTACTTCATTTCCTTTCTGCGGACATCCCCACTATCATCATGGGCGATTTCAACATCCCCATTGACACTTCCCTCTCAGCTGCCACTAAACTTCCATCTCACTTCCTCCTTCGGCCTCACTCAATGGTCTTCTGCAGCCACTCACAAAGATGGTCACACACTGGACCTCATCTTCACCCGCCTCTGCTCCCTATCTAACCTCTCTAACTCACCTCTTCCTCTCTCTGACCACAACCTTCTCACATTCTCATCTCTCTCCACTCCATGTCTACAATCCCCACCACACAAACTTTCACACCCTCGCAGAAATCTTAAACATCTTGACCTACATTCATTCTCTGAATCCCTCCTCCCTCTCACAGACATAAGTTCAATACACAATGCAGATGACGCTGCCGCTCTATATAACACCACAATAGCTGTAGCTTTGGAATCTGCTGCCCCACTTACACATACCAAAGCTCGCAAAATCATCAGACAGCCCTGGCACACCAGCCTGACCAAAGAACTGAGGCGAGCTTCCAGGGCTGCTGAGCGCAGATGGAAAAGATCCCACTACAACGAGCACTTCATCGTATTCAAACAGTCCCTCACTACTTTCAAGACCACACTCGCCACAGCTAAACAAACCTACTTCTCATCTCTCATATCCTCCCTGTCTTACAACCCTAAACAGTTATTCAACACCTTCATTTCTCTCCTCCGTCCCCCAGCACCTCCTCCATCCCCACTTATCTCCGCTGAAGACTTTGCCTCATTTTTCAAGCAGAAGATTGATAGCATCTGAGACAGTTTTGGTCAACAACCCCCAGAGCCCTTCCTCCCGACTTCCCAGCCCTCCACCTCCAAAACCAACTTCTCCACTATTACAGAAGATCAACTCTCCACTCTACTCTCAAGATCGCATCTCACCACCTGTGCACTTGACCCACTCCCATCCCACCTCATCCCAAACCTCACCACAGTCTTCATCCCAACCCTAACTCATCTCTTCAACCTATCACTAACAACTGGTGTTTTCCCCTCAAGCTTTAAACATGCCTTTATCACACCTATCCTCAAAAAGGCCTCTCTTGACCCATCCTCTGTATCTAGCCATCACCCTATATCACTTCTCCCTTATGCCTCCAAACTACTGGAACAACACATTTACCTTGAACTGTCCTCCCATCTCTCTTCTTGCTCCCTCTTTGACCGCTTACAATCTGGCTTCCGGTCATACCATTCCACTGAAACTGCCCTAACTAAGGTCACCAACGACCTCTTAACCGCCAAGAGCAAGCGACTCTACTCTGTCCTCCTCCTCCTCGACCTGTCGGCTGCCTTTGACACAGTGGACCATTCCGTATTATTACAGACCCTCTCATCCCTTGGCATCACAGACTTGGCCCTATCCTGGATCTCATCATACCTAACAGACCGGACATTCAGCGTCCCCCACTCACACACCACCTCCTCACCTCACCCCCTATCTGTCGGAGTCCCACAAGGTTCAGTCCTTGGGCCCCTGCTCTTCTCCATTTACACCTTTGGCCTGGGACAGCTCATAGAATCTCATGGCTTTCAGTATCACCTCTATGCTGATGACACACAGATCTACATCTCTGGACCAGATATCAACTCCCTACTAACCAGAATCCCTCAATGTCTGTCCACTATTTCATCTTTCTTCTCCGCTAGATTTCTGAAACTTAACATGGACAAAACAGAATTCATCATCTTTCCCCCATCTCATGCGACCCCCCCAACGAACCTAACCATTACAGTAAATGGCTGCCCACTCTCCCCAGTCCCACAAGCTCGCTGCCTCAAGGTAATCCTTGATGCTGATCTCTCCTTCAAACCACATATCCAAGCCCTTTCCACTTCCTGCCGACTTCAACTCAAAAATATTTCACGAATCCGTTCATTCCTCAACCAAGAATCTGCAAAAACCCTAGGCCATGCCCTCATCATCTCTCGCCTTGACTACTGCAACCTCCTGCTCTGTGGCCTCCCCTCGAACACTCTCGCACCCCTCCAATCAATTCTAAACTCTGCTGCCCGACTAATCCACCTGTCCCCCCGCTATTCCCCGGCCTCTCCCCTCTGTCAATCCCTTCACTGGCTCCCCATTGCCCAAAGACTCCACTACAAAACCCTAACCATGACGTACAAAGCCATCCACAACCTGTCTCCTCCATACATCTGTGACCTCGTCTCCCGGTACTTACCTACACGCAAACTCCGATCCTCACAAGATCTCCTTCTCTACTCCCCTCTTATCTCCTCTTCCCACAATCGTATACAAGATTTCTCTCGCGTATCACCCCTACTCTGGAACTCTCTACCACAACACATCAGACTCTCGCCTACCATCGAAATCTTCAAAAAGAATCTGAAGACCCACCTCTTCCGACAAGCCTACAACCTGCAGTAACCACCGATCGACCAAACCGCTGCATGACCAGCTCTATCCTCACCTACTGTATTCTCACCCATCCCTTGTAGATTGTGAGCCTTCGCGGGCAGAGTACTCACTCCTCCTGTACCAGTTATGACTTGTATTGTTTAAGATTATTGTACTTGTTTTTATTATGTATACCCCTCCTCACATGTAAAGCGCCATGGAATAAATGGCGCTATAACAATAAATAATAATAATAATATCACACACATACTAAAGATATCACACACACACACACACACACACTACAGATATCACACACACACATACTACAGATATCACACACACACATACTACAGATATCACACACACACTACAGATATCACACACACACACACACACACACACTACAGATATCACACACACTACAGATATCACACACACACACACCACAGATGTCACACACATACTACAGATATCACACATACTACAGATATGACACACACACACTACAGATATCACACACACACACTACAGATATAACACACACACACACGCGCGTTTCCCCTCGAGGAAGCCAAACGCGAAATGCGCGTTGGGGCTGCTTCGCTCAGGTTCCAGCGTGGAGAATTATGGGTGAGTTTGCCTGGCATTACCCCTTGAGAGGACTTTGGTCCCCTCCAAATTAATGATTTGTGTAGGACATGTGGTATGGCTTAGCCGCTTTTGGTAAGACAGACACTTTATTTATATGGATCTATTCCTTTGTACTTGGCACTTTAAAGATTGATATCTATTTACTATATAATCCATTTAGCGGTTGTGCCACCACGTTTGTGAGTAATAGTGTGGGTTTAAATTTCTGCCTGGCCCGCCCATCCATTTACAATTGCTGGCCCTGGGTGTTACACCTGTGAAGTTATATCTTTTCACCTTGTTTATATGTGGTATTGTATACTGATGTATGTCAAAAGTAAAATTGTATTTATATAATAAATTATTTGGATTTTATTTGGGACAATATCTCTCTCTTTCTTTGTTCTCTTGTAGTATATAGCACAGCCCACGCAGTATCTAACACAGCCCACGTACTATATAGCAATGTGGGCGCCATATACCTGTTAAAAAAAATAATTAAAATAAAAAATAGTTATATACTCACCTTCCGTCGGCCCCCCGGATCCAACCCAAGCGTTTACCGATGCTCCTCGTAACGCCCCGGTTCCAAGAGTGCATTGCGGTCTCGCAAGATGATGACGTAGCAGGAAAGGCACCTGAAGGTGAGTATATAATGATTTTTTTTTAAAAATTTTTAACATTACATTTTTTTACTATTCATGCTGCATAGGCAGCATCAATAGTAAAAAGTTGCTCACACAGGGTTAATAGCAGCGTTAACGGACTGCGTTACACCACGGTATAACGCGGTCCGTTAACGCTACCATTAACCCTGTGTGAGCGCTGACTGGAGGGGATTATGGAGCGGGCACTGACTGCAGAGGAGTAAGGAGCAGCCACTTTGCCGCCGGACTGTGCCCGTCGCTGATTGGTCGTGGCCGTTTTGCCACGTATATAGTAGATAAATCAACTCAATATATCATGAAAAACAGGAGTACAGATGTTATCAAAACAAATCAAAGGTACTTCAAGTAAAGTAACCACAGAATATACCCATAGCTGTAGGAGGCGGACTAGTGACGATGCAGAATTCTGCAGGATTGCGCCGCTGACAGTGTCGCAGCATGTGACAAGCACCCTATACACGCTTCCTCCAAGTGCAGTTATATTACTAGGCAGACCCCCTCCATGGTGGTTACTCATCTCTCACCAGTTCATTGCCCCTTTTATCATGGCAGCTGCTGCAATGCCTTAGTATTAAGCCCTGGTGATGGCACAGCTGCCCTTTTTCTGCTGTGTTTTTCCTCACCCCCTCCCTGTCCCACACACTTCTACACTGCTTGTGCTTGGCATGCAGAGGCTCCCTCCCTGTCCCTGTTACCGTGGTACGTACCTGTAGTTCACCACCACAGCTCCTCGCACTGCACACCCGATGCTGGCTCCTATTAGGTCTTGCTGCAGCCACTATTGCGACACCTTTACACTCCTGTCTGGCGCTGCCCCCATCCTGGTCAGGTGACCGCAGCACCCGCACACATTTTCACTGTCCTGCGGTGCCCCATCCCGGAAGACACTGCAGTGAGTGCAGAGTGCAGACACATCGTTCTATTCTCTGTCAGGAATTGATCATGTGACCTCCAGCCAGGCTCCAGCCCGGCTGCTGGTATTCTAATCCCGCCTACTCACGCATGTGATTGATCACATGCTCGTGAGTAGTGACATCACCGAAGGTCCTTTACCTTTATCGCAAGTTGTAACGATTTATAGTACCGACTTCCCTGACACCAATAACGGATCAAGCGGCCCACTACTGCCACTGGCCCTTCTGGCATTTGCCAGAACTGCCCGATGGCCAGTCCGGCCCTGCATTATACTGTATCAAGGACTATGGGGAATGCATTATATTGTATGAAGGATTATGGGGTGCATTGTCCTATATAGAGGACTATGGGGTGCATTATACTACATGGAGGCCTTTGGGCTGCATTATACCATATGGAGGACTATGGGGCACATTATACTATGAGGAGGATTATGGGGAGCTTTATACTATGTGGAGGACCATGGGGTGTATTATACTATATGGAGGACTATGGGGTACATTGTCCTGTGGGGGGCTGCATTATACTATGTTTGTGAGGAAGCTGCATTATACTGTGTGTGTGGGGGCTGCACTATACTCTATGAGGGGGCTGGATTATACTCTAGGAGGGGGGCCGCATTGTACTCTATGAGGGGACATCACATGGTAAAAGCTGCAAATGTGCTGTTGATAGCATGATACTGTATGGGGACAGATTGATCTAATAGTGATCATTCAGTGCCCATGAGTCTTCCTCAGCCAGTGTAAAGAAGACGCAAGCTTTGAATGACTTCATTATTATCGATCACGCTCGGTTAACGGCCTGAACTCAGCACATGAAAATACAAACTAAATGTTTCTCTATGATGGTCCAATATGTTAGCATTTGAGGCCCCACTTTAAACTTGTGCCCAGGGCTCCACTTTGTCTAAGACCAACTCTGCCTGCATCACTCAGTAGGATCATGTGAGTGCAATGGGCCTCTCCTCGGATCACCTCTGTATACTTCGGTAGATCCCCTGTTATACTGTAGTCTCTGTAAATCACTTGTGGTTCAGCAACTGAGTCTGATGGCCACTGATTCATTCAAGTGCCCGTATCTGCCTGTCTGAGTTTAGCGACAAACTATGTGTGTGCATGCTACCACCATAATCCTTGCAGTGGGCCTGAGCTCAGGATTTACCGACCTGTGTCTAGTTGCTCTGTCATTGCACAGATGATCCCACCTGTGAGTGGCTGTTTTAACAAGGAATGACGTATTTAAAACTGGTGCATGTTAAAACAGCTGACTTGCTGGAGGGTCCTTTGGGTGTGTCACGGATATTGGATCCTGGGGATTTCAGGTCAGCGGCTGGTGCTCCATGGAGATGTCACACATTCTCCTACATCCAGATTACACCAAGCTTTTACAAAATGGCTACTGAAACAACCCCTTCCTGTCAGGAACATCTTCCCAATTTCTTGTACTGCCTCCTGGCCTGGGGCTCTGCCTGGTTCTGTCCAAACTGCAGTTCAAACCTGAAGAACAAAGTCCATTTATCATAACACCAGTCTCTGCCAACATAATCACTGTTTTTATTTCTCCTCCCAGAACTGGGGTCACCGCCTCAGAATCAAAATCCTGCTTTCACGGGGGTACTGGGTAGACTAAGGCTGGTTACCTGGGCCCCTGCGATATCCCTCAGACTAGGGAAAACCCTGTCTGTCCCTCTCCCAGAATTTACACTAATGGTGTGCTTGTTTGGGCCACTAGGCCTGACCCTGACTCCTGTTTCAGCCCTATGCTGAAACCTCCCCCGCCACCCAGTGATTATACCACACACCAACCTCAACAGAAAGCACAGATAGGGAAAACTAAAAACACACCATGCCGCAGACACACAGGAAAACACTATAACGTGCACAGGGCAAAACAAATACAAATATAGGAAGGAGAAATATGACAAAGGAGAATACACCACCAGATACGATATTTCTACTTCAAGACCACCACTCCAGACCGGAATCACTAGGCACGAGGCACAAGCTATAATAGGCGACGCCTAAAGTCCAGCAGAACTATTTAAAGGCAGTGGGCGTGACCCAGCCTCCAACCCGAGTACCAGCTAAATTAACCCCAGACAACCTATATAAAATCTAGTAGGCGCCACTAAGCGTATAGTGGACGAATGCGGAATTACCGCTGTCTGTCGGACGCCCTAGTGTGAATAGCGTCTGACATGACAGTACCCCGCCTTCTACGAGGGACCCCAGGGCCCTCACGACTTATAGGACCCGGCTTGTTTGGATGGCGGCGGTGAAACATACTGACCAGCCGGTCCGCATGAATGTCCAAGGCTGGTACCCAAGACCTCTCCTCCGGCCCATAACCACGCCAGTGTACCAGGTACTGTAATGTGCGGCGCACTATACGAGAGTCAACCACCTTGGAGACGTCAAATTCCAAATTGCCATCCACCAAAACTGGAGATGGCATCGGGGTCGCGTCCACGGAACCTACCACCTTTTTTAATAACGATCTGTGGAACACGTTGGGTATCTTATAAACCGTAGGAAGCTCCAATCGGTAGGCTACCGGGTTAATGATGGTGGCGACCCTAAACGGACCAATGAACCTAGGACCTAATTTCAGGGATGGTATTTTGAGTTTTATGTTTTTTGTGGACAACCACACCCAGTCACCCACACTCAGGTCCGGACCTGGCACCCGTCTACTGTCAGCCACACGTTTGTACCTAGCACCCACACTCAGCAAGCGCTGTTTCACTCTCCTCCAGACAGATGACAGTTGTGCTCCTAACTGGTCCACCTCCGGGACGCCAGCAGAGCCCCCCTGACGCAGAGTACAAAATTGAGGATGATGCCCGTAAACACAAAAGAACGGGGACTCCCCAGACGATTCCTGGTGGTGATTATTTATGGCAAACTCTGCCAAAGGAAGGAACGTCGACCACTCCTCCTGATTGTCAGAAACAAAGCAGCGTAAATACTGCTCCAAATTCTGGTTCATACGCTCGGTCTGACCATTTGACTGAGGATGAAATGCCGAAGAATGCGATAACTTGATCCCCAACCGTGAGCAAAATGCTTTCCAAAATTTAGCCACAAACTGAGTACCTCTATCAGACACGATGTCAGACGGAACCTCGTGAAGTCTGATGACCTCCTGCACAAATACCTGAGCCAGAGTCTTCGCGTTAGGCAACAAAGGCAAGGACACAAAGTGCGACATCTTTGAGAACCGATCAACAATCACCAAGATGACCGTGTTCCCAGCTGAGGAGGGCAGGTCTGTAATAAAATCCATGGAGATCTCCGTCCATGGCCTACTTGGTACCCTTAGAGGATGTAATGTGCCAGCAGGATGGGAGCGAGGTGTCTTAGCCCTAGCACACGTGGTACATGCTGATACGTACGAGACCACGTCCTGTCGGATTTTGGGCCACCAAAACCGACGCGACACCAACTCCAAGGTACCCCTAACCCCTGGATGGCCAGCCAGAACAGTATCATGATGCTCACCCAACACCTTTAGGCGAAGATGGAGAGGTACAAATGATTTGTTAATGGGAAGCTCTGGTGGTACCTCCCCCTGAGCCTCGGCAATCTGAGCCTCAACCTCTGTCATGAGAGCCGGGACCACTACACCCTTTTGGAGGACAGGTACCGGATCTTCCTGAGGTTCTCCCCCCCCCGAAAACACCTGGATAAAACATCTGCCTTAGTGTTCTTAGACCCCGGTCGGTAAGTAACAAAAAAGTTGAATCGCGTGAAAAACAACGCCCAGCGAGCCTGCCTTGGGGACAGACGCTTGGCTGACTCTAAATATAGCAGATTTTTATGGTCGGTGATAACTGTAACCTGGTGGACCGACCCCTCCAAGAAGCGTCGCCATTCCTCAAAAGCCAACTTGATAGCCAACAACTCCCTGTTGCCGATATCGTAGTTACGTTCGGCGGGCGACAGCTTCTTGGAAAAGTAGGTGCATGGACGCAACTCGCCCAAGGATGAGCCTTGTGACAGCACCGGCCCCACTCCAACCTCAGATGCATCAACTTCCATGGTAAATGGTTTTGACACGTCCAGTTGCACCAGAATGGGGGCCGAAGCAAAACTGTTCTTCAGAAATTCGAATGCGCTCACAGCAGCCTCAGACCAGGCGGAGAAATTGGTACCCTTTTTCGTCATGTCAGTAAGCGGTTTAGCAATGGTAGAAAAATCTTTGATAAACTTTCTATAATAGTTAGAAAACCCAAGGAACCGCTAAAGCACTTTTAGGTTATCAGGCTGTTCCCAACGCAGCACCGCTTGCACCTTAGCGGCGTCCATTTTAAACCCTGAAGCAGACACAATATAACCCAAGAAAGGCAACTCCTGAACCGAAAATACACATTTCTCAAGTTTTGCATAGAGCTTATTTTCTCTGAGTAGCTGTAACACCTGCCTCACATGCTCTAAATGAGTATCACGGTCACATGAATAAATGAGAATGTCATCTAGGTACGCAATAATTAATTTCCCCAGGACATGCAAGAACACATCATTTATGAAATGTTGAAATACTGCAGGCGCGTTTGTCAACCCAAATGGCATCACCAAATTTTCAAAATGACCCTCATGAGTATTAAAAGCCGTCTTCCACTCATCACCTTGATGGACTCTTATGAGTTTGTACGCCCCCTGAGGTCAAGCTTGGAAAACCACTTAGCACCAGCCACCTGGTTGAACAAATCAGGTATCAGCGGCATAGGGTATGGATCACGAACCGTAATCTGGTTTAACTCCCTGAAATCCAGACATGGGCGTAGTCCGCCATCTTTCTTCTTAACAAAGAAGAACCCAGCTGCCACAGGCGAGGAAGAAGGCCTGATGTGCCCTTTGCTCAAACTCTCAGCAATGTAGTCTTTTAAAGCTTGCCTCTCAGGACCAGAGATGTTAAACATCCTTGTTTTCGGCAATTTGGCCCCTGGTTTAAACCTAATAGTACAGTCATAGGTGCGATGTGGTGGCAATTCTGAGCAACCCTTCTCTGAGAACACATCCGTGAAATCCAGCAGTGACTCAGGAATGCTAGGAGTCACAGCGGACACACACGTGGCCAGGCAATTCTCCTGGCAGAATCCGCTCCACTGGATTATGTCCTGAGTTTTCCAGTCAATCACCGGGTTGTGCATAGATAATCATGGAAAACCCAAAACCATTTGTGCAGGAAGATTACTGAGTACCCTACTGTACATGTAACCTGCTCGAAATGTAGGACCCCAATATGGAGTTTCACCTCAGCCACAAACTCAGTAATCTCCCCCTGTGGGAGAGGAGCAGAATTGATGGTGACCACCCGGATAGGATGAGGCAATTTTTCGACCGTGAACCTGGCCATGCACGCAAACTCCTCATCAATGAGATTAGTGGCCGAACCACTATCCAAAAAAACAGTGATTGGCAGCTCTCTGCCAGTGACCATAACTTTGGCAGGAAGCTAACATTGAGAGACCACAATGGAAGATATGCATAAGCTCAGATTAGCCTCTTCCACACCCTCTGAGCTTAGTAGTTTTCCGCCGTTGCGCTTTTCTTAGATAACAGACGACAAGCATTTACATAATGCCCATTTTTACCACAGCAAAAACAGGCTCCCTGCTTCCTGAGCGAGGGGGCTCGATGATGTGACACCCCTGCGATTTGCATAGACTCCGTGGGCTCACCTGCAGCAACCTCACGTGCACCTACGCCCTCCCCCATAGGCAGCGTCTCTTGCACCCCTGACACAAACGGCGATCAATGCGGACAACAAGACTCATAGCAGAATCTAGAGAAGCAGGAGTCTCATACATCAGGAGGACTTGTTTAACCCTTCTCGAAACCCCATGAACAAACTGACTCTGCAGCGCGGGGTCATTCCATTGTGTGTCCACCGCTCAGCGGCGAAATTCAGAACTGTAATCCTCCGCCATTCGCTCCCCTTGGTGGAGAGCGCAAATTTTAGATTCTGCTAGAGCCATTCTGTCAGGATCATCATAAATGAGCCCAAGAGCAGAAAAAAAACTCTCCACTGAGTTAAATGCAGCTGAATCAGATGGTAAAGAAAATGCCCAAGCTTGGGGGTCTCCGTTCAGTAAGGACAATACCAGACCCACACGCTGAGCCTCATTACCTGAGGAAATCGGGCGCATACGAAAAAATAATTTGCAAGCTTCATGAAAAACAACAAATTTACTGCATTCCCCAGCAAACCTCTCAGGTAAAGGGATCTTTGGCTCTGCAACTCTACCTGCTGTTTCAGCTTGCACATTAGATACTACTAGACCCTGTTGCTGAACCGCCCCCTTCAACTCAGTGACCTGTAAGGACAGCGCCTCCAACTGGCAGGTTATGGAAGTCATGGGATCCATGGAATACAAAATTTTGGGGCCGATTATAATGTCACGGGGGTACTGGGTAGACTAAGGTTGGTTACCCGGGCCCCTGCGATATCCCTCAGGCTAGGGAAAGCCCTGTCTGTCCCTCTCCCAGAATTTACACTAATGGTGTGCTTGTCTGGGCCACCAGGCCTGACCCTGACTCCTGTTTCAGCCCTATGCTGAAACCTCCACCCGCCACCCAGTGATTAGACCACACACCAACCTCAACAGAAAGCACAGACAGGGAAAACTAAAAACGCACCACGCCACAGACACAGGAAAACACTATAACGTGCACAGGGCAAAACAAATACAAATATAGGAAGGAGAAATATGACAAAGGATAATACACCACCAGATACGATATTTCTACTTCAAGACCACCACTCCAGACCGGAATCACTAGGCACAAGGCACAAGCTATAATCGGCGACGCCTAAAGTCCAGCAGAACTATTTAAAGGCAGTGGGCATGACCCAGCCTCCAACCCGAGTACCAGCTAAATTAACCCTGGACAACCTAGATAAAATCTAGTAGGTGCCACTGAGCGTATAGGGGACGAATGTGGAATTACCGCTGTCTGTTGGACGCCCTAGTGTGAATAGCGTCCGACATGACACCTGCACAAACCAGCTTAAAGAAAATCTGTTACCACATTTGACCTATCTAATCTATTAATATGGGAATTCAGGTTATAGAATGCTGAAGACAGTCATACCTGTGTGTAAAATATAAGATTTGTTGTTGCTGAGCCTGGAGCCTGGAGGAGGTCACTTATATAAAGCAATAAAAGATGATTTTTCAGCAACAACATACAGTATCTGATATTAGGCATACAGATAGGGCTGTGTTC
The DNA here is from genome assembly GCF_051348905.1 of Ranitomeya variabilis. NCBI lineage: Eukaryota > Metazoa > Chordata > Amphibia > Anura > Dendrobatidae > Ranitomeya > Ranitomeya variabilis. Next base: position 683,795,430 of record NC_135233.1, read on the forward strand.
AGCATTCTATAGCCTATATAATCTATAATAATATAGTCTATATAGTCTATATTAATAGATTAGATAGAACAAATGTGGTGACAGATTTCCGTTAAGCCAGAGTCATCAGGCAGTTGCAGTGGAAACAGTGACCTCCTGTGGCAAGTGATTAGTACTGCAGGCAATAATATTGTCAATTCTATATTATTAACAAAACAGATAGCAGCTGCAAATTACATGCAAATGGTTAATGGTAGGTGATGGTCAGCGGCATAGTCCCCATCACCTCACACTTGCATTGAACGCTAGTTACACAGATACATGTGATGCTCAGTGTCTGGCTTACAGCCTGTTGATGATGCCCATACTATTAGATCAGGGGGGCTGTCCAGCACTATATACAGGTGCTTCTCACAAAATTAGAATATCACCAAAACGTTAATTTATTTCAGTTCTTCAATGCAAAAAGTGAAACTCATATATTATATGGAGTCTTTACAGAGTGATCTATTTCAAGTGTTAATTTCTGTCAATGTTAATGATTATGGCTTACAGCCAATGAAAATCCAGAAGTAATTATCTCAGTAAATTAGAATAATTAGCAAAAAAAACCTGCAAAGGCTTCCTGAGTGTTTAAAATTGTTCCTTAGTCTGTTTCAGTGGGCTCCACAGTCATGGGTAAGACTTCTGACTTGACAGATGCCAGAAGGCAGTCACTGACACACTCCACAAGGAGGGTAAGCCACAAAAGGTCATTGCTAAAGAAGATGGCTGTTCACAGAGTGCTGTATCCAAGCATATTAATGGAAAGTTGAGTTGGAGGAAAAGGTGTGGAAAAGAAAGGTGCACAAGCAACCGGTCAAAAATTTTTGGGGAGATTCACAAGGACTAACCTGCTGCTGGAGTCATTGCTTCAAGAGCCACCACACACAGACGTATCCAGGACATGGGCTACAAGTGTCACATTCCTTGTGTCAAGCCACTGATGACCAATAGATAAGGCCAGAAGCGTCTCACCTCTGCCAAGGAGAAAAATAACTGGACAGTTGCTCATACCAAGGTGTTGTATTCAGATAAAAGTAAATTTTGCATTTCATTTGGAAATCAAGGTCTCAGAGTCAGGAGGAAGAGTGGAGATGCCACAATACAAGCTGCTTGAGGTCTAGTGTGAAGTTTCCACAATCAGTGATAGTTTGGGGAGCCATGTCATATGCAGGTGTAGATTCACTGTGTTTTATGAAGACCAAAGTCAGCGCAGCCGTCTACCAGGAAATTTTACAGCACTTCATGTTTCCCTCTGCCGACAAACTTTTTGAAATGGAAATTTCATTCTCCAGCAGGACTTGGCACCTGTCCACACTGCCAAAACTACCAATATCTGGTTTAAAAATAACAGTATCACTGTGCTTGATTGGCCATCAAACTCACCTGACCTTAACCCCTTAGAGAATCTATGGGTTATTGTCAAGAGGAAGATGAGAAACATCAGACCCAACAATGCAGACAAGTTGAAAGCTGCTATCAAAGCAACCTGGGCTTCCATAACACCTCAGCAGTGCCACAGGCTGATCGCCTCCATGCCACGCCACATTGATGCAGTAATTGATGCCAAAGGAGCACCGACCAAGTATTGAGTGCATTTACTGTACATACATTTCAGTATGCCAACCTTTTGGATTTTAAAATCATTTTTTGTGTCGTGATGAAGTGGCAAACATAACGCATTTACTCACATCGCTGTGCGGTCTACATATTAGCTCCAAATTAATATTGCCAAGTTGGATAATGTTATATATGCCAAGTTTCTATCGAAAGCTAAAATCATGGGAAATATGGTATTAATATCTACTGGTTGCGAATTCCAGGGGGTGAGATATCCTGAAGGTTGGGAATCATCTAATTTTTTGAGACCTATCTGCATCCCATCTACTTGCCTGCAACTGAGGTTACCAAGAGGATGTATGTGGGTGTGACTCTTATCTAATAAATTCAGATTCTGAATTACAGTTGGAGCGCCTCCACACCGCCACAGGGCCGAGGGGAACCCGGAGCCGGGTCTCTTAGTCTCAGTTCTGGGGTTGTCACGGTGGCTAGACCCGGTCCGTGGCCCTGTCTGTCAGTGGGGAGCGTCCAGTGCAATAAGTGGTGATGATGGTGCAGTTGTGGGGTGCAGGTCGCGGTAAATAACGAGGACACCAGGTTGCAGTCTCTTTACCTCTTTACTGAAGATCTCTGGGTCCTCAGTCCAGAATACGGTTCACCAGGCTGCGAAAGTCTGGCCGGTCCAATGGCACCTCCAGAGTTCTCTGCACAGGTGGAAATCTGTGCCTTCCCGCCTGCGCTATGCGCTGTGGTCCTTCCCTGCTGTGCTTACGGAAAGTCCCCACAACTGTTGTGTCTGTTTCTTAAGTTCCCTCACAACTCGACTAGATGATGTTCTGCTAATCCTCCGTCCCTCCCTGAGGTTCGGGTAGGAACGGCACCCGTTTGACGGGTAGGCTCGGAGCTCTTCCGGGACCCTAGAGACGCCCCTCTCCACAAGTTGCCCCCCAAGACTTCATAGGTGATTTGAGTTAGACAGCCCGCCTGAGACTGACTGTCCTGCCGCTGTTTAGAGTATTGCTTGAAGCTGAATGTTATAATACTCTCTCGGCGTTCCGGCCACCGGTTGTGCGCCTCAGTAGAATGTTGCCTCGGTCTTACAGCACGACTCCTACTGGTATTCTCCTATCGCTTTGATCTCGTTTCTCACTCAGCACAATCTATCTCGCTTCTGGTCCCTCCTTGGGCACCGCCGCTATCCTGAGCAGGCGCGGTCCCGTTACGTTCGTTCAAGTTGCCAAGCCTCTGTCAGGATCCCACCCATGACAGAGACCCCACTGCATCGTCCCCCACAACACCCTCTGCCACAAGGTGTTGCCTGGTTCCAACCCAGTCAGCTTCTAATCTAACTTCCTGCCTGACCCCCAGTTTACCCACTATGGTGGGGAGTGGCCTAGTGAATAGAACCCTTAGCTCCCCCCGGAGGCCCGGCTGTGAAATGTATTGGTGTCTGTGATACCTGGTCAGATGAACTCCTTCAGTGCCATCAGACGTACCATAGCTCCCCATAGTGGCGGAGCCACAGTACTGCAACGACCAGGGCTCTGGGGCGCTGCACTCCCCCCTGGTTAAACACAGTACTCCGGGACTGGGAAGAAAACAACAATACAAGTTAGCAAAAAGACATACAGTTTTGTTGAGTGCAATAACAGTAAGTATACTTGAACAGGCTTCCCTTTATGAGAGGTAAGGACACTTGAACGTTACAAACATGGTTAAATATCATAGCAACATGCTATAAATAACTCTTCTTACCCAACCGGGTATTCTACTTAGTGCAAAATTGTTGAACAATAATTTAACATTGCCTTTAAGGACATACACTCTAAATCCACTAAAGACCTTCCTATAATCACATTATAAGGTAATTTAACTTTTTCATTCTCCTTCTTTAAATCTGCAGGACCGCCTGTCCTATCGGCACCAGACCTACTGCCTCTCCTTTCTTACAGGACCGCTCCTTTCAGCCCGAGCCTTCTGTCTTTTCTACTACTATACATAGTATAGAACATAACATACTTTCCGTTTAGGACTACTGAGCCTTCTTCAGATGGCTCCTAGGAGGACTCACTACCTAACCCCTACGGGTTCACTTTTTGTCCTCGGTAACACATTATTAACTCTTTCTTTCAATAAACTAGCTTTTCACGGAGGACTCAGGGTTTACCTTCTATCCCCATTTTCTATCAACATTATCAACATTTCTCCTACAGTTAACCAGTTCAATACATATAACTTTTACATGTAAACAGTGTCATTTTCTTTCAAAGCATCATCATTAGTGTTGAGCGATACCGTCCGATACTTGAAAGTATCGGTATCGGAAAGTATCGGCCGATACCGGCAAAATATCGGATCCAATCCGATACCGATACCCGATACCAATACAAGTCAATGGGATTCAAGTATCGGACGGTATCCCTGATGGTTCCCAGGGTCTGAAGGAGAGGAAACTCTCCTTCAGGCCCTGGGAACCATATAAATGTGTAAAAGAAAGAATTAAAATAAAAAATATTGCTATACTCACCTGTCCGACGCAGCCGGGACTTCAGCGAGGGAACCGGCAGCGTTGTTTGTTTAAAAATCGCGCTATTACTTGGTTACGTGAATTCCCGGCTTGTGATTGGTCAGGTCGGCCATGTTGCCGGGACGCGGACCAATCACAGCAAGCCGTGACGAAATTACGTCACGGCTTGCTGTGATTGGTCCGCGTCCCGGCAATATGGCCGCCCTGACCAATCACAAGCCGGGACGTCACGGGAGGCTGGACACGCGCTCATTTTAAAATGGGCGCGTGTCCAGCCTCCCGTGACGTCACGGCTTGTGATTGGTTGCGCCGCGATCAACCAATCACAAGCCGGGAGGCTGGACGCGCTCATTTTGAAATGGGCGCGTGTCCAGCCTCCCGTGACGTCACGGCTTGTGATTGGTTGCGCCGCGATCAACCAATCACAAGCCGGGAGGCTGGACGCGCTCATTTTGAAATGGGCGCGTGTCCAGCCTCCCGTGACGTCACGGCTTGTGATTGGTTGCGCCGCGATCAACCAATCACAAGCCGGGAGGCTGGACGCGCTCATTTTGAAATGGGCGCGTGTCCAGCCTCCCGGCTTGTGATTGGTTGACCGCGACGCAACCAATCACAAGCCGTGACGTCACGGGAGGCTGGACACGCGCCCTTTTTAAAATGAGCGCGTTTCCAGCCTCCCGTGACGTCACGGCTTGTGATTGGTTAATGGCGGCCATGTTGCCGGGACGCGGACCAATCACAGCAAGCCGTGACGTATTTTCGTCACGGCTTGCTGTGATTGGTCCGCGGCCCGGCAACATGGCCGCCCTGACCAATCACAAGCCGGGACTTCGCGTAACCATGTAAAAGCGGGAATTTTAAACAAACAACGCTGCCGGTTCCTGCGCTGAAGTCCCGGCTGCGTCGGACAGGTGAGTATAGCGATATTTTTTATTTTAATTCTCTATTTTACACATTTTAACATTAATGTTGTTCCGATACCCGATACCCGATACCACAAGAGTATCGGAATCCCGGTATCGGAATTCCGATACAGCAAGTATCGGCCGATACCCGATACTTGCAGCATCGGAATGCTCAACACTAATCATCATCACTTTACTGTTTTAAGGCAGTATTACTCATAGGTACGTAGATGAACATCCCCTTTAAGAGGGGATCAAGTCTCTATGAGGTAGCGTGTCTTCTCAAGCTACCAGTCCATACTCAACAAAGGTTCCAGTGTGGTATCTTCACAAAGAGTCCTTCTTTAAGTAAAACCAGTAGGGAGCGCCTTTAATAAGGTGCAAACTATGTACAAGAAGTTTGTATCATGCACTGTTCATGATTGCGGCAGTTTTTAAAACTTGTGCAAAACTCAGAAAAAATAAACAAAACAACAATAGGGATCCCGGGTCAACAAAGGGATCCCTTTAAAAAGTTAACCCTGGACGGGTTTTAGCAGAAATCAGGAAACAATAACTATTTACATATTTAAAGCGGTCATGCTTACTCGTTCTTCGGGGAGGAAGGTGGTTTCCTCCCGGGCCTCACCAGACCAACGGGTCGTCCTGCTGGTTCAAGGATCGGGTCCCGCCCCACCAACGACAGGATCCCTCGCCGGGATGTTCTTTTCACCGAGGGTCCGGCACGCCCCCAGGGTACATGGTGGGTCCGGGTCCCCCGCTGCTCCGCAAGGTCAGGTTCCGTTGTCTTTTCAGCGGGAGGTTCATCTTCGGGGTTTGCAGCGGCGGCCTGGAGCGCGACACACCGCTGGACGCCCCGCGCCATCCAGCCAGCTTCACCTGTTGCTCTCCTCCACCTGGTATAAGTTACGGCATCACCTGGCTCCAGGTCGCGAGCGAACCTTCCACCGCAATGTTCCACCTCCTCTCGGTCCACGTGAACTTGTAGCGGCTCTCCGATCTCCTGTATAACCCCTCTTCCATATCGGGGGTTAAAGGAGACCACTACACCCCAGCGGGACGATGGGATCTCCACAACGCTGGTCAGATCAATCTGAACTGCAGGCTGGGGCCGGCTCCGCCACGCCGTCATCAGGTGCCGCAGGTGTTCGGCCTCCGGCAAGATCCTCATGCCCTCTGCCTGCAGCGTACCTCCAGCCGCAGCCTGGTTGGGAGGAGTCGGGGACACTGGAGACAGACGGATCTCCGTGGGCTGACCCAGCCGAGCGAGCACGCGGGCATCAGCCTCCAAGCGGCGTGCTATTTGTCGGGCCTCGGCTGCCGCGACACACTCCTCGGACGGTAGCAAGGGGGGTCGGCCCATCGGTGGCCCCGTGAGGGTCAATCCCCGCAACATTGGCGCGTCTGGGGCTATGTCAAGTGGCGCAGCCTCAGGCTGGATCGGGTCAGTCCCACGCGGTGCTCTCGGTGTCGCCATCTTTTCTCCTTCTCCAATGTCCTCTTCCCGCGGTCTCTTTCGTGGGCGGCCCCGTCGCCATGGTCTCCACCCTCCAAACAGGATCAGGAGGCGGACCTCGGCTGTTGACGGACACGTCCGCAGGACACAGAAATACTTAGACTGGGCGGCCATTGTTGTTCGCGCTCTCCAGCTTACCTACGCCCAGTCCACGCCCCTCTTCTCTTCCTGCGCTCTCCTCAGCGCTGTAATGGCGGCGGATTTTGGTGGCAAATGGCGCAGCACAGTTCTTGCAATAAAGTACAGTCCAAACACAACAAATCACAGTTCCAAGGCACACATGACCTGATTCTTCAGGCTTAAGTAGAATCCTGTTCGTGACGCCAAGTTGGAGCGCCCCCACACCGCCACAGGGCCGAGGGGAACCCGGAGCCGGGCCTCTTAGTCTCAGTTCTGGGGTTGTCACGGTGGCTAGACCCGGTCCGTGGCCCTGTCTGTCAGTGGGGAGCGTCCAGTGCAATAAGTGGTGATGATGGTGCAGTTGTGGGGTGCAGGTCGCGGTAAATAACGAGGACACCAGGTTGCAGTCTCTTTACCTCTTTACTGAAGATCTCTGGGTCCTCAGTCCAGAATACGGTTCACCAGGCTGCGCAAGTCCGGCCGGTCCAATGGCACCTCCAGAGTTCTCTGCACAGGTGGAAATCTGTGCCTTCCCGCCTGCGCTATGCGCTGTGGTCCTTCCCTGCTGTGCTTACGGAAAGTCCCCACAACTGTTGTGTCTGTTTCTTAAGTTCCCTCACAACTCGACTAGATGATGTTCTGCTAATCCTCCGTCCCTCCCTGAGGTTCGGGTAGGAACGGCACCCGTTTGACGGGTAGGCTCGGAGCTCTTCCGGGACCCTAGAGACGCCCCTCTCCACAAGTTGCCCCCCAAGACTTCATAGGTGATTTGAGTTAGACAGCCCGCCTGAGACTGACTGTCCTGCCGCTGTTTAGAGTATTGCTTGAAGCTGAATGTTATAATACTCTCTCGGCGTTCCGGCCACCGGTTGTGCACCTCAGTAGAATGTTGCCTCGGTCTTACAGCACGACTCCTACTGGTATTCTCCTATCGCTTTGATCTCGTTTCTCACTCAGCACAATCTATCTCGCTTCTGGTCCCTCCTTGGGCACCGCCGCTATCCTGAGCAGGCGCGGTCCCGTTACGTTCGTTCAAGTTGCCAAGCCTCTGTCAGGATCCCACCCCTGACAGAGACCCCACTGCATCGTCCCCCACAACACCCTCTGCCACAAGGTGTTGCCTGGTTCCAACCCAGTCAGCTTCTAATCTAACTTCCTGCCTGACCCCCAGTTTACCCACTATGGTGGGGAGTGGCCTAGTGAATAGAACCCTTAGCTCCCCCCGGAGGCCCGGCTGTGAAATGTATTGGTGTCTGTGATACCTGGTCAGATGAACTCCTTCAGTGCCATCAGACGTACCATAGCTCCCCATAGTGGCGGAGCCACAGTACTGCAACGACCAGGGCTCTGGGGCGCTGCACTATAATCTTCAATGCTGAGCGATACAGCTTGCTGTAGGACTGTACCATATTTCAAGGGCAGCACTTCCCCTCCATAAAGGTTTGGGCAATTTCCATGACATCAGGTCTAGTAATGTTCCTTTGTTTTCCCGTTTTATTTTATGTGATAGCATATACTGTATTTTGTCACTTTTTGTTACATCTTTTCATAAACACAGCCAGGTCCCAGTCCTGCTCTACCGTTATCTATTTTTACATCTGCTGACACATAGTGAGGTGAACTACAAGAGTTGAACAAAGGACCATGTAGGTCAAAAACACGTTGCCTGCAGGCTTGTATGTGCTACCCTCCTTACATTTTTTTGTCTACTGCTTGTATCAACCATAATTGCTTTTAATTTGAACTGAATAAAGAAGCTTTTATGAAGAAGAGAGTTCCAGCTTTTTCTCTTGGATTGTCGTTTGTTAGAGTACTTTTGCCGAGCACTGATAGTTGAGCTGATTGCTCTTACCTCCTGCATTTTTAAGAGTTAGGTACCATCCCGATTAACCCCTTTTACCCAAAAGAGTGGTTTGCACGTTAATGACCGGGCCAATTTTTACAATTTTGACCACTGTCCTTTTATGAGGTTATAACTCTGGAATGCTTCAACGGATCCTGATGATTCTGACATTGTTTTCTCGAGACATATTGTACTTCATGATAATGGTAACATTTATTTGATATTACCTGTGTTTACTTGTGAAAAAAATGGAAATTTGGAGAAAATTTAGAAAATTTAGAAATTTTCCAACTTTGAATTTTTATGCCCTTAAATTACAGAGATATGTCACACAAAATACTTAATAAGTAACATTTCCCACATGTCTACTTTACATCAGCACAATTTTGGAACCAAAATGTTTTTTGGTTAGGGAGTTATCGAGTTATAAGTGTTAGAAGTTGACCAGCAATTTCTCATTTTTACAACACCATTTTTTTTAGGGACCACATCACATTTGAAGTCACTTTGAGGGATCTATATAACAGAAAATACCCAAGTGTGACACCATTCTAAAATCTGCACATCTCAAGGTACTCAAAAACACATTCAAGAAGTTTATTAACCCTTCAGGTGTTTCACAGGAATTTTTGGAATGTTTAAAAAAAAATGAACATTTCACTTTTTTTCACAAAAAATGTACTTCAGCTCCAATTTGTTTTATTTTACCAAGGGTAACAGGAGAAATTGGACCCAAAAGTTGTTGTACAATTTGTCCTGAGTACGCTGATACCCCATATGTGGGGGGGAACCACCGTTTGGGCGCATGGCAGAGCTCAGAAGGGAAGGCGCGCTGTTTGGAATGCAGACTTAGATGGATTGGTCTGCAGGCGTCACTTTGCATTTACAGAGCCCCTGATGTACCTAAACAGTAGAAACCCCCCACAAGTGACCCCATATTGGATACTAGACCCCCAAGGAACTTATCTAGATCTGTTGTGAGAACTTTGCAACCCAAGTGTTTCACTACAGTTTATAACGCAGAGCCGTGAAAATAAAAATTATTTTTTTCCACAAAAATTATTTTTAGCTCCCAGTTTTGTTTTTTCCCAAGGATAACAGGAGAAATTGGACCCCAAAAGTTGTTGTCCATTTTGTCCTGAGCATGCTGACACCCCATATTTGGGGGTAAACCACTGTTTGGGGCATTGGAGAGAGCTCGGAAGGGAAGGAGCACTGTTTTACTTTTTAAACGCAGAATTGGCTGGAATTGAGATCGGACACCATGTCACGTTTAGAGAGCCCCTGATGTGCCTAAACAGTGGAAACCCCCCAATTCTAACTGAAACCCTAACACAAACACACCCCTAACCCTAATACCAATCATAACCCTAACCACACCCCTAACCCTAATACCAACTATAAATGTATTCCAAACCCTAACTTTAGCCCCAACCCTAACCCTAACTTTAGCCCCAACCCTAACCCTAACCGCAACCCTAACTTTAGCCCCAACCCTAACTTTAGCACCAACCCTAACCCTAACTTTAGCCCCAACCCTAACCCTAACTTTAGCCCCAACCCAAACACTAACTTTAGCCCCAACCCTAACCCTAACCCTAACTTTAGCCCCAACCCTAACCCTAACTTTAGCCCCAACCCTAACCCTAATGGGAATATGGAAATAAATAAATTGTTTAAAATGTTATTATTTTTCCCTAACTAAGGTGGTGATGAAGGGGGGTTTGATTTACTTTTATAGCATTTTTTTGGTGGATTTTTATGATTGGCAGCCGTCACACACTAAAAGACGCTTTTTATTGCAAAAAATAGTTTTTGTGTCTCCACATTTTGAGAGCTATAATTTTTCCATATTTTCATTCACATAGTCATTTGAGGTCTTGTTTTTTGCGGGACGAGTTGACGTTTTTATTGGTACCATTTTCGGGCATGTGACATTTTTTGATCGCTTTTTATTCCAATTTTTCTGAGGTAGAATGAACAAAAACCAGCTATTCATGAATTACTTTTGGGGGGGACGGCGCTTATACCGTTCCACGTTTGGTAAAATTGATAAAGCAGTTTTATTCTCCGGGTCAGTACGATTACAGCGATACCTCATTTATATCATTTTTTTATGTTTTGGCGCATTTATATGATAAAAACTATTTTATATGTAAAATAATTATTTTTGCATCGCTTTTTTCTAAGGACTATATCTTTTTTATTTTTTTCGTTGATGATGCTGTATGGCAGCTCGTTTTTTGCCGGACAAGATTACGTTTTCATCGGTACCATGGTTATTTATATCCTTCTTTTTGATCATGTGTTTCTCCACTTTTTGTTTGGCGGTATGATAATAAAGCGTTGTTTTGTTGCCTGTTTTTTTTTTTTTTACGGTGTTCACTGAAGGGGTTAACTAGGGGGACAGTTTTGTACGTGTGTCTTTACGGACACGGTGATGCTAAATATGTGTACTTTTATTGCTTTATTTTATTCAGATAGAGAAATGTATTTATTGGAACAACATATTTTTTTTTCTTTACTTAGGAATTTTTTTTTTTTTACTTTGTCCCAGGGGGGAACATGACTATATAGGGTCAGATCGCTGATCTGATACTTTGCTGTGCACTGTGTCAGATCAATGATCGCACAGGCACAGCAGGGAGGCACATAGTGCCGGATGTCAGCTGCGATAGTCAGCTGACACCCGGCCCCGATCGGCCGCGCTCCCCCCATGAGCGCGTCAGATCGGTGATGACGTACTATCCCGTCTGTGGTCATACGGGCCCATACCACCTCGACGGGATAGTACGTCCGATGTCAGAAAGGAGTTAAGACACACCTTGTCGTGGTGGTATAACTTTCACTGTCACTAACTATATCTTTTTTATTTTTTTCGTTGATGATGCTGTATGGCAGCTCGTTTTTTGCCGGACAAGATTACGTTTTCATCGGTACCATGGTTATTTATATCCTTCTTTTTGATCATGTGTTACTCCACTTTTTGTTTGGCGGTATGATAATAAAGCGTTGTTTTGTTGCCTGTTTTTTTTTGTTTTTTTTTTACGGTGTTCACTGAAGGGGTTAACTAGGGGGACAGTTTTGTACGTGTGTCTTTACGGACGCGGTGATGCTAAATATGTGTACTTTTATTGCTTTATTTTATTCAGATAGAGAAATGTATTTATTGGAACAACATATTTTTTTTTTCTGTACTTAGGAATTTTTTTTTTTACACATGTATTTTTTTTTTTTTACTTTGTCCCAGGGGGGAACATGACTATATAGGGTCAGATCGCTGATCTGATACTTTGCTGTGCACTGTGTCAGATCAATGATCGCACAGGCACAGCAGGGAGGCACATAGTGCCGGATGTCAGCTGCGATAGTCAGCTGACACCCGGCCCCGATCGGCCACGCTCCCCCCATGAGCGCGTCAGATCGGTGATGACGTACTATCCCGTCGGTGGTCATACGGGCCCATACCACCTCGACGGGATAGTACGTCCGATGTCAGAAAGGAGTTAAGGCACACCTTGTCGTGGTGGTATAACTTTCACTTTTTTTTATCAAAACAATGTTAACAAAAGACCCTATGTTATTTAGATGTACTATTACTATTTATTTGCTTTCTGCATGGTATTTTCTCAACTTATTTTAACATAGCTCCGGTTTGCTAAATGGCCACAGTGTAAATGCACGACTATGCATTGCACATATACCAACATATGCTGTGACCCAATTTTTTGTCTTTGGTTTTGTATATTTTTATAAGCACTACCTACTTGTCAGATTAAATATATAAAATGTAACAGCTTTTTTCCTCTTGCTCTATAAGCCGCATCCCTGAAGGCTCGTGAGATCATATGTGTGCAAAGCAGTCATCAAAGCAAAAGGTGGCTACTTTGAAGAACCTAGAATATAAGACATAATTTCAGTTGTTTCACACTTTTTTGTTAAGTATATAATTCCACATGTGTTAATTCATAGTTTTGATGCCTTCAGTGTGAATGTACAATTTTCATAGTCATGAAAATACAGAAAAATCTTTAAATGAGAAGGTGTGTCCAAACTTTTGGTCTGTACTGTATATATATGTATATATGCTATCAGCTCATTGGGAAGTGTACAATAGCTGGACTAGTAGCGAAAGCAGCCACGGCCTTTTTCATCAATTGTCATTAAATTGTGTAATTGTTCTGACTGTTGGATGCAGTGAGGTGCTTGTTTGTTACCAGCTGGTGGAAGTGGTGGGATATCTGCTTGATCTCCTGGCTGTTACTCTGACATATATATTATTTTTAAGGACAAAAGAAAAGTATCCATAATTCAACATGTTAAACACAAGTGTTTACCTCACGAAGTGTGCATGTTGTAAAAAATATATATTACTTTGCACACTTCCTTGTTGTAATACCTTTACTAAGCCCATATACATCACCCAAATGCCACTGATGGTTACGGCCAGGAACCATCTGTTTTTTCATTACTGGATGGTTTGCGGTCACGTGAGCATTAGTAATGTGTTTGGACTAAAGTGCTTAGAAAGGATTCAGTACAGTCCTAGAAGATATTAGGGTGTTATACAGGCATCCAGGCAATTAAAGGCTATGAGCATTGCTATTCTATGGTCAAGTATATCTGTCGTAAATCAAAAATTTTTTGAAGGGGACGAATTCAAATGTCAAACAATCCACTCAGCTCTAGTAATAAATAGCAGAAAGTATACATACTGGACTCACAATAATACAGAGGTTATTAACACAGCAGCATAACTTTTACTACTGTTTAACCATATTAACAATCAATGCATTATTTGTTTTATAGTTTTTGACAACAGACAACAGCAGAAGAAAGCAAAGTTATACATCGGATGCCTCGCTATTGTACCCTTAGCCGCTGCAACCAATGTGTCAAGGTGAAACATGGCATCTGAAAGTACAATGCAGCTACAGAACTGTCTTGAGACAATGAACAAGTCATGTGAAAAGCATAACTGGCCAATCAACATAAGGATTCCCATGTATGTGTTTATGGTATGCACCATTTTGGCCACAATGGCAGGAAATCTTGCTGTGATCATTTCCATAGCTCATTTCAAACAGCTTCACACTCCAACAAATTATCTGATCCTTTCCATGGCCACTGTGGACTTTCTATTAGGCTGCCTTGTGATGCCATATAGTATGGTGAGATCAGTGGAGAACTCTTGGTATTTTGGAGACCTCTTCTGTAAAATCCATACGGGAACGGATATAATGCTAAGTACAGCTTCCATCTTCCACCTCTCGTTCATCTCCGTGGATAGATACTATGCAGTATGCGATCCACTCAGATATAAGTCAAGAATAAATCGCTTTACTGTGCTCATAATGATCATTGCCAGTTGGGTGCTACCTGGCATTTTTGCCTTTGGTATGATCTTTCTTGAGCTTAATATAAAAGGATCTGAATCATATTTCTATAATCAAGTCAGTTGTATCGGAGGCTGCTTTGTATTTTTCAGTGAAACATCAGGCATAGTGGCTTCGATGTTGTCCTTCTTTATTCCTGGATTTGTTATGATTTGTATTTATGGCAAAATATATTTAATTGCAAGAAGACAGGCACGATTAATTAAAGACACTACCAATCAGATTCAATTCCAGATTGATCTAGATGGAAAACACCAATCCCGATGTAGAGAGAGGAAAGCTGCTAAAACCCTGGGAACAATTATGGGAGTTTTCCTTATTTGCTGGTCTCCCTTCTTTTTCTCCACGGCTATTGGTCCTTTTATGAACTATAGAATTCCGTCCATTGTCATTGATGCATTTGTATGGATTGGATATTTAAATTCAACTTTCAACCCAATGGTCTATGCTTTCTTTTATTTGTGGTTCCGAAAAGCACTAAAAATGATTTTGTTTGGAAAAGTTTTTCAGTTTGAGTCTTCTAGAACTATTTTATATTATGAGTAATTCATCAAGCAAAAAGATAAACAATAATAAAAGAGTGAACACTGAAAAATAGAATGAGACTGACTATGCATGATAAATAAGTAATACTGCACTTCCAGAAGACCTTCTTTGCACTTTGGGATTCTGTATTACGAGACACATTTTTCTAAAATATACATAAGATATAATGAGATAATGACTTTCTTTGATTTATAAAGTATTTTTTTATAAAAACTTTTTATAGTTTTACATCAAATTCAGAGTTGTGGTTTACGAATAGTGATGAGCTCGGATAAGCCGTGGGACATGCAGTCGCGGCGACTCAAGCATTTTTTTCCAAGCATGCCGAAAATACTCGATTATGACTCGACACCTTATCCGAGCATGCTCGCTCATCACTATTTGTGAACTTTGAATGGTTATTCTCATGTTCTTTCTTCAGGAGAACACCACTCGTCTGCCTCCTGGTTTCCTGCTTCTTGAGGGTGAGGTGTGTTCCTAAAGTTTGACAGTTCGGACCTACAACCTAGTTGCACTGCTGGACCCAAATGTGCGACCTTCCATGCTGCAAGCAGAGGCAGCTTTGCCACTTTGGCACTGGAGAGGTACAGCGTGACTGAAGCTGGACAGATCCACTGATCCCATAAATTTCAGTGCAGTGCTTGCTAGGACAACTCTGATAAACAAGCTGCAGTCTTTAAAAAGAAAAATCCCTTAATTCTTGAGAATGGAGAGGATTTTTAATAAGAGGTAAATTGCAACGTTGCTGCTTTTTACAAGCCCTATGTAATAGTTCTCATTTAACAAGATGAAACAAGTACTTTAAAGATGTTTTGCATCATATGTAAATTGTTAATTTGCAATCAAGGAAGTGGAAATGTGCCTCAAACTCAAGCTGGCTGCACCTTGATCTTCCAAATTTTGCCTGATTGATGACCCTGGTGCATTATTTCAAGGCTTCCTCAAATCCTGCCCTTTGGGATTTCAGTCAATACAGGTTAGGTTGGTTAAGTGAACAGTCAATGTGAATTCTTAACATATGCATACAGTACATGTATAAGAGACAAGCTGTTGGAGCGCCCCCAAGGGCAGTGGGGTACTCGGTACCGGGTGCCTCGGTTCACAGGGGGATGTCACGGTGGCTGACCCGGTCCGTGGCCCTAGGGACATCCGTGGAAACAGGAAAGGTCTTTAAAGGGGAAGTGTTCGTGACACCACCTGTGGTATTCGGTCAGGGTGACCAACGCTGCTTTAAGGGGTCCACTGAGGTGATGTTATTGCAGCTAGATGGAATACCTTCCCACAGGTGAAGTGTATCCCCAGGGCTTCCCAGTGTGTAGATGGTAGATGGTGAGAGGCGCAGTGAGGAACGAGGACACAAAGTTGCAGTATATTTACCTTTACTGGTGGCTTCAGCATCCACAGTCCAGAGCACCAGACCACAGGGTAGGCAGAGTCCGGCCGGTTTGGAGGCAAGTCCAGAGTCCCCTTATCCAGTTGGAAATCAGTAGCCTTCCTCTAGCGCCATAGTGTTGTAGTCCATTACTGCTAAGCTTCTCATAAGGTTCTCACAGATGTTGTAGATGTTATGTCTCTCTCTCTGTCCCCCAGATGGATAGGACAAACCCGTATGACTGGTGGCTTGAGGCGTTTTACAGGGACTCTATCATGCCCCAGCCTCTAAGGGGTGCTACCTTGCCTCCTGGGTGTAGGGGCGGGCAGGTAATGTGAAATTAGCTCTCCTGCCAGTCTCTGGAGCAAGGCATAAAGGGTTGTTGCTCCCTTGGTGGTCTGGCTACAGGGATCCTGCGCCTCAGAAGGAGGCAGCCTGTGTAGGGCTGTTCCCCTCCTGGTATCCACTCCTTTGCCACGACTTCTTCTCACCCTTTCTGCAATACAGTTCTCCTTTAGGGTCTCCTTCTAGGAGCTGCCGCACTTAGGGCAGGCACAGCTCCGTGTCCTTCTCTATCTCTGACAGGATCCCACCCCTGTCAGGGACCAACTACCTGAGCAAAGCTCAGCAACTAACTCACTTCCTCTCCAGGCTACCAGTTTTACCTAAATGTGGAGTGTGACCTAATAAATAGGAGCAGGGCTCCCCCTGGTGGCCTGGAGTATGAAATGTGTTGCATGTTTGTGATACCTGGATGCAGTTGTCCTTCTTTGCCTCCAAACATATCACTCTCCCCTAAAGGAAAGCGACATTATTGCAATGACCAGGACCCTGGGGCGCTGCACTGTCATAACATTTCTTTAAAAAAATTTTCTCAAACATGGGTCAACACATGGGCACTGTTTTACAGTGCCCTGACGAACAACTTCATGATAGGTGTGGGGAGATGCAAGGCAGAAAAATACCTGACATGTCTATGCAAGAAATTTGGAGCCTTTATATCAGTAAAAGTGCATTCTTACATCCATACATTGGTCCGAGATCGGAACGCAATGCACGAACTGACTGCCGGTCTCCCAACCAGAAAGTGAAAGATTCACAGAAATATATGAAGCTGTCATGCTCGAGTTGGGAAACCCAAGGCAAGTCCATGCATTGTGATCTCAGACCAATTTGTATGGAGGTCTGAATGCGCCCAAAAGTGTGGAGCAGCAATTATAATAAAGATAATTCATGAAATTAATCAGCACTTAATTTTCACATAAAAAAATAACTTCCATGTTGGACTTTATGGTAGACTTATCTGACTGTTACAATGCACAATTTACATGCAAGGTTATTACAGACAATTCTATGAATAGTTTAGGAGTCTTAGCAAATCTCAACATAAAAAACTGTGTGAAATATGTGACAGTGATCTGAAAAACACCATAACATATACTGCATAGCTTAAAGTGTATTTAATTATATTTGGTCTGTGATTTTCTATATCTTGGAAATAATAATAGAAATTGTATTTTATTGTTATCATTTCTTTAGGGAATAAAAAGAGTTTAGAAGCTGCAAACATATTATGAAAAATGATAAGGAAATAAAGAGAGTGTGTATGCTCACACATTGCTTCCTTGGGGGTCTAGATTCTAGCACTTTCTGCAGAAAAGGTCCACTAAAAGAAAAAAAACATTATATTTTCATCTCAGTATGTACACTGATATGCATTTATTAAAGTACATCCATTAAATATTCTTTACAGTGATATGTTGCTTGTCGCATTATAATGTTAATTAAATTGCAAAAATTAATGTACCATGTACTGTGCTTTACTAGTGTAACAATCTCCAGTCACTGTATGACTGATGCATATTATTGCAGTTTACCAGTGCTCCAAACTGTACTGTTTTTACGGGATTATGCTGTAAAATACAACTCAAAGTGACAAGGTTTATGAAACCGAGAAAGTAAATATTTCAAAATGCTTTGGGTATTAGTGGTTCAATGGTGGGATGTTAAATACCCCAAATACAGTAAGTATTCAGATGTTGAGAGATATAGAATACTGTGTGTTGCGCAAGATGAATATTAAAAACAATCCACATTTTGATATATAAAATTACCATGACCGTAAGTCTTACATCTGCTTCTCCTATGCTGAGGCACTAGTTAAAGAAACCTGTTTACTGTAGCTGCACATTGTTGATGCGTTTTTTCGACATTTTTACTTTACAATTATCAATAATGGAAGAATGTATGATGTTATAATTGTAAAGATGATGGACTAGGGGCAGAGGTGGAATTGTATTTAATGCAGAGGAATGCAAGCCTTGGCTCATCCCTATCACTCATTTTATTAGATCCCCAATGGGGAGGGCTCTGATAGGTGGCTGTCAGTTAAACCCTAAAAAATTAGATAATGCACTGTAATGCATAAAAACTAATGTGTATTATCAATGCGATCAAAGGATTGCATGTCCAATTTCTTTTTTAGGGAGTAGTAAGCATTGTAAAAAGAAATATAAAAAAATTGTATTATAGGTAAAAATGTACAAAAAAACCCAAAATCGCAATTTTTATGAAAAAAAATTGCTTTATTAGTCTAAAACACAACTGCTTGCAAAGGCAACAAATATTTGGAATTGTGGAGTTTGTAGCGGCCCAGACTCTTAAAATAATTTTCGATCCTGTTTGGTGAATGCTGTTAAAAAAAAGAAAGATACACTATGGCATAATTGCATTTTTTAAAAAAAATTCTTTATTTAAGTCATTTTTCATAACAAAACATAACAATAAACAAGGCTGATGGTCCACAACTGCTAATCACAAGGTAAACAAGTAATTATAGTAACGGATTCAAAAGAACGAAACCGCATCTTCCAGAAACCTGTAAAAGTGAGTCAGCAGGACACCAAAGACAACTAAAAGCAAGAGAACAAACAGGTGAGAAAACATACAAGTGGGTGGTGAGCTGTAACTGAATTAGAATGATTCTTTTAGTTGAGGTCGGGCTCCTCCACTTCGGCTGTAGTGATACACCAGGATCTCAGCAACAGAGGCAGATTCAAGAAACATCATGGGAGGGGGTGGGAGTTTTTTTACCCAAGGCTGCCAAGTGTGGGGGGGGAGGGTTGTCTCCAATGAGCTGAAACCAAATGCTTTGCCGCTGCTAACAAAAGGGGGAATAAATCATGTTTTTAGGTTTAAACACATTAGTAGGAAGTGAAAGCAAAATTTCTTGGGGTGTTAGGTCCTGTTTGATCAGTTCTAAGCGACGAAGATATTTATTAATATCTGACCAGTATTTAGAGATAATAGGACACAACCAAAATATATGAGCTAGGGAGCCTACCGAACCTGAACACCTCCAACAGAGAGGAGAGGAAGTTAAACCCATATGGAATAATCTTTCTGGTGTTCTGTACCAACGTGAGAGGATTTTAAAGGAATTTTGCTGAAGTAAAATACATCTTGAGAAGCTGTGGGAATTACACAAAATTTGCTTCGATTCTTGGGGAGACGAGGACAGATTTAATTCCGATTCCCAAGAGGATAAGTAGAGTGGTTTGAATTGAGTGGGTGGATTAATGAGATTAGCATACAGTTTAGATATTAGTTTTGGGGGGTGGGGATTTAACGCCTACCAGAAATTCTAGCCAACGCCAATCAGAGGAATGTTTTAGTCCTGACCTAAATTTGGACATAATAAAATTTACATGGAGCTTTTGAAGCAGGTCACGGAGACGTTTCTTGGCTTCCTTTGGCCAAGCATCTATGCAGGGGATTCGGTTAGAAAGAAGGTGTGAAATTGGTAAGTTGGGTAAGAATTCCCACAGATCAAAAGCATCAACGTAATTGGGGTCGATAAGCCAAGGGATGATTTTCAATGGAATATTGTCTAAGAAAAGACAGTGAGGTAATTTATTAGGGACCAGAGAGCACCAAACAGCTAAGGTGTTGTGAGTTATTACATCGAGTGAGTGAGTGGGGGGCGCATAAGACGACCAGAGAAAAATCTCTGCCTTATTTCCCAACAGGGTAAATTCGAGATTTGAAGCTTTGTGATCTGAGTTAGTTTTAGCCAAATGCAACCATCCAGCGAGGTGGATTGCACAGTAGTAAGTCTTGAAGTTGGGAAGGCCAAGTCCACCCTTAATTTTTGGTAAGGAAAGGATTTTAGGGGGGAGTCTAGCTCTTTTAGTTCTCCACACAAAATTTGCACCTAATTTATTTGCGAAAGTAAAGAAGGAACTAGGGAGAGGGATGGGGACCATATTCATTACATTAAATTTTTTGGGGAGAATATAGGATTTTATTACATTAATCCTGCCTATCCAGGAGAGATAAGGTAGATCGTAAGATTTGAGCAAAGTTTGAATCTTGGTCAATAAAGGGAGAAAGTTAAATTTATAGAGTGCGTTTGGATCAGCAGACAGATAGATCGCTAGGAACTTTAACCCCTTAGTGACAGAGCCAATTTGGTACTTAATGACCGAGCCAATTTTTACAATTCTGACCACTGTCACTTGAAGAGGTTATAACTCTGGAACGCTTTATCGGATCCCGCTGATTCTGAGACTGTTTTTTCGTGACATATTGTACTTCAAGTTAGTGGTAACATTTCTTTGATATTACTTGCGATTATTTATGAAAAAAATGGAAATATGGCGAAAATTTTTTAAATTTTGCAATTTTCAAACTTTGTATTTTTATGCCCTTAAATCAGAGAGATATGTCACGAAAAATAGTTAATAAATAACATTTCCCACATGTCTACTTTACATCAGCACAATTTTGGAAACAAAATTTTTTTTGTTAGGGAGTTATAAGGGTTAAATTTGGCCAGCAATTTCTCATTTTTACAACACCATCTTTTTTTTAGGGACCACATCATCTTTGAAGTCATTTTGAGGGGTCTATATGATAGAAAATAACCAAGTGTGACACCATTCTAAAAACTGCACCCCTCAAGCTGCTCAAAACCACATTCAAGAAGTTTATTAACCCTTTACGTGCTTCACAGGAACTGAAACAATGTGGAAGAAAAAAATGAACATTTAACTTTTTTTGCAAACATTTTAATTCAGAACCATTTTTTTTAATTTTTACAAGTGTAAAAACAGAGATTTAACCACAAATTTTGTTGTGCAATTTCTCCTGAGTACGCAGATACCCAATATGTGGAGGTAAACCACTGTTTGGGCGCACCGCAGAGCATGGAAGTGAAGGAGCACCGTTTGACTTTTTCAATGCAGAATAGGCTGGAATTGAGATCGGACGCCATGTCGCGTTTGGAGAGCCCCTGATGTGCCTAAACAGTGGAAACCCCCCACAAGTGATACCATTTTGGAAACTAGACCCCTCAAGGAACTTATGTAGATGTGTGGTGAGCACTTTGATCCCCCAAGTGCTTCACAGAAGTTTATAACGTACAGCCGTGAAAATAATAAATCGTATTTGTTTACACAAAAATGATCTTTTCGCCCACAAATTCTTATTTTCACAAGGGTAACAGGAGAAATTAGACCACAAAAGTTGTTGTGCAATTTCTCCTGAGTACGTCGATACCCCATATGTGGGGGTAAACCACTGTTTGGGCGCACCGAAGAGGTTGGAAGAGAAGGAGTGCCGTTTTACTTTTTCAATGTAGAATTGGCTGGAATTGAGATCGGACGTCATGTCGCGTTTGGAGAGCCCCTGATGTGCCTAAACAGTGGAAACCCCCCACAAGTGATACCATTTTGGAAACTAGACCCCTTAAGGAACTTATCTAGATGTGTGGTGAGCACTTTGAACCCCCAAGTGCTTCACAGAAGTTTATAACGTAGAGCCGTGAAAATAAAAAATCGCATTTTTTCGACAAAAATGATCTTTTTGCCCCAAAATTTTTATTTTCACAAGGGTAACAGGAGAAATTAGACCACAAAAGTTGTTGTCTAATTTCTCCTGAGTATGTTGATACCCCATATGTGGGGGTAAACCACTGTTTGGGCGCACCGCAGAGCTTGGAAGAGAAGGAGTGTAGTTTTACTTTTTCAATGTAGAATTGGCTGGAATCTAGATGTGTGGTGAGCACTTTAAACCCCCAGGTGCTTCACAAAAGTTTATAACGTAGAGCCGTGAAAATAAAAAAATCGCATTTTTTCTACAAAAATGATCTTTTTGCCTCCAAATTTTTATTTTACCAAGGGTAACAGGAGAAAATGTACCCCAGAAGTTGTTGTACAATTTGTCCTGAGTACGTCGATACCCCATATGTGGGGGTAAACCACTGTTTGGGCGCACCGAAGAGGTTGGAAGAGAAGGAGTGCCGTTTTACTTTTTCAATGTAGAATTGGCTGGAATTGAGATCGGACGTCATGTCGCGTTTGGAGAGCCCCTGATGTGCCTAAACAGTGGAAACCCCCCACAAGTGATACCATTTTGGAAACTAGACCCCTTAAGGAACTTATCTAGATGTGTGGTGAGCACTTTGAACCCCCAAGTGCTTCACAGAAGTTTATAACGTAGAGCCGTGAAAATAAAAAAATCGCATTTTTTCTACAAAAATGATCTTTTTGCCTCCAAATTTTTATTTTACCAAGGGTAACAGGAGAAAATGGACCCCAGAAGTTGTTGTACAATTTGTCCTGAGTACGCCGACACCCCATATGTGGGGGTAAACCACTGTTTGGGCGCATGGCTGAGCTCGGAAGCAAAGGAGCGCCATTTGACTTTTCAATGCAAAATTAACTGGAATTGAGATCGGACGCCATGTCGCGTTTGGTGAGCCCCTGATGTGCCTAAACAGTAGAAACCCCCCACAAGTGACCCAATTTTGGAAACTAGACCCCCATGGAACTTATCTAGATGTGTGGTGAGAACTTTGAATGCCCAAGTGCTTCACAGAAGTTTATAATGCAGAGTCGTGAAAATAAAAAATATTTTTTTTTCCACAAAAAAGATTTTTTAGCCCCCAAGTTTTTATTGTCACGAGGGCAACAAGAGAAATTGGACCCAAAAGTTGTCCAATTTGTCTTGAGTATGCTGGTACCCCATATGTGGGGGTAAACCACTGTTTGGGCGCATGGCTGAGCTCGGAAGGGAAGGAGCACCGTTTTGGAATGCAGACTTTGATAGAATTGTCTGCAGGCGTTATGTTGCGTTTGCAGACCCCTAATGTACCTAAACAGTAGAAACCCCCCACAAGTGACCCCATTTTGGAAAATAGACCCCCCAAGGAACTTATCTAGATATGTGGTGAGAACTTTGAATGCCCAAGTGCTTCACAGAAGTTTATAATGCAGAGTAGTGAAAATAGAAAAAAAAAATT
Source organism: Ranitomeya variabilis (assembly GCF_051348905.1). Taxonomy (NCBI): domain Eukaryota; kingdom Metazoa; phylum Chordata; class Amphibia; order Anura; family Dendrobatidae; genus Ranitomeya; species Ranitomeya variabilis. The sequence goes on from NC_135233.1 coordinate 683,818,539, forward strand.
TTTTCCACAAAAAAGATTTTTTAGCCCCCAAGTTTTTATTTTCACAAGGGTAGCAAGAGAAATTGGATGCCAATATTTGTTCTCCAATTTGTCCTGAGTATGCTGGTACCCCATATGTGGGGGTAAACCACTGTTTGGGCACACGGCAGAGCTCAGAAGGGAGGGAGCACCATTTGACTTTTTTAGCGCAAAATTGGCTGTCGTGTTTGGAGACCCCCTGATGTACCTAAACAGTGGAAACCCCCCAATTCTAACTCCAACCCTAACCCCAACACACCCCTAATTCTAATCTCAACCCGATCCATAATCCTAATCACAACCCTAACGATAATCACAACCCTAACCCCAAAACAGCCCTAATCTCAACCATAACCATAACCCTAATCAAAACCCTAAATCCAACACACCCCTAAGCCTAATCTCAACCCTAACCTCAAACCTAACCCTAATCCCAATACACCCCTAACCCTAATCCCAACCCTAACCTTAACCCTAATCCCAACCCTAACCTTAACCCAAATCCCAACCCTAACCCTAATCCCAAACGTAACCCTAATCCCAACCCTAATCCCAAACGTAACCCTAATACCAACCCTAATCCAAACCCTAACCCTAATCCCAACTCTAACCCTAACTTTAGCCCCAACCCTAACCCTAACTTTAGCCCCAACCCTAACCCTAATTTTAGCCCCAACCCTAGCCCTAACCCTAACTTTAGCCCTAACCCTAACCCTAAATTTAGCCCCAACCCTAACCCTAAATTTAACCCTAACCCTAGCCCTAACTTTAGCCCCAACCCTAACCCTAGCCCTAAGGCTACTTTCACACTTGCGTCGTGTGGCATCCGTCGCAATCCGTTGTTTTGGACAAAAAACGGATCCAGAAAATGTGCCCACAGGATGCCTTTTTTGCCCATAGACTTCTATTGCCGACGGATGGCCACACGTCGTGTCCATCGTGCACTGGATCCGTTGTGTTTTGGCGGACCGTCGTCACAAAAAAGTTCAATGTAACCTTTTTTGTGTACGTCGCGTCCGCCATTTCCGCGCATGCGTGGCCGTAACTCTGCCCCCTCCTCCCCAGGACATAGACTTGGCAGCGGATGCGTTGAAAAACTGCATCTGCTGCCCACGTTGTGCACAATTTTCACAACGTGCGTTGGTACGTCGGGCCGACGCATTGCGACCGCCCCATACCGACGCATGTGTGAAAGAAGCCTAAGGCTACTTTCACACTAGCGTCGTACTCGGCCCGTCGCAGTGTGTCGGGCCGACGTACCGACGCTAGCGTTGTTTGTAAGCGTCGCACAACGGGTGCAGCGGATGCTGTTTTTCAACACATCGGCTGCCCCATTGTGAGGTGCGGGGAGGCGGGGGTGGCGTTCCGGCCGCGCATGCGTGGTCGGAAATGGCGGACACGTCGCACAAAAAAACGTTACATGTAGCGGTTTTTTGTGCCGACGGTCCGCCAAAGCACGACACGTCCGTCGCACGACGGATGCGACGTGTGGCAATCCGTCGCAATGTGTCACCAATGCAAGTCAATGGAGAAAAAACGCATCCTGCAAGCACTTTTGCAGGATGCGTTTTTTCTCCAAAACGGCGCATTGCGACGGAAGCCAAAAAACGCTAGTGTGAAAGTAGCCTAACCCTAGCCCTAACCCTAAATTTAGCCCCAACCCTAACCCTAAATTTAGCCCCAACCCCAACCCTAACCCTAGCCCTAACCCTAACCCTAATTTTAGCCCCAACTCATCTCTCCTGCCGGCCGGCAGATGGCAGCAGATGGCGGGCGCACTGCGCATGCGCCCACCATTTTCTTTCCCGAGGAAGAAGCCGGCCAGCAGGAGGAGACGCAGGAGGACCCAGGGACACCGGTAAGTATGATAGGGTCCCCGAATCCCCCTATTTCTCTGTCCTCTGATGTGCGATCACATCAGAGGACATAGAATTACAGATCGCTTTTTTTTTTTTTTGCGGTCGCTGGTAAATAGTTAATTAACGGCGATCGCAAAACAGGGGTCGGTAAAAACCGACCCGATCATGTTCTTTGGGGTCGGGTCCGGGGGCCGGGCGGCGGGCGCACTGCACATGCGCCCGCCATTTTTTCCCCGGAAAAAGATGGCGGCGCCCATCGGGAGCCACGAGGAGCACCGGGGGAGATAGGTGAGTATTGGGGGGCTATCGTGGGCCATCGGGGACCCTATTTCTCTGTCCTCCGATGTGCGATCACATCGGAGGACAGAGAAATTAAATGGCAAATCGCGTTTTTTTTGTTGCGACCGCCGGTAAACGGTTAATTACCGGCGATCGCAACTTGGGGGTCGGTAAAAACCCCCCGAATCATGTTCTCTGGGGTCTCGGCTACCCTCGGCAACCGAGACCCCAGAGAAAATCCGACTCTGGGGGGCGCTATTCACTTTTTCCACAGCGCCGTTAATTAACGTACCCTTAGCGGCCGCCGTTAAAAGGCGTATAAGGGGTTAATTTCTCAGAAGGTCACTTGAAAGGGGTAGTTTGTTTAAGATTCTCGACTTCTGCCTCCGCTACCGAGATGTTTAGGACTTCAAATTTGCTCATATTGATTTTAAAGTTTGAGATAATACCGAACTCATTAAATAAATCTTAGAGATTAGGGAAGGCAGTTTTAGGTTTTGAGATCAGGAGTAAAAGGTTATCATTTTATGCGTTAGTGATTTTTCTTGTGAAAAAGCAGTAAAATATAAAAAAGTATACAATCTGAGTATCACAATAATCGTATCAAATCACAAAATGTCAAAAGTTAAAATGTCAAATATACTGCGCAGTGAACTCTGTAGACAATTTATAACCAACTAGTTGAAGAGCCCGGCGTTGCCTGGGCATAGTAAATATCTGTGGTTAGTTATAGCACCTCACTTCTCTTATTTTCTCATCACGCCTCTCATTTTCCCCCTCACATCTCTCATTTTCTCCCTTACACCTCTAATTTTCCCCCTCGCTCCTCTTATTTTCCCCCTAACACTTGTCATTTCGACCTCACATCTGTCATTTTCCGATCACTCCACTATTTTCCCTCACTCATCTCATTTTGCACTCACACCTTTTCATTTTCACCTCACACCCCTCATTTTCCCCTGACACCTCTCATTTTCCCCTCAGTATATACATGTTTACCATCTCCCTTATATTTAGTATACACCTGTATGTCATCTCCTGTATATAGTATATACTTGTATGTCATCTCCCCTGTAACTAGTATATACCTGCTGTATGTCATCTCCTCCTGTATATTGTATATACCTATGTGTTATCTCCTCCTGTATATAGTATATACCTGTATGTCATCTCTTCTGTGTATACTATATACCTGTATGTCATCTCCTGTATATATTTTATACCTGCTGTATGTCATCTCCTCCTCTATATATGTGTCATCTCCTCTTTTATATAGTATATATCTGTATGTCATCTCCTCCTGTATATAGTATATACGTGTGTCATCTCCTCTGTATATAGTATAACCTGTAAGTCATCTCCTCCTGTATATAGTATATACCTGTGTGTCATCTGCTCCTGTATATAGTATATACCTGTGTGTCATCTCCTCCTGTATATAGTATGTACCTGTATGTCATCTCCTCCTGTATATAGTATATACCTGTGTGTCATCTCCTCCTGTACATAGTATATACCTGTGTGTCATCTGCTCCTGTATATAGTATATATATGTGTGTCATCTCCTCCTGTATATAGTATATATCTGTATGTCATCTCCCCTGTGTATAGTATATACCTGTGTGTCATCTCCTCCTGTATATAGTATATACCTGTGTGTCATCTCCTCCTGTATATAGTATATATACCTGTATATAGTATGTACTTGTATGTCATCTCCTGTATATAGTATGTACCTGTATATCATCTCCTCCTGTATATAGTATATACCTGTGTGTCATCTCCTCCTGTATATAGTATATACCTGTGTGTCATCTCCTGTCATGGTTCCCAATGGCAGGGACTCAGGCAAAAACGGACTAGCTCTAGGAATGATGGAATCTCAGATGACCGCGACGCTGAACCTAACACGCAACTAATAGTAGCCAGGGGGTGTGCCTACAATTATCCCTAGACACCTCGCACCAGCTGGAGATCTAGTTACCCCCTAGTAGAGGAATACACAGACCTGGCTTGCCTCCAGGGAAACGCCAAAAGTGATAGTAGCCCCCCACATATAATAACGGTTAGGTAAGAGGAAAACACATACGCAGTATGAATATAGATTCAGCAAAGAGAGGCCCTCTGACTAGATAGCAGAAAATACAAAAGAGGACTTCGCGGTCACCTCAAAACCCTAAACAGCCATCCTGAAATTGCTTTAACTCCGTTATCAACTCATGACACCGGAGTAGTAATTTCAGATCACTAGAGCTTCCAGCAGCAAGAGAAATATAAATGCATGCTGGACAAACAAACACAAAAAATGCCAAAGATCCAACTTAGCTGAATTGCAGACTTGGAGCAGGTAGCAAGCAACAGAGGTGCTCTGGTAACATTGATTGCCGGCACTAGAATGACTGAGAAGCCAGACTAAATAGGAAACTCCCAGTTTCCTGATGGGAACAGGTGCAAGACAAAAGTCAGCCAGTACCACCAGTAACCACCAGAGGGAGCCCAAAAACAGAATTCACAACAGTACCCCCCCCTTAAGGAGGGGGCACCGAACCCTCATGAGAACCACCAGGGCGATCTGGATGCGCCCTATGAAAGGCGCGAACCAAATCAGAGGCATGAACATCGGAGGCAGTCACCCAAGAATTATCCTCCTGACCGTATCCCTTCCATTTAACCAAATATTGAAGTCTCCGTCTGGAAACGCGAGAGTCCAAAATCTTCTCCACAACATACTCCAATTCACCCTCCACCAGCACAGGAGCAGGAGGCTCAACAGAAGGAACAACCGGTACCTCGTACCTCCGCAACAACGACCGATGGAAGACATTATGAATGGTGAAAGATGCTGGTAGGTCCAAACGAAAAGATACAGGATTAAGAATCTCCAAAATCTTATAAGGACCTATGAACCGAGGTTTAAACTTAGGAGAAGAGACCTTCATAGGGACAAAACGAGAAGATAACCACACCAAGTCCCCAACGCGGAGATGATGACCCACACGACGATGACGATTAGCAAACTGCTGAGTCTTCTCCTGAGACAACTTCAAATTGTCCACCACATGACTCCAAATCCGGTGCAGTCTATCCACCACCGTGTCCACTCCAGGGCAATCCGAAGATTCCACCTGGCCAGATGAAAAACGAGGGTGAAACCCTGAATTGCAAAAGAAAGGAGAAACCAGAGTGGCAGAACTGGCCCGATTATTGAGGGCAAACTCTGCCAACGGCAAAAAGGCAACCCAATCATCCTGATCAGCAGACACAAAACACCTCAAATAAGTCTCCAAGGTCTGATTAGTTCGCTCCGTCTGGCCATTAGTCTGAGGATGGAATGCAGACGAAAAAGACAAATCAATGCCCATCCTGGCACAGAACGCTCGCCAGAACCTAGACACAAATTGAGACCCCCTGTCAGAAACGATGTTTTCCGGGATACCATGTAAACGAACCACATTCTGAAAAAATAAAGGAACCAACTCAGATGAAGAAGGCAATTTGGGCAAGGGTACCAAATGAACCATCTTAGAAAAACGGTCACACACCACCCAAATGATGGACATTTTCTGAGAAACCGGGAGGTCCGAGATAAAGTCCATAGAGATGTGCGTCCACGGCCTCTTCGGAATAGGCAAGGACAACAACAATCCACTAGCCCGAGAACAGCAAGGCTTGGCCCGAGCACAAACATCACAAGACTGTACAAAGGCACGCACATCCCGAGACAGGGAAGGCCACCAGAAGGACCTGGCCACCAGTTCTCTGGTACCAAAAATTCCAGGGTGACCTGCCAACACAGAAGAATGAACCTCTGAGATGACTCTACTGGTCCATTCATCTGGAACAAACAGTCTCCCAGGCGGACAACGATCAGGCCTATCAGTCTGAAACTCCTGCAAAGCACGTCGCAAGTCTGGGGAGACAGCAGACAAAATCACCCCATCCTTAAGGATACCCGTAGGCTCAGAATCACCAGAGGAGACAGGCTCAAAACTCCTAGAAAGGGCATCTGCCTTCACATTTTTTGAACCCGGCAAGTATGAAACCACAAAATTAAACCGGGAGAAATACAACGACCAGCGCGCCTGTCTAGGATTCAGACGCCTGGCAGACTCAAGGTAAATCAGATTCTTGTGATCAGTCAAGACCACCACCTGATGTCTAGCACCCTCAAGCCAATGACGCCACTCCTCAAATGCCCACTTCATAGCCAAGAGCTCCCGATTACCGACATCATAATTTTGCTCGGCGGGCGAAAACTTTCGAGAGAAGAATGCACATGGTCTCATCACTGAGCAATCGGGACTTCTCTGCGACAAAACCACCCCCGCTCCAATCTCGGAAGCATCAACCTCGACCTGAAAAGGGAGCGAAACATCAGGCTGGCGCAACACAGGGGCGGAAGAAAAGCGGCGCTTAAGCTCCCGAAAGGCCTCCACAGCCGCAGAGGACCAATTGGCAACATCAGCACCCTTCTTTGTCAAATCAGTCAGAGGTTTAGCAACACTTGAAAACCCAGTTATAAATCGACGATAGAAATTAGCAAAGCCCAAGAACTTCTGAAGACTCTTCAGGGAAGTAGGCTGCGTCCAATCACAAATAGCCCGAACCTTGACAGGATCCATCTCAACAGAAGAAGGGGAAAAAATATACCCCAAAAAGGAGATCTTCTGAACCCCAAAAATACACTTTGAACCCTTTCCAAACAAAGAATTGGCCCGCAAAACCTGAAAAACCTTCCTAACCTGTTGAACATGCGACTCCCAGTCATCCGAAAAAATCAAAATATCATCCAAATACACAATCATAAATTTATCCAGGTATTTACGGAAAATATCGTGCATAAAAGACTGAAAGACTGAAGGAGCATTAGAAAGACCAAAAGGCATTACCAAATACTCAAAATGGCCCTCGGGCGTATTAAATGCAGTTTTCCACTCATCTCCCTGCTTAATCCGCACCAAATTATACGCACCCCGAAGATCAATCTTAGAGAACCACTTTGCCCCTTTAATACGAGCAAATAAATCAGTCAATAGTGGCAAAGGATACTGGTATTTGACTGTAATCTTATTCAACAGGCGATAATCAATACAGGGCCTCAGGGAGCCATCTTTTTTACCCACGAAAAAAAAACCTGCTCCTAAAGGGGATGAGGATGGACGGATATGTCCCTTTTCCAAGGACTCCTTAATATACTCCCGCATAGCAGCATGCTCAGGCACAGACAGATGAAACAAACGACCCTTGGGAAACTTGCTGCCCGGAATCAAGTCTATAGCACAATCACAATCCCTGTGAGGGGGGAGAGAACTAAGTTTGGGCTCCTCAAAAACATCACAATAGTCAGACAAAAATGCCGGAATTTCAGAGGGAGTAGATGAAGCAATGGAAACCAAAGGTACTTCCCCATGAGCCCCCTGACATCCCCAGCTTAACACAGACATTGTTTTCCAGTCAAGGACTGGATTATGAGTTTGCAACCATGGCAATCCAAGCACTAAGACATCATGCAAGTTATGCAACACAAGGAAGCGAATCACCTCCCGATGGCCAGGAGTCATACACATAGTCACTTGTGTCCAGTATTGTGGTTTATTCCTAGCCAATGGTGTGGAGTCGATACCCTTCAGAGGGATAGGAACTTCCAAAGGCTCTAGGCTAAACCCACAGCGTCTGGCAAAGGACAAATCCATAAGACTCAAGGAAGCGCCAGAATCCACATAGGCATCCACAGTAATAGATGATAATGAACAGATCAAAGTTACAGACAAAATAAACTTAGACTGTAAAGTGCCAATTGCAAAAGACTTATCAACCTTTTTTGTGCGTTTAGAGCATGCTGATATAACATGAGCAGAATCACCACAGTAGAAGCACAACCCATTTTTACGCCTATAATTCTGTTGTTCACTTCTGGACAGAATTCTATCACATTGCATAATCTCCGGTGTCTGCTCAGAAGACACCGCCAAATGGTGCACAGGTTTGCGCTCCCGTAAACGCCGATCAATCTGAATAGCCATAGTCATGGATTCATTCAGACCTGTGGGCGTAGGAAACCCCACCATGACATCTTTAACGGCGTCAGAGAGACCTTCTCTGAAATTCGCCGCCAGGGCGCACTCATTCCACTGAGTAAGCACAGACCATTTTCGAAATTTTTGACAATATATTTCAGCTTCATCATGCCCTTGAGAGAGGGCTATCAAGGCCTTTTCAGCCTGAATCTCCAAATTAGGTTCCTCATAGAGCAACCCCAGTGCCAGAAAAAACGCATCCACATTGAGCAGCGCAGGATCCCCTGGTGCCAATGCAAATGCCCAATTCTGGGGGTCACCCCGCAACAAGGAAATCACAATTTTAACCTGCTGAGCGGAGTCTCCAGCGGAGCGAGATCTCAGAGAAAGATACAATTTACAATTGTGCTTAAAATTCAAAAAACGAGATCTATCTCCAGAAAAGAACTCAGGTATAGGAATCTTGGGTTCTGACATAGGAGCATGTATAACATAGTCTTGGATATTTTGAACCTTAGAAGCAAGAGCACTCAGGCCTGTAGCTAAACTCTGGATATCCATTTCTCAACAGCTGAGATCTGAGCCATTCAGGGGTTAAGAGGAGAGAAAAAAGCAGCAGATTGCAATTATGGCTAGACAGAACTTCTGAGTAAAGTTAAAAAAAAAAAAAAAAAAAAAAAAAGTGTCAGAAACTTCTTCTTTTCTCTCTTTCTTAAGCCAATACCTTTAATACATTTGCGGCCGGCAATACTGTCATGGTTCCCAATGGCAGGGACTCAGGCAAAAACGGACTAGCTCTAGGAATGATGGAATCTCTGATGACCGCGACGCTGAACCTAACACGCAACTAATAGTAGCCAGGGGGTGTGCCTACGATTATCCCTAGACACCTCGCACTAGCCGGAGATCTAGTTACCCCCTAGTAGAGGAATACACAGACCTGGCTTGCCTCCAGGGAAACCCCAAAAGTGATAGTAGCCCCCCACATATAATAACGGTTAGGTAAGAGGAAAACACATACGCAGTATGAATATAGATTCAGCAAAGAGAGGCCCTCTGACTAGATAGCAGAAAATACAAAAGAGGACTTCGCGGTCACCTCAAAACCCTAAACAGCCATCCTGAAATTACTTTAACTCCGTTATCAACTCATGACACCGGAGTAGTAATTTCAGATCACTAGAGCTTCCAGCAGCAAGAGAAATATAAATGCATGCTGGACAAACAAACACAAAAAATGCCAAAGATCCAACTTAGCTGAATTGCAGACTTGGAGCAGGTAGCAAGCAACAGAGGTGCTCTGGTAACATTGATTGCCGGCACTAGAATGACTGAGAAGCCAGACTAAATAGGAAACTCCCAGTTTCCTGATGGGAACAGGTGCAAGACAAAAGTCAGCCAGTACCACCAGTAACCACCAGAGGGAGCCCAAAAACAGAATTCACAACAATCTCCCCTGTATATAGTATATACCTGTGTGTCATCTCCCCTTTATATAGTATGTACCTGTATGTCATCTCCCCTGTATATAGTATATACCAGTGTGTCATCTCCTCCTGTATATAGTATATACCTGTGTGTCATCTCCCCTGTATATAGTATATATGTGTGTCATCTCCTCCTGTATATAGTATATACCTGTATGTCATCTCCTCCTGTATATAGTATATACCTGTGTGTCATCTCCCCTGTATATAGTATATATGTGTGTGTCATCTCCCCTGTATATAGTATATACCAGTGTGTCATCTCCTCCTGTATATAGTATATACCTGTGTGTCATCTCCTCCTGTATATAGTATATATCTGTGAGTCATCTCCCCTGTATATAGTATGTCCCTGTATGTCATCTCCTGTATATAGTATGTACCTGTATATCATCTCCTCCTGTATATAGTACAGGTCCTTCTCAAAAAATTAGCATATAGTGTTAAATTTCATTATTTACCATAATGTAATGATTACAATTAAACTTTCATATATTATAGATTCATTATCTACCAACTGAAATTTGTCAGGTCTTTTATTGTTTTAATACTGATGATTTTGGCCTACAACTCCTGATAACCCAAAAAACCTGTCTCAATAAATTAGCATATCAAGAAAAGGTTCTCTAAACGACCTATTACCCTAATCTTCTGAATCAACTAATTAACTCTAAACACATGCAAAAGATACCTGAGGCTTTTAAAAACTCCCTGCCTGGTTCATTACTCAAAACCCCCATCATGGGTAAGACTAGCGACCTGACAGATGTCAAGAAGGCCATCATTGACACCCTCAAGCAAGAGGGTAAGACCCAGAAAGAAATTTCTCAACAAATAGGCTGTTCCCAGAGTGCTGTATCAAGGCACTTCAATGGTAAGTCTGTTGGAAGGAAACAATGTGGCAGAAAACGCTGTACAACGAGAAGAGGTGACCGGACACCTGAGGAAGATTGTGGAGAAGGACCGATTCCAGACCTTGGGGAACCTGAGGAAGCAGTGGACTGAGTCTGGTGTGGAAACATCCAGAGCCACCGTGCACAGGCGTGTGCAGGAAATGGGCTACAGGTGCCGCATTCCCCAGGTAAAGCCACTTTTGAACCATAAACAGCGGCAGAAGCGCCTGACCTGGGCTACAGAGAAGCAGCACTGGACTGTTGCTAAGTGGTCCCAAGTACTTTTTTCTGATGAAAGCAAATTTTGCATGTCATTCGGAAATCAAGGTGCCAGAGTCTGGAGGAAGACTGGGGAGAAGGAAATGCCAAAATGCCTGAAGTCCAGTGTCAAGTACCCAGTCAGTGATGGTGTGGGGTGCCATGTCAGCTGCTGGTGTTGGTCCACTGTGTTTCATCAAGGGCAGGGTCAATGCAGCTAGCTATCAGGAGATTTTGGAGCACTTCATGCTTCCTGGCACCTGCTCACAGTGCCAAAACCACTGGTAAATGGTTTACTGACCATGGTATTACTGTGCTCAATTGGCCTGCCAACTCTCCTGACCTGAACCCCATAGAGAATCTGTGGGATATTGTGAAGAGACAGTTGAGAGACGCAAGACCCAACACTCTGGATGAGCTTAAGGCCACTATTGAAGCATCCTGGGCCTCCATAACATCTCAGCAGTGTCACAGGCTGATTGCCTCCATGCCACGCCGCATTGAAGCAGTCATTTCTGCCAAAGGATTCCCGACCAAGTATTGAGTGCATAACTGAACATTATTATTTGATAGTTTTTTTGTTTGTTATTAAAAAACACTTTTATTTGATTGGACGGTTGAAATATGCTAATTTATTGAGACAGGTTTTTTGGGTTATCAGGAGTTGTAGGCCAAAATCATCAGTATTAAAACAATAAAAGACCTGACAAATTTCAGTTGGTGGATAATGAATCTATAATATATGAAAGTTTAATTGTAATCATTACATTATGGTAAATAATGAAATTTAACACTATATGCTAATTTTTTGAGAAGGACCTGTATATACCTGTGTGTGTTCTCCTCCTGTATATAGTATATACCTGTGTGTCATCTCCCCTGTATATAGTATATACCTGTGTGTTATCTCCCCTGTATATAGTATGTACCTGTATGTCATCTCCCCTGTATATAGTATATACCAGTGTGTCATCTCCTCCTGTATATAGTATATACTTGTGTGTCATCTCCCCTGTATATAGTATATACACTCACCGGCCACTTTATTAGGTACACCTGTCCAACTTCTTGTTAACACTTAATTTCTAATCAGCCAATCACATGGCGGCAACTCAGTGCATTTAGGCATGTAGACATGGTCAAGACAATCTCCTGCAGTTCAAACCGAGCATCAGTATGGGGAAGAAAGGTGATTTGAGTGCCTTTGAACGTGGCATGGTTGTTGGTGCCAGAAGGGCTGGTCTGAGTATTTCAGAAACTGCTGATCTACTGGGATTTTCATGCACAACCATCTCTAGGGTTTATAGAGAATGGTCCGAAAAAGAAAAAAAATCCAGTGAGCGGCAGTTCTGTGGGCGGAAATGCCTTGTTGATGCCAGAGGTCAGAGGAGAATGGGCAGACTGGTTCGAGCTGATAGAAAGGCAACAGTGACTCAAATCGCCACCCGTTACAACCAAGGTAGGCCTAAGAGCATCTCTGAACGCACAGTGCGTCGAACTTTGAGGCAGATGGGCTACAGCAGCAGAAGACCACACCGGGTACCACTCCTTTCAGCTAAGAACAGGAAACTGAGGCTACAATTTGTACAAGCTCATCGAAATTGGACAGTAGAAGATTGGAAAAACGTTGCTTGGTCTGATGAGTCTCGATTTCTGCTGCGACATTCGGATGGTAGGGTCAGAATTTGGCGTAAACAACATGAAAGCATGGATCCATCCTGCCTTGTATGGAGCATCTTTGGGATGTGCAGCCGACAAATCTGCGGCAACTGTGTGATGCCATCATGTCAATATGGACCAAAATCTCTGAGGAATGCTTCCAGCACCTTGTTGAATCTATGCCACGAAGAATTGAGGCAGTTCTGAAGGCAAAAGGGGGTCCAACCCGTTACTAGCATGGTGTACATAATAAAGTGGCCGGTGAGTGTATGTGTGTGTCATCTCCTCCTGTATATAGTATATACCTGTATGTCATCTCCTCCTGTATATAGTATATACCTGTGTGTCATCTCCCCTGTATATAGTATATATGTGTGTGTCATCTCCCCTGTATATAGTATATACCTGTGTGTCATCTCCTCCTGTATATAGTATATATCTGTGTGTCATCTCCTCCTGTATTAGACCTCATTCACATGTTATTTGCTCAGTATTTTTACCTCAGTATTTGTAAGCTAAATTGGCAGCCTCATAAATCCCCAGCCAACAGGAAGCCCTCCCCCCTGGCAGTATATACAGTATTAGCTCACACATACACATAATAGACAGGTCATGTGACTGACAGCTGCCGTATTTCCTATATGGTACAGTTGTTGCTCTTGTAGTTTGTCTGCTTATTAATCAGATTTTTATTTTGCAATTTTTCCACGTGTGCAAGTTTTGCATGTGGCGAGTTTTCCATGAGGTGAGTTTTGCACGCGTGGCAAGTTTTGCGTGACCCTAGTTTTGCATGTTGCGAGTTTTGCACGTGGCAAGTTTTGAGCAGCGACTTTTGTGTTTCGACTTTTATGTGGCGAAGTTGGTGTATGTGTGGTGAAATGTGTGCTGAGGGTGATATGTGTTCAAGCACGTGGTAGTGTGTGGCGCATTTTGTGTGTGTGTTCATATCCCCATGTGTGTTGAGTATCCCATGTTGGGGCCCCACCTTAGCAAATGTACGGTATATTCTCTTTGGCGCCATCGCTCTCACTCTTTAAGTCCCCCTTGTTCACATCTGGCAGCTGTCAATTTGCCTCCAACACTTTTCCTTTCACTTTTTCCCCATTATGTAGATAGGGGTAAAATTGTTTGGTGAATTGGAATGCGCGGGGTTAAAATTTCACCTCACAACATAGCCTATAACGCTCTCAGGGTCCAGACGTGTGACTGTGCAAAATTTTGTGGCTGTAGCTGCGACGGTGCAGATGCCAATCCCGGACATACACACATACACACATACACACACACACTCAGCTTTATATATTAGATATACCTGTAAGTCATCTCACCTGTATGTAGTATATACCTGTATGTCATCTCCCCTGTATATAGTATATACCTGTATGTCATCTCCTCCTGTATATAATATATTGCTGCATGTCATCTCCGCCTGTATATAGTATATACGTGTATGTCATCTCCCCTGTATATAGTATATACCTGTATGTCATCTCCTCCTGTATATAATATATAGCTGTATATCATCTTCCCTGTATATAGTATATACCTGTATGCCATCTCCTCCTGGCTGTCAATTTGCCTCCAACACTTTTCCTTTCACTTTTTCCCCATTATGTAGATAGGGGCAAGATTGTTTGGTGAATTGGAACACGCGGGGTTAAAATTTTGCCTCACAACATAGCCTATGACGCTCTCGGGGTCCAGATGTGTGACTGTTCAAAATTTTGTGGCTCTAGCTGCAACGGTGCAGATGCCAATCCCGGACATACACACACACACATACACACATACATTCAGCTTTATATATTAGATTCAAGATTTAATGTTTTTTTGTTAGCCCTTTCTAAAAAAAAAAGGATTAAACAGTGATGAAAGCGAAAGGTATACCCAAAAAAGTAACCATTAAAAATCACAGTTTGTCCTGCAAAAAAACAAGCCTGCATACAACTCATCTACTGAAAATTAATAAAGTTAGGGGTGTCAGAATATGGTGTCAAAAAAATCATGGATTTTTTTTTAAAGTCACTTCTTGTGCAAAAGTAACAACACATAAAGAAATTTTAGGTTTATAAATCTGATATCACCATGATTGTGTCAACCAACAGCGTAACGTTACCGTAACTACTAGAAAGAATTGTGTATGGTGTTAAAAAAAAAAAAAATAGAATTACTGTTTTTTTTATACTTGCAATAGATGAGTCTTGTACACCACTCTGTTGTCCATGCACACTTGGTGCAACCCTCCACAAGATTTTGGCAGTACAGAGAAATCCAAGAACCATGACACCAGACATCTTCCTTTGGTAACTTTATTGGTACAAAAAAAAATCACAACGTTTCAGCCCTGCAGGGCCTTTATGTAGCAATAAAAAATGTCTGCATATCTCTAATTTTAATGGCTTGATAAAGGCCCAGCAGGGCTATAACGTTGTGATTTTTATGTACCAATAAAGTTAACAAAAGAGGACCTCTGGTGCCCTGATTCCTGGAGTTAATAAAAAATTATTAAAAATTCACATGTACCACAAAATAGCACAAAAGAAAACTATTGCTTTTCTCGCAAAAAAAATCTCTCATACATCTCCACTAAAAATTTGATACTGTCATATTAGTATTGACTCTACAGAATTAAGATAACATTATTTGTGCAGCACCTGGACCCGTCGAAGCACTACTCGTGCGAAACGGCCGTCGTCCGTACTCCAATACCGCACCCTCCGTATGCACCTGTTGTCCTGATGGATGTTTAAAGCTTGTCTTCAATAAAATTCACGAATCACACAGCATCAATTGGGTGAGTGCTGCATCTTTCAGTCTTTTACTGTATTGTGGACTGTCATATTAGTATTGACTCTACAGAATTAAGATAACATTATTTGTGCAGCACGGCGAATAGCGCAAAATTTAAACACACAAAAAAAGTTATTAAAAGTTTGTCAATGTGCCTAAAAATTATGCCATTGACAAACACAGCCCTTCCCCAAAAATCAAATCCTTATATGACTATGTTGCAAAAAACAAAAAAAAATTATGGCTCCTGGAAAGCAATAATAGAAAAGTGAAAAACAAGTGTCATAAAGACCAAAACTGGCTGTGATGTCAAAAGATTAAAGAAATGGTAATGTAACTATGAGTCTAGATAAACTGTAAGTTCACCAAACTGCTGAGCAAAAGGTCAGTTCCTTTAAAGGGAAGGTGCCATCAAAAAATTTTTTTTTACAGAAATTGTAAAAATGTAGAGAATTAATGTTTACATTTTCTTAAAAAATATTATCATTTGTTTATAATTTAGTAAAATATGAAAAATAATTTGAAAAGTTTTGGAATTTCCACTTTTAAACACTAGGGGGAGCAGCTGCTGAAATTTCAGAAAAACCTCGTGTACAACTAGCTCACATTACTGCACTGCAGTAATTATGGGCGGAGTCTGCTGACCTGTGTGATGTCTCCTCTCCTTCCCTTCTGGGTGTCTGCTAAGGGATAAGAGAGGATGATATTCAGGAACCCAGTGAGCAGCCATTTTGTTGGTGACTGCAGAGTAAGGCTGCCGTCACACTAGCAGTATTTGGTCAGTATTTTACCTCAGTATTTGTAAGCCAAAACCAGGAGTCGAACAATTAGAGGAGAAGTATATAACAGAAACATATGCACCACTTCTGTATTTATCACCCACTCCTGGTTTTGGCTTACAAATACTGAGGTAAAATACTGACCAAATACTGCTAGTGTGACGGCAGCCTTAGGCTACTTGCACACTAGCGTTGTTGGCTGTACATCGCAATTCGTCGTTTAGGAGAAAAAACACATCCTGCAAAGTTGTCTGCAGGATGCGTTTTTTCCCCATAGACTTACATTTCCGACGCGTTGTGACGTATTGCCACACGTCGCAACCATTGTGCGATGGTTGCGTCCTGTTTTGGCGGACCACCGCCACAAATAAAACATTACATGTAACTTTTTTTGTGCGTCGAGTCCGCCATTTTCGATCGTGCATGCGCAGCCGAAACTCCGCCCCCTCCTCCCCGGACCTTACAATGGGGCAGCGGAAGCGTCGTAAGACTACATCCGCTACCACGTCGGGCATTTATTTCACAGCATGCGTCGGTATGTCGGCCCGACGCACTGCGATGGGCCCGTACCGATGATAGTGTGAAAGCAGCCTTACACTGACAAGTAGACAGTCACCGAGGATGGCAGGCAGCAAGGATTCTGGGAGATATGTGGTGGAGGGAGCAGGGTGACAGCAGCACAGAGTATTTCAGGAGAGCAGTGTGCTGGTCTATGGGAAGGCACCATGTTCAGTGTGCGGAGCAGCCAGGGATTGTACATAGAGCACTGTCTTTTATACACGTGGATGGACCGTCTGCTCCACAGAAATCCAGGAAACATTTCTGTGGATTGATGGCCTGTTCTGATCCAGACTTTGCATGCAGACCCCATTCCCCTCCTTAGATCCTGTCTTCTCCATCCTGTCCTGGCGATGTGTGAAAGTGAGGCGACAGGCGAAGTACGGGGTGACGCTGGGAAGGAAATGTAGCCATATAGTAACGATAAAAATGAGACCCCTCTCTTCAGCTGCCTCACCAGCCTTCCCCTGACTGCACCTAACTGAAGGTCATGCTGCCCCTCTATTACCCCAGACCCGTGTGCAGGTGCTCAGCCAGAACCACCATAGAATGGGTCTGCTTTCTGAAGATAATACTGCCATAGTGTTCTCACATAATACCGCCATATAGATCACACACAATACCATCAAATAGATCACACAATACTGTCATACAGTTCTCACATACCACCATATAGATCACACATAATACCGCCATATAGATCACACACAATACCATCAAATAGATCACACAATACTGTCATACAGTTCTCACATACCACCATATAGATCACACATAATACCGCCATATAGATCACACACAATACCATCAAATAGATCACACAATACTGTCATACAGTTCTCACATACCACCATATAGATCACACATAATACCGCCATATAGATCACACACAATACCATCAAATAGATCACACAATACTGTCATACAGTTCTCACATACCACCATATAGATCACACATAATACCGCCATATAGATCACACACAATACCATCAAATAGATCACACAATACTGTCATACAGTTCTCACATACCACCATATAGATCACACAATACCGCCAGTGTTCTCACTTACCGCCATATAGATCACACATAATACTGCCAGTGTTCTCACATAATACCACCATATAGATCACACAATACTGCCAGTGTTCACATAATACCGCCATATAGATCACACACAATACCACCGTATAATTCTCACAATACTGATCAAGCATAATCACCACCATACAGATCACATAATACCGTCATATAGATCTCACATAATGCCATAATACAGCATGACCCCTGCAGCTCCTGTTATCGCACGCATTGAGTTGTGTGTGCAATGGGGAAAGATATGCAGGGGGGAGAGGAGTGCATAGGAGAGGATTAGATACACGGTTCACCAGACAGTATCACACAGGAGAGGATTAGATACACGGTTCACCAGACAGTATCACACAGGAGAGGATTAGATACACGGCTCAGCACAGTATCACACAGGATAGGATTAGATACACGGCTCAGCACAGTATCACACAGGATAGGATTAGATACACGGCTCAGCACAGTATCACACAGGATAGGATTAGATACACGGCTCAGCACAGTATCACACAGGATAGGATTAGATACACGGCTCAGCACAGTATCACACAGGATAGGATTAGATACACGGCTCAGCACAGTATCACACAGGATAGGATTAGATACACGGCTCAGCACAGTATCACACAGGATAGGATTAGATACACGGCTCAGCACAGTATCACACAGGATAGGATTAGATACACGGCTCAGCACAGTATCACACAGGATAGGATTAGATACACGGCTCAGCACAGTATCACACAGGATAGGATTAGATACACGGCTCAGCACAGTATCACACAGGATAGGATTAGATACACGGCTCAGCACAGTATCACACAGGATAGGATTAGATACACGGCTCAGCACAGTATCACACAGGATAGGATTAGATACACGGCTCAGCACAGTATCACACAGGATAGGATTAGATACACGGCTCAGCACAGTATCACACAGGATAGGATTAGATACACGGCTCAGCACAGTATCACACAGGATAGGATTAGATACACGGCTCAGCACAGTATCACACAGGATAGGATTAGATACACGGCTCAGCACAGTATCACACAGGATAGGATTAGATACACGGCTCAGCACAGTATCACACAGGATAGGATTAGATACACGGCTCAGCACAGTATCACACAGGATAGGATTAGATACACGGCTCAGCACAGTATCACACAGGATAGGATTAGATACACGGCTCAGCACAGTATCACACAGGAGAGGATTAGATACACGGCTCAGCAGTCAGTATCACACAGGAGAGGATTAGATACACGACTCAGCACAGTATCACACAGGATAGGATTAGATACACAGCTCAGCACAGTATCACACAGGATAGGATTAGATACACGGCTCAGCATTCAGTATCACACAGTATAGGATTAGATACACGGCTCAGCATTCAGTATCACACAGGATAGGATTAGATACACGGCTCAGCACAGTATCACACAGGATAGGATTAGATACACGGCTCAGCACAGTATCACACAGGATAGGATTAGATACACGGCTCAGCACAGTATCACACAGGATAGGATTAGATACACGGCTCAGCACAGTATCACACAGGATAGGATTAGATACACGGCTCAGCAGACAGTATCACACAATACAGGATTAGATACACGGCTCAGCATTCAGTACAGTATAGGATTTGATGCATGGCTCAGCATAGTATCACACAGGAGAGGATTAGGTACAGGGCACAGCAGACAGTATCATACAGGAGAGGATTAGATACATGGCTCAGCACAGTGTAGTGATAGATACACGGTCTGATGTCCTTGATCAGTGGCTGCAGTGAGTCAGGGTCGGAGCAGCACAGAGCCTCCCCCTCCCCCCCTGTTACCTCTCTGCAGCTCCTGATAGAGGACATCAGACCCCAGCACTTCACCCTCTCTAGCGATTCTAGAGATTAGAGCCAGGGCACCAGGCACCAGAGGACAGGGAACAGCCGACTGCTGACAGTGTGAGAGGAGAGGCAGCTGGAGCTGCCCCTCCAACAGCACAGCTCTCAGTCACAGTGGAGCTCACACACTGTGGGCTGAAGAAACATGGCGCCGACCTCCTGCCTCTGCTGTGATGTGGAGACAGCCCAGGGGGCGTGGCCAGATCAGAGCAGGAGATAATGAGGTCGGCTCCCGACTGCTGAGTCCTATGCACAGAGCTGCCGTAAGTGCAGAGAGAAACTGTCGTGCTGGGACTCTTACACTCCTGCAAAGCAAAATGGCGGCGCCCAGTGGCTGCAAAAATTATTAATAATAAAAAAGATATTAAGGTTAAAAAAAATAATTTTGTATTAAAGATAATTGTTTCTATAAACAATCATTTTTAATACAAAAACAAAATTGCGGCACCTTTCCTTTAAGGCTGTGTGCACATGTTCCGGATTTTTTGCATATTTTCGCTATAAAAATGCGATAAAACCGCGAAAAAAGCATACATTAAGCATCCTGTGAAAAGAATGCAATCCACATTTTGTATGCACATGCTGGGCTTTTTTCCTGAGCAGAAACGCATTCCGGAAAAAAATGCAGCATGTTCATTAATTTGCGGAATCGCGGGGATTCCGCACACATAGGAATGCATTGATCCGCTTACTTCCCGTATGGGGCTATGCCCACCATGCAGGAAGTAAGCGGATCAAGTGCGGTTGGTACCCAGGGTGGAGGAGAGGAGACTCTCCTCAATGGACTGGGCACCATATCACTGTAAAAAAAAAATTAAAATAAAAAACAGTGATATACTCACCTTCTGATGGCCCTCGGAGTCCTCCCGCCTCTCAGCGGTGCTCGAGGCGGCTTCCATTCCTAGGGATGCTGTGTGCGAAGGACCTGCGATGATGTCACGGTCACGTGACCGTGATGTCATCCCAGGTCCTTCGCACACAGCATCCCTGGGAACGGAAGCTGCCGCGTGCACCGCTGAGGAGATCGGGACGCCGGAAGGTGAGAATAACCATTTTTTTTATTTTTTTCATTATTTTTAACATTAGATCTTTTTACTATTGATGCTGCATAGGCAGCATCAATAGTAAAAAGTTGGTCACACTTGTCAAACACAATGTTTGACAAGTGTGACCAACCTGTCAATCACCTTTCCAAGCGATGCTTCAGATCGTTTGGAAAACGCTAGCATTCTGCAAGCTAATTACGCTTGCAAAATGCTAGTGTTTAGCGGGAATGCACATGATAAACAGGGAATAGAATTGCAATAACATAATTATTAGTGTGAACAGCTACAATTATCAGTGAAAGTCAACTGTGCTGTTAAACAAGCATTATATTAACCATACGATTGTCAAAAAGAAAATCTGTGTTTTAGGCTAAGTGCAAATGTTGCAGAATTGCCGCGGAAATTTCCACTGCAATTCCGCAAATCCTGTCGAATGTATATCGCATGCGGAATTGCAGTGGAAATTTCCGCGGCAATTCTGCAACATGTGCACTTAGCCTAAAACACAGATTTTCTTTTTGACAATCGTATGGTTAATATAATGCTTGTTTAACAGCCCGAGTTGACTTTAACTGATAATTGTAGTTGTTCACACTAATAATTATGTTATTGCAATTCTATTCCCTGTTTATCAGCTTTTTTAGTCCATGGGGAAAAGTCATTATCACAAGTAAATAATTTGTATTTCCCAGTCACATGTCTCCTGACATCCAACACTATCATATAAAATAATGGTGTAGAGATCTGTGGTGCTTACTGTACCCAACCAGACTACATGCTACTGTCAGGTAATTGTACTTTACATTGGGCACTTGGTATTGCAGATGATCTGCTGATGTTTGGAGGTGCTAGACAACTATGCCAGCAAATCTTTCCATTGATTTCTGACCTGAGCTCTGTTTCTTTCCTAATAGTGACCAAGGATTCTTCTAAGGTGGTGCATAAGATTATGTTTGACACCTACTAATTCTTGTTTCCAACATTTCTATTATCAATATTTAGTGGTCTTCATCTTGATCTCGAGCCATGGCAACTTGTTGGATGAATGCTTTGTAGGAAGATTCATCTCGGACAAGCCTAGATAGGTCCACCAGGGTCTTCTCCACCATTATCAATGGCTGCATAAGAACAATAGAATATAACAGATTCACTTCATGGCAAATAGACATCTTGCCTTCAATAGAAATATTAAATACTTGCTTGTGTCATACAGCCTCAACAGTTTGCAGGAAATAGCCTACATTTGTGCCATTGGAAATCCGTAGTGATCAATCAACTTTATGCATAAATGCAGAAGTTGTGATGTACTGTAGCAAAGCTATATTTATCATTGTACTGTTTCTTCTTAGCCTTATGAGAAAGATAACTCATCTCATTAATATAAAAGTTAGATTTACCTGCAATTCTATAAAAAAGTACAATCCTGTGATATCACCAGGAACTGTGGTAAGCTATGCTCTACTTAGAGCTCTTCTGCATCTGTATGGCTTTATAACTGCAGATATCCAAATTTATAATGAGGATCTTAATATAGAAATTAAACATCAAATAATTGTTAATTCTTCTTAACAGAGACCTAATGTGCCTATAGAGACACAGGGAACTCACATTGATAAGATAGTGGCTAAAAGAACTGAGTTGCCCAATTCTTCTTGAAGCTTCTACCATTTTTTTTTATAAAATGTCTGTTACAGATGCCACGACAGACATCCAACAAGACGTCACAAAAGCAATTCAGGAAAAACACTGCCGCCATTGTCCTGATGTGTCTTTGCTTTGAAAAACTGGGTGGGTTAGCCAGTATCTTAAAAATGTTGTTGTATGTGCACACCTTTGAAAACCAGAGACTTAAAGGGACTCTGTCAGCACAAGATGACTGATCAAAGTAAGTCCCACCACTCGGTGCTTCACGGTGGGGCCAACCATTTATATTCACCTTCCCACCTACTTGTTTTCCCTCAATCTCCACTCCCCCCTCTTTGATTGACTGTGCTGGCTCCATAGGGCCAGAGAAGGGTGGAGATAGATTGATAGATGGATAGATGGAAACCAATCATGTGGTTAGGTGTATTTGAATGATTGGCCACGCTATGAAGCACCAAGCTCCTATATTTGGTTTGAATAGTGGTTCTGTGCTGACAGAGTGCCTTTAAGAGTATAAAAATAAGAATTGGTTTAGAAGTCTGGAAGTCTGGAAAACTTTCTCATTATTTGAAAGTATTTTGCATATAATCAAATTTTGTATGTTCTTAGTATTTTTCCAATCATTACACTAATATTAAAGCTTAAACATTTAATGGGTTTGGTCTCTGTGTGCACCGATCCAAAACCTTTCTTAGAGTACATTAACCTTTTGACTACTGGAGACTTGCGTGTCTGCTAGGTATCTATCAGCCCTGAATTCTATAGGTGGGGAAGCAATTGTTAATTTGGGTGTGATTTATTCTCTGTTTGCAATTTGAGTGGAAAGTGAGTGCATGATTGTGTATAAATAAATAAATCTTTTGTAGAAGCACACACTTGTGCTCGGAAGGTGTATGTAACCATGTCAATAAATCATATCATTAGTATTTGTCATTATAATCTTTAATGTAATACATTTCAAAATTTACAATAGCCACATGTCTATCAATTTACTACATTTACCATCTCATTTTACTTTTTTAAATTTTTTTATTAAGAATCCTCAGTTACGTTATGGTGGGAAGAAACGTATCATGGAGTGAACATTGGTGATTGCATCTGTTCTCCGGAAATATGGATTTTACGACTCTTAACTGCTCACAGTTTGAAAACTCATCTTTCCCCTGTTCTAACAGACACCCTCTAGGGATACGATTGGGTCTATATATGTTCTTTACTTGTTCAATAAGCATTACAATCTTTGGAAACCTAGGAATTATTATTTCTATTTCTCATTTTGTGCAGCTCCATTCCCCTACTAATTTCATTCTACTTTCCTTGGCCACAACTGACCTTTGCCTTGGAATATTTATTATGCCATACAGCATGGTGAGAACTGTTGAAAATTGTTGGCACTTTGGAAATGTATTTTGTAAGATACATTATGGCTTCGACTTAACTCTCAGTGTTATCTCCATCTTTCACCTCTGCATCATAGCCATTGACAGGTTTTATGCAGTGTGTAAGCCACTTTATTACCACATCAGCATCACGGGAACAGTTATTAAACATCTTATCTTCTTGTGTTGGTCAATTGCTACGATATTTTCACTTGGTGTGGTTGTGTCCAATTCCCATGTATCTGGCATTGAAGGATATGACATTTTAGTGACATGTTTCCATGTCTGTCCAATTACATTTAACAAATTATGGTCAATGGTTATTTCCTTCATTTGCTTTTTCATTCCGGCATCAATTATGGTTGGAATCTATGTCAAAATCTTTCTTGTGTCCCTAACACATAGCAGAATCATTGAAAACAAAACTTTAGGTGAAACATTGCAAAATGTTTCCAAGAAGAGAGAACACAAAGCTGCTAAGAAATTAGCTATTTTAATGAGTGTGTTTCTTATGTGCTGGTTACCGCTGTTTGTTACATTTTTAATTAATCCATTCATAAATTACTCTACTCCAGCTTTCGTATTTGAAGCATTTAATTGGTTCTCGTACATTAATTCAACATGTAATCCAATATTGTACGGCTTTCTTTATCCATGGTTTCGAAAAGCTTTAAGACATATTATTAGTGGTAGAATTTTTAATGCCCAGTCTCAAAAAAATCTGTTTCCTGATGAGTAATGTAAATTTTATTTAATTTTAATCTTTTGTGATAGATTTTATGTATTTTGGCTATAAAAAAAAGAATAAGTAACTAAATGTTACTTCATCAGGTATATACTCATGTGATCGTTTTGAATTGTAATATGATCTTTTTTTGTATTAAAATAAAAACATTTAACTCTAAAATAAAATGTAAGAAATACATAAAATTCCATGGGTTGTCTCTTGTATCTATCAATTTCATAATAATCTGTTTTTGAGCTTCTGAGCTATTGTCTTTTTTAACGGTAAGTAGAGATGTCAAATATGTAATGGAAGCAATGGCTTGTCCCTTGGCTATCTGCAGATTCAAAATGTCTAAAGCAAATTTACATTCTGTGATATTCATGAGATGCCTTGTGGTTGGTTGTCAGCTTTTTCTGAAAAGAGACTTTGAATAGATAGTTAAAGTAATTATTACGATATGACTATTGCTGTACAGAGGTGTTTGAAAGTTGAAACTCTTCATATCTCTGCATGAATTTGACCTAAAACTACATCATATTTTCACACAAGTCCTAAAAGTAGATAAAGAGAACTATAAATATTAGACTTTTTCATTTTTTAAATGTGCACAATTTTCCCACTTCATATGTCTGTGAGTGGCAAAAATATGTGAACATTTAGAATTAGCAGATAATTTGAAGATGAAATTAAAGTATGGTGTTTTCAATCAATGGAAGGCCAATCAGGAGTGAGTGGGCAACCTGTTTTATTTAAGGAATGTCATCTCATTAAGGCTACTTTCACACTAGTCCGTCGGTACGGGCCGTCGCAAACCGTCGGCCCGATGTACCGATGGACAGTGTGCTAATTAATCACAATGTGGGCAGCAGGTGCAGTCTTACGACGCATCCGCTGCCCAGTGTGATGAGCGGAAAGGAGGGGGCGGAGTTTCGGCCGCGCATGTGCGGTCAAAAATGGTGGACTCGACGCACAAAAAAAGTTACATGGAATGTTTTTTTGTGCCGACGGTCCACCAAAACACGACGCATCCGTCGCACGACGGATGCGACATGTGGCCATACGTCGCAATGCGCCGCTAATGTAAGTCTATGGGGAAAAAATGCATCCTGCAGACTTTGCAAGATGCGTTTTTTCTCCTAAACAACGCATTGCGACGTATTCCAAACGACGCTAGTGTGAAAGTAGCCTAAGTGGAGAATTCAGTCTCACTGACTCCATAGGTTGGATATACTTGAATCCTTAGGCCTGTAGAAATCAGATTTTTATGTAAATATTGCTCTAGTGTTATCTTTTTCAAGGATATTTTAATCCTCCTCTGCAACAGATCCTTATAAGTGTTAATTCCTTTTTTGACTGGTGTCTTGGGTCATCATTATTGGTTGATCTACCACAAAACACTTACCTGATTCTCTTTGCATTGCATTTTATGGATACAAGCACCTGAGGGACTCTTTGGTGCACAGTCACTATTCAGTGAACTGACTAGAGAGAGTGTTCAGTTCTAAGAGTTATTGGGAGGGAGGAATATTCGATCAAAGAAAGGGCAACCACATTTTGTGATTCTACAGTTAATAGTGGGCACCCAATTACCAACAATATTTCTTGTCTTATCGCAGCTGTAATTTACTGTGCGCTATGCTCCTGCATGTGGTAGTTTTACCACCAGATAGTCAAGATGGAGATTATTTGAACACATCTTGATGGTGTGAGCTGCAAGAGAAGATGACATAAATTATCTTGATGTTGTAACACGTTATCATCAATGACATGAGTCTCTTCTTAAGATGAGGAACACTGATGAAGTGGTGATGAATAAAAGGGGATATGCAGTGCCCCAGGGTCCTGGTCGTTGCAGTAATGTCACTCTCCCACCAGGGGGAGTGATGTTACGTCTGATGGTACAAAAAAAGAGTTCACCTGACCAGGTATCACAGTCACACACTACTCTTCACACTCCAGTCCACCAGGGGGAGCAAAGGTTCTATTTACTAGGCCACTCCTCACACACTGGTAAAACTGGTGGGTTGGATAGGAAGTTAGAGAGAAGCTACCTGGGTTCAACTCAGAGAGGACCTGACAGGCAGACAGGGGGAGAAGAAGGAACATCAGAGCTGCAGACAGAGGGTCCCTCTCAGGGGTGGGATTCTGACAGAGACCAAGCACGAGATAGAACGTTACGGAGCTGCGCCTGCACTTCATTGCGGCAGCATCCTAAGAAAGGACACGAATCTAAGTATATTGTGGAGAGTGAGAAACGAGATCACAGCACAAGGAGATAATACCGGGAGGAGGGTCTGCCCCGAGATCGGCAGCCTCCTTCTGAGGCACGTAGCCAGTGGCCGGAACACCAAGGGAGTAATAGGCTCTACGCATTACTCCAGAACATGGCAGGACAGTTAATTCCAAGTTGGCTGCCCAATCTTTACACCTATGAAGACAACGGAGGCAAATTGTGGGAGAGGGGCGTCACTAGGGTCCCTATAAAATAGCTCCAGGCCTACCCCGTCATACGGGTTTGTCCTATCCATACCATCTGGGGGACAGAGAAAAAACATCAGAGACATCCAAGAGAGTTGTGAGGACTATCCCCTGGTGCTCAGCAGGGAGGTACTACAACACACAGGCGCTAGTAGGAAGGCTACTGATTTCCACCTGCAAAGGGAACTCTGGATGTGCCTTCGGACCGGCCGGACTCAGCCAGCCCTGTGAACAGTGCTCTGGACTGCGGACGCTGAAGTCTTCAGTAATAGGTAAAGAGACTGCAACCTTGTGTCCTCGTTATTTACTGCTACCTACCATCACCACCTACTCTACTGGGAAGCCCTGGGGACATACTTCACCTGTGGGAAGGTATACCATCTAGCTGCTATAACATCACCCCAGTGGACCCCTCAGCAGCGTCGGTCATCCTGACCGAATACCACAGGTGGCGTCACGAACACCATACAAACTTCACCTTTAATTGGACGCCCCTCAGAAGGGCCACGGACCGGGTTGGGCCACCGTGACATTCCCCCAAGCAGAGAAGGACCCGGTACCGGGTACCCCATTGCCCTACACATGGGGGAGCTCCAGATACAGTTCGTGCAAAATCTTGGCCTATGAGGAATTCAAATAGATATCCATTCTAAATAGAGTAATATGAGCAGGATTGAATGAGAATATAGGTTTTGCCCCCTAACTCTGATTCTCTGTCTCCATTCGTCATATGATACCTGATTTTTTTCATTTTTAAATTAGTTTCATTTTTTTCTTTTGTCTACATTCTTTGATGTATTGGATATCTCTTGTTTTATATGCTTTTACCTTAGCTATCTTTTAACACGGTTCTGTGGTGGGAAATGCAACACTGTGATTAGTAGGGTTGAGCGACTTTCATTTTTTTAAGATCGAGTCGGGTTTTGTGAAACCCGACTTTGTCCAGAGTCGAGTCGAGTGCAGTCGGCCGATTATCGTGAAAAATCGGGGATCGACCGAAACACGAAACCCAATGCAAGTCAATGGGGAAGCATAGTCGGCAGTGAGTGGAGGCCAGGAAAACACCTACAGTGCCCATTTTAATGTCAAAAACATCCACTCTTGTTTCTGAAGCTTGTCAATCTTAATTAACTTTATAATAATAGTTGGGCATTGGAACTTGGGGGTCATTTTGCAAAAGTTGTGGAGGGTAGGGCTGGTTCAAGCTTTTAGTGGGCCCAGGAAACGTGGACTACGTCACGGCGGTGGAGCAGTGAGAGGTAAGTATGTCAAGTTTGCAAGTGCTGTGATCCTAAGCAAGCAGGGAGGCCGCCTCGTTGGCATTGGCACTGGCACAGGGCCCCTCAAAGTACAGCGGTGTGTTTGCACGGCGGGGGTGCCTCCCACCAGCAGCGACACTTTTGCGTACTCTGAGGGGCCTTGTGCCAGTGACGTCGCCAACGAGTATGCCCCCCCCCCACCTGATGAAGGAACCTGCACTTTCATCTGCACCTTCCTCTTTGTCCCTGTGTAAGGTGGTATAACATGCGGGAAGGGGAACCTTACTTTCAGCAGGGTCAGATTCTGGCTGTGTAGAGTGCAAGGGGAATGTAGTGGTCTAGGTCAATGTACCAGCAGACTCATCTAGCAGTGGCTGGGGAATGGGCAGGATGAGGAGGAAACAGATATAGGGCCAAAGAATAAAGTAGGCTAAATGCAGTTCAAAATTGGTAACAGGACTAAACAGGTGGCATTGCTTTGTTGAGTGGAGTAGCAAACCCAGGAGCAGCAGACACTGTTTTAAGGGCCCAAACACACTAATAGGCCAAATGCAGTTTAATATTTGCTACTGTAGGCCAAAAGCCAGAAGGTTGAAGCTCAGCTTTATTCAGTTGAGGACAACACCAGGCAGGGGCAGACACCGTTAGTAGGCCGGAACCACCAATTTTTTAAAAAAACAGCACTTAATGAGAGCCAGAAGGTAGAAGCTCAGCTTTATTCAGTTGAGGACAAACACCAGGGAGCAGCAAACAGAGGTATTAGGCCCCATCCAGCAATTAAAAAAAAAAAAAAAAAAAAAATCTTAATCAGAGCCAGAAGGTAGAAGCTCAGCTTTATTCAGTTGAGGACAACACCAGGCAGGGGCAGACACCGTTAGTAGGCCCATAACCACCTATTTTTAAAAGCACAGCACTTAAAGAGAGCAAGAAGGTGGAAGCTCAGCTTTGTTCAGTGGAGGACAACACCAGGCAGGGGCAGACACCGTTAGTAGGCCCTAAACACCAATTTTTTTAAAAAAATAGCTTAATCAGAGCCAGAAGGTAGAAGCTCAGCTTTATTCAGTTGAGGACAACACCAGGCAGGGGCAGACACCGTTAGTAGGCCCATAACCACCTATTTTTAAAAACACAGCAGTTAAAGAGAGCCAGAAGGTGGAAGCTCAGCTTTGTTCAGTTGAGGACAACACCAGGGAGGGGCAGACACCGTTAGTAGGCCGGAACCACCAATTTTTTAAAAAACAGCACTTAATGAGAGCCAGAAGGTAGAAGCTCAGCTTTATTCAGTTGAGGACAACACCAGGCAGGGGCAGACACCGTTAGCAGGCCGAAACCACCAATCTTTTACAAAACAGCACTTAATGAGAGCCAGAAGGTGGAAGCTCAGCTTTGTTCAGTTGAGGACAAACACCAGGGAGCAGCAAACAGAGGTATTAGGCCCCATCCAGCAATTAAAAAAAAAAAAAAAAAAAAAGGTTAATAAGAGCCAGAAGGTAGAAGCTCAGCTTTATTCAGTTGAGGACAACACCAGGGAGGGGCAGACACCGTTAGTAGGCCGGAACCACCAATTTTTTAAAAAACAGCACTTAATGAGAGCCAGAAGGTAGAAGCTCAGCTTTATTCAGTTGAGGACAACACCAGGCAGGGGCAGACACCGTTAGTAGGCCCATAACCACCTATTTTTAAAAGCACAGCACTTAAAGAGAGCAAGAAGGTGGAAGCTCAGCTTTGTTCAGTGGAGGACAACACCAGGCAGGGGCAGACACCGTTAGTAGGCCGGAACCAACAATCTTTTAAAAAACAGCACTTAATGAGAGCCAGAAGGTGGAAGCTCAGATTTATTCATTTGAGGACAACTTGAATTAGGGACTGCAGACAGACTTACCAGGCTGTCCCCTGTGTGGACCATGCATCCAATACATTAACCCATTGCGCCACAAAGGACACGTAACCTTCCGTGGCCATGCCTACAGGTCCATGTGTCTGTTGTCAGGTGTACCTTTGGACTCACAGATTGACAGAATGCAAGGACAATGTGGTCTTTAACATGCTGGTGGAGGGGTGGGATGGCTTTTCTCGCAAAAGAATTGTCAACTGGGTAGCTCATAGCGTGTTACAGCGTAGTCCATCATGGCTTTATTAATATTAAATAAAATAAAAAAATAGGCTCTATGCACTGTAAAATAGGTTCCAGGGGTACACGGGCAGCAGTGGTCTGGTCAGTGGAGGCCTAGTGGAAGGAGGGACCGCAGACAGGCTTCGAAGGCCTAACATAATAAAATGGGCTGGCTGTAGGCACTTTATAATTGGTTCCAGGGGTACACGGGCAGCAGTGGTCTGGTCAGTGGAGGCCTAGTGGAAGGAGGGACCGCAGACAGGCTTCGAAGGCCTAACATAATAAAATGGGCTGGCTGTAGGCACTTTATAATTGGTTCCAGGGGTACACGGGCAGCAGTGGTCTGGTCAGTGGAGGCCTAGTGGAAGGAGGGACCGCAGACAGGCTTCGAAGGCCTAACATAATAAAATGGGCTGGCTGTAGGCACTTTATAATTGGTTCCAGGGGTACACGGGCAGCAGTGGTCTGGTCAGTGGAGGCCTAGTGGAAGGAGGGACCGCAGACAGGCTTCGAAGGCCTAACATAATAAAATGGGCTGGCTGTAGGCACTTTATAATTGGTTCCAGGGGTACACGGGCAGCAGTGGTCTGATCAGTGGAGGCCTAGTGGAAGGAGGGACCGCAGACAGGCTTCGAAGGCCTAACATAATAAAATGGGCAGGCTCTATGCACTGTAAAATAGGTTCCAGGGGTACACGGGCAGCAGTGGTCTGGTCAGTGGAGGCCTAGTGGAAGGAGGGACCGCAGACAGGCTTCGAAGGCCTAACATAATAAAATGGGCTGGCTGTAGGCACTTTATAATTGGTTCCAGGGGTACACGGGCAGCAGTGGTCTGGTCAGTGGAGGCCTAGTGGAAGGAGGGACCGCAGACAGGCTTCGAAGGCCTAACATAATAAAATGGGCTGGCTGTAGGCACTTTATAATTGGTTCCAGGGGTACACGGGCAGCAGTGGTCTGGTCAGTGGAGGCCTAGTGGAAGGAGGGACCGCAGACAGGCTTTGAAGGCCTAACATAATAAAATGGGCTGGCTGTAGGCACTTTATAATTGGTTCCAGGGGTACACGGGCAGCAGTGGTCTGGTCAGTGGAGGCCTAGTGGAAGGAGGGACCGCAGACAGGCTTCGAAGGCCTAACATAATAAAATGGGCTGGCTGTAGGCACTTTATAATTGGTTCCAGGGGTACACGGGCAGCAGTGGTCTGGTCAGTGGAGGCCTAGTGGAAGGAGGGACCGCAGACAGGCTTCGAAGGCCTAACATAATAAAATGGGCTGGCTGTAGGCACTTTATAATTGGTTCCAGGGGTACACGGGCAGCAGTGGTCTGGTCAGTGGAGGCCTAGTGGAAGGAGGGACCGCAGACAGGCTTCGAAGGCCTAACATAATAAAATGGGCTGGCTGTAGGCACTTTATAATTGGTTCCAGGGGTACACGGGCATCAGTGGTCTGGTCAGTGGAGGCCTAGTGGAAGGAGGGACCGCAGACAGGCTTCGAAGGCCTAACATAATAAAATGGGCTGGCTGTAGGCACTTTATAATTGGTTCCAGGGGTACACGGGCAGCAGTGGTCTGGTCAGTGGAGGCCTAGTGGAAGGAGGGACCGCAGACAGGCTTCGAAGGCCTAACATAATAAAATGGGCTGGCTGTAGGCACTTTATAATTGGTTCCAGGGGCACACGGGCAGCAGTGGTCTGGTCAGTGGAGGCCTAGTGGAAGGAGGGACCGCAGACAGGCTTCGAAGGCCTAACATAATAAAATGGGCAGGCTCTATGCACTGTAAAATAGGTTCCAGGGGTACATGGGCAGCAGTGGTCTGGTCAGTGGAGGCCTAGTGGAAGGAGGGACCGCAGACAGGCTTCGAAGGCCTAACATAATAAAATGGGCTGGCTGTAGGCACTTTATAATTGGTTCCAGGGGTACACGGGCAGCAGTGGTCTGGTCAACGGAGGCCGATTGTAATGAGTGTCTGCCAGTTAGTAGTCCAAAACAACAAATAAATGTGAATGTCTCGCATTAAAACAAAACAAAAACACTAAAGGGTGCAATCATTAGGTTCAGGGGTGGGATCCTCTGCGTTGTTTAAGACCTACTAATTTAGCGCAAAGTATTTACTGTGGTAAATAGAGGACACTGCCCCTGACTATGTTAAGTACCATCATACATGTGAACACAATGGTATTGTCAGTGGCAGGTATGGAAGGATGTCAGCGCATAGACTAAACATTGGTGGAAGTGTGAGAGATAACTGTGGAAGTGGTAGAGCAATGTTTGACCTGGGGGTGGGTGAACTCTCTTGTGGCCGGCGGTACAGGCCCAGGGCCCCTCATGTTACAACAGTGTGTCTGACGTTGGGTGCGCACCACCACCGCCAGAGACACTTTATTGTACTATGAGGGACCCAGTAGCAATGCCGTCGACCAAAAGCGAGCACACCCACCTCTTCAGACAAACAGCAGTCTCACGGGTGCTTGCGCCAAGTCGCGATACCACGGCCCCGTGTGGGGAGTTTGGCCATTTAGGGAGGTGTAAACATGTCGTATGCTGGACAATCAGCTGCAGCAAATTAGACATTAGAAAAGTAATTCACAGTAGTCCACAGGCAAGAGCTTTTCATAGGAAAGCTAGGTGTCGGCCGGGCAAGGTGGGGCAAAAGATTTCGAAATCCAGTTGTGGTTCATTTTAATGAATGTTAGATCATCAACATTTTGGGTAGCCAGACGAGTCCTTTTTTCGGTTAATATTGAACCTGCAGCACTGAATACTCTTTCTGATAGGACACTAGCTGCCGGGCAAGCAAGCTCCTGCAATGCATATTCTGCCAATTCTGGCCAGGTGTCTAATTTTGATGCCCAGTAATCAAATGGGAATGACGGTTGAGGGAGAACATCGATAAGGGATGAAAAATAGTTAGTAACCATGCTGGACAAATGTTGTCTCCTGTCACTTTCAACTGATGCAGCAGTACCTGTCCTGTCTGCGGTCATAGCAAAATCACTCCACAACCTGGTCAGAAAACCCCTCTGTCCAACGCCACTTCTGATGTGTGCACCCCTAACACTCCTAGTCTGCTGGCCCCTGGAGCTCGTGTGAGAACGATCATGTGCGCTGTGTGCTGGGAATGCCTGAAGCAAACGGTCAACAAGAGTTGATTGTTTGGTTGCTAATATTAGTTCCAAGTTCTCATGTGGCATAATATTTTGCAATTTGCCTTTATAGCGTGGATCAAGGAGGCAGGCCAACCAGTAATCGTCATCGTTCATCATTTTCGTAATGCGTGTGTCCCTTTTTAGGATACGTAAGGCATAATCCGCCATGTGGGCCAAAGTTCCAGTTGTCAAATCTCCGGTTGTGATTGGTTGAGGGGCAGTTTCAGGCAAATCTACGTCCCTTGTGTCCCTCAAAAAACCAGAACCCGGCCTTGCCACGCAACCAATTTCCAGTGCCCCCGGGAAAGCTTCCTCATTAAAAATATACTCATCCCCATCATCCTCCTCGTCCTCCACCTCCTCTTCGCCCACTACCTCGTCCTGTACACTGCCCTGACCAGACAATGGCTGACTGTCATCAAGGCTTTCCTCTTCCTCTGGTGCAGACGCCTGATCCTTTATGTGCGTCAAACTTTGCATCAGCAGACACATTAGGGGGATGCTCATGCTTATTATGGCGTTGTCTGCACTAACCAGCCGTGTGCATTCCTCAAAACACTGAAGGACTTGACACATGTCTTGTATCTTCGACCACTGCACACCAGACAACTCCATGTCTGTCATCCTACTGCCTGCCCGTGTATGTGTATCCTCCCACAAAAACATAACAGCCCGCCTCTGTTGGCACAGTCTCTGAAGCATGTGCAGTGTTGAGTTCCACCTTGTTGCAACGTCTATGATTAGGCGATGCTGGGGAAGGTTCAAAGACCGCTGATAGGTCTGCATACGGCTGGAGTGTACAGGCGAACGTCGGATATGTGAGCAAAGTCCACGCACTTTGAGGAGCAGGTCGGAGAACCCAGGATAAGTTTTCAATAAGCACTGCACCACCAGGTTTAAGGTGTGAGCCAGGCAAGGAATGTGTTTCAGTTGGGAAAGGGAGATGGCAGCCATGAAATTCCTTCCGTTATCGCTCACTACCTTGCCTGCCTCAAGATCTACTGTGCCCAGCCACGACTGCGTTTCTTGTTGCAACAACTCGGACAGAACTTCCGCGGTGTGTCTGTTGTCGCCCAAACACTTCATAGCCAATACAGCCTGCTGACGCTTGCCAGTAGCTGGCCCATAATGGGACAACTGGTGTGCAACAGTGTCATCTGCCGATGGAGTGGTTGGCCGACTGCGGTCTGTGGAAGAGCTGTCGCTTCTGCAGGAGGACGAGTAGGAGGAGAGGGGGTGCGAACCCCTACAGCCAACTGATTCCTA
The DNA here is from genome assembly GCF_051348905.1 of Ranitomeya variabilis. Taxonomy (NCBI): domain Eukaryota; kingdom Metazoa; phylum Chordata; class Amphibia; order Anura; family Dendrobatidae; genus Ranitomeya; species Ranitomeya variabilis. The sequence continues at coordinate 683,853,188 of NC_135233.1, forward strand.
GACCGTGCGCTAGGCACAACTGTCCCAAAATTGATGTCCCCTGTGGACCCTGCATCCACCACATTCACCCAGTGTGCCGTGATGGACACATAACGTCCCTGGCCATGCCTACTGGTCCATGCATCTGTAGTCAGGTGCACCTTTGTACTCACAGATTGCCTGAGTGCATGGACGATGCGCTGTTTAACATGCTGGTGCAGGGCTGGGATGGCTTTTCTGGAAAAAAAGTGTCGACTGGGTAGCTCGTATCGTGGTTCAGCGTACTCCATCAGGGCTTTGAAAGCTTCGCTTTCAACTAACCGGTAGGGCATCATCTCTAACGAGATTAGTCTAGCTATGTGGGCGTTAAAACCCTGTGTACGCGGATGCGAGGATAAGTACTTCCTTTTTCTAACCAGAGTCTCATGTAGGGTGAGCTGGACTGGAGAGCTGGAGATCGTGGAACTTTCGGGTGTGCCGGTGGACATGGCAGACTGAGAGACGGTTGGAGACGGTATTGTTTCTGCCGGTGCCCTAGATGCAATATTTCCTCCTACAAAACTGGTGATTCCCTGACCCTGACTGCTTTTGGCTGGCAAAGAAACCTGCACAGATACTGCCGGTGGTGCGGAAAATGGTGGCCTTACAGTGACGGAAGGGATGTTGCGTTGCTGACTAGCTTCATTGGCCGAGGGTGCTACAACCTTAAGGGACGTTTGGTAGTTAGTCCAGGCTTGAAAATGCATGGTGGTTAAGTGTCTATGCATGCAACTAGTATTGAGACTTTTCAGATTCTGACCTCTGCTTAAGCTAGTTGAACATTTTTGACAGATGACTTTGTGCTGATCAATTGGATGTTGTTTAAAAAAATGCCAGACTGCACTCTTCCTAGCATCGGATCCCTTTTCAGGGATTGCAGACTGAGCTTTAACTGGATGGCCACGCTGTCCTCCAACAGGTTTTGGCTTTGACACGCGTTTTGGCCCAGATACGGGACCGGCAGACGGAACCTGTTGCGATGTTGATGCCTGCTGCGGCCCCTCCTCCACCTCCGCTTCTGAACTACTGCCGCCTGCACCCTGTTCCCCCAATGGCTGCCAATCGGGGTCAACAACTGGGTCATCTATTACCTCCTCTTCGAGCTCGTGTGCAACTTCGTCTGTGTCACCGTGTCGGTCGGTGGTATAGCGTTCGTGGCGGGGCAACATAGTCTCATCAGGGTCTGATTGTGGATCAGTACCCTGAGAGGGCAATGTTGTGGTCTGAGTCAAAGGAGCAGCATAGTACTCTGGCTGTGGCTGTGCATCAGTGCACTCCATGTCAGAATCTACTTGTAATGGGCATGGCCTGTTAAGTGTTTCACTTTCTAAGCCAGGGACGGTATGTGTAAAGAGCTCCATGGAGTAACCCGTTGTGTCGCCTGCTGCATCCTTCTCTCTTGTTGTTGTTTTTGCTGAAGAGGACAAGGAAGCGACTTGTCCCTGACCGTGAACATCCACAAGCGACGCGCTGTTTTTACATTTACCAGTTTCAGAAGAGCAGGCAAAAGAGCTAGAGGCTGAGTCTGCAAGGTAAGCCAAAACTTGCTGTTGCTGCTCCGGCTTTAAAAGCGGTTTTCCTACTCCCAGAAAAGAGAGCGTTCGAGGCTTTGTGTAGCCAGACGACGAACCTGGCTCCACAGCTCCAGACTTAGGTGGAATATTTTTATCCCCACGACCACCTGATGCTCCACTACCACTACCATCATTACCAGCTGACAATGAACGCCCACGGCCACGACCTCTTGCACCAGACTTCCTCATTGTTTTAAAAACTTAACCAAAGTAACTAAATTTGTTGCTGTCAAACAACTTACACGGTGAGCTATAACTTCAGTATGATTTCAATATCCCTTTACAGGTTGGTGAGACCACAAGGAAAATCAGGCCCAATGTTACACACTCTGTTTTCTGTGGCACCAAATCACAGAGATGCCACACACGCAGGACTGTCACTCAAGCACAAATGTCAATATTAATCTCCCACCTATTTTTTTTTTTTTTTTGTTCAGGGAGACTTTAGAAACCAAATAAGATAAAATTATTTTTTCAGGTAGATTTTAGAACCCAAATCAAGCAAAAAAATAAATAGGCTTTCTATGGCCCACTGAGTGAGAGATGGCACACACAGGAGTCAGGAGTGGCACACAAGCCCTGAGGCCAATATTTTTCTCCCACTGATTGATGTAGTGATTTTTTTTCAGGTAGATTTTAGAACCCAAATCAAGCAAAAAAATAAATAGGCTTTCTATGGCCCACTGAATGAGAGATGGCACACACAGGAGTCAGGAGTGGCACACAAGCCCTGAGGCCAATATTTTTCTCCCACTGATTGATGTAGTGATTTTTTTTCAGGTAGATTTTAGAACCCAAATCAAGCAAAAAAATAAATAGGCTTTCTATGGCCCACTGAGTGAGAGATGGCACACACAGGAGTCAGGAGTGGCACACAAGCCCTGAGGCCAATATTTTTCTCTCACTGATTGATGTAGTGATTTTTTTTCAGGTAGATTTTAGAACCCAAATCAAGCAAAAAAATAAATAGGCTTTCTATGGCCCACTGAATGAGAGATGGCACACACAGGAGTCAGGAGTGGCACACAAGCCCTGAGGCCAATATTTTTCTCCCACTGATTGATGTAGTGATTTTTTTTCAGGTAGATTTTAGAACCCAAATCAAGCAAAAAAATAAATAGGCTTTCTATGGCCCACTGAGTGAGAGATGGCACACACAGGAGTCAGGAGTGGCACACAAGCCCTGAGGCCAATATTTTTCTCCCACTGATTGATGTAGTGATTTTTTTTCAGGTAGATTTTAGAACCCAAATCAAGCAAAAAAATAAATAGGCTTTCTATGGCCCACTGAGTGAGAGATGGCACACACAGGAGTCAGGAGTGGCACACAAGCCCTGAGGCCAATATTTTTCTCCCACTGATTGATGTAGTGATTTTTTTTCAGGTAGATTTTAGAACCCAAATCAAGCAAAAAAATAAATAGGCTTTCTATGGCCCACAATTTGAGAGAGAGAGATGGCACACCCAGGAGTCAAGACTGGCACACAAGCAGAAAGGGCAATATTAATCTCCCACTGTTTTATTTTTTTATTTTTTTTTCAGGGAGACTTTAGAAACCAAATAAGATAAAATGATTTTTTCAGGTAGATTTTAGAACCCAAATCAAGCAAAAAAATAAATAGGCTTTCTATGGCCCACTGAGTGAGAGATGGCACACACAGGAGTCAGGAGTGGCACACAAGCCCTGAGGCCAATATTTTCCTCACACTGATTGATGTAGTGATTTTTTTTCAGGTAGATTTTAGAACCCAAATCAAGCAAAAAAATAAATAGGCTTTCTATGGCCCACTGAATGAGAGATGGCACACACAGGAGTCAGGAGTGGCACACAAGCCCTGAGGCCAATATTTTTCTCCCACTGATTGATGTAGTGATTTTTTTTCAGGTAGATTTTAGAACCCAAATCAAGCAAAAAAATAAATAGGCTTTCTATGGCCCACTGAGTGAGAGATGGCACACACAGGAGTCAGGAGTGGCACACAAGCCCTGAGGCCAATATTTTTCTCCCACTGATTGATGTAGTGATTTTTTTTCAGGTAGATTTTAGAACCCAAATCAAGCAAAAAAATAAATAGGCTTTCTATGGCCCACTGAATGAGAGATGGCACACACAGGAGTCAGGAGTGGCACACAAGCCCTGAGGCCAATATTTTTCTCCCACTGATTGATGTAGTGATTTTTTTTCAGGTAGATTTTAGAACCCAAATCAAGCAAAAAAATAAATAGGCTTTCTATGGCCCACTGAGTGAGAGATGGCACACACAGGAGTCAGGAGTGGCACACAAGCCCTGAGGCCAATATTTTTCTCCCACTGATTGATGTAGTGATTTTTTTTCAGGTAGATTTTAGAACCCAAATCAAGCAAAAAAATAAATAGGCTTTCTATGGCCCACTGAGTGAGAGATGGCACACACAGGAGTCAGGAGTGGCACACAAGCCCTGAGGCCAATATTTTTCTCCCACTGATTGATGTAGTGATTTTTTTTCAGGTAGATTTTAGAACCCAAATCAAGCAAAAAAATAAATAGGCTTTCTATGGCCCACAATTTGAGAGAGAGAGATGGCACACCCAGGAGTCAAGACTGGCACACAAGCAGAAAGGGCAATATTAATCTCCCACTGTTTTATTTTTTTATTTTTTTTTCAGGGAGACTTTAGAAACCAAATAAGATAAAATGATTTTTTCAGGTAGATTTTAGAACCCAAATCAAGCAAAAAAATAAATAGGCTTTCTATGGCCCACTGAGTGAGAGATGGCACACACAGGAGTCAGGAGTGGCACACAAGCCCTGAGGCCAATATTTTCCTCCCACTGATTGATGTAGTGATTTTTTTTCAGGTAGATTTTAGAACCCAAATCAAGCAAAAAAATAAATAGGCTTTCTATGGCCCACTGAGTGAGAGATGGCACACACAGGAGTCAGGAGTGGCACACAAGCCCTGAGGCCAATATTTTTCTCCCACTGATTGATGTAGTGATTTTTTTTCAGGTAGATTTTAGAACCCAAATCAAGCAAAAAAATAAATAGGCTTTCTATGGCCCACTGAATGAGAGATGGCACACACAGGAGTCAGGAGTGGCACACAAGCCCTGAGGCCAATATTTTCCTCCCACTGATTGATGTAGTGATTTTTTTTCAGGTAGATTTTAGAACCCAAATCAAGCAAAAAAATAAATAGGCTTTCTATGGCCCACTGAGTGAGAGATGGCACACACAGGAGTCAGGAGTGGCACACAAGCCCTGAGGCCAATATTTTTCTCCCACTGATTGATGTAGTGATTTTTTTTCAGGTAGATTTTAGAACCCAAATCAAGCAAAAAAATAAATAGGCTTTCTATGGCCCACAATTTGAGAGAGAGAGATGGCACACCCAGGAGTCAAGACTGGCACACAAGCAGAAAGGGCAATATTAATCTCCCACTGTTTTATTTTATTTTATTTTTTTCAGGGAGACTTTAGAAACCAAATAAGATAAAATGATTTTTTCAGGTAGATTTTAGAACCCAAATCAAGCAAAAAAAATAAATAGGCTTTCTATGGCCCACTGAGTGAGAGATGGCACACACAGGAGTCAGGAGTGGCACACAAGCCCTGAGGCCAATATTTTTCTCCCACTGATTGATGTAGTGATTTTTTTTCAGGTAGATTTTAGAACCCAAATCAAGCAAAAAAATAAATAGGCTTTCTATGGCCCACTGAGTGAGAGATGGCACACACAGGGATGGCACTCTAGCATCTAGATAGATGTGCAGAAAGAAAGGAACAAGAGGATTTGTGCTTTGAAAAAAAGCAGTTGGTTTGCACAGTGGCGTACACACAGCAATGCAGCTATCAGGGAGCCTTCTAGGGCAGCCCAATGAGCTACAGCGCTGAGGAAAAAAAAAAAAGTAGCTTCCACTGTCCCTGCACACCGAAGGTGGTGTTGGACAGTGGAAATCGCTACAACACAAGCGGTTTGGTGGTTAATGGACCCTGACTAACGCTATCCCTGCTTCTGACGAAGCGGCAGCAACCTCTCCCTAAGCTCAGATCAGCAGCAGTGAGATGGCGGTCGGCGGGAACGCCCCTTTATAGCCCCTGTGACGCCGCAGACAGCAAGCCAATCACTGCAATGCCCTTCTCTAAGATGGTGGGGACCAGGACCTATGTCATTACGCTGCCCACACTCTGCGTTCACCTTCATTGGCTGAGAAATGGCGCTTTTCGCGTCATTGAAACACGACTTTGGCGCGAAAGTCGCGTACCGCATGGCCGACCCCGCACAGGGGTCAGATCGGGTTTCATGAAACCCGACTTTGCCAAAAGTCGGCGACTTTTGAAAATGAACGACCCGTTTCGCTCAACCCTAGTGATTACAACTATGAAGGGAGGATTAAGAAAATAATTTTAACATTTGTTTCATCCAACCGAGAGCTTGAATCTCTGATTACTATCAAAATTTGCGTTAAATTACTGAACCTCAGTATTAATATATATATATTATTATTATTATTTATTACTATAGCACCATTTATTTCATAGCGCTTTACAGGTGAGGAGGGGTATACATAATAAGAGACAAGTACAATAATATTAATCAGTACAAGTCACGACTGGTACATAAGGAGAGAGGACCCTTCCTGCGATGGCTCACAATCTACAAGGGATGGGTGAGAATACTGTAGGCGAGGATATATACATATATATATATATATATATATATATATATATATATATATATATATATATATATATATACCAGTGGCGAAGAACAAATAGGCAGCACTCACCGATCCTCCGAGTCAGGTAACTTTATTAGCTTACAGTAAAATCTTCACGGCCGGGGGTGTTAATGTTCAGAGTGCGCAAAGCCAGACGATGGCCATTTTGCGCCAATCGGGCGCTTCTACGGGTCCCGTAGAAGTGCCTGATTGGCGCGAAACGGCCGTGAAGATTTTACTGTAAGCTAATAAAGTTACCTGACTCGGAGGATCGGTGAGTGCTGCCTATTTGTTCTTCACCACTGGAATGTCCAGCATGTGTCTTCGGCTACAGCACCCGTGATCCGGCGGCTAGCTTCCACTGCAGGTGAGCAGGCTCGGCTATTTCAAGAAGAGGTGGTGCGGTCAGCTGTGTCCCTATTAGATTGATATATATATATATATATATATATATATGGAGCGCCCCCGCACCGCCGCAGGGCCGAGGGGTACCCGGAGCCGGGCCTCTGGTTCTCAGTCTCGGGGTTGTCACGGTGGCTAGACCCGGTCCGTGGCCCTGTCCGTCAGTGGGGGGCGTCCGGTGAAATAGGTGGTAGTAATGGTAGCGATGTAACGGTGCGGTTGTGGGGTGTAAGTCGCGGTAAATAACGAGGACACCAGTTTGCAGTCTCTTTACCTCTTTACTGGAGATCTCTGAGTCCTCAGTCCAGAATACGGTTCACCAGGCTGCGCAAGTCCGGCCGGTCCAATGGCACCTCCAGAGCCCTCCTCTCAGGTGGAAATCTGTGCCTTCCTTCTAGCGCTATGTGTTGTAGTCCTTCCCTGCTGTGCTCACGGAAAGTGACCCCACAACGGTTGTGTCTGTTTCTTAAGTTCCCTCACAACTCGATTTGATGTTCCTCTGTAATCCACCCCTTCCCTGTATTCAGGTTGGAATGGCACCCGTTTGTCAGGTAGGCCTGGAGTTCTTCCGGGACCCTAGAGACGCCCCTCTCCCGCAATTGCCCCCCAAGACTTCATAGGTGATATGTGGTAGACAGCCCGCCTGAGACCGACTGTCCTGCCGCTGTTTGGAGTATGGCTTGAAGCTGTATTCTAATCCACTCCCTCGGCGTTCCGGCCACCGGTATTGCGCCTCAGCAAGGTGCTGCCTCTTTCAGCACAACCCCTGCTGGTATTCTCCTTCTGCTTGATCTCGTTTCTCACTCAGCACAATCTGTCTCGCTTCTAGTCCTTTCCTTGAGTCCCGCCGCTTCCAGGAGCCTGCGCGGACCCGTTACGTTCTTTCAATGCCAAGCCTCTGCCAGGATCCCACCCCTGGCAGAGACCCTACAGTCTCTCCCTTCACAACACCCCCTGCCACCGGGTGTTGCTCCGTTCAATCCCGTCAGCGTTCTCTCTAACTTTCTGCCTGACCCCCAGTTTACCCACTATGGTGGGGAGTGGCCTAATGAATAGCACCCTTAGCTCCCCCCGGAGGCCCAGCTGTGAAACATATTGGTGTCTGTGATACCTGATTGGAGGAACTCCTTCGGTGCCATCGAACGTACCATGGCTCCCCTTAGCGGCGAAGCCACAGTACTGCAACGACCAGAACTCTGGGGCGCTGCACTCCCCCCTGGTTAAACACAGTACTCCGGGACTGGGAAGAAAAAACAACAATACAGATTAGCAAACAAACATACAATTTTGTTGAGTGCAAAACAATAAGTATACTTGAACAGGCTTCCCTTTATGGGAGGTGAGGACACTTTTAACGTTACAAACATAGTCAACATTATAAATTACAGGCTATGCATAACTCCTGTTACCCAACCGGGTATTCTACTTAGTGCAAATTCTGGAACAATAAATTAACATTGCCTTTAAGAAACATACACTCTTAGTTTACCAAAGGCCTTCCTATAATCACATTACAGGGTAAGGTAACTTCACATTCTCCTACTTTGAACCTGCAGGACCGCCTGTCCCTATGGCACCAGACCTACTGCCTCTCCTTTCTTTTACAGGACCGCCCTGTTCATCCAGGGCCTACTGCCTTTCTCTACTATACATGGTATAGACATAACATTCCTTTCGTTTAAAGAACTCTGAGCCAGCTCTACTCGGCTCCTTTAAGGACTCACTCTCTAACCCCTACGGGTTCACTCTCTGTCCTTAGTAACAAAGTAACTTTCAATGGGGACGCGGGGTTTACCTTCTATCCTCACCTTCATTATTACTTTGCTTACTTTCAACTATGCAGACCTCTATCTCTACCCCTACGGGCTCTCTGCATCTTTTCTTTCTGCAAAACATTATTTAGACATTTCAACAAATTCAACACATATAACTTAGCATGTAAAACAGTTACATTTCTTTTCAAGGCATCATTATGGCATTACTGTTCTGCAACAGTATCTCTCTCAAGTTCAGTTTCTCACATCCCCTTTAAGAGGAGACCAAGTCTTTCTAAGGTAGCTCGTCTTCTCAGCCTACCGGCCCATGCAAAGGTTCCGGCATGGTATCTTCGCAAAGTGTCTTTAACTAGAACCGGTAGGAAAGGTATCTTCACAAAGTGTCTTTGGCTCAAACAAATAGGGCAAATATCTTCGCAAAGTGTCTTTGGCTAAAACCAGTAGGGTGCACCTTTAAGAAGGTGCAAACTATTTACAAGGGAAGTTCGAATCATGCACAGTCCATGATTTCTGCAGTTTGTATAACTTTTGTGCAACAACTTCAGAAAAGGAAAACAAACAAAGAGGATCCCGGGTTAACAGAGGGATCCATTAACCCTGGGCGGGTTTAGCAGCAACAGGAACAGTTAAAACAATAAAGTAGCAACTATGTACATTTTCATAACATTGGAAGCTATGTCTTACTGAGGTTCTACGGGAGGTGACCTTCTTTCTGGCTTCACCAGACTCACAGATCGGCCCGGTGAGCCAGGACGCCGTTCTGGCCCCAGTAAGGATAGAATCCCTCTCCGGGAGGTCCTTCTCGTCGGTAGGCGTACCCGCCTCTCCGGGGCGCGGTGAGGTCGAACTTCCCCTGGTTCCGCGGGGTCAGGTCCCGCTGCCTTTCCTCCAGGACTATCCTCTTCTGGTGTCCCAGCAGCAGCCTGGAGGGCGACACATCGTTGGACCCCCCGGGCAAACCAGCCCGTCTCACTGGTGTTCTTTCTCCACCTCGTATAGGTGACGGCGTCCCCCGGCTCCAGATTGCAATCAGACCGCCTGCCAGAAGGTTCCACCTCTTCTCGGTCCACCCGGACCTGGATCGGCTCCCCGATCTCCTGTATGACCCCTCTCCCTTGCTGGGGATGGAAGGCCACCACAACACCCCAGTGTGAGGGCGAAATCTCGGGGACACTAACCAAGTCCACTTGTTCTGCAGGCTGGGGCCGGCTCCGCCACTCTGCCATAAGGCGCCGTAAGTGCTCCGCATCCGGCATGATCTTCAGACCCGGTGCAGGTAGGGCGCCTTCAGCCGGGTCCGGGTAAGGAGCAATGGGAGACAGCTTAATCTCGGTGGGTTGGCCCACCCGGGTGAGCACGCGGGCATCGGCCCTCAGTCGGCGGGTCAGCTGGCGGGCCTCGGCCGCAGCCACACGTTCCTCCGATAACGGCGTCGGAGGTCGGCCCATCGGGGACTCGGTAAGGGTCAGACCTCCCAGCAGCGGTGCCTCGGAGCCTATCTCGGACGCCGCGGCCTCAGACTGAGCCGACTCAGCTCCGCGTGGTGCTTCGGGTGCCGCCATCTTTTTCTCCTCTCCCGCGTCTTCTTCCCGCGGTCTCTTCCGTGGGCGGCCCCGTCCCCATGGTCTCCACCCTCCGACCAAGATCAGGAGGCGTACCTCAGCTGTTGACGGGCACGTCCTCAGGACACAGAAATACTTAGACTGGGCGGCCATTACTGTTCGCGCTCTCCAGCTCGTCTACGCCCACTCCACGCCCCTCTTCTCTTCCTGCGCTTTCCTCAGCGCTGCAATGGCGGCGGATTTTGGCGGCAAATGGCACAGCACACAGTCTTGCAATAAAGTACAGTCCAAGCACAGTAAATCACAGTCTCTAGGCACACATGACCTGATTCTTCAGGCTTAAGTAGATCCTGTTCGTGACGCCAAGTTGGAGCGCCCCCGCACCGCCGCAGGGCCGAGGGGTACCCGGAGCCGGGCCTCTGGTTCTCAGTCTCGGGGTTGTCACGGTGGCTAGACCCGGTCCGTGGCCCTGTCCGTCAGTGGGGGGCGTCCGGTGAAATAGGTGGTAGTAATGGTAGCGATGTAACGGTGCGGTTGTGGGGTGTAAGTCGCGGTAAATAACGAGGACACCAGTTTGCAGTCTCTTTACCTCTTTACTGGAGATCTCTGAGTCCTCAGTCCAGAATACGGTTCACCAGGCTGCGCAAGTCCGGCCGGTCCAATGGCACCTCCAGAGCCCTCCTCTCAGGTGGAAATCTGTGCCTTCCTTCTAGCGCTATGTGTTGTAGTCCTTCCCTGCTGTGCTCACGGAAAGTGACCCCACAACGGTTGTGTCTGTTTCTTAAGTTCCCTCACAACTCGATTTGATGTTCCTCTGTAATCCACCCCTTCCCTGTATTCAGGTTGGAATGGCACCCGTTTGTCAGGTAGGCCTGGAGTTCTTCCGGGACCCTAGAGACGCCCCTCTCCCGCAATTGCCCCCCAAGACTTCATAGGTGATATGTGGTAGACAGCCCGCCTGAGACCGACTGTCCTGCCGCTGTTTGGAGTATGGCTTGAAGCTGTATTCTAATCCACTCCCTCGGCGTTCCGGCCACCGGTATTGCGCCTCAGCAAGGTGCTGCCTCTTTCAGCACAACCCCTGCTGGTATTCTCCTTCTGCTTGATCTCGTTTCTCACTCAGCACAATCTGTCTCGCTTCTAGTCCTTTCCTTGAGTCCCGCCGCTTCCAGGAGCCTGCGCGGACCCGTTACGTTCTTTCAATGCCAAGCCTCTGCCAGGATCCCACCCCTGGCAGAGACCCTACAGTCTCTCCCTTCACAACACCCCCTGCCACCGGGTGTTGCTCCGTTCAATCCCGTCAGCGTTCTCTCTAACTTTCTGCCTGACCCCCAGTTTACCCACTATGGTGGGGAGTGGCCTAATGAATAGCACCCTTAGCTCCCCCCGGAGGCCCAGCTGTGAAACATATTGGTGTCTGTGATACCTGATTGGAGGAACTCCTTCGGTGCCATCGAACGTACCATGGCTCCCCTTAGCGGCGAAGCCACAGTACTGCAACGACCAGAACTCTGGGGCGCTGCATATACACCTAACAAAACACTGACTGGCACATCTATACTGTGAATAGATGCATACCAGGAGCAGCTACTTCCATATAAATATACAAAAAAATGTTGCACTCTATGGTGCTAAAGCATGTCAATGTGAAATATATGAAATATGAATAGAAATACGGCTTTTGAATATTAGGAAAAAATGAGACGCTTTGCACTCAATTTGGCCAAATCATGCCTGCCCATCAACCAATGTGAAGGTGGTTTCAAGTAACTGATGGGTACCTACCAATGTAAATACCTCTCTTAGGCTGATGTCTGAATTCCTGGGTGAATGTGAACACCTTTCTCAGTGTACCTTGCCTATATGGGTAGGTAGGAACCTGCTGTAATTAAAATCACTACATGGTGAAGGACGGAGTGCTCGGTCAGTAAGCAAACATACAAATAACAAAAGACTGACTGGCACATCCATAGAGTGAATAGGTGCATACAAGGAGCAGCTACCTCTTCGGTATTGTTTGTTTTTACACATTTCACACATAGACATTTTACAATAATCACTTTTTGATTGTAGTTTATTTTATCTTCTGTATTCTTTTCACTTTCATGTGAGGTCACCATGGACCACTTGCACATTTGCTCTGTATGATATTTTTTATTAATATTTTTATTATTATTATTATTATTATTATTATATAGTATATACCCTTTTATTTTTTTCTCCTCTACCCTCATCCCTAGTTTAAATATTGCGCCACCCCTGCTAGAATTCTCTTCTGCAGAACAGCATAGCTCATTCCATTCAGGTGCATTTTATCTGCAAAATACAAAATTTTACCAAGTGAAAAGCCAGGAATCATTTTAATCTGCACTAAGACTTAAACCATGCATTTAACTCTCTAAGTTCTTGTTGTATTTCCTGTGTTGAGCATAGCAAAGACACAGAACCAGCTCACACTTTTTTTCTGCTCAGCCACACTCAGATGGCACAAATATCAGCTTTGCAGACTACTTTTGTTAGAAATGGAGCGCCCCCAGTAGGGCAGTGGCGTACTCGGTACCGGGCCCTTCGGTTCTCAGCAGGGATGTCACGGTGGCTCACCCGGTCCGTGGCCCTAGGGATGTCTGCTGTAAATTGGGGAAAGGTCTTTGAAGGGATAATGTTCGTGACGCCACCTGTGGTATTCGGTCAGGGTGACCGACGCTGCTTAGGGGTCCGCTGGGGTAATGCAATGGCAGCTAGATGGTATACCTTCCCACAGGTGAAGTGTATCCCCAGGGCTTCCCAGAGTGTAGATGGTGAATGGTGTGAGGCGCAGTGAAGAACGAGGACACAAGGTTGCAGTCTCTTTACCTTTACTGAAGGCTTCAGCATCCACAGTCCAGGGTACCAACCACAGGGTAGGCAGAGTCCGGCTGGTCTGAAGGCAAATCCAGAGTCCCTTTATCCAGGTGGAAATCAGTAGCCTTCCTCTAGCGCCTGGGTGTTGTAGTACCTCCCTGCTGAGCTTCTCAGTAAGGTCCTCACAACTGATGTTAGTGTTCTAGATGTTATTTCTCTTTCTCTCTGTCCCCCTGATGGAATGGATAGGACAAACCTGTATGACTGGTGGCCTGAGGCTTTTTTACAGGGACTCTATCACGCCCCGGCCACCACAAGTTGCCACCGTGCCTCCTGGGTATAGGTTGGGCAGGTAATGTGGAATTATCTGTCCTGCCAGTCTCTGAAGTAAAGCGTAGAGATCCTTACTCCCTCGGTATTCTGGCTACCGGATTCTGCGCCTCAGAAAGGAGGCAGGGCAGAACTCCTTCTGGATTCCTCTCCTTGTGCTATGACTTCGTTTCTCACCCTCCGCAATATAATTCTCTTTCGTGTCCTTCCTTAGGATGCTGCCGCACGTGGGGCAGGCGCAGCTCCGTGGCTTTCTGTCTTGATGTTCCTCCTTCCCCTCTGACTGCCCCACAGGGTGCTGCCTGGGTGAAGCCCAGTCAGCTTCTGCCTAACTTCCTATCCAGACCACCAGTTTTACCTAATTGTGAGGAGTGCCCTAGTGATAGGAGCGTAGCTCCCTCTGGTGGGCTGGAGTGTGAAGTGTGTTGTGTGGTTTGTGATACCTGGTAAAGAGATCTCCTTTATTGCCTTCACATGTAACATCACTCCCCCTGGTGGAAGAATGACATTACTGCAATGACCAGGACTCTGGGGCGCTGCAGAAACATTTAAAGATAGTGTGACAGGGTCACTGGCACAGTATATGAGGGGAGATATGTGTCACGAAGATTGCTTTCCTTCATGATCTAGAAAATCATGAGTTTCTTTTCAGCATGATATGTGCTGAATGAATTAAGCGGCCATGTTATGGGTGGGTTTATAGGTGAGATGGGCTGGATGGCTACTCACCATATCTCCACCTCAAAGGTTTGGCTGGGGAAATAAATGTCCAACACCTGATCCTGTGCCAGAAGCAACAGCAGCACGTACAGCAGGAGACTAATAAACTCCTCATTCAACAGATTTAGCAACAGCAAAAGCAGGTGGAACTCCTTATGGTAGAGGTCTGCAGAGGAAAAACATCTCTCCCCCACGTCAAGATGATGAGTCCTGCATCCGGAAAGCGGTAAGACAAGCTATGCAAAAGATGATCCTAGGGCATGATATAGAGGCATCTTTGACTGTTTTTGAATGGATGGCAGAGCAGGAGAGGCTTCCCCCCAGCAGTGGGCAGAGCTGCTGGCCCCCTATCTGACAGGTGAAAAGAAAGCCTATTTTGACTTGGCCATGTGTAACGAGAAGACCCGGATCAGGCATATCTACTCCGTGACGGATCTGGAACTGTCGGGGCTGTCACCCAGGTTGCAATGCGGAAAGCATAAGGCCTTGGACCGACCTTTGCACTCAGACATAGGGGGCGCAGCTAAAATAAAAGAGCTGCAGTGCGCGGGAAATCAGTCAGTCTTAGCGTGCAGTGCGCAGGAGGGCAGTGTCAGGGCTTCTACTGTAGAGCATACAGACAGAGCAGGCCCAAGCCAGAAGAGTCTGAGAGCTGCGACCAGAGACTGCCGACAAAGACACATCTGGTCCCCGCTGACATCGCTGACCGTGAGTGACAAGTCCCGCAGGCTGGACATAGATGCAGGCACGCACCAATGGGGAAGGCAGGTCACCCGCCTTGAGTGGTTTCCCATTTATTCCTGCTTTCAATTGTTTATTGTCTTGGACTCTGACAAGGAAAAAAAACTGTGTTCTTCCCTGCTTGTCATTTCTCAACCTGCCGATCATTGACTGGACCACCGCTGCCGCCAGGTTCCAGGACGCCGACTTCTCCAGGACTACTCCAGACCCCTTACGCGCCACGGCATTGATGCCAAAGCTCAGATCCCAAAAACCCCATTCTGATGTTGTCGGACTGATAAGTCTGCTATTCTTGAACTTTCTACCTTATTCACTACCCCTGGTTTCCCTGAGTTCCAAACCTCTTGTTCAATTATAAAGTTTTCCCCTTTCTCTCCTTGCGAGTAAGCTTGCTAAAGTAAAACTTACGTTAACCCTTGCTCTACCTCTGACCCATTACTGCATCTTGCAGCCTGCTCACACTTGGCGTATTTGGCAGCATGCAGTCTGCCTGCATGGAGGAGGCAGACCAAGTGTCTGGGGAGGGCCCAAGATGGTCCTGGAAGGAGAGGCAAGGGATTCAGTGATGCTACGACCCCCTGACAGCGGGATACGTTTCACAATGTGTTACGTATACTGGAGGAAACACATGGGGAACCCACAGAAGTAGGGGAGCTGCGCATGCGGCTGTTTAGTGCATGAATGTATTGCAGGAGATTCACACTGCCATATCCAGAAAAGATGGCGTGGGGATGGGGTTAATTGATGTAGTGCTGCATGACCAGTTAGTGACTGGGTTGAGAGATGCGCTGCTGAAACAGGCCCTGTGAGAGCGCTTGTGTATGAACCCACACATGACTTTTGCAAAAGTTGGAGGTGAGGCACGCACGCGTGAGCAAGAACAGTGGGTGACAGTTCCGGAGGTGAAGGTCCGGACCGGAGATGTAGCCGTGAATGTAGTTGCTGCATTAGGATGGGTGGAAGATTTGCAGAAAGAAATCCAAGTGATGAGGGAAGACTTGACAGAAACGAAAAAGAAGGTGACCTCACTGAGCACATCTGGGGCAGAGCTTTCTCAGAACCACGATGGGGCAGAAGAACATCTAGACGGGGGGTACTTCCTACCTGCTTCCTCTGTGGAGAGTTGAGGCATGTGGCCAGGGTGTGCCCACAATGGGGTCAGTCTCATCATCCATTAAATTAGCAGGCTCCGGGGGTGGGGGACACCGCCCAGAGCCAGAACAGCCAGTAATAAGAGACAGAAGCCCCACCAATTTAGTTTCAGTGTGTCCTTTAGTCTGGGCCAAAATGGATAAGCTGCCTGGTGGATACCGGCTCCCAAATAACTACGATGCCTGAGAAATATTTCAGAAATAATTTCTCAGAAGCAATGAGGCCTTAGTGGGGGCAGGTGATAATGTTGACGGCCGCCAATCAGCTCCCCATCCCAGTCGCAGGGGTGGCATGGATGCAAATTAGGGTCTGCGGCAAAGACTTGGGCCGCAAAGGTGTGGTACTAACTTTAGGCGACACTCAGCGTGGATATACTGTTACCCTGGGGATGAATGTGCTTAAGGAGTTCGGAAGCTTTCTTATCAACGAGTCCCAGGATATGTTTCTGAGACAATGGAGCCCACAAATGCCTTAAAGGAAAATATTTCAACAGTTGATTTGGATGGCTCAAGCGCAAGAGGTTTCCTGCGATGGAAAACTGCTGGGAAAAGTGATCATTCCGGCTGCGAACAATCTTGAAATACCTCCAGGGCAGACCGTGCTTTCTGTCCCTATCCGGGCCTGCACCCCTCTGGAAGGAGTTGAAGTACAACTAGAGCCAGCTGCTATTGAGAACCTACCACCAGGACTCCTAGTTGCCCAGACATTGGCTACAGTACGTGATGGGACGGTACCAGTTAGATGCGTAAATTTGAGAAAGGACACACTGACACTTCCCTCCAGGAGTGAGATAGAGCTAATTGTCGGCATACTGGAGGATCTGATTCCACCATAGACCGTCCAATTGACGGCAAAAAAAGGAGACCCTTAAACCGTAGCTGTAGAAGCCTGTTCGGTGTCAGAACCCCTACAACAAAAAAAGGGCAAAGAATCTTAGAACAAATGTGGGCGGAACTAACAGAATTCACACAGCGTCAGAAACAGCAGATGGAAGACGTACTTGGACGCTATCAGGACGTATTCAATAGTCATGAGGATGATTTCGGCTGTACCACTGCAATCGCTCACGAGATCCCAACAGGCAATGCTGCGCCCATAAGAGAATGCTACCGTCAAATTCCTCCACAGCTCCACAGGAGGTGAAAGGGTTGCTCACACAGATGTTACAGAGCGGTGTCATCCGGGAAAGCCAAAGCCCATGGGCTGCTCCCATAGTCCTAGTACGGAAAAAAGATGGTACTTTGAGATTCTGCATGGACTATCGCGAGTTAAATGCCTGCACTGTGTGAGATTTATTCCCGTTACCCCGTATTGAGGAGTCCTTATCTGCCCTGGGACACGCAAGATATTTCTCTACACTAGATATCTGGCCAGTGGTTATTGGCAAGTGCAGATGTCCGAACATGACCGAGTGAAGACGGCCTTTATACTACCCATGGGCTTGTTTGAGTTTAACAGAATGCTGTTCGGGCTGGCTAACGCTCCTGGAGCGACTCATGGAAAAGTGTTTGGGTGATCTGAACTTTGAAGCCACTTTGATCTATGATACAATTATGTATCCTCCCTGTTTGAAGTACACCTGCAACGTTTAGAACAAGTAATGAGCCGGCTCCAGAGACATGGGCTGAAGGTAAAACTGTCCAAGTGCCATCTGTTCCACAGATCGAATACCTAGGACATGTGGTCTCTGCGAAAGGAGTAGTGCTGTCTAAAGAAAAGATTGCAGCAGTACAAGATTGGCCCACCCCGAAGACTATGAAGGATGTCCAGGCCTTTCTGGGCTTACTGGGTATTATCGGCGATTCGTGAAATACTTTACCCACATCGTGAACCCATTATTAGAGGAAAATGATTGTGTTCTTCCCTGCTCATCATTTCTTGACCTGCCAATCATTAACCATACCATGAGGAATCACCGCCACCACCAGGATCCATGACACCATCTTCTCCAGGACTACACCGGACCCCTTACGCTCAACGGCCTTAACGCCAAAACTCACATCCCGAAAACCGCATTCTGATGTCGTCGGACTGATAAGTTTGCTATTTTTGAACTTTCTACTTTATTCACTACCCCTGTTTTCCCTGAGTTCCAAACCTATTGTTCAGTTATACTGTTTTCCCTATTCTCTCCCTGCGAGGAGTATACCTGTTAAAGTAAACCTCACATTAACCCTTGCTCTGCTTCTGACCTGATACTGCATCTTGCAACCTGCTCACACATGCAGGATGCCCGAGAATATGCCAAGTTGAAAATGGTGATATTGGCACGCTCAGGGGTCACTATGTCTGTCAGAGCCCAAAGGGTTTATCACTGGGCATGTTGTGGTGACTAACCTCCCATTTCACAAATGTTTGACTTATTGCATTTGGTCCAGAAATGGTTGCAGCTGGAGTTTTCCACTCCAACCAGATGGTCAAACGGGTCGTCATAGACAGATTTATTCACTCTCTCCCCAGGCCGGTGCAGACCTGGGTTGCCCAAGGAGACCCCCCGGAATGCGGATGACCTGGTGGGACTTGTAGAAGGGTACCAGGTTGTTGAGAGGTCCCTGAGGAAGCCAGTGGGTGGTATATTTCCATATTGAGATACCCAGTGGGAGCCGAGTCCTAAAAGAGGGTTAACAGAATCTTAACTGAGGGGAGTCCAAGGTCCCAAGGAGCTGCTGAAAGGTTACAAAAGGTTTCTGGTAAAGACCTGATTTGCTGGCGGTGTCACGGTCCTGGACACATAGCGGCCCGATGTCCTATGTCTGCCGAGCAGATGGATTGTAGCCTAGGCAGGCGGTGCTCAGCAGACATTGGCTTGGGACAGAAGTTGGCTTGGGAGCCGTGCTGTCTCAAGTAATAAATGAAGAAGAACATCCCATCCTGTATTTGAGCCGGAAGCTCTCGTCATGTGATAAAAACTACGCCATCATCGAGAAAGAGTGTCTAGCCATAAAATGGGCAGTGGATACATTGAGGTATTATCTACTAGGCCGGAGGTTCAAACTTGTGTCCGATCATGCCCCTATGAGATGGTTAAGGGAGAAACAGGGTAAGAATGCCCGGGTGACTAAGCGGTTCTTAGGCCTTCAGGATTTCAAGCTCCATGTCCATGTCCATGTCCGGGCTCACAGGCCCGGGAAGTCACACGGGAATGCAGATGCTCTCTCCTGAATTCCCTGTTTGGTGCCAGAAGGCGCCAAAACCTCTGGCTTTGGGCAAACGGTAGGGGAATATGTGACAGGGTCACTGGCACAGTATGTGAGGGGAGATATGTGTCACGGAGACTGCATTCCTTCATGATCTAGAAACCCATAAGTTTCTTTTCAGCTTAATATGTGCTGAAGGAGTTAGGCGACCATGCTATGGGCGGGCTTTTAGGTGAGTAGATAAGAGATAGTTGGGATGCCTACTCATCATATCTCCACCTCAAGGGTGTGGCTGGGTAAATAAATGTCCAGTCAATTTTTTTCCTTTGGTTTGTGTTGTGTAGAGGCAAGCTAGTCTCTAGGCTGATGCTCCTGTGAGATCTGTCATATGTGTTAGCCCAGAAGTTGTGGGCAGGACTGTTTATGAACTTTTTGTTTCCTTTTGAGCCACAAAAGCTGTTTTTCTGTTACCATTTTTGGTTTATGATGTAATAAACCACTCTGAGACTTTAACCCACTTGTGCCTGTGTCTACCTCAAGGAGCAGCCAAGTGAGCCGACCTTCCACAATAGTGATACAGGTAGTTGATTGAAAGTAAGTACAGACCTGCTGGTCTGGGAGCCCTACTGCTACAGGCAACAAAGATGAAGCAGACACAACTTGGAGTCCAAACATGTCCAAAAAATAGGGGCAGACACCAGGAAAAGTTGCATCAATTGACCCACAGTAGAAATGTTATAATGGTGCAACAGTCAGACATGGGCTATGCATGAGACATGGTCTGGGCCAGCATTTACAGCTTTGACATTAAGTTGAAATTAAGAGGTGGGTGAGGATACCGGAGTAGGTCTACTGTAATGGAAGCCCTGCAAAAATCAGGCAACACAAATGAAAGAGGCCCAATTTGGCATCAATTGACCCACAGTAGAAAATTAGAAGTTCATGAATTAAGTTACAGTAGAAACCAGAAGTTTGCATACACTATATAAAAAGACACATCTGCATGTTTTTCTCAATATCTGACATGAAATCAGAATAAACCTTTCCCATTTTAGGTCAATTAAGATTACCATAATTATTAATATTTGCCAAATGCAAGAATAATAATCTGAGAGAGAGAATATTTTAAGGCATTTTTATTACTTACTGCAAAGTCAAACGTTTATATACCCTAAAATTACTATGCCTATGATTTTATTTCTATTTTTACTTAATGTCTATGTACAAATAAACTATGTTTTATATACTTTAAAGACAGTTCTTACAACTCCAGTTGTTCTAATTTTCCATGTATGGAGAAACTAGCTGCATGCATTGCTCTGATGTGATTTTGGCCCATTCTTCTACACAAACACACTTCAAATCCTTAAGGTTCCATGGGCTCCTTCCATGAACTCCGAGCTATAGTTCTTTCCATAAATTTTCTATTGAAGTCAGGTCAGGTAATTGGCTGGGCAATTTTATCAGCTTTATTTTCTATCTCTGAAACCGATTGAGAATGAGAGTTTCCTTGGCTGTGTTTGGGATCATTGTTTTGTTGAAAATGTCCACCCTCATTTTCATCTTCATCATCTTGGTAGACAGCAGCAGGTTTTTATGGAGTTTGTCTCAGTATAATTGTCCATTCATCCTTCTTTCAAATATATGAAGTTTGCCAGTTCTGTATGCTGAAAAACAGTCCCACACGATGTTATTCACACCTCCAAACTTCACTTTTTATGTTGTTTTTGGGGTGATATTCAGTGCCTTTTGGCCTCCAAACATGGTGCTATTAAAGGCAACCTGTCAGCATGGTTGTGCATAGTAACCTGCACACAGTGTCAGGTTGGCGCCGTTAGGGTATGTGCACACTTTGTAGATTTGCACTTGTCAAAATCTGCGCAGATTGTTCCTCTCTTGGTAGAAGAAAACACATTTTAAAATCCACGTGTTTTTTAATGCGGATTTCCATGCAGATTTGTCTGCGGATTTGCAAGCTAAATAAAGATATATTATTTAACAAAAAAAATGTGATTTTACATTCTCTATTGATTGAAGGCCATAATATCATTACATACCATGTTAAAATATAATCTTTACACACACAAAACAAATATAAGTGAATATATATATATATATAAATATATATATATATATATATATATATATATATATATATATATATATATATATATATATATATATATATATATACAGCTCTGACAAAAATTAAGAGACCACTGCAAAATGTTCAGTTTGTCTGATTTTTATCTTTATATGTATATTTTTGAGTAAAATGTAAATTGTTCCTTCATTCTATAAAGTTCTGACAACATGTCTCCGAATTTCCAAGCAATGAATTTTGTATTTTTTTCTGACAAAAGAAAAATGGTCAAAATGAAAAAAAGCAAACAGTGCTTTCAGACCTCAAACAATGCAAAGAAAAAAAGTTCATAATCATTTAGAAACAACAATACTAATGTTTTAACTCAGGAATAGTTCAGAAATCAATATTTTGTGGCATAAGCATGATTTTTAATCACAGCTTTCATGCGTCTTGGCATGCTTTCCACCAGTCTTTCACACTGCTTCTGGCGCAAAAATGTAAGCAGTTCTTCTTTGTTTGATGGCTTGTCACTAGGGTTGAGCGAAACGGATCGGTCAATTTCATAGTTACATAGTTACATATAGTTATTAAGGTTGAAGGAAGACTGTAAGTCCATCTAGTTCAACCCATAGCCTAACCTAACATGCCCTAACATGTTGATCCAGGGGAAGGAAAAAAAACCCCATGTGGCAAAGAGTAACTCCACCATGGGGAAAAAAATTCCTTCCCGACTCCACATACGGCAATCAGACTAGTTCCCTGGATCAACGCCTTATCAAGGAATCTAGTGTATATACCCTGTAACATTATACTTTTCCAGAAAGGTATCCAGTCCCCTCTTAAATTTAATTTATGAATCACTCATTACAACATCATACGGCAGAGAGTTCCATAGTCTCACTGCTCTTACAGTAAAGAATCCGCGTCTGTTATTATGCTTAAACCTTCTTTCCTCCAGACGTAGCGGATGCCCCCTTGTCCCTGTCACCGGTCTATGATTAAAAAGATCATCAGAAAGGTCTTTGTACTGTCCCCTCATATATTTATACATTAAAATAAGATCACCCCTTAGTCTTCGTTTTTCCAAACTAAATAGCCCCAAGTGTAATAACCTATCTTGGTATTGCAGACCCCCCAGTCCTCTAATAACTTTGGTCGCTCTTCTCTGCACCCGCTCCAGTTCAGCTATGTCTTTCTTATACACCGGAGACCAGAACTGTGCACAGTATTCTAAGTGTGGTCGAACTAGTGACTTGTATAGAGGTAAAATTATGTTCTCCTCATGAGCATCTATGCCTCTTTTAATACATCCCATTATTTTATTTGCCTTTGTAGCAGCTGCCTGATACTGGCCACTGAATATGAGTTTGTCATCCACCCATACACCCAGGTCTTTTTCATTGACGGTTTTGCCCAGAGTTTTAGAATTAAGCACATAGTTATACATCTTATTACTTCTACCCAAGTGCATGACCTTACATTTATCCCCATTAAAGCTCATTTGCCATTTATCAGCCCAAGCTTCTAGTTTACATAAATCATCCTGTAATATAAAATTGTCCTCCCCTGTATTGATTACCCTGCAGAGTTTAGTGTCATCTGCAAATATTGAAATTCTACTCTGAATGCCCCCTACAAGGTCATTAATAAATATGTTAAAAAGAAGAGGGCCCAATACTGACCCCTGTGGTACCCCACTGCTAACCGTGACCCAGTCCGAGTGTGCTCCATTAATAACCACCCTTTGTTTCCTATCCCTGAGCCAGCTCTCAACCCACTTACACATATTTTCCCCTATCCCCATTACTCTCATTTTATGTAACAACCTTTTGTGTGGCACCGTATCAAAAGCTTTGGAAAAGTCCATATATACTACGTCCACTGGGTTCCCTTGGTCCAGTCCTGAACTTACCTCTTCATAGAAGCTGATCAAATTAGTCTGACATGAACGGTCCCTAGTAAACCCGTGCTGATACTGGGTCATGAGGTTATTCCTCTTCAGATACTCCAGCATAGCATCCCTTAGAATGCCCTCCAGGATTTTACCCACAGTAGAGGTTAAACTTACTGGCCTATAATTACCTAGTTCAGTTTTTGCCCCTTTTTTGAATATTGGCACCACATTTGCTATACGCCAGTCCTGTGGTATAGACCCTGTTATTATGGAGTCTTTAAAGATTAAAAATAATGGTCTATCAATGACTGTACTTAGTTCCTGCAGTACTCGGGGGTGTATCCCATCCGGGCCCGGAGATTTGTCAATTTTTAGTTATTCATAAATCGCCCACTTTCGACAAAGTCGGGTTTCGTGAAACCCGAGCCGATCCCAGTGTGGGATCGGCCATGCGGTTGGCGATCTTCGCGCCAAAGTCGCGTTTCATATGACGCGTTCAGCGCCATTTCTCAGCCAAAGAAGGTGGATGCAGAGAGTGGGCAGCGTGATGACATAGGTCTCAGTCCCCACCATCTTAGAGAAGGGCATTACAGTGATTGGCTTGCTTTCAACGGCGTCACAGGGGCTATAAAGGGGCGTGCACGCCAACCGCCATCTTACTTCTGCCGATCGTAGCATAGGGAGAGGTTGCTGTAGCTTCGTCAGAAGAAGGGATAGCGTTAGGAAGGGAAGATTAACCCACAAACTGCTTGTGCTGTAGCGATTTCCACTGTCCAACACCACCTTTTCTTTGCAGGGACAGTGGAGCCTAGATTTCTGTGCATCAGCTCTGTAGCTTATAAGGCTCCCTGATAGCTGCATTGCTGTTTTTACACCGCTGTGCAAACCAACTGCTTTTTTCAAAGCAAAAATCCTGTTGCTCCTTTCTGCACAGTTCTATTGTTTCTTTGTTTGTCCACACTTTTGTGTGCAGCAGTCCTTTTTACTGCTGGCTGCCATACTTGTCCTGAGATCATTGTAGGGAGATTGTTATTGTAGCACAGTCTCCTTTTTTTTATATATCTGCTAGCCACTGTCTGCCACTGAAACTGTGTAGTGTAATACAGTGGGCCTGATTTTCCCAGCAGTCTCCCACACTTATAAAGGGAGATTTATATTGCCACTAAGTGCATCTGCGTCAGTCCTGTTTGCGGCATATCTGTCAGCCACTTTCTGACACTGAAACTGTGTAGTGTAATACAGTGGGCCTGATTTTCCCAGCAGTCTCCCACACCTATGGAGGGAAATTTCTATTGCCACTAAGGGCATCTGCGTCAGTCCTGTTTGTGGCATATCTGTCAGCCACTTTCTGACACTGAAACTGTGTAGGGTAATACAGTGGGCCTGATTTTCCCAGCAGTCTCCCACACCTATAAAGGGAAATTTCTATTGCCAATAAGGGCATCTGCGTCAGTCCTGTTTGTGGCATATCTGTCAGCCAATTTCAGACACTGAAACTGTGTAGTGTAATACAGTGGGCCTGATTTTCCCAGCAGTCTCCGACACCTATAAAGGGAAATTTCTATTGCCACTAAGGGCATCTGCGTCAGTCCTGTTTGCGGCATATCTGTCAGCCACTTTCTGACACTGAAACTGTGTAGTGTAATACAGTGGGCCTGATTTTCCCAGCAGTCTCCCACACCTATAAAGGGAAATTTCTATTGCCACTAAGGGCATCTGTGTCAGTCCTGTTTGTGGCATATCTGTCAGCCACTTTCTGACACTGAAACTGTGTAGTGTAATACAGTGGGCCTGATTTTCCCAGCAGTCTCCCACACCTATAAAGGGAAATTTCTATTGCCACTAAGGGCATCTGCATCAGTCCTGTTTGTGGCATATCTGTCAGCCACTTTCAGACACTGAAACTGTGTAGTGTAATACAGTGGGCCTGATTTTTCCAGCAGTCTCCCACACCTATGGAGGGAAATTTCTATTGCCACTAAGGGCATCTGCGTTAGTCCTGTTTGTGGCATATCTGTCAGCCACTTTCTGACACTGAAACTGTGTAGTGTAATACAGTGGGCCTGATTTTCCCAGCAGTCTCCCACCCACACCTATAAAGGGAAATTTCTATTGCCAATAAGGGCATCCGCGTCAGTCCTGTTTGTGGCATATCTGTCAGCCACTTTCTGACACTGAAACTGTGTAGGGTAATACAGTGGGCCTGATTTTCCCAGCAGTCTCCCACACCTATAAAGGGAAATTTCTATTGCCAATAAGGGCATCTGCGTCAGTCCTGTTTGTGGCATATCTGTCAGCCACTTTCTGACACTGAAACTGTGTAGTGTAATACAGTGGGCCTGATTTTCCCAGCAGTCTTCCACACCTATAAAGGGAAATTTCTATTGCCAATAAGGGCATCTGCGTCAGTCCTGTTTGTGGCATATCTGTCAGCCAATTTCAGACACTGAAACTGTGTAGTGTAATACAGTGGGCCTGATTTTCCCAGCAGTCTCTCACACCTATAAAGGGAAATTTCTATTGCCACTAAGGGCATCTGCGTCAGTCCTGTTTGTGGCATATCTGTCAGCCACTTTCTGACACTGAAACTGTGTAGTGTAATACAGTGGGCCTGATTTTCCCAGCAGTCTCCGACACCTATAAAGGGAAATTTCTATTGCCACTAAGGGCATCTGCGTCAGTCCTGTTTGCGGCATATCTGTCAGCCACTTTCTGACACTGAAACTGTGTAGTGTAATACAGTGGGCCTGATTTTCCCAGCAGTCTCCCACACCTATAAAGGGAAATTTCTATTGCCACTAAGGGCATCTGTGTCAGTCCTGTTTGTGGCATATCTGTCAGCCACTTTCAGACACTGAAACTGTGTAGTGTAATACAGTGGGCCTGATTTTCCCAGCAGTCTCCCACACCTATGGAGGGAAATTTCTATTGCCACTAAGGGCATCTGCGTTAGTCCTGTTTGTGGCATATCTGTCAGCCACTTTCTGACACTGAAACTGTGTAGTGTAATACAGTGGGCCTGATTTTTCCAGCAGTCTCCCACACCTATAAAGGGAAATTTCTATTGCCACTAAGGGCATCTGCGTCAGTCCTGTTTTTGGCATATCTGTCAGCCACTTTCTGACACTGAAACTGTGTAGTGTAATACAGTGGGCCTGATTTTCCAAGCAGTCTCCCACACCTATAAAGGGAAATTTCTATTGCCACTAAGGGCATCTGCGTCAGTCCTGTTTGTGGCATATCTGTCAGCCACTTTCAGACACTGAAACTGTGCAGTGTAATACAGTGGGCCTGATTTTCCCAGCAGTCTCCCACACCTATAAAGGGAAATTTCTATTGCCACTAAGGGCATCTGCATCAGTCCTTTTTGTGGCATATCTGTCAGCCACTTTCTGACACTGAAACTGTGTAGGGTAATACAGTGGGCCTGATTTTCCCAGCAGTCTCCCACACCTATAAAGGGAAATTTCTATTGCCACTAAGGGCATCTGCATCAGTCCTGTTTGTGGCATATCTGTCAGCCACTTTCTGACACTGAAACTGTGTAGTGTAGTACAGTGGGCCTGATTTTCCCAGCAGTCTCCCACACCTATAAAGGGAGATTTAAATTCACAACAAGTTTACGTACACCTTCTACCTGGTTTTACAGTACCATATAACGGTTGTTAGTTTGGTTACATTTTTCCAAGAATGAGGAAGTCTGGTGGAAGAGGTCGTGGCCATGGGCGGTCATTGCCAGCTGGTAATGATAGTAGTGGTGGTGGTCGTGGAGCATCAGGTGGTCGTGGGAAAAGCAATATAGCACATAAGTCTCGAGTTGTTGAGCCAGTGTCATCGTCTGGCTACACAAGGCCTCGAACGCTCCCTTTTCTGGGAGTAGGAAAACTGCTTTTAAATCCGGAGCAGCAGGAAAAAGTTTTGGCTTTCCTTGCTGACTCTGCCTCTAGCTCTTTCGCCTCCTCTTCGGAAAGTGCAAAATTTAAAAGCAGCGCATCGTCAGTGGATGCTCCCGGTCAGGAACAAGTCGTTTCCTTGTGTCCTTCACCCAGAACAACAGTGAAGGATGCGTCAGGCGACAAAACAGGTTACTCCATGGAGCTCTTTACACATACCGTGCCTGGGTTAGAAAGGGAAATTGTCAACAGGCCATTACAAGATGAATCGGACATAGAGTGCACAGATGCACAGCCACAGCTAGATTATTATGTTGTTCCATTGACTCAGATCACAACATTGCCCTCGCAGTGTACTGAGCCAGAACCTGACCACCCTGATGAGACTATGGTGCCCCGTCCCGAACGCTATAGCACCTTACACGGTGACACAGAGGAAGGTGCACAGGACATTGAAGAGGAGGTGATAGATGACCCAGTTGTTGACCCCGATTGGCAGCTATTGGGGGAACAGGGTGCTGCTGGCAGTAGCTCTGAAGCAGAGGAGTATGAGCCGCAGCAGGCATCAACATCGCAACAGCATTCATCTGGCAGGCCCGTATCTGGCCAAAACCGTGTGTCAAAATCAAAAACAGTTTTAGGACAGCGTGGGCATCCAGTGAAAGTAGCACAGCGTGCAATGCCTGAAAAGGTATTCGATAGTAGGAAGAGTGCAGTCTGGCAAGATCCGAATGATCAGTGCAAAGTTATCTGTAAGAAATGCTCAAGGACCTTTAGCAGAGGGCAGAATGTCAAAAATTTAAATACAACGTGCATGCGTAGACATTTAACCAGCATGCACTTGCAAGCCTGGACTAACTACCAAACGTCCCATAACGTAGGTGCACCCGCTCTGCATGAAGCTAGTCAGCAATGCTACATTGCTTCTCTCACTGTAAGCCCATCGTTTAGGACACCACCTGCAGCAAATGTGGAGGTATCGTCACAAGGCCAAAGCAGTCAGGGAATCACCAGGTTGTTGGTAGGAAACACTGTATGTAGGCCAACAGCAAGAATACCCTCACCAACCCTCTCTCAATCTGCCATGTCCACCACCACCCCCGCTAGTTCCACCATATGCAGCTCTCCAGTCCAGATCACCCTACAAGAGACTCTCGTTAGGAAAAGGAAGTACTCATCCTCTCATCCGAGTACACAGGGTTTGAACGCCCACATTGCTAGACTAATCTCGTTAGAGATGATGCCCTATCACCACGCTATGACCTACTCAGTCGACACTTCTTTGCTAGAAAAGCCATCCCAGCCCTATACCAGCATGTCAAAGACCGCATTGTCCATGCACTCAGGCAATCTGTCAGTAGAAAGGTGCACCTCACAACAGATGCATGGACCAGTAGGCATGGCCAGGGACGTTACGTGTCCATCACGGCACACTGGGTTAATGTGGTGGATGCAGGATCCACAGGGGACAGCCATATTGGGACAGTTCTGCCTAGCCCACGGTCTAGGAAACAGTTGGCTGTAGGCGTTCGCCACCCCTCCTCCTCCTCCTCGTCCTTCAGCAGAAGCGAGAGCTCGTCCACAGACCGCAGTTGCACGACCACTCCATCCGCAGCTGCCAGTGTTGCACACGAGGTGTCCCATTATGGAACAGCTAGTGCTAAGCGTCAGCAGGCTGTGTTGGAAATTAAGTGTTTGGGTGACAACAGACACACCGCGGAAGTTCTGTCCGAGTTCTTGCAGCAAGAAACTCAGTCATGGCTGGGCAGTGTACATCTTGAGGCAGGCAAGGTAGTCAGTGATAACGGAAGGAATTTTATGGCTGCCATAGCCCTTTCAGAACTGAAACACATACCTTGCCTGGCTCACACCTTGAACCTGGTGGTGCAGTGCTTCCTGAAAAGTTATCCGGGGTTACCAGCCCTGCTCCTGAAGGTGTGAAGACTTTGCTCGCACATCCGCCATTCGCCCGTACACTCCAGCCGTATGCAGAACCATCAGCGATCTTTGAAGCTTCCCCAGCACTGCCTAATAATCGACGTTGCAACAAGGTGGAACTCCACACTGCACATGCTCCAGAGGCTGTGCAAACAGAGGCGTGCTGTTATGTATTTGTGGGAGGATACACATACACGGGCAGGCAGTTGGATGGCAGACATGGAGTTGTCAGGTGTGCAGTGGTCGAAGCTACAAGACCTGTGTCAAGTCCTTCAGTGTTTTGAGGAATGCACATGCCTGGTTAGTGCAGACGACGCCATCATAAGCATGAGTATCCCCCTAATGCGTCTGCTGATGCAAAGTTTGACGCACATAAAGGAGCAGGCATCTGCAGCCAAGAACGAGGGAAGCCTTGATGACAGTCAGCCATTGTCTGCTC
Organism: Ranitomeya variabilis; assembly: GCF_051348905.1. NCBI lineage: Eukaryota > Metazoa > Chordata > Amphibia > Anura > Dendrobatidae > Ranitomeya > Ranitomeya variabilis. The sequence continues at coordinate 683,882,392 of NC_135233.1, forward strand.
AGGGAAGTCTCCTGGACGAGGTGGCGGACGAAGAGGAGGAGGACGAGGAGGATGATGGGGAGGAATATTTATGGGAGGAGGAAGCTTCTCAGGGGACAATAGAAACTGGTGGCGTTGCAAGGTCAGGTACAGGGTTTTTGAGGGAGACAAGTGATGTTGATTTGCCAGAAAGTGCTCCTCAACCCAGCACAAGCAGTGAATTGACACCTGGAACATTGGCCCACATGGCTGATTATGCCTTGCGCATCCTAAAAAGGGACCCCCGCATTATCAAAATGATGACCGATGACGATTACTGGTTGGCCTGCCTCCTGGATCCACGCTATAAAGGGAAATTGCAAAACATCATGCCACATGAGAACCTTGAGCAAATATTGGCTACCAAACAAGCAATTCTTGTAGACCGCTTGGTTCAGGCATTCCCAGCACACAGCGGCGGTGATGGTTCTCACACGAGCTGCAGGGGGCAACATGGCAGAGGTGTTAGAGGTGCACAAATCAGAAGTGGCGTTGGACAGAGGGGTTTTATGACCAGGTTGTGGAGTGATTTTGCAATGACCGCAGACACGACAGGTACTGCAGCATCAATTCAAAGTGACAGGAGACAACATTTGTCCAGTATGGTTACTAACTATTTTCCTCCCTTATCGATGTTCTCCCTCACGCGTCATTCCCATTTGAATACTGGGCATCCAAAATAGACACCTGGCCTGAATTGGCAGAATATGCTTTACAGGAGCTTGCTTGCCCAGCTGCTAGTGTGCTATCAGAAAGAGTATTCAGTGCTGCTGGTTCAATACTGCCCGAAAAAAGGACTCATCTGGCTACCCAAAATGTTGATGATCTAACCTTCATTAAAATGAACCAATCATGGATTTCTAATTATTTTGCCCCACCTTTCCCTGCTGACACCTAGCTTTCCTGTAAAAAGGTCTTGCTTTTGGACTCATCTTACTGACTGCTCCAATTTCTCCATTTGCAGCTGCTGTATGTCCACCATAGGCTATTTTTACACCTTCCTTAATTGTCTGACTCCCCCCACGGGGCCGCCCCACTTGGCGCAAGCACCCGTGCAAGTGCCGTTTGGCTGAACAGGTGGGTGTGCCCACTTTTGGGCGACGGCACTGGCACAGGGTCCCTCATAGTACAATCAAGTGTCTCTGGCGGTGGTGGAGCACACCCAACGTCAGACACACCGTCATAACATGAGGGGCCCTGGGCCAGTACCGCCGCCCACGAGAGAGTGTTCCCCCCCAGCTCAAACAGTGCTCTACCACTTGCAAAATTACCTCTCACTGCTCCACCACTGTTTAGTCTGTGCTGTTAAATCCTTCAATGGCACTGCCAATACCAATTTGTTGACATGATTGATGCTAGTAAAAATATAGTTACATAGTTACATAGTTATTAAGGTTGAAGGAAGACTTTAAGTCCATCTAGTTCAACCCATAGCCTAACCTAACATGCCCTAACATGTTGATCCAGAGAAAGGAAAAAAAAACCCATGTGGCAAAGAGTAAGCTCCACATTGGGGAAAAAAATTCCTTCCCGACTCCACATACGGCAGTCAGACTAGTTCCCTGGATCAACACCCTATCAAGGAATCTAGTGTATATGCCCTGTAACATTATATTTTTCAAGAAAGGCATCCAGTCCCCTCTTAAATTTTAGCAGTGAATCACTCATTACAACATCATGCGGCAGAGAGTTCCATAGTCTCACTGCTCTTACAGTAAAGAATCCGCGTCTGTTATTATGCTTAAACCTTCTTTCCTCCAGACGTAGAGGATGCCCCCTTGTCCCTGTCTCAGGTCTATGATTAAAAAGATCATCAGAAAGGTCTTTGTACGTCCCCTCATATATTTATACATTAAAATAAGATCACCCCTTAGTCTTCGTTTTTCCAAACTAAACAGCCCCAAGTGTAATAACCTATCTTGGTATTGCCGACCCCCCCAGTCCTCTAATAACCTTGGTCGCTCTTCTCTGCACCCGCTCTAGTTCAGCTATGTCTTTCTTATACACCGGAGACCAGAACTGTGCACAGTATTCTAAGTGTGGTCGAACTAGTGACTTGTATAGAGGTAAAATTATGTTCTCCTCATGAGCATCTGTGCCTCTTTTAATACATCCCATTATTTATTATTTATTATTATATTATTTTTATATTCAGGGGCCCTGTCCTACATTTACACCAGTTAATACTTTGCGCCAACTACCACTGTCTGCAAGTCAGCAGAGGAGCCCACCCCTGTACCTAGGTATGCCACCTGTTTATTTGTGAAATATTTTTTTTGCCAGACATTAACCTCACTTTATTATTTTGGCCTACTAACTGTGTCCGACACTCCTTACAGTTGTCCTCCACTGAACAAAGCTAGGCCGCCTGCGTACTCCTGTAACCTATTTTTAACTGCATTTTGCCTATTACTTTTTTGGCCCTACTAACTGTGTTTGCCCCTCGGTGCAATCGTCCTCCGCTGACCACACCAATGCTGCCTGTGTACCCCTGTAACCTATTTAAAACTGCATAGAGCCTACTTTTTTTATTTTAGGCCTAGTAAGTCGGCGCCACTCCTTCCAATTGTCCTCCGCTGACCACACCAATGCTGCCTGTGTACCCCTGTAACCTATTTAAACCTGCATAGAGCCTACTTTTTTATTTTAGGCCTAGTAAGTCTGTCTGCAGTCCCTCCTTGCAATCGTCCTCCGCTAACCACACCAATGCTGCCTGTGTACCCCTGTAACCTATTTAAACCTGCATAGAGCCAACTTTTTTATTTTAGGCCTAGTAAGTCTGTCTGCAGTCCCTCCTTGCAATCGTCCTCCGCTGACCACACCAATGCTGCCTGTGTACCCCTGTAACCTATTTAAAACTGCATAGAGCCTACTTTTTTTTATTTTAGGCCTAGTAAGTCTGCGCCACTCCTTCCAATTGTCCTCCGCTGACCACACCAATGCATTGAGCCAACTTTTTTGTTTAAGGCCTACTACCTGTGTCTGTCTGCGCCACTCAATACAGCTGTCCTCCTGTGAAAAAAGCTGAGCTTCAATTGTCAGGTTTTCAGCCTATAGGAATTTGAAAACTGCATTGGGTCTACTAGTTTGGTTGGGCCTACTAACGGTGTCTGCCGCTCCTTGGTGTTCTCCAGGTTTTTTTTCCTGAGCTTCAATCTTCAGGCTTGTGGCCTATATCAGATATTAAACTGCATTTGGCCTACTAGTTTGGTTGGGCCCTACTAACGGTGTCTGCCGCTCCTTGCTTTTCTCCTCCACTGAACAAAGCTGAGCTTCAATCTTCAGGCTTTCGGCCTATATTTACAAATTTTAAATTGCATTTGGCCTACTAGTTTGGTTGGGGCCTACTAACGGTGTCTGCCGCTCCTTGGTGTTCTCCAGGTTTTTTTTCCTGAGCTTCAATCTTCTGGCTTTCGGCCTATATTTTTAATATGAAACTGCATTTGGGATACTAGTTTGGTTGGGCCTACTAACGGTGTCTGCCGCTCCTTGCTTTTCTCCTCCACTGAACAAAGCTGACTTTCAATCTTCAGGCTTTTGGCCTATATTTACAAATTTTAAACTGCATTTGGCCTACTAGTTTGGTTGGACCTACTAACTGTGTCTGCCTCTCATTACAGTTGTCCTCCACTGAACAAAGCAATGCCGCCTGGTTAGTCCTGTTACCAATTTTGAACTGCATTTAGCCCACTTTATTATTTGGGCCCATATCTGTGTTTCCTCCTCATCCTGCCCATTGCCCAGCCACTGCTACATGAGTCTGCTGGTACATTGACCCTGACCACTACATTCCCCTTGCACTCTACACAGCCAGAATCTGACCCTGCTGAAAGTCAGGTTCCCTTTCCCGCATACTATACCACCTTACACGGGTACAAAGAGGCGCAGATGAAAGTGCAGGTTCCTTCATCAGGTGGGGAGGGCATACTCGTTAGCGATGTCACTGTCACAGGGCCCCTCATAGTATGCAAAAGTGTCTCTGCCGGTGGGAGGCGCCCCTGCCGTCAAACACAACGCCGTACTTTGAGGGGCCCTGTGCCAGTGCCAATGCGAATGAGTGGGCCCCCCCTGCTTGCTCAGGATCACAGCACTTGCAAAGTTGAAATACTGACCTCTCCCTGCTCCACCGCCGTGACGTAGTCCGCGTTTCCTGGGCCCACAAAAAAACTTGAGCCAGCCCTACCCCCCACAACTTTAGCCAAATGACCCCCAATTTTCAATGCCTAACTATTATTATAAGGTAAATTAAGATTCACAAGCTTAAGTGACACGAATTGATGTTCTTGACATTAAAATGGGCACCGTAGGTGTTTTCCTGTCCTCCACTCACTGCTGACTTTGCTTCCCCATTGACTTACATTGGGTTTCGTGTTTCGGTTGATCCCGACTTTGCACGATAATCGGCCGATTTCACTCAACTCGACTTTTGACAAAGTCGGGTTTTGCGAAACCCGACTCGATCCTAAAAAAGTAACAGTCGCTCAACCCTACTTGTCACTATCCATCATCCTCTTGATTACATTCCAGAGGTTTTCAATGGGGTTCAGGTCTGGAGATTGGGCTGCCCATGACAGGGTTTTGATGTGGTGGTCTCTTAATTTTTGCCAGAACTGTATACATACATATATATACAGTCATATGAAAAAGTTTGGGCACCCCTATTAATCTTAAGCTAAATGTTTTATAAAAATTGTTTTTTTTGCAACAGCTATTTCAGTTTCATATATCTAATAACTGTTGGACACAGTAATGTTTCTGCCTTGAAATGAGGTTTATTGTACTAACAGAAAATGTGCAATCTGCATTCAAACTAAATTTGACAGGTGCATAAGTATGGGCACCCTTATCATTTTCTTGTTTTAAATACTCCTACCTACTTTTTACTGACTTACTAAAGCACTTTTTTTGGTTTTGTAACCTCATTGAGCTTTGAACTTCATAGCTAGGTGTATGCAATCATGAGAAAAGCTACTTAAAGTGGCCACTTGTAAGTTGTTCTCCTGTTTGAATCTCCTCTGAAGAGTGGCATCATGGGCTCCTCAAAACAACTGTCAAATGATCTGAAAACAAAGATTATTCAACATAGTTGTCCAGGGGAAGGAAACAAAAAGCTGTCTAAGAGATTTAACCTGTCAATTTCCACTGTGAGGAACATAGTAAGGAAATGGAAGAACACAGGTACAGTTCTTGTTAAGGCCAGAAGTGGCAGGCCAAGAAAAACATCAGAAAGGCAGAGAAGAAGAATGGTGAGATCAGTCAAGGACAATCCTCAGACCACCTCCAGAGAGCTGCAGCATCAACTTGCTGCAGATGGTGTCACTGTGCATCGGTCAACTATACAACGCACTCTGCACAAGGAGAAGCTGTATGGGAGAGTGATGGGAAAGAAGCCGTTTCTGCAAGCACGCCACAAACAGAGTCGGCTGAGGTATGGAAACGCACATTTGGAGAAGCCAATTTCTTTTTGGAAGAAGGTCCTGTGGACTGATGAAACCAAGATTGAGTTGTTTGGTAATACAAAAAGGCATTATGCATGGCGGCAAAAAAACACAGTGCATTGTATAGTTGACCGAATCACAGTGACACCATCTGCAGCAAGTTGATGCTGCAGCTCTCTGGAGATGGTCTGAGGATTGTCCTTGACTGATCTCACCATTCTCCTTCTCTGCCTTTCTGATGTTTTTCTTGGCCTGCCACTTCTGGCCTTAACAAGAACTGTACCTGTGTTCTTCCATTTCCTTACTATGTTCCTCACAGTGGAAATTGACAGGCTAAATCTCTGAGACAGCTTTTTGTATCCTTCCCCTGAACAACTATGTTGAATAATCTTTGTTTTCAGATCATTTGACAGTTGTTTTGAGGAGCCCATGATGCCACTCTTCAGAGGAAATTCAAACAGGAGAAAAACTTGCAAGTGGCCACTTTAAGTAGCTTTTCTCATGATTGCATACACCTAGCTATGAAGTTCAAAGCTCAATGAGGTTACAAAACCAAAAAAAGTGCTTTAGTAAGTCAATAAAAAGTAGGTAGGAGTATTTAAAACAAGAAAATGATAAGGGTGCCCATACTTATGCACCTGTCAAATTTAGTTTGAATGCAGATTGCACATTTTCTGTTAGTACAATAAACCTCATTTCAAGGCAGAAACATTACTGTGTCCAACAGTTATTAGATATATGAAACTGAAATAGCTGTTGCAAAAAAAAACTATTTTTATAAAACATTTAGCTTTAGATTAATAGGGGTGCCCAAACTTTTTCATATGACTGTATATATGCATATATATATACTGGGTGGAGTCTCAAGGGGGCCCTGAAAGTTTTGCCAGTATGGGGCCCCGAAATTCCTAGTGGCAGCCCTGCTGGGGTGTGCAGTGCCTAGAAGAAATCACTGCCTCCTGACTTCATTATAATGGAACCACCCTCACATCAGCGTCACACTGACCAGTTTGGCGCTGTAATCCCACGCTTGCACTATGCACATACATGGTTACGTAAACCCTGTCCATCCTCCTATTGGCAGTGTCTGCACTGAACTTTTGCGCAGGCCCTGGCGAGTCTCTGCTACTGTGCATTCACTCACCGTGCCTGCTCAGAAGAAGAATGCAGACACTGCCCATAGGAGGGCACAGGACTACGGCGCGGAGCAGGTCACTGTGACGCTTATGGGTGGGGGTATGCCCAAAATGACAGATCAAAATCATCCAGAGGGTGACAGATTCCATTTCACAGAAGCTTTAATTACTTTCACACTTATATATGCTTACTTACATATATATATATATATATATATATATATATATATATAATATTTTTTTACACCACCCTTGACCCATTAATATTAACTTTATAAACTAGTGGGCAAATCTTATACTATGTTATAAGGAGAATTATCCTATAAAATTATATGTCAGTCATAACATGCAATGAAGAAGAACGCTGATGAAAAATACCACCTTTTACTATACAGGTCCTTCTCAAAAAATTAGCATATAGTGTTAAATTTCATTATTTACCATAATGTAATGATTACAATTAAACTTTCATATATTATAGATTCATTATCCACCAACTGAAATTTGTCAGGTCTTTTATTGTTTTAATACTGATGATTTTGGCCTACAACTCCTGATAACCCAAAAAACCTGTCTCAATAAATTAGCATATCAAGAAAAGGTTCTCTAAACGACCTATTACCCTAATCTTCTGAATCAACTAATTAACTCTAAACACATGCAAAAGATACCTGAGGCTTTTAAAAACTCCCTGCCTGGTTCATTACTCAAAACCCCCATCATGGGTAAGACTAGCGACCTGACAGATGTCAAGAAGGCCATCATTGACACCCTCAAGCAAGAGGGTAAGACCCAGAAAGAAATTTCTCAACAAATAGGCTGTTCCCAGAGTGCTGTATCAAGGCACCTCAATGGTAAGTCTGTTGGAAGGAAACAATGTGGCAGAAAACGCTGTACAACGAGAAGAGGTGACCGGACCCTGAGGAAGATTGTGGAGAAGGACCGATTCCAGACCTTGGGGAACCTGAGGAAGCAGTGGACTGAGTCTGGTGTAGAAACATCCAGAGCCACCGTGCACAGGCGTGTGCAGGAAATGGGCTACAGGTGCCGCATTCCCCAGGTAAAGCCACTTTTGAACCATAAACAGCGGCAGAAGCGCCTGACCTGGGCTACAGAGAAGCAGCACTGGACTGTTGCTAAGTGGTCCCAAGTACTTTTTTCTGATGAAAGCAAATTTTGCATGTCATTCGGAAATCAAGGTGCCAGAGTCTGGAGGAAGACTGGGGAGAAGGAAATGCCAAAATGCCTGAAGTCCAGTGTCAAGTACCCAGTCAGTGATGGTGTGGGGTGCCATGTCAGCTGCTGGTGTTGGTCCACTGTGTTTCATCAAGGGCAGGGTCAATGCAGCTAGCTATCAGGAGATTTTGGAGCACTTCATGCTTCCTGGCACCTGCTCACAGTGCCAAAACCACTGGTAAATGGTTTACTGACCATGGTATTACTGTGCTCAATTGGCCTGCCAACTCTCCTGACCAGAACCCCATAGAGAATCTGTGGGATATTGTGAAGAGAAAGTTGAGAGACGCAAGACCCAACACTCTGGATGAGCTTAAGGCCGCTATTGAAGCATCCTGGGCCTCCATAACATCTCAGCAGTGTCACAGGCTGATTGCCTCCATGCCACGCCGCATTGAAGCAGTCATTTCTGCCAAAGGATTCCCGACCAAGTATTGAGTGCATAACTGAACATTATAATTTGATGGTTTTTTTGTTTGTTATTAAAAAACACTTTTATTTGATTGGACGGTTGAAATATGCTAATTTATTGAGACAGGTTTTTTGGGTTATCAGGAGTTGTAGGCCAAAATCATCAGTATTAAAACAATAAAAGACCTGACAAATTTCAGTTGGTGGATAATGAATCTATAATATATGAAAGTTTAATTGTAATCATTACATTATGGTAAATAATGAAATTTAACACTATATGCTAATTTTTTGAGAAGGACCTGTAAGTACAAATGATTTCTTAAACCATGGGTAAAACAAAGCATATATTATTGGGTTAAGAGTAGAATTAAAATACCCTAGCCACAGAACAATGTTGTAAACATCTTCAGATGTTGAGTAATTCATGAAAGGATCAATGACTGTAACGATAAAGAAAGGCAACCAACACAATATAAAAATTCCCATAACTAGGCTTAATGTCCTTGCTGCTTTGTTTTCAGCATTTACATACATCTTGCTACAGGTTGTCCTTTTCCCACACAGAGAATTTGTGTGATTAGATATAGCCTTAGCTTGTTTTCTTGCAATGGAAAAAATATGAATATAAATGCCAATCATCAAAATGCCAGGAATAAAAAAGCAGATTAATGAAGAAATTGTCCCCCAAAGTTTGTTTAGCACCAGAGTACAAGAACCAATGCACGAGAATGCAGCAACATAACTATGGATTCCTTCTACATGAATATCAGAAAGGATAAGGCCAAATGAATACAGGCAAGGCCCAGACCAACTCACAAATAAAAGCAAATGTATCACTGGGATTGACATTGTCCCGTAATAATGAAGAGGGTGACAAATTGCATAATACCGGTCTACAGAAATGAAAAATAGATGAAAAATGGAACTTGTGCAAAACATCATATCAAAACACTTGTAAAGCTTACAAAAGAAGTCCCCAAAATACCAGCATGAGGTGACAGATCTCACCATACTAAAGGGCATGACCATCAGCCCAACAAGGAAATCAGCAGTAGCCAAGGACAATATTAGGAAGTTAGTTGGAGTATGGAGCTGCTTGAAATGAGCAACTGAAATGATTACCATGAGGTTTCCTAAAACTGTGAGGACCACTGCTCCAGACATGACGATATACAAAGCCCAATAACTAGAAAGTGATCTGTTTTTACTAATACAGGAATTGTTGAGAAAATGAAGGCAAAGACTTGAGGTCTGCTCACTCCATGAGCCAGAAGAATTCATGTTCATATTGCTTCATATCACTGCAAAGAACAAAAATTATTAATTTACTTTCACAAACAATACATACATGGAACACAGAAACCACCTACAGTATACATGTAGAAAAAAAACACACATCGTGACAAAATAATAAAGTACCTTATGAAAATTTTTGGTGGTTGGATCTCAAATGTTCTGTCTTCTCGTGACTGGTTGTATGATACAAGATCATGATGGACATGTGATGAAGAAGTCATTTGTAGGAGGTCCTGCAATACCAGTAACCACCATTAGTTTGCTAGAACCATGAGTGACCACACAATCCCTTATTTATTTCATTTTTGTCATCTCCCTTCTATGTGGGAATATTGGTGAGTATGAAAAAAACTTCACTAGTTCAGGTCTCCAAACCAATTGTATAACTTGTACTCAAATCATAGACTTTATTTGGAGCTTTAGTTTATGTAGCATTCCTTATGCAGAATTATGCCCCCCAATTTTTTTATAGCCCATCTATTCACCGGTAAACCTACTTAAAATCATCAGTGTACAGCTACACCCCATGACAGAAGTTATGTCTCTTATCCATGTGCTCAAGGACTGGCCAGCCCAGTCACCAGACATGAACATCATTGAGCATGATTGGGGTAGGATGAAAGAGGAAGCTTGGAAGACAAAGCCAAAGAATCTAGATGAACTCTGGGAGGCATGTAAGACTGCATTCTTTGCTATTCCTGATGACTGCATTAATCAATTGTATGAATCATTGTTGAACCGCATGGATGCAGTCCTTCAAGCTCATGGAAGTCACACAAAATCTAATGTATAAAGCTGAATGTGTGTGTGTATGTATGTATGTGTGTGTATGTCCGGGATTGGCATCTGCACCATCGCAGCTACAGCCACAAAATTTTGCATAGTCACATGTCTGGACCCCGAGAGCATCATAGGCTATGTTGTGAGGTGAAATTTTAACCCTGCGCATTCCAATTCACCAAACAATTTTGCCCCTATCTACATAATGGGGAAAAAGTGAAAGGAAAAGTGTTGGAGGCAAATTGACAGCTGCCAGATGTGAACAAGGGGACTTAAAGAATGAGAGCGATGGCGCCAAAGAGTATATACTGTACAGTTGCTAAGGTGGGGCCCCAACATGGGATACTCAATACAAACGGGGATATGAACACACACACACAAAATGTGCCACACACTACCATGAGCTTGAACACATATACAACACTCAGCACACATTTCACCACACATACACCAACCTCGCCACATAAAAGTCGAAACACAAAAGTCGCCACTCAAAATTCGCCACGCGCAAAATTCGCCACATGCAAAACTAGGCTCACGCAAAACTCGCCACACGTGCAAAACTCACCTCATGGAAAACTTGCCACACGCAAAACTTGCACACGAGGAAAAATTGCCACATGCACAAAAGTTGCGACACATGCAAAAGTTGCCTCACACAAAACTTGCACATACTTAAAACACACCGCACATAAAACTCGCCACGCGCAAAGCTCACCAGGCGCAAAACTTGCTGCACACAACTTGCTACGCTAACCTGTCACATTCAACTCGACACACAAAAAGTTGCTACACGCATGTTGCCACACAAAACTCATCTCACAAAAGTCGCTACATGCATGTTGCCACACGCAACTCAACACACACAACTTGACACATGAAACTCGCCCTAAAACACACACAAGTCTGGTATTATCCTTCAAAAATCAAAATCTGATTAATAAGCAGACAAACTACAAGAGCAACAAATGTACCATATAGGAAATACGGCAGCTGTCAGTCACATGACCTGTCTATTATGTGCATGTGTGAGCTAATATATACTGCCAGGGGGGAGGGCTTCCTGTTGACTGGGGATTTATCAGGCTGCCAATAGCAACCAATCACAGCTCAGCTTCTATTTTGCTACAGTTAATTAATCTGAGCTCTGATTGGTTAATATAGGCAACAAAGGACATTCTCAGTATAACAAGGCTTGTGTGAGGTAATAGCATGTCAGTTAGGGTATGTTGGTGGAAAGGCTGATGTCATTCACATTACCTCTATGTGAGAGGATATAGAAACTGTCAGTTACAGGCTATTTTTACCACAATAATGCCTCATAAGAAAAGGAATTCCATGGCATGAATGTCAGCTGATGAGAAAAGAAAAGCTGCATTACGGGCCAATGAAAAATGTGAAGACTGATAAACAAGGCTGACACACATAAGAACAGCAGCTGCTTCCTCAAGAGCCAATGAACTTTCTGAGCAGAGGGAAGTGAGGCTTGCAGACAAGAGAACAAGAGCTGCTTCCTCAAGGGCCATTGAACTTTCTGAGCAGAGGGAAGTGAGGCTTGCAGACAAGAGAACAAGAGCTGCTTCCTCAAGGGCCATTGAACTTTCTGAGGAGAGGGAAATGAGGCTTGCAGACATGAAAACAAGAGCTGCTTCCTTAAGGGCCAATGAACTTTCTGAGGTGAGGGAAGCGAGGCTTGCGGACATGAAAACAAGAGCTGCTTCCTCAAGAACCAATGCATTTTCTGAGGAGAGGGAAGCGAGGCTTGCAGACAAGAGAACAAGAACTGCTTCCTCAAGAGCCAATGAACTTTCTAAGGAGAGGGAAGCGAGGCTTGCAGATAAGAGAAGAAGAGCTGCTTCCTCAAGGGCCAATGAGTCATCTCAGCAGAGAGAAGGCCGACTTGCCACTAAGAGAATTGCTATTTCTTCCACCAGGGCACAGGAAATGGTTGGAGATTTGAAACATGCTGCCTTTTGTTACCAGTCAGATATAAACTATCAGGATAATCCTAAAGTTCAGATAGGAAAAATGGATGTGGTCTGCATGTACTGCAGTGCCGTGAAATGGAAAGATGAACCGCCAGGTTTATGATGTGCAAATGGCAAGATAAAACCTCTACCTCTCTTGTCACCACCATATCCCCTAAAGTCTCTGATGACAGGTACCAGTATAATATCAAAGCATTTCTTGGACAACATCAGGAAGTACAACTCCTGCTTCCAAATGACATCATTTGGTACAACAAAAGAAATGTTTACAACAGGATTTATGCTGACATTTAAAGTTCAAGGACAGGTTTACCACTCAATTGGCTCATTACCTCCATTACAAGGTGAAGAACCTCAATTTCTTCAATTCTTCTTCATGGGGAATGCAGAAGCAGAGGCTCAGCGGAGATGCTCTTTAATTCCTAACACTCGCCTTGATATTGTCACTATTTTGCAGCAGTTCCTTCACTCCAACAATCCATATGTTCAACTTTTCAAGACTGCACTTGAATGCATGCCAAATGACGATTACAAGGTTGTCATTCGAGGTGACAAAACACCACAAGGTGAACATCAGCGAGGTTTCAATGCTCCCACATTTAATGAGGTAGCCATCTTGATTGCAGGTAATGATTTTCAAAGCTGGGACATTGTACTTCAGAAAAGGAACAATAGTTTGCAACGAGTAGCAGAAACTCACAGGTCCTATGATGGTCTGCATGCAATATCCAATCATCTTTTGACAGGGACAGGATGGCTATCACTTTGGAATACCTCAGACAGATCCTACAACAGGCAACCCTTCAGGAAAAAAAGTGTCTGCCATGAACTTCTCTGCATATAGTATCACGACAAGATTTGCAGAGGAAAATCACATCTTGAAATGCATTGCGAACACCTCTTCCACCAATTTATTGTTGACATGTATGCAAAGATTGAGAGTGAACGTCTTTTATATATCCGACTAAATCAAAAGAAGCTCAAGGTAGAGGAATATATTCACCTTAGAGATGCTGTTGCAAATGATGCTGATCCAAAAGAGTTGGGGAAAATGGTTATTCTTCCATCAACTGTCACTGGAAGCCCACGACACATGCATGTATACACACATGATGCAATGACTTATGTGAGAAAGTATGGCCATCCAGATGTTTTCATCACCTTTACTTGCAATCCTGGCTGGGAGGAAATTGGAGGGCACCTGTTGCCGTGCCAAAAAACAGTGAATCGCCATGACCTTATTGCTCGGGTTTTCAAACAGAAACTTTCAAAAATGACTTATCTCATCACAAAATCACATATTTATGGTGAGACACAGTGCTGGATGTATTCAGTTCAAAGGCAAAAAGAGGCCTTCCTCACGCCCACATCTTGATCTGGCTGAAGCAAAAAATACAGCCTACCGAAATTGACAATATCATCAGTGCCGAATTGCCAGACCTTCAGATTGACCCATTGCTGTTTGACACCATCACAAAAAACATGATCCATGGTCCGTGTGGGAGTCTTAACACAAATTCTCCCTGTATGATTGATGGCAGGTGTTGAAAGCATTACCCACGATCCCTGGTCCAAGAAACCCAAACAGGACAAGATGGATATCCAGTCTACCAAAGAAGAAAACCAGGGGATGGTGGTTTCACAGCAAAGCTCGAAATGCGTGTTGGATCATCACTCCAAGAGATAGAAATTGACAACAGGTGGGTAGTGCCTTACAACCCTTTGCTCTCAAAATCTTCCAGGCCGACATAAATATCGAATCTTGCCACTCTGTGAAATAAATCAAGTATATCTGCAAATATGTCCACAAAGGAAGTGGTCAAGCAGTTTTTGTCTCAGAATGAGCCAATATTGGTACCAGATCAAAGGGATGCCTATAACTACATTTTAAGTTTCAGTAAAACCAAAAAAGGTGGGATTGTCTTCCTTGATGCTCCAGGTGGAACAGGAAAGACATTTGTAATTAACTTGCTCCTGGCAAAATTTCGACAACAAAAAAAGATTGCACTTGCAGTGGCATCTTCTGGAATTGCAGCTATGCTTTTAAAAGGTGGCAGGACAGCACATTCCACATTCAAACTACCACTTAACCTGTCTCATAGTGACAGCCCCGTGTGTAATATTGCCAAGGGATCAGGACTGGCCAAATTGCTTCAAAAATGCAGTGCCATCATTTGGGATGAATGCACCATGTCACACAAAAGGGCTCTGGAAGCAGTGGACAGACTGCTGCAAGACCTGCGCAGCAACAAATATATCATGGGAGGAGTAGTTGTTGTTTTGGCAGGTGACTTCCGCCAAACACTACCTGTTATTCCAAGATCAACCCCTACAGACGAACTCAATGCCTGTTTCAAAGCATCGTACATTTGGAGAAAAGTAAAGAAAATGTCACTGAACACAAACATGAGGGTCTACATGACAGGCGATGTTTCTGCTGTACTCTTTTCGAGCCAGCTGTTGACTATTGGAGATGGCAAGGCACCAGTAAACTCAACCACTGGACAGATCACCTTCCCAAGCAACTTTTGTTGCATTGTGACTTCCATTGAGGAGTTGAAAGCAAAGGTTTTTCCAAACATTCAACTCCACTTCAAAAATTCTGGCTGAGTGTGCGAAAGGGCTATTCTAGCTCCCAAAAATGACAGCGTCAACAAGATCAATCTTCAAATTCTAAATCTCCTTCCAGGTGTGTGCACAACCTACAAGTCAGTGGATACAGTAATAGACCCTGCTCAAGCATTATTTTATCCAACTGAGTTCCTCAATTCCTTGGAGCCATGAGGACTTACTCCTCACAACCTCTTTCTAAAACCTGGAGCACCTATTCTGCTATTGAGAAATTTGGATCCACCAAAGCTGTGTAATGGAACAAGACTCTTGATTAAGAACCTGTTTCCACATGCAATTGAGGCAACCATTTTGACAGGATGTGCCACAGGAGAAGATGCTTTCATTCTAACAATTCCGCTCATTCCATCTCATTTGCCTTTTGATTTTAAACGCCTCCAGTTTCCTGTTCGACTGGCATTTGCTATATCCATCAACAAGGCTCAGGGACAGTCGTTGAAAGTAGTTGGAATCGATTTACAATCTCCATGCTTTTCTCATGGTCAACTTTATGTGGCCTGTTCAAGAGTTGAAACAGCCAAAAATCTGTTCGTCTTTGCACCTGAAAGAAAAACTAAGAATGTCGTTTATCAAAAGGCTCTCGAATAAGTAGTAGAAGATTACTTCACATTACTTGGCCAATTTTGTTAAATCTGTATGCAATATCTCTGGTGTTGAAATATATGTTTTGAAATGCTTCTATTAGCTTAGTTTTTGCCTTTTAATAATTACATTTCTATCTGTTTGTTTTGTGGTTTTTGTGTGGAGAATAAATTTTTGTTAACACATTCTATTTTGCTAACAGCAGTTATTAACCCGGGCGAAGCCGGGTAGTACAGCTAGTATTAACTATGACTCTAGTAGCACCACAACTTCATTCACCAATGTTATGCAACATATATTTGTATTTTAACCCCTTCCCGACATGTGACGGTATAGTACGTCACATGTCGGGACCCCCGCTTTGATGTGCGCTCCGGCGGTGAGCGCACATCAAAGTCGCGACATGTCAGCTGTTTTTTACAGCTGACATGTGCGCGCAATAGCGGCGGGTGAAATCGCGATCACCCGCCGCTATTAACTAGTTAAATGCCGCTGTCAAACTCAGACAGCGGCATTTAACTACCGCATCCGGCCGTGCGGCCGGATATGAGCGCATCGCCGACCCCCGTCACATGATCGGGGGTCGGCGATGTGTCAGGAAGGTAACCATAGAGGTCCTGGAGACCTCTATGGTTACTGATTGCCGGTGGCTGTGAGCGCCCCCCTGTGGTCGGCGCTCACAGCACACCTGCAATTCTGCTGTGTAGCAGCGATCTTATGATCGGTGCTGCATAGCAGAGCCGATCGGGCTGTGCCTGCTTCTAGCCTCCCATGGAGGCTATAGAAGCATGGCAAAAGTAAAAAAAAAAAGTTTTTAAAAATGTGAAAAAAATAAAAAAAATATAAAAGTTTAAATCACCCCCCTTTCGCCCCAATCAAAATAAATCAATAAAAAAAAAAACCAACCTACACATATTTGGTATCGCCGCGTTCAGAATCGCCCGATCTATCAATAAAAAAAAAGCATTAACCTGATCGCTATATGGCGTAATGAGAAAAAAATTCGAAACGCCAGATTTACGTTTTTTTGGTCGCCACGACATTGCATTAAAATGCAATAACGGGCGATCAAAAGAACGTATCTACACCAAAATGCTATCATTAAAAACGCCAGCTCGGCACGCAAAAAATAAGCCCTCACCTGACCCCAGATCACGAAAAATGGAGACGCTACGAGTATCGGAAAATGGCGCAATTTTGTTTTGTTTTGTTTTTTGCAAAGTTTGGAATTTTTTTTCACCACTTAGGTGAAAAATAACCTAGTCATGTTAGGTGTCTATAAACTCGTAGTGACCTGGAGAATCATAATGGCAGGTCAGTTTTAGCATTTAGTGAACCTAGCAAAATAGGCAAGCAAAAAACAAGTGTGGGATTGCACTTTTTTTGCAATTTCACAGCACTTGGAATTTTTTTCCCGTTTTCTAGTACACGACATGCTAAAACCAATGATGTCGTTCAAAAGTACAACTCGTCCCGCAAAAAATAAGCCCTCACATGGCCAAATTGACGGAAAAATAAAAAAGTTATGGCTCTGGGAAGGAGGGTAGCGAAAAACGAAAATGGAAAAACGGAAAAAGCTCCGGGGGTGAAGGGGTTAAGCTAATTATTTGTTTGAATATCACATTACTTTCTGTGGGCGACAAAACTTTTGTCTTGCCAAATTCTGACAATTCTGTGTCCATTAACTGATTAATATTTCAGGTTTGATGCCAATTTATTTTCTTAACCTAAACCACTTTTCGGAGGGTTTCAGCTTTCAAAGGAATAATTTATACAACCAATGGATGAATTTAACGTCAGGTTATAAGCTTTTATTTACATAACATGGATAAGCGGCATAACTTCTGTCAGGGAGTGTGTATCCATGACAGGTAATGTATTACCAAGAGTGACTTCTTTTATTCATCTGCATCTTCCATTTTTATCGCTGTTCTCTGTTTCAGTATACATTTCTGAGTAGTGAGGAGTAGGGTTGAGCGACTTTCACTTTTTTAGGATCGAGTCGGGTTTCGCGAAACCCGACTTTGTCAAAAGTCGAGTCGAGTGTAATCGTCCGATTATCGCCAAAAGTCGGGGATCGACCGAAACACGAAACCCAATGCAAGTCAATGGGGAAGCATAGTCGGCAGTGAGTGGAGGCCAGGAAAACACCTACAGTGCCCATTGTAATGGCAAAAACATTCATTCTTGTTACTGAAGCTTGTCAATCTTCATTTACTTTATAATAATAGTTAGGCATTGGAAATTGGGGGTCATTTGGCTAAAGTTGTGGGGGGTAGGGCTGGTTCAATTTTTTAGTGGGCCCAGGAAACGTGGACTACGTCAAGGCGGTGGAGCAGTGAGAGGTAAGTATTTCAACTTTGCAAGTGCTGTGATCCTGAGCAAGCAGGGGGGGCACTCATTCGCATTGGCACTGGCACAGGGCCCCTCAAAGTACGGCGGTGTGTTTGCACGACGGGGGCGCCTCCCACAGACATGCGACACTTTTGCGTACTCTGAGGGGCCCTGTGCCAGTGATGTCGCCAACGAGTATGCCCCCCACCTGATGAAGGAACCTGCACTTTCATCTGCACCTTCCTCTTTGTCCCTGTGTAAGGTGGTATAATATGCGGGAAGGGGAACCTGACTTTCAGCAGGGTCAGATTGTGGCTGTGTAGTGTGCAAGGGGAATGTAGTGGTCAGGGTCAATGTACCAGCAGACTCATGTAGCAGTGGCTGGGCAATGGGCAGGATGAGGAGGAAACACAAATATAGGCCCAAATAATAAAGTTGGCTAAATGCAGTTCAAAATTGGTAACAGGACTAACCAAACGGCATTGCTTTGTTCAGTGGAGTAGAAAACCCAGGAGCGGCAGACACCGTTTTTAGGGCCCAACCTCACTAGTAGGCCCAATGCAGTTTAATATTAAAAATATAGGCCGAAAGCCTGAAGATTGAAGCTCAGGAAAATAACACAGGACAACACCAAGATGCGGCAGACACCGTTACTAGGCCCAACCAAAGTAGTAGGCCAAATGCAGTGTTATATTACCAACTACTTAATGAGAGCCTGAAGATTGAAGCTCAGCTCTGTTTAGTGGAGGACAACACCAGGGAGTGGCAGACACCGTTAATAGACCCAATCCAACTAGTGTCCCAAATCCAGTTTCATATTTCAAATATAGGCCAAAAGCCTGAAGATTGAAGTTCAGGTAAGTAAACCTGGAGAACACCTTGGAGTGGCAGACACCGTTAGTAGGCCCCAACCAAACTAGTAGGCCAACTGCAGTGTTATATTACCAACTACTTAATGAGAGCCTGAAGATTGAAGCTCAGGCAAGTAAACCTGGAGAACACCTTGGAGCGGAAGACACCGGTAGTAGGCCCCAACCAAACTAGTAGGCCAACTGCAGTGTTATTTTAACAACAACTTAATGAGAGCCTGAAGATTGAAGCTCAGGCAAGTAAACCTGGAGAACACCTTGGAGTGGCAGACACCGTTAGTAGGCCCCAACCAAACTAGTAGGCCAACTGCAGTGTTATATTACCAACTACTTAATGAGAGCCTGAAGATTGAAGCTCAGGTATGTAAACCTGGAGAACACCTTGGAGTGGCAGACACCGTTATTAGGCCCCAACCAAACTAGTAGGCCAACTGCAGTGTTATATTACCAACTACTTAATGAGAGCCTGAAGATTGAAGCTCAGGCAAGCAAACCTGGAGAACACCTTGGAGCGGCAGACACCGTTAGTAGGCCCCAACCAAACTAGTAGGCCAACTGCAGTGTTAATTTAACAACAACTTAATGAGAGCCTGAAGATTGAAGCTCAGGCAAGTAAATTTGGAGAACACCTTGGAGCGGCAGACACCGTTAGTAGGCCCCAACCAAACTAGTAGGCCAACTGCAGTGTTATATTAACAACTACTTAATGAGAGCCTGAAGATTGAAGCTCAGCTTTGTTTAGTGGAGGACAACACCAGGGAGTGGCAGACACCGTTAATAGACCCAATCCAACTAGTGTCCAAAATCCAGTTTCATATTTCAAATATAGGCCAAAAGCCTGAAGATTGAAGCTCAGGTAAGTAAACCTGGAGAACACCTTGGAGTGGCAGACACCGTTAGTAGGCCCCAACGAAACTAGTAGGCCAACTGCAGAGTTATATTACCAACTACTTAATGAGAGCCTGAAGATTGAAACTCAGGCAAGTAAACCTGGAGAACACCTTGGAGCGGCAGACACCGTTAGTAGGCCCCAACCAAACTAGTAGGCCAACTGCAGTGTTATATTAACAACTACTTAATGAGAGCCTGAAGATTGAAGCTCAGCTTTGTTCAGTGGAGGACAACAGCAGGGAGCGGCAGACACCATTAGTAGGCCCAATCCAACTAGTATCCCAAATCCAGTTTCATATTTCAAATATAGGCCAAAAGCCTGAAGATTGAAGCTCGGGCAAGTAAACCTGGAGAACACCTTGGAGCGGCAGACACCGTTATTAGGCCCACCCAAACTAGTAGCCCAAACGCAGTTTAATATTTAAAATGTAGGCCGAAAGCTTGAAGATTGAAGCTAAGCTTTATTCAGTGGAGCAGACAAGCAAGGAGTGGCAGACACCGTAACTAGGCACAACCAAAGTAGTAGGCCAAATGCAGTTTAATATTTAAAATGTAGGCCAAAAGCCTGAAAATTGAAGCTCTGGAAAACCAAACAGGAGAAAACCCTGGAGCGGCAGACACCGTTACTAGGCCCACCCAAACTAGTAGCCCAAATGCAGTTTTAAATTCTAAATACAGGCCTAAAGCCTGAAGATTGAAGCTCAGCTTTTTCAGCAGAGGACTGCGGGATTGAGTGGCGCAGACAGACAAAGGTAGTATGTGTTAAATAAAAAAGTTGGCTCTATGCAGTTTTAAATTGGTTACAGGGGTACACAGGCAGCATTGGTGTGTTCAGCAGAGGACGATTGCATGGAGGGACCGCAGACAGACTTCCTAGGCCTAAAATAAAAAAGCAGGCTCTATGCAGTTTAAATTAGGCTACAGGGGAACACAGGCAGCATTGGTGTGTTCAGCGAAGGACGATTGCAAGGAGGGACCGCAGACAGACTTCCTAGGCCTAAAATAAAAAAGCAGGCTCTATGCAGTTTAAATTAGGCTACAGGGGCTACACAGGCAGCATTGGTGTGGTCAGCGGAGGACGATTGCACCGAGGGGCAGACACAGTTAGTAGGTCCAAAAAAGTAACAGGCAAAATGCAGTTAAAAATAGGTTACAGGAGTATGCAGGCGGCCTAGCTTTGTTCAGTGGAGGACAACTGTAAGGAGTGTCTGACACAGTTAGTAGGCCTAAATAATAAAGTGAGGTGAATGTCTGGCAAAAAAAAAAAAATCACAAATAAACAGGTGGCATACCTAAGTACAGGGGTGGGCTCCTCTGCTGACTTGCAGACAGTGGTAGTTGGCGCAAAGTATTAACTGGTGTAAATGTAGGGCAGGGCCCCTGAATATTTTTACTATCAACAATCATGTCAATAAATTGGTATTGGCAGTGCCATTGAAGGATTTAACAGCACAGACTAAACAGTGGTGGAGCAGTGAGAGGTAATTTTGCAAGTGGTAGAGCACTGTTTGAGCTGGGGGGGAACACTCTCTCGTGGGCGGCGGTACTGGCCCAGGGCCCCTCATGTTACGACGGTGTGTCTGACGTTGGGTGTGCTCCACCACCGCCAGAGACACTTGATTGTACTATGAGGGACCCTGTGCCAGTGCCGTCGCACAAAAGTGGGCACACCCACCTGTTCAGCCAAACGGCACTCGCATGGGTGCTTGCGCCAAGTGGTGACCACGGCCCCGTGGGGGGAGTCAGCCCATTTAGGGAGGTGTAAAATAGGCTTATGGTGGACATACAGCAGCTGCAAATGGAGAAATTGGAGCAGTCAGTAAGATGAGTCCAAAAGCAAGACCTTTTTACAGGAAAGCTAGGTGTCAGCAGGGAAAGGTGGAGCAAAATAATTAGAAATCCATGATTGGTTCATTTTAATGAAGGTTAGATCATCAACATTTTGGGTAGCCAGACGAGTCCTTTTTTCAGGCAGTATTGAACCAGCAGCACTGAATACTCTTTCTGATAGCACACTAGCAGCTGGGCAAGCAAGCTGCTGTAATGCATATTCTGCCAATTCAGGCCAGGTGTCTATTTTAGATGCCCAGTAATCAAAGGGGAATGACGTGTGAGGGAAAACATCGATAAGGGAGGAAAAATAGTTAGTAACCATACTGGACAAATGTCTCCTGTCACTTTGAATTGATGCTGCAGTACCTGTCGTGTCTGCGGTCATTGCGAAATCACTCCACAACCTGGTCATAAAACCCCTCTGTCCAACGCCACTTCTGATTTGTGCCCCTCTAACACCTCTTGCATGTTGCCCCCTGCAGCTCCTGTGAGAACCATCACCGCCGCTGTGTGCTGGGAATGCCTGAACCAAACGGTCTACAAGAGTTGCTTGTTTGGTAGCCAATATTTGCTCAAGGTTCTCATGTGGCATGATATTTTGCAATTTCCCTTTATAGCGTGGATCCAGGAGGCAGGCCAACCAGTAATCGTCATCAGTCATCATTTTGATAATGCGGGGGTCCCTTTTTAGGATACGCAATGCATAATCAGCCATGTGGGCCAATGTTCCAGGTGTCAAATCTATGCTTGTGCTGGGTTGATAACAAGCAAGAAAACGCACATAGTTAGAGGAATGCCTCATAATGATTATAGATAGCTAAATATGTATAAATAAGAGGCATCCATAACTATTATGAGCTGGTGGTTTAGGAGCAACATGGGACGTGCTCTGGAGGAGGTGGTACCTGTACTGACCGCAGTTCCTGAGCTTAACACAACACTAGAAGTAGCCGTAGGATGTTCCTGTCACTCCCTAGACACCTCGTCACAGCCGGAGGACTAACTACCCCTAAAGATAGAAACAGGAAAGCTATCTTGCCTCAGAGAAAATCCCCAAAGGATAGGACAGCCCCCCACAAATATTGACTGTGAGTGGAGAGGGAAATGACATACGCAGAATGAAACCAGGATGTAGCAAAGAAGGCCAGTCTAGCTAGATAGATAGAACAGGACAGAATACTGTGCGGTCAGTATTAAAAACTAGAAAAATCCACCACAGAGTTTACAAAAATCTCCACACTTGACTAAAGGTGTGGAGGGTAAATCTGCTTCACAGAGCTTCCAGCTTAACTGAATAAATCCATACTGACAAGCTGGACTAGAAAAAACATAGAAAGTGCAGAAAGATTAAGTCCACAACAAGTGGACTGCAAAAGAACAAAGCAAGGACTTATCTTTGCTGAACTGGTCAGAATATCAGGGAAATCCAAGCAGAGATGTGAATCCAACCAGGAACCATTGATAACTGGCACAGGCTGAAGGATAGAACCAGGCTAAATAGCCGAGCCAGAAAGACAATCAGTGGAAGCAGCTGCTGACTACTAAATCCAAGGAGCAGCAGTACCACTTAAAAGTACCGGAGGGAGCCCAAGAGCAGAACTCACAAAAGTGCCACTTACAACCACCGGAGGGAGCCCAAGAGCGCAATTCACAACACATAACCAAGTAATAGGACTGTCAGGACCCACCAAAATCGCTACAAACAACCACAGAAAGAATAGTGGAAAAATGTCCACACAAATAAACAATTTAGAAACAACCTTTATTATTAAAATATGTATACAAAGGAAAAGACATGGGCAGGACTGGAACAAGCGGGAAAACACATTACAGCATCAACAGTGAAAGACCACACATGGTGGAGACCGGTCACAAGCGCAAGTGCGCAGCATATGTTGAAAAAACAATCATCATAATAACATCATGTTAGCGTGACCTACCTAATGGTATGCGACCAAGACACATGTGGGCTCCCACCCTCCCCGACGCGCGTTTCGGAAGTAAAAACTTCCTTCCTCAGGGGGCGTGATGATTGTGTGTGGACATTTTTCCACTATTCTTTCTGTGGTTGTTTGTGCTGGGTTGAGGAGTACTTTCTGGCAAATCACTTGTTTCCCGCAAAAAACCTGTACCTGACCTTGCACCACCAACACTTTCTATTCCCCCCTGAGATGGTTCCTCCTCCCATAAATAATCATCCCCATCTTCCTCCTCCTCCTCTTCATCCGCAACCTCGTCCCCGAGACTTCCCTGAGCAGACAATGGCTGACTGTCATCAAGGCTTTCCTCCTCCTCGGCTGCAGACGCCTGCTCCTTAATGTGCATCAAACTTTGCATCAGCAGACGCATTAGTGGAATGCTCATGCTTATGATGGCGTCATCCGCACTGACCAGCCGTGTGCATTCCTCAAAACACTGAAGGACTTGACAGAGGTCTTGTAGCTTCGACCACTGCACAGCAGACAACTCCATGTCTGCCATTCAACTGCCTGCCCGTGTATGTGTATCCTCCCACAAATACATGACAGCACGCCTCTGTTCTCACAGCCTCTGAAGCATGTGCAGTGTAGAGTTCCACCTTGTAGCAACGTGGATTATTAGGCGGTGCTGGGGAAGCTTCAATGATCGCTGATGGTTCTGCATACGGCTGGAGTGTACGGGCGAACGGCGGATGTGAGAGCAAAGTCGTCGCACCTTGAGGAGCAGGGCTGGTAACCCCGGATAACTTTTCAGGAAGCACTGCACCACCAGGTTCAAGGTGTGAGCCAGGCAAGGTATGTGTTTCAGTTCTGAAAGGGCTATGGCAGCCATAAAATTCCTCCCGTTATCACTGACTACCTTGCCTGCCTCAAGATATACACTGCCCAGCCATGACTGAGTTTCTTGCTGCAAGAACTCGGACAGAACTTCCACGGTGTGTCTTTTGTCGCCTAAGCACTTCATTTCCAACACAGCCTGCTGACGCTTACCACTAGCTGTTCCATAATGGGACACCTCATGTGCAACACTGGCAGCTGCGGATGGAGTGGTCGTGCGACTGCGCTCTGTGGATGAGCTTTCGCTTCGGCTGGAAGAGGAGGAGGAGGAGGAGGAGGGGTGGCGAACGCCTACAGCCAACTGTTTCCTAGACCATGGGCTAGGCAGAACTTTCCCACTGTGGCTGTCCCCTGTGGACCCTGCATCCACCACATTAACCCAGTGTGCCGTGATGGACACGTAACGTCCCTGACCATGCCTACTGGTCCATGCATCAGTTGTGAGCAGGGCCGGACTGGCCATAGGGCACTTCTGGCAAATGCCAGAAGGGCCGGTGCCAGTGGTGGGCCGCTCAATCCGCCGCCCCCGCCGTCGCATTCAACTATACCGGCGTATAGACGCCGGTACAGTTGAATGCAATGATGGAGGAGAGAGCGTCTACAGACGCTCCTCTCCCATCATTCCCCGCTCTGCCTCTGACACTGCGGGTGCGCGATGATGTCATATCATCGCGCACCTGCTGTGTCCCGGGCAGACTGCACGCTGCTGAGACAGGAGCAGGAACCAGGAAGCAACGCTGGGCACGAGGAGAGGTGAGGAGAGTTTTTTTTTTTTTCTGGACTGTGGGGCCATTCTCGGAGGAGGTGAGGGGAGGAAGAGAAGAGATGTGGGCTGTATATAGTTCTCTGTGGGCTGTGCTCTGTGCTGTATACTGCTGTGGGCTGTATATAGTTCTCTGTGGGCTGTGCTCTGTGCTGTATACTACTGTGGGCTGTATATAGCTCTCTGTGGGCTGTGCTCTGTGCTGTATACTACTGTGGGCTGTATATAGTTCTCTGTGGGCTGTGCTCTGTGCTGTATACTACTGTGTGCTGTATATAGTTCTCTGTGGGCTGTGCTGTATATAGTACTCTGTGGGCTGTGCTGTATATAGTACTCTGTGGGCTGTGCTGTATATAGTACTCTGTGGGCTGTGCTGTATATAGTACTCTGTGGGCTGTGCTGTGTATAGTACTCTGTGGGCTGTGCTGTATATAGTACTCTGTGGGCTGTGCTGTATATAGTACTCTCTGGGCTGTGCTGTATATAGTACTCTCTGGGCTGTGCTGTATATAGTACTCTCTGGGCTGTGCTTTATATAGTACTCTGGGCTGTGCTGTATATAGTACTCTGGGCTGTGCTTTATATAGTTCTCTGTGGGCTGTGCTGTATATAGTTCTCTGTGGGCTGTGCTGTATATAGTTCTCTGTGGGCTGTGCTGTATATATTACTTTGTGGGCTGTGCTGTATATATTACTTTGTGGGCTGTGCTGTATATATTACTTTGTGGGCTGTGCTGTATATATTACTCTGTGGGCTGTGCTGTATACTACTGTGTGGACTGTGCTGTATACTTCTACGTGGGCTGTGCTGTATACTACTGTGTGGTCTGTGCTGTATACTACTGTGTGGTCTGTGCTGAATACTGCTGTGTGGGCTGTGTTATCTACTACGCGAGCTGTGCTATAGTATGCAGGCTGTGCTGTATACTATGCGGTTTGTGCTATATAATATGCGGGCTTTGCTATATACTATGGGGAGTATATTATATTCTATGGGGGAGGCCATGTTATGTACTATGTGGCTGTGTTATATACTATTGTGGGGGTATATTATATTCTATGGGGGAGGCTGCGTTATATACTATGGGGGGCTGCATTATATTCTATGGGGGGCTACATTATATATTATGGGGAGGTGGGCTGTATTATATTCTATGGGGGTTACATACTCTGGGGTGGCTGCATTATACTCTGTGGGGTGGCTGCATTATACTCTGGGGTGGCTGCATTATACTCTGGGGTGGCTGCATTATACTCTGGGGTGGCTGCATTATACTCTGGGGTGGCTGCATTATACTATATGTGGGCTGCATTATACTGTATCGAGGACTATGGGGAATACGTTATACTATATGAAGAACTATGGGGTGCATTATACTATGGGAAGTGAATTGTACTACATGGATGACTGTGGCGGTGCATTATACTATATGGAGCACTATGAGGATTGTATTATGCTATATGGAGGACTATGAGGATTGTATTATGCTATATGGAGGACTATGAGGAGTGTATTATACTATGTGGAGGACTGAGCAGTGTATTTTAATATATGGAGGACTATAGGGAGTGTATTATACTATATGGAGGACTATGGAGCACATTATAATATATGGAGGACTATGGGGTGTATTTTACTAAACAAGTAAAATGCTGCATATTCGGATTGTTTTTGCTGGAACAAAAAGCCTTGTTGTCAGCAGCACATTGCCAGTGTAAACTGTAGATGTGCTGCTGAAAACATGATACTGTATGGTGATCTATTAGTGATCGTTCTGTCTCATCATTATTCCTCAGCTGGTGGAAAGAGGCCGGGAAACAAGCGTTGAACAACTTCAGTATTGTCGATCAAACTCGTTTAGCGGCCTGAACTCAGCGCACGTAAATACAACAGAAAGGCTTCTGTGTGATGTGCAATATGTTAGCATTTGGGGACCCATTTTAAACTTTGCCTAGGGCCCCACTTTGCCTAAAACCGGCCCTGCCTACAAGTGTACAAAGATATTATACAGTCACCATGTGACAAGTGGGCCTGTGTAACTTCAAATGCCAGGGCTGAATTTTAGTCCCAGTCCGGCCCTGGTTGTGAGGTGCATCTTTCTGCTGACTGATTCTCTCAGTGCATGGAGAATGCGGTCTTTGACATGCTGGTGGAGGGCTGGGATGGCTTTTCTCGAAAAGAAGTGTCGACTGGGTAGCTCATAGCATGGTACTGCGTAGGCTATCAAGGCTTTGAAAGCTTTACTTTCAACCAAGTGATAGGGCGTCATCTCTAACGATATAAGTCTAACAATGTGGGTGTTCAAACCCTGTGTACGCGGATAAGAGGGTGAGTACTTTCTTTTCCTAATGAGAGTCTCTTGGAGGGTGAGCTGGACTGGCGAGGTGCATATGGTGGGACTTGCGGTGGTGGTGGTGGTGGACATGGCGGATTGAGAGAGGGTTGGTGATGGTATTCTCGATGTAGGCCTACATGCTGTGTTTCCTACCAATAAACCTCTGATTCCCTGACTGCTTTGCCCTAGCGACGACACCTCCACATTTGCTGCTGTTGTTGTTCTAACCGGTGGGCTTACAGTGGGGGAAGCGATGTAGCGTTGCTGACTACCTGGATTCTGAGCAGGTGCACCAATGGTAGGGGACGTTTGAGAGTTATTCCAGGCTTGCAAGTGCATGCTGGTTACACGTCTGAGCATGCACGTTGTATTTAAATTGTGGGGATTCTTCCCTCTGCTAAATGTTTTTGAGCATTTCTTACAGATAACTTTGCACTCATCATTCAGATCTTGGGTAAAAAATTGCCACACTACACTCTTCCTACTATGGAATACCTTTTCAGGCATTGCACGCTGTTTTACTTTCACCGGATGGCCACGCTGTCCTAAAACTGGTTTTGGTTTTGCCAAAAATTTTTGGCCAGAGACGCGCCTGCCAGATGAAAGCAGATGTGATGTAGATGGCTGCTGCCGATCCTTCTCCTCCGCTTCTGAGCTACTGCCAGCGGCACCCTCTTCCCCCAATGGCTGCCAATCTGGGTCAACAACTGGGTCATCTATCACCTCCTCTTCAATCTCATGTTCAGCTATCTCTGTGTCACCGTGTAAGGTGCTATAACGTTCGGGAATGGGCGCAATCGTCTCATCTGGGTCAGTTTCTGGCTCAGTACACTGCGAGGGCAATGTAGTGATGTGAGTCGATGGAACAGCATGACAATCTAGCTGTGGCTGTGCATCAGTGTACTCCATGTCCGAATCATCTTCTAGTGGGCTGTTAACTATTTCCCTTTCTAACCCAGGCACGGTATGTGTAAAGAGCTCCATGGAGTAAACTGTTGTGTCGCCTGACGCATCCTTCAGTGTTGTTTTGGGGGAAGGACACAAGGAATCAACTTGTTCCTGACCAGGAGCATCCACCGACGACTGGCTACTTCTCAATTTTGAACTATTCGAAGAGGAGGCGAAAGAGCTAGAGGCAGAGTCTGCAAGGAAGGCCAAAACTTTTTCCTGCTGCTCCGGCTTTAACAGCGGTTTTCCTATTCCAAGAAAAGGTAGCATTCGAGGCCTTGTGTAGCTGGCTCAACAACTCGAGACTTAGGTGCTATTTTGATTTTCCCTCTACCACCTGATGCTCCACCAGCACCACCACCACCACCATCAGCATTACCAGATGGCAGTGACCGCCCACGGCCACGACCTCTTCCACCAGCCTTCCTCATTCTTGGGAAAATATAACCAAACTAACAACCGTTATATGGTACTGAAAAACAAGGTAGAAGGTGTATGTTAACTTGTTGTGAATATAAATCTCCCTTTTTATGTGTGGGTGAGTGCTGAATAAATCAGGCCCACTGTATGACAATATAGTTTCTGTGGCACAAAATGACTGACAGAGATACCACAGACACAACTGGCACAGATGCACAGATTTGGCAATATTATTCTCCCTTTTTTTTTTTTACATGGGAGACTAGTGATTAAATCAGGCCCAATGTATGACAGTATAGTTTCTGTGGCACAAAATGACTGACAGAGATACCACAGACACAACTGGCACAGATGCACAGATTTGGCAATATTATTCTCCCTTTATTTTTATTTTTTTGGGGGAGACTAGTGAATAAATCAGGCCCACTATATTACAGTATAGTTTCTGTGGCACAAAATGACTGACAGAGATACCACAGACACGACTGGCACAGATGCACAGATTTGGCAATATTATTCTCCCTTTATTTTTTTATATGGGAGACTAGTGATTAAATCGGGCCCACTATATTACAGTATAGTTTCTGTGGCACAAAATGAATGACAGAGATACCACAGCCACGACTGGCACAGATGCACAGATTTGGCAATATTATTCTCCCTTTATTTTTTTTTATATGGGAGACTAGTGAATAAATCAGGCCCACTATATTACAGTATAGTTTCTGTGGCACAAAATGAATGACAGAGATACCACAGACACGACTGGCACAGATGCACTGATTGGCAATATTATTCTCCCTTTATTTTTTATTTTTTTATATGGGAGACTAGTGATTAAATCAGGCCCAATGTATGACAGTATAGTTTCTGTGGCACAAAATGACTGACAGAGAAACCACAGACACGACTTGCACAGATGCACAGATTTGGCAATATTATTCTCCCTTTATTTATTTTTTTTTATATGGGAGACTAGTGAATAAATCAGGCCCACTATATTACAGTATAGTTTCTGTGGCACAAAATCACTGACAGAGATACCACAGACAGGACTGGCACAGATGCACTGATTGGCAATATTAATCTCCCTTTTCAGGTGTGGGACAGTGCAGAAAAATACAGGCCCACTGTTTTACACTACACAGTTTCAGGGGCTGAAAGTGGCTGGAAGATATATACAAAAAAAAAAGGGACTATACTACAATTACTATCTCCCTACAATAATCTCTGAAAAGTATGGCAGGCAGCAATAAAAAGGACTGCTGCACACAAAAGTGTGGACAAACAAACAAGATAGCTGTGCAGAAAGGAAGGAGCAACAGGATTTGTGCTTTTAAAAAAGCAGTTGGTTTGCACAGCGGCGTACAAACACAAATGCAGCTATCAGGGAGCCTTCTAGGGCAGCCCAGTAAGCTACAGAGCTGATGCACAGAAATCTAGCCTCCACTGTCCCTGCAAAGAAAAGGTGGTGTTGGACAGTGGAAATCGCTACAGCACAAGCAGTTTGGGGGTTAATGTACCCTGCCTAGCGCTATCCCTGCTTCTGACGAAGCTGCAGCAACCTCTCCCTATGCTTAGCTCGGCAGCAGTAAGATGGCGGTCAGCGGGAACGCCCGTTTATAGCCCCTGTGACGCCGCAGAAAGCAAGCCAATCACTGTCATGCCCTTCTCTAAGATGGTGGGGACCAAGACCTATGTCATCACGCTGCCCACACTCTGCGTCCACCTTCATTGGCTGAGAAAAGGCACTGAAAGCGTCATACGAAACGCGACTTTGGTGCGAAGATCGCCGACCGCGTGGCCGACCCCACACTGGGATCGGGTCGGGTTTCACGAAACCCGACTTTGCCAAAAGTCGGCGATTTATGAAAATGACCGATCTGTTTCGCTCAACCCTAGTGAGGAGAGTTAACAGCACCATGACTTTGGGAGGGAAAAGCATCCAGGGAATTTTAACTCTAACTTCTCTGAGAGCACAGTTTAATAATTTACCATATATGAACTGCTGGTCAAAGCATCTCCATTGGGAAATAAAAGAGAAGTGTCTATTACATGACACTGATTATTTACCAACTTTTCTTAGCATACTAGAATATTGTTGGTTAAGAAATGTGACCTACAGAGAAATGTGAGCTTTGGACAAACTTCTCTGAAGATCTTTATTTTGCATTTAGGTTTCATATAATACAGAACAGAAAGTGATGCAACATTACCTGGGTTTTATAGCTATAGAGAACTCGCTTTGATTTTATTTATATTAATGCTACGCTCATACAGTGAAATTTTGATGCTGCAGATTTTCTGTATCATTTCTGCACCTATTAAATAAAATAGGTTCCTTGCATTTTTTTAAAAACTATACAGCGTAAAAAACTCACCAAAAACTTCTTGAGGCAACATAACCTAAAGTTCTTTTCATGCATTATTCCAAAAAAAAAACTTTAGTATTAAGAGAATCTGATCTGTATCTCCTGAGAGCAGCACTAAATAGTGTGACAAAGCTTGTGTGGTATTCTGGGATCGGTGGAGCAGCTGGATGTTGGACCCACTGATATGATGCTAAGGATAAGTCATCGATGTTTAGTAGTAGAAAACCCCTGTAAAGAAAACCAGTTAGTCAAATCATTCGGCATAAACCACAGGCAAAATGAATGAAACTCAGAGAAAACATAATTTGAAGGTACAACCAGTGACGATATGAAGATGAGTCCAGTCCAACTCATCTACCTCCTGGTTTCTTCTCGTACCGCTCTAGATGATTTACAGGTTTCCTATTCCGATACATAGGAGTGGACCTGTCGATCACTTGTAGCACTGCAAGGGGAAGCTGGCCATGGATGGAGTCGGACTAGTCATGTCTATTCTTATGCTCCCCGGATGGATCTTCAAAGTATGCAAACCTCTCTGGAGCATTTCAGTGAAATACCTTACAACATGGCTCTGACTAATACTGCCTGTGGTTTGTGTAGAATCAATCAACTGACAGGTTCCTTTTAAATGAGAATAATGTATGGATGACAAAAATGTACAAATCTTCAAAAATGTAATTCGCATTGTAATTAATAAATCACAGCCCCCTATCTCATCTCAGAAAACACAAGGACTGTAAATACCTTAAATTCCCCTGTACATTATATTCAGAGTTCAGTAATGCTTTAAATATTAAGGTTATTATCTTTTTTTCTTCTAATTAGTAACTAAATTATTATTTTATTTAAATGCTAAGACATTTTACCTGCAATTGTTTTCAAGGAGCTCCGGTTATGCATAAGGGGATGAATGTTAGGAATTTCCAGCCTTTTATGTAGTAATTCACTCCCTATGGGCTGACTCCCAGATGACACTTATTAATGGATTCATTCATCTCTGTTCTGGTGGCCATGCAAAGTAGTATTTAGCAAAATCTTCAATGGAACATATCAATAATCCCTGCAAATTCAACAAACATGAAGAATGTAATAAGTTATAGATGTAGTTTACAGAAATGTTACAGGTGCTAAGATTAGAATATTATATTTCTAATAGAAAAATCTTCATATGGATCAACATAGAGAAAGTGGAGAAATGTAGGGACAATTATATGGATACCAGTATACAGTTTGCAGCACTGTGTTCAGCCGGGGTAGTTAGAACACTGAGACTCTGCAGCAAACAGTATATGGAATGGAGTTTCTCCACAAAAATTTAACTCTTTTTTGAGTTCAGGATGATTTTAGACATACATTTAATAAAGAAACTAATTGGCTTTATAAGCATTGTGATGTACAAGTGCATTTTTTCCAACTGAAAATATTGCCTACTGCTGATGAGCTCCTTTTATACCTTCTCAAACCCCAACAAATTACTTTTGGATGAGCTGGTAATTTTCCTATATTTTATTGATCTCCAAAACTCCTTGTTCACCCTTTGTAACCTAAGGTAAAAATGGTTAATGTTACTCGTAAGTTATTGACATAATTGCAATAACATTTTTAAAATCAATCCAAATTTTTCCATTTATTTCAAGTCATAGCTTGGAGAATATATTGGAATATATTGGACATATGCAGCGCCCCAGAGTCCTGGTCGTTGCAGTACTGATGCTCCGCCGCTAAGGGGAGTGATGGTACGTCTGATAGCACTTAAGGAGTTCACCTGAACAGGTATGACAGACACCAATACACTTCATAGTCTGGCCTCCAGGGGGAGCTAAGA
The DNA here is from genome assembly GCF_051348905.1 of Ranitomeya variabilis. Lineage (NCBI taxonomy): Eukaryota > Metazoa > Chordata > Amphibia > Anura > Dendrobatidae > Ranitomeya > Ranitomeya variabilis. The sequence goes on from NC_135233.1 coordinate 683,915,317, forward strand.
GTGCTATGTATTAGGCCACTCCTCACAATCTGGTAAAGCTGGGGGTTGGATAGAAAGTTAGAGAGAAGCTGACTGGGTTGGAACCAGGCAACATCCTGTGGCAGAGGGTGTTGCAGGGGAAGATTCAGGGGGGTCCCTGTAAGGGGTGGGATCCTGACAGAGGCCTAGCGAAAAGGACAGAACGTTAAGGAACCGCGCCTGCACCACATTGCGGTGGTATCTCAAGAAAGGACAAGAATATGGAGCCAGCCGATGCGAAGCAATGGAGGTCGGAGCTGTGTCCGGAGACCGACCTGGAAGAACCGCGGTCCGGGCTGCAGCTGATTCCAGTGTCCTCGTCAACAGAACAGATCGACATCGGTGGAACCACATCAGACGCAGGTATGGAAAGCGTCCCTGCTCTCCCGACCGACCCTGCTCCCGTGACCGCTCCCCAGCCCGACAATAACCGAGTTTTCACCGTTGAGCTAGTAGTACTGACCCCAGGCACCATGGAGAAGCTGGTGCCTCCGTTACCAACAACGATGGGGAAACCGCTAGATGTGAGCTCCGAGGGGGTGACTTTCCAGTGGAATACCCCACGGATTGGGCCGGATGGGGCCAGGCAGGAGGGCCTCAGCATTGCTGCGCTCAGCTGGGAACAGTATAAGCAATGCTTAACCCGACCAGGGTTGTTCTTAAAGAGATCCCTTTGTTTACCCGGGATCCCTATTATTTTTATTTCTGTTTTTGTTTTCCCTTTTTGCTCCTTTTAACCCCCTATTTGGAAAAGACTACAGAATCATGGACGGTGAATGGTTCACAAACTGTGCTGTAAATAGTTTGCACCCTATTAAGGGTGCCCCCTACTGGTTTTACAAGAAAAAGAACTCTTTGCGAAGAAACTGTTCCTGGAAACAGTACAGGAGTTCCTGCCTTACACGGACTTGCAACTTGAGCAGTTGCACTACCTCCAAGAGACTTGGTCCCCTCTTAAAGGGGATGTTCACCAGTTGCACTTAATTTACAATGTTGCCTTAAAAGAAAATGAACAGTAATAATGTTTTATATAGCAAGTTATATGTAGCTAGTTAGTTATGGAAAATGTTTGATAATGTTGCTAGAGAGGGGTAGGGGTTAGTGGGTGAGTCCTCCTAGGAGCCATAGAGAGATGGCTCAGTGATCCTGTACTACGGAAAGAGGCAGTAGGCCTGGGCAGATAGACAGGCGGTCCTGCATAAGACAAATCAAGAAGAAGGTGTTGCACTTAGAAGAGTGTTATGATCCTAGTGGCAAGGATCGCAGGTCGGACTAGCTAAGTAACTGAACAGACTACTAGCTCTGGGGAAGTGGTAACTAGATTGACCGCAACCTGATCCTATCCGCAAACAACTATAGGCAGCCGTGGAACGTTATCTAAAAATCCTAGACGTCTCGTCACGGCCTGAGAAACTGACTATTCCTGGAGGGAAAGTAAGTCCTCACTTGCCTCAGTGGAAGACCCCAAAGATATAGAATAGCCCCCCCACAAATATTAACGGTGAGTTAAGGGGAAAGCACAAATGCAGAGATGAAATCAGATTTAGCAAATGAGGCCCGCTAATACTAGATAGCAGAAAATAGGAAGGAAACTGTGCGGTCAATAAAAAACCCTATTCAAAATATCCACGCAGAGATTGCTCGAGCCCCCGCACCAACTAATGGTGCGGGGGAAGCAACTCCATACCCCAGAGCTTACCAGCAAAAAGAAATCACATGTTAGCAAGCTGGACTAGACTCATCATACACAGAAATCATATTGCAGGCAGATGAGCAAAAAATATTCAAACAGAACTTAGCTTATCCTGAAGAGGCAGAAAACGAGATAATCAGGAGTAATCAGAATAGCACTGAATACATTGACAGCCGGCAACAAGTGGAAGTGAAGCAGGGCTAAATAGGAGCCTCCCTGGTGAATAACGAGGCAGCTGATCCAGCAGACCCGCAGGATAATAAACCAAAGCACCAGGGGGAGCCAAAAAAACAAAGTCACACAATACCATCTGTGACCACAAGAGGGAGCCTGAAAACGGAGTTCACAACAGAAGAGAGGGATGAAGAAAAGTTAATTTATATTTTAGGAGTTTTATAGTAAGCCTTTAGTGGATCCAGCTTATACGTCCTTAGAGGCAAAGTTAAATTATTGTTCAGAATTTGCACTTAGTAGAATACCTGGCTGGGTAATAAAGTTATTTATAGTGTGTTATTTAAAATATTAAACCATGTCTTGTTTGTAACGTTTAAGAGTCCTCACCTCCCTTAAAGGGAAGCACTGTTATTATTTCTTATTACTTGTTTATTGCATTTCCAAAATTTGTATGTCTTTTGCTGACATGTATTGTTGTTTTCTTCCCAGTCTGGGAGTACTGGATTTAACCGGGGGGGAGTACAGCGCCCCAGAGTCCTGGTCATTGCAGTACTGATGCTCCGCCGCTAAGGGGAGTGATGGTACGTCTGATGGCACTTAAGGAGTTCACCTGACCAGGTATCACAGACACCAATACACTTCATAGTCTGGCCTCCAGGGGGAGCTAAGGGTGCTATGTATTAGGCCACTCCTCACAATCTGGTAAAACTGGGGGTTGGATAGAAAGTTAGAGAGAAGCTGACTGGGTTGGAACCAGGCAACATCCTGTGGCAGAGGGTGTTGCAGGGGAAGATACAGGGGGGTCCCTGTCAGGGGTGGGATCTTGACAGAGACCTAGCGAAAAGGACAGAATGTTAAGGAACCGCGCCTGCACTACATCGCGGCGGTATCTCAAGAAAGGACAAGAAGCGAGGTTTATTGTGGAGAGTGAGAAACGAGATCAAAGCAAAAAGGAGATAACACCAGTAGGAGTCGTGCTGTAAGATCGAGGCAACATCCTACTGAGGCGCGTAGCCGGTGGCCGGAACGCCAAGGAAGTAATGGGCTCCAAGCATTACTTCAAACCAACGGCAGGACAGTTAATTATAGGTTGGCTGTCTCACCTAAATCACCTAAGCATACATAGGGGGCAACTGTGGGAGAGGGGTGTCACTAGGGTCCCGGAAGAACTCCAGGTGTTATGATCCTAGTGGCTTAGGATCACAAATCTAACCAGCTAAGTAGAAAATAATAGGACGAGCTCTGGGGATGTGGTAACTGGACTAACCGCAAACCTGATCCTAACCGCACACACTATAGGCAGCCGTGGAACGTTTCCTGAAATCCTAGACGTCTCTTCACGGCCTGAGAAACTGACTACCCCCAAAGAGAAAGTAAAGACCTCACTTGCCTCAGAGAAATCCCCCAGAGATATAGAAGCCCCCCACAAATAACAACGGCGAGTTAAGAGGAAAAGACAAACGCAGAGATGAAACAGGTTAAGCAAATGAGGCCCGCTAACGCTAGATAGCAGAAAATAGCATGGGATCTGTGCGGTCAGTAAAAAACCCTATGCAAAAATATCCACGCAGAGAATACGAGAACCCCCACACCAACTAACGATGTGGGGGGAGCAACTCAGCACCCCAGAGCACCAGCAAGCAGGGAAATCACATATTAGCAAGCTGGACAAAAACTCATCATACACTAGGAAACATCTTGAACACAGATGAGCAAAAATAAGCAAACAGAACATAGCTTCTCCTGGAGAGACCGATAACGGATGTAGACAGGAGCAATCAGAACAGCACTGAATACAACGGCAACAGGCAAGGAATGAAGGACCAGGTGGATTAAATAGGAAACCTAACTAGCAGATGACGAGACAGCTGATCCTGCCAGAAACCTGCAAAATAACAAAAAGAGCCACCAGGAGGAGCCCAAAGAGAGAACTCACACAGTACCACTCATGACCACAGGAGGGAGCCCGGAAACAGAGTTCACAACAGTACCCCCCCTTTAGGAGGGGTCACCGAACCCTCACCAGAACCCCCAGGGCGATCAGGGTGAGCCACATGGAAGGCACGAACCAAATCGGCCGCATGAACATCAGTGGCGACAACCCAGGAATTATCCTCCTGACCATAGCCCTTCCACTTAACCAAATACTGAAGCCTCCGTCTTGAAATACGAGAATCCAAGATCTTCTCCACCACGTATTCCAATTCTCCCTCAACCAGCACAGGAGCAGGAGGCTCAACAGAAGGAACCACAGGCACCACATACCTCCGCAACAAAGACCTATGGAACACATTATGGATGGTAAACGATGCCGGGAGGTCCAAGCGAAATGACACAGGGTTGAGGATTTCCAAAATTTTATAAGGACCGATAAAACGAGGTTTAAACTTAGGAGAAGAAACCTTCATAGGAACATAACGAGAAGACAACCACACCAAATCCCCCACACGAAGTCGGGGACCCACACAGCGACGACGGTTAGCAAAGCGCTGAGCCTTCTCTTGTGACAACATCAAATTGTCCACCACATGGTTCCAAATCTGCTGCAACCTATCCACCACAGAATCCACCCCAGGACAGTCCGAAGACTCAACCTGACCCGAGGAAAAACGAGGATGAAAACCAGAATTACAAAAAAAGGCGAAACTAAAGTAGCCGAAATAGCCCGATTATTAAGGGCAAACTCGGCCAATGGCAAAAAAGTCACCCAATCATCCTGGTCAGCAGAAACAAAACATCTCAAATAAGTTTCCAAGGTCTGGTTAGTTCGCTCGGTTTGGCCATTCGTCTGAGAATGGAAGGCCGATGAAAAAGACAAATCAATGCCCATCTTAGCACAACAGGACCGCCAAAATCTGGACACAAAATGGGATCCTCTGTCAGACACAATGTTTTCAGGGATGCCGTGCAGACGAACCACATTCTGAAAAAATAACGGAACCAAATCGGAGGAAGAAGGCAACTTAGGCAAGGGCACCAAATGGACCATTTTAGAAAAATGATCACAAACCACCCAGATGACAGACATTCTCTGAGAGACCGGAAGATCCGAAATAAAATCCATGGAAATATGCGTCCAAGGCCTCTTAGGAACCGGCAAAGGCAAAAGCAAACCACTGGCACGAGAACAGCAAGGCTTAGCCCGAGCACAAATCCCACAGGACTGCACTAAGGAACGCACATCCCGCGACAAGGAAGGCCACCAGAAGGATCTAGCCACCAAATCTCTGGTACCAAAAATCCCAGGATGACCCGCCAACACTGAAGAATGGACCTCGGAAATAACTCTGCTGGTCCATCTATCTGGGACAAACAGTCTCTCTGATGGACAACGGTCAGGTCTATCCGCCTGAAATTCCTGTAATACCCGTCGCAAATCTGGGGAAATGGCAGACAAAATAACCCCCTCTTTGAGGATATCAACCGGCTCAGAAACTCCAGGGGAGTCAGGCACAAAACTCCTAGAAAGAGCATCAGCCTTCACGTTCTTCGAACCAGGAAGGTACGAGACCACGAAATCGAAACGTGAGAAAAACAACGACCAACGAGCCTGTCTAGGATTCAACCGCTTGGCCGACTCAAGATAAATCAAATTTTTATGATCAGTCAAGACCACCACACGATGCTTAGCTCCCTCTAGCCAGTGTCGCCACTCCTCAAATGCCCACTTCATTGCCAACAACTCCCGATTACCAACATCATAATTTCGTTCAGCCGGCGAAAATTTTCTTGAAAAGAAGGCACATGGCTTCATCACAGAGCAATCAGAGCTTCTCTGTGACAAAACAGCCCCTGCTCCAATTTCAGAAGCATCAACCTCGACCTGGAAGGGAAAAGAGACATCTGGCTGACATAAAACTGGAGCCGAAGAAAACCGGCGCTTCAGCTCCTGAAAGGCCTCAACGGCCGCAGGAGACCAGTTAGTCACATCAGAACCCTTCTTGGTCAAATCCGTCAAAGGTTTAACCACACCAGAAAAATTAGCAATGAAGCGACGGTAAAAATTAGCAAAACCCAAAAACTTCTGAAGACTCTTAACTAGTGTTGAGCATTCCGATACCGCAAGTATCGGGTATCGGCCGATACTTGCGGTATCGGAATTCCGATACCGGGATTCCGATACTTGCCGCGTATCGGATACCGGAATCGGAAGTTCTAAGATTCAAAAAGCAGAAATTCAGCCAATGAGATTGATTCCAAGTGTGGGCACATCCTGTTTAGCATGGAGGGCATGAAACTACTGGCAAGGCTGTGATTGGCTGGTGTAATGATGTCATGATGCAGTTTAAAAGTCGCTGGCGCCATTTTGCGATCACTCTGCTGTGAATTCAGTTAGTGACAGGACGCTGTTTGCTGACTGAGGGACAGTTTAGAGATAGCGATTTGCTTCTTTGTGCTTTCCAAAGGCTAATTTAGCAACCGCTGTGTTCACCTACTATTCACCTTGCTTTTGCCTTGTAGCGCTGTTTTCACAGCGATCTGCAGGGTCTGTGTGTGTGTGTGTGTGAGTGCAGCCCAGTCTCCAGTCTGAGTGCAGCCACATAGGCCATCCATAGTTGGTTGTATTCAGTTCAGGGAGGGTGGTTCATTGCCTCATACTGTTCCTTTTTTTTTTTTTTTTCCCAAGTAGTGTAGTCTGCTGCTAATTTATTCAAAAAAATCCTATTAGTGTCTTTCCACCCGTCTCCAGCTAATTTGTGGAAAAACACTACATAGGATAAAGTAGAGGAGGGTTTTTGGGCCTTGCAGCGCCGTTTACGGCTGTCTGCACGGTCTCCGTGTGACTGCAGCTCGCCCTGTAATCTGTGAGCAGCTGTAGCCTGGTTGTCTCCAGCTCAGGGTTTTTCACTGCGTCATACCGCCAAATCAATTTTCTTTTTTTTCAAAGTAGTGTAGTCTGCTGCTAATTAATTCAAAAAAATCCTATTAGTGTCTTTCCACCCGTCTCCAGCTAATTTGTGGAAAAACACTACATAGGATAAAGTAGAGGAGGGTTTTTGGGCCTTGCAGCGCCGTTTACGGCTGTCTGCACGGTCTCCGTGTGACTGCAGCTCGCCCTGTAATCTGTGAGCAGCTGTAGCCTGGTTGTCTCCAGCTCAGGGTTTTTCACTGCGTCATACCGCCAAATCAATTTTCTTTTTTTTCAAAGTAGTGTAGTCTGCTGCTAATTAATTTAAAAAAATCCTATTAGTGTCTTTCCACCCGTCTCCAGCTAATTTGTGGAAAAACACTACATAGGATAAAGTAGAGGAGGGTTTTTGGGCCTTGCAGCGCCGTTTACGGCTGTCTGCACGGTCTCCGTGTGACTGCAGCTCGCCCTGTAATCTGTGAGCAGCTATAGCCTGGTTGTCTCCAGCTCAGGGTTTTTCACTGCGTCATACCGCCAAATCAATTTTCTTTTTTTTCAAAGTAGTGTAGTCTGCTGCTAATTAATTTAAAAAAATCCTATTAGTGTCTTTCCACCCGTCTCCAGCTAATTTGTGGAAAAACACTACATAGGATAAAGTAGAGGAGGGTTTTTGGGCCTTGCAGCGCCGTTTACGGCTGTCTGCACGGTCTCCGTGTGACTGCAGCTCGCCCTGTAATCTGTGAGCAGCTATAGCCTGGTTGTCTCCAGCTCAGGGTTTTTCACTGCGTCATACCGCCAAATCAATTTTCTTTTTTTTCCAAATAGTGTAGTCTGCTGCTAATTTATTCAAAAAAATCCTATTAGTGTCTTTCCACCCGTCTCCAGCTAATTTGTGGAAAAACACTACATAGGATAAAGTAGAGGAGGGTTTTTGGGCCTTGTAGCGCCGTTTACGTCTGTCTGCACGGTCTCCGTGTGACTGCAGCTCTATCTGTTGTCAGTTCAGCCCCCAAAAAATAAATAAATAATAAAGTTCACCAAACACACCAGTTACACCACTTTACATTTCTGTAGGCCACATTAGCTCATATTAAAGTCTAGTCCACACTTTAGATAATTAGTGCTTCTTATACCTGTTAGGAGGAGTTGCTCAGGAATAAGCACACAAATCCGTTAGTACTTTTCTGCTTATCTTTATCAGTCAACCAAGATGAAGAAGGCAGTGAGTAAGGCACGGGGGCGTGGGAGCCGTCGCGGAGCAGGGAGGGGACGTGGGGATTCTGTGCCTGCTGCGGGCACCGGTGACTCATCAGCACCCACTTTCACCAGGCAACAGTCGTTCATGCGAAGCTTTGTGTCCGAGCGCCGTACACCGCTGCTGCGTGAAGAACAAATTGAAGCTGTTGTCGGATGGATGGCAGCTAATGCATCAACTTCCATTAGTGCCACATCCTCTCAGACACAGAGCACTGGAGAGCAGCCATCTGTCTCTTCACCACCTGCCAAATTGCCCAGGCAGACAGAGAGCCCAGGACAGGAGCCGTCTCTACTTCTGTTCTCTGAATCTCTTGGCTTGGAAACAGGGGGCCAGCCAAGCAGCATTGGAGAAATGGAAGAAGAGGCAGGGTGCAGTGATGCCCAACAGCTTTTTCTGTCTTCCTCTGAAGAGGCGGGTGGGCCAGTGGCTCCGGTCACCACATCGCAGGCCGCATCAGCTGATGATGACACTCAGGTGCCACTTACTGGTGCGTGCTCTGCTGCTGAGACTACCCAGGAGGAGCAGTTGGGGGCAGAGGGTAGTGTAGATGATGAGGTCCTCGACCCATCTTGGCGTGAGGGACAGGAAGGTGGTGGGAGCAGCTCTGAGGAAGAGATTCCCCGTACGGCCCAAAGAGGGAGAGGGAGGGGGAAGACTGCGGATCCTGCAGCCTCCGCTTTGGCACCCGTTAGGAGCATGTCTCTTCCAAAAGCCAAAAAGGGCGCTCCCAAGACTTGCAGTGCCTGGTCCTTTTTTGACACAGTTGCAGATGACATTTGCTATGTCAGATGCAACGTGTGTCATCAAAAAGTCAAAAGAGGGAAAAATGTCAGCAACCTCAATACCTCCAACATGTGGAAACATGTGCGCAACAGGCACCCGGCGGAGTTAGAAAAACACACTGAAGAGGTAGGCCAACCAACAGCGGCAGCTACCACCTCTTCAGCTCGTGTTGCCTCTTCCTCTACCTCACACGCAGCTGGTTCGGCGTCCTCCCAGGATCGCCGTGGAAGAACCTCTGCCCCTGTTGTCCAGAGACCCGCTGTAATTCCACCCGCAGCGCCACTTTCCCAGTCATCCACACACTCCCAGCCCAGTCTACAGCCATCGGTAGTACAGGCATGGGAGAAAAGGCGGCCTTTCTCGTCAAACCACCCACGAGCACAGGCTCTGACTGCAGGCATTGCCAAACTTCTGTCACTGGAAATGCTGTCATTCAGGCTGGTGGAGACTGACAGCTTCCGTGACTTGATGTCATTGGCAGTCCCACAGTACAATGTGCCCAGCCGCTTTTACTTCAGCAGGCAAGCCGTCCCTGCCCTGCAGAAGCATGTGGAGGGACACATAAAACACGCGCTACTGAACGCCGTCAGTAGCAAGGTCCACCTCACCACCGATGCGTGGACCAGTCAACATGGACAGGGGCGATACCTTTCCCTCACTGCCCATTGGGTTAATGTCGTTGAGCCGGGTACAGACCGTGCGAGTGGCGCAGGACGTGTCCTGCCCACTCCAAGGATTGCAGGAATCCATTCTGTACGCATTGACTCCTCCTCTTACACCAGTTCCTCAGAATCATCGCTGCAGGAGCCGTCACAGTCCACCTCCACATGGACCCGTGATGAACGTGTACCTGTTACGACCGACATGAGCACAGCCGTGGCCAAACGTCAACAGGCCGTCTTGAAATTAATTTTCTTGGGGAATCGTAGCCACACAGCGCAGGAGCTCTGGAATGCCATCAAGCAGGAGAGCGATGTGTGGTTTGTGCCAGCGAATCTCCAGCCAGGCATGGTAGTGTGTGATAATGGCCGAAATCTGGTGGCAGCTCTGGGCCTCGGCAACCTCACTCACATCCCATGTCTGGCACATGTGCTCAATTTGGTCGTGCAGAGCTTTTTGAGGGACTATCCGGATCTTGATGCACTGCTGCACAAGGTCCGTCTAGAGTGTGCTCACTTGCGGCGTTCCAGCACGGCAAAAGCGCGCATTGCGGCTCTGCAGCGCCGACACCGCCTGCCGGAACATCGCATCATATGTGACCTACCTACCAGGTGGAATTCCACGTTACATATGTTGGAGCGGTTGTGTGAGCAGCAGCAAGCTGTAATGGAGTACCAGCTGCTTCAGGCGCAAAAAAGTCGCAGTCAGCGCCGTACAGACTTCACAACCACAGAGTGGGCCACTATGAATGACGTCTGCCAGGTTTTGCGTCCCTTTGATTATTCCACGCGGATGGCGAGTGCAGATGATGCACTAGTCAGCATGACTGTCCCCCTTATCTGCCTGCTTGAAAAATCACTGCAAGCGCTAAGGGATGATGTTGTGGAAGAGGTGGAGGATGAGGATTCACCATTTCCATCATCTTCTGGACAGTCAGCGCCACGTGGTTCCTCACAAACGCGTAGGCAGGGGACCGTTTGTGAGGAGGATGAGGAGGAGTCAATGGAGGAGGAAGACATCCGTCCAGAGGAGGGAGTTACACAATTGTCCAGTACTCAGTGTGTACAGCGAGGGTGGGGTGATGACGAGCGGGCAGAGATCACGCCTCCAGCAGGGGACAGCGTTTCTTGGGCAGTTGGCAGTCTGCAGCACATGGTGGATTACATGCTGCAGTGCCTGAGAAACGACCGCCGCATCGCCCACATTCTCAACATGTCTGATTATTGGGTGTTCACCCTCCTCGATCCTCGCTACCGGGACAACGTAGAAAGCCTCATCACACCGTTGAACCGGGAGCGAAAAATGCGGGAGTACCAAGACACACTGGTCAATTCCATCATCTTCTCCATTCCAACTGAGAGAAGTGCTGCTAGTGCATTCCAAATCAGCTCAGTGCGTCCAGGCCGTGGTGGAGGCTCTGCACAAAGAGGGAGCAGAAGCAGTGCCTCTGCCCAAGGCAAGACCAGTATGGCCGAACTGTGGCACAGTTTTCTGTGCCCGCCACAAAAGTCTACACCATCACAGACGGCTCCAGTCAGCAGGAGGCAACGGTTCCGTCAGATGGTGACAGACTACATGTCTTGCCCTCTTGCTGTACTCCCAGACGGCTCTTCCCCTTTCAAGTTTTGGGTCTCAAAGCTGGATACATGGCCAGAGCTAAGCCAGTATGCATTGGAGGTGCTGTCTTGCCCTGCGGCCAGTGTATTATCGGAACGTGTCTTTAGTGCTGCAGGTGGTGTACTAACTGACCGTCGCATGCGACTATCCTCCGATAACGTTGACCGGCTTACTTTCCTGAAAATGAACAAGGCCTGGATCTCGCCGGAATTTGCCACTCCTCCTCCTGATTGAATAATTAGGTCACTGTATACGTTATCCAGGTCTCCTGTTGTGTTCATCTTTCTACCACCTGAACTTAAATTCCTGGGCTCCAACACCGCCAGTTGAGGCTCAGACGTGCCGTCTGCACAGTCAAAACATACGACCCAGTGTTATTGGGTTTCAGTAACGTCAGCTGATCCCCAGCTGTGTAGCCGGCAATGTGTCATGCGACCGCCACGCTGACACAACAACTGAAATGTAAGGGAATCTGTCCCCCCCCCCCCAAGGCGTTTGTTACTGAAAGAGCCACCTTGTGCAGCAGTAATGCTGCCCAAGGAAAAGGTAGCTATTTTTGTTTAGCTCCTTGCACACGCAGAACTTAACACTTATAAAATGTGTCCACTGATACCGTAAAACCGTCCCGGAGGTGGGACTTTCCTTCGTAATGTGACGCAGCCCAGCCGTCATTCCTACCCCCCCGGCGCCGCGCACCGGCTCCTCAACGTTGTTTTATTCCGTCCAGGAGCCTGCGCTGTTATGTTATCCCGTGGCCAGGCACACTTAGCGCTGCCCGTCTTCTGGCATCATTTGGTGTCTGGATGGCTGCGCCTGTGCGGCCGCGCTGGCAGAGAGCCCGCCTCGCAGTGTCTTCTGATTTAATCCCACTGGGGGCCTGGGATCCATGGACATGCGCAGTGCATATCTGAACCTCCACCTCTCACTCATTTCCCTATGGCTTCTTCAGACTGTTCGGTGTCAGCTGGTCCCTAACAGCATGCCACGGCCGTGACACCGCACAGTCTGAAGAAGCCATAGGGAGATGAGTGAGAGGTGGAGGTTCAGATATGCACTGCGCATGTCCATGGATCCCAGGCCCCCAGTGGGATTAAATCAGAAGACACTGCGAGGCGGGCTCTCTGCCAGCGCGGCCGCACAGGCGCAGCCATCCAGACACCAAATGATGCCAGAAGACGGGCAGCGCTAAGTGTGCCTGGCCACGGGATAACATAACAGCGCAGGCTCCTGGACGGAATAAAACAACGCTGAGGAGCCGGTGCGCGGCGCCGGGGGGGTAGGAATGACGGCTGGGCTGCGTCACATTACGAAGGAAAGTCCCACCTCCGGGACGGTTTTACGGTTGCAGGGGACACATTTTATAAGTGTTTAGTTCTGTGTTTGCAAGGAGCATGATGAAAAGAGCCACCTTTTCCTTTTGCATCTTTTGTGCTGCACAAGCTGGCTCTTTCAGCTACAAACGCCTTGGGGGGGGGTTAAAGGTTCCCTTTCGACTTTCTCAGGCTTCGGCCTACATTGTGTTCCTCTGCTTTTCCACCTGTCCCTGGGCTCCAACACCGCTAGTTGTTGCCTGGTAGTGCTGTACGCACAGTCCCAACAGTCGCTCCTCTGTTATTGGGGTTCAGTAACGTCAGCTGTTCCCCTGCTGTGTGTGTGGCAATCCCTCCTACCTCCTCCAACCTCCTCCTCCTCCACCTGTCCCTGGGCTCCAACACCGCCAGTTGCCGTCCAGAAGTGCTGTACGCACAGTCAACAGTCCCTCCTCTGTTATTGGGGTTCAGTAACGTCAGCTGTTCCCCTGCTGTGTGTGTGGCAATCCCTCCTACCTCCTCCAACCTCCTCCTCCTCCACCTGTCCCTGGGCTCCAACACCGCCAGTTGCCGTCCAGAAGTGCTGTACGCACAGTCAACAGTCCCTCCTCTGTTATTGGGGTTCAGTAACGTCAGCTGTTCCCCTGCTGTGTGTGTGGCAATCCCTCCTACCTCCTCCAACCTCCTCCAACCTCCTCCTCCTCCTCCACCTGTCCCTGGGCTCCAACACCGCCAGTTGCCGTCCAGAAGTGCTGTATGCACAGTCAACAGTCGCTCCTCTGTTATTGGGGTTCAGTAACGTCAGCTGTTCCCCTGCTGTGTGTGTGGCAATCCCTCCTACCTCCTCCAACCTCCTCCTCCTCCACCTGTCCCTGGGCTCCAACACCGCCAGTTGCCGTCCAGAAGTGCTGTACGCACAGTCAACAGTCCCTCCTCTGTTATTGGGGTTCAGTAACGTCAGCTGTTCCCCTGCTGTGTGTGTGGCAATCCCTCCTACCTCCTCCAACCTCCTCCAACCTCCTCCTCCTCCACCTGTCCCTGGGCTCCAACACCGCCAGTTGCCGTCCAGAAGTGCTGTATGCACAGTCAACAGTCGCTCCTCTGTTATTGGGGTTCAGTAACGTCAGCTGTTCCCCTGCTGTGTGTGTGGCAATCCCTCCTACCTCCTCCAACCTCCTCCTCCTCCACCTGTCCCTGGGCTCCAACACCGCCAGTTGCCGTCCAGAAGTGCTGTACGCACAGTCAACAGTCGCTCCTCTGTTATTGGGGTTCAGTAACGTCAGCTGTTCCCCTGCTGTGTGTGTGGCAATCCCTCCTACCTCCTCCAACCTCCTCCTCCTCCACCTGTCCCTGGGCTCCAACACCGCCAGTTGCCGTCCAGAAGTGCTGTACGCACAGTCAACAGTCCCTCCTCTGTTATTGGGGTTCAGTAACGTCAGCTGTTCCCCTGCTGTGTGTGTGGCAATCCCTCCTACCTCCTCCAACCTCCTCCAACCTCCTCCTCCTCCACCTGTCCCTGGGCTCCAACACCGCCAGTTGCCGTCCAGAAGTGCTGTACGCACAGTCAACAGTCCCTCCTCTGTTATTGGGGTTCAGTAACGTCAGCTGTTCCCCTGCTGTGTGTGTGGCAATCCCTCCTACCTCCTCCAACCTCCTCCAACCTCCTCCTCCTCCACCTGTCCCTGGGCTCCAACACCGCCAGTTGCCGTCCAGAAGTGCTGTATGCACAGTCAACAGTCGCTCCTCTGTTATTGGGGTTCAGTAACGTCAGCTGTTCCCCTGCTGTGTGTGTGGCAATCCCTCCTACCTCCTCCAACCTCCTCCTCCTCCACCTGTCCCTGGGCTCCAACACCGCCAGTTGCCGTCCAGAAGTGCTGTACGCACAGTCAACAGTCGCTCCTCTGTTATTGGGGTTCAGTAACGTCAGCTGTTCCCCTGCTGTGTGTGTGGCAATCCCTCCTACCTCCTCCAACCTCCTCCTCCTCCACCTGTCCCTGGGCTCCAACACCGCCAGTTGCCGTCCAGAAGTGCTGTACGCACAGTCAACAGTCCCTCCTCTGTTATTGGGGTTCAGTAACGTCAGCTGTTCCCCTGCTGTGTGTGTGGCAATCCCTCCTACCTCCTCCAACCTCCTCCAACCTCCTCCTCCTCCACCTGTCCCTGGGCTCCAACACCGCCAGTTGCCGTCCAGAAGTGCTGTACGCACAGTCAACAGTCCCTCCTCTGTTATTGGGGTTCAGTAACGTCAGCTGTTCCCCTGCTGTGTGTGTGGCAATCCCTCCTACCTCCTCCAACCTCCTCCAACCTCCTCCTCCTCCACCTGTCCCTGGGCTCCAACACCGCCAGTTGCCGTCCAGAAGTGCTGTATGCACAGTCAACAGTCCCTCCTCTGTTATTGGGGTTCAGTAACGTCAGCTGTTCCCCTGCTGTGTGTGTGGCAATCCCTCCTACCTCCTCCAACCTCCTCCAACCTCCTCCTCCTCCACCTGTCCCTGGGCTCCAACACCGCTAGTTGCCGTCCAGAAGTGCTGTACGCACAGAGCCAAACACCTCGCCAATGTGTTAGTGGGGTTCAGCACCGCCAGCTGTTCCCCTGCTGTGTATACGGCAACGTGTACTGCGACCGCCACGCAGACACAACAAGTTAAATGTAAGGGAACCTGACCCCCCCCCCCCCCAGGCGTTTGTTACTGAAGGAGCCACCTTGTGCAGCAGTAATAATGCAAAGGGAAAAAGTGCCTCTTTTCGTGATGCTCCTTGCACATGCTGAACCTAACACTTATGAAATGTGTCCCCACACAGCGTTAAACCGTCCGGTAGGTGGAACTTTCCTTTGTCGTGTGACGCAGCACAGCCATCATTTTTACCCCCTTGGCGCCGTGCGCCCCCTCCTCAGCGTTGTTTGAATCTGTCCCGGAGCCTGCGCTGTTAGGTTAGCCCTTGGCCATGCACACATGTTGCGCTGCCCGTCTTCTGACCTCATTTGGTGTCAGGCTGGCTGCGCCTGTGCGGGTGCGCTGGCCGAGATCCCGCCTCGCAGTGTCGTCTAATGTAATCCCACCGCGGGCCTGTGATCCGTGCCCGTGCGCAGTGCATATCCTCTCCTCTCACTCCCCTCCCTACGGCTTCTTCAGACTGTGCGATGTCAGCTGGTCCCTAATAGCATGCCACGGCCGTGACACCGCACAGTCTGAAAAAGCCGTAGGGAGGGGAGTGAGAGGAGAGGATATGCACTGCGCACGGGCACGGATCACAGGCCCGCGGTGGGATTACATTAGACGACACTGCGAGGCGGGATCTCGGCCAGCGCACCCGCACAGGCGCAGCCAGCCTGACACCAAATGAGGTCAGAAGACGGGCAGCGCAACATGTGTGCATGGCCAAGGGCTAACCTAACAGCGCAGGCTCCGGGACAGATTCAAACAACGCTGAGGAGGGGGCGCACGGCGCCAAGGGGGTAAAAATGATGGCTGTGCTGCGTCACACGACAAAGGAAAGTTCCACCTACCGGACGGTTTAACGCTGTGAGGAGACACATTTCATAAATGTTTGGTTCCGCATGTACAAGGACCATAATTAAAAGAGCTAAGTTTACCTTTTCCAGCATTAGTGCTGTACACAATGGCTCTTTCAGCTACAAACGCCTGGGGGGGGGGGGGGTTAAAGGTTTCCTTTCAACTTGCTCGAGTGCAGGCTTCGGCCTACACTCCGCTCCCCCTGCTCCTCCTGCTGACCCTGGGCTCTAACACCGCCAGTTTTTGCCCAGATGTGCTAGCTGCACAGAGAAAAACACCAGCCAATGTGTCAGTGGGGTTCAGCACCGCCAGCTGTTCCCCTGCTGTGTAGCCGGCAACGTGTCCTGCGACCGCCATGCAGACACAAGAACTGAAATTGAAGGGAACCTGTCCCCCCTCCCCCAGGTGTTTCTATGTTTTACAGCTACCTTGAACAGCAGTAATGCTGCATGTGTTCAAGGTGGCTCAGAAACTTATTCTCCTTGCCCATGTTGAAGTGAACACGTCTAAAATGTGTCCTCTGTGACCATTAAAACGTCCCTCAGGTGTGATTTGACTTTGTATTGACACACGCAACAAGCTCCTTGGTAACGCTGCCCGTCTTCTGGCATCATTGTTTGGCTGGCTGCGCCTCTGCGGCCGCCCTGACCCACACAACGCCCCTCGTTGTCTTATTTATTGGGACTGCGAGGGTGTGATTGATGGGCAGGATCAGTGCATCAGTTCGCCTGTCCCTCCTCTCCTTCCGCCTTCTTCGGACTGTGCGGCTTCATGGCCGTGGCATGCGATAAGGGATCAGATGACGCCGCACAGTCTGAAGCGGGTGTAAGGACCCGAGTGTGAGAGGCCAACATATGTGCTGCGCCAGGCCCTGAATCCCAGCCCCGCAGTGTTTTAACAATGTTAAGACACTGCGGGGCTGGGATTCATGGTCATCGCGAACCGCACCGGCCGACATTACATGATGCCAGAAGATGGGCAGCGCTAACGGCGCTAGGCCAGGGGATAACACGACAGCGCAGACTCCTGTACAGCAAATAACAACGCTCGGGAGGCTGCACCCAGCACCAAGGTGGGATTCTTGACACCTGTGCTGCGTCTCATTACAAAGGGAACTCTCGCCTCCATTACACAGTTTGACTGTATAAAGGGCTAAATGTTATACGTGTTTCATTCAGCGTGTGCAAGGAGAAAAATTAAAAGAGCAACCTTTGACTTGTGCAGCACTACTGCTGCATAAGCTGTGGCTCTTCTACTTTCTAACCCCTGAGGGGGGGTTAAAGGTGACCTTTGAAATTGGTTCAAGTAGGCTTCGGCCTACACTCTGCTCCACCTGCAGAGCCCGGGCTCCAACAACGCTAGTTGCTGTCCGGAAGTGCTGGCTGCACAGAGCCAAACACCTCGCCAATGTGTCAGTGGGGTCCAGCACCGCCAGCTGTTCCCCTGCTGTGTAGCCGGCAACGTGTCCTGCAAAAGCCACGCAGACACAACACACCCAAAGCTGCCGCCAGTGCAGGCTTCGGCCTACACTCCCCTCCCCCTGCTCCTCCTCCTCCTGCTCCTCCTCCTGCTGTCCCTGGGCTCTAACACACCGCCAGTTTTTGCCCAGATGTGCTAGCTGCACAGAGAAAAACACCAGCCAATGTGTCAGTGGGGTCCAGCACCGCCAGCTGTTCCCCTGCTGTGCAGCCGGCAACGTGTCCTGCAAAAGCCACGCAGACACAAGAACTGAAATTGAAGGGAACCTGTCCCCCCTCCCCCAGGCGTTTTTACGTTATCCAGCCACCTTGTACAGCGGTAATGCTGCATGTGTGCAAGGTGGCTCAGAAACGTATTCTCCTCGCACATGTGGAACTGAAAACACGTCTGCAATGTGTCCTCTGTGTGACCATTTAACCGTCCCGGTGGTGTGACTTTCCTTTGTAATGACACGCTGCAACCCCCTTGGTAGCGCTGCCCGTCTTCTGGCATCATTGTTTGGCTGCCTGCGCCTCTGCGGCCGCCCTGACCCACACAACGCCCCTCGGTGTCTTATTTATTGGGACTGCGAGGGTGTGATTGATGGGCAGGATCAGTGCATCAGTTCGCCTGTCCCTCCTCTCCTTCCGCCTTCTTCGGACTGTGCGGCTTCATGGCCGTGGCATGCGATAAGGGATCAGATGACGCCGCACAGTCTGAAGCGGGTGTAAGGACCCGAGTGTGAGAGGCCAACATATGTGCTGCGCCAGGCCCTGAATCCCAGCCCCGCAGTGTTTTAACAATGTTAAGACACTGCGGGGCTGGGATTCATGGTCATCGCGAACCGCACCGGCCGACATTACATGATGCCAGAAGATGGGCAGCGCTAACGGCGCTAGGCCAGGGGATAACACGACAGCGCAGACTCCTGTACAGCAAATAACAACGCTCGGGAGGCTGCACCCAGCACCAAGGTGGGATTCTTGACACCTGTGCTGCGTCTCATTACAAAGGGAACTCTCGCCTCCATTACACAGTTTGACTGTATAAAGGGCTAAATGTTATACGTGTTTCATTCAGCGTGTGCAAGGAGAAAAATTAAAAGAGCAACCTTTGACTTGTGCAGCACTACTGCTGCATAAGCTGTGGCTCTTCTACTTTCTAACCCCTGAGGGGGGGTTAAAGGTGACCTTTGAAATCGGTTCAAGTAGGCTTCGGCCTACACTCTGCTCCACCTGCAGAGCCCGGGCTCCAACAACGCTAGTTGCTGTCCGGAAGTGCTGGCTGCACAGAGCCAAACACCTCGCCAATGTGTCAGTGGGGTCCAGCACCGCCAGCTGTTCCCCTGCTGTGTAGCCGGCAACGTGTCCTGCAAAAGCCACGCAGACACAACACACCCAAAGCTGCCGCCAGTGCAGGCTTCGGCCTACACTCCCCTCCCCCTGCTCCTCCTCCTCCTGCTCCTCCTCCTGCTGTCCCTGGGCTCTAACACACCGCCAGTTTTTGCCCAGATGTGCTAGCTGCACAGAGAAAAACACCAGCCAATGTGTCAGTGGGGTCCAGCACCGCCAGCTGTTCCCCTGCTGTGCAGCCGGCAACGTGTCCTGCAAAAGCCACGCAGACACAAGAACTGAAATTGTAGGGAACCTGTCCCCCCTCCCCCAGGCGTTTTTACGTTATCCAGCCACCTTGTACAGCGGTAATGCTGCATGTGTGCAAGGTGGCTCAGAAACGTATTCTCCTCGCACATGTGGAACTGAAAACACGTCTGCAATGTGTCCTCTGTGTGACCATTTAACCGTCCCGGTGGTGTGACTTTCCTTTGTAATGACACGCTGCAACCCCCTTGGTAGCGCTGCCCGTCTTCTGGCATCATTGTTTGGCTGCCTGCGCCTCTGCGGCCGCCCTGACCCACACAACGCCCCTCGGTGTCTTATTTATTGGGACTGCGAGGGTGTGATTGATGGGCAGGATCAGTGCATCAGTTCGCCTGTCCCTCCTCTCCTTCCGCCTTCTTCGGACTGTGCGGCTTCATGGCCGTGGCATGCGATAAGGGATCAGATGACGCCGCACAGTCTGAAGCGGGTGTAAGGACCCGAGTGTGAGAGGCCAACATATGTGCTGCGCCAGGCCCTGAATCCCAGCCCCGCAGTGTTTTAACAATGTTAAGACACTGCGGGGCTGGGATTCATGGTCATCGCGAACCGCACCGGCCGACATTACATGATGCCAGAAGATGGGCAGCGCTAACGGCGCTAGGCCAGGGGATAACACGACAGCGCAGACTCCTGTACAGCAAATAACAACGCTCGGGAGGCTGCACCCAGCACCAAGGTGGGATTCTTGACACCTGTGCTGCGTCTCATTACAAAGGGAACTCTCGCCTCCATTACACAGTTTGACTGTATAAAGGGCTAAATGTTATACGTGTTTCATTCAGCGTGTGCAAGGAGAAAAATTAAAAGAGCAACCTTTGACTTGTGCAGCACTACTGCTGCATAAGCTGTGGCTCTTCTACTTTCTAACCCCTGAGGGGGGGTTAAAGGTGACCTTTGAAATCGGTTCAAGTAGGCTTCGGCCTACACTCTGCTCCACCTGCAGAGCCCGGGCTCCAACAACGCTAGTTGCTGTCCGGAAGTGCTGGCTGCACAGAGCCAAACACCTCGCCAATGTGTCAGTGGGGTCCAGCACCGCCAGCTGTTCCCCTGCTGTGTAGCCGGCAACGTGTCCTGCAAAAGCCACGCAGACACAACACACCCAAAGCTGCCGCCAGTGCAGGCTTCGGCCTACACTCCCCTCCCCCTGCTCCTCCTCCTCCTGCTCCTCCTCCTGCTGTCCCTGGGCTCTAACACACCGCCAGTTTTTGCCCAGATGTGCTAGCTGCACAGAGAAAAACACCAGCCAATGTGTCAGTGGGGTCCAGCACCGCCAGCTGTTCCCCTGCTGTGCAGCCGGCAACGTGTCCTGCAAAAGCCACGCAGACACAAGAACTGAAATTGAAGGGAACCTGTCCCCCCTCCCCCAGGCGTTTTTACGTTATCCAGCCACCTTGTACAGCGGTAATGCTGCATGTGTGCAAGGTGGCTCAGAAACGTATTCTCCTCGCACATGTGGAACTGAAAACACGTCTGCAATGTGTCCTCTGTGTGACCATTTAACCGTCCCGGTGGTGTGACTTTCCTTTGTAATGACACGCTGCAACCCCCTTGGTAGCGCTGCCCGTCTTCTGGCATCATTGTTTGGCTGCCTGCGCCTCTGCGGCCGCCCTGACCCACACAACGCCCCTCGGTGTCTTATTTATTGGGACTGCGAGGGTGTGATTGATGGGCAGGATCAGTGCATCAGTTCGCCTGTCCCTCCTCTCCTTCCGCCTTCTTCGGACTGTGCGGCTTCATGGCCGTGGCATGCGATAAGGGATCAGATGACGCCGCACAGTCTGAAGCGGGTGTAAGGACCCGAGTGTGAGAGGCCAACATATGTGCTGCGCCAGGCCCTGAATCCCAGCCCCGCAGTGTTTTAACAATGTTAAGACACTGCGGGGCTGGGATTCATGGTCATCGCGAACCGCACCGGCCGACATTACATGATGCCAGAAGATGGGCAGCGCTAACGGCGCTAGGCCAGGGGATAACACGACAGCGCAGACTCCTGTACAGCAAATAACAACGCTCGGGAGGCTGCACCCAGCACCAAGGTGGGATTCTTGACACCTGTGCTGCGTCTCATTACAAAGGGAACTCTCGCCTCCATTACACAGTTTGACTGTATAAAGGGCTAAATGTTATACGTGTTTCATTCAGCGTGTGCAAGGAGAAAAATTAAAAGAGCAACCTTTGACTTGTGCAGCACTACTGCTGCATAAGCTGTGGCTCTTCTACTTTCTAACCCCTGAGGGGGGGTTAAAGGTGACCTTTGAAATCGGTTCAAGTAGGCTTCGGCCTACACTCTGCTCCACCTGCAGAGCCCGGGCTCCAACAACGCTAGTTGCTGTCCGGAAGTGCTGGCTGCACAGAGCCAAACACCTCGCCAATGTGTCAGTGGGGTCCAGCACCGCCAGCTGTTCCCCTGCTGTGTAGCCGGCAACGTGTCCTGCAAAAGCCACGCAGACACAACACACCCAAAGCTGCCGCCAGTGCAGGCTTCGGCCTACACTCCCCTCCCCCTGCTCCTCCTCCTCCTGCTCCTCCTCCTGCTGTCCCTGGGCTCTAACACACCGCCAGTTTTTGCCCAGATGTGCTAGCTGCACAGAGAAAAACACCAGCCAATGTGTCAGTGGGGTCCAGCACCGCCAGCTGTTCCCCTGCTGTGCAGCCGGCAACGTGTCCTGCAAAAGCCACGCAGACACAAGAACTGAAATTGAAGGGAACCTGTCCCCCCTCCCCCAGGCGTTTTTACGTTATCCAGCCACCTTGTACAGCGGTAATGCTGCATGTGTGCAAGGTGGCTCAGAAACGTATTCTCCTCGCACATGTGGAACTGAAAACACGTCTGCAATGTGTCCTCTGTGTGACCATTTAACCGTCCCGGTGGTGTGACTTTCCTTTGTAATGACACGCTGCAACCCCCTTGGTAGCGCTGCCCGTCTTCTGGCATCATTGTTTGGCTGCCTGCGCCTCTGCGGCCGCCCTGACCCACACAACGCCCCTCGGTGTCTTATTTATTGGGACTGCGAGGGTGTGATTGATGGGCAGGATCAGTGCATCAGTTCGCCTGTCCCTCCTCTCCTTCCGCCTTCTTCGGACTGTGCGGCTTCATGGCCGTGGCATGCGATAAGGGATCAGATGACGCCGCACAGTCTGAAGCGGGTGTAAGGACCCGAGTGTGAGAGGCCAACATATGTGCTGCGCCAGGCCCTGAATCCCAGCCCCGCAGTGTTTTAACAATGTTAAGACACTGCGGGGCTGGGATTCATGGTCATCGCGAACCGCACCGGCCGACATTACATGATGCCAGAAGATGGGCAGCGCTAACGGCGCTAGGCCAGGGGATAACACGACAGCGCAGACTCCTGTACAGCAAATAACAACGCTCGGGAGGCTGCACCCAGCACCAAGGTGGGATTCTTGACACCTGTGCTGCGTCTCATTACAAAGGGAACTCTCGCCTCCATTACACAGTTTGACTGTATAAAGGGCTAAATGTTATACGTGTTTCATTCAGCGTGTGCAAGGAGAAAAATTAAAAGAGCAACCTTTGACTTGTGCAGCACTACTGCTGCATAAGCTGTGGCTCTTCTACTTTCTAACCCCTGAGGGGGGGTTAAAGGTGACCTTTGAAATCGGTTCAAGTAGGCTTCGGCCTACACTCTGCTCCACCTGCAGAGCCCGGGCTCCAACAACGCTAGTTGCTGTCCGGAAGTGCTGGCTGCACAGAGCCAAACACCTCGCCAATGTGTCAGTGGGGTCCAGCACCGCCAGCTGTTCCCCTGCTGTGTAGCCGGCAACGTGTCCTGCAAAAGCCACGCAGACACAACACACCCAAAGCTGCCGCCAGTGCAGGCTTCGGCCTACACTCCCCTCCCCCTGCTCCTCCTCCTCCTGCTCCTCCTCCTGCTGTCCCTGGGCTCTAACACACCGCCAGTTTTTGCCCAGATGTGCTAGCTGCACAGAGAAAAACACCAGCCAATGTGTCAGTGGGGTCCAGCACCGCCAGCTGTTCCCCTGCTGTGCAGCCGGCAACGTGTCCTGCAAAAGCCACGCAGACACAAGAACTGAAATTGAAGGGAACCTGTCCCCCCTCCCCCAGGCGTTTTTACGTTATCCAGCCACCTTGTACAGCGGTAATGCTGCATGTGTGCAAGGTGGCTCAGAAACGTATTCTCCTCGCACATGTGGAACTGAAAACACGTCTGCAATGTGTCCTCTGTGTGACCATTTAACCGTCCCGGTGGTGTGACTTTCCTTTGTAATGACACGCTGCAACCCCCTTGGTAGCGCTGCCCGTCTTCTGGCATCATTGTTTGGCTGCCTGCGCCTCTGCGGCCGCCCTGACCCACACAACGCCCCTCGGTGTCTTATTTATTGGGACTGCGAGGGTGTGATTGATGGGCAGGATCAGTGCATCAGTTCGCCTGTCCCTCCTCTCCTTCCGCCTTCTTCGGACTGTGCGGCTTCATGGCCGTGGCATGCGATAAGGGATCAGATGACGCCGCACAGTCTGAAGCGGGTGTAAGGACCCGAGTGTGAGAGGCCAACATATGTGCTGCGCCAGGCCCTGAATCCCAGCCCCGCAGTGTTTTAACAATGTTAAGACACTGCGGGGCTGGGATTCATGGTCATCGCGAACCGCACCGGCCGACATTACATGATGCCAGAAGATGGGCAGCGCTAACGGCGCTAGGCCAGGGGATAACACGACAGCGCAGACTCCTGTACAGCAAATAACAACGCTCGGGAGGCTGCACCCAGCACCAAGGTGGGATTCTTGACACCTGTGCTGCGTCTCATTACAAAGGGAACTCTCGCCTCCATTACACAGTTTGACTGTATAAAGGGCTAAATGTTATACGTGTTTCATTCAGCGTGTGCAAGGAGAAAAATTAAAAGAGCAACCTTTGACTTGTGCAGCACTACTGCTGCATAAGCTGTGGCTCTTCTACTTTCTAACCCCTGAGGGGGGGTTAAAGGTGACCTTTGAAATCGGTTCAAGTAGGCTTCGGCCTACACTCTGCTCCACCTGCAGAGCCCGGGCTCCAACAACGCTAGTTGCTGTCCGGAAGTGCTGGCTGCACAGAGCCAAACACCTCGCCAATGTGTCAGTGGGGTCCAGCACCGCCAGCTGTTCCCCTGCTGTGTAGCCGGCAACGTGTCCTGCAAAAGCCACGCAGACACAACACACCCAAAGCTGCCGCCAGTGCAGGCTTCGGCCTACACTCCCCTCCCCCTGCTCCTCCTCCTCCTGCTCCTCCTCCTGCTGTCCCTGGGCTCTAACACACCGCCAGTTTTTGCCCAGATGTGCTAGCTGCACAGAGAAAAACACCAGCCAATGTGTCAGTGGGGTCCAGCACCGCCAGCTGTTCCCCTGCTGTGCAGCCGGCAACGTGTCCTGCAAAAGCCACGCAGACACAAGAACTGAAATTGAAGGGAACCTGTCCCCCCTCCCCCAGGCGTTTTTACGTTATCCAGCCACCTTGTACAGCGGTAATGCTGCATGTGTGCAAGGTGGCTCAGAAACGTATTCTCCTCGCACATGTGGAACTGAAAACACGTCTGCAATGTGTCCTCTGTGTGACCATTTAACCGTCCCGGTGGTGTGACTTTCCTTTGTAATGACACGCTGCAACCCCCTTGGTAGCGCTGCCCGTCTTCTGGCATCATTGTTTGGCTGCCTGCGCCTCTGCGGCCGCCCTGACCCACACAACGCCCCTCGGTGTCTTATTTATTGGGACTGCGAGGGTGTGATTGATGGGCAGGATCAGTGCATCAGTTCGCCTGTCCCTCCTCTCCTTCCGCCTTCTTCGGACTGTGCGGCTTCATGGCCGTGGCATGCGATAAGGGATCAGATGACGCCGCACAGTCTGAAGCGGGTGTAAGGACCCGAGTGTGAGAGGCCAACATATGTGCTGCGCCAGGCCCTGAATCCCAGCCCCGCAGTGTTTTAACAATGTTAAGACACTGCGGGGCTGGGATTCATGGTCATCGCGAACCGCACCGGCCGACATTACATGATGCCAGAAGATGGGCAGCGCTAACGGCGCTAGGCCAGGGGATAACACGACAGCGCAGACTCCTGTACAGCAAATAACAACGCTCGGGAGGCTGCACCCAGCACCAAGGTGGGATTCTTGACACCTGTGCTGCGTCTCATTACAAAGGGAACTCTCGCCTCCATTACACAGTTTGACTGTATAAAGGGCTAAATGTTATACGTGTTTCATTCAGCGTGTGCAAGGAGAAAAATTAAAAGAGCAACCTTTGACTTGTGCAGCACTACTGCTGCATAAGCTGTGGCTCTTCTACTTTCTAACCCCTGAGGGGGGGTTAAAGGTGACCTTTGAAATCGGTTCAAGTAGGCTTCGGCCTACACTCTGCTCCACCTGCAGAGCCCGGGCTCCAACAACGCTAGTTGCTGTCCGGAAGTGCTGGCTGCACAGAGCCAAACACCTCGCCAATGTGTCAGTGGGGTCCAGCACCGCCAGCTGTTCCCCTGCTGTGTAGCCGGCAACGTGTCCTGCAAAAGCCACGCAGACACAACACACCCAAAGCTGCCGCCAGTGCAGGCTTCGGCCTACACTCCCCTCCCCCTGCTCCTCCTCCTCCTGCTCCTCTTCCTGCTGTCCCTGGGCTCTAACACACCGCCAGTTTTTGCCCAGATGTGCTAGCTGCACAGAGAAAAACACCAGCCAATGTGTCAGTGGGGTCCAGCACCGCCAGCTGTTCCCCTGCTGTGCAGCCGGCAACGTGTCCTGCAAAAGCCACGCAGACACAAGAACTGAAATTGAAGGGAACCTGTCCCCCCTCCCCCAGGCGTTTTTACGTTATCCAGCCACCTTGTACAGCGGTAATGCTGCATGTGTGCAAGGTGGCTCAGAAACGTATTCTCCTCGCACATGTGGAACTGAAAACACGTCTGCAATGTGTCCTCTGTGTGACCATTTAACCGTCCCGGTGGTGTGACTTTCCTTTGTAATGACACGCTGCAACCCCCTTGGTAGCGCTGCCCGTCTTCTGGCATCATTGTTTGGCTGCCTGCGCCTCTGCGGCCGCCCTGACCCACACAACGCCCCTCGGTGTCTTATTTATTGGGACTGCGAGGGTGTGATTGATGGGCAGGATCAGTGCATCAGTTCGCCTGTCCCTCCTCTCCTTCCGCCTTCTTCGGACTGTGCGGCTTCATGGCCGTGGCATGCGATAAGGGATCAGATGACGCCGCACAGTCTGAAGCGGGTGTAAGGACCCGAGTGTGAGAGGCCAACATATGTGCTGCGCCAGGCCCTGAATCCCAGCCCCGCAGTGTTTTAACAATGTTAAGACACTGCGGGGCTGGGATTCATGGTCATCGCGAACCGCACCGGCCGACATTACATGATGCCAGAAGATGGGCAGCGCTAACGGCGCTAGGCCAGGGGATAACACGACAGCGCAGACTCCTGTACAGCAAATAACAACGCTCGGGAGGCTGCACCCAGCACCAAGGTGGGATTCTTGACACCTGTGCTGCGTCTCATTACAAAGGGAACTCTCGCCTCCATTACACAGTTTGACTGTATAAAGGGCTAAATGTTATACGTGTTTCATTCAGCGTGTGCAAGGAGAAAAATTAAAAGAGCAACCTTTGACTTGTGCAGCACTACTGCTGCATAAGCTGTGGCTCTTCTACTTTCTAACCCCTGAGGGGGGGTTAAAGGTGACCTTTGAAATCGGTTCAAGTAGGCTTCGGCCTACACTCTGCTCCACCTGCAGAGCCCGGGCTCCAACAACGCTAGTTGCTGTCCGGAAGTGCTGGCTGCACAGAGCCAAACACCTCGCCAATGTGTCAGTGGGGTCCAGCACCGCCAGCTGTTCCCCTGCTGTGTAGCCGGCAACGTGTCCTGCAAAAGCCACGCAGACACAACACACCCAAAGCTGCCGCCAGTGCAGGCTTCGGCCTACACTCCCCTCCCCCTGCTCCTCCTCCTCCTGCTCCTCCTCCTGCTGTCCCTGGGCTCTAACACACCGCCAGTTTTTGCCCAGATGTGCTAGCTGCACAGAGAAAAACACCAGCCAATGTGTCAGTGGGGTCCAGCACCGCCAGCTGTTCCCCTGCTGTGCAGCCGGCAACGTGTCCTGCAAAAGCCACGCAGACACAAGAACTGAAATTGAAGGGAACCTGTCCCCCCTCCCCCAGGCGTTTTTACGTTATCCAGCCACCTTGTACAGCGGTAATGCTGCATGTGTGCAAGGTGGCTCAGAAACGTATTCTCCTCGCACATGTGGAACTGAAAACACGTCTGCAATGTGTCCTCTGTGTGACCATTTAACCGTCCCGGTGGTGTGACTTTCCTTTGTAATGACACGCTGCAACCCCCTTGGTAGCGCTGCCCGTCTTCTGGCATCATTGTTTGGCTGCCTGCGCCTCTGCGGCCGCCCTGACCCACACAACGCCCCTCGGTGTCTTATTTATTGGGACTGCGAGGGTGTGATTGATGGGCAGGATCAGTGCATCAGTTCGCCTGTCCCTCCTCTCCTTCCGCCTTCTTCGGACTGTGCGGCTTCATGGCCGTGGCATGCGATAAGGGATCAGATGACGCCGCACAGTCTGAAGCGGGTGTAAGGACCCGAGTGTGAGAGGCCAACATATGTGCTGCGCCAGGCCCTGAATCCCAGCCCCGCAGTGTTTTAACAATGTTAAGACACTGCGGGGCTGGGATTCATGGTCATCGCGAACCGCACCGGCCGACATTACATGATGCCAGAAGATGGGCAGCGCTAACGGCGCTAGGCCAGGGGATAACACGACAGCGCAGACTCCTGTACAGCAAATAACAACGCTTGGGAGGCTGCACCCAGCACCAAGGTGGGATTCTTGACACCTGTGCTGCGTCTCATTACAAAGGGAACTCTCGCCTCCATTACACAGTTTGACTGTATAAAGGGCTAAATGTTATACGTGTTTCATTCAGCGTGTGCAAGGAGAAAAATTAAAAGAGCAACCTTTGACTTGTGCAGCACTACTGCTGCATAAGCTGTGGCTCTTCTACTTTCTAACCCCTGAGGGGGGGTTAAAGGTGACCTTTGAAATCGGTTCAAGTAGGCTTCGGCCTACACTCTGCTCCACCTGCAGAGCCCGGGCTCCAACAACGCTAGTTGCTGTCCGGAAGTGCTGGCTGCACAGAGCCAAACACCTCGCCAATGTGTCAGTGGGGTCCAGCACCGCCAGCTGTTCCCCTGCTGTGTAGCCGGCAACGTGTCCTGCAAAAGCCACGCAGACACAACACACCCAAAGCTGCCGCCAGTGCAGGCTTCGGCCTACACTCCCCTCCCCCTGCTCCTCCTCCTCCTGCTCCTCCTCCTGCTGTCCCTGGGCTCTAACACACCGCCAGTTTTTGCCCAGATGTGCTAGCTGCACAGAGAAAAACACCAGCCAATGTGTCAGTGGGGTCCAGCACCGCCAGCTGTTCCCCTGCTGTGCAGCCGGCAACGTGTCCTGCAAAAGCCACGCAGACACAAGAACTGAAATTGAAGGGAACCTGTCCCCCCTCCCCCAGGCGTTTTTACGTTATCCAGCCACCTTGTACAGCGGTAATGCTGCATGTGTGCAAGGTGGCTCAGAAACGTATTCTCCTCGCACATGTGGAACTGAAAACACGTCTGCAATGTGTCCTCTGTGTGACCATTTAACCGTCCCGGTGGTGTGACTTTCCTTTGTAATGACACGCTGCAACCCCCTTGGTAGCGCTGCCCGTCTTCTGGCATCATTGTTTGGCTGCCTGCGCCTCTGCGGCCGCCCTGACCCACACAACGCCCCTCGGTGTCTTATTTATTGGGACTGCGAGGGTGTGATTGATGGGCAGGATCAGTGCATCAGTTCGCCTGTCCCTCCTCTCCTTCCGCCTTCTTCGGACTGTGCGGCTTCATGGCCGTGGCATGCGATAAGGGATCAGATGACGCCGCACAGTCTGAAGCGGGTGTAAGGACCCGAGTGTGAGAGGCCAACATATGTGCTGCGCCAGGCCCTGAATCCCAGCCCCGCAGTGTTTTAACAATGTTAAGACACTGCGGGGCTGGGATTCATGGTCATCGCGAACCGCACCGGCTGACATTACATGATGCCAGAAGATGGGCAGCGCTAACGGCGCTAGGCCAGGGGATAACACGACAGCGCAGACTCCTGTACAGCAAATAACAACGCTCGGGAGGCTGCACCCAGCACCAAGGTGGGATTCTTGACACCTGTGCTGCGTCTCATTACAAAGGGAACTCTCGCCTCCATTACACAGTTTGACTGTATAAAGGGCTAAATGTTATACGTGTTTCATTCAGCGTGTGCAAGGAGAAAAATTAAAAGAGCAACCTTTGACTTGTGCAGCACTACTGCTGCATAAGCTGTGGCTCTTCTACTTTCTAACCCCTGAGGGGGGGTTAAAGGTGACCTTTGAAATCGGTTCAAGTAGGCTTCGGCCTACACTCTGCTCCACCTGCAGAGCCCGGGCTCCAACAACGCTAGTTGCTGTCCGGAAGTGCTGGCTGCACAGAGCCAAACACCTCGCCAATGTGTCAGTGGGGTCCAGCACCGCCAGCTGTTCCCCTGCTGTGTAGCCGGCAACGTGTCCTGCAAAAGCCACGCAGACACAACACACCCAAAGCTGCCGCCAGTGCAGGCTTCGGCCTACACTCCCCTCCCCCTGCTCCTCCTCCTCCTGCTCCTCCTCCTGCTGACCCTGGGCTCTAACAAACCGCCAGTTGGGGCCCAGATGTGCTAGCTGCACAGAGAAAAACACCTCGCCAATGTGTCAGTGGGGTCCAGCACCGCCAGCTGTTCCCCTGCTGTGCAGCCGGCATCGTGTCCTGCAAAAGCCACGCAGACACTTGCTCTTGTACCTTCTGCTCCCCATCCTGGTTCCAGTACCGTCAGCTGGTTCCGGGCAGAGCCTTTGGCTTAGGTGCCTCCCTCTGGGTATCCGAGTTCCACCAACGTCAGGTGGTCCTTGGTAGTGCTTTCAGGCATGGGTACCTCCTGCTTAGTAACCGGGTTCCAGTAACGTCAGCTGGTCCTCGGTAGTTCCATTGGCTCTTGGACCTTCGGCTACCCATCCGGGTTCCAGCACCGTCAGCTGGTTCTCGGCAGTGTCTTTTGCTCTTGTACCTTCTGCTCCCCATCCTGGTTCCAGTACCGTCAGCTGGTTCCGGGCAGAGCCTTTGGCTTAGGTGCCTCCCTCTGGGTATCCGAGTTCCACCAACGTCAGGTGGTCCTTGGTAGTGCTTTCAGGCACGGGTACCTCCTGCTTAGTAACCGGGTTCCAGTAACGTCAGCTGGTCCTCGGTAGTTCCATTGGCTCTTGGACCTTCGGGTAGCCATCCGAGTTCCAGTTCCATCAGCTGGTTCTCGGCATTTTCTCAGCCTTCTTGTACCTTCTGCTACATTTCCAAGTTCAAGAGACTAAACACGATGACCCGGAAGAACACCCCTAAGATGACGACGACACCAGAGACGACAACCACCGTGATGACGACGACCCTGGAGACGATGACCCTGAAGACCACCCCGATGACGACGACCCCGGAGACCACCCCGATGACGACGACCCCGGAGACGACGACCCTGGAGACGACGACGACCTGGAAGACCGAGAAGCAGAAGAACAAGAGGCTGCAGAACAAAGAGCAGAAGGACATTAAGCATAACACAAAATATCAGAGCAAAAAAATATTATGTAAATTATAAGCAGAAGAAGACTAAGCAGTGTATGGGGGTGAGTCCGTTCCTCCTCGTGGTGCCCCTGGATAAAGCCTGATGCTGCAGGCCAAACTGAACGCGGACAAATGTAACTGGTTTGTGACAGGCAGAACGGAAGGTGTAATCTTCAAACTTTTATAGATAACAACTACGGGAATGCCTGTCACAAATAAGAATATGATGAAGAAGTTGAATATGATGAAGATAATAGTAAAATAAAAAGAATATGAACAATGTAACCCAAAAAATAATAGGTAGAAGATGAAGAAGAAGATGAATAAGGTGAAGAAGTT
The DNA here is from genome assembly GCF_051348905.1 of Ranitomeya variabilis. Classification (NCBI taxonomy): domain Eukaryota; kingdom Metazoa; phylum Chordata; class Amphibia; order Anura; family Dendrobatidae; genus Ranitomeya; species Ranitomeya variabilis. Next base: position 683,946,319 of record NC_135233.1, read on the forward strand.
GATGTCAAAGAAGCTGATGATGAGGATAATTAAGAAGAAAGCGTGGGAGAAGTAAAAAAGAAGGTGAAGGGCGTGGAAGTAGTGAAACATCAATATCTGACATAAAAAAAAAAAAAAATAACATAGTCAAATTCTTTCTAACGCCAAACTTCAAAAAAAAAAATTAAAAATCCTGCTATTCTATTACATTGGGCTAAACCTCTGTCCCTTTAATATCTCCGCCACGTCCCCCAATACATCCTACATTATTCTTAGTTGTTTTCCTTCATGTAGAATGAACCTACAAGTTTATAAAGGGTTTATTTTAATTCCGATATTTTCGTCCCATTGACTTGCATTGGGATCGGGTATCGGTATCGGATTGGATCCGATATTTTGACGGTATCGGCCGATACTTTCCGATACCGATACTTTCCGATATCGGAAAGTATCGCTCAACACTACTCTTAACCGATGTAGGTTGAGTCCAATCATGAATAGCCTGGACCTTGACTGGGTCCATCTCAATAGAAGAAGGAGAAAAAATAAAGCCCAAAAAGGAAACTTTCTGGACTCCGAAGAGACATTTGGAACCCTTCACAAACAAGGCATTGGCACGCAGGACCTGAAATACCATCCTGACCTGCTTCACATGGGATTCCCAATCATCTGAAAAGACCAAAATATCATCCAGATACACAATCATAAATTTATCCAGATATTCTCGGAAGATATCGTGCATGAAGGACTGAAACACAGAAGGGGCATTAGAAAGTCCAAAAGGCATCACCAAGTACTCAAAATGGCCTTCGGGCGTATTAAATGCTGTTTTCCATTCATCGCCCTGTTTTATACGCACAAGATTATACGCACCGCGAAGATCTATCTTGGTGAACCAACTAGACCCCCTAATCCGAGCAAACAGATCAGACAACAATGGCAAGGGATACTGGAATTTGACCGTGATTTTATTTAGAAGGCGATAATCTATACAGGGTCTCAACGAACCATCCTTCTTGGCCACAAAAAAGAATCCCGCACCAAGAGGGGACGAGGAGGGGCGAATATGTCCCTTCTCCAAAGACTCCTTTACATAGCTCCGCATAGCGGCATGCTCTGGTACAGACAAATTAAACAGTCGTCCCTTAGGGAACTTACTACCAGGAATCAAATTTATAGCACAATCACAATCCCTATGAGGAGGTAGGGCACTGGATTTGGGCTCATCAAATACATCCTGGTAGTCCGACAAAAACTCAGGGACTTCAGAAGGAGTAGAGGAAGCAATTGATACCAAGGGAGCATCGCCATGAATTCCCTGGCAACCCCAACTCAACACAGACATAGCTTTCCAATCCAGGACTGGATTATGAGCCTGCAACCATGGCAGATCCAACACGACAACGTCATGCAAATTATATAACACAAGAAAGCGAATCACCTCCTGATGTGCAGGAGTCATACACATGGTCACTTGAGTCCAGTATTGAGGTTTATTCTTGGCCAATGGTGTAGCATCAATTCCCTTCAATGGAATAGGGAACTGTAATGGCTCAAGGATAAAACCACAGCGCTTGGCAAATGACAAATCCATCAGATTCAGGGCGGCAACTGAATCTACAAAAGCCATAACTGAGTAGGATGACAGAAAGCAAATCAAAGTAACAGACAAAATGAATTTAGGCTGTACAGTACCAATGGTGACAGATCTAGCAAAGTTTTTTGTGTGCTTAGAGCATGCTGAGATAACATGAGCTGAATCACCACAGTAAAAGCACAACCCATTCTGACGTCTATGATTTTGCCGTTCCATTCTGGTCAGAATCCTATCACATTGCATAGACTCAGGTTTCTGTTCAGAAAACACCGCCAGATGGTGCGCAGGTTTGCGCTCCCGCAAACGCTGATCAATCTGAATGGCCAAAGCCATTGACTCATTCAGACTCGCAGGCATGGGGAACCCCACCATAACATTCTTAATGGCTTCAGAAAGACCTTCTCTGAAATTTGCAGCCAGGGCACACTCATTCCATTGAGTAAGCACCGACCATTTCCGAAATTTTTGACAATACACCTCAGCTTCATCCTGACCCTGAGAGAGAGCCAGCAAGGCCTTTTCTGCCTGGTTCTCCAGATTAGGTTCCTCATAAAGCAATCCAAGCGCCAGAAAAAACGCATCCACATTCAGCAATGCAGGATTGCCTGGCGCCAGGGAGAAGGCCCAATCTTGAGGGTCGCCGCGTAACAGAGAGATAACAATTCTAACTTGCTGAGCGGAATCACCAGAGGAACGAGGTCTCAAAGAAAGAAATAATTTACAATTATTCTTAAAATTCAGAAACCTAGATCTATCTCCAGAAAAAAACTCAGGAATAGGTACTTTTGGCTCAGACATAGGACTGTGAACAACAAAATCCTGAATGCTTTGCACCCTTGCAGCAAGATGATCCACACTAGAAGTCAGACTCTGAATATCCATGTCTGCAGCAGAACTCAAAGCCACCCAGAGATTAAGGGGAGGAGAGAAGCAGGACAGACTGCAGAGCAGAAAAAAAAATTGAACTCAGGATTTCTCTTATCCCACTTTTGCGATGCATTTAACACTTTTGGCCTGTTGCACTGTTATGATCCTAGTGGCTTAGGATCACAAATCTAACCAGCTAAGTAGAAAATAATAGGACAAGCTCTGGGGATGTGGTAACTGGACTAACCGCAAACCTGATCCTAACCGCACACACTATAGGCAGCCGTGGAACGTTTCCTGAAATCCTAGACGTCTCTTCACGGCCTGAGAAACTGACTACCCCCAAAGAGAAAGTAAAGACCTCACTTACCTCAGAGAAATCCCCCAGAGATATAGAAGCCCCCCACAAATAACAACGGCGAGTTAAGAGGAAAAGACAAACGCAGAGATGAAACAGGTTAAGCAAATGAGGCCCGCTAACGCTAGATAGCAGAAAATAGCATGGGATCTGTGCTGTCAGTAAAAAACCCTATGCAAAAATATCCACGCAGAGAATGCGAGAACCCCCACACCAACTAACGATGTGGGGGGAGCAACTCAGCACCCCAGAGCACCAGCAAGCAGGGAAATCACATATTAGCAAGCTGGACAAAAACTCATCATACACTAGGAAACATCTTGAACACAGATGAGCAAAAATAAGCAAACAGAACATAGCTTCTCCTGGAGAGACCGATAACGGATGTAGACAGGAGCAATCAGAATAGCACTGAATACAACGGCAACAGGCAAGGAATGAAGGACCAGGTGGATTAAATAGGAAACCTAACTAGCAGATGACGAGACAGCTGATCCTGCCAGAAACCAGCAAAATAACAAAAAGAGCCACCAGGAGGAGCCCAAAGAGAGAACTCACACAGTACCACTCATGACCACAGGAGGGAGCCCGGAAACAGAGTTCACAACATCCAGGCCTACCCGTCATACGGGTGCGTCCTATCCATATCATCTGGGGGACAGAGAAGAACATCAGAACAGACATAAGTTGTGGGAAAGAACATCAGAAGCAGACACAACAGTTGTGAGGACTATCCCGTGGTGCTCAGCAGGGAAGTACTACAACACACAGGCGCTAGAAGGTAGGTACAGATTTCCACCTGCAAAGGGTACTCTGGATGTGCCATCGGACCGGCCGGTCTCAGACAGCCCTGTTAACCGTACTCTGGACTGAGGATCTTGAAGCCTTCAGTAAAGAGGTAAAAAGACTGCAACCCTGTGTCCTCGTTATTCATCGCGACCTGCACCACGCACCACCACCTACACCTTTCATTGGACGCCCCTTAGCAGGGTCACGGACCGGGTCTAGCCACCGTGACAACCCCAGAACTGAGACAGAGAGGCCCGGTACCGAGTACCCCGCGGCCCTGCGTCTGGGGGCGCTCCACATACTGGCATAACAATTTATCTCTTACATCTACAATATTAATGAGGATGCCATGCTTGTGGTGGTGAGGTTCTTGCCATGTGACAGCCACCTTTGTCGCTGTCACCACCTGATTGACAGCCAGTTTTGCAGGGTACCTTCATAACGCTATTAATCTGCAGATGGACACTATATACCTGGATTAATAGTTTTTTCTGAAATGGCTGTTTCCTTTTAATCAGTGAATTCATGTTTTTCACTCAACCCCACTACCACAAGTGTATAAAATCCAGCCCCTAGCCATGCAGTCTGCCATTACAAACATTTTTTTTTCACAAAAAAACACCAAGTATCTCATTTTACCATGGTAATATAGGCTACGTTCACATTTGCATTGTGCGCCGCAGCATCGGCGCCGCAACGCACAACGCAAACAAAAACGCAGCAAAACGCATGCACAACGCTTCGTTTTGCGCCGCATGCGTCCTTTTTTTCATTGATTTTGGACGCAGTAAAAATGCAACTTGCTGCGTCCTCTGCGCCCGGACGCGGGCGCCGCAGGGACGCATGCGGCGCAAAACGCAAGTGCAACGCATGTCCATGCGCCCCCATGTTAAATATAGGGGCGCATGACGCATGCGGCGATGCTGCGGCGCCCGACGCTGCGGCGCCGACCGCAAATGTGAACGTAGCCATAGAAGTGATATTAACATTATTTGTAATAATTAATTTTGTTGATATTCATAGTATATAAACAAAATTTAAAATCAGAAAGGAGTGCTGAATGAAATGAGAGACATGAGCTCTAATAATATGTACGCAGCAAGGTAAGAGCTAAACCAAATAAATTGATATAAACTGTAGTGTGGCTAATGGTCGCATAGACGATGGGAGGTATGTGTCACAGATATGGCTTGTCTCTGTGATGTAACCCAGAGTATTTTCTCTAGTGCATGAAAGCACTAAGAGGTTTGTTTGTTGCACCTGGGTCCGGGTTGCGGGTAGCTGCGAGAGATGGGTGGGTCTGGCTAACCACATACCTCACCTCTGGGTGTAATTATAGCCAATACAATAGAGGCTGCTGTTTGGCACATGGTCTGTGTGTTGGGAGGGAGAAGGCCTCCTGTGTGTGTGGCTCAAGACCAAGCCTGCATACTAGACATTATCCCAGCCTGTTTGCCCACAGGCCTGGCAGAGCAGAGCTCTGCTATGGACATTTATACTTTGGTTTGCCTGATCTAAAGGGTGTTTACTTTCTGTTTTTGCTTCTGGGTTTATGAATCAAAAAAGCCACATGAATTTTTAAAGGATCGTGCCTCCTGTTTTCCTCCTGTTGCACCCAAGTGAGTACAACCCCTACAATTGGTGTTAGATGTGCGGACAGCATTCCCAGCAGAAATGTGAGACTGCTACAGGAGGGACTGCATGTCCTGGGTTAAGTCTGTCACAAACCAGAAAGCATCGTCAGACAAAATGGAGTCCCTGCTGAAACACCAGGTCCAGTCACAGCAACAATAGCAAGAGACCAACAAGCTGTTGTTACAGCAAATCCAGCAGAGCCAGCAGGAGCAACAGCAGCAGATGCAGCTTCTGGCAACTGCCATCCAGGCAGGATGAGCGCCCCAACCCCAGGTCCAGCTGTTGACGCCCACATCGGGAAAGTGGTAAGACGGGCTTTGCAGAAAATGACTCCTGAGGATGATGTTGAGGCCTTACTGATGGTGTTTGAAAGGGTCACCGAGAGGGAGAAACTCCAGCTAGAGCAGTGAGCAGATACCATACTTGACAAGAAAACCCCAGAAAGCATACTATGATTTAGCTTTGCACGATGCCAAAGAGTATGGCAAGCTAAAACTGAGATTATTGCACGCTTGGGGGTGACAATGACTCTCAGGGCACAGCGGGTTCACTGATGGGCGTATTACTGGGACAAACCACCGCACTCCCAAATGTTTTACCTGTTGCACCTGGTGCAGAAGTGGCTGCAGCCAGAGTCCTCTATGCCTGCACAGATGGTGGAACAGGTGGTGATGGACCGGTTTGGGCACTCCCTGCCGAGGCCCGTATGGACTTGGGTTAGGACCGGTTTGGGCACTCCCTGCCAAGGCCCATACAGACTTAGGTTATCCAGGGTGATCCCCGAAATGCTGATGAACTGGTTGGACTGGTCGAGAGATACTAGGGGTTAAAGGTTCCATGGGAAGGCAGCCCATGCCATACTGGGGGTCCCAACAGGGGTGGAGGTCCAAAAGGGAGAGGGGCATCCAAGGCCCAAAGGGGCAGAGGAGGTGGTGCCCAAGATCCTTTTGGGTGATGTCATTTTCTGAAGGTGCTATGGGCCAGGACTTTTAGCCGCCCATTGTCCACTGACCCTTGAACAGATGGACTGCAGCAAAGGACGCTATAGTTCATATTTTGCATATCCAGCCTGCAGTGTGAACTCTCCACCCAAGGAGGGGCCTCAAACATGTCCCATGAAGGTGAATGGTCGGGAGGTAATGGCACTGCTAGTCTCCGGGAGTTTAGTAACCTTTGTGAGGGCCACTTTTCCTCTCCAACTGGTCCCGTGGAAAAAGGTTGGTGTTCGGTTCATACATGGTGATGCTAATGACTACCCTATGGTTAGAGTGCACATTGAAACGGCCCATGGTACTGATTCCCATGAGGTCGACGTCATCCGGGACTTGTTGCACCCTATTATTATACGCTGAGACTTTTGTTTATTTTGGGATCAGTGGGGTAAGTTTTCTGAGTTTGCTGGCATGAAAAGGGAACCAATAAACTCTAATAAGGTATCACCACACCCAGAGGCAGACAGGTTTCCCTTTTGTTTCCTTGTGGGGGATGAGGAGGAAGTGTTCCCTGTGTCTGAGATTCTGGAGTTAGGGGTGACAGTGAGAATTTTGGGACTGCCCAACATAGAGACCCAACTCTGAAAGAAGCCTTTAACAATGTCACTGTAATTAATGGGGTTGTACAGGAGCCGCGGGCTGACACAAGGTTTCCCTATTTTTTGATGAGTGAGGAGTTGTATTGGGTTAGCATAGTGAGGGAGGAGCTGGTGGAACAGTAAAATAGTTCCGGGCCCTATAGACTCAAGGTTTTGGACATGGCCCATTCACACATCTTGGGGGGAAATCTGGGAGTGGAATAAACACAGTAATAGATTGTGCAGAGGTTCTATCGGCCTGGGTGTCACCGGGAAATATTAAACTATTGCAGGTCCTGCCCTAAGCGTCAGTTAACCACCCCCACCTCTCACTTTTGGAGTTCCCTCTTCCAATTGCCCATCATTGAAGTGCTGTTCGAGAGAATTGCTATGCACTTGATCGGTCCCCTGGTGAAATCTGCTTGTGGGCATCAATACATATTTGTCATCCTGGACTATGCCACACGCTACCCTGAAGCAATTTCCCTGATAAACTCTTCCGCAAAAAGTATAGCCCGTGAATTGGTCCATGTCTTTTCCAGGACAGGTTTACCAAAGGAGATCCTGACCGACCAGGGAACACTTTTCATGAGTAAGGTGATGAGGGAGTTATGCAATGTCCTGCAAATCTCTTAGTTGAGCACTTCAGTGTATCATCCTCAAACAGATGGCCTTGTCGAAAGCTTCAATAAAACACTGAAAAGCATACTGAGGAAAACTATAAAAAAGGATGGTAGAGACTGGGACTGTCTCTTACCATATCTGTTGTTTTCTATCCGTGAAGTTCCACAAGCCTCCACAGAGGTTCTCACCATTCGAGATTCTGTATGGCCATCATCCCCGAGGTCTCCTGGATATAGCCAAGGAAAACTGGGATGCCAAAGTCATGCCCCACAGAAGCATCATTGAGCACATGGCACTGATGTAGCAGAGGATTGCAAAGGTGATTCCCATTGTAAAAGGACAATTCCACCAGGCACAAGAAGCTCAGGGCAGGGTCTACAACCGGTCAGCAAGAGTGAGGCAGTTCAATCTGGGAGACTTAGATCTTGTGCTAATTCCTACGGTGGAGAGCAAGTTCTTGGTAAAATGGCAAGTGCCATATGCGGTGGTGGAGCAGCTTGGTGATGTAAATAATAAGATTCATCAATCAGGAAGATGGAAACCATATCAGGTCTACCATGTCAACCTCAACAAGCCATGGCAAAACAGAGAACCGGCTGAAACTCCGTGCTTGCCTGGCAACCCATAAGGTGAGGTTGGAGGTATTATCTTAGCAGAGATGTCGTCGAAGGCCCAGAAACAGCAGTACTGGGAGTTGTTCTAGAAGAACAGGGACCTGTTCTCGGAATTACTAGATTGCACGAAGGTCGTAGAACACGAAGTTCTGATCGAGCCACATGTCCGTGTAAACGTGAAGCCTTATCGGATTCCGGAGGCCCGTCGAGAAGTGATCTCCAAAGAGACGGAGTGCTTGTTAAAACTCAGGGCCATTGAGGAGTCCAATCGCAGTTGGTCGAGCCCGATTGTCCTGGTCTCAAAACCGGATGGTGAATGGAGGTTCCTCAAAGACTATCGGAAGTTGAATGAGGTCTCCAACTTTGACGCATATCCCATGCCTCTCGTCGATGAGCTAATCGAGAGACTTGGGACCGCAAGTTACATAACCACCTTGGATTTAACAAAGGGATATTGGCAGATCCCAATGGCACTGGAAGCCAAGAAGAAGACTGCATTTTCTATGCCAGATGGATGTTTTCAGTATGTCCGGATGCCGTTTGGACTGCAGGTGGCTCCAGTGACCTAGAAGAGAGCTATGGATAGAATCCTTGCATCCAGCGTTGGACTGGAGCACCTTGGGCCCACCAGAGAAAATCATTATAGGGGCCCACTATGTAGCTATATAGATATAAATACAAACCACAAATTGTGCTGTAAAATACGCTAATATCTGGGTATAATATAAGGTAGTACACATCTTAATTATATATCAGGAGTTGGGGTAGCCCCCCTCATAGAATATAAAGTAGCCCCCTCCTAGAATATAGTGTAGCCCCCTTATATAGTATAATGTAGCCCCCTCACAGAATATAATGTAGCCCCCTCATAGAATATAATGCAACCACCTCATGAAATATAATGTAACCCCCTTATGGAATATAATGCAGCCCCCATAGAATATAATGTACCCCCTCATAGGGTATAATTCAGCCAGCCTGATATAGTATGATGCAGCCCCCTCAGAGTATATTGCAGCCCTCTCATAGGTTATAATACTGCCCCCTCATAAGGTATAATGCTGCCCCCTCATAGGGTATAATGCATCCCCTCACAGGGTGTAATGCTGCCCCCTCATAGGGTATAATGCTGCCACTTCATAGCATATAATGCACCCACTCATAGGGTATAATGCTGCCTTTTCATAGGGTATAATGCTGCCCCCTCATAGGGTATAATGCTGCCCCTCATAGGGTATAATGCTGCCCCCTCATAGGGTATAATGCTGCCCCCCTTAGAGAATAATGCTGCCCCTCATACAGTATAATGGACCCCCTCATAGGGTATAATGCTACCCCCTCATAGGGAATAATGCTGCCCCTCATAAGGTATAATGCTGCCCCCTCAAAGGCTATAATGCTGCCCCATCATAGGGTATATTGCACGCCTTCATAGGGTATAATACTGTACCCTCAAAGGGTACAATGCTGCTCCCTCATAGGGTATAACGCTGCCCCCTCATAGGGTATAATGCTGCCCCACTCATAGGGTATAGTGAAACCAGGAGTCACTGATATATATATATATATATATATATATATATATATATATATATATGCTATATATATATATATATATATATATATATATATATATATTAAAAAAACACAATACTCACTTCTCCTCCTCGCTCTCACGCTGTTCCTGGCTCTGTTCCGATGTCAGGAGCTAAGCTGCAGTCTGCCTGGCACACAGCAGGTATGCGATGAAGTGATGTCATCATGCACTGGCTGTGTCAGAGGCAGAGGGGGATGGTGGGAGAGGGAGTGTCATCTTACGCTCTCTCCTCCATTATTTCTTTCAACTGTATAGGTATCTATGGTGCCCATGCAGGTGAATGCGGTGTGCACTGTGGTGCGACGCTGGCACCAGGACCCCTGACTCACTGCTCCATAGTGGTTGCATGGGCTGAGGGTGCGGGGACCCTAATCTGACGGCCCTGATAGCGGGCAGTGTTAGCTACAACCTGCAGCTTACACTACCTGCTAGTAAAGTGAAATGAATATTCACTCCTCTCCACGGCCATAGGGGCCTAGGGAATAGTGAGTATTCATTTCTCTTTAGCAGTGGGGACAGGCTTTAACTGCAGCAGCCGGCTTATGCCTCCTGTCACCTGCTGCTGCTCCGCTGGCACCAGGGGCCCCCATAGCAGCTGAGTGGTGTGCCACTATTAGCGACATGCCAATGGCCTCTGGAACAGTGGAGGGCCCTAGGCAGCTGCTGGCCTGTATGCCAGCAGGTGTCAGTGCCTGGGCCCACAGGAAAATCCTCCAGTTCTGCAGTGAGCCAGTCCAACCCTGCTTGTGCCCCATAAACATTACGCCACTGCATACCTGGATGATATCATTATCTTTAGCCCGGACTGGGAGAGTCATCTGTAAAAGGTCCAAGCGGGATTTGATGCTCTAAAGAAGGCAGGGCTTTCGATAAACCCAAAAAGTGTGCCTTGAGGAAAGAAGAAGCTAAGTACCTGGGATATGTAGTGGGTCGAGGCGAGATAAAAACCCAAATCACTAAGGTGGAGGCAATTCAAACATGGCCGAGACCGTTGTCCAAGAAGCAAGTTAGAGCCTTCCTAGGATACTACAGGAGGTTTGTCATGAACTTTGTCCCTGACTCAGCTCCTTATTGGGACGAAATGTATGTATGTATACTAATGCCAGAAGCCTCGCCAACAAAATGGAGGAATTAGAACTAATTTTGTTGGAGCATAATTATGACATGGTGGGGATATCAGAGACATGGCTGGACGAGAGCCATGACTGGGCTGTTAATTTGCAGGGTTATAGTCTGTTCAGAATTGACCGTACAGATAAGAGAGGGGGAGGTGTGTGTCTATATGCAAAATCATCCTTAAAACCCATCCTTCATGATAATATAGGTGAATCTAATGATAATGTAGAGTCGCTGTGGGTGGAGATAAGGGGAGGGGGAAAAATAATAAATTACTGATAGGGGTTTGTTATAAGTCCCCAAGAATAATGGAAGCAACAGTCATTATTATGGGGGACTTCAACTACCCTGAAATACATTGGAGAACAGAAACCTGCAGTTCCAACAAAGGTAATCAGTTTTTGACAACTTTGAGAGATAATTACCTTTCACAACTGGTTCAGGACCCAACAAGAAGGGGGGCACTGCTCGACCTAATATTAACCAACTGCCCAGACCGCATATCAAATATAAGGGTTGGGGGTCACTTGGGGAATAGTGATCACAATATAATAAGTTTGCTGAGCAGATCAGTCCATTAAGTTTGATATCGGTATTTGGCTTTGGAGTATCTGAGGCATATCAGTGGCTAATTATATGTATGGGTACACCATAGATTTTTTCTAATCATGTGTGGTATCGTTATAAAATAAAACTAAAAATAAGCCACGGTTATATATATATAAAAAACATAGGCGCCATGCACTTTAACCTGTCTGTATAGCTGCCGTTATCATATTGATGCACCTATATTAATAGCCACTAGGTGGCATATCGAATGATATGTTTATACTGTATGAGATTTTGATACTGTATGGATTTTTTTCACCAGGACCTATGTTAGATTGGAGGCATCATTAACATTACATTTATGTGTTTATATTTATGATTGAGATACCTTTTCTCTTTTGTTTGAAATAAAGTTTGTATTTTTTAACTATACATTCTTGTGGCCTATCTATACGAGTTTCTTAGAGAGGTCTTGTGTTACCATGATAATATAGGTGAATCTAATGATAATGTAGAGTCGCTGTGGGTGGAGATAAGGGGAGGGGGAAAAATAATAAATTACTGATAGGGGTTTGTTATAAGTCCCCAAGAATAATGGAAGCAACAGTCATTATTATGGGGGACTTCAACTACCCTGAAATACATTGGGGAACAGAAACCTGCAGGTCCAACAAAGGTAATCAGTTTTTGACAACTTTGAGAGATAATTACCTTTCACAACTGGTTCAGGACCCAACAAGAAGGGGGCACTGCTCGACCTAATATTAACCAACTGCCCAGACCGCATATCAAATATAAGGGTTGGGGGTCACTTGGGTAATAGTGATCACGAAATAATAAGTTTTCATGTATCCTTTAATAAGATGTGTAGTAGAGGGGTTACAAGGACACTTAACTTCAGGAGGGCGAATTTCCAACGGATGAGAGATGATCTTGGTGCAATTAAATGGGATGATATCCTGAGACATAAAAATACACAAAGAAAATGGGAGACGTTTATTAGCATCCTGGATAGGACCTGTGCACAGTATATACCATATGGTAATAAACATACTAGAAATAGGAGGAAACCAATATGGCTAAATAGAACTGTAAGGGTCGCAATAAGAGACATAAAGGAAGCATGGGTTTACTAGAGACCATTCCTGTCAGACTAATCTGATCAGTTTCTATGAAGTGGTAAGTTCCGGACTGGACCATGGGAACCCAGTGGACATAGTGTATATGGACTTTTCAAAAGCTTTTGATATGGTGCCACACAAAAGGTTGATACATAAAATGAGAACAATGGGGATAGGGGAAAATATGTGTGAGTGGGTTAAGAGCTGGCTCAGGGATAGGAAACAAAGGGTGGTAATTAATGGAGCACACTCGGACTGGGTCACAGTTAGCAGTGGGGTACCACAGGTGTCAGTATTGGGCCCTCTTCTTTTTAACATATTTATTAATGACCTTGTAGGGGACATACAGAGTAGAATTTCAATATTTGCAGATGACACTAAACTCTGCAGGGTAATCAATACAGAAAAGGACAATTTTATACTAAAGGAGGATTTATGTAAACTAGAAGCTTGGGCTTGGGCTGATAAATGGTAAATGAGCTTAAATGGGGATAAATGTTAGGCCATGCACTTGGGTGGAGCAAATAAGATGTATAATTATGTGCTTAATTGTAAAACAAAGGGCAAAACTGTCAATGAAAAAGACCTGGGTGTATGGGTTGATGACAACCTCACATTTAGTGGCCAGTGTCAGGCAGCTGCTACAAAGGCAAATAAAATAATGGGATGCATTAAAAGAGGCATAGATGCTCATGAGGAGAACATAATTTTACCTCTATACAAGTCACTAGCGCGACCACACTTAGAATACTGTGTACAGTTCTGGTCTCCAGTGTACAAGAAAGACATAGCTGGACTAGAGTGGGTGCAGAGAAGAGTGACCAAGGTTATTGGAGGACTGGGGGGTCTGCAATACCAGGACAGTTTATTACACTTGGGGTTATTTAGTTTGGAGAAATGAAGGCTAAGAGGTGATCTTATTTTAATGTATAAATATATGAGGGGACAGTACAGAAACCTTTCTAATGACCTTTTCACTCGTAGACCTGAGACGGGGATAAGGGGGCATCTTCTATGTCTAGAGCAGTAGCGTAGCTCCCGTGGGGGCAGAGGGGGCCATAGCCCCGGGCCCCGTGCTCTGAGTGGGCCCACCCGGAGCTACGCTACTGTAAGTGGTTACATTCTGCTATGGGGCCCCTGAGCAGGCGGGGGGGGGGCCCGGTGCCAGCAGTGGGCCCCCCGCCCGTTATCGCAAGGTGAGCTGTATTGGCATCTAACTGATACAGCTCACTGCATTGATGAGGGAAGGAGTGCTGTGCTCCTTCTCCCATTATCCCCCACAATGACAGTGGGCGCGATGACGTCACTGCCCGGTGCCTGCTGTCAGTAGATGAGCGGGAGCAGGGAGCGCTGCTGGAACAAGGAGGAAGAGAGGTGAGTATTTATTGTTTATTTATAGGATCTGCCTATGGGGGGGTGCTGCTTTATATACAGGATCTGGCTATTGGGGGGGTGCTGCCTTATATACAGGATCTGCCTATTGGGGGGGTGCTGCCTTATATACAGGATCTGCCTATGGGGGGGGTGCTGCCTTATATGCAGGATCTGCCTATTGGGGGGTGCTGCCTTATATACAGGATCTGGCTATTGGGGGTGTGTGCTGTCTTATATACAGGATCTGCCTATTGGGGAGGGTGCTGCCTTATATGCAGGAGCAGCCTATTGGGGGGTGCTGCCTTATATACAGGATCTGGCTATTGGGGGTGTGCTGCCTTATGTACAGGATCTGCCTATTGGGGGGGTGCTGCCTTATATACAGGGTCTGCCTATTGGGGGGGTGCTGCCTTATATGCAGGATCTGCCTATTGGGGTTGCTGCCTTATATACAGGATCTGCCTATTAGGGGGGTGCTGGCTTATATGCAGGATCTGCCTATTGGGGGGTGCTGCCTTATATATAGGATCTGGCTATTGGGGGGGTGTGCTGCCTTATATACAGGATCTGGCTATTGGGGGTGCTGCCTTATATACAGGAACTGCCTATTGGGGGGGTGCTGCTTATAAGGCAGCATCCCCCATAGGCAGATCCTGCATATAAGGCAGCATCCCCCAATAGGCAGATGCCTATACAGGATCTGCCTATAGGGGGGGTGCTGCCTTATATGCAGGATCTGCCTATTGGGGGGTGCTGCCTTATATACAGGATCTGGCTATTGGGGGGGGGGTGCTGCCTTATATACAGCATCTGCCTATTGGGGGATGCTGCCTTATATGCAGGATCTGCCTATGGGGGATGCTGCCTTATAAACAGCATCTGCCTATTGGGGAGTGCTGCCTTATATACAGGATCTGCCTATTGGGTGGGTGCTGCCTTATATGCAGGATCTGCCTATTGGGGGGTGCTGCCTTATAAGCAGGATCTGCCTATGGGGGTGCTGTTATGGACCTGGTGGTTAGGAGCACCCGGAATGACCTGATAAGTAAACTCAAAATCGGGACTAGCTCTGGGTAAGTGGGAACTCTGCTGACCACAAACCCTACTTCTATCACACACACTAGAAATAGCCGTGGAGCGTACCTAACTCTCCCTAGACGCCTCTTCACAGCCTAAGAACTAACTACACCTAAAGATAGAAATAGAAGCCTTACCTTGCCTCAGAGAAATTCCCCAAAGGTAAAGGCAGACCCCCACATATATTGACTGTGAGTTAAGAGGAAAGTCACAAACACAGGAATGAAACAGGTTTTAGCAAAGGAGGCCAGATTACACTAAATAGTCAGAGGATAGAAAAGGGAACTATGCGGTCAGCACAAAAGACTACAAAAACCACGCAGAGTAAGCAAAAAGACTCCCCACACCGACTCACGGTGTGGAGGTGCCACTCTGCACCCCAGAGCTTCCAGCTAGCAAGGGAATATCATGATAGCAAGCTGGACTAGAAATTAGCAGTACTAAGAAATATATTCAGGAAGCAGTAACAACAAATGAACTAGCAAAGACTTAGCTTCTGCTGGAGTAGACAGGTCCTCAGAGAAGTCCAAGAGAGATCTGAACCAATACTGAAACATTGACAGCTGGCATGAAGTAACGATCTGAGTGGAGTTAAATAGGGAAGCAGCATAGCAATAAACGAGAGCAGCTGATAAAGCCAACCTCAGTGAACAGCAGTTCCACTCGAAGCCACCAGAGGGAGTCCAAGAGCAGAACCAACCAAAGTACCATTCATGACCACAGGAGGGAGTCCGAGAATGGAATTCACAACAGTACCCCCCCTTGAGGAGGGGTCACCGAACCCTCACCAGGGCCCCCAGGCCGATCAGGACGAGCCAAATGAAAGGCACAAACTAAATCGGCAGCATGGACATCGGAGGCAACGACCCAGGAATTATCCTCCTGACCATAGCCCTTCCACTTAACCAGGTACTGAAGCTTCCGTCTCGAAATACGAGAATCCAAAATTTTTTCCACCACATACTCCAACTCCCCCTCAACCAACACCGGAGCAGGAGGATCAACGGAGGGAACCATAGGCGCCACGTACCTCCGCAACAACGACCTATGGAACACATTATGGATGGCAAAAGAAGCTGTAAGAACCAAACGAAATGACACAGGGTTGAGAATTTCAGAAATCTTATAAGGACCAATGAAACGAGGCTTAAACTTAGGAGAAGAAACCTTCATAGGAACATAACGAGAAGACAACCAAACCAAATCCCCAACACGAAGTCGGGGACAAACACAACGACGACGGTTAGCGAAACGTTGAGCCTTCTCCTGGGACAACGTCAGATTGTCCACTACGTGAGTCCAAATTTGCTGCAACCTGTCCACCACAGAATCCACACCAGGACAGTCAGAAGGCTCAACCTGCCCCGAAGAAAAACGAGGATGAAAACCAGAATTGCAAAAAAAAAGGCGAAACCAAAGTAGCCGAACTAGCCCGATTATTAAGGGCGAACTCAGCCAATGGCAAGAAGGTCACCCAATCATCCTGATCAGCAGAAACATAGCATCTCAGATAGGTTTCCAAAGTCTGGTTGGTTCATTCGGTTTGGCCATTTGTTTGAGGATGAAAAGCCGAAGAAAAAGACAAATCAATGCCCATCTTAGCACAAAAGGACCGCCAAAACCTAGAGACAAACTGGGAACCTCTGTCCGACACAATGTTCTCCGGAATGCCATGCAAACGAACCACATGTTGAAAAAATAATGGCACCAAATCAGAGGAAGAAGGTAATTTAGGCAAGGGTACCAAATGGACCATCTTAGAAAAGCGATCACAAACCACCCAGATGACAGACATCCTTTGAGAGACAGGAAGATCTGAAATAAAATCCATGGAAACATGCGTCCAAGGCCTTTTCGGGACTGGCAAGGGCAAAAGCAACCCACTGGCACGAGAACAGCAGGGCTTAGCCCGAGCACAAGTCCCACAGGACTGCACAAAAGAACGCACATCCCGTGACAAGGAAGGCCACCAAAAGGACCTAGCCACCAAATCTCTGGTACCAAAAATCCCAGGATGACCAGCCAACACCGAGCAATGAACCTCAGAAATAACTCTGCTAGTCCATCTATCAGGGACAAACAATTTCTCCGCTGGACAACGGTCAGGTCTTTCAGCCTGAAACTCCTGCAGCACCCGCCGCAAATCAGGGGAGATGGCAGACAGAATTACCCCCTCTTTGAGAATACCAGCCGGCTCAGGGACTCCCGGAGAAACAGGCACAAAACTCCTAGAAAGGGCATCCGCCTTCACATTCTTAGAACCTGGAAGGTATGAGACCACAAAATCGAAACGGGAGAAAAACAGCGACCATCGAGCCTGTCTAGGATTCAACCGCTTGGCAGACTCGAGATAAGTCAGATTTTTGTGATCCGTCAAGACCACCACGCGGTGCTTGTCTCCCTCAAGCCAATGTCGCCACTCCTCGAATGCCCACTTCATAGATAACAGCTCCCGATTGCCAACATCATAATTACGCTCAGCAGGTGAAAACTTTCTAGAAAAGAAGGCACATGGCTTCATCACAGAGCCATCAGAACTTCTTTGAGACAAAACAGCCCCTGCTCCAATCTCAGAAGCATCAACCTCGACCTGAAAAGGGAGCGAAACATCTGGCTGACGCAACACAGGGGCCGAAGAAAAATGACGTTTCAGCTCCTGAAAAGCCTCAACGGCCGCAGAGGACCAATTCACCACATCAGCACCTTTCTTTGTCAAATCAGTCAAAGGTTTAACCACACTAGAAAAATTAGCGATGAAGCGACGGTAAAAATTAGCAAAGCCCAGGAATTTCTGGAGGCTCTTCACAGATGTAGGTTGAATCCAATCATAAATGGCCTGAACTTTAACAGGATCCATCTCGATAGTAGGAGGGAAAAAAATGAAGCCCAAAAAGGAAACCTTCTGAACTCCGAAGAGACATTTAGACCCCTTCACAAACAAGGAATTAGCACGAAGGACCTGGAATACCATTCTGACCTGTTTCACATGAGACTCCCAATCATCCGAAAAGACCAAAATATCATCCAAATATACAATCATGAATCTATCCAGATACTTTCGGAAGATGTCATGCATAAAGGACTGAAACACAGATGGAGCATTTGAAAGCCCGAATGGCATTACCAGGTACTCAAAATGGCCCTCGGGCGTATTAAATGCTGTTTTCCATTCATCGCCCTGTTTAATACGCACAAGGTTATACGCCCCTCGAAGACCTATCTTAGTGAACCAACTAGCCCCCTTAATTCGAGCAAACAAATCAGACAGCAGAGGCAAAGTGTACTGAAATTTGACCGTGATTTTATTGAGAAGGCGGTAATCTATGCAGGGTCTCAGAGAACCATCCTTCATGGCCACAAAAAAGAACCCTGCTCCCAACGGTGATGAAGACGGGCGAATATGCCCTTTCTCCAAGGACTCCTTTATATAACTCCGCATAGCGGCGTGCTCTGGCACAGATAAATTAAAAAGTCAGCCCTTAGGAAACTTACTACCAGGAATCAAATTTATAGCACAATCACAATCCCTATGAGGGGGTAGGACACTGGATTTGGGCTCATCAAATACATCCTGGTAATCCGACAGAAACTCAGGGACTTCAGAAGGAGTGGAAGCAGAAAATGACACCAACGGAACATCGCCATGTACCCCTTGACAACCCCAACTAGACACAGACATTGATTTCCAATCCAATACTGGATTATGAACCTATAGCCATGGCAAACCCAACACGACCACATCATGCAAATTATGCAACACCAAAAAGCGAATATCTTCCTGATGTGCAGGAGCCATGCACATGTTCAACTGAGTCCAGTACTGAGGTTTATTCTTGGCCAACGGCGTGGCATCAATTCCCCTTAATGGAATAGGATACTGCAAAGGCTCCAAGAAAAAACCACAGCGCCTGGCAAACTCCAAGTCCATCAAATTCAGGGCAGCGCCTGAATCCACAAATGCCATAACCAAGTAGGATGACAAAGAGCAAATCAGAGTAACAGACAAAAGAAATTTAAGCTGTACAGTACCAATGGTGACAGACCTAGCGAACTGCTTGGTGCGCTTAGGACAATCAGAGATAGCATGAGTGGGGTCACCACAGTAAAATCACAGCCTATTCTGACGTCTGTGTTCTTGCCGTTCAGTTCTGGTCAAAGTTCTATCACATTGCATAAGCTCAGGCCTCTGCTCAGAGGACACCGCCAAATGGTGCACAATTTTGCGCTCGCGCAAACGCCAATCAATTTGGATGGCCAAGGACATTGATTCATTCAGACCAGCAGGCGTGAGGAATCCCACCATAACATCCTTAAGGGCTTCAGAAAGACCCTTTCTAAAAATTGCTGCCAGGGCACACTCATTCCATTGAGTAAGCACAGACCATTTTCTAAACTTCTGACAATATATCTCCGCTTCATCCTGCCCCTGACACAAAGCTAGCAAGATTTTCTCTGCCTGATCCACTGAATTCGGTTCGTCATAAAGCAATCCAAGCGCCAGAAAAAACGCATCTACATTAAGCAATGCAGGATCTCTTGGCGCAAGGGAGAATGCCCAGTCTTGAGGGTCGCCACGCAACAAAGAAATAATAATTTTTACTTGCTGAATGGGGTCACCAGAGGAGCAGGGTTTCAAAGCAAGAAACAGTTTACAATTATTTTTGAAATTCAGAAACTTAGATCTATCCCCAGAAAACAAATCAGGAATTGGAATTCTAGGCTCTAACATTGGATTCTGAACTACATAATCTTGAATGCTTTGTACCCTTGCAGTGAGATGATCCACACAAGAGGACAGACCTTGAATATCCATATCTACACCTGAGTCCTGAACCACCCAGAGGTTAAGGGGAAAAGAGAGACAAAACACACTGCAAAGAAAAAAATGGGTTCAGAACTTCTCTTATCCCACTTTTGAGATGCATTAACACTTTATGGCCAGCTGTACTGTTATGGACCTGGTGGTTAGGAGCACCCGGAATGACCTGATGAGTAAACTCAAAATTGGGACTAGCTCTGGGTAAGTGGGAACTCTGCTGACCGCAAACCCTACTCCTATCACACACTAGAAATAGCCGTGGAGCGTACCTAACTCTCCCTAGACGCCTCTTCACAGCCTAAGAACTAACTACACCTAAAGATAGAAATAGAAGCCTTACCTTGCCTCAGAGAAATTCCCCAAAGGTAAAGGCAGACCCCCACATATATTGACTGTGAGTTAAGAGGAAAGTCACAAACACAGGAATGAAACAGGTTTTAGCAAAGGAGGCCAGATTACACTAAATAGTCAGAGGATAGAAAAGGGAACTATGCGGTCAGCACAAAAGACTACAAAAACCACGCAGAGTAAGCAAAAAGACTCCCCACACTGACTCACGGTGTGGAGGTGCCACTCTGCACCCCAGAGCTTCCAGCTAGCAAGGGAATATCATGATAGCAAGCTGGACTAGAAATTAGCAGTACTAAGAAATATATTCAGGAAGCAGTAACAACAAATGAACTAGCAAAGACTTAGCTTCTGCTGGAGTAGACAGGTCCTCAGAGAAGTCCAAGAGAGATCTGAACCAATACTGAAACATTGACAGCTGGCATGAAGTAACGATCTGAGTGGAGTTAAATAGGGAAGCAGCATAGCAATAAACGAGAGCAGCTGATAAAGCCAACCTCAGTGACCAGCAGTTCTGCTCGAAGCCACCAGAGGGAGTCCAAGAGCAGAACCAACCAAAGTACCATTCATGACCACAGGAGGGAGTCCGAGAACGGAATTCACAACAGGGTGCTGCCTTATATACAGGATCTGCCTATTGGGGGGTGCTTCCTTATATACATGTTATGAGCTGGTGGTTTAGGAGCAACATGGGACGTGCTCTGGAGAAGGTGGTACCTGTACTGACCGCAGTTCCTGAGCTTAACACAACACTAGAAGTAGCCGTGGGATGTTCCTGTCACTCCCTAGACACCTCGTCACAGCCGGAGGACTAACTACCCCTAAAGATAGAAACAGGAAAGCTATCTTGCCTCAGAGAAAATCCCCAAAGGATAGGACAGCCCCCCACAAATATTGACTGTGAGTGAAGAGGGAAATGACATACGCAGAATGAAACCAGGAAGCAAAGAAGGCCAGTCTAGCTAGATAGATAGAACAGGACAGAATACTGTGCGGTCAGTATTAAAAACTAGAAAAATCCACCACAGAGTTTACAAAAATCTCCACACCTGACTAAAGGTGTGGAGGGTAAATCTGCTTCCCAGAGCTTCCAGCTTAACTGAATAAAACCATACTGACAAGCTGGACTAGAAAAAACATAGAAAGTGCAGAAAGATTAAGTCCACAACAAGTGGACTGCAAAAGAACAAAGCAAGGACTTATCTTTGCTGAACTGGTCAGAATATCAGGGAAATCCAAGCAGAGATGTGAATCCAACCAGGAACCATTGACAACTGGCACAGGCTGAAGGATAGAACCAGGCTAAATAGTCGAGCCAGAAAGACAATCAGTGGAAGCAGCTGCTGACTACTAAATCCAAGGAGCAGCAGTACCACTTAAAACCACCGGAGGGAGCCCAAGAGCAGAACTCGCAAAAATGCCACTTACAACCACCGGAGGGAGGCCAAGAGCGGAATTCACAACAGCCCGCAGACCATTCTATCAAAGTCTGCATTCCAAAATGGCGTTCCTTCCCTTCCGAGCTCTGCCATGCGCCTAAACAGTGGTCCCCCCACAATGGGGTATCAGTGTACTTAGGACAAATTTTGACAACAACTTTTGGTGTCCATTTTCTCTTGTTACCCTTGTCAAAATAAAAATGTGGGGGCTAAAAAATCTTTTTTGTGGAATTTTTTTTTTTTTTTTCACCACTGCATTATAAACTTCTGTGAAGCACTTGGGCATTCAAAGTTCTCACAACACATCTAGATAAGTTCCTTGGGGGGTCTAGTTTCCAAACTGGGGTCACTTGTGGGGGGTTTCTACTGTTTAGGTACATCGGGGGCTCTGCAAACGCAACATAACGCCCGCAGACCATTCTATCAAAGTCTGCATTCCAAAACGGCGCTCCTTCCCTTTCGAGCTCTGCCGTGCACCCAAACAGTGGTCCCCCCACACATGGGGTATCAGTGTACTCAGGACAAATTGGACAACAATTTTTTGGTCCAATTTCTCTTGTACGCTTGTGAAAATAAAAACTTGGGGGCTAAAAATCTTTTTTGTGGAAAAAAAAATATTTTTTATTTTCACGACTCTGCATTCTAAACTTCTGTGAAGCACTTGGGCATTCAAAGTTCTCACCACACATCTAGATAAGTTCCTTGGGGGGTCTAGTTTCCAAAATGGGGTCACTTGTGGGGGGTTTCTACTGTTTGGGTACATCAGAAGCTCTTCAAACGCAACATAACGCCCGCAGACCTATTCTATCAAAGTCTCCTTTCCAAAACGGCACTCCTTTCCTTCCGAGCTCTGCCATGCACCCAAACAGTGGATTACCCCCACATATGGGGTATCAGCCTACTCAGCATAAATTGCACAAAAAATTTTGGGGTCCAATTTCTCCTTTTACCCTTGTGAAAGTAAAAATTTGGGGGTGAAAAATCATTTTTGTGGAAAAAAAAATGTTTTTTTTTTATTTTCATGGCTCTACATTATAAACTTCTGTGAAGCAGTTGAGGGTTCATAGTGCTCACCACACATCTAGATAAGCTCCTTGGGGGGTTTAATTTCCAAAATGGGGTCACTTGTGGGGGGTTTCTACTGTTTAGGTACATCAGGAGCTCTGCAAATGCAACATGATGCCCGCAGACCATCCCATCAAAGTCTGCATTCCAAGCGGCGCTCCTTCCCTTCCGAGCCCCGATGGGTGCCCAAACAGTGCCCCTCCATAAATGGGGTATCAGCGTACTCAGGACAAACTGGTCAACAGATTTTGGGGTCCAATGTCTCCTGTTACCCTTGAGAAAATAAAAAATTGCAGGCTAAAAAAATCATTTTTGAGGAAAAAAAAAAGGATTTTTAATTTCATGGCTCTAATTTATAAATTTCTGTGAAGCATTTGGGGGTTTAAAGTGCTCACCACACATCTAGATTAGTTCCTTAAGGGGTCTAGTTTCCAAAATGGGGTGACTTGTTGGGGGTTTCCACTTTTTAGGCACATCAGGGGCTCTCCAAACGCAACATGGTGTCCGATCTCAATTCCAGCCAATTCTACATTTAAAAAGTAAAACGGCACTCCTTCTCTTCCAAGCTCTGCGGTGCGCCCAAACAGTGGTTTACCCCCCCATATGGGGTATCGACGTACTCAGGAGAAATTGCACAACAACTTTTGTTTTCTAATTTCTCCTGTTACCCTTGTCAAAATAAAAATTTTGGGGCAAAATTCATTTTTGTAGAAAAAATGCAACTTTTTATTTTCACGGCTCTACGCTATAAACTTCCGTGAAGCACCTGGGGGTTTAAAGTGCTCACCACACATCTAGATAAGTTCCCTAAGGGGTCTAGTTTCCAAAATGGTGTCACTTGTCGGGGCTTTCCACTGTTTAGGCACATCAGGGGCTCTCCAAACCCGACATGGCGTCCGATCTCAATTCCAGCCAATTCTACATTGAAAAAGTAAAACGGCACTCCTTCTCTTCCAAGCTCTGCGGTGCGCCCAAACAGTGGTTTACCCCCACATATGGGGTATCAACGTACTCAAGAGAAATTGCACAACAACTTTTGTGGTCTAATTTCTCCTGTTACCCTTGTGAAAATAAGAATTTATGGGCGAAAATATCATTTTTGTGTAAACAAATGCGATTTTTTATTTTCACGGCTCTACTTTATAAACTTTTGTGAAGCACTTGGGGGCTCAAAGTGCTCACCACACATCTAGATAAGTTCCTTAAGGGGTCTAGTTTCCAAAATGGTGTCACTTGTGCAGTGTTTCCACTGTTTAGGCACATCAGGAGCTCTCTAAACGTGACATGGCATCCAATCTCAATTCCAGCCAATTCTGCATTGAAAAATTCAAACGGCGCTCCTTCTCTTCCAAGCTCTGCGGTGCGCCCAAACAGTGGTTTACCCCCACATATGGGGTATCGGTGTATTCAGGAGAAATTGCACAACAACATTTATGGTTAAATTTCTGTTTTTACTCTTGTGAAAAAAAAATGGTTCTGAAGTAAAATGTTTGCAAAAAAGGGTTAATAAACTTCTTGAATGTGGTTTTGAGCACCTTGAGGGGTGCAGTTTTTAGAATGGTGTCACACTTGGTTATTTTCTATCATAGAGACCCCTCAAAATGACTTCAATTGTGATGTGGTCCCTAAAAAAAAATGGTGTTGTAAAAATGAGAAATTGTTGGTCAACTTTTAACCCTTATAACTCCCTAACAAAAAAAAAATTTGTTTCCAAAATTGTGCTGATGTAAAGTAGACATGTGGGAAATGTTATTTATTAACTATTTTTTGTGACATATCTCTCTGATTTAAGGGCATAAAAATACAAAGTTTGAAAATTGCAAAATTTTAAAAATTTTCGCCATATTTCCGTTTTTTTCATAAATAATCGCCAGTAATATCGAAGAAATGTTACCACTAACATGAAGTACAATATGTCACGAAAAAACATTCTAAGAATCAGCCGGATCCGCTGAAGCGTTCCAGAGTTATAACCTCATAAAGTGACAGTGGTCAGAATTGTAAAAATTGGCTCGGTCATTAAGTACCAAATTGGCTCTGTCACTAAGGGGTTAAACTTCTCAATTGGAATTTTTGACCACTCTCCTTTCGTAAACTGCTCCAGGACTCTCATATTTGAAGGGTGCTTTCTCCCAACAGCAATATTAAGATCTCTCCACAGGTGTTCAGTGAGATTTAGATGCGGACATAAAGTGCATATTGCAGAGTAAAAGCAGTAACCAATCAACCACATGCAGTTGCAGACAAAAGTGCATAGCGCTACTTGTTTTCACCCAGATTCTATGGGGGATGAGTCAGGGCAAGGGGCATCATAGGTTTAAATACCCTGGAAAGACAATTAGAACTGGGATGGGGACTGATTTCACTACCCAGAGGATAATGCAGCACATGTGTTAGCCAGGCACAGCTCATGATTCTAAAGGCGACTTGAGAATCGTGGGCACGTGATCCAACCCACAATCCACCCCACCTTTTTGCAGCAGTGAAGGTGATGTGATCACTAACGTCCACCGTAACTCAAGTTAACCAGAGCTCGTAGCTAGGACATGCTCACCATAGGACTAGTTGTCATTTAACTATGTGTCGATGAGGGAGATTTGAGGGCAGAAATGCTTGAATTCTTGCTAATAAATGTGGACATATATATCAAAATCTCATCATTGTCTCTGTTATGCCAATAAAATGTAATTGAAGGGGATATAATAGAAATGTGATAATAGGCAAAATATAATAGGAACCTAAAATGTGTGAGTGAAGATCATTTTATGAAAAAATAGAACATGGAGATGAATGTGAATGTGAATGATGTATCTAATAAAGGGTTTGAAGTATTTCTAAGGATAATGGAATAAGCTGAAAGCTTGACTGTGTGAAAAAAATGTGAAAGTGGAAGCAAATGAATAAGGGTTAAGATAATTAAGGATTGGTGTGGATGAAAAAAATACTACAAATTATTAGTGTGGGTAGAATGAATGAATGGTTGTGAAGAAGGTGCGTGCAGGTAAGTACAACAACTATGTAATATAAATTACGTAGTGATACTTATTGATAGAAACTATTCAATGTTAAAATATATGACAAGATGAATATGCTAATGAGACAATATTTATATTTAACATTAGATAGTTTCTATCAAGAAGTATCACTGTCACCAATTTATTAGCACAAATGTTCATTTGAAACTCCAATGTAGTCCACGTTTCCTGAATCTGACTCCGGCTTCTGTGAGTTGCAGTAAAGTTCCTGATATTTACAGGTACTGATGACAGTGATTATCAGAGCCGCCAGATCTGTTTCCAAAGATGACCCACCAACGTGATCAGCAGGGTAATATCTTGACGTATTTGCGGTCTGTGAATAACTGTTTGAAGGCTCTGACATTGGCTGCTTCACCGGCTTCAGCCCAAGTTACAGCAACCTCGGCAGTTACTGCTCAGTCTGCAACTCATGCACCTGGAAGTGGCCCTCCTCTGTCTGCTCCATTAGGTTTCAACGGAGATGCAAAGCAGTGCTGTGGGTTTATTATCAGTGCATGCTGCACTTTGAACTGCTGGCCCACCAGTTTCCCTCTGACCACGATGGAGTTGCATTTTTAATGTCTCACCTAGGTGGAGAGGCCTTGGCATGGCTCAATCCCTTATGTGAGAGAAAGGACCCTGTGACCTCTGATCTGCAGGTCTTCCTCGTGGTGTT
Organism: Ranitomeya variabilis; assembly: GCF_051348905.1. NCBI lineage: Eukaryota > Metazoa > Chordata > Amphibia > Anura > Dendrobatidae > Ranitomeya > Ranitomeya variabilis. The sequence continues at coordinate 683,972,550 of NC_135233.1, forward strand.
CTGCAAGGCCTTCATTGAGCCAGGTCGTGTCACCTCTGCTGCATCCTCTCTCCTCAAACTGTGACAGGGATGTCAAACAATAGGACAATATGTCATCTGCTTCCGCACCCTATCTGCAGAAATTTGCTGAAACTACAAGGCGCTGGCAGCTGCCTATTTTGAGGATTTGTCCAGAAGGTTTTAAAGATGAGCTGACTGGCTGAGACATTCCCGCTACTCTAGATGGTCTTATTTCCCTGGCTATCCAGATTAATCTCAGAGGAAACGGATTCGACTGGCTCTATTCTTAAAGAGGCCACTCATTCCCCAGCCTCCCGTGACATCAGTCTCCCCTGAACTTTTGCAGGTCGACAGTGTTAAGCTGGCTGAGCAAAGGCAGAAACACCATCTTGCCAATGGATTGTGCTACTACTGTGGTCTTATCTGCTTTTGTCCCGAGAAGTCTAGAAACTCCCAAGCCAAGGGTCAGTAGGAGAGGATAACCTGGGTTAGAGTAATTCCTCTTTATTATTGACCGTGACTGTATCTGTATCATATAAAATTAACCGGTTCATTGACATACAGTAGGTTCCAGTTCAGCTGGATACTTCATGCAGCAAGTCGTGATAGATCGATTCGATATCAGATTCCAGTCCGACACTTCCAGAGTTCTTTGATCGCATCATTTGTTGATGGAAAGGCCCAATCCAAAGTCATTCTTTTTGTTACTGAGCAGGTTGAGCTCCAGATAGGAATTCTGCATATGAAGAAGATCGCCTTTTATATGCTGCCAAACCTGTCACATCCACTTCTCCAGAGCCTGCAGTGGCCCTGTATTTACGAGCCCAGCCTAGACTGGAAGTGCATTGTTGGGGACAGTCTTACCATGAAAGTATCTCATCCCTATATGTCCAGTTCGTTCATCGTTGCCACCATCTACTCTGCCGGGTTGGCAACGTGCTTACTGGACATATGTCTTCGATGACAAGGAAGAGAAGACATTACATCCTTATAGGAAATACGATTGTTCCATTGAACTGGTATCTTCACCTCTTCAAGCCTGTATTTACCCTCTGTTTCATTCTGAGACCCTAGCAATGTTCGATTATATATAGAAGAACGTGGCAAGGGGATGCAACCAGAAGTCTTCCTCATCGGTAGGAGTTGGTTTCTTCTTTGTCAAACAGAAAGATGGAACTCCCTGGCCTTGTATAGACTAGAGAGGTCTCAGGAAAAATATCTTTTGCCACTAATCACATAATTGTTTGATCATATTAGAGGTGCCAGGATCTTCACCAAGCTCGATCTGAGAAGACCATGCAACCTAATCCACATATGCCAAGGAGATGAGTTGAAAACTGCTTTTAACAACCAGGATATTCACTATGAGTACCGTGTTATGCCTTTTGAGCTCAGTTATGCCCCAGCAGTCTTTCAAGAGTTTATGAATGACATCTTCCAAGATCTCCTATACGTTTTCATGGTGGTTTATATTGAGGATATCCTGGTCTACTCTCTAGGTCAGCCTTCTCATAGGAGGAATGCTCACTTGGTCTTGCAAATACTTATGGAGAATTGCCTATATGCTAATTTTGAGAAGTGCATTTTTGAACAGTCCTCTCTGCCTTTCCTAGGATATGTCATCTGAGGTGCGAGTTAGAAGATGGATCACGAGAAGATGTCTTCCAAAGTGATGAGCGAACTTGGTTGGTGATACATGGATATCACTCAAGTATCTGGGTGCTTGGATATGCTAGTCACTCATTGAGCTTTTACTGGTACTCAGATTGATTTCTCAAATTCCCACCTAGCATATTTATTGCCTGTTACACAGCCAATATACACGCAGTGATTGCCTGACAGTAATTGTAATGTCGTAGCCATCCTGACAATGGCATTACTATGATTGGCTCATCATAGGACTGGCACTGCCATGCTTGGCACACTGACGCCATTGCACAGCTCAGAAACAGTTCTTATTGGAGGGAGATAGTAGTTGTCCAGTCTGGTGTGTACACATTTTCTTTAATCAGAGTCGTCTAGTGGTGATACTTGTGCTGATGCTAAACCACCATACTAAAAGTGCTTCTTATTGCTCATCTTGTGCTTTGCTGATTATATGCGAAGCATTCTACACTAGCCTAGGGATAGCTGAAGTAGGGAGAGTGGCTGAGTACAGCCTCTAGCCATAGCTAAGGACTTTGCAGTCCATTGCTAAATATATACAGTGGGGGAAATAAGTATTTGCTCCCTTGCTGATTTTGTAAGTTTGCCCACTGACAAAAGCATGAACAGTCTATAATTAATAGGGTTGGTTAATTTTTCTATTTTAGAGATAGAATATCAAAAATAACGACACAATGTTCTTCCACCTGTGCCAGTATTAGGGCACAACAAATAGCCGAGGAAACAGCAGTAATACTAATTATTGCCACTGTTACAACCTGATACACTTCAGCAAACACAGATGCACCGACTGAACAGCCAGGTTAAGTTGTACCTAGACGGTGTCTTTTCTCAGGATAGTATACAGTGGCAAGTTTGGGCATCCCTGGTCAAAATGACCAGTATTGTGATTAGTTAAGCAAGTTGAAGACTAAATATCTAAAGGGCCTAAAGTTAAAGATGACACATTTCTTTTATGTTTTAGGCAAAAAATTCATAATTTCATCTTTTACATTTTAAAAAATTGTAAAAAAGGAAAATGGGACAATGCAAATATTTAAGCGCCCTTTTAGGTTTGTGTGCTCATGTAACTTTGACCAAATTTTCAGACCTTAATTAACCTGTTAGGCCTCTTTCACACTTCAGTTGTTTGGCGTCAGTCTAAAACCGCCATTTTCATCAAATAACGGATCTGTCATTTTTTTCGACGGATCCATTATTTTCCCCATAGACTTGCATTAGCGACGGATTGTGACGGATGGTCATCCGTTCCATCCGCCATGCGACGGATCCGTCGAAATTAGGCGGACGTTGTCTAGACATTGACGGACTTTGTAACGTTTTTTGTCGCCGCCTAATTGGCGGTCCACGACGAATCCGTCGCGTCCATCATTTTATAGAATGGGCGCCTATGGGCAACGGATCCGTCGCGATCCGTCATTTGGCGGATCCGTCGCCCCAATCCGTTTTTTTCAACTGAGCATGCTCCAAAAAGTTGATACTTTTCCCAGACAACCCCAAAACTATATAAACAGGACAGGTGGGCCTCATTTCTCAATGTGCCATCAAGAGAGAACACAGAGCCTGCCAGCAAGAGAGATCCTGCCAGCAAGAGAGATCCTGCCAGCGAGAGAGATCCTGCCAGCAAGAGATCCTGCCAGCGAGAGATCCTGCCAGCGAGAGATCCTGCCAGCGAGAGATCCTACCAGCGAGAGATCCTGCCAGCTAGAGATCCTGCCAGTGAGACATACCCACTTGTTGTGAACTCTGTTTCTGGGCTCCCTCCTGTGGTCATGAGTGGTACTGTGTGAGTTCTCTCTTTGGGCTCCTCCTGGTGGCTCTTTTTGTTATTTTGCAGGTTTCTGGCAGGATCAGCTGTCTCGTCATCTGCTAGTTAGGTTTCCTATTTAATCCACCTGGTCCTTCATTCCTTGCCTGTTACCGTTGTATTCAGTGCTATTCTGATTGCTCCTGTCTACATCCGTTATCAGTCTCTCCAAGAGAAGCTAAGTTCTGTTTGCTTATTTTTTCTCATCTGTGTTTAAGATGTTTCCTAGTATATGATGAGTTTTTGTCCAGCTTGCTAATATGTGATTTCCCTGCTTGCTGGTGCTCTGGGGTGCTGAGTTGCTCCCCCCACATCGTTAGTTGGTGTGGGGGTTCTCGCATTCTCTGTGTGGATATTTTTGCATAGGGTTTTTTACTGACCGCACAGATCCCTTGCTATTTTCTGCTATCTAGCGTTAGCGGGCCTCATTTGCTTAACCTGTTTCATCTCTGCGTTTGTCTTTTCCTCTTAACTCACCATTATTATTTGTGGGGGGCATCTATATCTCTGGGGGATTTCTCTGAGGCAAGTGAGGTCTTTACTTTCTCTTTAGGGGTAGTCAGTTTCGCAGGCCGTGAAGAGACGTCTAGGATTTCAGGAAACGTTCCACGGCTGCCTATAGTGTGTGCGGTTAGGATCAGGTTTGCGGTTAGTCCAGTTACCACATCCCCAGAGCTCGTCCTATTATTTTCTACTTAGCTGGTTAGATTTGTGATCCTAAGCCACTAGGATCATAACAGTGCAACAGGCCAAAAGTGTTAAATGCATCGCAAAAGTGGGATAAGAGAAATCCTGAGTTCAATTTTTTTTTTCTGTCCTGCTTCTCTCCTCCCCTTAATCTCTGGGTGGCTTTGAGTTCTGCTGCAGACATGGATATTCAGAGTCTGACTTCTAGTGTGGATCATCTTGCTGCAAGGGTGCAAAGCATTCAGGATTTTGTTGTTCACAGTCCTATGTCTGAGCCAAAAGTACCTATTCCTGAGTTTTTTTCTGGAGATAGATCTAGGTTTCTGAATTTTACGAATAATTGTAAATTATTTCTTTCTTTGAGACCTCGTTCCTCTGGTGATTCCGCTCAGCAAGTTAGAATTGTTATCTCTCTGTTACGCGACGACCCTCAAGATTGGGCCTTCTCCCTGGCGCCAGGAGATCCTGCATTGCTGAATGTGGATGCGTTTTTTCTGGCGCTTGGATTGCTTTATGAGGAACCTAATCTGGAGAACCAGGCAGAAAAGGCCTTGCTGGCTCTCTCTCAGGGTCAGGATGAAGCTGAGGTGTATTGTCAAAAATTTCGGAAATGGTCGGTGCTTACTCAATGGAATGAGTGTGCCCTGGCTGCAAATTTCAGAGAAGGTCTTTCTGAAGCCATTAAGAATGTTATGGTGGGGTTCCCCACGCCTGCGAGTCTGAATGAGTCAATGGCTTTGGCCATTCAGATTGATCGGCATTTGCGGGAGCGCAAACCTGCGCACCATCTGGCGGTGTTTTCTGAACAGAAACCTGAGTCTATGCAATGTGATAGGATTCTGACCAGAATTGAACGGCAAAATCATAGACGTCAGAATGGGTTGTGCTTTTACTGTGGTGATTCAGCTCATGTTATCTCAGCATGCTCTAAGCGCACAAAAAACTTTGCTAGATCTGTCACCATTGGTACTGTACAGCCTAAATTCATTTTGTCTGTTACTTTGATTTGCTTTCTGTAATCCTACTCAGTTATGGCTTTTGTAGATTCAGTTGCCGCCCTGAATCTGATGGATTTGTCATTTGCCAAGCGCTGTGGTTTTATCCTTGAGCCATTACAGTTCCCTATTCCATTGAAGGGAATTGATGCTACACCATTGGCCAAGAATAAACCTCAATACTGGACTCAAGTGACCATGTGTATGACTCCTGCACATCAGGAGGTGATTCGCTTTCTTGTGTTATATAATTTGCATGACGTTGTCGTGTTGGGTCTGCCATGGTTGCAGGCTCATAATCCAGTCCTGGATTGGAAAGCTATGTCTGTGTTGAGTTGGGGTTGCCAGGGAATTCATGGCGATGCTCCCTTGGTATCAATTGCTTCCTCTATTCCTTCTGAAGTCCCTGAGTTTTTGTCGGACTACCAGGATGTATTTGATGAGCCCAAATCCAGTGCCCTACCTCCCCATAGGGATTGTGATTGTGCTATAAATTTGATTCCTGGTAGTAAGTTCCCTAAGGGACGACTGTTTAATTTGTCTGTACCAGAGCATGCCGCTATGCGGAGCTATGTAAAGGAGTCTTTGGAGAAGGGACATATTCACCCCTCCTCGTCCCCTCTTGGTGCGGGATTCTTTTTTGTGGCCAAGAAGGATGGTTCGTTGAGACCCTGTATAGATTATCGCCTTCTAAATAAAATCACGGTCAAATTCCAGTATCCCTTGCCATTGTTGTCTGATCTGTTTGCTCGGATTAGGGGGTCTAGTTGGTTCACCAAGATAGATCTTCGCGGTGCGTATAATCTTGTGCATATAAAACAGGGCGATGAATGGAAAACAGCATTTAATACGCCCGAAGGCCATTTTGAGTACTTGGTGATGCCTTTTGGACTTTCTAATGCCCCTTCTGTGTTTCAGTCCTTCATGCACGATATCTTCCGAGAATATCTGGATAAATTTATGATTGTGTATCTGGATGATATTTTGGTCTTTTCAGATGATTGGGAATCCCATGTGAAGCAGGTCAGGATGGTATTTCAGGTCCTGCGTGCCAATGCCTTGTTTGTGAAGGGTTCCAAATGTCTCTTCGGAGTCCAGAAAGTTTCCTTTTTGGGCTTTATTTTATCTCCTTCTTCTATTGAGATGGACCCAGTCAAGGTCCAGGCTATTCATGATTGGACTCAACCTACATCGGTTAAGAGTCTTCAGAAGTTCTTGGGTTTTGCTAATTTTTACCGTCGCTTCATTGCTAATTTTTCTGGTGTGGTTAAACCTTTGACGGATTTGACCAAGAAGGGTTCTGATGTGACTAACTGGTCTCCTGCGGCCGTTGAGGCCTTTCAGGAGCTGAAGCGCCGGTTTTCTTCGGCTCCAGTTTTATGTCAGCCAGATGTCTCTCTTCCCTTCCAGGTCGAGGTTGATGCTTCTGAAATTGGAGCAGGGGCTGTTTTGTCACAGAGAAGCTCTGATTGCTCTGTGATGAAGCCATGTGCCTTCTTTTCAAGAAAATTTTCGCCGGCTGAACGAAATTATGATGTTGGTAATCGGGAGTTGTTGGCAATGAAGTGGGCATTTGAGGAGTGGCGACACTGGCTAGAGGGAGCTAAGCATCGTGTGGTGGTCTTGACTGATCATAAAAATTTCATTTATCTTGAGTCGGCCAAGCGGTTGAATCCTAGACAGGCTCGTTGGTCGTTGTTTTTCTCACGTTTCGATTTTGTGGTCTCGTACCTTCCTGGTTCGAAGAACGTGAAGGCTGATGCTCTTTCTAGGAGTTTTGTGCCTGACTCCCCTGGAGTTTCTGAGCCGGTTGGTATCCTCAAAGAGGGGGTAATTTTGTCTGCCATTTCCCCAGATTTGCGACGGGTGTTACAGGAATTTCAGGCGGATAGACCTGACCGTTGTCCATCAAAGAGACTGTTTGTCCCAGATAGAAGGACCAGCAGAGTTATTTCCGAGGTCCATTCTTCAGTGTTGGCGGGTCATCATGGGATTTTTGGTACCAGAGATTTGGTGGCTAGATCCTTCTGGTGGCCTTCCTTGTCGCGGGATGTGCGTTCCTTTGTGCAGTCCTGTGGTATTTGTGCTCGGGCTAAGCCTTGCTGTTTTCGTGCCAGTGGTTTGCTTTTGCCTTTGCCGGTTCCTAAGAGGCCTTGGACGCATATTTCCATGGATTTTATTTCGGATCTTCCGGTCTCTCAGAGAATGTCTGTCATCTGGGTGGTTTGTGATCGTTTTTCTAAAATGGTCCATTTGGTGCCCTTGCCTAAGTTGCCTTCTTCCTCCGATTTGGTTCCGTTATTTTTTCAGAATGTGGTTCGTCTGCACGGCATCCCTGAAAACATTGTGTCTGACAGAGAATCCCAGTTTGTGTCCAGATTTTGGCGGTCCTTTTGTGCTAAGATGGGCATTGATTTGTCTTTTTCGTCGGCCTTCCATCCTCAGACGAATGGCCAAACCGAGCGAACTAACCAGACCTTGGAAACTTATTTGAGATGTTTTGTTTCTGCTGACCAGGATGATTGGGTGGCTTTTTTGCCATTGGCCGAGTTTGCCCTTAATAATCGGGCTAGTTCGGCTACTTTGGTTTCGCCTTTTTTTTGTAATTCTGGTTTTCATACTCGTTTTTCCTCAGGTCAGGTTGAGTCTTCTGACTGTCCTGGGGTGGATTCTGTGGTGGATAGGTTGCAGCAGATTTGGAACCATGTGGTGGACAATTTGATGTTGTCACAAGAGAAGGCTCAGCGCTTTGCTAACCGTCGTCGCTGTGTGGGTCCCTGACTTCGTGTGGGGGATTTGGTGTGGTTGTCTTCTCGTTATATTCCTATGAAGGTTTCTTCTCCTAAGTTTAAACCTCGTTTTATCGGTCCTTATAAAATTTTGGAAATCCTCAACCCTGTGTCATTTCGCTTGGACCTCCCAGCATCGTTTACCATCCATAATGTGTTCCATAGGTCTTTGTTGCGGAGGTATGTGATGCCTGTGGTTCCTTCTGTTGAGCCTCCTGCTCCGGTGCTGGTTGAGGGAGAATTGGAATACGTGGTGGAGAAGATCTTGGATTCTCGTATTTCAAGACGGAGGCTTCAGTATTTGGTTAAGTGGAAGGGCTATGGTCAGGAGGATAATTCCTGGGTTGTCGCCTCTGATGTTCATGCGGCCGATTTGGTTCGTGCCTTCCATGTGGCTCACCCTGATCGCCCTGGGGGTTCTGGTGAGGGTTCGGTGACCCCTCCTCAAGGGGGGGGGTACTGTTGTGAACTCTGTTTCCGGGCTCCCTCCTGTGGTCATGAGTGGTACTGTGTGAGTTCTCTCTTTGGGCTCCTCCTGGTGGCTCTTTTTGTTATTTTGCAGGTTTCTGGCAGGATCAGTTGTCTTGTCATCTGCTAGTTAGGTTTCCTATTTAATCCACCTGGTCCTTCATTTCTTGCCTGTTGCCGTTGTATTCAGTGCTATTCTGATTGCTCCTGTCTACATCCGTTATCAGTCTCTCCAAGAGAAGCTAAGTTCTGTTTGCTTATTTTTTCTCATCTGTGTTCAAGATGTTTCCTAGTATATGATGAGTTTTTGTCCAGCTTGCTAATATGTGATTTCCCTGCTTGCTGGTGCTCTGGGGTGCTGAGTTGCTCCCCCCACATCGTTAGTTGGTGTGGGGGTTCTCGCATTCTCTGCGTGGATATTTTTGCATAGGGTTTTTTACTGACCGCACAGATCCCTTGCTATTTTCTGCTATCTAGCGTTAGCGGGCCTCATTTGCTTAACCTGTTTCATCTCTGCGTTTGTCTTTTCCTCTTAACTCACCGTTATTATTTGTGGGGGGCATCTATATCTCTGGGGGATATCTCTGAGGCAAGTGAGGTCTTTACTTTCTCTTTAGGGGTAGTCAGTTTCTCAGGCCGTGAAGAGACGTCTAGGATTTCAGGAAACGTTCCACGGCTGCCTATAGTGTGTGCGGTTAGGATCAGGTTTGCGGTTCATCCAGTTACCACATCCCCAGAGCTCGTCCTATTATTTTCTACTTAGCTGGTTAGATTTGTGATCCTAAGCCACTAGGATCATAACACCAGCTAGCAAGAGAGACCCTGCCAGAGACTGCTATGTGAGTACTGCCATCCAGCGTGTGTGTGTATGCCTGCCTTGCATGTTTTTTATTTGTCATACTGTGCTGGTATTTTTAATGGCTGTGCTGTGATGTGTGTGTGTGTGTGTGTGTATGTATGCCATGTGATGTGTGCCAGACCGCTCAGCAAGTTAGGATTGTTATCTCTCTGTTACGCGGCGACCCTCAAGATTGGGCCTTCTCCCTGGCGCCAGGAGATCCTGCATTGCTGAATGTGGATGCGTTTTTTCTGGCGCTTGGATTGCTTTATGAGGAACCTAATCTGGAGAACCAGGCAGAAAAGGCCTTGCTGGCCTTCTCTCAGGGTCAGGATGAAGCTGAGGTGTATTGTCAAAAATTTCGGAAATGGTCGGTGCTTACTCAATGGAATGAGTGTGCCCTGGCTGCAAATTTCAGAGAAGGTCTTTCTGAAGCCATTAAGAATGTTATGGTGGGGTTCCCCACGCCTGCGAGTCTGAATGAGTCAATGGCTTTGGCCATTCAGATTGATCGGCATTTGCGGGAGCGCAAACCTGCGCACCATCTGGCGGTGTTTTCTGAACAGAAACCTGAGTCTATGCAATGTGATAGGATTCTGACCAGAATTGAACGGCAAAATCATAGACGTCAGAATGGGTTGTGCTTTTACTGTGGTGATTCAGCTCATGTTATCTCAGCATGCTCTAAGCGCACAAAAAACTTTGCTAGATCTGTCTCCATTGGTACTGTACAGCCTAAATTCATTTTGTCTGTTACTTTGATTTGCTCTCTGTCATCCTACTCAGTTATGGCTTTTGTAGATTCAGGTGCCGCCCTGAATCTGATGGATTTGTCATTTGCCAAGCGCTGTGGTTTTATCCTTGAGCCATTACAGTTCCCTATTCCATTGAAGGGAATTGATGCTACACCATTGGCCAAGAATAAACCTCAATACTGGACTCAAGTGACCATGTGTATGACTCCTGCACATCAGGAGGTGATTCGCTTTCTTGTGTTATATAATTTGCATGACGTTGTCGTGTTGGGTCTGCCATGGTTTGCAGGCTCATAATCCAGTCCTGGATTGGAAAGCTATGTCTGTGTTGAGTTGGGGTTGCCAGGGAATTCATGGCGATGCTCCCTTGGTATCAATTGCTTCCTCTATTCCTTCTGAAGTCCCTGAGTTTTTGTCAGACTACCAGGATGTATTTTATGAGCCCAAATCCAGTGCCCTACCTCCTCATAGGGATTGTGATTGTGCTATAAATTTGATTCCTGGTAGTAAGTTCCCTAAGGGACGACTGTTTAATTTGTCTGTACCAGAGCATGCCGCTATGCGGAGCTATGTAAAGGAGTCTTTGGAGAAGGGACATATTCACCCCTCCTCGTCCCCTCTTGGTGCGGGATTCTTTTTTGTGGCCAAGAAGGATGGTTCGTTGAGACCCTGTATAGATTATCGCCTTCTAAATAAAATCACGGTCAAATTCCAGTATCCCTTGCCATTGTTGTCTGATCTGTTTGCTCGGATTAGGGGGTCTAGTTGGTTCACCAAGATAGATCTTCGCGGTGCGTATAATCTTGTGCGTATAAAACAGGGCGATGAATGGAAAACAGCATTTAATACGCCCAAAGGCCATTTTGAGTACTTGGTGATGCCTTTTGGACTTTCTAATGCCCCTTCTGTGTTTCAGTCCTTCATGCACGATATCTTCCGAGAATATCTGGATAAATTTATGATTGTGTATCTGGATGATATTTTGGTCTTTTCAGATGATTGGGAATCCCATGTGAAGCAGGTCAGGATGGTATTTCAGGTCCTGCGTGCCAATGCCTTGTTTGTGAAGGGTTCCAAATGTCTCTTCGGAGTCCAGAAAGTTTCCTTTTTGGGCTTTATTTTATCTCCTTCTTCTATTGAGATGGACCCAGTCAAGGTCCAGGCTATTCATGATTGGACTCAACCTACATCGGTTAAGAGTCTTCAGAAGTTCTTGGGTTTTGCTAATTTTTACCGTCGCTTCATTGCTAATTTTTCTGGTGTGGTTAAACCTTTGACGGATTTGACCAAGAAGGGTTCTGATGTGACTAACTGGTCTCCTGCGGCCGTTGAGGCCTTTCAGGAGCTGAAGCGCCGGTTTTCTTCGGCTCCAGTTTTATGTCAGCCAGATGTCTCTCTTCCCTTCCAGGTCGAGGTTGATGCTTCTGAAATTGGAGCAGGGGCTGTTTTGTCACAGAGAAGCTCTGATTGCTCTGTGATGAAGCCATGTGCCTTCTTTTCAAGAAAATTTTCGCCGGCTGAACGAAATTATGATGTTGGTAATCGGGAGTTGTTGGCAATGAAGTGGGCATTTGAGGAGTGGCGACACTGGCTAGAGGGAGCTAAGCATCGTGTGGTGGTCTTGACTGATCATAAAAATTTCATTTATCTTGAGTCGGCCAAGCGGTTGAATCCTAGACAGGCTCGTTGGTCGTTGTTTTTCTCACGTTTCGATTTTGTGGTCTCGTACCTTCCTGGTTCGAAGAACGTGAAGGCTGATGCTCTTTCTAGGAGTTTTGTGCCTGACTCCCCTGGAGTTTCTGAGCCGGTTGGTATCCTCAAAGAGGGGGTAATTTTGTCTGCCATTTCCCCAAATTTGCGACGGGTGTTACAGGAATTTCAGGCGGATAGACCTGACCGTTGTCCATCAGAGAGACTGTTTGTCCCAGATAGAAGGACCAGCAGAGTTATTTCCGAGGTCCATTCTTCAGTGTTGGCGGGTCATCATGGGATTTTTGGTACCAGAGATTTGGTGGCTAGATCCTTCTGGTGGCCTTCCTTGTCGCGGGATGTGCGTTCCTTTGTGCAGTCCTGTGGTATTTGTGCTCGGGCTAAGCCTTGCTGTTTTCATGCCAGTGGTTTGCTTTTGCCTTTGCCGGTTCCTAAGAGGCCTTGGACGCATATTTCCATGGATTTTATTTCGGATCTTCCGGTCTCTCAGAGAATGTCTGTCATCTGGGTGGTTTGTGATCGTTTTTCTAAGATTGTCCATTTGGTGCCCTTGCCTAAGTTGCCTTCTTCCTCTGATTTGGTTCCGTTATTTTTTCAGAATGTGGTTCGTCTGCACGGCATCCCTGAAAACATTGTGTTTGACAGAGGATCCCAGTTTGTGTCCTGATTTTGGCGGTCCTTTTGTGCTAAGATGGGCATTGATTTGTCTTTTTCGTCGGCCTTCCATCCTCAGACGAATGGCCAAACCGAGCGAACTAACCAGACCTTGGAAACTTATTTGAGATGTTTTGTTTCTGCCGACCAGGATGATTGGGTGGCTTTTTTGCCATTGGCCGAGTTTGCCCTTAATAATCGGGCTAGTTCGGCTACTTTGGTTTCGCCTTTTTTTTGTAATTCTGGTTTTCATACTCATTTTTCCTCGGGTCAGGTTGAGTCTTCTGACTGTCCTGGGGTGGATTCTGTGGTGGATAGGTTGCAGCAGATTTGGAACCATGTGGTGGACAATTTGATGTTGTCACAAGAGAAGGCTCAGCGCTTTGCTAACCGTCGTCGCTGTGTGGGTCCCTGACTTCGTGTGGGGGATTTGGTGTGGTTGTCTTCTCGTTATGTTCCTATGAAGGTTTCTTCTCCTAAGTTTAAACCTCGTTTTATCGGTCCTTATAAAATTTTGGAAATCCTCAACCCTGTGTCATTTCGCTTGGACCTCCCGGCATCGTTTACCATCCATAATGTGTTCCATAGGTCTTTGTTGCGGAGGTATGTGATGCCTGTGGTTCCTTCTGTTGAGCCTCCTGCTCCGGTGCTGGTTGAGGGAGAATTGGAATACGTGGTGGAGAAGATCTTGGATTCTCGTATTTCAAGACGGAGGCTTCAGTATTTGGTTAAGTGGAAGGGCTATGGTCAGGAGGATAATTCCTGGGTTGTCGCCTCTGATGTTCATGCGGCCGATTTGGTTCGTGCCTTCCATGTGGCTCACCCTGATCACCCTGGGGGTTCTGGTGAGGGTTCGGTGACCCCCTCCTCAAGGGGGGGTACTGTTGTGAACTCTGTTTCCGGGCTCCCTCCTGTGGTCATGAGTGGTACTGTGTGAGTTCTCTCTTTGGGCTCCTCCTGGTGGCTCTTTTTGTTATTTTGCAGGTTTCTGGCAGGATCAGCTGTCTTGTCATCTGCTAGTTAGGTTTCCTATTTAATCCACCTGGTCCTTCATTCCTTGCCTGTTGCCGTTGTATTCAGTGCTATTCTGATTGCTCCTGTCTACATTCGTTATCAGTCTCTCCAAGAGAAGCTAAGTTCTGTTTGCTTATTTTTGCTCATCTGTGTTCAAGATGTTTCCTAGTATATGATGAGTTTTTGTCCAGCTTGCTAATATGTGATTTCCCTGCTTGCTGGTGCTCTGGGGTGCTGAGTTGCTCCCCCCACATCGTTAGTTGGTGTGGGGGTTCTCGCATTCTCTGCGTGGATATTTTTGCATAGGGTTTTTTACTGACCGCACAGATCCCTTGCCATTTTCTGCTATCTAGCGTTAGCGGGCCTCATTTGCTTAACCTGTTTCATCTCTGCGTTTGTCTTTTCCTCTTAACTCACTGTTATTATTTGTGGGGGGCATCTATATCTCTGGGGGATTTCTCTGAGGCAAGTGAGGTCTTTACTTTCTCTTTAGGGGTAGTCAGTTTCTCAGGCCGTGAAGAGACATCTAGGATTTCAGGAAACGTTCCACGGCTGCCTATAGTGTGTGCGGTTAGGATCAGGTTTGCGGTTAGTCCAGTTACCACATCCCCAGAGCTCGTCCTATTATTTTCTACTTAGCTGGTTAGATTTGTGATCCTAAGCCACTAGGATCATAACACCAGCTAGCAAGAGAGACCCTGCCAGAGACTGCTATGTGAGTACTGCCATCCAGCGTGTGTGTGTATGCCTGCCTTGCATGTTTTTTATTTGTCATACTGTGCTGGTATTTTTAATGGCTGTGCTGTGACTTGTGTGTGTGTGTGTGTGTATGTATGCCATGTGATGTGTGCCAGACCGCCTGCCTGCCTTCTTTTTTATTTTTCATACTGTGCTGGTATTTTTAATGGCTGTGATGTGTGTGTGTGTGTGTGTGTGTGTGTGTGTGTGTGTGTGTTTCTAAATGCTGTGTGATGTGTTCTGAATTTTTTGGTGATTTTTCATACATTAACATACTGTACTGGTGTTTCAAATAAAGAGCAGTGTAGCTCCTACTTTCCAACCCAAAAAAAAATATATATTTGAATAAAAATTACACAAAACTGTCCGTAGTATGATTTCAAGACAAATTTAAAACTGGTCTACATTCAATAAAGGTTATCTGGTTATAACTAGGGTAACCATAATTATCATTTTTGGGTATTGGTATTTTAACTTTGAATGAGGAAATTTTTTTTATAAGGTTGAAACTGTCTCTGGATGAGGGGGTGGGTAGGTTTACCAACATGCGCATGGCGCATATCAAGATTGAAGTAGTTTTGGTGTTGCTTTCATGGAATTTTGGGGGGAAACAGGAGGTGGAGGGTTTTGCAGCTTGTACATCAAGCATATCAAGTTAACATTTTTTTTTATTTTATTTTATTTTTAGGTGTGGTTAAAAAGTTTTTTAGGGGGGGGGGAAATGTAATTTGGCATACCAATACATAGTATAGTAGCTTAGAACTGTCTTTATACTTGCAGATTCTAGGGACCAAGGAACTAGGAACCAAGACGACGCAGGCAGACCCCCCAAAGTTTTGAAAACATGTAAGTATAAAGTCCCGAAAAGCTGCGTCTATCCTTCTGTATAGTAGCTTACAACTCTCTTTATACTTGCAGATTCTAGGGACCAAGACAGACGCAGGCAGAATAACAATGTCTTCATCTGAGAGCCCCCCCTCACATCGTCAGCTACCTGAGGTTTTTTTTTTTTTCTTCATAAATTTTTTTGGGGTACATCTCTGGTAATGTTTTTGAGCCCTATATGTATTTATTCTGTTTTCACAGGAAGAAGAAGGAGGAGCAGCAGCAGAGGAGCTTCATGAAGGAGACGGGCAGGGTGGAGAAATGAGAGGAGCGGGAGCGCATAGTGTAAGTTTTGCAGAGACAGATCCTCACATAAAACACACTACACTCAACACAAACATTCAGCACAGTACACACACAGTACATATGCCTCCATCCAAGCACATAATTTATTTATTATTTTTTATTAGTCTTCACAATCTGGGGCTCGATGTAGAGTTCCTCAGAGCACCTACCATAGTCGTCGGAATGCTAGGCGCGGCAGTCACCGCAGAGTAAGTTCCTTTTTTGGTTTGGTGTTTAGCAAACTGTAAAATTCATGTGTTATAATCTTTCCCTTTTTATTCTTTTTTTTTTTGTTAAAAGGCTTCACAGCGTGCTCCCGAACAGGATGAGGAAGAGGAGGAGGGCATAGATGTGGAAACCCTCATCCAAGCGGTCCAAAGTCGGGAGCCGCTATGGAAGATGTCGGACCGCCGCCATGCTGACCAGTACGTCACCCGACGGCTATGGGAGTAAGTGTGCAATGCTGTTATTGATAACTGGGAGGAACTCGATGCTGGGGCCCAGGATCTAGCACGTAAGTATTCACAGTTCATTAACGTGTGTTAGCATGATTTAATGTGTTGTATAGTAACCAATTTTTGCTTTCTCTTTCCAGGTAACAGGGTTATCGTGCGGTGGCGGTCACTGAGGGATCGCTTCAAGAGGGAGTTCAACAAGGAGATGCAGGCCCCGAGTGGATCTAGAGGACGCAGGAGCAGGTATAAATATTTTATATTTATTATATTAGGTATAAACATTCCAGAGCCCTGTCGTTCCTCCGGTCGACGCTGCTGAGCAGAAGGTAAATATTCAACACCACAAGTTTTCAGTCAAACTGTTAAAATGTGTAACCTTCTATTTTTTTTTGACAGCAAGGGCAATTGTAATATCAAGATACTAATTTTTTCTTTTGTTTCTTCTTTAACAGTACTGTCTGCAGCACTCGGGAGCCTGCATCAGAGTTGCACCCCTCTGGAGCGATCCCTCAGGGGTCCGCCACCGGGGACCACGTCGACCCTTCTGTGTCTGTACCTTCCCTTTTGTGTGATCCCTCGGCCCAATCCACCAGCGCTGGAGCAGCAGGGTGGACTTCGTCACTTGAAGCTGCAGGTGATGAGATGGAGTTCCCTTTACCCCACCCCTCTGACACTGCCGCAACATCTAGACCACCTTTGGGGTCAGGACGGCAGCGCCAGAGAGGTCAGGAAAGGAGCTATGCACCTGAATTTTTGCATTTGAATGCAGCCTTCCAGAATGCCATCAAGCTTTTGGGTGAGCAAACGTCTGCTGGTTACAATATGCTTTACAAAAGCATATTGGAACTCAGCAGTCGTCTGGATAGGATGCAGTCAGATGCAAACCAGTCACCAAGACACTGCTTTTTTCAGTCAGTCCTCAGGCACATGAAGAATCTAACTCCTGACCTGCAGATGCATGTGATGCAAGGCTGCCACACTGCTCTAGTGCAGGCGATGTCCCAAGCCCCTCCACCCACCCTTCATGTTTCAACACCTTTCCCCTCTCAAGTCGCCATCTATCCTCCCGTCCGTCCTCCTCCCGTCCATCCTCCTCCCGTCCATTCTCCTCCCGTCCATCCTCCTTCTACTCCTTCGCCATACCTTTCTTCCCCCCTCAGTATTTCCCAGTTCCTACCTTCCCCTTTCCATTCTTCCCCTTTAACTTCACCGTTCCCAATCCCACCAACACCTTCACCATACCTCCCACAAACCACATCTGTACCTCAACTCCCTGCCCAACCTCATGTTTTCACCACCCATTCCACTTCTGTTCCTCCCCGTGATGTCCTGTCCACCCCTATCGACGTGGCCCGCCCTGTCAGCCCCTCCGCTACTATCTCCACCCCAAATTATGAGAACCTTTAAAAACTTTATGTAAATAAATAAAACTTTTTTGTGGTTTAAAAACAATTTTATTGTCTCTCTTTTTTTTAAAAAAAAAAAACTGTATTAAAACCACCAAGGTTATGGTAATAGTAAACATTACAAAATGTTTAAAGGGTACCGGTACAAAACATACAAAAAACTGCAAGGTTAACCAAACAAAAAAATGGTATTTTTACAAGTTTGAAAAAAAATTTTTTTACACCATTTCATACTGCCAGTCAACTGATCCTGCAGGAGACATGAAGTAGTCTGCAAACTTTTCCCGCATTCTGGAGACTGCTACTGGACTGCGAAAAGTTGTGTTGTCGTAATCCCGCAAGTTGCTTTCTGACACATTATCCTCCAGGGAAACATGTTCTTTTGATAAAACAAAATTGTGAAGTACCACGCAAGCCTTCACAACATCATCAACTGTTTCAGTCTGCACACACACACATTATTAAAAAGGATTTTAATGAAATAAACACAGCGGTTGTTGTAATAATTTATTGTTCTCTCAAATCCATTTGCAGTCCCTCGCTTGGCAACATAATAAACGCACAAGATACATACCTTCTGATGTACTGTCAGGTCCAACGATGTAATCCATCTGAAGGGGTTAACTAATATTACAAGCAGGAGCCCTGCTATAATGCAGCTGTGCTCCGTGCTTGTAATTCCCCTGCAAATGAATGAAATGTAGGTCATTGACCTACATTTCATTCATTCGCGGTGAGGCGCCCTCTGGTGGATGTTCTCATGAACTGCAGCCTGGGAACTTTTTCCCACGCTCCAGGTCATATGAGGACATCCACCAGGGGGCGCATCACCGCGAATGAATGAAATGTAGGTCAATGACCTACATTTCATTCATTCGCAGGGGAATTACAAGCACGGAGCACAGCTGCATTATAGCAGGGCTCCTGCTTGTAATATTAGTTAACCCCTTCAGATGGATTACATCGTTGGACCTGACAGTACATCAGAAGGTATGTATCTTGTGCGTTTATTATGTTGCCAAGCGAGGGACTGCAAATGGATTTGAGAGAACAATAAATTATTACAACAACCACTGTGTTTATTTCATTAAACTACTTTTAAATCATGTGTGTGTGTGTTTTTTAACCCTTTCCTACAATTGGATTAATAATGGATAGGTGTCATAATTGACGCCTCTCCATCATTAATCTGGCTTAATGTCACCTTACAATAGCAAGGTGGCATTAACCCTTCATTACCCCATATCCCACCGCTACAGGGAGTGGGAAGAGAGTGGCCAAGTGCCAGAATAGGCGCATCTTCCAGATGTGCCTTTTCTGGGGTGGCTGGGGGCAGATGTTTTTAGCCACGGGGGGGCCAATAACCATGGACCCTCTCCTGGCTATTAATATCTGCCCTCAGTCACTGGCTTTACCGCTCTGGCGGAGAAAATTGCGCGGGAGCCCACGCCAATTTTTTCCGCCATTTAACCCTTTATTTAAGCAGCTACAGCGCTAAAATTTTGCACATACACACTACTAACATTAGTAGTGTGGAATATGCAAAAAAAAGGGGGATATGAGATGGTTTACTGTATGTAAACCATGTCTCATATCCTGTCGGGTTTGTGCAGGAGAAATGAAAAGCCGGCAATTGAATTACCGACTTTTCACTAACACCGCTGCGTATTTCTCGCAAGTCACACTGCTGGTCCGTGTGGAATCCGTATTTTTCTCGCCCCCATAGACTTTCATTGGCGATTTTTTTGCTCAGTACGCTGACAAACGCAGCATGCTGCGATTTTGTACGGCCGTAGAAAGCCGTATAATACTGAACCGTAATATACGGCTAATAGGAGCAGCCCCATTGAGAATAATTGTGCCGTATGTTATGCGAGTTTTACGGACGTAGTTTCTGCGCTCTTACGTCCGTAAAACTCGCCAGTGTGACGCCGGCCTAAGTCTGATGAATGAGAATCGTTTAAAAAAAAAAAATGAAACTTACCGAATAGTCACCATGAGACGATCTGCTGGTGATATGGAGAAGCGCATCTGGGTGTCTCGTCTCCGTATAGAATCTTCCACATGGCCCAATAAAATTTCAAAATTTTCGGCTTTCATCCTCACATAGTTAAAGAACTTCTGAGGGTTTTCCCTCAATTCAATGTAAAGTGTGGAATAAACACCACGGGTCATGCGTTGGGCTGTGATGGGATGGATCCACAGCCTTCCCTTCCGCCGCTGCTTCAGGATGCGCAGTTTTTCCTCCTCCTTGTCCCGAACGATGACTGCCAACCGATTTGCCTCAAAAGTAAAGTCCGCACATATCTTCGCTATGTTTGCCAGCACCCCTTCCATCTTTGCCACTTTCTGTACAACCTTTCAAAGATGTGATGTAAATACACAGTATATATAGTTTTCCAGTAGTTTCCAGTAGCCAATCACATTGAGATCCTCCTCCTTTAAAAAAACGGATCCGTCAAAAAACGGTTCCAACGGATGTAAAAACGGACACGACGGTTTCGACGGATCCGTTTTTGTGACGGATCAGTATAACTGATCCGTCAAAAAAACGGATCCGTCAGAACCGTTTTTTCAACAATTGTGACGGATCCGTCGATCCGTCACGATGTCGGACATGACTGATGCCAAACAACTGAAGTGTGAAAGAGGCCGTAGGGTTATGACTTGTTCACTATTATCATTAGGAAAAATCAGGTGATGCAAATTTTCCAGCTTTATAAAAACCCAGCCTCCTCTAACCTTGTGCCTAAAAACAACAGCAATGGTTTCTTCTATGCAGCTGCCTAGCACTCTGAAAATGAAACTAGTGGAGGCCCACAAAGAAGGAGAAGTCAATGAGAAGATAGGAAAATGTTTTCAAGTTGCCCTTTCCTCAGTTCAAAATGTATTAAGCAATGGCAGGAACAGTAGAGGTCAAGATAAAGTCTGGAAGAATAAGCAAAATTTCAGTGAGAGCTGCTCAAAAGATTGCTATAGGCGGATCCCTGAATGTTTGGGTTCAGCAGGTTCGGCCGAACAATTAAAAAAAAGTGCATGGCAGCACGGCAAACACTGCTTCTGATCGGAGGTCAAATCATTACTGCCGGTCAGACAACTGCAGCTCCCATGCTGTCAAATGACAGCGTGAGCCTGCAACTGTGATCAGAGGTAAAAAGAATACTTACGGTCACTGGCGTTGCCTGATGGAACGACTGCTCCCACCAGCCTACTCCTGCTGCCGCTAATAACAGTGAGAGCAGGCGGCGGCTGATGGGAGTATTCATCAGCCTGTGCCTGCACTCTAAATAAATAACTAAAATTGAAAAAAGGCATGGTTTCCTCTGCATTTTTGGTAACTATGTATTCACAATTAACTGCCCAAAGTATTGTTTCCCATCACATTGTGGGTTATGTACTATTATATTTAACAACTTATCACTAATGGTGATCAATTGACGGTAAGAAAAAGATCCCCAAATAGTACTTTATAAAATTTTTACTTTTATTACTGAACCTTATAAAAACAAAAAATAACATTAAAAACAAAGAAGAAGCAGTGCAAAATGTGCGTCGGGGCAGAGGGACGCCGAGAGGATTTCACGTGGCTGCATATCAGGTAGTTTAACAGCTTCATTATTATCACAGTTTGAGCTCAACAGTGCACTACTTAATACAAACTGTTTTAGGGGGAAGAACTCATAGTTGTTTGTCACTGTAGAAGTACCAAGGAGGTTCACATGTGGCATTTACCATTACCCCATGCTAATGAGAGACTTATAGCACAAACATTAGTGATATATTTACTATAGCTCAGACAGCCTTAGTTTGGAATACCCTATGGAAATGAAGTCCCTCATCATAGGACCTAGTACCTGTTTTTAATGTTATTTTCTGTTTTTATAAGGTTCATTAATAAAAGTAAAAATTTTATAAAGTACTGTTTGGGGATCTTGTTCTTACCGTCAATTGATCACCATTAGTGATACATTTTTGATAACTAGCAAGACAAAACTGACAGCTGGGGGCTGGTTATCAAGACTAGAGAGGTCCCAACGCCAAATTTATTTAATTATTTAAATGAATAGTTAAAAAAAACGGCGTGGGGTCCCCCATTTTTGACAACCAGCCAAGTTAAATCAGACAGCTGGTGGCTGTATTCTGAGGCTGTAAGAGGCAATGGATTTTGCCCCCCAGCCTAAAAATAGCAGCCCGCAGCAGCCCAGAAAAGGCGCATCTATTAGAAGCACCAATTGTGGCCACTAGTCCTGTAGTGGTAGCAAGTGGGGTTCATATTTGTGGCGTTGATGTCACGTTTGTATTGTCCGGTGACATTAAGCTCACTGATTAGTAATGGAGATGCATCTATAAAACATCTATACATTACTAATCCTATAGTTGTATTGTAAAGAAATACACATCCAGAATAAAGTCCTTTATTTCAAATAAACACACTTTAACTTTTTTATTTAAAAATAACAAACAGTTATACTCACCTAACGCCTATTCCATTGAAGCCCTTGTCTTCCCTATTAAAACAAAAAGAAAAAAACAACCATATCCCTCACCTGTTCAATGTTCTGTCCCATTTTTCAAGGAAGAATGTATGAAAATCCCTCAAACAAGAATTTAAAGACTCTAGACAAAATGCGTTTGAAATGTGATACTTTGAAAAGGGGTGTTACTAGGTACTAACCATGCAGGGTGCCCAAACTTTAAATTTGAAAATGTAATACATGAAAATATATATAATTTTTTTTTGCCTAATATCTAAAAAAAGTGTCATCTTTAACTATAGACCTTTTAGGGATCATTTTATCTTCAACTTGCTTAACTGTTCACAATAACAGTAATTTTAATCAGGGGTGCCCAAACTTTAACATGTCACTGTACCCCAATCCCATAATTTTCTGGGTGAACAAATTGGATCAGTGACAAGAACTGGCCCATTTTACAGTAGTAAAAAACACTACACTGGTAGTGTTGTTGTGTCTACCCTCCGGTGTCATGTCAGAGAGAGTATTCATTGCTGCCGGTAGATTTGTCACACCAAAGTGGACCAGGATATCTATTGCATGTGTGGAAAACCTAGCATTTGTCAGAACATGCACAGACAGCTGATGCCAATAATTAAATCAGCCTTACTATCTGTCTGCCTGCTTAACTGTCCATTGACTGTCGTCTACTTTGTTTTTTCTGCTGCTAGTGCCGATGGACATTTACTCCCTGCCCATCATGTTATCTATACTGTAGCGTTGTTGTTGCTGAGGCTGCTGTTGCTGGCCATAAAATGCCAAGCATCTGCTTGTTTGCCCCGTTCTAATGTACTATTGTGCTGCTCCTGACGTAGCCACATCACAGCCATGCCAGCTATATACTCTTGGCTGCCAACTGTTTCATAGTGATAGATTGTATTGGTGCCACCAGGGCCTTGAACTGCCAAGCATCTGTTTGGCTAGCCTGTTCTACCATGCAGCTCTTGGCCCAACCACTACACAGGCACTGCACAGCCACACCTGCCACACACCAAGTGGCTGCCCACTGTTTTTTATAATACTAGACTTCACTGCTTCTTCTGGGGCTGCTGTTGCTGGTCCTTTGCTGCCCAGCATCTTCTTGCCTTCCCCCTAACTCTCTACCATATAGTTCCTGCCACAGCCACTGCATAGCTATGCCGATCACACATCTCCTTGCTGCTCACTGTGGTTAATAGTGATAGACCGTTCTACTAATTCTAGGAAACATACTTTTATGTTTGTGCATACTCAAGAAACAGATAAAAATCAGAGTTGAAAATGTCTGCATTTTAAATAAATAAATATATATATATATATATATATATATATATATATATATATAAATCTATGTGGATATTTATCTTTAAGAAATAAAGAAGTTAACATTTTTTAAGAAGCTATGGATGATGGGTATACCACTTTAATGGGAACCTGTCATAAGTGTTTTATACCTCCAACTAATGACATATACATGAAGACACATTCTGACTGGTTCCTTGTTTGTAGAACTCTATTTATGAGAAATCCAGGGTTGAAATCATATGCAAATGAGCCGTCAGTGTGTTGAGGTGGGAAAATGCAATTACAGCTCTCCTGCCCTCCTTATTCCCTTTGCACTGCCTGCCTCCTAAGTTGGGCTAAGAGTTCGCTCTCGCTTCAGAAACTTGTCTCCCCTGACCTGCAGGTGGGGAACATAGAGAGGAGGGTTCCCTGAAAAATCCCCACAGGAAAATTGCCCACAGGAAAAATGCCCACACAGAAAATTGCCAACACAGAAAATTACCTGCACAGAAAATTGCCCACAGGAAAAATGCCCACAAGAAAATTGCCCACATGGAAAATGCTCACATGGATAATTGCCCACAGGAAAATCGCCCACAGGAAAAATGCCCACAGGAAAATTGCAAACATGGAAAATTGCCCACACAGAAAATTGCCAATCGCAGCCAATCGCAGCATCACAAAGTTCAAACAGTCTATTCAGTAGGACTATCAGCCCTGTATCCACCAGACTTCTGCACAACACAACTGATGGTCCCAACCCCATTTATAAGGCAAGAAATCCCACTTATTAAACCTGACAGGGCACACCTGTGAAGTGAAAACCATTTCCGGTGACTACCTCTTGAAGCTCATCAAGAGAATGCCAAGAGTGTGCAAAACAGTCATCAAAGCAAAAGGTGGCTACTTTGAAGAACCTAGAATATAAGACATTTTCAGTTGTTTCACCCATTTTTGTTAAGTATATAATTCCACATGTGTTAATTCATAGTTTTGATGCCTTCAGTGTGAATGTACAATTTTCATAGTCATGAAAATACAGAAACATCTGTAAATGAGAAGGTGTGTCCAAACTTTTGGTCTGTACTGTATTTCTTAACATGCTGTTGAACATCACTAGATGCTAAATATCACCAGATGTTGATAACAACCCATCTAATCCACACAAGCAAAGAAATCAAACCATAGAAGTTTATGAATTACATTATGTCAAATAATGAGAAATGACACAGGGAAAAGTATTGAACACATGAAGAAAGAAAGGTGTAAAGATCCATAGAATGTCATGACACCAGCTGAAAACTATAAGTAATTAGAAAGCAATCTTGCCACTTAGTGAAAAATAATATTAGCTGGTTCAACTGATAGCCTATAAAAAGGTGTCTCATTAGCAAGGTGCCACACAAGAAACCTCTAAGGATTTCAAAAACCAGCGAGCTGTCTTAAGACCTTTATATCCTTATTATAGAAGAATTTCTAAACTACTAAAGATTCCAGTGAGCACTGTTGAGGGCCATAATCCAGAAGTGGATAGAATATAATTTCACCATAAACCGGCCACGGCCGTGTGCTCCATGCAAGATTTCAGACAAAGGAGTGAAAAGAATTATCAGAAGAGTTGTCCAAGAGCCAAGGACCTCCTGTGGAGAGGATATGCAGAATGACCTGGAATCAACAGGTCCAATTGTTTCAAAGAAAACTATAGACAATTGTTTTAACCTCCATGGCCTATATGCACACTCCTTTCCTGAATGAAAAGCATGTTCTAACATGTTTAAAGTTTGCTAAACAACATTTAGACCAGCCTGTGAAATGCTGGGAGAATATTGTCTGGTCAGATGAAACCAAAATTTGACTCTATGGATGCCTTAATGACACTATGTTTGGAAGCTAAAAGGCACTGCATATCACCCCAAAAACAACATGCAAAAAGTGAACTTTGGAGGTATAAATATCATCGTGTGGGGCTGTTTTTCAGCATACAGCACTGGCAAACTTCATATATTTGCAAGAAGGATGAATGGACAATTGTACCGAGACAAACTTGATAAAAATCTGCTGCTGTCTACCAAGATGATGAAGATGAAATGAGGGTGGACATTTCAGCAAGGCAATGATCCCAAACACACAGCCAAGGAAACTCTCAATTGGTTTCAGAGAAAGAAAACAAAGCTGATAGTATGGTCCAGCCAATTACCTGATCTGAATTCAATAGAAAATTTATGTAAAGAACTAAAGCTCAGAGTTCATGGAAGGAGAACACAGAATCTTCAGGATTTGAAATGTGTTTGTGTAGAAGAATGGGCAAAAATCACATCAGAGCAATGCATGCAACTAGTTTCTCCATACAGGAGACATCTTGAAGCTGTCATCAGTGACAAAGGCTTTTGCACAAAGTTTTAAATACATTTCAGTTATCGTGTTCAATACTTTTCCCCTGTGTCATTTCTTATTATTACACATAACTTCATTTACAGGTCCTTCTCAAAAAATTAGCATATAGTGTTAAATTTCATTATTTACCATAATGTAATGATTACAATTAAACTTTCATATATTATAGATTCATTATCCACCAACTGAAATTTGTCAGGTCTTTTATTGTTTTAATACTGATGATTTTGGCCTACAACTCCTGATAACCCAAAAAACCTGTCTCAATAAATTAGCATATTTCAACCTTCCAATCAAATAAAAGTGTTTTTTAATAACAAACAAAAAAACCATCAAATAATAATGTTCAGTTATGTACTCAATACTTGGTCGGGAATCCTTTGGCAGAAAGGACTGCTTCAATGCGGCGTGGCATGGAGGCAATCAGCCTGTGACACTGCTGAGATGTTATGGAGGCCCAGGATGCTTCAATAGCGGCCTTAAGCTCATCCAGAGTGTTGGGTCTTGCGTCTCTCAACTTTCTCTTCACAATATCCCACAGATTCTCTATGGGGTTCAGGTCAGGAGAGTTGGCAGGCCAATTGAGCACAGTAATACCATGGTCAGTAAACCATTTACCAGTGGTTTTGGCACTGTGAGCAGGTGCCAGGAAGCATGAAGTGCTCCAAAATCTCCTGATAGCTAGCTGCATTGACCCTGCCCTTGATGAAACACAGTGGACCAACACCAGCAGCTGACATGGCACCCCACACCATCACTGACTGGGTACTTGACACTGGACTTCAGGCATTTTGGCATTTCCTTCTCCCCAGTCTTCCTCCAGACTCTGGCACCTTGATTTCCGAATGACATGCAAAATTTGCTTTCAGCAGAAAAAAGCACTTGGGACCACTTAGCAACAGTCCAGTGCTGCTTCTCTGTAGCCCAGGTCAGGCGCTTCTGCCGCTGTTTATGGTTCAAAAGTGGCTTTACCTGGGGAATGCGGCACCTGTAGCCCATTTCCTGCACACGCCTGTGCACGGTGGCTCTGGATGTTTTCACACCAGACTCAGTCCACTGCTTCCTCAGGTTCCCCAAGGTCTGGAATCGGTCCTTCTCCACAATCTTCCTCAGGGTCCGGTCACCTCTTCTCGTTGTACAGCGTTTTCTGCCACATTGTTTCCTTCCAACAGACTTACCATTGAGGTGCCTTGATACAGCACTCTGGGAACAGCCTATTTGTTGAGAAATTTCTTTCTGGGTCTTACCCTCTTGCTTGAGGGTGTCAATGATGGCCTTCTTGACATCTGTCAGGTCGCTAGTCTTACCCATGATGGGGGTTTTGAGTAATGAACCAGGCAGGGAGTTTTTAAAAGCCTCAGGTACCTTTTGCATGTGTTTAGAGTTAATTAGTTGATTCAGAAGATTAGGGTAATAGGTCATTTAGAGAACCTTTTCTTGATATGCTAATTTATTGAGACAGGTTTTTTGGGTTATCAGGAGTTGTAGGCCAAAATCATCAGTATTAAAACAATAAAAGACCTGACAAATTTCAGTTGGTGGATAATGAATCTATAATATATGAAAGTTTAATTGTAATCATTACATTATGGTAAATAATGAAATTTAACACTATATGCTAATTTTTTGAGAAGGACCTGTATAGACATCCATGGTTTGATTTCTCTGCCTGCATGGATTGGATGGGTTGTGTTACGGATATCTGGTGATATTTTCATGTGAAGAGCACCTTTAAAATATATTTACTTAGAAAATTGGTGACATTTTTAATATACACACGTGGTCAAAATTGTTGATACCCCTCATTTAATGACAGAGAAACTCACAATGGTCACAGAAATAGCTTGAAACTGACAAACGTAATAATAAATAGAAGTTCTATGAAAATGAACAAATCAAAGTCAGACATTGCTTTTCAACCACGCTTCCAAAGAATTAAAAAAAATAAAACTCATGAAAATAAGCCTGGACAGAAATGATGGTACCCTTAACTTAATATTTTATTGTACAACCTTTTGAGGCAATCACTGCAATCAAACAATTCCTGTAACTGTCAATGAGGGCAGCATGGTGGCTCAGCACTGCAGCCTTGCGACGCTGGAGTCCGGGGTTCTAATCCCACCAAGGACAACATCTGCATGGAGTTTGTATGTTCTCCCCGTGTTTGCGTGGGTTTCCTCTGGGTTCTCCGGTTTCCTCCCACATTCCAAAGACATACTGATAATGGGGAATTTAGATTGTGAGCCCCATCAGGGACAGCAATGATGTGTGCAAACTGTAAATGCTGCAGAATATGCTAGAGCTATATAAAAATAAATATTATTATTATTTATTTTATTATGAGACTTCTGCACCTCTCTACAGGTATTTTGGCATTCTAAACAGTTCACTATATGATGGGTATCGCAATTTATGAACGTATCTAAATTATGCTCTATTTTATAAGGCAATATTATGGATTTTTTATTTCCACTATATGAGCACATATTGGAATTTTTACCGCACTTGAAAAACCAGGGATGCACAGCAATTATGGATATGGAGATGTAAGCAACACAAATGCATAGAGTCCAAAATCCAATAGAAACTTGTAGAAAAGTTCTTCCTTAAAGGGAATTTGTCACCCTCTGGACGATTTTATACAGATAATAGAATGGTTAAACCAGTCTTACCTGTATGCCTCATAGCTGTGGTGTAGATCTTGAGAAAATAATTTTTAATGTTATGTGTTAATGATTTCTTCCAGGCTCCGGGGCGAGTGATGCCTGGAAGAAATCACTGCCTCCCAACTTCATTATATTATAACCACTTCCCATCAGTGTCACCCTCACCTGTTCGGTGCTGTAATCCACCACATGTGCTATTCACATGCGCAGTTACACGAACCCTGTCCGCTCTCTTATGGGCAGTGTCTGCATTGAACTTCGGCACAGGCGTTGGCGAGTCTCAGCTACTGCACAATGACCGCGCTTGCGCAGAAGATCAATGCAGACACTGCCCATAGGAGGGCGTGGGATTACAGCGCCGAACAGGAGATTTTTCAGGAGATTTATCCTATAAAGCTATAGATTAGTCATAACATTCAATGAAGAAGAACGTTGATAAAAAATACCACCTGTTACTATAAGTACAAATGATTTCTTAAACCATGGGTAAAACAAAGCATATATTATCGGGTTAAGAGTAGAATTGAAATACCCTAGCCACAGAACAGTGTTGGAAATATCTTCAGATGTTGAGAAATTCATGAAAGGATCAATGACTGCAACGATAAAGAAAGGCAACCAACACAATATAAAAATTCCCATAACTAGGCTTAATGTCCTTGCTGCTTTGTTTTCAGCATTTACATACATCTTGCTACAGGTTGTCCTTTTCCCACACAGAGAATTTATGTGATTAGCTATAGCCTTAGCTTGTTTTCTTGCAATGGAAAAAATATGAATATAAATGCCAATCATCGAAATGCCAGGAATGAAAAAGCAGATTAATGAAGAAATTGTCTCCCAAAGTTTGTTTAGCACCAGAGTACAAGAACCAATGCACGAGAATGCAGCAACATAACTATGGATGCCTTCTACATGAATATCAGAAAGGATAAGGCCAAATGAATACAGGCAAGGCCCAGACCAACTCACAGATAAAAGCAAATGTATCACTGGGATTGACATTTTCCTATAATAATGAAGAGGGTGACAAATTGCATAATACCGGTCTACAGAAATGAAAAATAGATGAAAAATGGAACTTGTGCAAAACATCATATCAAAACAATTGTGAAGCTTACAAAAGAAGTCCCCAAAATACCAGCATGAGGTGACAGATCTCACCATACTAAAGGGCATGACCATCAGCCCAACAAGGAAATCAGCAGTAGCCAAGGACAATATTAGGAAGTTAGTTGGAGTATGGAGCTGCTTGAAATGAGCAACTGAAATGATTACCATGAGGTTTCCTAAAACTGTGAGGACCACTGCTCCAGACATGACGATATACAAAGCCCAATAACTAGAAAGTGATCTGTTTTTACTAATACAGGAATTGTTGAGAAAATGAAGGCAAAGGCTTGAGGTCTGCTCACTCCATGAGCCAGAAGAATTCATGTTCATATTGCTTCATATCACTGCAGAGAACAAAAAGTACAATTATTAATTTACTTTCACAAACAATACATACATGTAACACAAAAAACACCTACATACACTATACATGTAAAAACACACACATTGTGACAAAATAATAAACTATCTTCTGAAAACTTTTGGTGGTTGGATCTCAAATTTTCTTTCTTCACATGACTGGTTGTGTCTAGATACAAGCTCATGGTGGACTTCTGATGAAGAAGAAATTTGTGGGAGGCCCTGCAATACCAGTAACCACCATTAGTTTGCTAGACCCATCAGTGACCACACAATCCCTTATTTCTTTTACTTGTCATCTCTCTTCTATGTGGGAATATTGGTTGAGTATGGAAAAAACTTCACTAGTTCAGGTCTCCAAACCAATTGTATAACTTTCACTCAAATCATAGACTTTATTTGGAGCATTCGTTTATGTAGCATTCCTTATACAGAATTATGCCCCCCAAATTTTTATAGCCCATCTATTCACTGGTAAACCTACTTAAAATCATCAGTCTACAGCTATATCCATGACAGGTAATATCTTACCAAGAGTGACTTCTTTTATTCATCTGCATCTTCCACATTTCTCGCTGTTCTCTGTTCCACAATACATTTCTGAGTAGTGAGGAGCGTTTACAGCACCATGAGTTTGGGAGGGAAAAGCATCCAGGGAATATTAACTCTAACTTCTCTGAGAGCACAGTTTAATAATTTACCATATATGAGCTGCTGGTCAAAGCATCTCCACCGGAAAATAGAGAATTGTCTATTACATGACACTGATTTACCAACTTTTCTCAGCATACTAGAAAATTGTTGGTTAAGAAACATGACCTATAGAGAAATGTGACCTATAGAGTCAGCTTTGGACAGTCTCCTCTGAAGATCTTTATTTTGTGTTTAGGTTTCATATAATACAGAACAGAAAGCGATACAACATTACCAGGGTTTTATAGCTATAGAGAACTCGCTTTGATTTTATTTATATTAATGCTACCCTCCCACAGTGAGATTTTGATGCTGCAGATTTTCTGCATAATTCCTGCACCTATTAAATAAAGTAGGTTCCTTGCATTTTTTTGAAAATATACAGCATAAAAAACTCAACAAAAACTTATGGCAACATAATCTAATTTTTTTTTATGCATTATTATTCCCAAAGAAACCCCTTTAATATTAAGAGAAGCTGATCTGTGTCTCCTAAGAGCAGCACTAAATAGTGTAACAGAGCTTGTGTGGTATTCTGGGATTGGTGGAGCAGCTGGATGTTGGACCCACTGATCTGATGCTGAGGATAAGTCATCAATATTTAGTAGTAGAAAACCCCTGTAAAGAAAACCAGTTAGTCGAATCATTCTGCATAAACCACAGGCAACAAAAATGAAACTCAAAGAAAACATAATTTGAAGCTACAACCAGTGATATTATGGAGATGAATCCAGTCCAACGGATCTCCCCGCCGGTTTCTTCTCGTACCACTCTAGTTCATTTACAAGTCTCCTATTCATGTACATAGGAGTAGACCTGTTGATCACTTAGAGCACTGCTAGGAGAAGCTGGCCATGGATGGAGCCAGACTAGTCATGTCTATTCTTATGCTCCCCGGATGGATCTTCAAAGTATGCTATCTTCTCTGGAGCATTTCAGTGAAAGACATGCCTTGCAATCTTACAACATTGGCTCTGACTGATGCTGCCCGTGGTTTCTGCAGAATAAATCAACTGGCAGATTCCCTTTAAATGAGAATAACATATTGATGACAAAGATGTACAAATGTTGAAAAATATAATTCGCATTGTGATTGATAAATCACAGTCCCATCTCTCATGTCAGAAAACACAAGGACTGTACATTATATTCAGAGTTAAGTAGCGCTTCAAATATTAAGGTTATTATATTTTCTTCTAATTAGTGACTACTACATTATTATTTTATTTAAATTATAAGACATTTTACCTGCAATGGTTTTCAAGGAGCTCCCGTTAAGCATAAGGGAATGAAAGTTAGGAATTTCCAGCCTTTTATGTAGTGATTCACTCCCTATGGGCTGACTCCCAGATGACACTTATTAATGGATTCATTCATCTCTATTCTGGTGGCCATGTAAAGTAGTATTTAGCAAAATCTTCTATGGAACATATCAATATTCCCTGCAAATTCAACAAACATGAAGAATGTAATAAGTTATAGATGTAG
Source organism: Ranitomeya variabilis (assembly GCF_051348905.1). Lineage (NCBI taxonomy): Eukaryota > Metazoa > Chordata > Amphibia > Anura > Dendrobatidae > Ranitomeya > Ranitomeya variabilis. Next base: position 684,004,192 of record NC_135233.1, read on the forward strand.
TTAACAGAAATGTTACAGGTACTAAGATTAAAATATTATGTTTTAATATAAAAAAATCTTCATTTGGGAGAGAAAATGGAGAAATGTAGGGACAACTATATGGATACCAGTATACAGTTTGCAGCACTGTGTTCAGCTGGGGTAGTTAGAACACTGAGACTCTCCAGCGTACAGTATATGGAATGGAGTTTCAGCACAAAAATGTAACTTTTCTTTGAGTTCCAGGATGATTTTAGACATACACATAGTAAAGAAACTAATTGGCTTTACGACCATTCTGATGTACTTGTGCAATTTTTCCGACTGAAAATATTGCCTACTGCAGATGAGCTCCTTTTATACATTCTCAAACCCAAACAAATTACTTTTGGAAGAGCTGGTAATTTTCCTATTTTTTATCGAGCTCCAGAACACCTTGTTTACCACATGTACCCTAAGGTAAAAATGGATAATGTTAGTTATTATTTGTAACTTATTAACATAATTGCAATAACATTTTTAAAATCAATCCGAAATTTTCCATTTTCTTCAAGCCATAGCTTGAAGAATATATTGGGCATACTGGCTTAACAATTTATTTCTTACACCTACAGTATTAATGATGATGCCAGCCTCTTGTACTCAATCATGTTCCTTATTAATGAATTGTTCTGTGATTAGATCTGGATCACTGTCCAATTACACAGCAGGTCTCAGTTTCCATCATGCATTCTCATAAACAAAATTCTAATGTAGTGACATGGGGATAGTGTCACTGGGGTTAAGGCCAGGGGCGCTATTTGGGAACTTGAGCCAATACACACAGAGCAAGAAGGCCGAGGTGTGCAGAGCACACAGGACCTGAGCTAGGCCAGTCACAGGGGGTGGGGCTAAGCCGGTCACGTGACCACAGGGGTGGAGCTACCCACAAGCTGATGGAGAGCCGACCGTGATGCAGAGAAAGGTGTGCAAACCGAATAACGTAGTCAAAGCAAAGCCTAGGGTCAGAAGCCAGACAAGTACGAGGTAACCAGGGGCTAGACAGATGAATAAACAAACACGAGTAGTGTTGAGCGATACCGTCCGATACTTGAAAGTATCGGTATCGGATAGTATCGGCCGATACCCGAAAAGTGTCAATGGGACACCAAGTATCGGAAGGTATCCTGATGGTTCCCAGGGTCTGAAGGAGAGGAAACTCCCCTTCAGGCCCTGGGATCGATATTAATGTGTAAAATAAAGAATAAAAATAAAAAATATTGATATACTCACCCTCTGACGCGCTCTGGTTGTAACCGCCAGCCTCCGTTCATAAGAATGAGCGCTTGAAAGTCCTTAGATGACGTCGCGGCCTGTGATTGGTCGCGGAGCGGTCACGTGACCGCAACGCGACCAATCACAAGCCGCGACGTCATCTATTAGGGCTCAATTTTGCCGCAGGAACTTTAAGCTTAATGTTCCTGGTAGACAGCCAAACTTTATCCCCAACCCAAAGCGTTGGTCCCACAGCATGACTCCTGTCTGCAAAAACCTTAAACTTCCTCTGAGCCTCCCCAATATTCCTCTGGACCTCCCGCCACAAGTCCCCCAACTGCTGTACAACTGCATCAGCCACAGGGCAGCCAGAGTCCAAATGGGAGTGCTCCCCGAAATGTGGATTGAACCCATAATTACAAAGGAATGTAGAAATGCCTGTGGAGTGACTAACACGGTTATTGAAAGCAAACTCCACTAACGGCAACGCATCACACCAATCATCCTGTCTGGAAGTGAAAAAGCAGCGCAAAATTTGTTCCAATGACTGGTTGGTCCACTCAGTTTGACCATTGGTCTCTGGATGGTATGCGGACAAAAAGGATAACTCAACACCCAGCCTTTTGCAAAACGTTCTCCAAAATCTGGACACAAACTGTACTCCATGATCAGACACCACATTCAAAGCCACCCCATGCAAAAGAACCATATGCTGTACAAACAACCTGGACAAGGTTTCCGCAGAAGGCAAAGCCACCAAGGGTATGAAGTGTACTTTTTTAGAAAACCTATCCACCACCACCCATATGAAAGTACAACCCTTGGAAGGGAGAAAATTGGTGATAAATTCCATGGACAAATCTGTCTATGGTCTATCAGGAACTGACAAAGGCACCAATTCCCCAGCCGGCCGGCTATGAGAGCTCTTAGCTTGTGCGCACACTTCAATAGCAGACCCAAACTTTTTAACATCGGACGTAAGGGAAGGCCACGAAAAACACTTCGCGATGGCCCCCTGAGTAGCTGAAATCCCAGGATGAACACTCAGAGCAGAATCATGAAACTCCTGCAGCACCCTGAGGCGCAACTGAATTGGAACAAACAGTTTATCAACCGGTTTAGATGAGGGAGCTTGAGACTGAGCTTCTCAATTTTCCCAATTCAACTCTGGCGACACATCAGCCACCACCACCCCAGGTTGAAGAATGGAGGATGGAGGTTCAGTAGAAACTGGATTCAGACTCTGGGACAAGGCATCGGCCTTTACATTCTTGGATCCTGGATGAAAAGTGATCGAAAATTGAAATTGCCTATGGTTCAACCTTTTAACAGACTCAATGTATGCCAAATTCTTGTGATCAGTAATCAAAGTAATGGGATGAGCTGCCCCCTCCAAAAAATGCCTCCACTCCTCAAAAGTCAACTTAACTACCAGCAGTTTCCGATTGCCCACATCATATTTTCGTTCTGCTGGGGAGAACTTTTTTGAGAAGAAGGGGCAAAGTCTCAGATTGGTAAATATGGCGGGCCCCTGGGACAACCCCACCCCCACCTCCGAGGCGTCAACCTCCTCCACAAAAGGTTCAGATGGATCAGGTTGGACCAGAACCGGGACAGTCATAAACATTTTTTTAAAGACAGAAACGCTGCAACCGCTACAGCTGAGCAATTCTTAACATCAGCGTCAAATCAGTGAGTGGTTTGACTACTTGAGAGAACCCCTTAATAAAGCTTTGATAATAATTAGCAAATCCTAAGAATCACTGAAGAAGACCCTTCAGATCATGGGGCTGCACACAATCAATAATGGCTAGAACCTTCTTAGGGTCCATGCAGAAACCCTCACCAGAGACAATGAACACCAAAAAGGACAATTCCTGAACAAAAAATGAGCACTTCCCTAACTTAGCAAATAGCTGGTTTTCCCTGAGTCTCTGGAGAACTTAGCGAAGATGACCAATATGGGCTTGCTTGTCAGATGAATAAATTAAAATATCATCTAAATATATCACCACAAAGCGCCCAATAAAATCAGAGAACACATAACACAGGTCAACAAAAAAAAAATTTTTTTCTGGTGTCCAAAATATTTTAATGAATTTGGGGTATTTTTGGGGTGCTGATTCTGAATATGTCATCAGTTTTGCCAGATTGGCTCAAGTTTTTGAGATTTTTGGTATCTTATTTATAGCACTTGTTGGTAAATGCGACGCATCATCTCATTAATTTCTTTGGATTAGTACTTGAACTGAGCAGTTCTCAATATAGTTTTGTGTTAATTAGTGTTCTAAAAGTTTGTTCATAGCTTGATTTTTGCACTAACTTTATGTTGTTGTCTGTTTTCCAGTGAAAAGCATGAACTCATCAAGAAGAAGTTGTCTCAACGATCCAGACTCATTCTGTTACATTTGTGGTGAATACACACTGCCAAAACATAGAAGAAACATAACAGACTTCGTAAAAAAAGTGTATTTTGCCTATTTTGGGGTTATGCTTGGGGACCAAGACAAGTTTTGGGCACCACACATAGTGTGCAAAGCATGTATCGAATTATTACGAAAATGGAGCAAAGGACAAAGAAAAAGCTTCAAATTTGGTGTTCCAATGGTGTGGAGAGAGCCAAAAAATCATCATGATGACTGTTATTTCTGTGCAGTGCAAGTGCAAGGATTCAATAAGCATAAGAAACGAAAATGGGAGTAACATGGAATCTGCAAGAAGGCCTGTCCCTCATTGTGAAGATGTGCCTGTACCTGTGTTTACCATAAATAACAGTCATCATGATGATTTTTTGGCTCTCTCCACACCATTGGAACACCAAATTTGAAGCTTTTTCTTTGTCCTTTGCTCCATTTTCGTAATAATTCGATACATGCTTTGCACACTATGTGTGGTGCCCAAAACTTGTCTTGGTCCCCAAGCATAACCCCAAAATAGGCAAAATACACTTTTTTTACGAAGTCTGTTATGTTTCTTCTATGTTTTGGCAGTGTGTATTCACCACAAATGTAACAGAATGAGTCTGGATCGTTAAGACAACTTCTTCTTGATGAGTTCATGCTTTTCACTGTAAAACAGACAACAACATAAAGTTAGTGCAAAAATCAAGCTATGAACAAACTTTTAGAACACTAATTAACACAAAACTATATTGAGAACTGCTCAGTTCAAGTACTAATCCAAAGAAATTAATGAGATGATGCGTCGCATTTACCAACAAGTGCTATAAATAAGATACCAAAAATCTCAAAAACTTGAGCCAATCTGGCAAAACTGATGACATACTCAGAATCAGCACCCCAAAAATACCCTAAATTCGATGAAATATCTTTGGCACCAAAAATGCTGTTGACCAGTGTAATTAATGAAGTTTTGGAAAACCACAGGAGCATTGGTCAAACCAAACGGCATAACAAGATTTTCAAACAACCCTTCAGAGGAAAGAAACACAGTCTTCCACTCATCCCTCTCCCGTACCTGGATCAGGTTATATGCCCGCTGCAAGTCCAACTTAGAAAACCATTTGGCCCCGGACAATTGGTTACACAAATCAGGAATGAGTGGAAGGGGTTATGTGTTTCTTATAATAATCTTATTCAGTTACCGAAAGTCAAGGCATGGGCGGAGACCACCGTCCTTATTTTTTTACAATAAAAGAAACCTGCAGCAACACGAGACAAAGAAGGGCAGATATATCCCTTGCAGAGACTCTCAGAAATATATTCTTTCATGGCAACATGCTGGGGACCAGAAAGGTTGAACAATCTGGCCTTAGGCAATTTAGCCCCTGGAACCAGGTCAATGGCACAATCAAAAGGGCGTTGTGGTGGCAACCCCTCGGCCTGACTTTTGGAAAACACGTCTTCAAAGTCCTTCAAGTACTCTGGAATACCCTCCAGACTGACGGACGACACAGATGCAGTAATCAGACATTTATTTTCACAATTTGGACCCCATTTAAGAATTTCATGAGCCTCCCAGTCAATAATTGGGTTATGACATTGCAACCAAGGGAACCCCAAGACCAACCTGGCAGGGAGGTTATCCAACACGAAACAGGCTATATACTCCAGATGAACAGGGCCCAACTTAAGGATGAATTCTTTAGTAACAAAGTGGATCCCATCCTTGGTGTCAATAGCCACCACTTTCATGGGTCTCCCCAACCTGACTGTCCCTAGCTTACAATGGGTCACACATTTCAAGTCAATCAAGTTTACAAAAGACCCACAATCCACAAAAGCAGAATAGGGAAAAAACAATTGTTCACAACAACTTCCACGTTCAGCAATAATTTGAAAACTGAGGAAAAAAGTACCTGAGAATCTGGGTATCCTCCTCGGCAGCTACCCAGACCTAGGCATTTCCTGACAGCTTGGAATCCGGGGGCAGGAGCAGCGTTGGAATGGAGCACCTTGGGCCCACCAGAGAAAATCATTCTTGGGGCCCACTATGTAGCTACATAGAAATAGATACAAGACCACCAATTGTGCAGTAAAAAGCGCTAATATCAGGGTATAATATAAGGTAGTTCACGTCTTAATTATGTAGCAAGGGTTGGGGTAGCCCCCTCACAGAATATAATTTAGCCCCCTCACAGAATATAATTTAGCCCCCTCATAAAATATAACGCAGTCCCCTCTCATAGAATATAATGCAGCACCCCACAAAATATAATGCAACCCCCTCAGGTATAACGCAGTTCCCACCATAGAATATAATGTAGCACCCTCATAGGGTATAATGCAGCCCCCTCATATAGTATAATGCAGCCACCACAGAATATAATGTAGTCAACTGTGAGAATGCAGCCCCATCACAGAATATAATGCAGCCCCCCATAGCGTATACTGTAGCCCCCACACATAGCATGATGTAGCCCCCCATAATATAATACAGTCTCCTGAGAATAATGCAGTCTCCCCACAGAATATAATTTAGCCCCCTCATAAAATATAATGCAGTCCCCTTTCATAGAATATAATGCAGCACCCCACAAAATATAATGCAACCCCCTCAGGTATAACGCAGTTCCCACCATAGAATATAATGTAGCACCCTCATAGGGTATAATGCAGCCCCCTCATATGGTATAATGTAGCCACCACAGAATATAATGTAGTCAACTGTGAGAATGCAGCCCCACCACTGAATATAATGCAGCCCCCCATAGAGTATACTGTAGCCCCCTCACATAGTATGATGTAGCCCCCCATAATATAATGCAGTCCCCTGAGAATAATGCAGTCCCCCCACAGAATATAATGTAGCCCCCTCATAAAGTATAGTGCAGCCCCTCTCCACCCCCATCATTGTCCTCATCAGCACCTCCATCATTGCCTTCTCCCCCACCATCCTTATCATTCTCCCCAACCACCTCCATCACTGCCCATTCCACCACCTGCATCATTGCCTCCTCCCCCACCAACATTGTCCAATTCATCACCTCCATCTTCACCTCCATCATTGCCTCCCCCCACCACCATCATTGCCCATCACCTACATCATTGCCTCACCCACCACCATCATTGCCCATCACCTGCATCATTGCCTCTCCCCCACTACCATCATTGCCCATCACCTCCATCATTGCCTCCCACCACCATTGCCCATTTCATCACCTCCATCATTGCCTCCCACCACCACCATTGCTCATCACCTCCATCATTGCTTCCCCACCATCATTGCCTATCACCTCCATCATTGCCTCCCATACCATCATTACCTTTCACCTCCATTGCCTCCCCCACCATCATTGCCTCCCATACCATCATTGCCTATCACCTCCATCATTGCCTCCCCCACCATGATTGCCTCCCCTCACCCTCATTGCCCATCACCTCCATCATTCCCTCCCTCATCATGATTGCCCATCGCCTCCATCATTGTCTCCCCCACCATCATTGCCCATCTCTTCCATCATTGCCTCTCCTCACCTCCATCATTGCCTCCCCACCACCACCACCATCATTGCCCATCACCTCCATCATTGTCTTCCCTCCCACCTTCATTGCCCATCACCTCCATCATTGTCTTCCCCCACCATTGTCCTTCACCACACATACACACCTCACCGCAGCAGCAGATCATCACACACACACACACACACCCACACACTCTCTCTCTCAAACACACACACACTCTCTCACACACACACACACTCTCACACACACACACACTCTCACAGACACTCTCACACACACACACACACACACTCTCACACACACACACGTGCGCGCGCAGGCAGGCACGCAGCACAGCTCACCTCCCCGCAGCAGCAGCTCATTCCAGCAGCCTCTTCCTCGCTGGATTCCTGGAAGCTTTCTGACTGAGACAGCAGCATGCTGGGTGATGACATCATCCAGCTGGGCTGTCTCAGACAGGAAACAGGACACTGGGAGGTGAGCTGCTCTGTGAGTCTGTGTGCCTGCGTGAGTATGTGTGCAGTGCGGTGCTGTGTGTGTGTGTGGGTGTGCGGTACTTTGTGAGTGTGTGTGTGGTGTGGCTCTACATGCGGGCAGTGTTAGCTGCACCCTGCGGCTAACGCTGCCCGCTATTAAAGAGAAATGGTATTCACGCCTCTCCATGCCCATAGGGTCATGGGGAAGCGTGAATATTCATTTGGCTTTAGCAGCGGGGACAGGATCCGGTCTCCAGCTGCTGCTACTGGCACAGGGCAGGTCCCCTTGACTCAGGGGCCCTATAGCCTACTGGCAAGGGGCCCCTGTAGCAATGGGGGCCCTAGGCAGCTGCTGGACAGTATGCCAGCAGGTGTCAGTGCCTGGGCCCACCGGAGAATCCTCCGGTTCTCCGGTGGGTCAGTCCGAGCCTGGGCAGGAGGGACAGTCCTTTCTCTAATGGCCTGGAGCTCCACAATAGAAGCAGAGTTTGTTCTCTCTACAACGTCTCCTTTCTCTTTCTTTCATGGACGCTGCCCCCACTTCCATGGGCTCAATCGGTGATGAAGGTTCAGATTTAACTGGCAATAATTGAGCCTCATGTTGCTCCACTCCTCTTTCACGCAGTCTGTGGTACATGCGGACGGCCTGTGTCATGGCCTCATCCAGAGAGTCAGGTGGTAAATACAGCACCAACAAATCCATTAAATGCTCAGACAAACCCCTTTGGAAAATTCCCTTGAGCTCTGAGTCGTCCCAAGACATCTCTGATGCTCATCGCCTATACTCTGAACAATACCACTTAGCAGAGTGCTTTCCCTGGGTCAGACCCAAAATTGTGTCCTCTGCCAATCTCACTCGATCGGGTTCATCGTATATCAGACCCAATGCTTCGAACAACCGATCAACAGTCACAGGGGAGATGGGAGATAGGGAGAAAGCCCAAGCCTGCGGCTCCTCTCGTAATGGAGATATCACTATTCTCACCCTTTGACTCTCATCACCTGAGGACTGAGGGCACAATAGTTTACAACTTTCTCTAAATACCCGGAATTTCTTTCTATCACCAGAAAAAGTATCCATCAGTTTGTCAGAGGGTTCAGGAGAAGAAAAAGAGACATCTGACACCGCACCAGCCACATTGCCGGATGGGGAAGGTGCACCCCAAATAGAGTTAACAGTATCTGCTAACTCCCTTTGCACCTGCTGGTAGGACGTAACCAAAGCTCTTTGCTCAAGACAGACAGGCTTTGCATCATTTTGGTCAGATTAGCCACCTGATCTGACAGAGCATGGAGCGGATCCATGGCATACAATAAAACTATACGCCCCTAAAAAAGTTAGGGTCTGTGATAATGTAGTGACACGGGGATAGTGTCACTAGGGTAAGGGCCAGGGGCTCTATCTGGGAACGCGAGCTGATACACACGAAGCAAGAAGACCCAGAGCGCACAGGACCTGAGCTAGGCCGGTCATGTGATCACAGGGGGCAGAACTAAGCCGGTCACTTGACCATAAGGGGGCAGAGCTACCCCGTGAGCAGACAGAGAGCCGACCGTGGTGTGGAGAAAGGTGCGCAAACCGAATAACATAGTCAAAGCAAAGCCTAGGGTCAGAAGCCAGACAAGTACAAGGTAATCAGGGACAAGACAGACGAGTAAACAGGGACAATCCAAGGGGTCAGAATACCAGAAGGGACAAAGCAGTACTGAGCAAGAAGACAGAGACAGTAGTAAAGGGACAAACCGGGTCATACGCAGCGAAACCCACACACGCAGACGAACAGCGATTACAGACAAGTAACCTGGGTCAGCAATCTCTAGTCGAGTAAACAGAAGTGTCACCAACACTGGACCCAGGAACTACCAGCATTAAATAGCCGCTCCAGAACCAAAGAGAGGCGGACAATTTTAACCCTGACCTGACCAGTATGGAGCCGAACCACCCCGTGCTGTGTCATGACAGCTAAAATACAGAATAAATGGCAGATAGCCAAGGAAAAGAAAATCCTCAAAAAATAATTATTAGTGTTGAGCGATACCATCCGATACTTGAAAGTATCGGTATCGGAAAGTATCGGCCGATACCGGCAAAGTATCGGATCTAATCCGATACCGATACCCGATACCAATACAAGTCAATGGGACTCAAGTATCGGACGGTATTCCTGATAGTTCCCAGGGTCTGAAGGAGAGGAAACTCTCCTTCAGGCCCTGGGATCCATATTCATGTAAAAAATGAAGAATTAAAATAAAAAAAATTGCTATACTCACCTCTCCGACGCAGCCTGGACCTCACCGAGGGAACCGGCAGCATTCTTTGCTTAAAATGCGCGCGTTTACTTCCTTCCGTGACGTTGCGTGCCGCCCATGTGGCCGCGACGCGACCAATCACAGCAAGCCGTGACGTAATTTTCAGGTCCTGAATGCCTAATTCTAGGCATTCAGGATTTTAAAATTACGTTCCGGCTTGTGATTGGTCGCGTCGCGGTCACATGGGCGACGCGACCAATCACAAGCCGTGACGTCACGGGAGGCAGGAAACGCGCGCATTTTAAAATTACGTCACGGCTTGTGATGGGTTGCGTGCCGCCCATGTGACCGCGACGCGACCAATCACAGCAAGCCGTGACGTAATTTCAGGTCCTGAATGCAGAAATAGGCATTCAGGACCTGAAATTACGTCACGGCTTGCTGTGATTGGTCGCGTCGCGGTCACATGGGCGGCACGCAACCAATCACAAGCCATGACGTAATTTTAAAATGCGTGCGTTTCCTGCCTCCCGTGATGTCACGGCTTGTGATTGGTCGCGTCGCCCATGTAACCGCGACGCGACCATTCACAAGCCGGAACGTAATTTTAAAATCCTGAATGCCTAGAATTAGGCATTCAGGACCTGAAAATTACGTCACGGCTTGCTGTGATTGGTCATGTCGCGGCCACATGGGCGGCACGCGACCAATCACAAGCCGTGACGTCACGGGAGGCAGGAAACGCGCGCATTTTAAGCAAAGAACGCTGCCGGTTCCCTCGGTGAGGTCCAGGCTGCGTCGGAGAGGTGAGTATAGCAATATTTTTTATTTTAATTCTTTATTTTACACATTAATGTTGTTTCGATACCGATACCCGATACCACAAAAGTATCGGATCTCGGTATCGGAATTCCGATACCCGCAAGTATCGGCCGATACCCGATTCTTGCGGTATCGGAATGCTCAACACTAATAATTATATGAACACAAAAAACCAAGATCCACCCAAAGTAAGTTCCCTAAATAATGAAAATGGGTAGTTGGTAACTCATGATCAAGAGAATATCCGAAGAACTAGGCACTCGGATTGCAGTAAGGAGAGACATAAATAATGGTAAAGGATGAAGCAATGGCAGAAAAGCAGTGTGTTTGCGGTGGTGAGGTTCTCACCATGTAACAGCCAGGTACCTTCATAATTCTATATTAATCTGCAGATGAACACTATATCACCAAGTTAATAGTTTTATCAGACATGGTTGTTTCCCTTTAATCACTAAATTCATGTTTTTCATTCAATCCCACTACCACAGGTGGATAAAATCCAGCCCCTAGCCATGCAGTCTGCATTGCAAACATTTTTTTTTTCACAAAAAACTGCCAAGTATCTTATTTTACCATGGTAATAAAGAAGTGATAAAATTATTAGTAATAATTAATTTTATTGATATTCATAGCATAAAAACACATTTTAAATCAGAAAGGAGTGCTGAATGAAATGAGGGACATGAGCTCTAATAATATGTACGCAGCAAGGTAAGGACTAAACCAAATAAATTGATATATAAACCAACAATTGTAGGATCAAACAAAATGTTCTACCTGGGTATACAAATGGATATACAGTCATGGTTACAGCTATAGTTGAAAGTGTTGACACCCTTAAAATTGTTTCAGAAAATGAAGTATTTCTCACAGAAAATTATTGAAATTGCACATGTTTTGTTATACAGATGTTTATTTCATTTGAGTATATTGGAGAAACACAAAAAATGGAGGAAAAAAGGCAACTTGGACATAATTTCACACAAAACCTCAAAAATGGGCTAGACAAAATTGTTGGCACCATCTATATATATAATCGTCTAAGGGGCACTTACGTCTGTTTGTCTGTCTGTCTGTCTGTCACGGAAATCCCGCATCGCTGACCAATCAGCGACGGGCACAGTCCGGACGCGAATTCGCGCCTTCCTACTCTCTGTCAGTGCCCACTTCAGTCAGCGCTCACACAGGGTTAATGGCTGCGTTACACGCTGCTATTTACTATGCCTATGCAGCATCAATAGTACAAAAATCTAATGTTAAAAATAAAAAAAATCATTAAATACTCACCTTCCGGCGCCTTTCCCTCTTATTACGATGCTCCGGGCCATGCATTGCGGTCTCGCGAGATGATGACATAGCGGTCTCGCGAGACCGCTAAGTCATCTGGGTAATTTCGCAATGCATCGCTGGGAACGGAAGCTGGCAGCCGCATCGCTGCCATAGGGACAGCTTTGATGGACGCCGGAGGGTGAGTATTTAACTATATAAATTAGCTGGGTACAAATCCAAGAGATTAATAATATATAGCGATTGGATAAAACGTAACCTTTATTAGGTCTGAATATTAAAATGAATAAATATACCAAAATCAAAAAAGGAAAAAGGAAGGGAAACCCTAGTGCCCATGTGACCCTACCCAACACAGATGGGGAAAACAAACCAACAAACCAGAAAAAACACACAACACAAATACCTGACAGCACCTATGCAGCTAGCCAAGATATGAACAACTATTGTGTAGTTGTCATAATGACCTATGTTACACTAGCTGTATGTGTATGGCTTAGCATAATCAAAGGAAATATATCCTGATATGTAATACCAATTCCTCGATGTACTGATCAGAAAAAATTAGTTCCAAAGGTCAATTAGTCACACTATAACTGTCCTGTTTTGGCCTACACCCGGAACATATATGTTGGACCAAGGAGCAATGTCTGCTATTCAAACCATGATTGAAACTGAGTACATACTGGATATATGAAACTGTATACAAGCGGTACTATAATCAATCAGTGCCATATGAAGCTGTCAGTAATATTTAGCAGCATTTAAGAGGCATATATCACAAACTACCTAGAACCATCGTTATAACCAAACACAATCGGGACCCTGCAGCCCCATGATCTATTCATGAGCATCCCCCTAGTGTATGCTGGTATGGTACCGGTATTTGTCAATAAGCAACCTATACAAGGTCAAGCACCATCATGTGCCAATATATAAACCAACTTAATGGAATGATCTCACCCGGATGTTGAAGAGAAACCTCCTGTCTCTCATCGGGTAAGAATGCCTCTACCGCTTCTGTGATTTATGGTGCATGAAGTTTTATAAATCACAGAAGCGGGGAAACTGACTAAGCGGCAGCCACAGCTTATCATACTCCCCTGATGAGTCCATAACGGACGAAACGCGTCGGGAGACGCCAGGTGCAGTAGAGGCATTCTTACCCGATGAGAGACAGGAGGTTTCTCTTCAACATCCGGGTGAGATCATTCCATTAAGTTGGTTTATATATTGGCACATGATGGTGCTTGACCTTGTATAGGTTGCTTATTGACAAATACCGGTACCATACCAGCATACACTAGGGGGATGCTCATGAATAGATCATGGGGCTGCAGGGTCCCGATTGTGTTTGGTTATAACGATGGTTCTAGGTAGTTTGTGATATATGCCTCTTAAATGCTGCTAAATATTACTGACAGCTTCATATGGCACTGATTGATTATAGTACCGCTTGTATACAGTTTCATATATCCAGTATGTACTCAGTTTCAATCATAGTTTGAATAGCAGACATTGCTCCTTGGTCCAACATATATGTTCCGGGTGTAGGCCAAAACAGGACAGTTATAGTGTGACTAATTGACCTTTGGAACTAATTTTTTCTGATCAGTACATCGAGGAATTGGTATTACATATCAGGATATATTTCCTTTGATTATGCTAAGCCATACACATACAGCTAGTGTAACATAGGTCATTATGACAACTACACAATAGTTGTTCATATCTTGGCTAGCTGCATAGGTGCTGTCAGGTATTTGTGTTGTGTGTTTTTTCTGGTTTGTTGGTTTGTTTTCCCCATCTGTGTTGGGTAGGGTCACATGGGCACTAGGGTTTCCCTTCCTTTTTCCTTTTTTGATTTTGGTATATTTATTCATTTTAATATTCAGACCTAATAAAGGTTACGTTTTATCCAATCGCTATATATGAGTATTTAACTATTTTTTATTTTCATTCTTTTTTAACAGGGATGTGGTGCCCACAGTGCTATATAGTACTTGGGCTGTGTTATATACTGCGAGGCTGCTATATACTACGTGAGCAGTGTTATATACTGTGTGGCCTGTGTTATATACTGCGTGGGCAGTGTTATATACTACGTGGGCAATTTTATATACTACATGGGCAATGTTAAATACTACGTGGGCTGTGTTATATACTGCGTGGATGCTATACAGTATATTATGTGGGCTGTGTTATATACTACGTGCGCAGTGCTATGTACTATGTGGGCAGTGTTATATACTACGTGGGCTGTGTTATATACTACGTGGGCTGTGTTGTATACTGCGTGGGCAGTGTTATATACTACATGGACAATTTTATATACTATGTGGGCAATGTTAAATACTACGTGGGCTGTGTTATATACTACGTAGCAGTGTTATATACTACGTGGGCAGTGTTAAATACTATGTGGGCTGTGTTATATACTGCATGGATGCTATATGTTACGTGGGCTGTGATATATACTACGTGGCAGTGTTATATACTATGTGGGCTGTGTTATATACTACGCGGGCTGTGTTATATACTACGTGGGCAGTGTAAAAAACTACGTGCGCAGTGTTATATACTACATGGGCAGTTTTATATACTATGTGGGCAGTGTTATATACTACGTGCGCAGTGTTATATACTGCATGGGCTGTGTTATATACTACGTGGGCAGTGCTATGTACTATGTGGGCAGTGTTATATACTACGTGGGCTGTGTTATATACTACGTGGGCTGTGTTGTATACTGCGTGGGCAGTGTTATATACTACATGGACAATTTTATATACTATGTGGGCAATGTTAAATACTACGTGGGCTGTGTTATATACTACATAGCAGTGTTATATACTACGTGGGCAGTGTTATATACTACGTGGGCTGTGTTATATACTGCATGGATGCTATATATTACATGGGCTGTGTTACATACTACGTGCGCAGTGTTATATACTATGTGGGCTGTGTTATATACTATGTGGGCAGTGTTATATACTACGTGGGCAGTTTTATATACTATGTGGGCAGTGTTATATACTACGTGCGCAGTGTTATATACTGCATGGGCTGTGTTATATACTATGTGGTTCCTATATACTACATGGCTGTGCTATATACTACGTGGCTGTCTGTGTTATGTGGCCTCTGCTATATGCTATGTGGCTGCTATATATATATATATATATATATCTAATATATAAAGCTGAATGTGTGTATGTATGTATGTATGTATGTGTGTATGTCTGGGATTGGCATCTGAACCATCGCAGCTACAGCCACAAAATTTTGCACAGTCACATGTCTGGACCCCGAGAGCGTCATAGGCTATGTTGTGAGGTGAAATTTTAACCCCGCGCTTTCCAATTTACCAAACTATTTTGCCCCTATCTACATAATGGGGAAAAAGAGAAAGGAAAAGTGTTGGAGGCGTCGCAGCTACAGGCACAAAATTTTGCACAGTCACACGTCTGGACCCCAAGAGCGTCATAGGCTATGTTGTGAGGTGAAATTTTAACCCCGCGCTTTCCAATTCACCAAACAATTTTGCCCCTATCTACATAATGGGGAAAAAATGAAAGGAAAAGTGTTGGGGGCAAATTAACAGCTGCCAGATGTGAACAAGGGGGACTTAAAGAATGACAGCGATGGCGCCAAAGAGTATATACTGTACAGTTGCTAAGGTGGGGCCCCAACATAGGATAATCACCACACCACCATGGGGATATGAACACACACACAAAATGCGCCACACACTACCACGTGCTCGGACACATATACCACCCTCAGCACACATTTCACCACACATACACCAACCTCGCCACATAAAAGTCGAAACACAAAAGTCGCCGCTCAAAACTCGCCACGCGCAAAACTCTCCACATGCAAAACTCGCCACACGTGCAAAACTCGCCACATGGAAAACTCGCCACACGCAAAACTTGCACACGCGGAAAAATTGCCACATGCACAAAAGTTGCAACACATGCAAAAGTTGCCTCACACAAAACTTGCACATACTCAAAAGGCACCACACATAAAACTCGCCACGCGCAAAACTCGCCATGCGCAAAACTTGCTGCACACAACTTGCTACACTAACCTGTCACATGTCGCCACACAAAACTCATCTCACAAAGTCGCTACATGCATGTCGCCACACGCAACTCAACACACACAACTTGACACACTAAACTCGCCCTAAAACACACACAAGTCTGGTATTATCCTTCAAAAATAAAAATCTGATTAATAAGCAAACTAAAAGAGCAACAAATGTACCATATAGGAATCCGGCAGCTGTCAGTCACATGACCAGTCTATTATGTGTATGTGTGAGCTAATATATACTGCCAGGGGGTGGGCTTACTGTTGGCTGGGGATTTATCAGGCTGCCAATTTAGCTTACAAATACTGAGGTAAAAATACTGACCAAATAGCGTGTGAACGAGGTCTAATACAGGAGGAGATGACATACAGATATATACTATATACAGGAGGAGATGACATACAGGTATATACTATATACAGGAGGAGATGACACACAGGTATATACTATATACAGGAGGAGATGACACACAGATATATACTATATACAGGAGAGATGACACACAGGTATATACTATATACAGGGGAGATGACACACAGGCATATACTATATACAGGAGAGATGACACACAGGTATAAAGTATATACAGGAGGAGATGACATACAGGTATATACTATATACAGGAGGAGATGACACACAGGTATATACTATTTACAGGGGAGATGACACACAGGTATATACTATATACAGGAGGAGATGACACACAGATATATACTATATACAGGAGAGATGACACACAGGTATATACTATATAGATGAGGAGATGACATACAGGTACATACTACATACAGGAGGAGATGACATACAGGTATATACTATATACAGGAGGAGATGACACACAGGTATATACTATATACAGGAGCAGATTACCTTCAGGTATATAGTATATACAGGAGGAGATGACATACAGGTATATGCTATGTATAGGAGATGACATACAGGTATATACTATATACAGGAGGAGATGACACACAGATATATACTATATATAGGTGAGATGACACACAGGTATATACTATATACAGGAGATTACAGGTATATCTAATATATAAAGCTAAATGTGTGTATGTATGTATGTGTGTATGTCCGGGATTGGCATCTGCACCGTCGTAGCTACAGCCACAAAATTTTGCACAGTCACACGTCTGGACCCCGAGAGCATCATAGGCTATGTTGTGAGGTGAAATTTTAACCCCGCGCGTTCCAATTCACCAAACAATTTTGCCCCTATCTACATAATGGGGAAAAAGTGAAGGGAAAAGTGTTGGAGGAAAATTGACAGCTGCCAGATGTGAACAAGGGGGACTTAAAGAATGAGAGCGATGGCGCCAATGAGTATATACCGTACAGTTGCTAAGGTGGGGCCCCGACATGGGATACTCACCACACACGGGGATATGAACACACACACAAAATGCGCCACACACTACCACGTGCTTGAACACATATACCATCCTCAGCACACATTTCACCACACACACACCAACCTCGCCACATAAAAGTCGAAACACAAAAGTCACCACTCAAAACAAATCGCTACATGCAAAACTCGCCATATGCAAAATTAGGCTCACGCAAAACTCGCCACACGTGCAAAACTCACCTCATGGAAAACTCACCTCATGCAAAACTTGCACACACAGAAAAATTGCCACATGTACAAAAGTTGCACCACATGCAAAAGTTGCCTCACACAAAACTTGCACATACTCAAAACGCACCACACATAAAACTCGCCACGCGCAAAACTCGCCATGCACAAATCTTGCTGCACACAACTTGCTACACTAACCTGTCACATGCAACTCGACACACAAAAAGTTGCTACACGCATGTCACCACACAAAACTCATCTCACAAAAGTCGCTACACGCATGTCGCCACACGCAACTCAACACACACAACTTGACACATGAAACTCGCCCTAAAACACACACAAGTCTGGTATTATCCTTCAAAAATAAAAATCTCATTAATAAGCAGACAAACTACAAGAGCAACAATTGTACCATATAGGAAATACGGCAGCTGTCAGTCACATGACCTGTCTATTATGTTTATGTGTGAGCTAATATATACTGCCAGGGGGGGAGGGCTTCCTGTTGGCTGGGGATTTATCAGGCTGCCAATAGCAACCAATCACAGCTCAGCTTCTATTTTGCTGCAGTTAATTAATCTGAGCTCTGATTGGTTAATATAGGCAACAAAGACATTCTCAGTATAACAAAGCTAATATATGTTAAGAAATGCTTCTATTAGCTCAGTTTTTGCCTTTTAATAATTACATTTCTATCTATTTGTTTTGTGGTTTTTGTGTGCAGAATAAATTTTTGTTAACACATTCTATTTTGCTAACAGCAGTCATTAACCCGGGCGAAGCCGGGTAGTACAGCTAGTATATATATATATATATATATATATATATATATATATACATACATCTGCTATATAATTGTCTAAGGGGCAACGGGCACAGTCCGGCTGAGAATTAGTTCCTCCCTACTTCCGTCTAGTCAGTGCCCGGCGCCAGCTCCATACTCCCCTCCAGTCAGCGCTCACACAGGGTTAATGACAGCGTTAACGGACCGTGTTATGCCGTGGCTAACGCACTCCATTACGGCTGCTATTAACCCTGTGTGACCCACTTTTTACTATTGATGCTGCCTATGCAGCATCAATAGTAAAAAGATCTAATGCTAAAAATAATTAAAAAAAATAAAAAATCATTATATACTCACCTTCTGTCGGCCCTCCGGATACAGCCCAGGCCTTTCCCGCTCCTCGGGACTGTCCGGTCCATGCATTGCGGTCTCGTGAGATGATGATGTGCGGTCTCACGAGACCGCTACGTCATGATCTCGCGAGACCACAATGCACTCTTGGGAGCATCGGGCACAGTCCAGCCGTGAAATGGCCGCTCACTACGGCGACATTGGCGCGGGATTTAAATCACGCTTCGCTGATTGGTCACGGTCAGCCGGCGCGACCAATCAGTGACATTGGCGCGGGATTTAAATCCTGCTTCACTGATTGGTCGCAGTCAACAGGCGCGACCAATCGGTGACATTGGTGCGGGATTTAAATCCCGCATCACTGATTGGTGGCGCCCAGCCGGTGCGACCAATCAGCGACATTAAAGAAAAACAAAGAGAGAAAGAGAGGCATGTACAAATTGGGGATCACCACATTCTAGATCATGTAAATGTAATAAATTTTATTAAGTAC
Organism: Ranitomeya variabilis; assembly: GCF_051348905.1. NCBI lineage: Eukaryota > Metazoa > Chordata > Amphibia > Anura > Dendrobatidae > Ranitomeya > Ranitomeya variabilis. The sequence continues at coordinate 684,023,517 of NC_135233.1, forward strand.
AGCAAACACAGAACACTGCAAAAACTTTAAAAACACATAAAACCACCAAAAAACATGGTAAATACAACGACCCATAATAGGGTCTATAACCCTGGTTCAAAACACACCCCCACATACAATAACGTGTTCGACACCAGTATGATACACTGAATATAGATACACTATGCAGTCCCAAAGGCTAAGATAATGAGATAAAATGAGCAGACCTAGACTTACATATAAGCAAGAAATACCCCGTCCAAGGTGTCCAAATGAGGAGTGTGAGTAAGAGGGTAACCCCTAGTATATCATAGGGATATAGGTCCGGCATAAAAGAAGAAAACTATCATGGCAAGATGGAAAAAGTACAGAAATATGTACCCTGTACAAGGCAAAGCCACAGTCCCTATAAGATGTCAAGGGATTCTAAAGGACAAGCAATAGGGGGTAGAGAACCAGGGCATAAAACCGCCCAACGCGTGTCGCCAGGGAAATCTGGCTTCCTCAGGGGCATTGAATGCAGAGAAGTGCCCGTATTATAAATACCTGTTAATTATACGAGGCTAGTGACAGCTGGTGCCTGATATCCCACATGTAGGTCATGGCGCCGGTACTGATCAAGAAGAACCGGAAATAGCAAAGGACGCCGGCGTCTGCGCAGTGCAGTGGAATTACTAAGGTGAGGAATTCCCTAATTGTGGACTACCCACAGATGCGCATGCGCCAGTCGGCAGTAAAGAGTATCGGCGTCTGCGCAGTGCAACAAAGTTACAGAAAAGGAGAGAAGATTCTCATAGTGCGGACTACTGGTAAGTGCGCGTGCGCCAATCGGCGCCTGCGCACTAAATACCAGAAGACATAGTAAGTCCGCATATAGACTCTCGGCCGAGAGTAATTAAAGGAAAGGAACTCCTAATAGGCATAATAGAACTGGAGTGAAAAAGGCTGTATATAGTACACAGGGGGCGCAGGACAAGAACATATCTACCCATAAGAGCATAGTAGCAAAGAGGTTCATTTGGAGGACAAAAAAGATTTATATATATATATATATATATATATATATATATATATATATATATATATATATATATATATATATATATATATAGTCTGCATAGAGGCTAAGAGGAATATATGTTAGAGAATACAATGAATGACAATAAATACACATAAATAAAAAACAAACAACAAACAAACAAAAATAATAACCAAAAAATAATAATAAATAATAATAAATGTAAACAAGAATAATAAATATAAACAAAAATAAATAATATCAAAAGAAAAAAGAAAAAATAATAGTAAAGACATAGCCAAAAGACTAAGACTGTTTGTAATATCCAGAGAATAAGAGTTCCTCATTGAGTCCATATGGAGCGAGGCTTTGAAGATCATGGATCCATCTTGACTCACATCGCAGTAGTTTTTTAACTCTATCTCCACCTCTGATATTAAGTGGAACCATCTCCAGTCCCATAACATTTAAACCCCTGGTACGACCAAGGTGGACATCCAGAAAGTGTGTCGCTACTGATGAAATGTTCTTGCCCTTCTCTCGATCCTTCTGAGCCATGGCAATGTTCGATAGGTGCTGCTGAACCCTCCTTCTTAATTCCTGGGTTGTTTGTCCCACGTAGATTTTGGGGCAGTCGCATATTAGGGCATAAACCAATGAGCGGCTTTTACAGTTGAAAAAAGACCTCCTGGGCTTAATCTGGAAGGGAGAATGTTATGGTTCTCAATGGCAAGAGAACATAGCCCAGCATACATATGAACTAGCTCTTGGAAGGATGGAAACTTAAACTGACCATGAACTAAACCTGCCGCACAACTAACAGTAGCCGGGTAGCGTGCCTACGTTTTATCCCTAGACGCTCAGCGCCAGCCGGAGGACTAACTAATCCTGGCAGAGGAAAATACAGTCCTGGCTCACCTCTAGAGAAATTTCCCCGAAAGGCAGACAGAGTCCCCCACATATATTGGCGGTGATTTTAGATGAAAATGACAAACGTAGTATGAAAATAGGTTTAGCAAAATCGAGGTCCGCTTACTAGATAGCAGGAAGACAGAAAGGGCACTTTCATGGTCAGCTGAAAACCCTATCAAAATACCATCCTGAAATTACTTTAAGACTCTAGTATTAACTCATAACATCAGAGTGGCAATTTCAGATCACAAGAGCTTTCCAGACACAGAAACGAAACTGCAGCTGTGAACTGGAACAAAATGCAAAAAACAAACAAGGACAAAAGTCCGACTTAGCTGGGAGTTGTCTAGAAGCAGGAACATGCACAGAAAGGCTTCTGATTACAATGTTGACCGGCATGGAAGTGACAGAGGAGCAAGGTTAAATAGCGACTCCCACATCCTGATGGGAACAGGTGAACAGAGGGGATGATGCACACAAGTTCAATTCCACCAGTGGCCACCGGGGGAGCCCAAAATCCAATTTCACAACAGTACCCCCCCCTCAAGGAGGGGGCACCGAACCCTCACCAGAACCACCAGGGCGATCAGGATGAGCCCTATGAAAGGCACGGACCAGATCGGAGGCATGAACATCAGAGGCAGTCACCCAAGAATTATCCTCCTGACCGTATCCCTTCCATTTGACCAGATACTGGAGTTTCCGTCTGGAAACACGAGAGTCCAAGATTTTTTCCACAACGTACTCCAACTCGCCCTCAACCAACACCGGAGCAGGAGGCTCAACGGAAGGCACAACCGGTACCTCATACCTGCGCAATAATGACCGATGAAAAACATTATGAATAGAAAAAGATGCAGGGAGGTCCAAACGGAAGGACACAGGGTTAAGAATCTCCAATATCTTGTACGGGCCGATGAACCGAGGCTTAAACTTAGGAGAAGAAACCCTCATAGGGACAAAACGAGAAGACAACCACACCAAGTCCCCGACACAAAGCCGAGGACCAACCCGACGCCGGCGGTTGGCAAAAAGCTGAGTCTTCTCCTGGGACAACTTCAAATTGTCCACTACCTGCCCCCAAATCTGATGCAACCTCTCCACCACAGCATCCACTCCAGGACAATCCGAAGATTCCACCTGACCGGAGGAAAATCGAGGATGAAACCCCGAATTACAGAAAAAAGGAGACACCAAGGTGGCAGAGCTGGCCCGATTATTGAGGGCAAACTCCGCTAAAGGCAAAAAAGCAACCCAATCATCCTGATCTGCAGACACAAAACACCTCAAATATGTCTCCAAAGTCTGATTCGTCCGCTCGGTCTGGCCATTAGTCTGAGGATGGAAAGCAGACGAGAAAGACAAATCTATGCCCATCCTAGCACAGAATGCCCGCCAAAATCTAGACACGAATTGGGTTCCTCTGTCAGAAACGATATTCTCCGGAATACCATGCAAACGAACCACATTTTGAAAAAACAGAGGAACCAACTCGGAAGAAGAAGGCAACTTAGGCAGGGGAACCAAATGGACCATCTTAGAGAAACGGTCACACACCACCCAGATGACAGACATCTTCTGAGAAACAGGAAGATCCGAAATAAAATCCATCGAGATGTGCGTCCAAGGCCTCTTCGGGATAGGCAAGGGCAACAACAATCCACTAGCCCGAGAACAACAAGGCTTGGCCCGAGCACAAACGTCACAAGACTGCACAAAGCCTCGTACATCTCGTGACAGGGACGGCCACCAGAAGGACCTTGCCACCAAATCCCTGGTACCAAAGATTCCAGGATGACCTGCCAACGCAGAAGAATGAACCTCAGAAATGACTTTACTGGTCCAATCATCAGGAACAAACAGTCTACCAGGTGGGCAACGATCAGGTCTATCCGCCTGAAACTCCTGCAAGGCCCGCCGCAGGTCTGGAGAAACGGCAGACAATATCACTCCATCCTTAAGGATACCTGTAGGTTCAGAATTACCAGGGGAGTCAGGCTCAAAACTCCTAGAAAGGGCATCCGCCTTAACATTCTTAGAACCCGGTAGTAGGGTTGAGCGAAACGGGTCGATCATTTTCAAAAGTCGCCGACTTTTGGCTAAGTCGGCGTCTCATGAAACCCGATCCGACCCCTGTGCTTGTCGGCCATGCGGTACGCGACTTTCGCGCCAAAGTCGCGTTTCAATGACGCGAAAAGCGCCATTTCTCAGCCAATGAAGGTGAACGCAGAGTGTGGGCAGCGTGATGACATAGATCCTGGTCCCCACCATCTTAGAGAAGGGCATTGCAGTGATTGGCTTGCTGTCTGCGGCGTCACAGGGGCTATAAAGGGGCGTTCCCGCCGACCGCCATCTTACTGCTGCTGATCTGAGCTTAGGGACAGGTTGCTGCCGCTTCATCAGAAGCAGGGAGAGCGTTAGGCAGGGTCCACTAACCACCAAACCGCTTGTGCTGCAGCGATTTCCACTGTCCAACACCACCTTCGGTGTGCAGGGACTGTGGAAGCTATTTTTTTTTTTTTTTCCCCTCAGCGCTGTAGCTCATTGGGCTGCCCTAGAAGGCTCCGTGATAGCTGTATTGCTGTGTGTACGCCACTGTGGAAACCAACTGCTTTTTTCAAAGCACATATCCTCTTGTTCCTTCCTTTCTGCACAGCTATCTTTTCTGTTTTTCCACACTTTTTATTTAATTTGTGCATCAGTCCACTCCTATTGCTGCCTGCCATACCTGGCTTACATTACTGCAGGGAGATAGTAATTGTAGGACAGTTTTTTTTTTTTTTTTGTTTTTTTTTTTTGTGGGAGATTAAGATTGGCATTTCTGCTACAGTGCCATCCCTGTGTGTGCCATCTCTCACTGAGTGGGCCATAGAAAGCCTATTTATTTTTTCCGTGATTTGTGTTCTAAAATCTACCTCAACACAAAAACAGTACATCAATCAGTGGGAGAAAAATATTGGCCTCAGTCAGGGCTTGTGTGCCACTGCTGTGTGTGCTATCTCTCATTCAGTGGGCTATAGCAAGCCTATTTTTTTTTTTTTTTTTTAATATTATTTGGTTTCTAATTCTCCCTGAAAAAAAAAAAAAAAACCTAAAAAAACAGTGGGAGAATAATATTGCCCTTTCAGCTTGTGTGCCAGTCTTGACTCCTGGGTGTGCCACCTCTCTCCCTCTCATTCAGTGGGCCATAGAAAGCCTATTTATTTTTTTTTTTAAATATTATTGGGTTTCTAAAGTCTCCCTGAAAAAACAAAAAATACATAAAAAAACAGTGGGAGAGTAATATTGCCCTTTCAGCTTGTGTGCCAGTCTTGACTCCTGGGTGTGCCACCTCTCTCCCTTTCATTCAGTGGGCCATAGAAAGCCTATTTATTTTTTCCGTGATTTGTGTTCTAAAATCTACCTCAACACAAAAACACTACATCAATCAGTGGGAGAAAAATATTGGCCTCAGTCAGGGCTTGTGTGCCACTGCTGTGTGTGCTATCTCTCATTCAGTGGGCTATAGCAAGCCTATTTTTTTTTTTTTTTTTTTTTTTAATATTATTTGGTTTCTAAAGTCTCCCTGAAAAAAAAAAAAAAACATAAAAAAACAGTGGGAGAGTAATATTGCCCTTTCAGCTTGTGTGCCAGTCTTGACTCCTGGGTGTGCCACCTCTCTCCCTTTCATTCAGTGGGCCATAGAAAGCCTATTTATTTTTTGGTTTTTTTAATATTATTTGGTTTCTAAAGTCTCCCTGAAAATAAAAAAAAAAAATACATAAAAAAACAGTGGGAGAGTAATATTGCCATTTCAGCTTGTGTGCCAGTCTTGACTCCTGGGTGTGCCACCTCTCTCCCTCTCATTCAGTGGGCCATAGAAAGCCTTGTTTTTTTGTTTTTTTTTTAATATTATTTGGTTTCTAAAGTCTCCCTGAAAATAAAAAAAAAAAACATAAAAAAACAGTGGGAGAGTAATATTGCCATTTCAGCTTGTGTGCCAGTCTTGACTCCTGGGTGTGCCACCTCTCTCTCTAATTGTGGGCCATAGAAAGCCTATTTATTTTTTGGTTTTTTTAATATTATTTGGTTTCTAAAGTCTCCCTGAAAATAAAAAAAAAAAATACATAAAAAAACAGTGGGAGAGTAATATTGCCCTTTCAGCTTGTGTGCCAGTCTTGACTCCTGGGTGTGCCACCTCTCTCCCTTTCATTCAGTGGGCCATAGAAAGCCTATTTATTTTTTGGTTTTTTTAATATTATTTGGTTTCTAAAGTCTCCCTGAAAATAAAAAAAAAAAATACATAAAAAAACAGTGGGAGAGTAATATTGCCATTTCAGCTTGTGTGCCAGTCTTGACTCCTGGGTGTGCCACCTCTCTCCCTCTCATTCAGTGGGCCATAGAAAGCCTTGTTTTTTTGTTTTTTTTTAATATTATTTGGTTTCTAAAGTCTCCCTGAAAATAAAAAAAAAAAACATAAAAAAACAGTGGGAGAGTAATATTGCCATTTCAGCTTGTGTGCCAGTCTTGACTCCTGGGTGTGCCACCTCTCTCTCTAATTGTGGGCCATAGAAAGCCTATTTATTTTTTGGTTTTTTTAATATTATTTGGTTTCTAAAGTCTCCCTGAAAATAAAAAAAAAAAATACATAAAAAAACAGTGGGAGAGTAATATTGCCCTTTCAGCTTGTGTGCCAGTCTTGACTCCTGGGTGTGCCACCTCTCTCCCTTTCATTCAGTGGGCCATAGAAAGCCTATTTATTTTTTGGTTTTTTTAATATTATTTGGTTTCTAAAGTCTCCCTGAAAATAAAAAAAAAAAATACATAAAAAAACAGTGGGAGAGTAATATTGCCATTTCAGCTTGTGTGCCAGTCTTGACTCCTGGGTGTGCCACCTCTCTCCCTCTCATTCAGTGGGCCATAGAAAGCCTTGTTTTTTTGTTTTTTTTTTAATATTATTTGGTTTCTAAAGTCTCCCTGAAAATAAAAAAAAAAAACATAAAAAAACAGTGGGAGAGTAATATTGCCATTTCAGCTTGTGTGCCAGTCTTGACTCCTGGGTGTGCCACCTCTCTCTCTAATTGTGGGCCATAGAAAGCCTATTTATTTTTTGGTTTTTTTAATATTATTTGGTTTCTAAAGTCTCCCTGAAAATAAAAAAAAAAAATACATAAAAAAACAGTGGGAGAGTAATATTGCCCTTTCAGCTTGTGTGCCAGTCTTGACTCCTGGGTGTGCCACCTCTCTCCCTTTCATTCAGTGGGCCATAGAAAGCCTATTTATTTTTTGGTTTTTTTAATATTATTTGGTTTCTAAAGTCTCCCTGAAAATAAAAAAAAAAAATACATAAAAAAACAGTGGGAGAGTAATATTGCCATTTCAGCTTGTGTGCCAGTCTTGACTCCTGGGTGTGCCACCTCTGTCCCTCTCATTCAGTGGGCCATAGAAAGCCTTGTTTTTTTTTTTTTTTTTAAATATTATTTGGTTTCTAAAGTCTCCCTGAAAATAAAAAAAAAATACATAAAAAAACAGTGGGAGAGTAATATTGCCATTTCAGCTTGTGTGCCAGTCTTGACTCCTGGGTGTGCCACCTCTCTCTCTAATTGTGGGCCATAGAAAGCCTTTTTATTTTTTTCCTTCATTTGTGTTTTAAAATCAACCTCAACACAAAAACACTACATCAATCAGTGGGAGAAAAATATTGGCCTCAGTCAGGGCTTGTGTGCCACTCCTGTGCGTGCCATCTCTCATTCAGTGGGCCATAGAAAGCCTTGTTTTTTTGTTTTTTTTTTAAATATTATTTGGTTTCTAAAGTCTCACAGAGAAAAAAAAAAAAATAAATTAGGTGGGAGATTAATATTGACATTAGTGCTTGAGTGACAGTCCTGCGTGTGTGTCATCTCTGTGATTTGGTGTCACAGAAAACAGAGTGTGTAACATTGTGCCTGATTTTCCTTGTGGTCTCACCAACCTGTTAAGGGATATTGAAATCATACTGAAGTTATAGCTCACCGTGTAAGTTGTTTGACAGCAACAAATAAAGTTAGTTTGGTTACGATTTTTAAACAATGAGGAAGTCTGGTGCAAGAGGTCGTCGTGGGCGTTCATTGTCAGCTGGTAATGATGGTAGTGGTAGTGGAGCATCAGGTGGTCGTGGGGATAAAAATATTCCACCTAAGTCTGGAGCTGTGGAGCCAGTTTCGTCGTCAGGCTACACAAGGCCTCGAACGCTCTCTTTTCTGGGAGTAGGAAAACCGCTTTTAAAGGCTGAGCAGCAACAGCAAGTTTTGGCTTACATTGCAGACTCAGCCTCTAGCTCTTTTGCCTCCTCTTCCGAAACTGGTAAATGTAAAAGCAGCGCGTCGCTTGTGGATGTTCACGGTCAGGGACAAGTCGCTTCCTTGTCCTCCTCAGCAAAAACTACAACAAGAGAGAAGGATGCAGCAGGCGACACAACGGGTCACTCCATGGAGCTCTTTACACATACCGTCCCTGGCTTAGAAAGTGAAACATTTAACAGGCCATGCCCATTACAAGTAGATTCTGACATGGAGTGCACTGATGCACAGCCACAGCCAGAGTACTATGCTGCTCCTTTGACTCAGACCACCACATTGCCCTCTCAGGGTACAGATCCACAATCAGACCCTGATGAGACTATGTTGCCCCGCCACGAACGCTATACCACCGACCGACACAGTGACACAGACGAAGTTGCACACGAGCTCGAAGAGGAGGTAATAGATGACCCAGTTATTGACCCCGATTGGCAGCCATTGGGGGAACAGGGTGCAGGCGGCAGTAGTTCAGAAGCGGAGGTGGAGGAGGGGCCGCAGCAGGCATCAACATCGCAACAGGTTCCATCTGCCGGGCCCGTATCTGGCCCAAAACGCGTGTCAAAGCCAAAACCTGTTGGAGGACAGCGTGGCCATCCGGTTAAAGCTCAGTCTGCAATCCCTGAAAAGGGATCCGAGTCTAGGAAGAGTGCAGTCTGGCATTTTTTTAAACAACATCCAACTGATCAGCGCAAAGTCATCTGTCAAAAATGTTCAACTAGCTTAAGCAGAGGTCAGAATCTGAAAAGTCTAAATACTAGTTGCATGCATAGACACTTAACCACCATGCATTTTCAAGCCTGGACTAACTACCAAACGTCCCTTAAGGTTGTAGCACCCTCGGCCAATGAAGCTAGTCAGCAACGCAACATCCCTTCCGTCACTGTAAGGCCACCATTTTCCGCACCACCGGCAGTATCTGTGCAGGTTTCTTTGCCAGCCAAAAGCAGTCAGGGTCAGGGAATCACCAGTTTAGTAGGAGGAAATATTGCATCTAGGGCACCGGCGGAAACAATACCGTCTCCAACCGTCTCTCAGTCTGCCATGTACACCGGCACACCCGAAAGTTCCACGATCTCCTGCTCTCCAGTCCAGCTCACCCTACATGAGACTCTGGTTAGAAAAAGGAAGTACTTATCCTCGCATCCGCGTACACAGGGTTTTAACGCCCACATAGCTAGACTAATCTCGTTAGAGATGATGCCCTACCGTTTAGTTGAAAGCGAAGCTTTTAAAGCCCTGATGGAGTACGCTGAACCACGATACGAGCTACCTAGTCGACACTTTTTTTCCAGAAAAGCCATCCCAGCCCTGCACCAGCATGTTAAACAGCGCATCGTCCATGCACTTAGGCAATCTGTGAGTACAAAGGTGCACCTGACTACAGATGCATGGACCAGTAGGCATGGCCAGGGACGTTATGTGTCCATCACGGCACACTGGGTGAATGTGGTGGATGCAGGGTCCACAGGCGACATCAATTTAGGGACAGTTGTGCCTAGCCCACGGTCTAGGAAACAGTTGGCTGTAGGCGTTCGCACCCCCTCCTCCTCCTCCTCGTCCTCCTGCAGAAGCTACAGCTCTTCCACAGAACGCAGTCGGCCAACCACTCCATCGGCAGATGACACTGTTGCACACCAGTTGTCCCATTATGGGCCAGCTACTGCCAAGCGTCAGCAGGCTGTATTGGCTATGAAGTGTTTGGGCGACAACAGACACACCGCGGAAGTTCTGTCCGAGTTCTTGCAACAAGAAACGCAGTCGTGGCTGGGCACAGTAGATCTTGAGGCAGGCAAGGTAGTGAGTGATAACGGAAGGAATTTCATGGCTGCCATCTCCCTTTCCCAACTGAAACACATTCCTTGCCTGGCTCACACCTTAAACCTGGTGGTGCAGTGCTTATTGAAAACTTATCCTGGGTTCTCCGACCTGCTCCTCAAAGTGCGTGCACTTTGCTCACATATCCGACGTTCGCCTGTACACGCCAGCCGTATGCAGACCTATCAGCGGTCTTTGAACCTTCCCCAGCATCGCCTAATCATAGACGTTGCAACAAGGTGGAACTCAACACTGCACATGCTTCAGAGACTGTGCGAACAGAGGCGTGCTGTTATTTATTTGTGGGAGGATACACGGGCAGGCAGTAGGATGGCAGACATGGAGTTGTCAGGTGTGCAGTGGTCGAAGATACAAGACATGTGTCAAGTCCTTCAGTGTTTTGAGGAATGCACACGGCTGGTTAGTGCAGACAACGCCGTAATAAGCATGAGCATCCCCCTAATGCGTCTGCTGATGCAAAGTTTGACGCACATAAAGGAGCAGGCGTCTGCACCAGAGGAAGAGGGAAGCCTTGATGACAGTCAGCCATTGTCTGGTCAGGGCAGTGTACAGGACGAGGTAGCGGGCGAAGAGGAGGTGGAGGACGAGGAGGATGATGGGGATGAGTATATTTTTAATGCGGAAACTTTCACGGGGGCACAGGAAATTGGTTGCGTGTCACGGCCGGGTTCTGGTTTTTTGAGGGACACAAGTGACGTAGATTTGCCTGCAACTGCCCCTCAACCAATCACAACCGGAGATTTGACAACTGGAACTTTGGCCCACATGGCGGATTATGCCTTACGTATCCTAAAAAGGGACACACGCATTACGAAAATGATGAACGATGACGATTACTGGTTGGCCTGCCTCCTTGATCCACGCTATAAAGGCAAATTGCAAAATATTATGCCACATGAGAACTTGGAACTAATATTAGCAACCAAACAATCAACTCTTGTTGACCGTTTGCTTCAGGCATTCCCAGCACACAGCGCACGTGATCGTTCTCACACAAGCTCCAGGGGGCAGCAGACTAGGAGTGTTAGGGGTGCACACATCAGAAGTGGCGTTGGACAGAGGGGTTTTCTGACCAGGTTGTGGAGTGATTTTGCTATGACCGCAGACAGGACAGGTACTGCTGCATCAATTGAAAGTGACAGGAGACAACATTTGTCCAGTATGGTTACTAACTATTTTTCATCCCTTATCGATGTTCTCCCTCAACCGTCATTCCCATTTGATTACTGGGCCTCCAAATTAGACACCTGGCCAGAATTGGCAGAATATGCATTGCAGGAGCTTGCTTGCCCGGCAGCAAGTGTCCTATCAGAAAGAGTATTCAGTGCTGCAGGTTCAATATTAACCGAAAAAAGGACTCGTCTGGCTACCCAAAATGTTGACGATCTAACATTCATTAAAATGAACCACAACTGGATTTCGAAATCTTTTGCCCCACCTTGCCCGGCCGACACCTAGCTTTCCTATGAAAAGCTCTTGCCTGTGAATTACTTTTCTAATGTCTAATTTGCTGCAGCTGATTGTACAGCATACGACATGTTTACACCTCCCTAAATGGCAAAACTCCCCACACGGGGCCGTGGTATCGCGACTTGGCGCAAGCACCCGTGAGACTGCTGTTTGTCTGAAGAGGTGGGTGTGCTCGCTTTTGGTTGACGGCATTGCTACTGGGTCCCTCATAGTACAATGTAGTGTCTCTGGCGGTGGTGGTGCGCACCCAACGTCAGACACACCGTTGTAACATGAGGGGCCCTGGGGCGGTCCCGCCGGCCTCAAGAGAGTTCCCCCCTACCCCAGCTCAAAATGTGCTCTACCACGTGCAAAATTATGTCGCACAGCTCCACCAATCTTTAGTCTATTCGCTGACATCATTCAATGTCTGGCACTGACAATACAAATTTGTAGACATCTATGATGCAACTTAAAGTAGTCTGTGTCTGTGTCCTATATTGGCACCATTAAATAGTTACTGCCAAATTACAATGTCAGAAACTCAGTAGATGAGCCCACCCCTGTACCTAAGTATGCCACCTTTTTTTTTTGTTTTGGTTGTTTTGCGAGACATTAACATCTATTTATATTTTGGGAGTACTGGGACAGACACTCCTTGCACTACTCCTCCACTCACCACCAAGCTGCCTGTGTATCCATGTAACCGCTGTAAAACTGCCATGAGCCTATTGTTTGTTATTTTAGGCCTTTGATAGCCTGTCTGCGGTCCCTACTTTAAATACTCCTCCACTGACCACCAAGCTGCCTGCCCGTGTATCCATGTAACCGCTGTGAAACTGCCATGAGCCTATTGTTTGTTATGTTAGGCCTTTGATAGCCTGTCTGCGGTCCCTACTTTAAATACTCCTCCACTGACCAGACCACTGCTGCCCGTGTACCCCTGGAACCAATTATAAAGTGCCTACAGCCAGCCCATTTTCTTATGTTAGGCCTTTGAAGCCTGTCTGCGGTCCCTACTTTAAATACTCCTCCACTGACCAGACCACTGCTGCCCGTGTACCCCTGGAACCAATTATAAAGTGCCTACAGCCAGCCCATTTTCTTATGTTAGGCCTTTGAAGCCTTTCTGCGGTCCCTACTTTAAATACTCCTCCACTCACCACCACCAAGCTGCCTGCCCGTGTATCCATGTAACCGCTGTGAAACTGCCATGAGCCTATTGTTTGTTATTTTAGGCCTTTGATAGCCTGTCTGCGGTCCCTACTTTAAATACTCCTCCACTCACCACCAAGCTGCCTGTGTATCCATGTAACCGCTGTAAAACTGCCATGAGCCTATTGTTTGTTATTTTAGGCCTTTGATAGCCTGTCTGCGGTCCCTACTTTAAATACTCCTCCACTGACCAGACCACTGCTGCCCGTGTACCCCTGGAACCAATTATAAAGTGCCTACAGCCAGCCCATTTTCTTATGTTAGGCCTTTGAAGCCTGTCTGCGGTCCCTACTTTAAATACTCCTCCACTCACCACCACCAAGCTGCCTGCCCGTGTATCCATGTAACCGCTGTGAAACTGCCATGAGCCTATTGTTTGTTATTTTAGGCCTTTGATAGCCTGTCTGCGGTCCCTACTTTAAATACTCCTCCACTCACCACCAAGCTGCCTGCCCGTGTATCCATGTAACCGCTGTGAAACTGCCATCATGAGCCTATTGTTTGTTATGTTAGGCCTTTGATAGCCTGTCTGCGGTCCCTACTTTAAATACTCCTCCACTGACCAGACCACTGCTGCCCGTGTACCCCTGGAACCAATTATAAAGTGCCTACAGCCAGCCCATTTTCTTATGTTAGGCCTTTGATAGCCTGTCTGCGGTCCCTACTTTAAATACTCCTCCACTCACCACCAAGCTGCCTGCCCGTGTATCCATGTAACCGCTGTGAAACTGCCATCATGAGCCTATTGTTTGTTATGTTAGGCCTTTGATAGCCTGTCTGCGGTCCCTACTTTAAATACTCCTCCACTGACCAGACCACTGCTGCCCGTGTACCCCTGGAACCAATTATAAAGTGCCTACAGCCAGCCCATTTTCTTATGTTAGGCCTTTGAAGCCTGTCTGCGGTCCCTACTTTAAATACTCCTCCACTCACCACCACCAAGCTGCCTGCCCGTGTATCCATGTAACCGCTGTGAAACTGCCATGAGCCTATTGTTTGTTATTTTAGGCCTTTGATAGCCTGTGTGCGGTCCCTACTTTAAATACTCCTCCACTCACCACCAAGCTGCCTGCCCGTGTATCCATGTAACCGCTGTGAAACTGCCATGAGCCTATTGTTTGTTATTTTAGGCCTTTGATAGCCTGTGTGCGGTCCCTACTTTAAATACTCCTCCACTCACCACCAAGCTGCCTGCCCGTGTATCCATGTAACCGCTGTGAAACTGCCATGAGCCTATTGTTTGTTATGTTAGGCCTTTGATAGCCTGTCTGCGGTCCCTACTTTAAATACTCCTCCACTCACCACCAAGCTGCCTGTGTATCCATGTAACCGCTGTGAAACTGCCATGAGCCTATTGTTTGTTATTTTAGGCCTTTGATAGCCTGTCTGCGGTCCCTACTTTAAATACTCCTCCACTCACCACCAAGCTGCCTGTGTATCCATGTAACCGCTGTAAAACTGCCATGAGCCTATTGTTTGTTATTTTAGGCCTTTGATAGCCTGTCTGCGGTCCCTACTTTAAATACTCCTCCACTGACCAGACCACTGCTGCCCGTGTACCCCTGGAACCAATTATAAAGTGCCTACAGCCAGCCCATTTTCTTATGTTAGGCCTTTGAAGCCTGTCTGCGGTCCCTACTTTAAATACTCCTCCACTCACCACCACCAAGCTGCCTGCCCGTGTATCCATGTAACCGCTGTGAAACTGCCATGAGCCTATTGTTTGTTATTTTAGGCCTTTGATAGCCTGTGTGCGGTCCCTACTTTAAATACTCCTCCACTCACCACCAAGCTGCCTGCCCGTGTATCCATGTAACCGCTGTGAAACTGCCATGAGCCTATTGTTTGTTATGTTAGGCCTTTGATAGCCTGTCTGCGGTCCCTACTTTAAATACTCCTCCACTGACCAGACCACTGCTGCCCGTGTACCCCTGGAACCAATTATAAAGTGCCTACAGCCAGCCCATTTTCTTATGTTAGGCCTTTGATAGCCTGTCTGCGGTCCCTACTTTAAATACTCCTCCACTCACCACCAAGCTGCCTGCCCGTGTATCCATGTAACCGCTGTGAAACTGCCATCATGAGCCTATTGTTTGTTATGTTAGGCCTTTGATAGCCTGTCTGCGGTCCCTACTTTAAATACTCCTCCACTGACCAGACCACTGCTGCCCGTGTACCCCTGGAACCAATTATAAAGTGCCTACAGCCAGCCCATTTTCTTATGTTAGGCCTTTGAAGCCTGTCTGCGGTCCCTACTTTAAATACTCCTCCACTCACCACCACCAAGCTGCCTGCCCGTGTATCCATGTAACCGCTGTGAAACTGCCATGAGCCTATTGTTTGTTATTTTAGGCCTTTGATAGCCTGTGTGCGGTCCCTACTTTAAATACTCCTCCACTCACCACCAAGCTGCCTGCCCGTGTATCCATGTAACCGCTGTGAAACTGCCATGAGCCTATTGTTTGTTATTTTAGGCCTTTGATAGCCTGTGTGCGGTCCCTACTTTAAATACTCCTCCACTCACCACCAAGCTGCCTGCCCGTGTATCCATGTAACCGCTGTGAAACTGCCATGAGCCTATTGTTTGTTATGTTAGGCCTTTGATAGCCTGTCTGCGGTCCCTACTTTAAATACTCCTCCACTCACCACCAAGCTGCCTGTGTATCCATGTAACCGCTGTGAAACTGCCATGAGCCTATTGTTTGTTATTTTAGGCCTTTGATAGCCTGTCTGCGGTCCCTACTTTAAATACTCCTCCACTCACCACCAAGCTGCCTGTGTATCCATGTAACCGCTGTAAAACTGCCATGAGCCTATTGTTTGTTATTTTAGGCCTTTGATAGCCTGTCTGCGGTCCCTACTTTAAATACTCCTCCACTGACCAGACCACTGCTGCCCGTGTACCCCTGGAACCAATTATAAAGTGCCTACAGCCAGCCCATTTTCTTATGTTAGGCCTTTGAAGCCTGTCTGCGGTCCCTACTTTAAATACTCCTCCACTCACCACCACCAAGCTGCCTGCCCGTGTATCCATGTAACCGCTGTGAAACTGCCATGAGCCTATTGTTTGTTATTTTAGGCCTTTGATAGCCTGTGTGCGGTCCCTACTTTAAATACTCCTCCACTCACCACCAAGCTGCCTGCCCGTGTATCCATGTAACCGCTGTGAAACTGCCATGAGCCTATTGTTTGTTATGTTAGGCCTTTGATAGCCTGTCTGCGGTCCCTACTTTAAATACTCCTCCACTGACCAGACCACTGCTGCCCGTGTACCCCTGGAACCAATTATAAAGTGCCTACAGCCAGCCCATTTTCTTATGTTAGGCCTTTGAAGCCTGTCTGCGGTCCCTACTTTAAATACTCCTCCACTGACCAGACCACTGCTGCCCGTGTACCCCTGGAACCAATTATAAAGTGCCTACAGCCAGCCCATTTTCTTATGTTAGGCCTTTGAAGCCTTTCTGCGGTCCCTACTTTAAATACTCCTCCACTCACCACCACCAAGCTGCCTGCCCGTGTATCCATGTAACCGCTGTGAAACTGCCATGAGCCTATTGTTTGTTATTTTAGGCCTTTGATAGCCTGTCTGCGGTCCCTACTTTAAATACTCCTCCACTCACCACCAAGCTGCCTGTGTATCCATGTAACCGCTGTAAAACTGCCATGAGCCTATTGTTTGTTATTTTAGGCCTTTGATAGCCTGTCTGCGGTCCCTACTTTAAATACTCCTCCACTGACCAGACCACTGCTGCCCGTGTACCCCTGGAACCAATTATAAAGTGCCTACAGCCAGCCCATTTTCTTATGTTAGGCCTTTGAAGCCTGTCTGCGGTCCCTACTTTAAATACTCCTCCACTCACCACCACCAAGCTGCCTGCCCGTGTATCCATGTAACCGCTGTGAAACTGCCATGAGCCTATTGTTTGTTATTTTAGGCCTTTGATAGCCTGTCTGCGGTCCCTACTTTAAATACTCCTCCACTCACCACCAAGCTGCCTGCCCGTGTATCCATGTAACCGCTGTGAAACTGCCATCATGAGCCTATTGTTTGTTATGTTAGGCCTTTGATAGCCTGTCTGCGGTCCCTACTTTAAATACTCCTCCACTGACCAGACCACTGCTGCCCGTGTACCCCTGGAACCAATTATAAAGTGCCTACAGCCAGCCCATTTTCTTATGTTAGGCCTTTGATAGCCTGTCTGCGGTCCCTACTTTAAATACTCCTCCACTCACCACCAAGCTGCCTGCCCGTGTATCCATGTAACCGCTGTGAAACTGCCATCATGAGCCTATTGTTTGTTATGTTAGGCCTTTGATAGCCTGTCTGCGGTCCCTACTTTAAATACTCCTCCACTGACCAGACCACTGCTGCCCGTGTACCCCTGGAACCAATTATAAAGTGCCTACAGCCAGCCCATTTTCTTATGTTAGGCCTTTGAAGCCTGTCTGCGGTCCCTACTTTAAATACTCCTCCACTCACCACCACCAAGCTGCCTGCCCGTGTATCCATGTAACCGCTGTGAAACTGCCATGAGCCTATTGTTTGTTATTTTAGGCCTTTGATAGCCTGTGTGCGGTCCCTACTTTAAATACTCCTCCACTCACCACCAAGCTGCCTGCCCGTGTATCCATGTAACCGCTGTGAAACTGCCATGAGCCTATTGTTTGTTATTTTAGGCCTTTGATAGCCTGTGTGCGGTCCCTACTTTAAATACTCCTCCACTCACCACCAAGCTGCCTGCCCGTGTATCCATGTAACCGCTGTGAAACTGCCATGAGCCTATTGTTTGTTATGTTAGGCCTTTGATAGCCTGTCTGCGGTCCCTACTTTAAATACTCCTCCACTCACCACCAAGCTGCCTGTGTATCCATGTAACCGCTGTGAAACTGCCATGAGCCTATTGTTTGTTATTTTAGGCCTTTGATAGCCTGTCTGCGGTCCCTACTTTAAATACTCCTCCACTCACCACCAAGCTGCCTGTGTATCCATGTAACCGCTGTAAAACTGCCATGAGCCTATTGTTTGTTATTTTAGGCCTTTGATAGCCTGTCTGCGGTCCCTACTTTAAATACTCCTCCACTGACCAGACCACTGCTGCCCGTGTACCCCTGGAACCAATTATAAAGTGCCTACAGCCAGCCCATTTTCTTATGTTAGGCCTTTGAAGCCTGTCTGCGGTCCCTACTTTAAATACTCCTCCACTCACCACCACCAAGCTGCCTGCCCGTGTATCCATGTAACCGCTGTGAAACTGCCATGAGCCTATTGTTTGTTATTTTAGGCCTTTGATAGCCTGTGTGCGGTCCCTACTTTAAATACTCCTCCACTCACCACCAAGCTGCCTGCCCGTGTATCCATGTAACCGCTGTGAAACTGCCATGAGCCTATTGTTTGTTATGTTAGGCCTTTGATAGCCTGTCTGCGGTCCCTACTTTAAATACTCCTCCACTGACCAGACCACTGCTGCCCGTGTACCCCTGGAACCAATTATAAAGTGCCTACAGCCAGCCCATTTTCTTATGTTAGGCCTTTGAAGCCTGTCTGCGGTCCCTACTTTAAATACTCCTCCACTGACCAGACCACTGCTGCCCGTGTACCCCTGGAACCAATTATAAAGTGCCTACAGCCAGCCCATTTTCTTATGTTAGGCCTTTGAAGCCTTTCTGCGGTCCCTACTTTAAATACTCCTCCACTCACCACCACCAAGCTGCCTGCCCGTGTATCCATGTAACCGCTGTGAAACTGCCATGAGCCTATTGTTTGTTATTTTAGGCCTTTGATAGCCTGTCTGCGGTCCCTACTTTAAATACTCCTCCACTCACCACCAAGCTGCCTGTGTATCCATGTAACCGCTGTAAAACTGCCATGAGCCTATTGTTTGTTATTTTAGGCCTTTGATAGCCTGTCTGCGGTCCCTACTTTAAATACTCCTCCACTGACCAGACCACTGCTGCCCGTGTACCCCTGGAACCAATTATAAAGTGCCTACAGCCAGCCCATTTTCTTATGTTAGGCCTTTGAAGCCTGTCTGCGGTCCCTACTTTAAATACTCCTCCACTCACCACCACCAAGCTGCCTGCCCGTGTATCCATGTAACCGCTGTGAAACTGCCATGAGCCTATTGTTTGTTATTTTAGGCCTTTGATAGCCTGTCTGCGGTCCCTACTTTAAATACTCCTCCACTCACCACCAAGCTGCCTGCCCGTGTATCCATGTAACCGCTGTGAAACTGCCATCATGAGCCTATTGTTTGTTATGTTAGGCCTTTGATAGCCTGTCTGCGGTCCCTACTTTAAATACTCCTCCACTGACCAGACCACTGCTGCCCGTGTACCCCTGGAACCAATTATAAAGTGCCTACAGCCAGCCCATTTTCTTATGTTAGGCCTTTGATAGCCTGTCTGCGGTCCCTACTTTAAATACTCCTCCACTCACCACCAAGCTGCCTGCCCGTGTATCCATGTAACCGCTGTGAAACTGCCATCATGAGCCTATTGTTTGTTATGTTAGGCCTTTGATAGCCTGTCTGCGGTCCCTACTTTAAATACTCCTCCACTGACCAGACCACTGCTGCCCGTGTACCCCTGGAACCAATTATAAAGTGCCTACAGCCAGCCCATTTTCTTATGTTAGGCCTTTGAAGCCTGTCTGCGGTCCCTACTTTAAATACTCCTCCACTCACCACCACCAAGCTGCCTGCCCGTGTATCCATGTAACCGCTGTGAAACTGCCATGAGCCTATTGTTTGTTATTTTAGGCCTTTGATAGCCTGTGTGCGGTCCCTACTTTAAATACTCCTCCACTCACCACCAAGCTGCCTGCCCGTGTATCCATGTAACCGCTGTGAAACTGCCATGAGCCTATTGTTTGTTATTTTAGGCCTTTGATAGCCTGTGTGCGGTCCCTACTTTAAATACTCCTCCACTCACCACCAAGCTGCCTGCCCGTGTATCCATGTAACCGCTGTGAAACTGCCATGAGCCTATTGTTTGTTATGTTAGGCCTTTGATAGCCTGTCTGCGGTCCCTACTTTAAATACTCCTCCACTCACCACCAAGCTGCCTGTGTATCCATGTAACCGCTGTGAAACTGCCATGAGCCTATTGTTTGTTATTTTAGGCCTTTGATAGCCTGTCTGCGGTCCCTACTTTAAATACTCCTCCACTCACCACCAAGCTGCCTGTGTATCCATGTAACCGCTGTAAAACTGCCATGAGCCTATTGTTTGTTATTTTAGGCCTTTGATAGCCTGTCTGCGGTCCCTACTTTAAATACTCCTCCACTGACCAGACCACTGCTGCCCGTGTACCCCTGGAACCAATTATAAAGTGCCTACAGCCAGCCCATTTTCTTATGTTAGGCCTTTGAAGCCTGTCTGCGGTCCCTACTTTAAATACTCCTCCACTCACCACCACCAAGCTGCCTGCCCGTGTATCCATGTAACCGCTGTGAAACTGCCATGAGCCTATTGTTTGTTATTTTAGGCCTTTGATAGCCTGTGTGCGGTCCCTACTTTAAATACTCCTCCACTCACCACCAAGCTGCCTGCCCGTGTATCCATGTAACCGCTGTGAAACTGCCATGAGCCTATTGTTTGTTATTTTAGGCCTTTGATAGCCTGTGTGCGGTCCCTACTTTAAATACTCCTCCACTCACCACCAAGCTGCCTGCCCGTGTATCCATGTAACCGCTGTGAAACTGCCATGAGCCTATTGTTTGTTATGTTAGGCCTTTGATAGCCTGTCTGCGGTCCCTACTTTAAATACTCCTCCACTGACCAGACCACTGCTGCCCGTGTACCCCTGGAACCAATTATAAAGTGCCTACAGCCAGCCCATTTTCTTATGTTAGGCCTTTGAAGCCTGTCTGCGGTCCCTACTTTAAATACTCCTCCACTGACCAGACCACTGCTGCCCGTGTACCCCTGGAACCAATTATAAAGTGCCTACAGCCAGCCCATTTTCTTATGTTAGGCCTTTGAAGCCTGTCTGCGGTCCCTACTTTAAATACTCCTCCACTCACCACCACCAAGCTGCCTGCCCGTGTATCCATGTAACCGCTGTGAAACTGCCATGAGCCTATTGTTTGTTATTTTAGGCCTTTGATAGCCTGTGTGCGGTCCCTACTTTAAATACTCCTCCACTCACCACCAAGCTGCCTGCCCGTGTATCCATGTAACCGCTGTGAAACTGCCATGAGCCTATTGTTTGTTATTTTAGGCCTTTGATAGCCTGTGTGCGGTCCCTACTTTAAATACTCCTCCACTGACCAGACCACTGCTGCCCGTGTACCCCTGGAACCAATTATAAAGTGCCTACAGCCAGCCCATTTTCTTATGTTAGGCCTTTGAAGCCTGTCTGCGGTCCCTACTTTAAATACTCCTCCACTGACCAGACCACTGCTGCCCGTGTACCCCTGGAACCAATTATAAAGTGCCTACAGCCAGCCCATTTTCTTATGTTAGGCCTTTGAAGCCTGTCTGCGGTCCCTACTTTAAATACTCCTCCACTGACCAGACCACTGCTGCCCGTGTACCCCTGGAACCAATTATAAAGTGCCTACAGCCAGCCCATTTTCTTATGTTAGGCCTTTGAAGCCTGTCTGCGGTCCCTACTTTAAATACTCCTCCACTCACCACCACCAAGCTGCCTGCCCGTCTATCCATGTAACCGCTGTAAAACTGCAATGAGCCTATTGTTTGTTATTTTAGGCCTTTGATAGCCTGTCTGCGGCCCCTACTTGCAATACTCCTCCACTGACCACAATGCTGCCTGGAGTGCCTGCCTGTGTATCCATGTAACCGATGTAAAACTGCCATGACTGCCTACTGTTTGTTATTTTAGGCCTTTGATAGCCTGTCTGCAGCCCCTACTTGCAATACTCCTCCACTGACCACACCAATGCTGCCCGTGTACCCCTGGAACCTATTTAAAAGTTCATAGAGCCTAGTTATATATTTTATTTACTATTAATAAGGCCATGATGGACTACGCTGTACCACGCTACAAGCTAACCAGTCGACACTTCTTTTGCGAGAAAAGCCATCCCAACCCTCCACCAGCATGTAGAAGACCGCATTGTCCATGCACTCTGGCAATCTGTGAGTACAAAGGTGCACCTGACAACAGACGCATGGACCTGTAGGCATGGCCACGGAAGATTACGTGTCCATTACGGCGCAATGGGTTAATGTGGTGGATGCATGGTCCACAGGGGACAGCCTACTAAGTCTGTCTGCAGTCCCTAATTCAAATTGTGCTCCACTGTCTAAATCGGAACTTCCACCTTCTGGCTTTCGGCCTATAGTATCAGAAATTAAACTGCATTTGGCCTTCAACTTTGGTTAGGGCCTACTAACGGCTTCTGCCCCTCCCTGGTGTTGCCCTCAACTAAATAAAGCTGAGCTTCAACCTTCTGCTCCAAATTACCATTTTGAAAAATGCAATAGGCTTTTCAGGCCTACTAAAGGAGTCTGTCTGTGTGCCCCTCCCTGGTGTTGTCCTCAACTAAATAAAGCTGAGCTTCAACCTTCCGGCTCTCATTATGTGGTTTTAAAAAAAAAAAAGGTGGTTAGGGCCTACTAACGGCTTCTGCCCCTCCCTGGTGTTGTCCTCAACTAAATAAAGCTGAGCTTCAACCTTCCGGCTCTCATTATGTGGTTTTAAAAAAAAAAATGGTGGTTAGGGCCTACTAACGGCTTCTGCCCCTCCCTGGTGTTGTCCTCAACTAAATAAAGCTGAGCTTCAACCTTCCGGCTCTCATTATGTGGTTTTAAAAAAAAAAAAGGTGGTTAGGGCCTACTAACGGCTTCTGCCCCTCCCTGGTGTTGTCCTCAACTAAATAAAGCTGAGCTTCAACCTTCCGGCTCTCATTATGTGGTTTTAAAAAAAAAAAAGGTGGTTAGGGCCTACTAACGGCTTCTGCCCCTCCCTGGTGTTGTCCTCAACTAAATAAAGCTGAGCTTCAACCTTCCGGCTCTCATTATGTGGTTTTAAAAAAAAAAAAGGTGGTTAGGGCCTACTAACGGCTTCTGCCCCTCCCTGGTGTTGTCCTCAACTAAATAAAGCTGAGCTTCAACCTTCCGGCTCTCATTATGTGGTTTTAAAAAAAAAAAAGGTGGTTAGGGCCTACTAACGGCTTCTGCCCCTCCCTGGTGTTGTCCTCAACTAAATAAAGCTGAGCTTCAACCTTCCGGCTCTCATTATGTGGTTTTAAAAAAAAAAAAGGTGGTTAGGGCCTACTAACGGCTTCTGCCCCTCCCTGGTGTTGTCCTCAACTAAATAAAGCTGAGCTTCAACCTTCCGGCTCTCATTATGTGGTTTTAAAAAAAAAAAAGGTGGTTAGGGCCTACTAACGGCTTCTGCCCCTCCCTGGTGTTGTCCTCAACTAAATAAAGCTGAGCTTCAACCTTCCGGCTCTCATTATGTGGTTTTAAAAAAAAAAATGGTGGTTAGGGCCTACTAACGGCTTCTGCCCCTCCCTGGTGTTGTCCTCAACTAAATAAAGCTGAGCTTCAACCTTCCGGCTCTCATTATGTGGTTTTAAAAAAAAAAAAGGTGGTTAGGGCCTACTAACGGCTTCTGCCCCTCCCTGGTGTTGTCCTCAACTAAATAAAGCTGAGCTTCAACCTTCCGGCTCTCATTATGTGGTTTTAAAAAAAAAAATGGTGGTTAGGGCCTACTAACGGCTTCTGCCCCTCCCTGGTGTTGTCCTCAACTAAATAAAGCTGAGCTTCAACCTTCCGGCTCTCATTATGTGGTTTTAAAAAAAAAAATGGTGGTTAGGGCCTACTAACGGCTTCTGCCCCTCCCTGGTGTTGTCCTCAACTAAATAAAGCTGAGCTTCAACCTTCCGGCTCTCATTATGTGGTTTTAAAAAAAAAAAAGGTGGTTAGGGCCTACTAACGGCTTCTGCCCCTCCCTGGTGTTGTCCTCAACTAAATAAAGCTGAGCTTCAACCTTCCGGCTCTCATTATGTGGTTTTAAAAAAAAAAAAGGTGGTTAGGGCCTACTAACGGCTTCTGCCCCTCCCTGGTGTTGTCCTCAACTAAATAAAGCTGAGCTTCAACCTTCCGGCTCTCATTATGTGGTTTTAAAAAAAAAAATGGTGGTTAGGGCCTACTAACGGCTTCTGCCCCTCCCTGGTGTTGTCCTCAACTAAATAAAGCTGAGCTTCAACCTTCCGGCTCTCATTATGTGGTTTTAAAAAAAAAAAAGGTGGTTAGGGCCTACTAACGGCTTCTGCCCCTCCCTGGTGTTGTCCTCAACTAAATAAAGCTGAGCTTCAACCTTCCGGCTCTCATTATGTGGTTTTAAAAAAAAAAAGGTGGTTAGGGCCTACTAACGGCTTCTGCCCCTCCCTGGTGTTGTCCTCAACTAAATAAAGCTGAGCTTCAACCTTCCGGCTCTCATTATGTGGTTTTAAAAAAAAAAAATGGTGGTTAGGGCCTACTAACGGCTTCTGCCCCTCCCTGGTGTTGTCCTCAACTAAATAAAGCTGAGCTTCAACCTTCCGGCTCTCATTAAGTGGTTTTAAAAAAAAAATGGTGGTTAGGGCCTACTAACGGCTTCTGCCCCTCCCTGGTGTTGCCCTCAACTAAATAAAGCTGAGCTTCAACCTTCTGCTCCAAATTACCATTTTAAAAAATGCAATAGGCTTTTCCGGCCTACTAAAGGTGTCTGCCCCTCCCTGGTGTTGTCCTCAACTGAACAAAGCTGAGCTTCCACATTCTGGCTTTCGCCCTATACTATCAGATATTAAACTGCATTTGGCCTACTAGTGTGGTTAGGCCCTTGAAACAGTGTCTGCTGCTCTTGGGTTTGCTACTCCACTGAACAAAGCAATGCCGCCTGTTTAGTCCTGTTACCAATTTTGAACTGCATGTAGCCTACTTTATTCTTTGGCCCTATATCTGTTTCCTCCTCATCCTGCCCATTGCCCAGCCACTGCTAAATGAGTCTGCTGGTACATTGACCGAGACCACTACATTCCCCTTGTACTCTACACAGCCAGAATCTGTCCCTGCTGAAAGTAAGGTTCCCCTTCCCGCATGTTATACCACCTTACACAGGGACAAAGAGGAAGGTGCAGATGAAAGTGCAGGTTCCTTCATCAGGTGGGGGGGCATACTCGTTGGCGACGTCACTGGCACAGGGCCCCTCAGAGTACGCAAAAGTGTCGCTGCTGGTGGGAGGCGCCCCCGCCATGCAAACACACCGCCGTACTTTGAGGGGCCCTGTGCCAGTGGCAATGCGAACGAGTGGGCCCCCCCCCTGCTTGCTCAGGATCACAGCACTTGCAACTTTTAAATAATTACCTTTCCCTGCAACACCGCCGTGACGTAGTCCGCATTTCCTGGGCCCACGAAAAACTTGAGCCGGCCCTACTCCCCCCACAACTTTTGCCAAATGACCCCCAATTCCCTATGCCCAACTATTATTATAAAGTTAATTAAGATTGACAAGCTTCAGAAACAAGAATGGATGTTTTTGGCATTAAAATGGGCACTGTAGGTGTTTTCCTGGCCTCCACTCACTGCCGACTATGCTTCCCCATTGACTTGCATTGGGTTTCGTGTTTCGGTCGATCCCCGACTTTTAGCGATAATCGGCCGACTGCACTCGACTCGACTCTGGACAAAATCGGGTTTCCCAAAACCCTACTCGATCTTAAAAAAATGAAAGTCGCTCAACCCTACCCGGTAGGTATGACACCACAAAATTAAACCGAGAGAAAAACAACGACCAGCGCGCCTGTCTAGGATTCAGGCGTCTGGCGGACTCAAGATAAATTAAATTTTTGTGGTCGGTCAATACCACCACCTGATGTCTAGCCCCCTCAAGCCAATGACGCCACTCCTCAAAAGCCCACTTCA
This sequence comes from Ranitomeya variabilis, assembly GCF_051348905.1. NCBI lineage: Eukaryota > Metazoa > Chordata > Amphibia > Anura > Dendrobatidae > Ranitomeya > Ranitomeya variabilis. The sequence continues at coordinate 684,049,118 of NC_135233.1, forward strand.
TGGCCAAAAGCTCCCGATTCCCAATATCATAATTCCGCTCGGCGGGCGAAAATTTACGAGAAAAAAAAGCACAAGGTTTCATCACGGAGCAGTCGGAACTTCTCTGCGACAAAACCGCCCCAGCTCCGATTTCAGAAGCGTCGACCTCAACCTGAAAAGGAAGAGCAACATCAGGCTGACGCAACACAGGGGCGGAAGAAAAGCGGCGCTTAAGCTCCCGAAAGGCCTCCACAGCAGCAGGGGACCAATCAGCAACATCAGCACCCTTCTTAGTCAAATCAGTCAATGGTTTAACAACATCAGAAAAACCAGCAATAAATCGACGATAAAAGTTAGCAAAGCCCAAAAATTTCTGAAGACTCTTAAGAGAAGAGGGTTGCGTCCAATCACAAATAGCCTGAACCTTGACAGGATCCATCTCGATGGAAGAGGGGGAAAAAATATATCCCAAGAAGGAAATCTTTTGAACCCCAAAAACGCACTTAGAACCCTTCACACACAAGGAATTAGACCGCAAAACCTGAAAAACCCTCCTGACCTGCTGGACATGAGAGTCCCAGTCATCCGAAAAAATCAGAATATCATCCAGATACACAATCATAAATTTATCCAAATAATCACGGAAAATGTCATGCATAAAGGACTGAAAGACTGAAGGGGCATTTGAAAGGCCAAAAGGCATCACCAAATACTCAAAGTGGCCCTCGGGCGTATTAAATGCGGTTTTCCACTCATCCCCCTGCTTAATTCGCACCAAATTATACGCCCCACGGAGATCTATCTTAGAGAACCACTTGGCCCCCTTTATGCGAGCAAACAAATCAGTCAGCAGTGGCAACGGATATTGATATTTAACCGTGATTTTATTCAAAAGCCGATAATCAATACACGGCCTCAAAGAGCCATCTTTCTTAGACACAAAGAAAAAACCGGCTCCTAAGGGAGATGACGAAGGACGAATATGTCCCTTTTCCAAGGACTCCTTTATATATTCTCGCATAGCAGCATGTTCAGGCACAGACAGATTAAATAAACGACCCTTAGGGTATTTACTACCCGGAATCAAATCTATGGCACAATCGCACTCCCGGTGCGGAGGTAATGAACCAAGCTTAGGTTCTTCAAAAACGTCACGATAGTCAGACAAGAATTCAGGAATCTCAGAGGGAATAGATGATGAAATGGAAACCAAAGGTACGTCCCCATGCATCCCCTTACATCCCCAGCTTAACACAGACATAGCTTTCCAGTCGAGGACTGGGTTATGAGATTGCAGCCATGGCAATCCAAGCACCAACACATCATGTAGATTATACAGCACAAGAAAGCGAATAATCTCCTGATGATCCGGATTAATTCGCATAGTTACTTGTGTCCAGTATTGTGGTTTATTACTAGCCAATGGGGTGGAGTCAATCCCCTTCAGAGGTATAGGAGTTTCAAGAGGCTCTAAATCATACCCACAGCGTTTGGCAAAGGACCAATCCATAAGACTCAAAGCGGCGCCAGAGTCGACATAGGCGTCCGCGGTAATAGATGATAAAGAACAAATCAGGGTCACAGATAGAATAAACTTAGACTGAAAAGTGCCAATTGAAACTGACTTATCAAGCTTCTTAGTGCGCTTAGAGCATGCTGATATAACATGAGTTGAATCACCACAATAAAAGCACAACCCATTTTTTCGTCTAAAATTCTGCCGTTCGCTTCTGGACAGAATTCTATCACATTGCATATTCTCTGGCGTCTTCTCAGTAGACACCGCCAAATGGTGCACAGGTTTGCGCTCCCGCAGACGTCTATCGATCTGGATAGCCATTGTCATGGACTCATTCAGACCCGCAGGCACAGGGAACCCCACCATAACATCCTTAATGGCATCAGAGAGACCCTCTCTGAAATTCGCCGCCAGGGCGCACTCATTCCACTGAGTAAGCACAGACCATTTACGGAATTTTTGGCAGTATATTTCAACTTCATCTTGCCCCTGAGATAGGGACATCAAGGCTTTTTCCGCCTGAAGCTCTAAATGAGGTTCCTCATAAAGCAACCCCAAGGCCAGAAAAAACGCATCCACATTGAGCAACGCAGGATCCCCTGGAGCCAATGCAAAAGCCCAATCTTGAGGGTCGCCCCGGAGCAAGGAAATCACAATCCTGACCTGCTGTGCAGGATCTCCAGCAGAGCGAGATTTCAGGGACAAAAACAACTTGCAATTATTTTTGAAATTTTGAAAGCAAGATCTATTCCCCGAGAAAAATTCAGGCAAAGGAATTCTAGGTTCAGATATAGGAACATGAACAACAAAATCTTGTAAATTTTGAACTTTCGTGGTGAGATTATTCAAACCTGCAGCTAAACTCTGAATATCCATTTTAAACAGGTGAACACAGAGCCATTCCAGTATTAGAAGGAGAGAGAGAGAGGAAGGCTGCAATATAGGCAGACTTGCAAGTGATTCAATTGAAAGCACACTCAGAACTGAAGGGGAAAAAAAAAAAAAAAAAATTTTCAGCAGACTTCTTTTTTCTCTCCTTTCTCTGCCAATTAATTTAACCCTTTGTAGGCCGGTCAAACTGTTATGGTTCTCAATGGCAAGAGAACATAGCCCAGCATACATATGAACTAGCTCTTGGAAGGATGGAAACTTAAACTGACCATGAACTAAACCTGCCGCACAACTAACAGTAGCCGGGTAGCGTGCCTACGTTTTATCCCTAGACGCTCAGCGCCAGCCGGAGGACTAACTAATCCTGGCAGAGGAAAATACAGTCCTGGCTCACCTCTAGAGAAATTTCCCCGAAAGGCAGACAGAGGCCCCCACATATATTGGCGGTGATTTTAGATGAAAATGACAAACGTAGTATGAAAATAGGTTTAGCAAAATCGAGGTCCGCTTACTAGATAGCAGGAAGACAGAAAGGGCACTTTCATGGTCAGCTGAAAACCCTATCAAAATACCATCCTGAAATTACTTTAAGACTCTAGTATTAACTCATAACATCAGAGTGGCAATTTCAGATCACAAGAGCTTTCCAGACACAGAAACGAAACTGCAGCTGTGAACTGGAACAAAATGCAAAAAACAAACAAGGACAAAAGTCCGACTTAGCTGGGAGTTGTCTAGAAGCAGGGACATGCACAGAAAGGCTTCTGATTACAATGTTGACCGGCATGGAAGTGACAGAGGAGCAAGGTTAAATAGCGACTCCCACATCCTGATGGGAACAGGTGAACAGAGGGGATGATGCACACAAGTTCAATTCCACCAGTGGCCACCGGGGGAGCCCAAAATCCAATTTCACAACAGGAGAAATAGAAAGTGACAAACCATCCTGGGCTACAGTATACTGGCAAATATTACAGCCTCCACACGGGTAGGTGCCAAAAGTCCTAAAACCCCTGTTAAGTCTGGTAGAAGGACGGACAAAGTGACTATGGCATAACAAGTCCTTCAAATTACTGGCCCTCCTGGCTATTAATTTGGGCGTTTCTGTAATATGAGGCTTTAGCTTGGGTTCACTGAATAGGATCCCCCAGCTATGATCCAAGATTTTATAGATATCCCCCCACTGATTGTTGAATGTAGTAACAATACCCAGGGGCCTGGAGGACTCACGTATTTGTCTTTGGAATAGTCCCATCCGTTCACTATTTTTCGCTCTCTGGTAAGCTGAGGAGATAACAGTCTTTGGATATCCCCGATGTTTAAAACGATTAGTCAATTTCCGAGCCTCCACATCGAAGTCGGTCGTCACAGTGCAATTTCTCCTTAATCGAAGAAATTGACCAGTTGGTATGCCATTTTTTAAAGACCTAGGATGGAAACTAGAGTAATGCAGCAGGCTATTTGTCGCTGTCGGTTTGCGATGGAGAGTGGTAGCAATATACGAACCATCAAGGGTAAGTTTCAAATCAAGGAAATCCACTGACGTCCGTGAAAGATGTGAGGTGAGCCGGATGTTGAAAGGATTATTATTAAGATCAGTGAGAAAAAGATGGTATTCCTTCTCCGGACCTGTCCAAAAAATTATGACATCATCAATAAAGCGGAGCCATTTCTGACAAAATTTCTTGTAGGCTCCATGTTCAAAGACCACCGACTCCTCCCACCACCCCAAAACAAGATTTGCATAGGATGGTGCGCATCGTGTCCCCATGGCCGTGCCTTTTACCTGTCTATAGAATATTCCATCAAAAACAAAATAGTTTTTGTCAAGGACAAAAAACAAGAGGTCTAAGATGAACTGGTCATGTTCTCTGTCCCCTGTACTGCTATGTTCCAAAAAGAATGAAACAGCCCTTACTCACACTCCTCATTTGAACACCTTGGACGGGGTATTTCTTGCTTATATGTAAGTCTAGGTCTGCTCATTTTATCTCATTATCTTAGCCTTTGGGACTGCATAGTGTATCTAAAATCAGTGTATCATACTGGTGTCGAACACATTATTTTATGTGGGGGTGTGTTTTGAACCAGGGTTATAGACCCTATTATGGGTCGTTGTATTTACCATGTTTTTTGGTGGTTTTATGTGTTTTTAAAGTTTTTGCAGTGTTCTGTGTTTGCTGTACTTAATAAAATTTATTACATTTACATGATCTAGAATGTGGTGATCCCCAATTTGTACATGCCTCCCTTTCTCTCTTTGTTTTTCTTTATATGCATTTGTGGCATGTGATGGGAGATCCTATGTAGTGGTGCCCGCCTGTCTTTATTTTTACAATCAGCGACATTGGCACGGGATTGAAATCACACTTTGCTGATTGGTGCAGTAAGCCGGCGCGACCAATCGGCAACATTGGTGTGAGATTTAAATCCCACTTCACTGATTGCTCGCGCCCAGCCAGCACGAACAATCAGCGACATTGGCGTGGGATTTAAATCATGCTACGCTGATTGGTCGCGCCCAGCCTGCGTGACCAATCAGCAACATTGGCGCAGGATTTAAATCAAGCAATATATTACGTGGCTGAGCAATATATTACGTGGCTGGGCAATATACTACGTGGCTGTGCTATATACTACGTGGCTGAGCAATATACTACATGGCTGAGCAATATACTATGTGGCTGAGCAATATACTACATGGGCTGTGCTACATACTACATGGCTGTGCAATAAACTACGTGGCTGGGCAATATACTACGTGGCAATTTGAACCACGCTTCGCTAATTGCTCGCGGCCGGCCGGCCGAATCCTGTGTGTAAATTGCATTATTCTGAAAACTTTGTAAATAAACTACATACAGATTCTAGAATACCCTATGCGTTAGAATCGGGCCACCATCTAGTATATACATATTCTAGAATACCCGATGAGTTAGAATTGGGCCACCATCTAGTCAATTTAATATTGGGTTGCACACCATTTGGAATAAATAGCTGCAATCAATCACTTGCTATAACCATCAAGCTTCTTAAACTTCTCAATTGGAATTTTTGACCACTCTCCTTTCGTAAACTGCTCCAGATCTCTCATATATGAAGGGTGGTTTCTCCCAACAGCAATATTAAGATCTCTCCACAGGTGTTCAATGAGATTTAGATGTGGACATAAAGTACATATTGCAGAGTAAAAACAGTAACCAATCAAACACATGCAGTTGCAGACAAAAGTGCATACCACTACTTGCTTTCGTCCAACTTCTACGGGAAATGGGTCAGGGCAAGAGGCATCTTAGGCTTAAATACCCTGTAAAGCTAATTAGAACTAGGATGGGGACTGATTTAACTACCCAGAGGGTAATGCAGCGCATGTGTAAGCCAGGCACAGGTCATGGTTCTAAAGGTGACTTGAGGATCGTGGTCATGTGATCCAACCCATGAATCACCCCACCTTTGGGCAGCGGTGAAGGCGTTGTGATTAGTATTGAGCGAAACGGGTCGTTCATTTTCAAAAGTCGCCAACTTTTGGCAAAGGCGGCGTCTCATGAAACCGAGCCGATCCCAGGATTGCATCGGCCATGCGGTACGCGACTTTCGCGCCAAAGTCGCGTTTCAATGACGCGAAAAGTGCCATTTCTCAGCCAATGAAGGTGAACGCAGAGTGTGGGCAGTGTGATGACATAGATCTCAGTCCCCACCATCTTAGAGAAGGGCATTGCAGTGATTGGCTTGCTTTCTGCGGCGTCACAGGGGCTATAAAGGGGCGTTCCCGCCGACCGCCATCTTACTGCTGCTGATCTGAGCGTAGGGAGAGGTTGCTGCCGCTTCTTCAGAAGCAGGGATAGTGATAGGCAGGGGACATAAAGCTGCAAACCGCTTGTGCTGTAGCGATTTCCACTGTCCAACACCACCTTTTGTTTGCAGGGACAGTGGAAGCTACATTTTTTTTTCCTCAGCGCTGTCGCTCATTGGGCTGCCCTAGAAAGCTCCCTGACCCTGATAGCTGCGTTGCTGTGCCTGTGTGTGTACGACGCTGTGCAAACCAACTGCTTTTTTCAAAGCACAAATCCTCTTGTTCCTTCCTTTCTGCACAGCTATCTTTTTTGTTTGTCCACACTTTTTATTTAATTTGTGCATCAGTCCACTCCTTATTGCTGCCTGCCATACCTGGCTGAGATTACTGCAGGGAGATAGTAATTGTAGGACAGTTCCTGTTTTGTTTTTTTTGTGGGAGATTAAGATTGGCATTTCTGCTGTGTGTGCCATCTCTCACTCAGTGGGCCATAGAAAGCCTTTTTTTTATTATTTGGTTTCTAAAGTCTCCCTGAAAAAAAAAAAATTCAAACAGTGGGAGATTAATATTGCCCTTTCTGCTTGTCTGCCACTCCTGACTCCTGTGTGTGCCATCTCTCACTCAGTGGGCCATAGAAAGCCTTTTTTTTATTATTTGGTTTCTAAAGTCTCCCTGAAAAAAAAAAAAAAAATCAAACAGTAGGAGAATAATATTGCCCTTTCTGCTTGTGTGCCACTCCTGACTCCTGTGTGTGCCATCTCTCACTCAGTGGGCCATAGAAAGCCTTTGTTTTTTTTATTATTTGGTTTCTAAAGTCTCCCTGAAAAAAAAAAAAAAATCAAACAGTAGGAGATTAATATTGCCCTTTCTGCTTGTGTGCCACTCCTGACTCCTGTGTGTGCCATCTCTCACTCAGTGGGCCATAGAAAGCCTTTTTTTTTTTTTGTTATTTGGTTTCTAAAGTCTCCGTGAAAAAAAAAAAAAATTCAAACAGTAGGAGATTATTATTGCCCTTTCTGCTTGTGTGCCACTCCTGACTCCTGTGTGTGCCATCTCTCACTCAGTGGGCCATAGAAAGCCTTTGTTTTTTTTATTATTTGGTTTCTAAAGTCTCCCTGAAAAAAAAAAAAATTCAAACAGTGGGAGATTAATATTGCCCTTTCTGCTTGTCTGCCACTCCTGACTCCTGTGTGTGCCATCTCTCACTCAGTGGGCCATAGAAAGCCTATTATTTTTTTTGCTTGATTTGGGTTCTAAAATCTACCTGAAAAAAAAAACACTACATCAATCAGTGGGAGAAAAATATTGGCCTCAGTCAGGGCTTGTGTGCCACTCCTGACTCTTGTGTGTGCCATCTCTCACTCAGTGGGCCATAGAAAGCCTATTAATTTTTTATTATTTGGTTTCTAAAGTCTCCCTGAAAAAGAAAAAAAAGATAAAACAGTGGGAGATTAATATTGCCCTTTCTGCTTGTGTGCCACTCCTGACTCCTGTGTGTGCCATCTCTCACTCAGTGGGTAATAGAAAGCCTATTAATTTTTTTGCTTGATTTGGGTTCTAAAATCTACCTGAAAAAAAAACACTACATCAATCGGTGGGAGAAAAATATTGGCCTCAGTCAGGGCTTGTGTGCCACTCCTGACTCCTGTGTGTGCCATCTCTCACTCAGTGGGCCATAGAAAGCCTATTAATTTTTTATTATTTGGTTTCTAAAGTCTCCCTGAAAAAGAAAAAAAAATAAAACAGTGGGAGATTAATATTGCCCTTTCTGCTTGTGTGCCACTTCTGACTCCTGTGTGTGCCATCTCTCACTCAGTGGGCCATAGAAAGCCTTTGTTTTTTTTATTATTTGGTTTCTAAAGTCTCCCTGAAAAAAAAAAAAATCAAACAGTAGGAGATTAATATTGCCCTTTCTGCTTGTGTGCCACTCCTGACTCCTGTGTGTGCCATCTCTCACTCAGTGGGCCATAGAAAGCCTTTGTTTTTTTATTATTTGGTTTCTAAAGTCTCCCTGAAAAAAAAAAAATAAATCAAACAGTAGGAGATTAATATTGCCCTTTCTGCTTGTGTGCCACTCCTGACTCCTGTGTGTGCCATCTCTCACTCAGTGGGCCATAGAAAGCCTATTAATTTTTTATTATTTGGTTTCTAAAGTCTCCCTGAAAAAAAAAAAATTCAAACAGTAGGAGATTAATATTGCCCTTTCTGCTTGTGTGCCACTCCTGACTCCTGTGTGTGCCATCTCTCACTCAGTGGGCCATAGAAAGCCTTTGTTTTTTTTATTATTTGGTTTCTAAAGTCTCCCTGAAAAAAAAAAAATTCAAACAGTGGGAGATTAATATTGCCCTTTCTGCTTGTGTGCCACTCCTGACTCCTGTGTGTGCCATCTCTCACTCAGTGGGCCATAGAAAGCCTATTAATTTTTTTTGCTTGATTTGGGTTCTAAAATCTACCTGAAAAAAAAACACTACATCAATCGGTGGGAGAAAAATATTGGCCTCAGTCAGGACTTGTGTGCCACTCCTGACTCCTGTGTGTGCCATCTCTCACTCAGTGGGCCATAGAAAGCCTATTAATTTTTTATTATTTGGTTTCTAAAGTCTCCCTGAAAAAGAAAAAAAAAATAAAACAGTGGGAGATTAATATTGCCCTTTCTGCTTGTGTGCCACTTCTGACTCCTGTGTGTGCCATCTCTCACTCAGTGGGCCATAGAAAGCCTTTGTTTTTTTTATTATTTGGTTTCTAAAGTCTCCCTGAAAAAAAAAAATCAAACAGTAGGAGATTAATATTGCCCTTTCTGCTTGTGTGCCACTCCTGACTCCTGTGTGTGCCATCTCTCACTCAGTGGGCCATAGAAAGCCTTTGTTTTTTTTATTATTTGGTTTCTAAAGTCTCCCTGAAAAAAAAAAAAAATTCAAACAGTAGGAGATTAATATTGCCCTTTCTGCTTGTGTGCCACTCCTGACTCCTGTGTGTGCCATCTCTCACTCAGTGGGCCATAGAAAGCCTATTAATTTTTTTTGCTTGATTTGGGTTCTAAAATCTACCTGAAAAAAAAACACTACATCAATCAGTGGGAGAAAAATATTGGCCTCAGTCAGGGCTTGTGTGCCACTCCTGACTCCTGTGTGTGCCATCTCTCACTCAGTGGGCCATAGAAAGCCTATTAATTTTTTTATTATTTGGTTTCTAAAGTCTCCCTGAAAAAGAAAAAAAAAAAATAAAACAGTGGGAGATTAATATTGCCCTTTCTGCTTGTGTGCCACTCCTGACTCCTGTGTGTGCCATCTCTCACTCAGTGGGCCATAGAAAGCCTATTTATTTTTTATTATTTTGTTTCTAAAGTCTCCCTGAAAAAGAAAAAAAGAAGAAAACAGTGGGAGATTAATATTGACATTTGTGCTTGAGTGACAGTCCTGCGTGTGTGGCATCTCTGTGGTTTGGTGCCACAGAAAACAGAGTGTGTAACATTGTGCCTGATTTTCCTTGTGGTCTCACCAACCTGTTAAGGGATTTTGAAATCATACTGAAGTTATAGCTCACCGTGTAAGTTGTTTGACAGCAACAAATAAAGTTACTTTGGTTAAGATTTTAAAACAATGAGGAAGTCTGGTGCAAGAGGTCGTCGTGGGCGTTCATTGTCAGCTGGTAATGATGGTAGTGGTAGTGGAGCATCAGGTGGTCGTGGGGATAAAAATATTCCACCTAAGTCTGGAGCTGTGGAGCCAGTTTCGTCGTCTGGCTACACAAGGCCTCGAACGCTCTCTTTTCTGGGAGTACGAAAACCGCTTTTAAAGGCGGAGCAGCAACAGCAAGTTTTGGCTTAAATTGCAGACTCAGCCTCTAGCTCTTTTGCCTCCTCTTCTGAAACTGGTAAATGTAAAAGCAGCGCATCGCTTGTGGATGTTCACGGTCAGGGACAAGTCGCTTCCTTGTCCTCTTCAGCAAAAACTACAACAAGAGAGAAGGATGCAGCAGGCGACACAACGGGTTACTCCATGGAGCTCTTTACACATACCGTCCCTGGCTTAGAAAGTGAAACACTTAACAGGCCATGCCCATTACAAGTAGATTCTGACATGGAGTGCACTGATGCACAGCCACAGCCAGAGTACTATGCTGCTCCTTTGACTCAGACCACCACATTGCCCTCTCAGGGTACTGATCCACAATCAGACCCTGATGAGACTATATTGCCCCGCCACGAACGCTATACCACCGACCGACACAGTGACACAGACGAAGTTGCACACGAGCTCGAAGAGGAGGTAATAGATGACCCAGTTGTTGACCCCGATTGGCAGCCATTGGGGGAACAGGGTGCAGGCGGCAGTAGTTCAGAAGCGGAGGTGGAGGAGGGGCCGCAGCAGGCATCAACATCGCAACAGGTTCCATCTGCCGGGCCCGTATCTGGCCCAAAACGCGTGTCAAAGCCAAAACCTGTTGGAGGACAGCGTGGCCATCAGGTTAAAGCTCAGTCTGCAATCCCTGAAAAGGGATCTGATGCTAGGAAGAGTGCAGTCTGGCATTTTTTTAAACAACATCCAATTGATCAGCGCAAAGTCATCTGTCAAAAATGTTCAACTAGCTTAAGCAGAGGTCAGAATCTGAAAAGTCTAAATACTAGTTGCATGCATAGACACTTAACCACCATGCATTTTCAAGCCTGGACTAACTACCAAACGTCCCTTAAGGTTGTAGCACCCTCGGCCAATGAAGCTAGTCAGCAACGCAACATCCCTTCCGTCACTGTAAGGCCACCATTTTCCGCACCACCGGCAGTATCTGTGCAGGTTTCTTTGCCAGCCAAAAGCAGTCAGGGTCAGGGAATCACCAGTTTTGTAGGAGGAAATATTGCATCTAGGGCACCGGCGGAAACAATACCGTCTCCAACCGTCTCTCAGTCTGCCATGTACACCGGCACACCCGAAAGTTCCACGATCTCCAGCTCTCCAGTCCAGCTCACCCTACATGAGACTCTGGTTAGAAAAAGGAAGTACTTATCCTCGCATCCGCATACACAGGGTTTTAACGCCCACATAGCTAGACTAATCTCGTTAGAGATGATGCCCTACCGGTTAGTTGAAAGCGAAGCTTTCAAAGCCCTGATGGAGTACGCTGAACCACGATACGAGCTACCCAGTCGACACTTTTTTTCCAGAAAAGCCATCCCAGCCCTGCACCAGCATGTTAAACAGCGCATCGTCCATGCACTCAGGCAATCTGTGAGTACAAAGGTGCACCTGACTACAGATGCATGGACCAGTAGGCATGGCCAGGGACGTTATGTGTCCATCACGGCACACTGGGTGAATGTGGTGGATGCAGGGTCCACAGGGGACATCAATTTCGGGACAGTTGTGCCTAGCCCACGGTCTAGGAAACAGTTGGCTGTAGGCGTTCGCACCCCCTCCTCCTCCTCCTCCTCGTCCTCCTGCAGAAGCTACAGCTCTTCCACAGACCGCAGTCGGCCAACCACTCCATCGGCAGATGACACTGTTGCACACCAGTTGTCCCATTATGGGCCAGCTACTGGCAAGCGTCAGCAGGCTGTATTGGCTATGAAGTGTTTGGGCGACAACAGACACACCGCGGAAGTTCTGTCCGAGTTCTTGCAACAAGAAACGCAGTCGTGGCTGGGCACAGTAGATCTTGAGGCCGGCAAGGTAGTGAGTGATAACAGAAGGAATTTCATGGCTGCCATCTCCCTTTCCCAACTGAAACACATTCCTTGCCTGGCTCACACCTTAAACCTGGTGGTGCAGTGCTTATTGAAAACTTATCCTGGTTTCTCCGACCTGCTCCTCAAAGTGCGTGGACTTTGCTCACATATCCGACGTTCGCCTGTACACTCCAGCCGTATGCAGACCTATCAGCGGTCTTTGAACCTTCCCCAGCATCGCCTAATCATAGACGTTGCAACAAGGTGGAACTCAACACTGCACATGCTTCAGAGACTGTGCCAACAGAGGCGGGCTGTTATGTTTTTGTGGGAGGATACACATACATGGGCAGGCAGTAGGATGGCAGACATGGAGTTGTCAGGTGTGCAGTGGTCGAAGATACAAGACATGTGTCAAGTCCTTCAGTGTTTTGAGGAATGCACACGGCTGGTTAGTGCAGACAACGCCATAATAAGCATGAGCATCCCCCTAATGCGTCTGCTGATGCAAAGTTTGACGCACATAAAGGAGCAGGCGTCTGCACCAGAGGAAGAGGAAAGCCTTGATGACAGTCAGCCATTGTCTGGTCAGGGCAGTGTACAGGACGAGGTAGCGGGCGAAGAGGAGGTGGAGGACGAGGAGGATGATGGGGATGAGTATATTTTTAATGCGGAAGCTTTCCCGGGGGCACTGGAAATTGGTTGCGTGGCAAGGCCGGGTTCTGGTTTTTTGAGGGACACAAGTGACGTAGATTTGCCTGAAATTGCCCCTCAACCAATCACAACCGGAGATTTGACAACTGGAACTTTGGCCCACATGGCGGATTATGCCTTACGTATCCTAAAAAGGGACACACGCATTACGAAAATGATGAACGATGACGATTACTGGTTGGCCTGCCTCCTTGATCCACGCTATAAAGGCAAATTGCAAAATATTATGCCACATGAGAACTTGGAACTAATATTAGCAACCAAACAATCAACTCTTGTTGACCGTTTGATTCAGGCATTCGCAGCACACAGCGCACGTGATCATTCTCACACGAGCTCCAGGGGGCAGCAGACTAGGAGTGTTAGGGGTGCACACATCAGAAGTGGCGTTGGACAGAGGGGTTTTCTGACCAGGTTGTGGAGTGATTTTGCTATGACCGCAGACAGGACAGGTACTGCTGCATCAATTGAAAGTGACAGGCGACAACATTTGTCCAGTATGGTTACTAACTATTTTTCATCCCTTATCGATGTTATCCCTCAACCGTCATTCCCATTTGATTACTGGGCATCAAAATTAGACACCTGGCCAGAATTGGCAGAATATGCATTGCAGGAGCTTGCTTGCCCGGCAGCAAGTGTCCTATCAGAAAGAGTATTCAGTGCTGCAGGTTCAATATTAACCGAAAAAAGGACTCGTCTGGCTACCCAAAATGTTGACGATCTAAAATTCATTAAAATGAACCACAACTGGATTTCGAAATCTTTTGCCCCACCTTGCCCGGCCGACACCTAGCTTTCCTATGAAAAGCTCTTGCCTGTGGACTACTGTGAATTACTTTTCTAATGTCTAATTTTCTGCAGCTGATTGTCCAGCATACGACATGTTTACACCTCCCTAAATGGCCAAACTCCCCACACGGGGCCGTGGTATCGCGACTTGGCGCAAGCACCCGTGAGACTGCTGTTTGTCTGAAGAGGTGGGTGTGCTCGCTTTTGGTCGACGGCATTGCTACTGGGTCCCTCATAGTACAATAAAGTGTCTCTGGCGGTGGTGGTGCGCACCCAACGTCAGACACACTGTTGTAACATGAGGGGCCCTGGGCCTGTACCGCCGGCCACAAGAGAGTTCACCCACCCCCAGGTCAAACATTGCTCTACCACTTCCACAGTTATCTCTCACACTTCCACCAATGTTAAGTCTATGCGCTGACATCCTTCCACACCTGCCACTGACAATACCATTGTGTTGACATGTATGATGGTACTTAACATAGTCAGGGGCAGTGTCCTCTATTTACCACAGTAAATACTTTGCGCTAAATTAGTAGGTCTGAAACAACGCAGAGGATCCCACCCCTGAACCTAATGATTGCACCCTTTAGTGTTTTTGTTTTGTTTTAATGCGAGACATTCACATTTAATTGTTGTTTTTGAATACTAACTGGCAGACACTCATTACAATCGGCCTCCGTTGACCAGACCACTGCTGCCCGTGTACCCCTGGAACCAATTATAAAGTGCCTACAGCCAGCCATTTTATTGTGTTAGGCCTTTGAAGCCTGTCTGCGGTCCCTCCTTCCACTAGGCCTCCACTGACCAGACCACTGCTGCCCGTGTAACCCTGGAACCAATTATAAAGTGCCTACAGCCAGCCCATTTTATTGTGTTAGGCCTTCGAAGCCTGTCTGCGGTCCCTCCTTCCACTAGGCCTCCACTGACCAGACCACTGCTGCCCGTGTACCCCTGGAACCAATTATAAAGTGCCTACAGCCAGCCCATTTTATTGTGTTAGGCCTTCGAAGCCTGTCTGCGGTCCCTCCTTCCACTAGGCCTCCACTGACCAGACCACTGCTTCCCGTGTAACCCTGGAACCAATTATAAAGTGCCTACAGCCAGCCCATTTTATTGTGTTAGGCCTTCGAAGCCTGTCTGCGGTCCCTCTTTCCACTAGGCCTACACTGACAAAGGTACACCTGACAACAGACACATGGACCTGTAGGCATGGCCACGGAAGGTTACGTGTCCTTTGTGGCTCAATGGTTTAATGTATTGGATGCATGGTCCACACAGGGGACAGCCTGCTAATTCTGTCTGCAGTCCCTAATTCAAGTTGTCCTCAACTGAATAAAGCTGAGCTTCTACCTTCCGGCTCTGATTAACTGCTGTTTTTAAACACATTGGTGGTTCCGGCCTACTAACGGTGTCTGCCCCTGCCTGGTGTTGTCCTCAACTGAATAAAGCTGAGCTTCTACCTTCTGGCTCTGATTAAGCTTTTTTTTTTTTTTTTTTTTAATTGCTGTATGGGGCCTAATACCTCTGTTTGCTGCTCCCTGGTGTTTGTCCTCAACTGAATAAAGCTGAGCTTCTACCTTCTGGCTTTGATTAACTGCTGTTTTTAAAAAAAATGGTGGTTCCGGCCTACTAACGGTGTCTGCCCCTCCCTGGTGTTGTCCTCAACTGAATACAGCTGAGCTTCAACCTTCTGCCTCTCATTAACTGCTGTTTTTTTTTTTTAAAATGGTGTTTAGGGCCTACTAATGGTTTCTGCCCCTCCCTGGTGTTGCCCTCAACTGAATACAGCCGAGCTTCAACCTTCTGCCTCTCATTAACTGCTGTTTTTTTTAAAAAAAAATGGTGTTTAGGGCCTACTAACGGTTTCTGCCCCTCCCTGGTGTTGTCCTCAACTGAATACAGCTGAGCTTCAACCTTCTGGCTCTCATTAAGTGTTTTTTAAAAAACAAAATGGTGTTTAGGGCCTACTAACGGTTTCTGCCCCTCCCTGGTGTTGCCCTCAACTGAATACAGCTGAGCTTCAACCTTCTGGCTCTCATTAAGTGTTTTTTAAAAAACAAAATGGTGTTTAGGGCCTACTAACGGTTTCTGCCCCTCCCTGGTGTTGTCCTCAACTGAATACAGCTGAGCTTCAACCTTCTGGCTCTCATTAAGTGTTTTTTGAAAAACAAAATGGTGGTTAGGGCCTACTAACGGTTTCTGCCGCTCCCTGGTGTTGTCCTCAACTGTATAAAGCTGAGCTTCAACCTTCTGGCTTTTGGCCTACAGTAGCAGATATTAAACTGCATTTGGCCTATTAGTGTGTTTGGGCCCTTAAAACAGTGTCTGCTGCTCCTGGGTTTGCTACTCCACTGAACAAAGCAATGCCGCCTGTTTAGTCCTGTTACCAATTTTGAACTGCATTTAGCCCACTTTATTCTTTGGGCCCATATCTGTTTCCCCCTCATCCTGCCCATTGCCCAGCCAGTGATAGATGAGTCTGCTGGTACATTGACCCATAATGCAACATTCCCCGTGCACGCTACACTGCAAGATTGTGACCCTGCTGAAAGTCAGGTCCCCCTTCCCGCATAAAATACCACCTTACATGGGGACAAAGAGGAAGGTGCAGATGAAGGTGCAGGTTCCTTCATCAGGTGGGGGGAGGAATACTCGTTGGCGACGTCACTGCCACAGGGCCCCTCATAGTACGCAAAAGTGTTGCTACCGGTGGGAGGCGCCCCCGCCGTGCAAACACACCGCTGTACTTTGATCGGTGACTACCCAGATAACGGTGCAGCTACGACACTTAAGTAAGCCCACCACGAAGTCCATCCCGACCATCTCCCAGGGCCTGTCTGCCACTGGCAGGGGGTAAAGTAGCCCAGCAGGCCGTTGCCAAGTAGACCGATTCTTGGCGCAGGAGACACATGCCCGAATATTATCCCCGACGTCACGAGCCATATGCGGCCACCAGTATGTTCTCGCCAGAAGCTCAAATGTCCTCTTGATCCCGAAATGTGTACCCTCCTTGGACAAAGGAGCCCAACAGAGAAACTCCGGTCGCAAATTTGATGGTACAAAAGTCTTGCCCGGGGGAACAGACTCTAGTGAATCCGGAGCCACGGTTCTCAGGCTCTCAGAAGGGACAATAAGCCAAGGCTCCTCCTCCTCTGATGACACTACGGAGCGGGAGAGAGCGTCGGCACGAATGTTCTTCAACCTGGAGAAAAAAGTTAGGGTGAAATGGAACCGGGAGAAGAACAGGGACCATCTGGCCTGGCGAGAATTTTGCCGCTGGGCTGTCTGTTAGTACACAAAATTTTTTTGGTCTGTAAAAACTTTAGGAGGTGTCTCCACTCTGAGAAAGCCAACTTCATGGCTAGCAACTCCCTGTCCACGATGGAATAATTCCTCTCCGCTGGTGAGAAGGTCTTGGAGAAGAAGCAAGGATGCTTCCGACCTTGAGCATCCTTTTGGAAGAGGACTGCTCCAGCACCAACGGATGAGGCATCCACCTCTATTATAAATGGCTTATCTACATCGGGGCGATGTAGGATGGGAGCGCTAGCGAAGTGTGACTTAATAGTGAGTAGGGCCTTGGAGACCTCCTCCGACCACAACTTGGGATTTGCTCCCTTCTTGGTGAGGGCAACCAAGGGAGCTACCAAAGATGAGAAGTGTGGGATGAACTGGCGATAGTAATTAATGAACCCCATAAAGCGCTGCACTGCTTTAAGAGAATTTGGTTCTTGCCAGTCCATTACAGACTGTAGCTTGGCAGGATCCATAGCCAATCCCTGGTCAGAGATGATATAGCCAAGGAAAGGCATAGACTCCTGCTCAAACACACACTTCAGTTTGCCCGTAAGAGGTCAAAAACTTTGCAAACATCTCTCTGATTGGAGTCAATATCTGTAGAGTAGATGAGAATATCATCCAGATAGACTACGAACGAGGTGGTGAGCATCACCCGGAAGATGTCGTTCACAAAGTCTTGGAAAACGGCTGGGGCATTACAGAGTCTATCAAAGAGCTCAGATATCAAGGGCAAAGGATACTTATTCTTAAGTGATGGCGTTAAGACCCCAGTAGTCTATGCATGGACGTAGTTCTCCCCATATTGACAGCAGCATCAGAGGGGCTAAACGCCCACGATCAATGCTAGCAGGGCGTCACCTCTCATATTGAGTTGACACCCACATTTGATCGTGACGGTGCTTTGTGTGAGCTCATATGATCCCACAGCACTGTACATATATGGCGCATGTTGGGAAGGGGTTAAGAAAGAAGTGTGTAAAGACAGAAGACACAACCTTCAAAGAAATCATGCATTTTGGAAATTAAGAAAAGTAAACACTGAATCAGAAGGCAAACATTTTAATAAAATTCACAATACTAATAACAATATCACACACAATACAATACAACCACTCAACGATTCATCAAACCTACATACTAAAGATGACCTGCTAATAGTTGTTATCACATTTTACTGTCTTTATAAGTATAACAGCAGCTCTAGAATGTTGTCTTTATGTTGTTTTTTATCTATTTGGAAACACTACTGCTTTTGACAGAACAAACTTGACATTTCAGTCTGTCTTAAAATATTGTGCACAGGGCAACAAGCTCAGAGTACAAAACCAGCACTAAAACTACATATAAATTATGCAAAAGGAATCAATGAAGAAAGTAATGCAATAAAAGGAACAAATAATGTCATGTCAAATGCATACAGGTTGCTGGGGAGAGGATGTATGCCTACAAAAAAGTGCTGAATGATTGCCCACTGTCCTTAAAAGGTGATGATACCTATGGTGATAATTACAATCAGTTCCTTCTATAAAATCTTGCAATGGCTTTAAAATATAACACATTAAGTAGCAATGAAGAAAGTGTTTAAGTAGGAAAGATGGATATGCTTCTTAGACCAGCTAATTTTCCTTACTGCTCAGTTCACAGATCTGGGGGTATGACCTAGAATAATGGCCCAACAGACGGAACTTGATAACATTTCACCTGAGAAGAGCTGACAAGTGTCCATTCAGTTTTTATTATATATAACAGTAAAGGCATAACAATCATTTCCAAACCATGAAATCTTTGAGATCTCTTAGAGCCACAATTACAAAAAATATATAATGTGACTCATTAGAAACACATATATAAGACACTTTATAAGCGTGTCCCGAGGAACACTCCGGTATAAAACATCAGAAAATATAAAAATAAGTATTTTGCTTATAAAAAAGAAAATACTGGAGAGATATCAAATGCAGACATTTTAACATTAAAAACAAAAACACATACAACAAAAAACTGGTACAGTACAAAAATTGGCCACAAGCTACAAAAACTTTCTCCTGCAAGTAGTTAACTGAAAGGTTTTTTTCAGTTGAAAACACAGATATGGCATCCAAGAAGCTGCAACTGAATAAAGCTGTGCTTCAACCTTATGGCTTTCGGCCTATAGTATCAGATATTAAACTGCATTTGGCCTTCAACTTTGGTTACGGCCTACTAACGGTGTCTGCCCCTCCCTGGTGTTGTCCTCAACTGAATAAAGCTGTGCTTCAACCTTCTGTTCCAAATTAAGATTTTAAAAAAAAAAATTGGGTGTTTAGGGCCTACTAACGGTGTCTGCCCCTGCCTGGTGTTGTCCTCCACTGAACAAAGCTGTGCTTCAACCTTCTGGCTCTTATTAACTGCTGTTTTTTAAAAGATTGGTGGTTCCGGCCTACTAACGGTGTCTGCCCCTCCCTGGTGTTGTCCTCAACTGAATAAAGCTGTGCTTCAACGTTCTGTTCCAAATTAAGATTTTTAAAAAAGAAATTGGGTGTTTAGGGCCTACTAACGGTGTCTGCCCCTCCCTGGTGTTGTCCTCAACTGAATAAAGCTGTGCTTCAACCTTCTGGCTCTTATTAACTGCTGTTTTTTAAAAGATTGGTGGTTCCGGCCTACTAACGGTGTCTGCCCCTCCCTGGTGTTGTCCTCAACTGAATAAAGCTGTGCTTCAACCTTCTGTTCCAAATTAAGATTTTTAAAAAAGAAATTGGGTGTTTAGGGCCTACTAACGGTGTCTGCCCCTCCCTGGTGTTGTCCTCAACTGAATAAAGCTGTGCTTCAACCTTCTGGCTCTTATTAACTGCTGTTTTTTAAAAGATTGGTGGTTCCGGCCTACTAACGGTGTCTGCCCCTCCCTGGTGTTTTCCTCAACTGAATAAAGCTGTGCTTCAACCTTCTGTTCCAAATTAAGATTTTTAAAAAAGAAATTGGGTGTTTAGGGCCTACTAACGGTGTCTGCCCCTCCCTGGTGTTGTCCTCAACTGAATAAAGCTGTGCTTCAACCTTCTGTTCCAAATTAAGATTTTTAAAAAAGAAATTGGGTGTTTAGGGCCTACTAACGGTGTCTGCCCCTCCCTGGTGTTGTCCTCAACTGAATAAAGCTGTGCTTCAACCTTCTGGCTCTTATTAACTGCTGTTTTTTAAAAGATTGGTGGTTCCGGCCTACTAACGGTGTCTGCCCCTCCCTGGTGTTGTCCTCAACTGAATAAAGCTGTGCTTCAACCTTCTGTTCCAAATTAAGATTTTTAAAAAAGAAATTGGGTGTTTAGGGCCTACTAACGGTGTCTGCCCCTCCCTGGTGTTGTCCTCAACTGAATAAAGCTGTGCTTCAACCTTCTGGCTCTTATTAACTGCTGTTTTTTAAAAGATTGGTGGTTCCGGCCTACTAACGGTGTCTGCCCCTCCCTGGTGTTGTCCTCAACTGAATAAAGCTGTGCTTCAACCTTCTGTTCCTGATTAAGATTTAAAAAAAAAATAATAATGTTTAGGGCCTACTAACGGTGTCTGCCCCTGCCTGGTGTTGTCCTCCACTGAACAAAGCTGAGTTTCCACCTTCTGGCTCTTTTTTTTTTTTTTTTTTTTTTAATTGCTGGATGGGGCCTAATAGCTCTGTTTGCTCCTCCCTGGTGTTTGTCCTCAACTAAAAAAAGCTGAGCTTCAACCTTCTGGCTTTCGGCCTATAGTATCAGATATTAAACTGCATTTGGCCTTCAACTTTGGTTCCGGCCTACTAACGGTGTCTGCCCCTGCGTGGTGTTTGTCCTCAACTGAATAAAGCTGAGCTTCAACCTTCTGGCTTTTGGCCTACAGTAGCGGATATTAAACTGCATTTGGCCTATTAGTGTGTTTGGGCCCTTAAAACAGTGTCTGCTGCTCCTGGGTTTGCTACTCCACTCAACAAAGCAATGCCGCCTGTTTAGTCCTGTTACCAATTTTGAACTGCATTTAGCCTACTTTATTCTTTGGCCCTATATCTGTTTCCTCCTCATCCTGCCCACTGCCCAGCCACTGCTACATGAGTCTGCTGGTACATTGACCTGGACCACTACATTCCCCTTGCACTCTACACAGCCAGAATCTGACCCTGCTGAAAGTCAGGTTCCCCTTCCCGCATGTTATACCACCTTACACAGGGACAAAGAGGAAGGTGCAGATGAAAGTGCAGGTTCCTTCATCAGGTGGGGGGGCATACTCGTTGGCGACGTCACTGGCACAGGGCCCCTCAGAGTACGCAAAAGTGTCGCTGCTGGTGGGAGGCGCCCCCGCCATGCAAACACACATCGCTGTACTTTGAGGGGCCCTGTGCCAGTGCCAATGCGAACGAGTGGCCCCCCCTGCTTGCTCAGGATCACAGCACTTGCAACGTTGAAATACTTACCTCTCCCTGCTCCACCGCCGTGACGTAGTCCACGTTTCCTGGGCCCACTAAAACCTTGAACCAGCCCTACCCCCCACAACTTTTGCCAAATGACCCCCAATTTCCAGTGCCCAACTATTATTATAAAGTTAATTAAGATTGACAAGCTTCAGAAAACAAGAATGGATGTTTTTGGCATTAAAATGGGCACTGTAGGTGTTTTCCTGGCCTCCACTCACTGCCGACTATGCTTCCCCATTGACTTGCATTGGGTTTCGTGTTTCGGTCGATCCCCGACTTTTAGCGATAATCGGCCGACTGCACTCGACTCGACTCTGGACTAAGTCGGGTTTCACAAAACCCGACTCGATCTTAAAAAAATGAAAGTCGCTCAACCCTAGTTGTGATCACTCACGTCCACCGTAACTCAAATCTAACAGAGCTTGTGGCTGACGCATACTCACCATAGGAGTACCGTATTTTCCGGCATATAAGACGACTGGGCGTATAAGACGACCCCCCAACTTTTCCAGTTAAAATATGAAATCTTTTTAAAAGTCGGGGGTCTTCTTATATGCTGTATGTCGTCTTATTGGGCCGGTGACTAATGTGCCTTTTGGGGTGGGGAGTGGTCCCGATGATGAAGAGGGGGCATCTCACAGGAAAGTGTGAGTGGAATAGCCCCCTATTACCTCATTGCGGCAGCGTGGGGGTCTCTGTGCTGGGGAGCGGCGGCTCCTCATTGCGGTAGCATAGGGTTTCTGTGCTGGGAGCGGCAGCTCCTCTTCGTGCCATGGGGCGGTGCATCATCTTGCAGCGTCGGGGCTCCTCCGGCATCTCAAAACCTGGAGGCACTGGCAGCTCCATTGCTGCGATGCGGTGGCCTCTGGGAAAATGGCCGCTGGGGGCGGCGCATGCTCAGATTCAGATCTCGTCTCCCGAGATCTCGGGACGAGATCTGAATCTGAGCATGCGCCGCCCCCAGCGGCCATTTTCACGGCCTCCGGGCCTTGAGGAGATGCCGGAGGAGCCCCGACGCTGCAAGAAGATGCACCGCCCTACAGCACAGAGCCCCCACGGCACGAAGAGGAGCTGCCGCTCCCAGCACAGAAACCTTATGCTACCGCAATGAGGAGCCGCCGCTCCCAAGCACAGAGACCCCCACGCTGCCGCAATGAGGTAACGGGGCTACTCCACTCACACTTTCCTGTGAGACGCCCCCTCTCTTCGTCATCGGGACCACTCCCCCCCACCCACCATATGCACATTTGTCTGTACCCGGCGTATAAGACGACCCCTGACTTTTAAGAAGATTTTGAGGGGTTAAAAAGTCATCTTATATGCCGGAAAATACGGTAGTTGTCATTTAAATATGTGTCGATAAAGGAGATTTGAGGGCAGAATTGCTTGAATTTTTGCTAATGTATGTGGACATATATATCAAAATCTCTTATCAACGTCACTGTTTCTTTATGCCAATAAAATGTAATTGGAGGGGATATAATACAAATGTAATAATGGCCAAACTATAATAGGAACCTAAAATGTGTGAGTGAAGATCATTTTATGAAAAAATAGAACACGGAGATGTAAGTGAGTGTTAATGATGTACTATATCTAATAAAGGGTTTGAAGTATTTTAAAGGATAATGGAATAAGCTGAAAGCTTGAATATGTGTGAAAAATGTGCTAATGGGAGAAAATGAATAAAGAATTATGATAATTAAGGATTGATGTGGGTGAAAAAATACTACATATTAGTGTGGGTAGAATGAATGGTTGTGAAGAAGGTGCGTGCAGGTAAGTACAATAATTATGTAATATAAGTTACATAGTGATACTTATTGATAGAAACTATTTAATGTTAAATATATGAAAAGATTAATATGCTAATGAGACAATATACTGTATATATTTAACATTAGATATTTTCGATCAACATGTAGCACTGTCATCATTTTACAACCCCTGGCAAAAATTATGGAATCACTGACCTTGGAGGATGTTCATTTAGTTGTTTTATTTTGTAGAAAAAAAGGAGATCATAGACATGGCACAAAACTAAAGTCATTTCAAATGGCAACTTTCTGGCTTTAAGAAACACTAAAAGAAATCAAGAACAAAAAATGTGGTAGTGAGTAATGGTTACTTTTTTATCCAAGCATAGGGGAAAAATTATTGAATCACTCAATTCTGAGGAAAAAATTATGGAATCATGAAAAACAAACAAAAAAAAAACACTCCAACACAGCACTAGTATTTTGTTGCACCACCTCTGGCTTAAATAACAGCTTGCAGTCTCTGAGGCATGGACTTAATGAGTGTCAAACAGTACTCTTCATCAATCTGGCTCCAACTTTCTCTGATTCTGTTGCCAAACCAGCTTTGCAGGTTGGAGCCTTGTCATGGACCATTTTCTTCAACTTCCACCAAAGATTTTCAATTGGATTGGGAATCAGACTATTTGCAGGCCATGACATTGACCTTATGTGTCTTTTTTTCAAGGAATGTTTTCACAGTTTTTGCTCTATGGCAGGATGCATTATCATCTTGAAAAATGATGTTATCATCCCCAAACATCCTTTCAATTGATGGGTTAAGAAATGTGTCCAAAATATCAACATAAACTTGTGCATTTATTGAAGATGTAATGACAGCCATCTCCCCAGTGCCTTTACCTGACATGCAGCTCCATATCATCAATGACTGTGGAAATTTTCATGTTCTTTTCAGGCAGTCATCTTTATAAATCTCATTGGAATGGCACCAAACAAAAGTTCCAGCATCATCACCTTGCCCAATGCAGATTCACGATTCATCACTGAATATGACTTTCATCCAGTCATCTACAGACCACTATTGCTTTTCCTTAGCCCATTGTAACCTTGTTTTTTTTCTGTTTAGCTGTTAATTATGGCTTTCGTTTAGCTTTTCTGTATGTAAATCCCATTTCCTTTAGGGGGTTTCTTACAGTGCGGTCACAGATGTTGAATCCAGTTTCCACCCATTTGTTCCTCATTTGTTTTGTTGTGCATTTCCTGTTTTGGAGACATATTGCTTTAAGTTTCCGGTCTTAATGCTTTGATGTCTTCCTTGGTCTACCAGTATGTTTGCCTTTAACAACCTTTCCATGTTGTTTGCATTTGGTCCAGATTTTAGGCACAGCTGACTGTGAACAACCAACATCTTTTGCAACATTGCGTGATGATTTACCCTCTTTTAAGAGTTTGATAATCCTCTCCTTTGTTTCAATCGACATCTCTCGTGTTGGAGCCATGATTCATGTCAGTCCACTTGGTGCAACAGCTCTCCAAGGTGTGATCACTCCTTTTTAGATGCAGACTAAAAATATGCCATCCGCTTCCGCACTCTATCTGCAGAAATTTGCTGAAACTACAAGGCACTGACAGCTGCCTTATTTGAGGATTTGTCCGGAAGATTTAAGGATGAACTGGTTGGCCGAGACATTCCTGCTACTCTAGATGGTCCAACTTCCCTGGCTATCCAGATTGATCTCAGTTTCCAGAGGAAATGGATATGACTGGCTCTGTTCTTAAAGAGGCCACTCATTCCCCAGCTTCCCGCGACATCAGTCTCCCCTGAACTTATGCAGTTCGACAGTATTAAGCTGGCTGAGCAAGGGCAGAAACATTGTCTTGCCAATCGATTGTGCTACTACTGTGGTAGCACAGAACATCTTATCTGCTTTTTGACAGTCTTACCATGAAAGCTGTCTTGTCCCTATATATCCAGTTCAGTCACCGGTGACAACATCTACTCTGCCAGGTAGTCACACGCTTACTGGACATATGCTGATTAGGGTTGAGCGAAACGGGTCGATCATTTTCAAAAGTCGCCGACTTTTGGCTAAGTCGGCGTCTCATGAAACCCGATCCGACCCCTGTGCTTGTCGGCCATGCGGTACGCGACTTTCGCGCCAAAGTCGCGTTTCAATGACGCGAAAAGCGCCATTTCTCAGCCAATGAAGGTGAACGCAGAGTGTGGGCAGCGTGATGACATAGATCCTGGTCCCCACCATCTTAGAGAAGGGCATTGCAGTGATTGGCTTGCTGTCTGCGGCGTCACAGGGGCTATAAAGGGGCGTTCCCGCCGACCGCCATCTTACTGCTGCTGATCTGAGCTTAGGGACAGGTTGCTGCCGCTTCATCAGAAGCAGGGAGAGCGTTAGGCAGGGTCCACTAACCACCAAACCGCTTGTGCTGCAGCGATTTCCACTGTCCAACACCACCTTCGGTGTGCAGGGACTGTGGAAGCTATTTTTTTTTTTTTTTCCCCTCAGCGCTGTAGCTCATTGGGCTGCCCTAGAAGGCTCCGTGATAGCTGTATTGCTGTGTGTACGCCACTGTGGAAACCAACTGCTTTTTTCAAAGCACATATCCTCTTGTTCCTTCCTTTCTGCACAGCTATCTTTTCTGTTTGTCCACACTTTTTATTTAATTTGTGCATCAGTCCACTCCTATTGCTGCCTGCCATACCTGGCTTACATTACTGCAGGGAGATAGTAATTGTAGGACAGTTTTTTTTTTTTTTTTGTTTTTTTTTTGTGGGAGATTAAGATTGGCATTTCTGCTACAGTGCCATCCCTGTGTGTGCCATCTCTCACTGAGTGGGCCATAGAAAGCCTATTTATTTTTTCCGTGATTTGTGTTCTAAAATCTACCTCAACACAAAAACACTACATCAATCAGTGGGAGAAAAATATTGGCCTCAGTCAGGGCTTGTGTGCCACTGCTGTGTGTGCTATCTCTCATTCAGTGGGCTATAGCAAGCCTATTTTTTTTTTTTTTTTTTTTTTTTAATATTATTTGGTTTCTAATTCTCCCTGAAAAAAAAAAAAAAAACCTAAAAAAACAGTGGGAGAATAATATTGCCCTTTCAGCTTGTGTGCCAGTCTTGACTCCTGGGTGTGCCACCTCTCTCCCTCTCATTCAGTGGGCCATAGAAAGCCTATTTATTTATTTTTTTTAATATTATTGGGTTTCTAAAGTCTCCCTGAAAAAACAAAAAATACATAAAAAAACAGTGGGAGAGTAATATTGCCCTTTCAGCTTGTGTGCCAGTCTTGACTCCTGGGTGTGCCTCCTCTCTCCCTTTCATTCAGTGGGCCATAGAAAGCCTATTTATTTTTTCCGTGATTTGTGTTCTAAAATCTACCTCAACACAAAAACACTACATCAATCAGTGGGAGAAAAATATTGGCCTCAGTCAGGGCTTGTGTGCCACTGCTGTGTGTGCTATCTCTCATTCAGTGGGCTATAGCAAGCCTATTTTTTTTTTTTTTTTTTTTTTTTTTAATATTATTTGGTTTCTAAAGTCTCCCTGAAAAAAAAAAAAAAACCTAAAAAAACAGTGGGAGAGTAATATTGCCCTTTCAGCTTGTGTGCCAGTCTTGACTCCTGGGTGTGCCACCTCTGTCCCTCTCATTCAGTGGGCCATAGAAAGCCTTGTTTTTTTTTTTTTTTTTAATATTATTTGGTTTCTAAAGTCTCCCTGAAAATAAAAAAAAAATACATAAAAAAACAGTGGGAGAGTAATATTGCCATTTCAGCTTGTGTGCCAGTCTTGACTCCTGGGTGTGCCACCTCTGTCCCTCTCATTCAGTGGGCCATAGAAAGCCTTGTTTTTTTGTTTTTTTTTTAATATTATTTGGTTTCTAAAGTCTCCCTGAAAATAAAAAAAAAATACATAAAAAAACAGTGGGAGAGTAATATTGCCATTTCAGCTTGTGTGCCAGTCTTGACTCCTGGGTGTGCCACCTCTCTCTCTAATTGTGGGCCATAGAAAGCCTTTTTATTTTTTTCCTTCATTTGTGTTTTAAAATCAACCTCAACACAAAAACACTACATCAATCAGTGGGAGAAAAATATTGGCCTCAGTCAGGGCTTGTGTGCCACTCCTGTGCGTGCCATCTCTCATTCAGTGGGCCATAGAAAGCCTTGTTTTTTTGTTTTTTTTTAAATATTATTTGGTTTCTAAAGTCTCACAGAGAAAAAAAAAAAAAAAAATTAGGTGGGAGATTAATATTGACATTAGTGCTTGAGTGACAGTCCTGCGTGTGTGTCATCTCTGTGATTTGGTGTCACAGAAAACAGAGTGTGTAACATTGTGCCTGATTTTCCTTGTGGTCTCACCAACCTGTTAAGGGATATTGAAATCATACTGAAGTTATAGCTCACCGTGTAAGTTGTTTGACAGCAACAAATAAAGTTAGTTTGGTTACGATTTTTAAACAATGAGGAAGTCTGGTGCAAGAGGTCGTCGTGGGCGTTCATTGTCAGCTGGTAATGATGGTAGTGGTAGTGGAGCATCAGGTGGTCGTGGGGATAAAAATATTCCACCTAAGTCTGGAGCTGTGGAGCCAGTTTCGTCGTCAGGCTACACAAGGCCTCGAACGCTCTCTTTTCTGGGAGTAGGAAAACCGCTTTTAAAGGCTGAGCAGCAACAGCAAGTTTTGGCTTACATTGCAGACTCAGCCTCTAGCTCTTTTGCCTCCTCTTCCGAAACTGGTAAATGTAAAAGCAGCGCGTCGCTTGTGGATGTTCACGGTCAGGGACAAGTCGCTTCCTTGTCCTCCTCAGCAAAAACTACAACAAGAGAGAAGGATGCAGCAGGCGACACAACGGGTCACTCCATGGAGCTCTTTACACATACCGTCCCTGGCTTAGAAAGTGAAACATTTAACAGGCCATGCCCATTACAAGTAGATTCTGACATGGAGTGCACTGATGCACAGCCACAGCCAGAGTACTATGCTGCTCCTTTGACTCAGACCACCACATTGCCCTCTCAGGGTACAGATCCACAATCAGACCCTGATGAGACTATGTTGCCCCGCCACGAACGCTATACCACCGACCGACACAGTGACACAGACGAAGTTGCACACGAGCTCGAAGAGGAGGTAATAGATGACCCAGTTATTGACCCCGATTGGCAGCCATTGGGGGAACAGGGTGCAGGCGGCAGTAGTTCAGAAGCGGAGGTGGAGGAGGGGCCGCAGCAGGCATCAACATCGCAACAGGTTCCATCTGCCGGGCCCGTATCTGGCCCAAAACGCGTGTCAAAGCCAAAACCTGTTGGAGGACAGCGTGGCCATCCGGTTAAAGCTCAGTCTGCAATCCCTGAAAAGGGATCCGAGTCTAGGAAGAGTGCAGTCTGGCATTTTTTTAAACAACATCCAACTGATCAGCGCAAAGTCATCTGTCAAAAATGTTCAACTAGCTTAAGCAGAGGTCAGAATCTGAAAAGTCTAAATACTAGTTGCATGCATAGACACTTAACCACCATGCATTTTCAAGCCTGGACTAACTACCAAACGTCCCTTAAGGTTGTAGCACCCTCGGCCAATGAAGCTAGTCAGCAACGCAACATCCCTTCCGTCACTGTAAGGCCACCATTTTCCGCACCACCGGCAGTATCTGTGCAGGTTTCTTTGCCAGCCAAAAGCAGTCAGGGTCAGGGAATCACCAGTTTAGTAGGAGGAAATATTGCATCTAGGGCACCGGCGGAAACAATACCGTCTCCAACCGTCTCTCAGTCTGCCATGTACACCGGCACACCCGAAAGTTCCACGATCTCCTGCTCTCCAGTCCACCTCACCCTACATGAGACTCTGGTTAGAAAAAGGAAGTACTTATCCTCGCATCCGCGTACACAGGGTTTTAACGCCCACATAGCTAGACTAATCTCGTTAGAGATGATGCCCTACCGTTTAGTTGAAAGCGAAGCTTTTAAAGCCCTGATGGAGTACGCTGAACCACGATACGAGCTACCTAGTCGACACTTTTTTTCCAGAAAAGCCATCCCAGCCCTGCACCAGCATGTTAAACAGCGCATCGTCCATGCACTTAGGCAATCTGTGAGTACAAAGGTGCACCTGACTACAGATGCATGGACCAGTAGGCATGGCCAGGGACGTTATGTGTCCATCACGGCACACTGGGTGAATGTGGTGGATGCAGGGTCCACAGGCGACATCAATTTAGGGACAGTTGTGCCTAGCCCACGGTCTAGGAAACAGTTGGCTGTAGGCGTTCGCACCCCCTCCTCCTCCTCCTCGTCCTCCTGCAGAAGCTACAGCTCTTCCACAGAACGCAGTCGGCCAACCACTCCATCGGCAGATGACACTGTTGCACACCAGTTGTCCCATTATGGGCCAGCTACTGCCAAGCGTCAGCAGGCTGTATTGGCTATGAAGTGTTTGGGCGACAACAGACACACCGCGGAAGTTCTGTCCGAGTTCTTGCAACAAGAAACGCAGTCGTGGCTGGGCACAGTAGATCTTGAGGCAGGCAAGGTAGTGAGTGATAACGGAAGGAATTTCATGGCTGCCATCTCCCTTTCCCAACTGAAACACATTCCTTGCCTGGCTCACACCTTAAACCTGGTGGTGCAGTGCTTATTGAAAACTTATCCTGGGTTCTCCGACCTGCTCCTCAAAGTGCGTGCACTTTGCTCACATATCCGACGTTCGCCTGTACACGCCAGCCGTATGCAGACCTATCAGCGGTCTTTGAACCTTCCCCAGCATCGCCTAATCATAGACGTTGCAACAAGGTGGAACTCAACACTGCACATGCTTCAGAGACTGTGCGAACAGAGGCGTGCTGTTATTTATTTGTGGGAGGATACACGGGCAGGCAGTAGGATGGCAGACATGGAGTTGTCAGGTGTGCAGTGGTCGAAGATACAAGACATGTGTCAAGTCCTTCAGTGTTTTGAGGAATGCACACGGCTGGTTAGTGCAGACAACGCCGTAATAAGCATGAGCATCCCCCTAATGCGTCTGCTGATGCAAAGTTTGACGCACATAAAGGAGCAGGCGTCTGCACCAGAGGAAGAGGGAAGCCTTGATGACAGTCAGCCATTGTCTGGTCAGGGCAGTGTACAGGACGAGGTAGCGGGCGAAGAGGAGGTGGAGGACGAGGAGGATGATGGGGATGAGTATATTTTTAATGCGGAAACTTTCACGGGGGCACAGGAAATTGGTTGCGTGTCACGGCCGGGTTCTGGTTTTTTGAGGGACACAAGTGACGTAGATTTGCCTGCAACTGCCCCTCAACCAATCACAACCGGAGATTTGACAACTGGAACTTTGGCCCACATGGCGGATTATGCCTTACGTATCCTAAAAAGGGACACACGCATTACGAAAATGATGAACGATGACGATTACTGGTTGGCCTGCCTCCTTGATCCACGCTATAAAGGCAAATTGCAAAATATTATGCCACATGAGAACTTGGAACTAATATTAGCAACCAAACAATCAACTCTTGTTGACCGTTTGCTTCAGGCATTCCCAGCACACAGCGCACGTGATCGTTCTCACACAAGCTCCAGGGGGCAGCAGACTAGGAGTGTTAGGGGTGCACACATCAGAAGTGGCGTTGGACAGAGGGGTTTTCTGACCAGGTTGTGGAGTGATTTTGCTATGACCGCAGACAGGACAGGTACTGCTGCATCAATTGAAAGTGACAGGAGACAACATTTGTCCAGTATGGTTACTAACTATTTTTCATCCCTTATCGATGTTCTCCCTCAACCGTCATTCCCATTTGATTACTGGGCCTCCAAATTAGACACCTGGCCAGAATTGGCAGAATATGCATTGCAGGAGCTTGCTTGCCCGGCAGCAAGTGTCCTATCAGAAAGAGTATTCAGTGCTGCAGGTTCAATATTAACCGAAAAAAGGACTCGTCTGGCTACCCAAAATGTTGACGATCTAACATTCATTAAAATGAACCACAACTGGATTTCGAAATCTTTTGCCCCACCTTGCCCGGCCGACACCTAGCTTTCCTATGAAAAGCTCTTGCCTGTGAATTACTTTTCTAATGTCTAATTTGCTGCAGCTGATTGTACAGCATACGACATGTTTACACCTCCCTAAATGGCAAAACTCCCCACACGGGGCCGTGGTATCGCGACTTGGCGCAAGCACCCGTGAGACTGCTGTTTGTCTGAAGAGGTGGGTGTGCTCGCTTTTGGTTGACGGCATTGCTACTGGGTCCCTCATAGTACAATGTAGTGTCTCTGGCGGTGGTGGTGCGCACCCAACGTCAGACACACCGTTGTAACATGAGGGGCCCTGGGGCGGTCCCGCCGGCCTCAAGAGAGTTCCCCCCTACCCCAGCTCAAAATGTGCTCTACCACGTGCAAAATTATGTCGCACAGCTCCACCAATCTTTAGTCTATTCGCTGACATCATTCAATGTCTGGCACTGACAATACAAATTTGTAGACATCTATGATGCAACTTAAAGTAGTCTGTGTCTGTGTCCTATATTGGCACCATTAAATAGTTACTGCCAAATTACTATGTCAGAAACTCAGTAGATGAGCCCACCCCTGTACCTAAGTATGCCACCTTTTTTTTTTGTTTTGGTTGTTTTGCGAGACATTAACATCTATTTATATTTTGGGAGTACTGGGACAGACACTCCTTGCACTACTCCTCCACTCACCACCAAGCTGCCTGTGTATCCATGTAACCGCTGTAAAACTGCCATGAGCCTATTGTTTGTTATTTTAGGCCTTTGATAGCCTGTCTGCGGTCCCTACTTTAAATACTCCTCCACTGACCACCAAGCTGCCTGCCCGTGTATCCATGTAACCGCTGTGAAACTGCCATGAGCCTATTGTTTGTTATGTTAGGCCTTTGATAGCCTGTCTGCGGTCCCTACTTTAAATACTCCTCCACTGACCAGACCACTGCTGCCCGTGTACCCCTGGAACCAATTATAAAGTGCCTACAGCCAGCCCATTTTCTTATGTTAGGCCTTTGAAGCCTGTCTGCGGTCCCTACTTTAAATACTCCTCCACTGACCAGACCACTGCTGCCCGTGTACCCCTGGAACCAATTATAAAGTGCCTACAGCCAGCCCATTTTCTTATGTTAGGCCTTTGAAGCCTGTCTGCGGTCCCTACTTTAAATACTCCTCCACTCACCACCACCAAGCTGCCTGCCCGTGTATCCATGTAACCGCTGTGAAACTGCCATGAGCCTATTGTTTGTTATTTTAGGCCTTTGATAGCCTGTCTGCGGTCCCTACTTTAAATACTCCTCCACTCACCACCAAGCTGCCTGCCCGTGTATCCATGTAACCGCTGTGAAACTGCCATGAGCCTATTGTTTGTTATTTTAGGCCTTTGATAGCCTGTCTGCGGTCCCTACTTTAAATACTCCTCCACTGACCACCAAGCTGCCTGCCCGTGTATCCATGTAACCGCTGTGAAACTGCCATGAGCCTATTGTTTGTTATGTTAGGCCTTTGATAGCCTGTCTGCGGTCCCTACTTTAAATACTCCTCCACTGACCAGACCACTGCTGCCCGTGTACCCCTGGAACCAATTATAAAGTGCCTACAGCCAGCCCATTTTCTTATGTTAGGCCTTTGAAGCCTGTCTGCGGTCCCTACTTTAAATACTCCTCCACTGACCAGACCACTGCTGCCCGTGTACCCCTGGAACCAATTATAAAGTGCCTACAGCCAGCCCATTTTCTTATGTTAGGCCTTTGAAGCCTGTCTGCGGTCCCTACTTTAAATACTCCTCCACTCACCACCACCAAGCTGCCTGCCCGTGTATCCATGTAACCGCTGTGAAACTGCCATGAGCCTATTGTTTGTTATTTTAGGCCTTTGATAGCCTGTCTGCGGTCCCTACTTTAAATACTCCTCCACTCACCACCAAGCTGCCTGTGTATCCATGTAACCGCTGTAAAACTGCCATGAGCCTATTGTTTGTTATTTTAGGCCTTTGATAGCCTGTCTGCGGTCCCTACTTTAAATACTCCTCCACTGACCAGACCACTGCTGCCCGTGTACCCCTGGAACCAATTATAAAGTGCCTACAGCCAGCCCATTTTCTTATGTTAGGCCTTTGAAGCCTGTCTGCGGTCCCTACTTTAAATACTCCTCCACTGACCAGACCACTGCTGCCCGTGTACCCCTGGAACCAATTATAAAGTGCCTACAGCCAGCCCATTTTCTTATGTTAGGCCTTTGAAGCCTGTCTGCGGTCCCTACTTTAAATACTCCTCCACTGACCAGACCACTGCTGCCCGTGTACCCCTGGAACCAATTATAAAGTGCCTACAGCCAGCCCATTTTCTTATGTTAGGCCTTTGAAGCCTGTCTGCGGTCCCTACTTTAAATACTCCTCCACTCACCACCACCAAGCTGCCTGCCCGTGTATCCATGTAACCGCTGTGAAACTGCCATGAGCCTATTGTTTGTTATTTTAGGCCTTTGATAGCCTGTCTGCGGTCCCTACTTTAAATACTCCTCCACTCACCACCAAGCTGCCTGTGTATCCATGTAACCGCTGTAAAACTGCCATGAGCCTATTGTTTGTTATTTTAGGCCTTTGATAGCCTGTCTGCGGTCCCTACTTTAAATACTCCTCCACTGACCACCAAGCTGCCTGCCCGTGTATCCATGTAACCGCTGTGAAACTGCCATGAGCCTATTGTTTGTTATGTTAGGCCTTTGATAGCCTGTCTGCGGTCCCTACTTTAAATACTCCTCCACTGACCAGACCACTGCTGCCCGTGTACCCCTGGAACCAATTATAAAGTGCCTACAGCCAGCCCATTTTCTTATGTTAGGCCTTTGAAGCCTGTCTGCGGTCCCTACTTTAAATACTCCTCCACTGACCAGACCACTGCTGCCCGTGTACCCCTGGAACCAATTATAAAGTGCCTACAGCCAGCCCATTTTCTTATGTTAGGCCTTTGAAGCCTGTCTGCGGTCCCTACTTTAAATACTCCTCCACTGACCAGACCACTGCTGCCCGTGTACCCCTGGAACCAATTATAAAGTGCCTACAGCCAGCCCATTTTCTTATGTTAGGCCTTTGAAGCCTGTCTGCGGTCCCTACTTTAAATACTCCTCCACTCACCACCACCAAGCTGCCTGCCCGTGTATCCATGTAACCGCTGTGAAACTGCCATGAGCCTATTGTTTGTTATTTTAGGCCTTTGATAGCCTGTCTGCGGCCCCTACTTGCAATACTCCTCCACTGACCACAATGCTGCCTGGAGTGCCTGCCTGTGTATCCATGTAACCGATGTAAAACTGCCATGACTGCCTACTGTTTGTTATTTTAGGCCTTTGATAGCCTGTCTGCAGCCCCTACTTGCAATACTCCTCCACTGACCACACCAATGCTGCCCGTGTACCCCTGGAACCTATTTAAAAGTTCATAGAGCCTAGTTATATATTTTATTTACTATTAATAAGGCCATGATGGACTACGCTGTACCACGCTACAAGCTAACCAGTCGACACTTCTTTTGCGAGAAAAGCCATCCCAACCCTCCACCAGCATGTAGAAGACCGCATTGTCCATGCACTCTGGCAATCTGTGAGTACAAAGGTGCACCTGACAACAGACGCATGGACCTGTAGGCATGGCCACGGAAGATTACGTGTCCATTACGGCGCAATGGGTTAATGTGGTGGATGCATGGTCCACAGGGGACAGCCTACTAAGTCTGTCTGCAGTCCCTAATTCAAATTGTCCTCCACTGTCTAAATCGGAACTTCCACCTTCTGGCTTTCGGCCTATAGTATCAGAAATTAAACTGCATTTGGCCTTCAACTTTGGTTAGGGCCTACTAACGGCTTCTGCCCCTCCCTGGTGTTGTCCTCAACTAAATAAAGCTGAGCTTCAACCTTCCGGCTCTCATTATGTGGTTTTAAAAAAAAAAATGGTGGTTAGGGCCTACTAACGGCTTCTGCCCCTCCCTGGTGTTGTCCTCAACTAAATAAAGCTGAGCTTCAACCTTCCGGCTCTCATTAAGTGGTTTTAAAAAAAAAATGGTGGTTAGGGCCTACTAACGGCTTCTGCCCCTCCCTGGTGTTGTCCTCAACTAAATAAAGCTGAGCTTCAACCTTCCGGCTCTCATTAAGTGGTTTTAAAAAAAAAATGGTGGTTAGGGCCTACTAACGGCTTCTGCCCCTCCCTGGTGTTGTCCTCAACTAAATAAAGCTGAGCTTCAACCTTCCGGCTCTCATTATGTGGTTTTAAAAAAAAAAATGGTGGTTAGGGCCTACTAACGGCTTCTGCCCCTCCCTGGTGTTGTCCTCAACTAAATAAAGCTGAGCTTCAACCTTCCGGCTCTCATTAAGTGGTTTTAAAACAAAAATGGTGGTTAGGGCCTACTAACGGCTTCTGCCCCTCCCTGGTGTTGTCCTCAACTAAATAAAGCTGAGCTTCAACCTTCCGGCTCTCATTATGTGGTTTTAAAAAAAAAAATGGTGGTTAGGGCCTACTAACGGCTTCTGCCCCTCCCTGGTGTTGTCCTCAACTAAATAAAGCTGAGCTTCAACCTTCCGGCTCTCATTAAGTGGTTTTAAAAAAAAAATGGTGGTTAGGGCCTACTAACGGCTTCTGCCCCTCCCTGGTGTTGTCCTCAACTAAATAAAGCTGAGCTTCAACCTTCCGGCTCTCATTATGTGGTTTTAAAAAAAAAAATGGTGGTTAGGGCCTACTAACGGCTTCTGCCCCTCCCTGGTGTTGTCCTCAACTAAATAAAGCTGAGCTTCAAACTTCCGGCTCTCATTATGTGGTTTTAAAAAAAAAAATGGTGGTTAGGGCCTACTAACGGCTTCTGCCCCTCCCTGGTGTTGTCCTCAACTAAATAAAGCTGAGCTTCAACCTTCCGGCTCTCATTAAGTGGTTTTAAAACAAAAATGGTGGTTAGGGCCTACTAACGGCTTCTGCCCCTCCCTGGTGTTGTCCTCAACTAAATAAAGCTGAGCTTCAACCTTCCGGCTCTCATTATGTGGTTTTAAAAAAAAAAATGGTGGTTAGGGCCTACTAACGGCTTCTGCCCCTCCCTGGTGTTGTCCTCAACTAAATAAAGCTGAGCTTCAACCTTCCGGCTCTCATTAAGTGGTTTTAAAACAAAAATGGTGGTTAGGGCCTACTAACGGCTTCTGCCCCTCCCTGGTGTTGTCCTCAACTAAATAAAGCTGAGCTTCAAACTTCCGGCTCTCATTATGTGGTTTAAAAAAAAAAAATGGTGGTTAGGGCCTACTAACGGCTTCTGCCCCTCCCTGGTGTTGTCCTCAACTAAATAAAGCTGAGCTTCAACCTTCCGGCTCTCATTAAGTGGTTTTAAAACAAAAATGGTGGTTAGGGCCTACTAACGGCTTCTGCCCCTCCCTGGTGTTGTCCTCAACTAAATAAAGCTGAGCTTCAACCTTCCGGCTCTCATTAAGTGGTTTTAAAAAAAAAATGGTGGTTAGGGCCTACTAACGGCTTCTGCCCCTCCCTGGTGTTGTCCTCAACTAAATAAAGCTGAGCTTCAACCTTCCGGCTCTCATTATGTGGTTTTAAAAAAAAAAATGGTGGTTAGGGCCTACTAACGGCTTCTGCCCCTCCCTGGTGTTGTCCTCAACTAAATAAAGCTGAGCTTCAACCTTCCGGCTCTCATTAAGTGGTTTTAAAACAAAAATGGTGGTTAGGGCCTACTAACGGCTTCTGCCCCTCCCTGGTGTTGTCCTCAACTAAATAAAGCTGAGCTTCAAACTTCCGGCTCTCATTATGTGGTTTTAAAAAAAAAAATGGTGGTTAGGGCCTACTAACGGCTTCTGCCCCTCCCTGGTGTTGTCCTCAACTAAATAAAGCTGAGCTTCAACCTTCCGGCTCTCATTAAGTGGTTTTAAAACAAAAATGGTGGTTAGGGCCTACTAACGGCTTCTGCCCCTCCCTGGTGTTGTCCTCAACTAAATAAAGCTGAGCTTCAACCTTCCGGCTCTCATTAAGTGGTTTTAAAAAAAAAATGGTGGTTAGGGCCTACTAACGGCTTCTGCCCCTCCCTGGTGTTGTCCTCAACTAAATAAAGCTGAGCTTCAAACTTCCGGCTCTCATTATGTGGTTTTAAAAAAAAAAATGGTGGTTAGGGCCTACTAACGGCTTCTGCCCCTCCCTGGTGTTGTCCTCAACTAAATAAAGCTGAGCTTCAACCTTCCGGCTCTCATTAAGTGGTTTTAAAACAAAAATGGTGGTTAGGGCCTACTAACGGCTTCTGCCCCTCCCTGGTGTTGTCCTCAACTAAATAAAGCTGAGCTTCAACCTTCCGGCTCTCATTAAGTGGTTTTAAAACAAAAATGGTGGTTAGGGCCTACTAACGGCTTCTGCCCCTCCCTGGTGTTGTCCTCAACTAAATAAAGCTGAGCTTCAACCTTCCGGCTCTCATTATGTGGTTTTAAAAAAAAAAATGGTGGTTAGGGCCTACTAACGGCTTCTGCCCCTCCCTGGTGTTGTCCTCAACTAAATAAAGCTGAGCTTCAAACTTCCGGCTCTCATTATGTGGTTTTAAAAAAAAAAATGGTGGTTAGGGCCTACTAACGGCTTCTGCCCCTCCCTGGTGTTGTCCTCAACTAAATAAAGCTGAGCTTCAACCTTCCGGCTCTCATTAAGTGGTTTTAAAACAAAAATGGTGGTTAGGGCCTACTAACGGCTTCTGCCCCTCCCTGGTGTTGTCCTCAACTAAATAAAGCTGAGCTTCAACCTTCCGGCTCTCATTAAGTGGTTTTAAAACAAAAATGGTGGTTAGGGCCTACTAACGGCTTCTGCCCCTCCCTGGTGTTGTCCTCAACTAAATAAAGCTGAGCTTCAACCTTCCGGCTCTCATTATGTGGTTTTAAAAAAAAAAATGGTGGTTAGGGCCTACTAACGGCTTCTGCCCCTCCCTGGTGTTGTCCTCAACTAAATAAAGCTGAGCTTCAACCTTCCGGCTCTCATTAAGTGGTTTTAAAACAAAAATGGTGGTTAGGGCCTACTAACGGCTTCTGCCCCTCCCTGGTGTTGTCCTCAACTAAATAAAGCTGAGCTTCAAACTTCCGGCTCTCATTATGTGGTTTTAAAAAAAAAAATGGTGGTTAGGGCCTACTAACGGCTTCTGCCCCTCCCTGGTGTTGTCCTCAACTAAATAAAGCTGAGCTTCAACCTTCCGGCTCTCATTAAGTGGTTTTAAAACAAAAATGGTGGTTAGGGCCTACTAACGGCTTCTGCCCCTCCCTGGTGTTGTCCTCAACTAAATAAAGCTGAGCTTCAACCTTCCGGCTCTCATTAAGTGGTTTTAAAACAAAAATGGTGGTTAGGGCCTACTAACGGCTTCTGCCCCTCCCTGGTGTTGTCCTCAACTAAATAAAGCTGAGCTTCAACCTTCCGGCTCTCATTAAGTGGTTTTAAAACAAAAATGGTGGTTAGGGCCTACTAACGGCTTCTGCCCCTCCCTGGTGTTGTCCTCAACTAAATAAAGCTGAGCTTCAACCTTCCGGCTCTCATTATGTGGTTTTAAAAAAAAAAATGGTGGTTAGGGCCTACTAACGGCTTCTGCCCCTCCCTGGTGTTGTCCTCAACTAAATAAAGCTGAGCTTCAAACTTCCGGCTCTCATTATGTGGTTTTAAAAAAAAAAATGGTGGTTAGGGCCTACTAACGGCTTCTGCCCCTCCCTGGTGTTGTCCTCAACTAAATAAAGCTGAGCTTCAACCTTCCGGCTCTCATTATGTGGTTTTAAAAAAAAAAATGGTGGTTAGGGCCTACTAACGGCTTCTGCCCCTCCCTGGTGTTGTCCTCAACTAAATAAAGCTGAGCTTCAACCTTCCGGCTCTCATTAAGTGGTTTTAAAAAAAAAATGGTGGTTAGGGCCTACTAACGGCTTCTGCCCCTCCCTGGTGTTGCCCTCAACTAAATAAAGCTGAGCTTCAACCTTCTGCTCCAAATTACCATTTTAAAAAATGCAATAGGCTTTTCCGGCCTACTAAAGGTGTCTGCCACTCCCTGGTGTTGTCCTCAACTGAACAAAGCT
Source organism: Ranitomeya variabilis (assembly GCF_051348905.1). Taxonomy (NCBI): domain Eukaryota; kingdom Metazoa; phylum Chordata; class Amphibia; order Anura; family Dendrobatidae; genus Ranitomeya; species Ranitomeya variabilis. Next base: position 684,088,004 of record NC_135233.1, read on the forward strand.
GAGCTTCCACATTCTGGCTTTCGCCCTATACTATCAGATATTAAACTGCATTTGGCCTACTAGTGTGGTTAGGCCCTTGAAACAGTGTCTGCTGCTCTTGGGTTTGCTACTCCACTGAACAAAGCAATGCCGCCTGTTTAGTCCTGTTACCAATTTTGAACTGCATGTAGCCTACTTTATTCTTTGGCCCTATATCTGTTTCCTCCTCATCCTGCCCATTGCCCAGCCACTGCTAAATGAGTCTGCTGGTACATTGACCTAGACCACTACATTCCCCTTGTACTCTACACAGCCAGAATCTGTCCCTGCTGAAAGTAAGGTTCCCCTTCCCGCATGTTATACCACCTTACACAGGGACAAAGAGGAAGGTGCAGATGAAAGTGCAGGTTCCTTCATCAGGTGGGGGGGCATACTCGTTGGCGACGTCACTGGCACAGGGCCCCTCAGAGTACGCAAAAGTGTCGCTGCTGGTGGGAGGCGCCCCCGCCATGCAAACACACCGCCGTACTTTGAGGGGCCCTGTGCCAGTGGCAATGCGAACGAGTGGGCCCCCCCCCTGCTTGCTCAGGATCACAGCACTTGCAACTTTTAAATACTTACCTTTCCCTGCAACACCGCCGTGACGTAGTCCGCATTTCCTGGGCCCACGAAAAACTTGAGCCGGCCCTACTCCCCCCACAACTTTTGCCAAATGACCCCCAATTCCCTATGCCCAACTATTATTATAAAGTTAATTAAGATTGACAAGCTTCAGAAACAAGAATGGATGTTTTTGGCATTAAAATGGGCACTGTAGGTGTTTTCCTGGCCTCCACTCACTGCCGACTATGCTTCCCCATTGACTTGCATTGGGTTTCGTGTTTCGGTCGATCCCCGACTTTTAGCGATAATCGGCCGACTGCACTCGACTCGACTCTGGACAAAATCGGGTTTCCCAAAACCCTACTCGATCTTAAAAAAATGAAAGTCGCTCAACCCTAATGCTGATGTCTTTGATGACAAAGAACAGAAGACATTACCTCCACTTAGGCCATATGATTGTCCCATTGAACTGCTCCCAGGATCTTCACCTCTTCGAGCCCGTATCTACCCTCTGTCTCAGGCAGAGACTCTAGCAATGTTCGATTACATAAAGAAGAATCTGGCAAGGAGTCTTCTTTATGGAGTCTTCCTCACAGGTAAGAGCTGGTTTCTTCTTTGTCCAACAGAAGGATGGAACTCCCTGACCTTGTATAGATTATAGAGGTCTCAACCAGATCACAATTGAAAACGAATATCTTTTGCAACTGAATTGTTTGATCTTCTTTAGAGGTGCCAAGATCTTCACCAAGCTCGATCTGAGAAGACCATGCAACCTAGTCCGCATACTCCAAGGAGATGAGTTGAAGAATGCTGTCAACACCTGTAATAGTCACTATGAGTTCCATGTTATGCCGTTTGAGCTCAGTAATTCCCCAACGGTATTCCAAGAGTTTATGAATGAGATCTACTATAGTTTCTCAAGGTGGTTTATCTAGAGGATATCCTGGTCTACTCTCTAGAACCGCCTTCTGATAGGAGGAATGCTCACCTGGTCTTACAAATACATAGTAACATAGTAACATAGTTATTAAGGTTGAAGGAAGACTTTAAGTCCATCTAGTTCAACCCATAGCCTAACCTAATATGCCCTAACATGTTGATCTTAATAGGGAGAATTGCCTATATGCTAATTTTGATAAATGCATTTTTGACAATCCTCTCTTTGCCTTTTCTAGGATCTTAGGCACGGGTTAGAAAATGGATCACGAGAAGGTGTCTTCAATAGTGATGAGCGACCGTGGTTGGTGATATATGGATATCACTCGAGTATCTAGGTGCTCGGCTATGCTAGTAACTCATCGAGCATTTACTGGTACTTGAATTTTCAAATCCCCACCCAGCAATTTCAGTGCCTGTTACAAAGCCAACATACATGCGATGATTGCCTGACAGTAATTGTAATGTTGTAGCCATCTTGGCAGTGGCATTACTATGATTGGCTCTTCATTGGACTGGTGCTGCCATGCTTGGCACACTGACACCATTGCACAGCTCAAGACAGATCTTATTGGAGGGAGAAAGTAGTTGTCCAGTCCTGTGTGTACACATTTTCATTAATTAGAGCCCTCTTGTGGTGATATTTGTGCTGATGCTGAACCACCATACTAAAAGTGCTTCTTAGGGCTCATCTTGTGCTTTGCTGATTATATGCGATACATTCTACATTAGCCTAGGGACAGTTGAAGCAGGGAGAGTGGCTGAATACAGCCTCTAGCCAGAGCTTAGGACTTTGCAGTCCATTGCTAAATATACTGGTACTGCTACAGTTGACCAAATATGTTTGTTTAAAAAAATGACTATTGTCATCTATACCATTAGAGGTGCTGTGTGGCCCTGCCACTAGCATCTTTTCTGATTATATTTTTTGTGCCGCTGGGGTCATAACAGACAGGTGCTTTTGCCTGTCAACAGAAAGTACTGATAGGCTCACTCTGATAAAAATGAATAAAGCCTGGATTAGCCCTGACTTTTCCACACCACCAGATGACAGCAGCACATAAAGTGTTTTTAATCTTAAAAAATTTGCCTTCAGTTGTTACCTTTAAGGATGTATGGATGACCCTTCTTAGAATTTATTTCTGGATTTGCACTGTGTGCAGAGGCTTCATGAGTGTAGAAGTACCAGAAGTACACTTTCTTGATTTTTTTATGAGGCACTTTAGTTAGTGCCTTCATTGGTGTATGGATGACTCTCCTTATATTTTTTCTGGCTTTGTACTGTGAGCGGAGCCTTAATGTGTGTAGAAGTACCAAAACTACAATTTCTTAACTTTTTAATGAGGCACTCAAGTTAGAGCTTTAAAGGGTGTATGGATGACCCAGCTTACATTTCCCATTGTCTCCCATTTTACTTGTTACTTGAAATGAGCATCCGAGTATTAATTATCGCCTGGTTCGACCAATGAGTATCCAAGCATTTTAGTGCTCGCTCATCCCTAGTATTCAATTCTCAAATGTCGATGATCTGCTGACATTAAGGCAATTCAGAAATTTTTAGGATTTTCCAACTATTACTGCCAGTTTATTATGCACTTTGTACTCTGACTGCCTTCATTTCAGTGATGATTCACAATGGTGCCAATTCAAAGGCTTGGACTCCGGAGGCTGAGAATGCATTTGTCTTCCTAAAAAAGGCTTTCTCCTCTGCTCATGTACTACATAGATCTGAAATCAACAAACATTTTTTCTTGGAAGTGGATTCTTCTTCCTCTAGGGAAGGGGCTGTTCTCACGCAGTAGTCTTCCTCCGGTCAAATCATCACCTGTAGTTTCTTCCCCAAGGCTGTCTCTGCCCCTGAACATAACTACTCGATTGGCCATCAAGAGTTAATTGGCAATTAAGATGGTTTCAGGGGAGTGGCTTTACCTGCTTGAAGGGGCAGTTTACCAACATATACACCAACCGTAAGAACTTGGCTTATCTGCAATCCGCACAAAGGCTGAATCCGCACAAAGCTAGATGGCCTCTGTTCTTTGCTCGCTTTGACTTCATCCTACATTTTCGGCTGGCCAAAAAGAACTTTTCTAGGTCCTTTCTACCTGCTGACCAAGAAGAAGATCCCCAACTTATCATCAAGTCTTTCAAGATGGTTATCGTGGCTTTGATAAACTTGTCTCAGATTCCTCCAGGGGAGACTATAGTGTGAGGATCAGATATCATTCAAATTAGGCTGTATGGAAATCTTCAAAATTGACTGACCATGCCGGACAGAGAAAGATTTTACAAATTATCTTGCATCATTACTGGTGGCCAACCATGCGTAAAGATATTGTGGAATTTGTTTCTGCTTATCCTTCCTGTGCTAGTAACAAGACTCCAAAGCATCTTATGTCCTGGTGACTTTTACCACTTCATGTTCCTTCAGCTCCCTGGGAGCACATCACCATGCTCTTTATTTTGGATCTTCCTTTGTCCACTGGATGCTCCATCATCTGGGTGTTGATTGACCACTTCTAGAAGACATCTCACTTTACACTATTGCCTAGTTTCTCATCTGCTCCCGTGCTCGCTAAGAAGTTTGTTCAGCACATCTTCCGCCCTCACGGGTTTCCTCTTCATCTGGTATCCAATAGTAGTGTTCAGTAGAGCCATATGTAAACTTTTGAATGTGGTTGTCAAATATAGAATACAGTCTGTATAGAGTCTTGTGCTTGGGTGGGAGGAAACACAGAAGACACAGGCTTGTTTAAGTATTTCTTGTATTACTTCATACAACCACTAGGAAAAGGTTTAACACAGTTACAGGTACAGTGTCAGGAGGCAACACAGGCAGGAATGAATCCTGAAATCCAGCATAAGTTGCAGAAATAGGTTCAAAATCTCTCTCTCTTACTTCCCTTGCAAATGTTGATGGTAAGCTGAGGGATTCCTGAGTCCACACGTGTTCCAAGGATCCGAAGTAGGAGTTGGTTGGAATAATAAGTCCAAGACTTCCAGGAACAGGTCACGTGTAAACTGCAGACATGATTCTGAAGAACTGATTCAAAAGCTGATGTTGCTTAAAAGGCCAAGTGGTAGAGAACAGGGTGGAAACATAGAAACTGAAAACTCCGTACGGATTAAGGGCAAAGTAGATGCAGCAGGACAGAAAGCAAAATGGCCGACAGGGAAAACTAGGTTCAATTAAAAATAACAGCAGATATGGAATGAGTCTGAGAACCTTGCATTACTCCCCCATTATGGACAGCCTCCAGATGACCCCAGAACAAGCTTGCCTGGTTACCTTTGATGGAACTGGTGAAGTAAGTGAGGAACATTATTGTTATTAACCGGTTCCTGTGAGTTGTCTTCAAATGAGTAGCCCTGCCACTTAATCAGATATTGTAGCTGATTTCTATGCAACCTGGAATCCAGAATCTTTTGGAACGCCCGCTAGGGCCATGGGGTACTCGGGCCGGGTCCACTGGTCATTAAAGAGGTAGTCACGGTGGTGGTGACCTGGTCCGTGGCCCTGGACTTCCAAGTTAAAGGGAAAGTCTTTAAAGGGGTTGTTTTGAATAAAGAATCTTCATGACATCACCTGTGGTATTCGGTCAGGGATGATCGACACTGCTTAAAGGGGTCCACTGGGGATGATGTTATTGCAGCATGGATGGTATGGCTTCCCACAGGTAAAGCTTATTCCCCAGGGCTCCCAGTGTAGTGGACAAAGATGACAGATGGTGTAGTGCTGGAAAGAATGGACACAAGGTTGCAGTCTCTTTACCTTTTACTGGTAGTATGGAGCCACAGTCCAGGGTACAGATCACAGGTGATGGTGAGGTCCGGGCAGCCTTGAAGTGATTCGGAATCCCCCTAGCCAGGTGGGGTTGGAATCCTTCCTTACTGCGCTGTGTTGTAGTCCCTTGCTGCCTAAGGCTTCGTACAAGGTCCTCTCTCTCTCTGTCCTGTTAATAGGACAATATCCGTATGGCAGGCAACTCAAGTCTTTTTACAGGTGTCCCTATTTGCGGTGACTCCAAGCTCTATATGTTGCTGTGCCTTAATGGTGAAATCTCCTGCCCGCTAGTTTCTACTGTGGGGCATACAGTTACCCCCACAAATTTGGAATTCCAGCCTCCGGTATTCTCGCGCTGATTCTGGAGTGAGCCTACTCGAGGCTCCACTCCCAGTATCTTTCCTCTCCTTTGCTTCTTCTCCCCTCACAGTGGAGCACGTGCTAGGGCTTCGGGGTACTCAGAACTGTGGCGGTTCTTAAAGGGATGTGTCATGGTGGCAATGACCTAGTCTGTGGTCCTGGGCGTCCAATAAAGGGGGAATGGTATATGGATATAAAGTCTATGGTAGTAGTGTTCGTGACATCACCTGTTGTTTTGGGGTTGTTTTGAATAAAGAATGTTTGTGACATCACCTGTGGTATTCGGTTGGAGATGACTGACGCTGCTTAAAGGGGTCCACTGGGATGATGGTGCTGCAGCAGGGATGGTTTGACTTCCCACAGGTGAAGCTTAATCCCCAGGGCTCCCGGTGTAGTGGGCAAAGATGGTGTAGTGCCAGAAAGAACTAGAGGACACAAGGTTGCAGTCTCTATCTTTTTACTGGTATGTAGCAGTCACAGTCCAGGGTACGGATCACAGGTGATGGTGCGGTCTGGCCAGTTTGGAAGACATTCAGAGATCTCCTAGCCAGGTGGGTTTGGAAGCCTTTCTTTCTGCATTGTGTTGTAGTCCCCTGCTGCCTAAGGCTTCACACAGGGTCCTCAAATTCTCTCTGTCCCTTTAGGTAGGACACTACCCGCATGGCAGACAACTCAAGCCTTTTTACAGGTGTCTCTGGTGAAGACTCCAAGCTCTATGTGCTGCTGTGCCTTTGGGTGTTAATGGTGGACAGGAGACTTGCAATCTCCTGTCTGCCGGTGTCTGCTGTGGGGCATGCAGTTACCACCACAACCTCCGTCTTCCGGCCACCAGTATTCTGCGCTTCAGCGTGGAGGAAGCTCAATCGCAGCTCCCCTCCAACTCTTTACTCGCCTTTGCTCCTTCTCCCCTGTCAGTCTCCTACAGACTGCCCTGCTTTTCTCTTTCCTTCCCAGGAGCTGCAGAAACACTTGTCTGCACGGCTCCAGCTTTCCTCCCTCGGACTATGTCTGTCTGACTCCTCTCTCCTCTGTCCCTCTCACAGTCTGACTAACTCCTACTCCAGCCAGAATATATAGGGAAATTTCCTTAAATCCTGGTCTCGAGCTCCCCCTTCTGGCCTGGAGTCAGAACAGTGTTGCATGTGCTGGTTACCTGTTAAAGGGATCCTTCCTCACTTCCAAGCATGGCATCACTCTTCCCAAGAGGAAGGCAATACCACTGTAACAACCGGTGACCTGGGGTGTTACAACAGTCTCTCACAGACTGCTCTGTCAGGAGCTGCAGAACCTCATGTCTGCATGGCTCCCTGTTGTGAATTCCACTCTTGGGCTCCCTCCGGTGGTTGTAAGTAGCACTTTTGTGAGTTCTGCTCTTGGGCTCCCTCTGGTGGTTTTGAGTGGTATGGCTGCTTCTTGGATTTAGCATCAGCAGCTGCTTCCACTGATTGTCTTTCTGGCTCAGCTATTTTAGTCTGGCTTATCCCTCAATCAATGCCAGTTGTCAATTGTTCCTGCTTGGAGTCACGGCTCTTTTGGATTTCCCTGACACTCTGACCTGTTCAGCAAAGATAAGTCCTTGCTTGTCCTTTTGCAGTCCTTTTGTTGTGGACTTTATTGTTTAGCACATTCTATGTTTTGCTCATTTGTCCAGCTTATCAGTATGGATCTATTCAGCTAAGCTGGAAGCTCTGGGGAGCAGATTTTGCCCTCCACACCTTTAGTCAGGTGTGGAGATTTTTGCATTTCTCTGCGGTGGACTTTTTCTAGTTTTTATTACTGACCGCACAGTGTTCTTTCCTGTACTGTCTATCTAGCGAGAAGTGGCCTCCTGTTGTGAACTACGTTTTCAGGCTCCCTCTTGTGGTCACAGATGGTATTGTGTGACTTTGGTTTTTTGGCTCCCCCTGGTGGTTTGGTTTATTATCCTGCGGGTCTGCTGGGTCAGCTGCCTCGTTATTCACCAGGGAGGCTCCTATTTAGCTCTGCTTCACTTCCACTTGTTGCCGGCTGTCAATGTATTCAGTGCTATTCTGATTACTCCTGATTATCTCGTTTTCTGCCTCTTCAGGATAAGCTAAGTTCTGTTTGAATATTTTTTGCTCATCTGCCTACAATATGATTTCTGTGTATCATGAGTCTAGTCCAGCTTGCTAACATGTGATTTATTTTTGCTGGTAAGCTCTGGGGTACGGAGTTGCTTCCCCTGCACCGTTAGTTGGTGCGGGGGCTCGAGCAATCTCTGCGTGGATATTTTGAATAGGGTTTTTTATTGACCGCACAGTTTCCTTCCTATTTTCTGCTATCTAGTATTAGCGGGCCTCATTTGCTAAATCTGATTTCATCTCTGCGTTTGTGCTTTCCCCTTAACTCACCATTAATATTTGTGGGGGGCTATTCTATATCTTTGGGGTCATTCCACTGAGGCAAGTGAGGACTTACTTTCCCTCCAGGAATAGTCAGTTTCTCAGGCCGTGACGAGACGTCTAGGATTTTTAGGTAACGTTCCACGGCTGCCTATAGTTGTTTGCGGATAGGATCAGGTTGCGGTCAATCTAGTTACCACTTCCCCAGAGCTAGTAGTCTGTTCAGTTACTTAGCTAGTCCGACCTGCGATCCTTGCCACTAGGATCATAACAGTACAGCCGGCCAATAAAGTGTTAATTGCATGGCAGAAGCAGGAGAAAAGAAGCTTGGAGATATTTTTTTTTTTTTGCTGCCGTGTGTCTAGCTGCTGTGTGTCTGGCTTCTCTCCTCTTAATCTTGGTGTGGCTCTGAGTTCAGCTGCTGATATGAATATCCAGAGTTTAGCCTCCAGTGTGGATCATCTTGCTGCAAGGGTACAAAGTATTCAGGATTTTGTTGTGCACAGTCCTATGTCAGAGCCTAGAATACCTATTCCGGAGTTGTTTTCTGGAGATAGATCTAGGTTCCTGAATTTTAAGAACAATTGCAAGTTGTTTCTTTCTTTGAAACCTCGTTCCTCTGGGGATTCTGTTCAGCAAGTTAAGATTATTATTTCTTTCTTGCGTGGCAATCCTCCAGATTGGGCTTTCGCATTGGCTCCAGGGGATCCTGCATTGCTCAGTGTGGATGCGTTTTTTCTGGCCCTTGGATTGCTCTATGAGGAACCTAATCTTGAGAACCAGGCTGAAAAAGCGTTGTTGGCCCTCTCTCAGGGGCAAGATGATGCAGAGGTGTACTGCCAGAAATTTCGAAAATGGTCGGTGCTTACTCAATGGAATGAGTGTGCCCTGGCTGCAAATTTTAGAAAAGGTCTTTCTGAAGCCATTAAGAATGTCATGGTGGGGTTCCCTACGCCTGCAAGTCTGAATGAGTGAATGACTCTGGCCATTCAGATTGATCGGCGTTTGCGGGAGCACAAACCTGCGCACCATTTGGCGGTGTCTTCTGAACAGACACCTGAGTCTATGCAATGTGATAGAATTCTGACCAGAAGTGAACGGCAAAATTATAGACGGCAAAATGGGTTGTGCTTTTACTGTGGTGACTCAGCTCATGTTATCTCAGCATGCTCTAAGCGCACAAAAAAGATTGATAAATCTGTCACCATTGGTACTTTACAGCCTAAGTTTATTTTGTCTGTTACCCTGATTTGTTCCCTGTCATCTTACCCGGTTATGGCTTTTGTGGATTCAGGTGCTGCCCTGAGTATGATGGATTTGTCATTTGCCAGGCGCTGTGGTTTTGTTTTGGAGCCTTTAAAATTCCCTATTCCACTAAGGGGAATTGATGCTACACCATTGGCTACGAATAAACCTCAGTACTGGACACAAGTGACCATGTGCATGACTCCTGTTTATCAGGAGGTGATTCTCTTTCTTGTATTGCATAATTTGCATGATGTTGTCGTGTTGGGCCTGCCATGGTTGCAGACTCATAATCCAGTCCTGGATTGGAAAGCAATGTCTGTGTCAAGTTGGGGTTGTCAGGGAATTCATGGCGACGCTCCTGTGGTGTCAATTGCTTCATCCACTCCTTCTGAGGTCCCTGCGTTTTTGTCAGATTACCAGGATGTATTTGATGAGCCCAAACTCAGTTCTCTACCTCCTCATAGGGATTGTGATTGTGCTATAAATTTGATTCCTGGTAGTAAGTTTCCTAAGGGACGACTTTTCAATTTGTCAGTGCCGGAGCATGCTGCTATGTGGAGTTACATAAAGGAGTCTTTGGAGAAAGGACTTTTTCGCCCCTCCTCCTCCCCTCTTGGTGCGGGGTTCTTTTTTGTGGCTAAGAAGGATGGTTCCTTGAGACCTTGTATTGATTATCGCCTTCTAAACAAAATCACGGTCAAATTTCAGTATCCTTTGCCATTGTTATCTGATCTGTTTGCTCGCATTAGGGGGTCTAGTTGGTTCACCAAGATAGATCTTCGTGGTGCGTATAACCTTGTGCGTATTAAGCAGGGTGATGAATGGTCAGGAGGATAATTCCTGGGTTGTCGCCTCTGATGTTCATGCGGCCGATTTGGTTTGTGCCTTCCATGTGGCTCACTCTGATCGCCCTGGGGGTTTTGATGAGGGTTCGGTGACCCCTCCTCAAGGGGGGGGGGTACTGTTGTGAACTCCGTTTTCAGGCTCCCTCTTGTGGTCACAGATGTTATTGTGTGACTTTGGTTTTTTGGCTCCCCCTGGTGGTTTGGTTTATTATCCTGCAGGTCTGCTGGGTCAGCTGCCTCGTTATTCACCAGGGAGGCCCCTATTTAGCTCTGCTTCACTTCCACTTGTTGCCGGCTGTCAATGTATTCAGTGCTATTCTGATTACTCCTGATTATCTCGTTTTCTGCCTCTTCAGGATAAGCTAAGTTCTGTTTGCATATTTTTTGCTCATCTGCCTGCAATTTGATTTCTGTGTTCCATGAGTCTAGTCCAGCTTGCTAACATGTGATTTATTTTTGCTGGTAAGCTCTGGGGTACGGAGTTGCTTCCCCCGCACCGTTAGTTGGTGCAGGGGCTCGAGCAATCTCTGCGTGGATATTTTCAATAGGGTTTTTTTTGACCGCACAGTTTCCTTCCTATTTTCTGCTATCTAGTATTAGCGGGCCTCATTTGCTAAATCTGATTTAATCTCTGCGTTTGTGCTTTCCCCTTAACTCACCGTTAATATTTGTGGGGGGCTATTCTATATCTTTGGGGTCATTCCACTGAGGCAAGTGAGGACTTACTTTCCCTCCAGGAATAGTCAGTTTCTCAGGCCGTGACGAGACGTCTAGGATTTTTAGGTAACGTTCCACGGCTGCCTATAGTTGTTTGCGGATAGGATCAGGTTGCGGTCAATCTAGTTACCACTTCCCCAGAGCTAGTAGTCTGTTCAGTTACTTAGCTAGTCCGACCTGCGATCCTTGCCACTAGGATCATAACAGCCTCCTTTGCTAAATCCTGTTTCATTCTACGTGTGTCATTTCCTTCTCCACTCACAGTCATTATTTGTGGGGGGCTATCTGTCCTTTGGGGATTTTCTCTGAGGCAAGATAGCTTTCCTGTTTCTACCTTTAGGAGTAGCTAGTTCTCCGGCTGTGACGAGGTGTCCAGGGAGTGACAGGAACATCCCACGGCTACTGCTAGTGTTGTGTTAAGATCAGGAACTGCGGTCAGTATAGTTACCACCTGCTCAGAGCTAGTCGCATGACGCTCCTAAATTACCAGTCCATAACAGTACAACTGGCCAAAAATGAGTTGAATGCATCTCAAAAGAAGGAAAAGAAAAAGAGTTCTGAGCCATTTTTTTTTTCTTTAGTCTGTTTTGTCTTTTTCCTCCCTCTTAATCTTTGGGTGGTTCAGGATTTGGGCGCGGGCATGGATGTTCAGGGTTTGTTTTCTCGTGTGGATCAGCTTGCTGCAAGAGTACAGAGTATCCAAGATTATGTTGTTCAGATTCCATCTTAGAGCCAAGAATTCCTACTCCAGATTTGTTCTATGGGATAGATCCAAGTTTTTGAACTTTAAAAATAACTGCAAATTGTTTTTTGCTCTGAAACCCCGTTCCTCTGGTGATCCCATTCAGCAAGTTAAAATAGTTATTTCTTTGCTGCGTGGTGACCCTCAGGACTGGGCATTCTCCCTTGAGTCAGGGGATCCGGCATTGCTTAATGTAGATGCATTTTTTCAATCGCTCGGATTATTGTATGACGAACCTAACTCTGTGGATCATGCGGAAAAAACCTTGTTGGCCCTGTGTCAGGGTCAGGAAGCGGCAGCATTATACTGCCAGAAATTTAGAAAATGGTCTGTGCTCACTAAATGGAATGAGGACGCTCTGGCAGCAATTTTCAGAAAGGGTCTTTCTGAAGCCCTTAAAGATGTTATGGTGGGGTTCCCCACACCTGTTGGTTTGAGCGAATCTATGTCTCTAGCCATTCAGATTGATCGGCGCCTGCGCGAGCGCAAAGTGGTGCACCATATGGCAGCGTCCTCTGAACAGAGTCCTGAGCCTATGCAATGTGATAGGATTTTGACTAGAGCAGAACAGAGGGGATACAGACATCAGAATGGGCTGTGTTTTTACTGTGGTGATTCTGCTCATGCTATTTCTGATTGCCCTAAGCATATTAAGAGGGTAGCTAGATCTGTTACCATCAGTACTGTACAGCCTAAATTTCTCCTGTCTGTGACCCTGATTTGCTCATTGTCATCCTTTTCTGTCATGGCATTTGTGGATTCAGGCGCTGCCCTGAACTTAATGGACTTAGAATTCGCCAGGCGCTGTGGTTTTTCTTTGCAGCCTTTGCAGAGCCCTATTCCTTTGAGGGGTATTGATGCTACACCGTTGGCCAAGAATAAACCTCAGTATTGGACTCAGCTGACTATGTGCATGGCTCCAGCACATCAGGAAGATTGCCGTTTTCTGGTGTTGCATAATTTACATGATGTTGTTGTACTGGGTTTTCCATGGTTACAAGTTCACAATCCAGTGCTGGATTGGAAATCTATGTCTGTGACTAGTTGGGGTTGTCAAGGGGTACATAGTGACATTCCTTTGATGTCAGATTTCCAGGATGTATTCGATGAGCCCAAGTCCAGTTCTCTTCCTGCACATAGGGACTGTGATTGTGCTATTGACTTGATTTCTGGCTGTAAGTTCCCTAAGGGCCGACTTTTCAATCTATCTGTGCCAGAGCATGCCGCCATGCGGAGCTATGTTAAGGAGTCTTTGGAGAAGGGGCATATTCGGCCGTCTTCATCACCATTGGGAGCGGGATTCTTTTTTGTTGCCAAGAAGGATGGCTCCTTGAGACCTTGTATTGATTATCGCCTTCTTAATAAGATCACGGTCAAATTCCAATACCCTTTACCTTTGCTTTAAGATTTGTTTGCTCGGATTAAGGGGGCTAGTTGGTTTACCAAGATTGACCTTCGAGGGGCATATAATCTTGTTCGTATTAAACAGGGTGACGAATGGAAAACTGCATTTAATACGCCCGAAGGCCATTTTGAATACCTTGTGATGCCTTTCGGGCTTTCTAATGCTCCTTCTGTATTTCAGTCCTTCATGCATGATATTTTCCGCAATTATCTTGATAAATTCTTGATTGTGTATTTGGATGATATTTTGATTTTTTCCGATGATTGGGAGTCTCATGTGAAGCAGGTCAGGATGGTATTCCAGATCCTTCGTGATAATGCCCTATTTGTGAAGGGGTCTAAGTGCCTATTTGGAGTTCAGAAGGTCTCTTTTTTTGGGTTTATTTTTTCTCCTTCGTCTATAGAAATGGAACCTGTTAAGGTCCAAGCCATTCATGACTGGATTCAGCCCACATCTGTGAAGAGCCTTCAGAAATTTTTGGGCTTTGCTAATTTTTATCGCCGTTTCATTGCCAACTTCTCCAGTGTGGTTAAACCCCTGACCGATTTGACGAAGAAAGGCGCTGATGTGACGAATTGGTCCTCTGCGGCTGTTGAGGCCTTTCAGGAGCTTAAACGCCGATTTACTTCTGCCCCTGTGTTGCGTCAGCCGGATGTTTCTCTTCCTTTTCAGGTTGAGGTTGACACTTCTGAGATTGGGGCAGGGGCCGTTTTGTCACAGAGGAATTCTGATGGTTCCTTGACGAAACCATGTGCCTTCTTTTCCCGAAAGTTTTCGCCTGCGGAACGCAATTATGATGTCGGCAATCGGGAGTTGTTGGCTATGAAGTGGGCATTTGAGGAGTGGCGACATTGGCTTGAGGGAGCCAGGCACCGCGTTGTGGTCTTGACCGATCATAAGAATCTGATTTACCTCGAGTCGGCTAAGCGGCTGAACACTAGACAGGCTCGATGGTCCCTGTTTTTCTCCCGTTTCGATTTTGTGGTCTCATATCTTCCGGGATCTAAGAATGTTAAAGCGGATGCCCTCTCTAGGAGTTTTTTGCCTGATTCTCCTGGAGTTCTTGAGCCGGTTGGCATTCTTAGGGAAGGGGTGGTTCTTTCTGCCATCTCCCCTGATTTACGGCGGGTGCTTCAGGAATTTCAGGCTGATAAACCTGACCGCTGTCCTATGGGGAAGCTTTTTGTTCCTGATAGATGGACAAGTAAGGTAATTTCTGAGGTCCATTGTTCGGTGTTGGCCGGTCATCCTGGGATTTTTGGTACCAGAGATTTGGTTGCTAGGTCCTTTTGGTGGCCTTCCTTGTCGCGGGATGTGCGTTCTTTTGTGCAGTCCTGTGGGACTTGTGCCCAGGCTAAGCCTTGCTGTTCCAGCGCTAGTGGGTTGCTTTTGCCTTTGCCTGTCCCTGAGAGGCCCTGGACGCATATTTCCATGGATTTTATTTCGGATCTTCTTGTGTCCCAGAGGATGTCTGTTATCTGGGTGGTTTGTGACCGGTTCTCTAAAATGGTCCATTTGGTACCTTTGCCTAAATTGGCTTCCTCCTCTGATTTGGTTCCATTGTTTTTTCAGCATGTGGTTCGTTTGCATGGCATTCCTGAAAATATTGTGTCTGACAGAGGTTCCCAGTTTGTTTCCAGGTTTTGGCGGGCCTTTTGTGCTAAGATGGGCATTAATTTGTCTTTTTCTTCGGCGTTCCATCCTCAGACAAATGGCAAAACTGAGCGAACTAATCAAACCTTGGAAACCTATTTGAGATGATTTGTGTCTGCTGATCAGGATGATTGGGTGGCTTTCTTGCCGTTGGCTGAGTTTGCCCTTAATAATCGGGCCAGTTCGGCTACTTTGGTTTCGCCTTTTTTTTGTAATTTTGGTTTCCATCCTCGTTTTTCTTCAGGGCAGGTTGAGCCTTCTGATTGTCCTGGTGTAGATTCTGTGATGGACAGGTTACAGCAGATTTGGACTCATGTGGTAGACAATTTGACGTTGTCTCAGGAAAAGGCTCAGCGTTTTGCTAACCGCCGTCGGTGTGTCAGTCCTCGGATTCGGGTGGGGGATTTAGTCTGGTTATCTTCTCGTCATGTTCCTATGAAGGTTTCTTCCCCTAAGTTTAAGCCTCGGTTTATTGGTCCTTATAAGATTTCTGAGATTATCAATCCAGTGTCTTTTCGTTTGGCCCTTCCAGCCTCTTTTGCCATCCACAATGTTTTCCATAGATCTTTGTTGCAGAGATATGTGGTACCCGTTGTTCCTTCTGTTGATCCTCCTGCCCCGGTGTTGGTTGAGGGGGAGTTGGAATATGTGGTTGAGAAAATATTGGATTCTTGTTTTTCGAGGCGGAGGCTTCAGTATCTTGTCAAGTGGAAGGGTTATGGCCTGGAGGATAATTCTTGGGTGGTTGCCTCCGATGTTCATGCCGCCGATTTGGTTCGTGCTTTTCACTTGCCTCATCCTGATCGGCCTGGGGGCTCTGGTGAGGGTTCGGTGACCCCTCCTCAAGGGGGGGGTACTGTTGTGAATTCCGCTCTTGGGCTCTCTCCGGTGGTTGTAAGTAGCACTTTGATTGAGTTCTGCTCTTGGGCTCCCTCTGGTGGTTTTGAGTGGTATGGCTGCTTCTTGGATTTAGCATCAGCAGCTGCTTCCACTGATCGTCTTTCTGGCTCGGCTATTTTAGTCTGGCCTTATCCCTCAATCAATGCCAGTTGTCAATTGTTCTTCTTTTGGATTTCCCTGACACTCTGACCTGTTCAGCAAAGATAAGTCCTTGCTTGTCCTTTTGCAGTCCTCTTGTTGTGGACTTTATTGTTCAGCACATTCTATGTTTTGCTCATTTGTCCAGCTTATCAGTATGGATCTATTCAGCTAAGCTGGAAGCTCTGGGCTGCAGATTTTGCCCTCCACACCTTTAGTCAGGTGTGGAGATTTTTGCATTTCTCTGCGGTGGACTTTTTCTAGTTTTTATTACTGACCGCACAGTGTTCTTTCCTGTACTGTCTATCTAGCGAGAAGTGGCCTCCTTTGCTAAATCCTGTTTCATTCTACGTGTGTCATTTCCTTCTCCACTCACAGTCATTATTTGTGGGGGGCTATCTGTCCTTTGGGGATTTTCTCTGAGGCAAGATAGCTTTCCTGTTTCTACCTTTAGGAGTAGCTAGTTCTCCGGCTGTGACGAGGTGTCCAGGGAGTGACAGGAACATCCCACGGCTACTGCTAGTGTTGTGTTAAGATCAGGAACTGCGGTCAGTATAGTTACCACCTGCTCAGAGCTAGTCGCATGTCGCTCCTAAATTACCAGTCCATAACAGCTCCCCCCTCCTCAAGACTGACTACCTAACTCCTCCTCCAGCCAGAATATATAGGGCAGCTACCCTCAAACCGGGTCTAGATCTTCCCCTTCTGGCCTGGAGTCAGAACAGTGTTGTGTGTACGTGTCACCTGTTAAAGGGATCCTTGTCGCTTTCAGGCATGGCATCACCCTCCCCGTGAGGAAGGCAATACCACTGTGACAGCCTGACTCCTGGGGTGTCACACTTTTTTTTTGGTCATTCCTCCTGACCATCAATGGGTACTGGATCAGGATGAGGAGCAGTACGTCCAGGAAATGTATTGGGTATTGCTGCCTTTAGTAGGGAAACGTGAAAAACAGGGTGAATTCTTATAGCTCTGGGCAGTCGAAGATGACAATCCACGGCACTTACAACCTTACTGATCTAATAGGGTCCAATGTGCTTATGTCCCAATTTGGATGATGGAATTCTCAACTTAAGGTTTCTAGTTGACAGCCATACCGAGTCTCCTACCTTGAAGGCTGGTGCAGGTTTATGAAACTTATGTGCTGCTCTCTTATACCTTTCCTGAGCCGATTTTATATTCTCCTTTAGAAGATCAACATTCCATTGTAGAGAAGCGATTCTGTCGCCAACAGCTAGCAAAGGTGTATCTATGGGAAATCAAGAAAGTATGTTAAGATGATAACCTAGAATAGCATAAAAAAGAGACTGCTTAGTGGAATCGCTCTGAGAGTTATTATAAGAAAAATCAGCCAGTAGAAGTAAATCCACCCAATCATCCTGTAGATGGCAGATAAAGCAGTGGAGATACTGCTGCAGGGTCTGTTTGGTCCGTTCAGTCTGTCCATTAGTCTGAGGATGAAAGGCAGAAAAAAGGTTTACTTTAATGTCCAATGTGGCACAGAAATTCTGCCAAAACCTTGAAGTGAATTGCACCCCAGATCAGAAATAACCTCATCTGGTACTGTGTGCAAGCGAAACACATTTTGAATTATTAAATCTGATGTCTGTCTAGCAGTGGGTAAGTCGATACATGGAATAAAATGAGCTGCCTTTGTCAAACGATCCACCGCCACCAGAATGGTGTTTTTACCTTGAGAGGTTGGGTACTCCACAATGAAGTCCATAGAAATAGATGCCCATGGAGAGGATGCGGTGGGTAGGGGTTGTAATAGACCCATCGGTGAAGAACGTTGTGTCTAGCATCTCTCACAAACTTCACATGAAGTGACATAATTTAGAACATCTCTTCTGTAACTGGGCCACCAAAAGAAACGAGAAAGAAATTCTTGAGTCTTTAGAATTCCTCTATGTCCAGCTATCTTAGGCCGGGTTCACATTAGCATGTGACCTGTGTACCAATCCGCATGCTTCTTGCGTACATATATTTAACATTGTGTTTGCAGGGACATATGTTCGCATGCGTATGCATGCGTCATTTTGCAGTGTGCGGCTAACGCAACATGTTGCATTTTTGGAGGCGTCAATTTAGCGCAGACATACGCATGCGAATGAGTGCGTCAAAACAATGCATGTGTACTTCACACTAATCATGTCCAGGAAATGATGTCACCACTTGCAAAATCCCTGATGTATAAAAGGGGGTCTGAAGACAGGAAGTCCATTACTCTCAAGACTTTGGATGCGAGCACAAGACTCTGGACAAGACTATAGGATGTACAGTAAGTATTGAAGTTTTGAAAATGTATGTCTGTCTCTCACTGCATTCTGTACTCTGTACTTATGTTTTGTTTTCTGTTCCTTCCAGACTGTGTGTTTTTCCTGTCCTGGACTACTTGCCTGGCTTGCTCCTTCCTCTCTGTGATTACTGTTGTGGATTGCTTCTGTGGCCCTGTGTAAGTATTAGTGTGTGTACTATGTTGCTCTGCCCAGTCTCACTCTCTGCCAGTTTTACACCCTTCTTCACTTTGTGTCTTATGTTTTCCTTTTTTCCCGTTTTGTGCTGCTTTTCTGATGCAATGCTGTTGTCCCCGTTTAGTGCTGCTTTTCCGGTGCGGTGCTGCTGTCCCCTTGTTGTGCTGCTTTTCCGGTGCGGTGCTGCTGTCCCCGTGTTGTGCCTCTTTTCTGGTGCTGTTCTGCCTGTTGTGCTGTTGGACTGCTGCCTGTAATGTAAGTATTGGCCTTCAAATTTTTTTTTTTGCTTTGGCTCTTTAAACAAGTTCAGTTTTTCATATTTGTTCTTTTCTGTAGTGTTTCACTTGACTGCTACCTGCTCTTCAAACATGTTCTCCAGTGAAGACCTGACTGCTTCACAGGGTGGACATGACACTGATTATGTAATCACAGTTGATATACTGATTGGTATGTACTGACTGGCAATACTACACATGTGATAAATCATGTATTTTCTTTACAGGAACCTTCCAGTGTGAAAGAGCAGGAGCAGTCAAGTGGAAATGAATCTTCACAGGGTTGTCGGGTTAATATTCCTGAGGAGGAAAGACGGGGTGTAAGTATTCTTCTCATTATCAGACTTGTAATTTGATTTTTTTTCAGTTTTGTAAATTTAAAACTGTAGTACTTAATTTTTTTCATTTTATTTGATCTATAGGTTCGACAACGTGAGGAAGGTCAACATGTAATTGACAATAACCTACTCATTCCACTGGTCCAAGAGCGTGTAGCACTGTGGGACACCCGTGATCGTAATCATTCCGACTCAGTATTGATTCGACAACTCTTTGAAGAAGTGGCCAGATCACTCTTGGATGATTGGGACCATGCAAGGCCAAAAGTCAGAAAGAATTTGGGAGTATTGCAATGTGGTCTGTGTTTTGCTCTAAATATTGTTGTCTTTTATTACAATTAATTTTTTTTCTTCCCCTTTCACAGTGAAGAGAGTAAAAGTTCATTGGCGTTCGATGAACCCTTCAATAAGGATATCATACAAGAGATGTGGATTAAAAGTGGTGCTGCTCCAAAACTTTCGAAGTATAAATACATTCACATGCTGTCTTTTCTGAGGCCTGCGCTTGGTCAGAGAACGTGAGTATCTTTTCTGTTGCCTGGCTGTTATATAAACTTTAAAAAAATGTTTTTATTTTATTTTCCAAAAAGAACCTCGAGCAGCACTTTAGAACCTGGATCTTCCTCTTTTGGAGCGGCCCCTCATTGACCAGCCAAAGAACAGTCCCAATCATCCACCAGCGATATAGCAACCAGGCAGGCTTCACAGGCTGGGGAGAAGGCAGCCGATCCATCAGGTTTTCCACTCTCCCATCCCTCTGCCACTGCTTTTGTTGGGACTTCTCGTCAGTGGCAGAGGGCCTGGGAGAGATCAATCATGCCAAAGTTTATTCACTTAAGCTCGGTCTTCCAGGATGGGATGAAGGTGATTGGTAGTGTTGAGCATTCCGATACCGCAAGTATCGGGTATCGGCCGATACTTGCGGTATCGGAATTCCGATACCGAGATCCGATACTTTTGTGGTATTGGGAATCGGAATCAGAAGTTTCCAGTGTATGGTTCCCAGGGTCTGAAGGAGAGGAAACTCTCCTTCAGGCCCTGGGATCCATATGAATGTGTAAAATAAAGAATAAAAATAAAAAATATTGATATACTCACCTGTCCGGAGGCCCCTGGACATCACCGCTGGTAACCGGCAGCCTTCTTTGTTTAAAATGAGCGCGTTCAGCACCTTCTATGACGTCACGGCTTCTGATTGGTCGCGTGCCGCTCATGTGACCGCCACGCGACCAATCACAAGCCGCGACGTCATCCCTCAGGTCCTAAATTCCCTTCTAGGAATTTAGGACCTGAGGGATGACGTCACGGCTTCTGATTGGTCGCGTGGCGGTCACATGAGCGGCACGCAACCAATCAGAAGCCGTGATGTCATGGAAGGTGCTGAACGCGCTCATTTTAAGCAAAGAAGGCTGCCGGTTCACAGCGGTAAGATCCAGGCTGCGTCGAAGAGATGAGTATATCAATATTTTTTATTTTAATTCTTTATTTTACACATTAATATGGATCCCAGGGCCTGAAGGAGAGTTTCCTCTCCTTCAGACCCTGGGAACCATCAGGGATACCTTCCGATACTTGAGTCCCATTGACTTGTATTGGTATCGGGTATCGGTATCGGATCAGATCCGATACTTTGCCGGTATCGGCCGATACTTTCCGATACCGATACTTTCAAGTATCGGACGGTATCGCTCAACACTAGTGATTGGAGATAGACTGGTCAGTGGGTTCACTCAGGTGAACACACTTTTCCAGGATATCAACAGACACCTTGACTGCCTGGAAGCCTACCTTCAGAGACCTGCAAGACATTTAAAACCTTACACCTGAACTCCAGCTGAATGTCATGCAGGCCTGCCAGGGTGCTTACAGCCAGGCATTACAGCAGCAGCAGTCCCGAAGCTATCAGTCACAGGCCGGATTCTTCCAGCATAAACAAGCACAGCATCACTGGCCTCTTCCCCCAGTTCACAGCTACACCATGCTCCAGAGTGCAGCAGCCCTGCAGCAAGCAGCATCCACCACACTCCAGAGTGCAGCATCCACCACGCTCCAGAGTGCAACATCCACCACGCTCCAGAGTGCAGCACCCCTGCAGCAAGCAGCATCCACTTCGCTCAAGAGTGCAGCACCCCTGCAGCAAGCAGCATCCACCATGCTGCAGAGTCCAGCACCAAGTGCTGCTACAGAGGCCAAAACTCCCACTCATACAACAAAGAAACTCAGAAAGACTCCCACTAGTGATGTGGTGCCCCACCGGAAAATGAAGACCAGGAGCAAGAAATGTCTGCCAAAAATGGTCCTACCACTTCCACCCTCACCTCCCAATGTGTATCTGTTGTCTAATATGTGACTACCTTCCCTTGGTTGTCCCCCTTCCAATTTGTCTATCCCTTCCCACAGTTCACCTTCTAATGTGTTATCAACTCCCAATGTGTCCAGTCCCATCCAGGAGCCAATCCATCAATGAAATGCCCCTTCCCTGTGACCCCTTCATCATCAAATGTTACACAATCATCACAGCTCAACACCCCCAAGGTCCACAATATATCACCGTCATCAATACAAAACTCACAAAAATTAATACATATGCGTGGCCGAGAGACAAGGATTGTTATATCTCTCCCAATATTTCTGTCCGAAACAATAGGACAGTCTAGGAAACTCCCCAATAAATACAAAACAACAGAACGGAGTATACAAGTCCCAATACGCATTTTATTTAAAAATTGTATAATTTTATTTATATTATCAAAATATATAATTCAAACTGAGTAATCAAATATAAATACAATACATATAAATAACAGGATTAGTGGAGGAGGAAACACTATAATAGTGGCGGAGCGGATGACAACACCTATCACATCATATCACAAGGACTGCTATTGTGGGAGCCATAGTATGAAAAAAAAAAAAAAAAAAAAAAAAAAAAGTTGCAACAGTGCAGGTTATATCACTAGCTAAAGTGCCATAGTGCCTACAGGACTCATCACCTCATATCATATAAAGCAGCTTACCCATTAGGTCTGAGATGTCTCACCACGCTCCACACACCACCCCCTTGACGCACGTTTCGCGGTCGCTTTCTCAAAAAGGGGTTTGTTGCTAGCTCACTCTCTCACCGGTTAAAATAGGGCGCATACAGGAAGTCTCATCAAGCGCATCGGCGCACATGTGTCCAAGGTCCAGATCCATCATACCCGGCGGTCGTCAGAGCCGCACACACAGGGGGCGGAAAACCGCTCAGTGACGTCACATGGTGTGTGTGCGGCATCTAATGATAACCGCCCAGGAAGTCAGGTGCATAGACTCTAGAGCACGTGTGCGCACAGCCTGAGACCCTCCCACCGAAGTCCATGGCGGCCGCCATTTTCTAAATGATATCCAGTATGTTACAAAGTAACATGTGAGTAAATAAAAGAAAGTCTTTGACCAGAGACCATCAGAAGCACGAATCACCGCAAAGTAAGTAATACTACTAAGCCTGCTGTGAATTACATAGTTTAACTCCCCAGATCACCATATCGGGGACCACAAGAAAAGTGCTTAAAGTGCTATAAACAAAGTGACTGCCTACATAAATAAATCCAAAACCCACCCATGGATAACCATGGGAATCGCTATATTATAATGGTGAGATATAACGTGCATAAGCACGATTAAAATAGTGAAATGTCATTAATGGAGATCATACAACCCCTCCTGCTATACTAAATAGAAACTCATACTTGGTGAAAACATAACAGTGTGCACCATGACAGGGGCCCATCAGAAAACATGATAAGTGATATACAAAAACTAGACATAAATTCATATGTGAATACATAAGTAATTACAGACGCGTACACATACATATAAATGCAACACAGCAGGAATAAAAAAAAAAAAAAAAATAGTAAATATATAATACTAACAAATAGTATGCATAAATAATAATAGAAAAAAATATAAAGATATAATAAGACAAATAATCAATAATGAATATATATATGAATATGAATATATAAATATATATGAGTAATTGAATAATACGAAAAAATAATACAAGAACGATATCTAATATAATAATAATAACGAAGAAAAATAAACACATGAAATAATAAAGAAAATAAAATGAAAATAAAAAATAACAAAATAATAAAGTTGAAATCCGGTTTCATTCATAGAAGGTCTCAGGCGAATCCGGTGAAAGATCGCATAACAGGTCACATTGCGGCAGCGTCCCATACTAATAAAAACTAAAGACAAGAGAACAAACTTATTAGAATAAAACTTAAAAACACAGAAAGGAATCATCTGGAAAGAGGATAAACAACAATAGTCAGAATTGTACTGAGTGCTGGGACAGCACAAAAGTATTACCAATGAGGACGAAGTCGTGGTGGAACAGCAATCGCACATAAGAGGTGGGAAAGGCGTGTCATAAAAATGGAACAAAACTCAATTGTTCATTAAGTCCCTTGGGGGACATGGTGTCAAGGGTGGCAATCCACCTGCATTCACATTGTGCAAGCAGTTGCTTCAGATTGCCACCCCTGATGCCGCCATGAATCCTATCAATTCCCCTCACTTTTAGACCGGTGGGATCAGACCCGTGGTACATGCGGAAATGCCTAGGTAGGGTTTTCAAAGTTGATATATCCTTTGTTTCTTTTGCAGCCAGAATGTCACGAACATGCTCGCGCGTCCTAACCTTCAGTTCCCTAGATGTGAGACCGATATAAATCAGGGAGCAGGGACATGTAGCGTAATATACCACATGGGTGGAATTGCATGAAATATAATCACGAATTGTATATTCCCTGCTCCCATCAGATGATAAAAAGGTCCCACATCTAAGGATATTAGGACACGCGACACATGACCCGCAGGGGAAGCAACCCAGTCTGGGATTTATTTTCGCCAAGAAGGTATCACATTTTGCCACATAATGGCTTTTCACCAGACTGTCTTTAAGATTTCTTCCCCTGCGCTGTACCATACATGGGGCTGGAGACAAATGTTTCGCCAGAACATTATCCGTCATTAAGACAGACCAATGTTTGGTCAAAATATCACGGATCCGATCCCACCGGCAATTTGCTGTGGAAATAAACCGTATCTCAGGATCCCGTGCTTTGTTGGTCTTTTTAGATGGTACCAACAGATCCTCTCTCCGGGTCTGTTTCGCCCGTCTATAACCTGCCTTGATGCACCGACGACTGTACCCCCTGGCCTTGAATCTGTCCGAAAGAGTCGCGGACTGTCCCTCAAAGCGGGCCTCGGTGGAGCAGACACGCCTATTCCTCAAGAACTGACCAACTGGGATGGCCTTAATAGTTGAGTAGTTATGTGCTGAAGAGGCATGAAGTAAAGAATTGACGGCCGTCTCTTTGCGATAGAGGTCCGTCTCAATAGAGCCATCTGCGGCAACACAAAGAGTGATATCCAAAAAATTAATCCGAGTTTTGTGCCAGCAATAGGTAAACTTCAAATTAAAACAATTTTGATTAAGGTACTGCATGAACTGGGTCAGGCTGGTCTCGTCACCGTTCCAGATCATAAGTACATCATCGATGTAACGAAACCACAGTGGATGATGAAGTATTTAAAGGAAAATGGGAGGATCTGGCCACCAAATGCTCTAGGGGGTTTATTGAATTGTTGATGGGATTGGACGAGACTAAATTGGGAGAAATTGAGAGGGATATTGATACCCTCCAATCCCAAATCAAGGATGACCTGACATCAGAGGCCTTGGAGAAATTGAATGGAGACTTAGACAAAGATTTTTTAAGGTGGGAACAGGAGATTGGTGCAGTTAAAACCAAAAAACTACAGAGGGATAACTCTGATTACCAAGACAATAAAGTGTACCGGTGGAGAAATAACAATAAAAGGGGTCGCCCGTACTCTCAGTCCCGATCCGGCTCTATCTCATCCGTAACTTCTATTGATGAATCAAGTATTATATCTGATCACTCAAGGAATAAGCAGCCAGCCAGAAAGATACAACCGGGCAGAGTTGCCAAGAAACGAAATTTTAATAAGAATAAATTTTCACCAACAGGGATATATGACTGCAAATCCAAATCCTCTGACTTGGAGGTAATTAATTTATCATCCCATCATCTCTCCCAAACACAGGTGGAACTGTTGAAATTGGGTTTAAATTTTGTACCCTGTAATAACTTTGACTTTTTTACAGTCCTAAAAGATACCCATCTCTTTTGTCGTAAGTTGATACTTAAGAAGCTATATAGTCAAAGGGATTCCAATCAAGATCTACCTGTGGATGCGGAACGTGAAGCCTTGGAGGCATTGGAAGATCTTTTGAGGGAGCAGGAGTCTGAACTTCCAGGTAAATTTCCCCTGTCGGTTGTGTCTAGATCCTCTTCATTCCCTCCCTTGTCTCTCTGTCCACAAGTTGAGATCTTCTGTAGACTTGTAACGGAGGATCTCAAGAAGATATCAAAATTTAGATGTAATGACAATCTTACACAGACACAGAGGAGAGCTCTGAAGGAATTACAATCATTGGATTCAGTGGTTTTTAAACCAGCAGACAAGGGAGGGAATGTGGTTATCTGGCCAACCGACAAATACGAGAAGGAGGCATTTCGACAGTTGAGGAACAAAACCACTTACTGTGTGTTGCCCCACAGCCCTTTACAATCCTTCACTAATGAATTAGAGGTGATTCTATCCTATGCTGGGGAGTCAGGGATTATTCCAAAGAAGGTCCTTGATGGCCTGCTTCCAAAATTACCAAAGATAGCCACCTTCTACTTACTGCCGAAGGTGCACAAAGACGCTATTAATCCCCCTGGCAGACCGATTGTCTCTGGCATGGGAGGGTTGTGCGATAATGTGTGTAAATTTATTGACTACTATCTAAAACCACTCGTGGAAACGCTCCCCTCCTATGTCAGAGACACTACGGATGTTCTAACAAGGGTCGATGGCCTGTCCCTCGAGGCGGGTATGCTTTTGGTTACCATCGATATCGAATCATTATACACGTCAATTCGACACAGCGATGGGTTAAGGGCGGCACGCTTCTATCTTGAGACAACCAACTGGGATGGACATTTTTCGGAATTTATTTTAGAATTATTGGAATTTATTTTGAAGCACAATTTTTTTGTATTTAAGGATAAATTTTTTTTACAGTTACAAGGTACTGCAATGGGCGCGGCGTGTGCCCCGTCTTATGCTAATCTATTTTTGGGGTACTGGGAAAGAACCATCTTCCAGGGCGACGGGGCACATGCCGCGGACCAGGTGGTGGGCTGGTTTCGTTACATCGATGATGTACTTATGATCTGGAACGGTGACGAGACCAGCCTGACCCAGTTCATGCAGTACCTTAATCAAAATTGTTTTAATTTGAAGTTTACCTATTGCTGGCACAAAACTCGGATTAATTTTTTGGATATCACTCTTTGTGTTGCCGCAGATGGCTCTATTGAGACGGACCTCTATCGCAAAGAGACGGCCGTCAATTCTTTACTTCATGCCTCTTCAGCACATAACTACTCAACTATTAAGGCCATCCCAGTTGGTCAGTTCTTGAGGAATAGGCGTGTCTGCTCCACCGAGGCCCGCTTTGAGGGACAGTCCGCGACTCTTTCGGACAGATTCAAGGCCAGGGGGTACAGTCGTCGGTGCATCAAGGCAGGTTATAGACGGGCGAAACAGACCCGGAGAGAGGATCTGTTGGTACCATCTAAAAAGACCAACAAAGCACGGGATCCTGAGATACGGTTTATTTCCACAGCAAATTGCCGGTGGGATCGGATCCGTGATATTTTGACCAAACATTGGTCTGTCTTAATGACGGATAATGTTCTGGCGAAACATTTGTCTCCAGCCCCATGTATGGTACAGCGCAGGGGAAGAAATCTTAAAGACAGTCTGGTGAAAAGCCATTATGTGGCAAAATGTGATACCTTCTTGGCGAAAATAAATCCCAGACTGGGTTGCTTCCCCTGCGGGTCATGTGTCGCGTGTCCTAATATCCTTAGATGTGGGACCTTTTTATCATCTGATGGGAGCAGGGAATATACAATTCGTGATTATATTTCATGCAATTCCACCCATGTGGTATATTACGCTACATGTCCCTGCTCCCTGATTTATATCGGTCTCACATCTAGGGAACTGAAGGTTAGGACGCGCGAGCATGTTCGTGACATTCTGGCTGCAAAAGAAACAAAGGATATATCAACTTTGAAAACCCTACCTAGGCATTTCCGCATGTACCACGGGTCTGATCCCACCGGTCTAAAAGTGAGGGGAATTGATAGGATTCATGGCGGCATCAGGGGTGGCAATCTGAAGCAACTGCTTGCACAATGTGAATGCAGGTGGATTGCCACCCTTGACACCATGTCCCCCAAGGGACTTAATGAACAATTGAGTTTTGTTCCATTTTTATGACACGCCTTTCCCACCTCTTATGTGCGATTGCTGTTCCACCACGACTTCGTCCTCATTGGTAATACTTTTGTGCTGTCCCAGCACTCAGTACAATTCTGACTATTGTTGTTTATCCTCTTTCCAGATGATTCCTTTCTGTGTTTTTAAGTTTTATTCTAATAAGTTTGTTCTCTTGTCTTTAGTTTTTATTAGTATGGGACGCTGCCGCAATGTGACCTGTTATGCGATCTTTCACCGGATTCGCCTGAGACCTTCTATGAATGAAACCGGATTTCAACTTTATTATTTTGTTATTTTTTATTTTCATTTTATTTTCTTTATTATTTCATGTGTTTATTTTTCTTCGTTATTATTATTATATTAGATATCGTTCTTGTATTATTTTTTCGTATTATTCAATTACTCATATATATTTATATATTCATATTCATATATATATTCATTATTGATTATTTGTCTTATTATATCTTTATATTTTTTTCTATTATTATTTATGCATACTATTTGTTAGTATTATATATTTACTATTTTTTTTTTTTTTTAATTCCTGCTGTGTTGCATTTATATGTATGTGTACGCGTCTGTAATTACTTATGTATTCACATATGAATTTATGTCTAGTTTTTGTATATCACTTATCATGTTTTCTGATGGGCCCCTGTCATGGTGCACACTGTTATGTTTTCACCAAGTATGAGTTTCTATTTAGTATAGCAGGAGGGGTTGTATGATCTCCATTAATGACATTTCACTATTTTAATCGTGCTTATGCACGTTATATCTCACCATTATAATATAGCGATTCCCATGGTTATCCATGGGTGGGTTTTGGATTTATTTATGTAGGCAGTCACTTTGTTTATAGCACTTTAAGCACTTTTCTTGTGGTCCCCGATATGGTGATCTGGGGAGTTAAACTATGTAATTCACAGCAGGCTTAGTAGTATTACTTACTTTGCGGTGATTCGTGCTTCTGATGGTCTCTGGTCAAAGACTTTCTTTTATTTACTCACATGTTACTTTGTAACATACTGGATATCATTTAGAAAATGGCGGCCGCCATGGACTTCGGTGGGAGGGTCTCAGGCTGTGCGCACACGTGCTCTAGAGTCTATGCACCTGACTTCCTGGGCGGTTATCATTAGATGCCGCACACACACCATGTGACGTCACTGAGCGGTTTTCCGCCCCCTGTGTGTGCGGCTCTGACGACCGCCGGGTATGATGGATCTGGACCTTGGACACATGTGC
Source organism: Ranitomeya variabilis (assembly GCF_051348905.1). Taxonomy (NCBI): domain Eukaryota; kingdom Metazoa; phylum Chordata; class Amphibia; order Anura; family Dendrobatidae; genus Ranitomeya; species Ranitomeya variabilis. The sequence goes on from NC_135233.1 coordinate 684,116,433, forward strand.
GCCGATGCGCTTGATGAGACTTCCTGTATGCGCCCTATTTTAACCGGTGAGAGAGTGAGCTAGCAACAAACCCCTTTTTGAGAAAGCGACCGCGAAACGTGCGTCAAGGGGGTGGTGTGTGGAGCGTGGTGAGACATCTCAGACCTAATGGGTAAGCTGCTTTATATGATATGAGGTGATGAGTCCTGTAGGCACTATGGCACTTTAGCTAGTGATATAACCTGCACTGTTGCAACTTTTTTTTTTTTTTTTTTTTTTTTCATACTATGGCTCCCACAATAGCAGTCCTTGTGATATGATGTGATAGGTGTTGTCATCCGCTCCGCCACTATTATAGTGTTTCCTCCTCCACTAATCCTGTTATTTATATGTATTGTATTTATATTTGATTACTCAGTTTGAATTATATATTTTGATAATATAAATAAAATTATACAATTTTTAAATAAAATGCGTATTGGGACTTGTATACTCCGTTCTGTTGTTTTGTATATCACCGTCATACAGACCCCGAACTTAAAGCCAATTGTTTGCTTGTTGTTAAATAAAATTTTTATTTTGCTTGCACAATCCCTGTTTTCTTTGTCTCTTTATGCGAAAACACACACGTGTGTATTGTATTGTTGAGTCAAATTGTAACGGGTGTTTAACTGGAGGTGTTTTATTAGTAGTAAAGTCAGCAAACATATAACATTTACTTAAAGTGTATTAAACCATATAGTATTGCCATCCGAAACAAAGTAAGCAGCAAACTTATCCCTGAATGTGGGCAACTTCCACTGTAGTCCTCAGAGGGTGATCATGGTAATCCTGCAAAGTGGTATCAACAGGTTCATCAAGTTCTAATTGTAGTCGCTCTTTTGCCAAGATGTAATTGTACATAACAACACATGCTTTGACCACATCATCAATTGTCTCAATTTTTATATTGATTGGTGTTCCCAAAATGCACCATTATGATGCCAGCAAACCAAAGGCACACTCCAACAATTCTTTGTGCCCTTGTCAGTTGGTAGTTGAAAACCCTTTTGGTGTGATTCAAGTCCCGACTCGAGTACGGTTTTATGAGGTTGGCAAACATTTGAAATGCCCCCAACCCCAACAAATGGCATTGGCGGTCCTTCAGTGTTCGCAAGAGGCTGTGGCGGTGGAAAATTAAAATTATTACCATACAAACGTTGGCCCATGTCAGAGTTTTCGAAAGTCTGTGAGTCATTTCCTCGTCCAAATGAGCCAACATCAACGGCGGCAAATCAACACTCTGTATCTGCAACAATAGAAAAGTATTATTTGTAATTGAAATACTCGGAACCACTTCCAGCAGGTTTCAGAATCCGAATGTGTTTTCCGTCCACAACCCCCACACAGTTAGGAAAATTAAAAATTTCATTGATTTTTGCTGCATTTTTCAGCCAGAGTTCAGTTGTAGGTTGGGGGAGGAATTCTGCACACAGAACGTCACATAAAGCACAGCAGGTGTCTCCAAAAATCCCAGAAAGGGTGGACACTCCAATCCGGAATTGGAAATTTAGAGATCTTAACGTCTCTCCGGTAGCCAGGAATCTGACGAACAGAAAGTGGGGAAAAAATATCAGTACATGGCTTTTCAAACAATAATAGAAATGACATTTTTAGTTTTCAAAATTACGTACCTCAGGGTCACCAACAGACATTCCTCAGCAGAAATTGCTCTACAATGTTGCGTGTCCTGCCTGGTGATGGATACTCACACAAGTTGCAGCAATTCATCAAAGCTCTGTTCAGACATCCCTGTGTATTCAAAAAACTTCTCCGGGTTTTCATGTAGCTCGGCATACAACGAGTGGTAGGCTCCACGGCTCTCTCGGACTTCAATGATGGCGTGCTGCCCGTAGTGACGACGACGTCTTCTCTGTCTTGCTCTTCGCCTTTCTTCTTCACAAGCCACAACAAAGGCAAAAGCCAATTTCAATTCCAAAATCCAGATTACAGCATCAAAAGATGAGGATTTCATCTGTGGAGGGTCTATATATACAGAATCCCCATGAGATGCGCCCATTGGGTTAGGCTTTTGTCAAGGAAATTCTCCTGGAACAGCATTTGCAACATAACAAAATTCTTTGAAAATTTGAATGCGTGCACTGAAAAAATGCAAACACATTTAAAAACGCATACAAATGCATGCACACGCAGCATATTTTGGCGTCATGCGTAAGCTGATGTGGATAAAAAATGCAGCATATCGATGCGTTTGAGTGCGTTTTGTCATACGTTTGCACATGCAGATGATATGCTGCGCACAGAGACGCTAATGGGAACTTAGCCTTAAAGTCATGGACGATTTGCAGTACTCTCTATCTGATCATTTCAGGTATACACAGATGTTGCCCCTGAATCCACACAACATTCTTATAGACAAGACTTACATCACTAGAAGGTTGTGCCAGCAAAGAATTCGTATAGTATGCCTCCTTGATGTCATTAAGTAGGTCTCAATTATGAATTCCCTCCCAGGAATATGGAATTGGGAAGAATAGTCTTAGAAGAAGTGAGTAGAAGGGTCTCAGTTGAATGGATCCTAGAGGATGCATCGGCCTTTCCATTGCGCGATCCTGGCCTATAAGAGATTATAAAACTGAATTGGTTTAAGAACAGACTCCAACAAGCCAGGCAAGGAGTCAGTCTCTTAGCCGATCTGATACATTCAAGATTGTGATGGTCAGTCAGTATGACTATCTGCTGTGCAGCTCCCTGAAGATGATGTCTCCATTCCTTGAAGGTAGCAATGATGGCCAACAATTCTCTATTGCCCACGTACTAGTTCTTTTCTGCTGAAGACAACCGCTGGTAAAAGAAAGCACAGGGATGCAAGACATTCTTCTCATCTGTTCTCTTGGAGAGTATAGCTCAGATGGCACAATCTGAGGCATCCACCTCTACTATGAAGGCCAGTTCAGGGTTGGGATGCACTAGGATAGGTGCTGTGGTAAATTTACTCTTCAGATGGGAAAATGCTTCTTGGGCTTGAGGGGTCCAGGTGAAGATAGACCTTTTACTGGTAAGTTGTGTGATAGGTGACATTACCTCAGAAAAGTTCCTAATAAAACACCTGTAGAAATTGGCAAACCCTATGATGCCCTGTACTTCCTTCAAATTCTTAGGAACTGGCTGTCATGACTCTTCATGAGCTGGTTCTGGCTCTGTCCTGGTCAGGTCTGGGTTCGAATAGTCCGCCTCAGCTTTGGTTCTGGGGCAGCTATTTGATGCTGGTTGTTCCTGGATTCTGAGTCGGTTATACTTCCGTCTACTCGGTTTGTGGTAGCTGACCCAGGTTACTCTATAATCACTGTTCCTCAGTGTGTGTGTACTTTGCTGTGTATGACTTGGTTCTGTCCCCTAAATACTGCCCCTGACTTCTGCTTGGTACTTCTCTGTCTGTCCTGGCTTTCTGACTCCTTGGCTTATCTCTGACTAATCTGCTGTTTTGCCCCTTGGTAGGAGCGGGGAAGATTGGTGCTGAGGACACAGTATGAGGAGCAAGGAAATTGGTGCTGTGGACACAGTATGAGGAGTGGGAGTATATGTTGGGGCACAGTATGAAGAACGGGGTGGATTCATGCTGCTGACACATTATGAGGAGTGGGGCTGATTGGTGCTGCAGACATATTACGAGGATTGGGGAGGATTGGGGTTGTGGACACAATATGAGGAGCGGGGAGGTTTCATGATGCGGACACATTATGAGGAGTGGGGAGGATTGATGCCGTGTACACAGTATAATGAGCAAGGGGGATTGGTGCTGCGACCATAGTATGAGGATTGTGGGGAGTTTTGAGGACACAGTATGAGGAATGGGGGAATTGGTGCACACACCGTATGAGGAGCGGGTAGATTATTTTTGCGAACACAGTATAAAGAGCAGGGTGGATTGGTGTGGACACAGTATAACAAGTGGCTGGGGGGATTGGTGCTGTGGACATAGTATGAAGAGTGTGAAAGATTAATCCTTTTGACACAGTATGAGGAGTGGGGTGGATTGGTGCTATGAGCATACTATGAGGAGTGAGGGGGATTAGTGCTGCAGACACAGTATGAGGAGAGGAGGTTGGTGCTGTGGACACAGTATGAGGAGCAAGTGTCATGTCGGACACTGTTCAGACCAGGTCGTCTGACAGACAGCGGTAATTCCACGTTTGACCACTGTTTGCTCATTGGCGTCGGCTAGTTTTCGTCTGGCTGCTCCAGGGTTAATTTATTTGATCCTCGGATTGGAAGCTGGGCCATGGCCATTTCCTTTAAATGGCTCTCCTGATCTTTGGGCGTCGCCGATTATAGCTTCTGTCTTATCCGTAGTTATCTCGGTCCGGAGTGGAGAGCTGGTTGTTGGAGAATCGTTGCTGGTGGTGTATTATCCTTTGTCTTATTTACTCCTTCCTATATTTGTATTTATTTTGCCCTGCACCTTTATAGTGTATTCCTGATTGACTACGGCATGGTGAATATTTTCCTTTATCCTTGTTTGTTATAATTGTGGGTATTGGTCTATTGCATTCACTGGGTGGTGGGTGGTGGTGTTCAGTCTAGGGCTGAATCAGGAATCAGGGTGAGGGTGGAGGCCTGAACATGCACACCTTCAGTGTAAACTTCAGGTAGAGGGTCAGACAGGGTTACCCTAGTCTGAGGGAAATTGCAGGGGCCCGGGTTATTAGCTCTCGCCCTCCTTGTATCCCCGTGACATTATAATCGGCCTAACAAAAAAAAAAAGGGGGTTCCTTTTTTTTTCTTCTCTGTGTTTTGTCATGGATCCCATGACTTCCATAACCCACCAGTTGGAGGCGCTGTCCCTACAGGTCACTGAGTTGAGGGGATCAGTGCAGCAACAGGGACTAGCAGTATCTAATATACAGGCTGGAGCGACAGGAGGAGTTAATGAGCCCAAGTTTCCTTTGCCTGAAAAATTTGCTGGGGAACGCAGTAAATTTGTTTCTTTTCGTGAAGCTTGCAAACTGTATTTCCGTATGCGCCCGATCTCCTCTGGTAATGAGGCTCAACGTGTGGGCCTGGTGTTGTCATTATTAAGCAGGGATCCCCAAGCATGGGCATTTTCGTTGCCGTCTGATTCTGCTGCATTTAACTCAGTGGAGGGTTTCTTTTCTGCTCTAGGACACATTTACGATGATCCAGACAGAATGGCTCTAGCAGAATCTAAGTTACGTACTATTTGCCAGGGGGAGCGTTGTTATGACCCCAATGGCGAGGGTCTCAGAGGAACGTGGAAGTCTGCAGAATACAAAAATCCAGCTCATAGGGCAGTGGTAACTGGGTTGACCATATATCTACTCCTAACGCCAACACTAGAAGTAGCCGGGGATCATTCCTACGTTGATTCTAGATGACACGCGCCAGCCGGAGAATCTAGCTACCCCTAGTAGAGGAAAACAAAAGACCTTTCTTGCCTCCAGAGAAGGGGACCCCAAAGCTGGATAGAAGCCCCCCACAAATAATGATGGTGAGGTAAGAGGAAATGACAAACACAGAAATGAACCAGGTTTAGCACAGAGAGGCCCGCTTACTGATAGCAGAATAAAGAAAGGTAACTTATATGGTCAACAAAAACCCTATCAAAATCCACACTGGAAATTCAAGAACCCCCGAACCGTCTAACGGTCCGGGGGGAGAACACCAGCCCCCTAGAGCTTCAGCAAAGGTCAGGATATAGATTTGGAACAAGCTGGACAAAAATACAAAACCAAAACAAATAGCAAAAAGCAAAAGGCAGACTTAGCTGATATAACTGGAACCAGGATCAGTAGACAAGAGCACAGCAGACTAGCTCTGATAACTACGTTGCCAGGCATTGAACTGAAGGTCCAGGGAGCTTATATAGCAACACCCCTAACTAACGACCCAGGTGCGGATAAAAGGAATGACAGAAAAACCAGAGTCAAAAAACTAGTAACCACTAGAGGGAGCAAAAAGCAAATTCACAACAGTACCCCCCCCTTAGTGAGGGGTCACCGAACCCTCACCACGACCACCAGGGCGATCAGGATGAGCGGCATGAAAGGCACGAACTAAATCGGCCGCATGAACATCAGAGGCGACCACCCAGGAATTATCCTCCTGACCATAGCCCTTCCACTTGACCAGGTACTGAAGTCTCCGCCTGGAGAGGCGAGAATCCAAGATCTTCTCCACCACGTACTCCAACTCGCCCTCAACCAACACCGGAGCAGGAGGCTCAGCAGAAGGAACTACAGGCACAATGTACCGCCGCAACAAGGACCTATGAAATACATTGTGAATAGCAAACGACACAGGAAGATCCAGACGAAAAGATACAGGATTAAGGATTTCCAATATCTTGTAAGGCCCAATAAAACGAGGTTTAAATTTGGGAGAGGAGACCTTCATAGGAACAAAGCGGGAAGAAAGCCATACCAAATCCCCAACGCGTAGTCGGGGACCCACACCGCGGCGGCGGTTGGCAAAGCGCTGAGCCTTCTCCTGTGACAACTTCAAGTTGTCCACCACATGATTCCAGATCTGCTGCAACCTATCCACCACAGAATCCACCCCAGGACAGTCAGAAGGCTCCACATGACCCGAAGAAAAGCGAGGATGGAAACCAGAGTTGCAGAAAAAAGGCGAAACCAAGGTGGCGGAACTAGCCCGATTATTAAGGGCAAACTCAGCCAACGGCAAGAATGTCACCCAATCGTCCTGATCAGCAGAGACAAAACACCTCAAATAAGCCTCCAAAGTCTGATTGGTTCGCTCCGTCTGTCCATTAGTCTGAGGATGGAAAGCAGACGAAAACGACAAATCAATGCCCATCCTACTACAAAAGGATCGCCAGAACCTGGAAACGAACTGGGATCCTCTGTCTGACACAATATTCTCAGGGATGCCGTGCAAACGAACCACGTTCTGGAAAAACACAGGAACCAGATCGGAAGAGGAAGGCAGCTTAGGCAAAGGAACCAAATGGACCATCTTGGAGAAGCGATCACAAATCACCCAGATAACGGACATGCCCTGAGATAGCGGAAGATCAGAAATGAAATCCATGGAGATATGTGTCCAAGGTCTCTTCGGGACAGGCAAGGGCAAGAGCAAACCGCTGGCACGAGAACAGCAAGGCTTAGCTCGAGCACAAGTCCCACAGGACTGCACAAATGACCGCACATCCCTTGACAAGGAAGGCCACCAAAAGGACCTGGCCACCAGATCTCTGGTGCCAAAAATTCCCGGGTGACCTGCCAACACCGAGGAATGAACCTCGGAAATGACTCTGCTGGTCCACTTATCCGGGACAAACAGTCTGTCAGGTGGACAAGACTCAGGCCTATCAGCCTGAAATCTCTGCAACACACGTCGCAGATCCGGAGAAATAGCTGACAAGATAACTCCATCTTTAAGAATACCAACAGGATCAGCGACTCCAGGAGCATCAGGCACAAAGCTCCTAGAAAGAGCATCGGCCTTCACATTCTTTGAACCTGGTAAATACGAGACAACAAAATCAAAGCGGGAGAAAAACAATGACCAGCGGGCCTGTCTCGGATTAAGGCGTTTAGCAGACTCGAGATACATCAGATTTTTGTGATCAGTCAAGACCACCACACGATGCTTAGCACCCTCGAGCCAATGACGCCACTCCTCAAATGCCCATTTCATGGCCAACAACTCCCGATTGCCCACATCATAATTTCGCTCGGCAGGCGAAAACTTCCTAGAGAAAAAGGCACAAGGTTTCATAACAGAGCAACCAGGGCCTCTCTGCGACAAAACGGCCCCTGCCCCAATCTCCGAAGCATCCACCTCAACCTGAAAGGGAAGTGAGACGTCAGGCTGGCACAAAACAGGCGCCGAAGTAAACCGGCGTTTCAACTCCTGGAAAGCCTCCACGGCAGCAGGAGCCCAGTTAGCTACATCGGAGCCCTTCTTGGTCATATCCTTCAAAGGTTTCACAATGCTAGAAAAATTAGCGATAAAACGACGGTAGAAGTTAGCGAAGCCCAAGAACTTCTGAAGACTCTTAACTGACGAGGGCTGAGTCCAATCAAGAATAGCTCGGACCTTGACTGGGTCCATCTCCACAGCAGAAGGGGAAAAAATGAACCCCAAAAAGGGAACCTTCTGCACACCAAAGAGACACTTTGAGCCCTTGACAAACAAAGAATTTTCACGCAAAATTTTAAAGACCAACCTGACCTGCTCCACATGCGAATCCCAATTATCAGAAAAAACCAAAATATCATCCAGATAAACAATCAAAAATTTATCCAGATACTTCCGGAAAATGTCATGCATAAAGGACTGAAAAACTGAAGGCGCATTGGAGAGCCCAAAAGGCATCACCAAGTACTCAAAATGACCTTCGGGCGTATTGAATGCGGTTTTCCATTCATCACCTTGCTTAATGCGCACAAGGTTGTACGCACCACGAAGGTCTATCTTGGTGAACCACTTGGCACCCTTAATCCGGGCAAACAAGTCAGACAACAGCGGTAAAGGATACTGAAATTTGACAGTGATCTTATTTAAAAGCCGATAATCAATACAAGGTCTCAAAGATCCGTCCTTTTTTGCCACAAAAAAGAATCCCGCACCAAGAGGGGAAGAAGACGGACGAATATGTCCTTTCTCCAGAGACTCCTTGATATATGAACGCATAGCGGTATGTTCAGGTACCGACAGATTAAACAGTCTTCCCTTAGGAAATTTACTGCCTGGGATCAAATCTATAGCACAGTCACAGTCCCTATGAGGAGGCAGTGCACTGGACTCAGACTCACTGAAGACATCCTGATAATCAGACAAATACTCCGGAACTTCCGAAGGCGTAGAAGAAGCAATAGACACAGGCAGGGAATCCCCATGAATACCACGACAGCCCCAACTTGAGACTGACATAGCCTTCCAGTCCAGGACTGGATTATGGGTCTGTAACCATGGCAGCCCTAAAACGACCAAATCATGCATTTTATGTAAAACCAGGAAACGTATCACCTCGCGGTGTTCAGGAGTCATGCACATGGTAACCTGTGTCCAATACTGCGGTTTATTTGCTGCCAATGGTGTAGCATCAATACCCCTAAGAGGAATAGGATTTTCTAATGGTTCAAGAGTAAAACCACAGCGCTTAGCAAATGAGAGATCCATGAGACTCAGGGCAGCACCTGAATCTACAAACGCCATGACAGGATAAGATGACAGTGAGCAAATCAAAGTTACAGACAGAATAAATTTAGGTTGCAAATTACCAACGGTGATAGGACTAATAACTAGTGTTGAGCGATACTTTCCGATATCGGAAAGTATCGGTATCGGAAAGTATCGGCCGATACCGTCAAAATATCGGATCCAATCCGATACCGATACCCGATCCCAATGCAAGTCAATGGGACGAAAATATCGGAATTAAAATAAACCCTTTATAAACTTGTAGGTTCATTCTACATGAAGGAAAACAACTAAGAATAATGTAGGATGTATTGGGGGACGTGGCGGAGATATTAAAGGGACAGAGGTTTAGCCCAATGTAATAGAATAGCAGGATTTTTAATTTTTTTTTATGAAGTTCGGCGTTAGAAAGAATTTGACTATGTTATTTTTTTTTTTTTTTATGTCAGATATTGATGTTTCACTACTTCCACGCCCTTCACCTTCTTTTTTACTTCTCCCACGCTTTCTTCTTAATTATCCTCATCATCAGCTTCTTTGACATCAACTTCTTCACCTTATTCATCTTCTTCTTCATCTTCTACCTATTATTTTTTGGGTTACATTGTTCATATTCTTTTTATTTTACTATTATCTTCATCATATTCAACTTCTTCATCATATTCTTATTTGTGACAGGCATTCCCGTAGTTGTTATCTATAAAAGTTTGAAGATTACACCTTCCGTTCTGCCTGTCACAAACCAGTTACATTTGTCCGCGTTCAGTTTGGCCTGCAGCATCAGGCTTTATCCAGGGGCACCACGAGGAGGAACGGACTCACCCCCATACACTGCTTAGTCTTCTTCTGCTTATAATTTACATAATATTTTTTTGCTCTGATATTTTGTGTTATGCTTAATGTCCTTCTGCTCTTTGTTCTGCAGCCTCTTGTTCTTCTGCTTCTCGGTCTTCCAGGTCGTCGTCGTCTCCAGGGTCGTCGTCTCCGGGGTCGTCGTCATCGGGGTGGTCTCCGGGGTCGTCGTCATCGGGGTGGTCTTCAGGGTCATCGTCTCCAGGGTCGTCGTCATCACGGTGGTTGTCGTCTCTGGTGTCGTCGTCATCTTAGGGGTGTTCTTCCGGGTCATCGTGTTTAGTCTCTTGAACTTGGAAATGTAGCAGAAGGTACAAGAAGGCTGAGAAAATGCCGAGAACCAGCTGATGGAACTGGAACTCGGATGGCTACCCGAAGGTCCAAGAGCCAATGGAACTACCGAGGACCAGCTGACGTTACTGGAACCCGGTTACTAAGCAGGAGGTACCCGTGCCTGAAAGCACTACCAAGGGCCACCTGACGTTGGTGGAACTCGGATACCCAGAGGGAGGCACCTAAGCCAAAGGCTCTGCCCGGAACCAGCTGACGGTACTGGAACCAGGATGGGGAGCAGAAGGTACAAGAGCAAAAGACACTGCCGAGAACCAGCTGACGGTGCTGGAACCCGGATGGGTAGCCGAAGGTCCAAGAGCCAATGGAACTACCGAGGACCAGCTGACGTTACTGGAACCCGGTTACTAAGCAGGAGGTACCCGTGCCTGAAAGCACTACCAAGGACCACCTGACGTTGGTGGAACTCGGATACCCAGAGGGAGGCACCTAAGCCAAAGGCTCTGCCCGGAACCAGCTGACGGTACTGGAACCAGGATGTGGAGCAGAAGGTACAAGAGCAAGTGTCTGCGTGGCTTTTGCAGGACACGTTGCCGGCTGCACAGCAGGGGAACAGCTGGCGGTGCTGGACCCCACTGACACATTGGCGAGGTGTTTGGCTCTGTGCAGCCAGCACTTCCGGACAGCAACGAGCGGTGTTGTAGCCCGGGCTCTGCAGGGGGAGCAGAGTGTAGGCCGAAGCCTACTTGAACCAATTTCAAAGGTAACCTTTAACCCCCCCTCAGGGGTTAGAAAGTAGAAGAGCCACAGCTTATGCAGCAGTAGTGCTGCACAAGTCAAAGGTTGCTCTTTTAATTTCGCTCCTTGCACACGCTGAATGAAACACGTATAACATTTAGCCCTTTATACAGTCAAACTGTGTTGGAGGCGCGAGTTCCCTTTGTAATGAGACGCAGCACAGATGTCAAGAATCCCACCTTGGTGCTGGGTGCAGCCTCCTGAGCGTTGTTATTTGCTGTACAGGAGTCTGCGCTGTCGTGTTATCCCCTGGCCTAGCGCTGTTAGCGCTGCCCATCTTCTGACCTCATTTAATGTTGGCCGGTGCGGTTCGCGATGCCCATGAATCACAGCCCCGCAGTGTATTGACATAGTTTAAACACTGCGGGGCTGGGATTCATGGCCTGGCGCAGTACATATGTTCGCCTCTCGCTTGGGTTCTTACACCTGCTTCAGACTATGTGGCGTCAGCTGATCCCTTATCGCATGCCACGGCCATGAAGCCGCACAGTCCGAAGAAGGCGGAAGGAGAGGAGGGACAGGCGAACTGATGCACTGATCCTGCCCATCAATCACACCCTCGCAGTCTCAATAAATAAGACACCGAGGGGCGTTGTGTGGGTCAGGGCGGCCGCAGAGGCGCAGGCAGCCAAACAATGATGCCAGAAGACGGGCAGCGCTACCAAGGGGGTTGCAGCGTGTCATTACAAAGGAAAGTCACACCACCGGGACGGTTAAATGGTCACACAGAGGACACATTGCAGACGTGTTTTCAGTTCCACATGTGCGAGGAGAATACGTTTCTGAGCCACCTTGCACACATGCAGCATTACCGCTGTACAAGGTGGCTGGATAACGTAAAAACGCCTGGGGGAGGGGGGACAGGTTCCCTTCAATTTCAGTTCTTGTGTCTGCGTGGCTTTTGCAGGACACGTTGCCGGCTGCACAGCAGGGGAACAGCTGGCGGTGCTGGACCCCACTGACACATTGGCTGGTGTTTTTCTCTGTGCAGCTAGCACATCTGGGCAAAAACTGGCGGTGTGTTAGAGCCCAGGGACAGCAGGAGGAGGAGCAGGAGGAGGAGGAGCAGGGGGAGGGGAGTGTAGGCCGAAGCCTGCACAGGCGGCAGCTTTGGGTGTGTTGTGTCTGCGTGGCTTTTGCAGGACACGTTGCCGGCTACACAGCAGGGGAACAGCTGGCGGTGCTGGACCCCACTGACACATTGGCGAGGTGTTTGGCTCTGTGCAGCCAGCACTTCCGGACAGCAACTAGCGTTGTTGGAGCCCGGGCTCTGCAGGTGGAGCAGAGTGTAGGCCGAAGCCTAATTGAACCGATTTCAAAAGTCACCTTTAACCCCCCCTCAGGGGTTACAAAGTAGAAGAGCCACAGCTTATGCAGCAGCAGTGCTGCGCAAGTCAAAGGTTGCTCTTGTAATTTTTCTCCTTGCACACGCTGAATGGAACACGTATAACATTTAGCCCTTTATACAGTCAAACTGTGTAATGGAGGCGAGAGTTCCCTTTGTAATGAGACGCAGCACAGGTGTCAAGAATCCCACCTTGGTGCTGGGTGCAGCCTCCCGAGCGTTGTTATTTGCTGTACAGGAGTCTGCGCTGTCGTGTTATCCCCTGGCCTAGCGCCGTTAGCGCTGCCCATCTTCTGGCATCATGTAATGTCGGCCGGTGCGGTTCGCGATGACCATGAATCCCAGCCCCGCAGTGTCTTAACATTGTTAAAACACTGCGGGGCTGGGATTCAGGGCCTGGCGCAGCACATATGTTCGCCTCTCACACTCGGGTCCTTACACCCGCTTCAGACTGTGCGGCGTCATCTGATCCCTTATCGCATGCCACGGCCATGAAGCCGCACAGTCCGAAGAAGGCGGAAGGAGAGGAGGGACAGGCGAACTGATGCACTGATCCTGCCCATCAATCACACCCTCGCAGTCCCAATAAATAAGACACCGAGGGGCGTTGTGTGGGTCAGGGCGGCCGCAGAGGCGCAGGCAGCCAAACAATGATGCCAGAAGACGGGCAGCGCTACCAAGGGGGTTGCAGCGTGTCATTACAAAGGAAAGTCACACCACCGGGACGGTTAAATGGTCACACAGAGGACACATTGCAGACGTGTTTTCAGTTCCACATGTGCGAGGAGAATACGTTTCTGAGCCACCTTGCACACATGCAGCATTACCGCTGTACAAGGTGGCTGGATAACGTAAAAACGCCTGGGGGAGGGGGGACAGGTTCCCTTCAATTTCAGTTCTTGTGTCTGCGTGGCTTTTGCAGGACACGTTGCCGGCTGCACAGCAGGGGAACAGCTGGCGGTGCTGGACCCCACTGACACATTGGCTGGTGTTTTTCTCTGTGCAGCTAGCACATCTGGGCAAAAACTGGCGGTGTGTTAGAGCCCAGGGACAGCAGGAGGAGGAGCAGGAGGAGGAGGAGCAGGGGGAGGGGAGTGTAGGCCGAAGCCTGCACAGGCGGCAGCTTTGGGTGTGTTGTGTCTGCGTGGCTTTTGCAGGACACGTTGCCGGCTACACAGCAGGGGAACAGCTGGCGGTGCTGGACCCCACTGACACATTGGCGAGGTGTTTGGCTCTGTGCAGCCAGCACTTCCGGACAGCAACTAGCGTTGTTGGAGCCCGGGCTCTGCAGGTGGAGCAGAGTGTAGGCCGAAGCCTAATTGAACCGATTTCAAAAGTCACCTTTAACCCCCCCTCAGGGGTTACAAAGTAGAAGAGCCACAGCTTATGCAGCAGCAGTGCTGCGCAAGTCAAAGGTTGCTCTTGTAATTTTTCTCCTTGCACACGCTGAATGGAACACGTATAACATTTAGCCCTTTATACAGTCAAACTGTGTAATGGAGGCGAGAGTTCCCTTTGTAATGAGACGCAGCACAGGTGTCAAGAATCCCACCTTGGTGCTGGGTGCAGCCTCCCGAGCGTTGTTATTTGCTGTACAGGAGTCTGCGCTGTCGTGTTATCCCCTGGCCTAGCGCCGTTAGCGCTGCCCATCTTCTGGCATCATGTAATGTCGGCCGGTGCGGTTCGCGATGACCATGAATCCCAGCCCCGCAGTGTCTTAACATTGTTAAAACACTGCGGGGCTGGGATTCAGGGCCTGGCGCAGCACATATGTTCGCCTCTCACACTCGGGTCCTTACACCCGCTTCAGACTGTGCGGCGTCATCTGATCCCTTATCGCATGCCACGGCCATGAAGCCGCACAGTCCGAAGAAGGTGGAAGGAGAGGAGGGACAGGCGAACTGATGCACTGATCCTGCCCATCAATCACACCCTCGCAGTCCCAATAAATAAGACACCGAGGGGCGTTGTGTGGGTCAGGGCGGCCGCAGAGGCGCAGGCAGCCAAACAATGATGCCAGAAGACGGGCAGCGCTACCAAGGGGGTTGCAGCGTGTCATTACAAAGGAAAGTCACACCACCGGGACGGTTAAATGGTCACACAGAGGACACATTGCAGACGTGTTTTCAGTTCCACATGTGCGAGGAGAATACGTTTCTGAGCCACCTTGCACACATGCAGCATTACCGCTGTACAAGGTGGCTGGATAACGTAAAAACGCCTGGGGGAGGGGGGACAGGTTCCCTTCAATTTCAGTTCTTGTGTCTGCGTGGCTTTTGCAGGACACGTTGCCGGCTGCACAGCAGGGGAACAGCTGGCGGTGCTGGACCCCACTGACACATTGGCTGGTGTTTTTCTCTGTGCAGCTAGCACATCTGGGCAAAAACTGGCGGTGTGTTAGAGCCCAGGGACAGCAGGAGGAGGAGCAGGAGGAGGAGGAGCAGGGGGAGGGGAGTGTAGGCCGAAGCCTGCACAGGCGGCAGCTTTGGGTGTGTTGTGTCTGCGTGGCTTTTGCAGGACACGTTGCCGGCTACACAGCAGGGGAACAGCTGGCGGTGCTGGACCCCACTGACACATTGGCGAGGTGTTTGGCTCTGTGCAGCCAGCACTTCCGGACAGCAACTAGCGTTGTTGGAGCCCGGGCTCTGCAGGTGGAGCAGAGTGTAGGCCGAAGCCTAATTGAACCGATTTCAAAAGTCACCTTTAACCCCCCCTCAGGGGTTACAAAGTAGAAGAGCCACAGCTTATGCAGCAGCAGTGCTGCGCAAGTCAAAGGTTGCTCTTGTAATTTTTCTCCTTGCACACGCTGAATGGAACACGTATAACATTTAGCCCTTTATACAGTCAAACTGTGTAATGGAGGCGAGAGTTCCCTTTGTAATGAGACGCAGCACAGGTGTCAAGAATCCCACCTTGGTGCTGGGTGCAGCCTCCCGAGCGTTGTTATTTGCTGTACAGGAGTCTGCGCTGTCGTGTTATCCCCTGGCCTAGCGCCGTTAGCGCTGCCCATCTTCTGGCATCATGTAATGTCGGCCGGTGCGGTTCGCGATGACCATGAATCCCAGCCCCGCAGTGTCTTAACATTGTTAAAACACTGCGGGGCTGGGATTCAGGGCCTGGCGCAGCACATATGTTCGCCTCTCACACTCGGGTCCTTACACCCGCTTCAGACTGTGCGGCGTCATCTGATCCCTTATCGCATGCCACGGCCATGAAGCCGCACAGTCCGAAGAAGGCGGAAGGAGAGGAGGGACAGGCGAACTGATGCACTGATCCTGCCCATCAATCACACCCTCGCAGTCCCAATAAATAAGACACCGAGGGGCGTTGTGTGGGTCAGGGCGGCCGCAGAGGCGCAGGCAGCCAAACAATGATGCCAGAAGACGGGCAGCGCTACCAAGGGGGTTGCAGCGTGTCATTACAAAGGAAAGTCACACCACCGGGACGGTTAAATGGTCACACAGAGGACACATTGCAGACGTGTTTTCAGTTCCACATGTGCGAGGAGAATACGTTTCTGAGCCACCTTGCACACATGCAGCATTACCGCTGTACAAGGTGGCTGGATAACGTAAAAACGCCTGGGGGAGGGGGGACAGGTTCCCTTCAATTTCAGTTCTTGTGTCTGCGTGGCTTTTGCAGGACACGTTGCCGGCTGCACAGCAGGGGAACAGCTGGCGGTGCTGGACCCCACTGACACATTGGCTGGTGTTTTTCTCTGTGCAGCTAGCACATCTGGGCAAAAACTGGCGGTGTGTTAGAGCCCAGGGACAGCAGGAGGAGGAGCAGGAGGAGGAGGAGCAGGGGGAGGGGAGTGTAGGCCGAAGCCTGCACAGGCGGCAGCTTTGGGTGTGTTGTGTCTGCGTGGCTTTTGCAGGACACGTTGCCGGCTACACAGCAGGGGAACAGCTGGCGGTGCTGGACCCCACTGACACATTGGCGAGGTGTTTGGCTCTGTGCAGCCAGCACTTCCGGACAGCAACTAGCGTTGTTGGAGCCCGGGCTCTGCAGGTGGAGCAGAGTGTAGGCCGAAGCCTAATTGAACCGATTTCAAAAGTCACCTTTAACCCCCCCTCAGGGGTTACAAAGTAGAAGAGCCACAGCTTATGCAGCAGCAGTGCTGCGCAAGTCAAAGGTTGCTCTTGTAATTTTTCTCCTTGCACACGCTGAATGGAACACGTATAACATTTAGCCCTTTATACAGTCAAACTGTGTAATGGAGGCGAGAGTTCCCTTTGTAATGAGACGCAGCACAGGTGTCAAGAATCCCACCTTGGTGCTGGGTGCAGCCTCCCGAGCGTTGTTATTTGCTGTACAGGAGTCTGCGCTGTCGTGTTATCCCCTGGCCTAGCGCCGTTAGCGCTGCCCATCTTCTGGCATCATGTAATGTCGGCCGGTGCGGTTCGCGATGACCATGAATCCCAGCCCCGCAGTGTCTTAACATTGTTAAAACACTGCGGGGCTGGGATTCAGGGCCTGGCGCAGCACATATGTTCGCCTCTCACACTCGGGTCCTTACACCCGCTTCAGACTGTGCGGCGTCATCTGATCCCTTATCGCATGCCACGGCCATGAAGCCGCACAGTCCGAAGAAGGCGGAAGGAGAGGAGGGACAGGCGAACTGATGCACTGATCCTGCCCATCAATCACACCCTCGCAGTCCCATTAAATAAGACAACGAGGGCTGTTGTGTGGGTCAGGGCGGCCGCAGAAGCGCAGCCAGCCAAACAATGATGCCAGAAGACGGGCAGCGTTACCAAGGAGCTTGTTGCGTGTGTCAATACAAAGTCAAATCACACCTGAGGGACGTTTTAATGGTCACAGAGGACACATTTTAGACGTGTTCACTTCAACATGGGCAAGGAGAATAAGTTTCTGAGCCACCTTGAACACATGCAGCATTACTGCTGTTCAAGGTAGCTGTAAAACATAGAAACACCTGGGGGAGGGGGGACAGGTTCCCTTCAATTTCAGTTCTTGTGTCTGCGTGGCGGTCGCAGGACACGTTGCCGGCTACACAGCAGGGGAACAGCTGGCGGTGCTGGACCCCACTGACACATTGGCTGGTGTTTTTCTCTGTGCAGCTAGCACATCTGGGCAAAAACTGGCGGTGTTAGAGCCCAGGGTCAGCAGGAGGAGCAGGGGGAGCGGAGTGTAGGCCGAAGCCTGCACTCGAGCAAGTTGAAAGGAAACCTTTAACCCCCCCCCCCAGGCGTTTGTAGCTGAAAGAGCCATTGTGTACAGCACTAATGCTGGAAAAGGTAAACTTAGCTCTTTTAATTATGGTCCTTGTACATGCGGAACCTAACATTTATGAAATGTGTCCCCACACAGCGTTAAACCGTCCGGTAGGTGGAACTTTCCTTTGTCGTGTGACGCAGCACAGCCATCATTTTTACCCCCTTGTCGCCGTTCGCCCCCTCCTCAGCGTTGTTTGAATCTGTCCCGGAGCCTGCGCTGTTAGGTTAGCCCATGGCCATGCACACATGTTGCGCTGCCCGTCTTCTGACCTCATTTGGTGTCAGGCTGGCTGCGCCTGTGCGGGTGCGCTGGCCGAGATCCCGCCTCGCAGTGTCGTCTCATGTAATCCCACCGCGGGCCTGTGATCCGTGCCCGTGCGCAGTGCATATCCTCTCCTCTCACTCCCCTCCCTACGGCTTTTTCAGACTGTGCGGTGTCACGGCCGTGGCATGCTATTAGGGACCAGCTGACATCGCACAGTCTGAAGAAGCCGTAGGGAGGGGAGTGAGAGGAGAGGATATGCACTGCGCACGGGCACGGATCACAGGCCCGCGGTGGGATTACATTAGACGACACTGGGAGGCGGGATCTCGGCCAGCGCACCCGCACAGGCGCAGCCAGCCTGACACCAAATGAGGTCAGAAGACGGGCAGCGCAACATGTGTGCATGGCCAAGGGCTAACCTAACAGCGCAGGCTCCGGGACAGATTCAAACAACGCTGAGGAGGGGGCGCACGGCGCCAAGGGGGTAAAAATGATGGCTGTGCTGCGTCACACGACAAAGGAAAGTTCCACCTACCGGACGGTGTAACGCTGTGTGGGGACACATTTCATAAGTGTTTGGTTCAGCATGTGCAAGGAGCATCACGAAAAGAGGCACTTTTTCCCTTTGCATCATTACTGCTGCACAAGGTGGCTCCTTCAGTAACAAACGCCTGGGGGGGGGGGGGGGTCAGGTTCCCTTACATTTAACTTGTTGTGCCTGCGTGGCGGTCGCAGTACACGTTGCCGTATACACAGCAGGGGAACAGCTGACGTTACTGAACCCCAATAACAGAGGAGGGACTGTTGACTGTGCGTACAGCACTTCTGGACGGCAACTGGCGGTGTTGGAGCCCAGGGACAGGTGGAGGAGGAGGAGGTTGGAGGAGGTAGGAGGAGGTAGGAGGGATTGCCACACACACAGCAGGGGAACAGCTGACGTTACTGAACCCCAATAACAGAGGAGGGACTGTTGACTGTGCGTACAGCACTTCTGGACGGCAACTGGCGGTGTTGGAGCCCAGGGACAGGTGGAGGAGGAGGAGGTTGGAGGAGGTAGGAGGGATTGCCACACACACAGCAGGGGAACAGCTGACGTTACTGAACCCCAATAACAGAGGAGCGACTGTTGACTGTGCGTACAGCACTTCTGGACGGCAACTGGCGGTGTTGGAGCCCAGGGACAGGTGGAGGAGGAGGAGGTTGGAGGAGGTAGGAGGAGGTAGGAGGGATTGCCACACACACAGCAGGGGAACAGCTGACGTTACTGAACCCCAATAACAGAGGAGGGACTGTTGACTGTGCGTACAGCACTTCTGGACGGCAACTGGCGGTGTTGGAGCCCAGGGACAGGTGGAGGAGGAGGAGGTAGGAGGAGGTAGGAGGGATTGCCACACACACAGCAGGGGAACAGCTGACGTTACTGAACCCCAATAACAGAGGAGGGACTGTTGACTGTGCGTACAGCACTTCTGGACGGCAACTGGCGGTGTTGGAGCCCAGGGACAGGTGGAGGAGGAGGAGGTTGGAGGAGGTAGGAGGGATTGCCACACACACAGCAGGGGAACAGCTGACGTTACTGAACCCCAATAACAGAGGAGCGACTGTTGACTGTGCGTACAGCACTTCTGGACGGCAACTGGCGGTGTTGGAGCCCAGGGACAGGTGGAGGAGGAGGAGGTTGGAGGAGGTAGGAGGGATTGCCACACACACAGCAGGGGAACAGCTGACGTTACTGAACCCCAATAACAGAGGAGCGACTGTTGACTGTGCGTACAGCACTTCTGGACGGCAACTGGCGGTGTTGGAGCCCAGGGACAGGTGGAGGAGGAGGAGGTTGGAGGAGGTAGGAGGGATTGCCACACACACAGCAGGGGAACAGCTGACGTTACTGAACCCCAATAACAGAGGAGCGACTGTTGACTGTGCGTACAGCACTTCTGGACGGCAACTGGCGGTGTTGGAGCCCAGGGACAGGTGGAGGAGGAGGAGGTTGGAGGAGGTAGGAGGGATTGCCACACACACAGCAGGGGAACAGCTGACGTTACTGAACCCCAATAACAGAGGAGGGACTGTTGACTGTGCGTACAGCACTTCTGGACGGCAACTGGCGGTGTTGGAGCCCAGGGACAGGTGGAGGAGGAGGAGGAGGTTGGAGGAGGTAGGAGGGATTGCCACACACACAGCAGGGGAACAGCTGACGTTACTGAACCCCAATAACAGAGGAGCGACTGTTGACTGTGCGTACAGCACTTCTGACGGCAACTGGCGGTGTTGGAGCCCAGGGACAGGTGGAGGAGGAGGAGGTTGGAGGAGGTTGGAGGAGGTAGGAGGGATTGCCACACACACAGCAGGGGAACAGCTGACGTTACTGAACCCCAATAACAGAGGAGGGACTGTTGACTGTGCGTACAGCACTTCTGGACGGCAACTGGCGGTGTTGGAGCCCAGGGACAGGTGGAGGAGGAGGAGGTTGGAGGAGGTAGGAGGGATTGCCACACACACAGCAGGGGAACAGCTGACGTTACTGAACCCCAATAACAGAGGAGCGACTGTTGACTGTGCGTACAGCACTTCTGGACGGCAACTGGCGGTGTTGGAGCCCAGGGACAGGTGGAGGAGGAGGAGGTTGGAGGAGGTAGGAGGAGGTAGGAGGGATTGCCACACACACAGCAGGGGAACAGCTGACGTTACTGAACCCCAATAACAGAGGAGGGACTGTTGACTGTGCGTACAGCACTTCTGGACGGCAACTGGCGGTGTTGGAGCCCAGGGACAGGTGGAGGAGGAGGAGGTAGGAGGAGGTAGGAGGGATTGCCACACACACAGCAGGGGAACAGCTGACGTTACTGAACCCCAATAACAGAGGAGGGACTGTTGACTGTGCGTACAGCACTTCTGGACGGCAACTGGCGGTGTTGGAGCCCAGGGACAGGTGGAGGAGGAGGAGGTTGGAGGAGGTAGGAGGGATTGCCACACACACAGCAGGGGAACAGCTGACGTTACTGAACCCCAATAACAGAGGAGCGACTGTTGACTGTGCGTACAGCACTTCTGGACGGCAACTGGCGGTGTTGGAGCCCAGGGACAGGTGGAGGAGGAGGAGGTTGGAGGAGGTAGGAGGGATTGCCACACACACAGCAGGGGAACAGCTGACGTTACTGAACCCCAATAACAGAGGAGCGACTGTTGACTGTGCGTACAGCACTTCTGGACGGCAACTGGCGGTGTTGGAGCCCAGGGACAGGTGGAGGAGGAGGAGGTTGGAGGAGGTAGGAGGGATTGCCACACACACAGCAGGGGAACAGCTGACGTTACTGAACCCCAATAACAGAGGAGCGACTGTTGGGACTGTGCGTACAGCACTACCAGGCAACAACTAGCGGTGTTGGAGCCCAGGGACAGGTGGAAAAGCAGAGGAACACAATGTAGGCCGAAGCCTGAGAAAGTCGAAAGGGAACCTTTAACCCCCCCCCAAGGCGTTTGTAGCTGAAAGAGCCAGCTTGTGCAGCACAAAAGATGCAAAAGGAAAAGGTGGCTCTTTTCATCATGCTCCTTGCAAACACAGAACTAAACACTTATAAAATGTGTCCCCTGCAACCGTAAAACCGTCCCGGAGGTGGGACTTTCCTTCGTAATGTGACGCAGCCCAGCCGTCATTCCTACCCCCCCGGCGCCGCGCACCGGCTCCTCAGCGTTGTTTTATTCCGTCCAGGAGCCTGCGCTGTTATGTTATCCCGTGGCCAGGCACACTTAGCTCTGCCCGTCTTCTGGCATCATTTGGTGTCTGGATGGCTGCGCCTGTGCGGCCGCGCTGGCAGAGAGCCCGCCTCGCAGTGTCTTCTGATTTAATCCCACTGGGGGCCTGGGATCCATGGACATGCGCAGTGCATATCTGAACCTCCACCTCTCACTCATCTCCCTATGGCTTCTTCAGACTGTGCGGTGTCACGGCCGTGGCATGCTGTTAGGGACCAGCTGACACCGAACAGTCTGAAGAAGCCATAGGGAAATGAGTGAGAGGTGGAGGTTCAGATATGCACTGCGCATGTCCATGGATCCCAGGCCCCCAGTGGGATTAAATCAGAAGACACTGCGAGGCGGGCTCTCTGCCAGCGCGGCCGCACAGGCGCAGCCATCCAGACACCAAATGATGCCAGAAGACGGGCAGCGCTAAGTGTGCCTGGCCACGGGATAACATAACAGCGCAGGCTCCTGGACGGAATAAAACAACGCTGAGGAGCCGGTGCGCGGCGCCGGGGGGGTAGGAATGACGGCTGGGCTGCGTCACATTACGAAGGAAAGTCCCACCTCCGGGACGGTTTTACGGTATCAGTGGACACATTTTATAAGTGCTAAGTTCTGCGTGTGCAAGGAGCTAAACAAAAATAGCTACCTTTTCCTTGGGCAGCATTACTGCTGCACAAGGTGGCTCTTTCAGTAACAAACGCCTTGGGGGGGGGGGGACAGATTCCCTTACATTTCAGTTGTTGTGTCAGCGTGGCGGTCGCATGACACATTGCCGGCTACACAGCTGGGGATCAGCTGACGTTACTGAAACCCAATAACACTGGGTCGTATGTTTTGACTGTGCAGACGGCACGTCTGAGCCTCAACTGGCGGTGTTGGAGCCCAGGAATTTAAGTTCAGGTGGTAGAAAGATGAACACAACAGGAGACCTGGATAACGTATACAGTGACCTAATTATTCAATCAGGAGGAGGAGTGGCAAATTCCGGCGAGATCCAGGCCTTGTTCATTTTCAGGAAAGTAAGCCGGTCAACGTTATCGGAGGATAGTCGCATGCGACGGTCAGTTAGTACACCACCTGCAGCACTAAAGACACGTTCCGATAATACACTGGCCGCAGGGCAAGACAGCACCTCCAATGCATACTGGCTTAGCTCTGGCCATGTATCCAGCTTTGAGACCCAAAACTTGAAAGGGGAAGAGCCGTCTGGGAGTACAGCAAGAGGGCAAGACATGTAGTCTGTCACCATCTGACGGAACCGTTGCCTCCTGCTGACTGGAGCCGTCTGTGATGGTGTAGACTTTTGTGGCGGGCACAGAAAACTGTGCCACAGTTCGGCCATACTGGTCTTGCCTTGGGCAGAGGCACTGCTTCTGCTCCCTCTTTGTGCAGAGCCTCCACCACGGCCTGGACGCACTGAGCTGCTTTGGAATGCACTAGCAGCACTTCTCTCAGTTGGAATGGAGAAGATGATGGAATTGACCAGTGTGTCTTGGTACTCCCGCATTTTTCGCTCCCGGTTCAACGGTGTGATGAGGCTTTCTACGTTGTCCCGGTAGCGAGGATCGAGGAGGGTGAACACCCAATAATCAGACATGTTGAGAATGTGGGCGATGCGGCGGTCGTTTCTCAGGCACAGCAGCATGTAATCCACCATGTGCTGCAGACTGCCAACTGCCCAAGAAACGCTGTCCCCTGCTGGAGGCGTGATCTCTGCCCGCTCGTCATCACCCCACCCTCGCTGTACACACTGAGTACTGGACAATTGTGTAACTCCCTCCTCTGGACGGATGTCTTCCTCCTCCATTGACTCCTCCTCATCCTCCTCACAAACGGTCCCCTGCCTACGCGTTTGTGAGGAACCACGTGGCGCTGACTGTCCAGAAGATGATGGAAATGGTGAATCCTCATCCTCCACCTCTTCCACAACATCATCCCTTAGCGCTTGCAGTGATTTTTCAAGCAGGCAGATAAGGGGGACAGTCATGCTGACTAGTGCATCATCTGCACTCGCCATCCGCGTGGAATAATCAAAGGGACGCAAAACCTGGCAGACGTCATTCATAGTGGCCCACTCTGTGGTTGTGAAGTCTGTACGGCGCTGACTGCGACTTTTTTGCGCCTGAAGCAGCTGGTACTCCATTACAGCTTGCTGCTGCTCACACAACCGCTCCAACATATGTAACGTGGAATTCCACCTGGTAGGTAGGTCACATATGATGCGATGTTCCGGCAGGCGGTGTCGGCGCTGCAGAGCCGCAATGCGCGCTTTTGCCGTGCTGGAACGCCGCAAGTGAGCACACTCTAGGCGGACCTTGTGCAGCAGTGCATCAAGATCCGGATAGTCCCTCAAAAAGCTCTGCACGACCAAATTGAGCACATGTGCCAGACATGGGATGTGAGTGAGGTTGCCGAGGCCCAGAGCTGCCACCAGATTTCGGCCATTATCACACACTACCATGCCTGGCTGGAGATTCGCTGGCACAAACCACACATCGCTCTCCTGCTTGATGGCATTCCAGAGCTCCTGCGCTGTGTGGCTACGATTCCCCAAGAAAATTAATTTCAAGACGGCCTGTTGACGTTTGGCCACGGCTGTGCTCATGTCGGTCGTAACAGGTACACGTTCATCACGGGTCCATGTGGAGGTGGACTGTGACGGCTCCTGCAGCGATGATTCTGAGGAACTGGTGTAAGAGGAGGAGTCAATGCGTACAGAATGGATTCCTGCAATCCTTGGAGTGGGCAGGACACGTCCTGCGCCACTCGCACGGTCTGTACCCGGCTCAACGACATTAACCCAATGGGCAGTGAGGGAAAGGTATCGCCCCTGTCCATGTTGACTGGTCCACGCATCGGTGGTGAGGTGGACCTTGCTACTGACGGCGTTCAGTAGCGCGTGTTTTATGTGTCCCTCCACATGCTTCTGCAGGGCAGGGACGGCTTGCCTGCTGAAGTAAAAGCGGCTGGGCACATTGTACTGTGGGACTGCCAATGACATCAAGTCACGGAAGCTGTCAGTCTCCACCAGCCTGAATGACAGCATTTCCAGTGACAGAAGTTTGGCAATGCCTGCAGTCAGAGCCTGTGCTCGTGGGTGGTTTGACGAGAAAGGCCGCCTTTTCTCCCATGCCTGTACTACCGATGGCTGTAGACTGGGCTGGGAGTGTGTGGATGACTGGGAAAGTGGCGCTGCGGGTGGAATTACAGCGGGTCTCTGGACAACAGGGGCAGAGGTTCTTCCACGGCGATCCTGGGAGGACGCCGAACCAGCTGCGTGTGAGGTAGAGGAAGAGGCAACACGAGCTGAAGAGGTGGTAGCTGCCGCTGTTGGTTGGCCTACCTCTTCAGTGTGTTTTTCTAACTCCGCCGGGTGCCTGTTGCGCACATGTTTCCACATGTTGGAGGTATTGAGGTTGCTGACATTTTTCCCTCTTTTGACTTTTTGATGACACACGTTGCATCTGACATAGCAAATGTCATCTGCAACTGTGTCAAAAAAGGACCAGGCACTGCAAGTCTTGGGAGCGCCCTTTTTGGCTTTTGGAAGAGACATGCTCCTAACGGGTGCCAAAGCGGAGGCTGCAGGATCCGCAGTCTTCCCCCTCCCTCTCCCTCTTTGGGCCGTACGGGGAATCTCTTCCTCAGAGCTGCTCCCACCACCTTCCTGTCCCTCACGCCAAGATGGGTCGAGGACCTCATCATCTACACTACCCTCTGCCCCCAACTGCTCCTCCTGGGTAGTCTCAGCAGCAGAGCACGCACCAGTAAGTGGCACCTGAGTGTCATCATCAGCTGATGCGGCCTGCGATGTGGTGACCGGAGCCACTGGCCCACCCGCCTCTTCAGAGGAAGACAGAAAAAGCTGTTGGGCATCACTGCACCCTGCCTCTTCTTCCATTTCTCCAATGCTGCTTGGCTGGCCCCCTGTTTCCAAGCCAAGAGATTCAGAGAACAGAAGTAGAGACGGCTCCTGTCCTGGGCTCTCTGTCTGCCTGGGCAATTTGGCAGGTGGTGAAGAGACAGATGGCTGCTCTCCAGTGCTCTGTGTCTGAGAGGATGTGGCACTAATGGAAGTTGATGCATTAGCTGCCATCCATCCGACAACAGCTTCAATTTGTTCTTCACGCAGCAGCGGTGTACAGCGCTCGGACACAAAGCTTCGCATGAACGACTGTTGCCTGGTGAAAGTGGGTGCTGATGAGTCACCGGTGCCCGCAGCAGGCACAGAATCCCCACGTCCCCTCCCTGCTCCGCGACGGCTCCCACGCCCCCGTGCCTTACTCACTGCCTTCTTCATCTTGGTTGACTGATAAAGATAAGCAGAAAAGTACTAACGGATTTGTGTGCTTATTCCTGAGCAACTCCTCCTAACAGGTATAAGAAGCACTAATTATCTAAAGTGTGGACTAGACTTTAATATGAGCTAATGTGGCCTACAGAAATGTAAAGTGGTGTAACTGGTGTGTTTGGTGAACTTTATTATTTATTTATTTTTTGGGGGCTGAACTGACAACAGATAGAGCTGCAGTCACACGGAGACCGTGCAGACAGACGTAAACGGCGCTACAAGGCCCAAAAACCCTCCTCTACTTTATCCTATGTAGTGTTTTTCCACAAATTAGCTGGAGACGGGTGGAAAGACACTAATAGGATTTTTTTGAATAAATTAGCAGCAGACTACACTATTTGGAAAAAAAAGAAAATTGATTTGGCGGTATGACGCAGTGAAAAACCCTGAGCTGGAGACAACCAGGCTATAGCTGCTCACAGATTACAGGGCGAGCTGCAGTCACACGGAGACCGTGCAGACAGCCGTAAACGGCGCTGCAAGGCCCAAAAACCCTCCTCTACTTTATCCTATGTAGTGTTTTTCCACAAATTAGCTGGAGACGGGTGGAAAGACACTAATAGGATTTTTTTAAATTAATTAGCAGCAGACTACACTACTTTGAAAAAAAAGAAAATTGATTTGGCGGTATGACGCAGTGAAAAACCCTGAGCTGGAGACAACCAGGCTACAGCTGCTCACAGATTACAGGGCGAGCTGCAGTCACACGGAGACCGTGCAGACAGCCGTAAACGGCGCTGCAAGGCCCAAAAACCCTCCTCTACTTTATCCTATGTAGTGTTTTTCCACAAATTAGCTGGAGACGGGTGGAAAGACACTAATAGGATTTTTTTAAATTAATTAGCAGCAGACTACACTACTTTGAAAAAAAAGAAAATTGATTTGGCGGTATGACGCAGTGAAAAACCCTGAGCTGGAGACAACCAGGCTACAGCTGCTCACAGATTACAGGGCGAGCTGCAGTCACACGGAGACCGTGCAGACAGCCGTAAACGGCGCTGCAAGGCCCAAAAACCCTCCTCTACTTTATCCTATGTAGTGTTTTTCCACAAATTAGCTGGAGACGGGTGGAAAGACACTAATAGGATTTTTTTAAATTAATTAGCAGCAGACTACACTACTTTGAAAAAAAAGAAAATTGATTTGGCGGTATGACGCAGTGAAAAACCCTGAGCTGGAGACAACCAGGCTACAGCTGCTCACAGATTACAGGGCGAGCTGCAGTCACACGGAGACCGTGCAGACAGCCGTAAACGGCGCTGCAAGGCCCAAAAACCCTCCTCTACTTTATCCTATGTAGTGTTTTTCCACAAATTAGCTGGAGACGGGTGGAAAGACACTAATAGGATTTTTTTGAATAAATTAGCAGCAGACTACACTACTTGGGAAAAAAAAAAAAAAAAGGAACAGTATGAGGCAATGAACCACCCTCCCTGAACTGAATACAACCAACTATGGATGGCCTATGTGGCTGCACTCAGACTGGAGACTGGGCTGCACTCACACACACACACACACAGACCCTGCAGATCGCTGTGAAAACAGCGCTACAAGGCAAAAGCAAGGTGAATAGTAGGTGAACACAGCGGTTGCTAAATTAGCCTTTGGAAAGCACAAAGAAGCAAATCGCTATCTCTAAACTGTCCCTCAGTCAGCAAACAGCGTCCTGTCACTAACTGAATTCACAGCAGAGTGATCGCAAAATGGCGCCAGCGACTTTTAAACTGCATCATGACATCATTACACCAGCCAATCACAGCCTTGCCAGTAGTTTCATGCCCTCCATGCTAAACAGGATGTGCCCACACTTGGAATCAATCTCATTGGCTGAATTTCTGCTTTTTGAATCTTAGAACTTCCGATTCCGGTATCCGATACGCGGCAAGTATCGGAATCCCGGTATCGGAATTCCGATACCGCAAGTATCGGCCGATACCCGATACTTGCGGTATCGGAATGCTCAACACTACTAATAACCTTAGCTATACGTTTAGAGCATGCTGAGATAACATGTGTAGAATCACCACAGTAGTAGCACAAGCCATTCCGGCGTCTATGAATTTTCCGCTCATTTCTAGTCAGGATTCTATCACATTGCATTAAATCAGGTGTCTGTTCAGACAACACCATGAGGGAATTTGCGGTTTTTCTATCACATTGCACCGAATTAGGTGTCTGTTCAGACAACACCATGAGGGAATTTGCGGTTTTGCGCTCCCGCAACCGCCGGTCAATTTGAATAGCCAGTGCCATAGTATCATTCAGACCTGTGGGAATGGGAAAACCCACCATAACATTCTTAATGGCTTCAGAAAGGCCATTTCTAAAATTAGCGGCCAGTGCACACTCGTTCCAATGTGTCAGCACGGACCATTTCCGAAATTTTTGGCAATACACTTCAGCCTCGTCCTGCCCCTGAGACATAGCCAGCAAGGCCTTTTCTGCCTGAATCTCAAGATTGGGTTCCTCATAAAGTAAACCGAGCGCCAGAAAAAACGCATCAAGATCAGCCAATGCCGGATCTCCTGGCGCCAGCGAAAAAGCCCAATCCTGAGGGTCGCCCCGTAAGAACGAAATAACAATTTTTACTTGCTGAGCAGAATCTCCAGATGAACAGGGTCTCAGGGACAGAAACAATTTACAATTATTCACGAAATTCCTAAACTTAAACCTGTCTCCGGAAAACAGTTCAGGAATCGGTATTTTAGGTTCTGACCTAGGATTTCTGATAACATAGTCTTGTATGCCCTGCACACGAGTAGCCAGCTGGTCCACACTTGTAATCAAGGTCTGGACATTCATGTCTGCAGCAAGCATAGCCACTCTGAGGTAAAGGGGAAGAAGAAAAAAAAAAACTCAGAATCTTCTTTCTTATAATCCCTCTTCTGCAATGCATTAAACATTCAATACCGGCCTGGCAAACTGTTATGACCCCAATGGCGAGGGTCTCAGAGGAACGTGGAAGTCTGCAGAATACAAAAATCCAGCTCATAGGGCAGTGGTAACTGGGTTGACCATATATCTACTCCTAACGCCAACACTAGAAGTAGCCGGGGATCATTCCTACGTTGATTCTAGATGACACGCGCCAGCCGGAGAATCTAGCTACCCCTAGTAGAGGAAAACAAAAGACCTTTCTTGCCTCCAGAGAAGGGGACCCCAAAGCTGGATAGAAGCCCCCCACAAATAATGACGGTGAGGTAAGAGGAAATGACAAACACAGAAATGAACCAGGTTTAGCACAGAGAGGCCCGCTTACTGATAGCAGAATAAAGAAAGGTAACTTATATGGTCAACAAAAACCCTATCAAAATCCACACTGGAAATTCAAGAACCCCCGAACCGTCTAACGGTCCGGGGGGAGAACACCAGCCCCCTAGAGCTTCAGCAAAGGTCAGGATATAGATTTGGAACAAGCTGGACAAAAATACAAAACCAAAACAAATAGCAAAAAGCAAAAGGCAGACTTAGCTGATATAACTGGAACCAGGATCAGTAGACAAGAGCACAGCAGACTAGCTCTGATAACTACGTTGCCAGGCATTGAACTGAAGGTCCAGGGAGCTTATATAGCAACACCCCTAACTAACGACCCAGGTGCGGATAAAAGGAATGACAGAAAAACCAGAGTCAAAAAACTAGTAACCACTAGAGGGAGCAAAAAGCAAATTCACAACAGAGCGTGTTGCAGAGGATTACTGTTCTGAATTTCGCCGCTGGGCGGTCGACTCTCAGTGGAATGAGCCTGCATTGCGGAGTCACTTTGTTCATGGAGTTTCTAATAGGGTTAAAAAAGCCCTCCTGATGTACGAGACTCCTGCTTCACTAGATTCCGCTATGTCTTGTTGTCCGCATTGATCGCCGTTTGCGTCAGGGGAATCATGAGACGTCGCCTGTGGGTGAAGGTTTAGGTTCACGTGAGGTTGCTGCAGGTGAGCCCATGGAATCTATGCAAATCGCAGGGGTGTCACATGTTAAGAATCGTACCCCTGTACTCAGGAAGCAGGGAGCCTGTTTTTTCTGCGGTAAAACTGGTCATTTTATTAATATCTGTCCTCTGCTGTTAAAGAAAAACGCAACGGCGGAAAACTTCTGAGCTCAGAGGGGGTGGAGGAGTCCAATCTGAGCTTATGTATATCCTCCATGATGATTTCTCAGTGCATGCTCCCTGCCAAAGTTGTTGTCGCTGGCAGAGAGATACCAATCACTATTTTTGTGGATAGTGGTTCCGCCACAAATCTCATTGATGAGGAGTTTGCGCGCACTGCTGGTTTTAAGATTGAAAAACTGCCTCATCCTATCCGTGTGGTCACCATCAATTCTGCTCCTCTTCCACAGGGGGAGATTACTGAGTTCATGGCTGAGGTTAAACTCCACATTGGGGTTCTTCATTTCGAGCAGGTCACATGTAAGGTGCTCAAGAGTCTTCCGGCACAATTGGTTCTGGGTTTTCCATGGTTGTCTACACACAACTTGGTGATTGACTGGAAAACTCAGGACATAATCCAGTGGAGTGATTTCTTTCAGGAGAATTGCCTGGCCACATGTGTGTCCGCTGTGACTTCAAGCGTTCCTGAGTCACTTCAGGATTATGCGGATGTGTTCTCTGAGAAGGGTTGTTCAGAGTTGCCGCCACACCGCTCCTATGACTGTTCTATCAGGTTTAAACCAGGGGCTAAGTTGCCTAAAGCAAGGATGTTCAACATCTCCGGTCCGGAGAGACAAGCGCTCAAGGATTACATTTCTGAAAGTTTGAGCAAAGGGCACATCAGGCCATCATCCTCGCCGGTGGCAGCAGGGTTCTTCTTCGTGAAGAAGAAAGATGGCGGATTACGCCCGTGTTTGGTTTCAGGGAGTTGAACCAGATTACGGTTCGTGATCCATACCCTATGCCACTGATACCTGACTTGTTCAACCAGGTGGCAGGTGCTAAGTGGTTTACCAAGCTTGACCTCAGGGGGGCGTACAACCTCATAAGAGTCCGTCAAGGTGATGAGTGGAAGACGGCTTTTAATACCCCTGAGGGTCATTTTGAAAATTTGGTGATGCCTTTTGGATTAACTAACGCACCTGCAGTGTTCCAACATTTCATAAATGATGTGTTCTCGCATGTTTTGGGGAAATTCGTTATCGTGCACCTAGATGACATCCTCATATATTCTTGCGACCGTGATGCTCATTTAGATCATGTCAGGCAGGTGTTACAGCTTCTCAGAGAGAATAAGCTGTATGCTAAACTTGAGAAATGTGTAT
Source organism: Ranitomeya variabilis (assembly GCF_051348905.1). Lineage (NCBI taxonomy): Eukaryota > Metazoa > Chordata > Amphibia > Anura > Dendrobatidae > Ranitomeya > Ranitomeya variabilis. Next base: position 684,147,743 of record NC_135233.1, read on the forward strand.
TTTTTGCTCAAGAGTTGCCATTCTTGGGTTATATTGTGTCTGCTTCTGGTTTTATAATGGACGCCGCTAAGGTGCAAGCGGTGTTGCATTGGGAACGTCCTGATAACCTGAAAGCACTTCAGCGGTTCCTTGGGTTTTCTAACTACTATAGGAAATTTATCAAGGATTTTTCTATCATTGCTAAACCGCTAACTGACATGACTAAAAAGGGTACCAATTTCTCCGTTTGGCCTGAGGCGGCTGTTCGCGCATTTGAATTTCTCAAGAACAGTTTTGTTTCAGCCCCCATTCTTGTGCAGCCAGACATATCTAAACCCTTTGTCATGGAAGTCGATGCGTCTGAGGTTGGTATGGGGGCGGTACTATCTCAAGGCTCATCCTTGAGTGGTTTGCGTCCGTGCACCTATTTCTCCAAAAAACTGTCGTCTGCTGAACGTAACTACGATATCGGCAGCAGGGAGCTGTTGACTATTAAGTTGGCCTTTGAGGAATGGCGACATTTCTTGGAGGGGTCGGTACATCAGGTCACTGTTATTACCGACCATAAGAATCTGCTGTATTTGGAGTCTGCCAAGCGTCTGTCTCCTAGGCAGGCTCGCTGGGCATTGTTTTTCACGTGGTTCAACTTTATGGTCACTTACAGACCAGGGTCTAAAAACACTAAGGCGGATGCTCTGTCCAGGTGTTTTCCGGGGGGAGAACCTCGGGAAGACCCAGTACCCATTCTCCAAAAGGGTGTTGTGGTTTCAGCCCTCACTACCGAGGTTGAGGCTGAGATTGCCGAGGCTCAGGAGGAGGTACCATCTGAGCTTCCCATCAACAAATCTTTTGTACCGCTTCATCTCCGCCTAAAGGTGTTGGCGGAGCATCATGATACTGTCCTGGCTGGCCACCCAGGGGTTAGAGGTACTTTGGAGTTGGTGTCACTTCGGTTTTGGTGGCCCAAAATCCCACAGGACGTGGTCTCATATGTGTCAGCTTGCACCACGTGCGCTAGGGCGAAGACGCCCCGCTCCCGTCCTGTTGGCACACTACTTCCTCTGGAGGTACCTAGTAAGCCATGGATGGAAATCTCCATGGATTTCATCACGGATTTGCCTCCCTCAGCTGGGAACACGGTCATTTTGGTGATTGTGGATCGGTTTTCAAAAATGTTGCACTTTGTGTCTTTGCCTTCTTTACCTAACGCTAAAACTCTTGCTCAGGTGTTTGTGCAGGAGGTGGTCAGGCTTCATGGAGTTCCGTCTGACATCGTGTCAGATAGGGGTACTCAGTTTGTAGCAAAATTTTGGAAAGCGTTTTGCTCACGGCTGGGGATCAAGTTGTCTCATTCGTCTGCGTTTCATCCCCAGTCAAATGGTCAGACCGAGCGTATGAACCAAAATTTAGAGCAGTACTTGCGCTGCTTTGTCTCTGATAACCAGGAGGAGTGGTCTACCTTTCTTCCTTTGGCTGAGTTTGCCATCAATAATCACCGCCAGGAGTCGTCTGGGGAGTCTCCGTTTTTTTTGTGTTTACGGGCTACATCCTCAATTTTGTACCTTGAGTCAGAGGGGCTCTTCCGGCATTCCGGAGGAAGATCAGTTAGGAACACAATTGTCATCAGTCTGGAGGAGAGTGAAACAGCGCCTGTTGAGTGTGGGTGCTAGGTACAAACGTGTGGCTGACAGTAGGCGTGTGCCAGGTCCGGACCTGAGTGTGGATGACTGGGTGTGGTTATCCACAAAAAACATAAGACTCAAAATACCATCCCTTAAATTGGGTCCACGGTTTATTGGTCCATTTAGGGTCACCGCCGTCATTAACCCAGTAGCGTACCGACTGGAGCTCCCTACGGTGTATAAAATACACAACGTGTTCCACAGGTCTCTTCTTAAGAAGGTGGTGGGTTCTGTGGACGCGGCGCCTATGCCACCTCCAGTCTTGGTGGATGGTAACCTAGAATTTGAAGTCTCCAGGGTGGTTGACTCTCGTGTGGTGCACTGCACTTTACAATATTTGGTACACTGGCATGGTTATGGGCCTGAGGAGAGGTCCTGGGTACCAGCCTCGGACATTCATGCGGATCGGCTGGTCAGGTGTTTTCATCGTCTCCATTCGGACAAGCCAGGTCCTATAAGCCGTGAGGGCCCTGGGGTCCCTCGTAGAAGGTGGGGTACTGTCATGTCGGACACTGTTCAGACCAGGTCGTCTGACAGACAGCGGTAATTCCGCATTTGACCACTGTTTGCTCATTGGCGTCGGCTAGTTTTCGTCTGGCTGCTCCGGGGTTAATTTATCTGATCCTCGGATTAGTAGCTGGGCCATGCCCATTTCCTTTAAATGGTTCTCCTGATCTTTGGGCATCGCCGATTATAGCTTCTGTCTTATCCATAGTTATCTCGGTCCGGAGTGGAGAGCTGGTTGTTGGAGAATCGTTGCTGGTGGTGTATTATCCTTTGTCTTATTTACTCCTTCCTATATTTGTATTTATTTTGCCCTGCACCTTTATAGTGTATTCCTGATTGACTGCGGCGTGGTGTATATTTTCCTTTATCCTTGTTTGTTATAATTGTGGGTATTGGTCTATTGCATTCACTGGGTGGTGGGTGGTGGTGTTCAGTCTAGGGCTGAATCAGGAATCAGGGTGAGGGTGTAGGCCTGAACATGCACACCTTCAGTGTAAACTTCAGGTAGAGGGTCAGACAGGGTTACCCTAGTCTGAGGGAAATTGCAGGGGCCCGGGTTATTAGCTTTCGCCCTCCTTGTAACCCCGTGACAGCAAGGGGCATTGGTGTTGACACAGTATAAGGAGCAGTGGGCGAGATTTGGTCTGCAGACACAGTATGATGACTTGATTGGTGCTGTAGACCCCAGAGTAATGGGGCATTGATGCAGACACATATAGGGGAGCGTTGAAGGTTAGTGCTCCAGACACTATGAGGAGCTGAGAAGATTAGTGCTGAGCGCACGATATGTGGAGTGGGGTGGATTAGTACTGTGGATACAGTTTGAGCAGCAGAGAAGATTGTTTCTGCAGACACAGTATGAAGAACCCCCCTGTGTCCCCCTGGTGTGGACACAGTATGAGAAGTGATTCGGGAGATTGGTGCTGTGACGCGAGTCTCTGCAAGATATATGACACCCCTGAAATGTATTGGACATGGTTATTCAGCACGGTTCAATGAACACATGCGGAATCCCCTGCGTTTAAAAGCCAACAGTGCTTTGGACGCAGCGGACATGTGCTGCATTCAAAACGCTGCTGATTCCTGACTGTGGTCACATATCCTAACTTGTAATTCTAATTACAATCCATCAATAGGTTAGAAGGAGTTTGTGGATAGTCTCTGCACTGCCAACAGGACAAGACATACAGTATATCCTAGTGTAGTAAATTGTTTTTTTTTACGCGTTTTGAAGTACAAAGTTACTTCTTCAAGAAAAACCACATCAGTATCAGATCACACTATCTGTCATTGTATGAACCAAAGTAGCCTTTATAGGAGATGACCGAAGAGGACACCATTGTTGAAAAAAAATCATAAAAAAGCCAGACTGGAATTTGCCAAACTACATATTGACAAGCCACAAAGCTTCTGGGAGAATGTCCTATGCACAGATGAGACGAAAATAGAACTTTTTGTCAAGGCACATCAGCTTTATGTTCAAAGACGGAAAAATGAAGCATATCAAGAAAAGAACATTGTCCCTACTATGAAATATGGAGGAGGCTCTGTTATGTTCTGGCAATGTTTTGTTGCATCTGGCACAGGGTGTCTAGAATCTGTGCATGGTACAATGAAATTTTAAGACTATCAAGGGATTCTAGAGAAAAATGTGCTGCCCAGTGTCAGAAAGCTTGGACTCAGTCGCAGGTCATGGGTCTTGCAACAATATAATGACCCAAAGCACACAGCTAAAACACCCAAGAATGGCTAAGAGGAAAACATTGGACTATTCTGAAGTGGCCTTTTATGAGCCCTGACTTAAATCCTACCAAGCATCTTTGGAAAGAGCAGAAACATGCCATCTGGTAAAGGCAACCTTCAAAAATGAGACAACTGGAGCAGTTTGATCTTGAGGAGTGGGCCAAAATACCAGTCGAGAGGTGCAGAAGTCTCATTGACAGTCACAGGAATCGTTTGATTGCAGAGATTGTCTCAAAAGTTTGTGCAACAAAATATTAAGTTAAGGGTACCATCATTTCTGTCCAGGCCAATTTCATGAGTTTTATTTATTTTTTTAATTCTGTGAAAGCATGGTTGAAAAGCAATGTCTGACTTTCATTTGTTCATTTTCATAGATTTTTTTATATATTATTATTTTTTTCAGATTCATGTTATTTCTGTGACCATTGTGGGTTTTTCTATCATTAAATGAGGGGCACCAAGAATTTTGACCACGTGTGGACTGGAGTAAGATTTCTGGCATTACATTCGCTGCCTTTCTTCATTAATTAGGTGAGTTACAGCGTATTACCCCTGTTCCAACTTAAAAAACCATAAACCTGCAAATTAAATTTATTCCCCCTGGCAGCGTTCGAGTTTCAGTCATGGGGTTGGTGCTGGTGCTGTTTCAGTCACTACTCTGTGTCTAGTGAGCGATGGCTGTAACCGCGTATCTTGCTCTGACTGACAACAGGATCAGCTTTAGAGTTTAATTAACAATAAAGGCTTCCAAAAAGGTTGGATAAAACAGGCAGCAATGCTTTATTAAAGGGAACCTGTCACCTGAATTTGGCGGGACCAGTTTTGGGTCATATGGGCGGGGTTTTCGGGTGTTTGATTCACCCTTTCCTTACCCGATGGCTTTATGCTGGCCGCAATATCGGAATGAAGTTCATTCTCTGTCCTCCGGAGTACATGCCAGCGCAAGGCAAGATTGCCTTGCGCAGGCGTGTACTCTGGAGGACAGAGAATGATTTTCAATCCAATATTGTGGCCAGCATGCAGCCAGCGGGTAAGGAAAGGGTGAATCAAACACCCGAAAACCCCGCCCATATGACCCAAAACTGGTCCCGCCAAATTCAGGTGACAGGTTCCCTTTAAGGATAACGAATAATCACTTAAAAACCAGTACATAACTTCAATAATAATAACAACAAAACAACTTGTTCCTTAATTGACTCAAGACAATCATCCAGTTCATTCTTAAATACTTATGAAAAACACAGCCAGAGAGCTGAGTGTTATGTTACAGAAGCCATGCCGGTCAGCGAACCGGCATGGTCCCCACCAAGCACTGCACCCTCAATTTTACTTTGCATAGCAAGATTAAATATGTTGAAACCCTGTGTTGAGGCAGGTAGCAAGACAAAGACTTTAGGTGATTGCAGACTGCCCAATTGCACAGCGTGTTGTGTGCACGCTGTGCATTTCCCCAGTGTTTCGAGTTATAGAGGGCGGTCACATGACCTCATGTGTGCGAATTGTATACTTACAGTCATGGAAATTACTAGACTCGGCTGGCTTCTGTCAATTCACTGTTATTGAGAGAAGCTGAACACATATGGTCGGCACATGATTGTAAGTATGCAAATGGCATACATGAGATCATGTGTCCGCTTTCTTGCATTAAGATATTGTAATAACATGTGAATCACAAGCTATCACAATTCGTCAGTTTGCAGTCTTTTGTCCCAAGCCTTGACAACCTCTTAAATTACATTGGCTGCATGTATGGACTTGTTGTCCTGCTGCAAAATAAATTTGGAGCCAATCAAATGCCTCCTTGATAGTCCTTCCCGCCTCCGGTAGGCTTATACAGCCGAAAATTATGTCCAACAAAGCACAATGTAATTATAATATTAATTAGTGATGAGCGAATGTGCTCAGATAACATCTTGTCCGAGCATGTTCGGGTGTTATCCGAGCATCTGGCGGTGCTCATGGCTAGGGTTGAGCGAAACGGGTCGATCATTTTCAAAAGTCGCCGACTTTTGGCTAAGTCGGCGTCTCATGAAACCCGATCCGACCCCTGTGCTTGTCGGCCATGCGGTACGCGACTTTCGCGCCAAAGTCGCGTTTCAATGACGCGAAAAGCGCCATTTCTCAGCCAATGAAGGTGAACGCAGAGTGTGGGCAGCGTGATGACATAGATCCTGGTCCCCACCATCTTAGAGAAGGGCATTGCAGTGATTGGCTTGCTGTCTGCGGCGTCACAGGGGCTATAAAGGGGCGTTCCCGCCGACCGCCATCTTACTGCTGCTGATCTGAGCTTAGGGACAGGTTGCTGCCGCTTCATCAGAAGCAGGGAGAGCGTTAGGCAGGGTCCACTAACCACCAAACCGCTTGTGCTGCAGCGATTTCCACTGTCCAACACCACCTTCGGTGTGCAGGGACTGTGGAAGCTATTTTTTTTTTTTTTTCCCCTCAGCGCTGTAGCTCATTGGGCTGCCCTAGAAGGCTCCGTGATAGCTGTATTGCTGTGTGTACGCCACTGTGGAAACCAACTGCTTTTTTCAAAGCACATATCCTCTTGTTCCTTCCTTTCTGCACAGCTATCTTTTCTGTTTTTCCACACTTTTTATTTAATTTGTGCATCAGTCCACTCCTATTGCTGCCTGCCATACCTGGCTTACATTACTGCAGGGAGATAGTAATTGTAGGACAGTTTTTTTTTTTTTTTTGTTTTTTTTTTTTGTGGGAGATTAAGATTGGCATTTCTGCTACAGTGCCATCCCTGTGTGTGCCATCTCTCACTGAGTGGGCCATAGAAAGCCTATTTATTTTTTCCGTGATTTGTGTTCTAAAATCTACCTCAACACAAAAACAGTACATCAATCAGTGGGAGAAAAATATTGGCCTCAGTCAGGGCTTGTGTGCCACTGCTGTGTGTGCTATCTCTCATTCAGTGGGCTATAGCAAGCCTATTTTTTTTTTTTTTTTTTAATATTATTTGGTTTCTAATTCTCCCTGAAAAAAAAAAAAAAAACCTAAAAAAACAGTGGGAGAATAATATTGCCCTTTCAGCTTGTGTGCCAGTCTTGACTCCTGGGTGTGCCACCTCTCTCCCTCTCATTCAGTGGGCCATAGAAAGCCTATTTATTTTTTTTTTTAAATATTATTGGGTTTCTAAAGTCTCCCTGAAAAAACAAAAAATACATAAAAAAACAGTGGGAGAGTAATATTGCCCTTTCAGCTTGTGTGCCAGTCTTGACTCCTGGGTGTGCCACCTCTCTCCCTTTCATTCAGTGGGCCATAGAAAGCCTATTTATTTTTTCCGTGATTTGTGTTCTAAAATCTACCTCAACACAAAAACACTACATCAATCAGTGGGAGAAAAATATTGGCCTCAGTCAGGGCTTGTGTGCCACTGCTGTGTGTGCTATCTCTCATTCAGTGGGCTATAGCAAGCCTATTTTTTTTTTTTTTTTTTTTTTTAATATTATTTGGTTTCTAAAGTCTCCCTGAAAAAAAAAAAAAAACATAAAAAAACAGTGGGAGAGTAATATTGCCCTTTCAGCTTGTGTGCCAGTCTTGACTCCTGGGTGTGCCACCTCTCTCCCTTTCATTCAGTGGGCCATAGAAAGCCTATTTATTTTTTGGTTTTTTTAATATTATTTGGTTTCTAAAGTCTCCCTGAAAATAAAAAAAAAAATACATAAAAAAACAGTGGGAGAGTAATATTGCCATTTCAGCTTGTGTGCCAGTCTTGACTCCTGGGTGTGCCACCTCTCTCCCTCTCATTCAGTGGGCCATAGAAAGCCTTGTTTTTTTGTTTTTTTTTTAATATTATTTGGTTTCTAAAGTCTCCCTGAAAATAAAAAAAAAAAACATAAAAAAACAGTGGGAGAGTAATATTGCCATTTCAGCTTGTGTGCCAGTCTTGACTCCTGGGTGTGCCACCTCTCTCTCTAATTGTGGGCCATAGAAAGCCTATTTATTTTTTGGTTTTTTTAATATTATTTGGTTTCTAAAGTCTCCCTGAAAATAAAAAAAAAAAATACATAAAAAAACAGTGGGAGAGTAATATTGCCCTTTCAGCTTGTGTGCCAGTCTTGACTCCTGGGTGTGCCACCTCTCTCCCTTTCATTCAGTGGGCCATAGAAAGCCTATTTATTTTTTGGTTTTTTTAATATTATTTGGTTTCTAAAGTCTCCCTGAAAATAAAAAAAAAAAATACATAAAAAAACAGTGGGAGAGTAATATTGCCATTTCAGCTTGTGTGCCAGTCTTGACTCCTGGGTGTGCCACCTCTCTCCCTCTCATTCAGTGGGCCATAGAAAGCCTTGTTTTTTTGTTTTTTTTTAAATATTATTTGGTTTCTAAAGTCTCCCTGAAAATAAAAAAAAAAAACATAAAAAAACAGTGGGAGAGTAATATTGCCATTTCAGCTTGTGTGCCAGTCTTGACTCCTGGGTGTGCCACCTCTCTCTCTAATTGTGGGCCATAGAAAGCCTATTTATTTTTTGGTTTTTTTAATATTATTTGGTTTCTAAAGTCTCCCTGAAAATAAAAAAAAAAAATACATAAAAAAACAGTGGGAGAGTAATATTGCCCTTTCAGCTTGTGTGCCAGTCTTGACTCCTGGGTGTGCCACCTCTCTCCCTTTCATTCAGTGGGCCATAGAAAGCCTATTTATTTTTTGGTTTTTTTAATATTATTTGGTTTCTAAAGTCTCCCTGAAAATAAAAAAAAAAAATACATAAAAAAACAGTGGGAGAGTAATATTGCCATTTCAGCTTGTGTGCCAGTCTTGACTCCTGGGTGTGCCACCTCTGTCCCTCTCATTCAGTGGGCCATAGAAAGCCTTGTTTTTTTTTTTTTTTTTAAATATTATTTGGTTTCTAAAGTCTCCCTGAAAATAAAAAAAAAATACATAAAAAAACAGTGGGAGAGTAATATTGCCATTTCAGCTTGTGTGCCAGTCTTGACTCCTGGGTGTGCCACCTCTCTCTCTAATTGTGGGCCATAGAAAGCCTTTTTATTTTTTTCCTTCATTTGTGTTTTAAAATCAACCTCAACACAAAAACACTACATCAATCAGTGGGAGAAAAATATTGGCCTCAGTCAGGGCTTGTGTGCCACTCCTGTGCGTGCCATCTCTCATTCAGTGGGCCATAGAAAGCCTTGTTTTTTTGTTTTTTTTTTAAATATTATTTGGTTTCTAAAGTCTCACAGAGAAAAAAAAAAAAATAAATTAGGTGGGAGATTAATATTGACATTAGTGCTTGAGTGACAGTCCTGCGTGTGTGTCATCTCTGTGATTTGGTGTCACAGAAAACAGAGTGTGTAACATTGTGCCTGATTTTCCTTGTGGTCTCACCAACCTGTTAAGGGATATTGAAATCATACTGAAGTTATAGCTCACCGTGTAAGTTGTTTGACAGCAACAAATAAAGTTAGTTTGGTTACGATTTTTAAACAATGAGGAAGTCTGGTGCAAGAGGTCGTCGTGGGCGTTCATTGTCAGCTGGTAATGATGGTAGTGGTAGTGGAGCATCAGGTGGTCGTGGGGATAAAAATATTCCACCTAAGTCTGGAGCTGTGGAGCCAGTTTCGTCGTCAGGCTACACAAGGCCTCGAACGCTCTCTTTTCTGGGAGTAGGAAAACCGCTTTTAAAGGCTGAGCAGCAACAGCAAGTTTTGGCTTACATTGCAGACTCAGCCTCTAGCTCTTTTGCCTCCTCTTCCGAAACTGGTAAATGTAAAAGCAGCGCGTCGCTTGTGGATGTTCACGGTCAGGGACAAGTCGCTTCCTTGTCCTCCTCAGCAAAAACTACAACAAGAGAGAAGGATGCAGCAGGCGACACAACGGGTCACTCCATGGAGCTCTTTACACATACCGTCCCTGGCTTAGAAAGTGAAACATTTAACAGGCCATGCCCATTACAAGTAGATTCTGACATGGAGTGCACTGATGCACAGCCACAGCCAGAGTACTATGCTGCTCCTTTGACTCAGACCACCACATTGCCCTCTCAGGGTACAGATCCACAATCAGACCCTGATGAGACTATGTTGCCCCGCCACGAACGCTATACCACCGACCGACACAGTGACACAGACGAAGTTGCACACGAGCTCGAAGAGGAGGTAATAGATGACCCAGTTATTGACCCCGATTGGCAGCCATTGGGGGAACAGGGTGCAGGCGGCAGTAGTTCAGAAGCGGAGGTGGAGGAGGGGCCGCAGCAGGCATCAACATCGCAACAGGTTCCATCTGCCGGGCCCGTATCTGGCCCAAAACGCGTGTCAAAGCCAAAACCTGTTGGAGGACAGCGTGGCCATCCGGTTAAAGCTCAGTCTGCAATCCCTGAAAAGGGATCCGAGTCTAGGAAGAGTGCAGTCTGGCATTTTTTTAAACAACATCCAACTGATCAGCGCAAAGTCATCTGTCAAAAATGTTCAACTAGCTTAAGCAGAGGTCAGAATCTGAAAAGTCTAAATACTAGTTGCATGCATAGACACTTAACCACCATGCATTTTCAAGCCTGGACTAACTACCAAACGTCCCTTAAGGTTGTAGCACCCTCGGCCAATGAAGCTAGTCAGCAACGCAACATCCCTTCCGTCACTGTAAGGCCACCATTTTCCGCACCACCGGCAGTATCTGTGCAGGTTTCTTTGCCAGCCAAAAGCAGTCAGGGTCAGGGAATCACCAGTTTAGTAGGAGGAAATATTGCATCTAGGGCACCGGCGGAAACAATACCGTCTCCAACCGTCTCTCAGTCTGCCATGTACACCGGCACACCCGAAAGTTCCACGATCTCCTGCTCTCCAGTCCAGCTCACCCTACATGAGACTCTGGTTAGAAAAAGGAAGTACTTATCCTCGCATCCGCGTACACAGGGTTTTAACGCCCACATAGCTAGACTAATCTCGTTAGAGATGATGCCCTACCGTTTAGTTGAAAGCGAAGCTTTTAAAGCCCTGATGGAGTACGCTGAACCACGATACGAGCTACCTAGTCGACACTTTTTTTCCAGAAAAGCCATCCCAGCCCTGCACCAGCATGTTAAACAGCGCATCGTCCATGCACTTAGGCAATCTGTGAGTACAAAGGTGCACCTGACTACAGATGCATGGACCAGTAGGCATGGCCAGGGACGTTATGTGTCCATCACGGCACACTGGGTGAATGTGGTGGATGCAGGGTCCACAGGCGACATCAATTTAGGGACAGTTGTGCCTAGCCCACGGTCTAGGAAACAGTTGGCTGTAGGCGTTCGCACCCCCTCCTCCTCCTCCTCGTCCTCCTGCAGAAGCTACAGCTCTTCCACAGAACGCAGTCGGCCAACCACTCCATCGGCAGATGACACTGTTGCACACCAGTTGTCCCATTATGGGCCAGCTACTGCCAAGCGTCAGCAGGCTGTATTGGCTATGAAGTGTTTGGGCGACAACAGACACACCGCGGAAGTTCTGTCCGAGTTCTTGCAACAAGAAACGCAGTCGTGGCTGGGCACAGTAGATCTTGAGGCAGGCAAGGTAGTGAGTGATAACGGAAGGAATTTCATGGCTGCCATCTCCCTTTCCCAACTGAAACACATTCCTTGCCTGGCTCACACCTTAAACCTGGTGGTGCAGTGCTTATTGAAAACTTATCCTGGGTTCTCCGACCTGCTCCTCAAAGTGCGTGCACTTTGCTCACATATCCGACGTTCGCCTGTACACGCCAGCCGTATGCAGACCTATCAGCGGTCTTTGAACCTTCCCCAGCATCGCCTAATCATAGACGTTGCAACAAGGTGGAACTCAACACTGCACATGCTTCAGAGACTGTGCGAACAGAGGCGTGCTGTTATTTATTTGTGGGAGGATACACGGGCAGGCAGTAGGATGGCAGACATGGAGTTGTCAGGTGTGCAGTGGTCGAAGATACAAGACATGTGTCAAGTCCTTCAGTGTTTTGAGGAATGCACACGGCTGGTTAGTGCAGACAACGCCGTAATAAGCATGAGCATCCCCCTAATGCGTCTGCTGATGCAAAGTTTGACGCACATAAAGGAGCAGGCGTCTGCACCAGAGGAAGAGGGAAGCCTTGATGACAGTCAGCCATTGTCTGGTCAGGGCAGTGTACAGGACGAGGTAGCGGGCGAAGAGGAGGTGGAGGACGAGGAGGATGATGGGGATGAGTATATTTTTAATGTGGAAACTTTCACGGGGGCACAGGAAATTGGTTGCGTGTCACGGCCGGGTTCTGGTTTTTTGAGGGACACAAGTGACGTAGATTTGCCTGCAACTGCCCCTCAACCAATCACAACCGGAGATTTGACAACTGGAACTTTGGCCCACATGGCGGATTATGCCTTACGTATCCTAAAAAGGGACACACGCATTACGAAAATGATGAACGATGACGATTACTGGTTGGCCTGCCTCCTTGATCCACGCTATAAAGGCAAATTGCAAAATATTATGCCACATGAGAACTTGGAACTAATATTAGCAACCAAACAATCAACTCTTGTTGACCGTTTGCTTCAGGCATTCCCAGCACACAGCGCACGTGATCGTTCTCACACAAGCTCCAGGGGGCAGCAGACTAGGAGTGTTAGGGGTGCACACATCAGAAGTGGCGTTGGACAGAGGGGTTTTCTGACCAGGTTGTGGAGTGATTTTGCTATGACCGCAGACAGGACAGGTACTGCTGCATCAATTGAAAGTGACAGGAGACAACATTTGTCCAGTATGGTTACTAACTATTTTTCATCCCTTATCGATGTTCTCCCTCAACCGTCATTCCCATTTGATTACTGGGCCTCCAAATTAGACACCTGGCCAGAATTGGCAGAATATGCATTGCAGGAGCTTGCTTGCCCGGCAGCAAGTGTCCTATCAGAAAGAGTATTCAGTGCTGCAGGTTCAATATTAACCGAAAAAAGGACTCGTCTGGCTACCCAAAATGTTGACGATCTAACATTCATTAAAATGAACCACAACTGGATTTCGAAATCTTTTGCCCCACCTTGCCCGGCCGACACCTAGCTTTCCTATGAAAAGCTCTTGCCTGTGAATTACTTTTCTAATGTCTAATTTGCTGCAGCTGATTGTACAGCATACGACATGTTTACACCTCCCTAAATGGCAAAACTCCCCACACGGGGCCGTGGTATCGCGACTTGGCGCAAGCACCCGTGAGACTGCTGTTTGTCTGAAGAGGTGGGTGTGCTCGCTTTTGGTTGACGGCATTGCTACTGGGTCCCTCATAGTACAATGTAGTGTCTCTGGCGGTGGTGGTGCGCACCCAACGTCAGACACACCGTTGTAACATGAGGGGCCCTGGGGCGGTCCCGCCGGCCTCAAGAGAGTTCCCCCCTACCCCAGCTCAAAATGTGCTCTACCACGTGCAAAATTATGTCGCACAGCTCCACCAATCTTTAGTCTATTCGCTGACATCATTCAATGTCTGGCACTGACAATACAAATTTGTAGACATCTATGATGCAACTTAAAGTAGTCTGTGTCTGTGTCCTATATTGGCACCATTAAATAGTTACTGCCAAATTACAATGTCAGAAACTCAGTAGATGAGCCCACCCCTGTACCTAAGTATGCCACCTTTTTTTTTTGTTTTGGTTGTTTTGCGAGACATTAACATCTATTTATATTTTGGGAGTACTGGGACAGACACTCCTTGCACTACTCCTCCACTCACCACCAAGCTGCCTGCCCGTGTATCCATGTAACCGCTGTGAAACTGCCATCATGAGCCTATTGTTTGTTATGTTAGGCCTTTGATAGCCTGTCTGCGGTCCCTACTTTAAATACTCCTCCACTGACCAGACCACTGCTGCCCGTGTACCCCTGGAACCAATTATAAAGTGCCTACAGCCAGCCCATTTTCTTATGTTAGGCCTTTGATAGCCTGTCTGCGGTCCCTACTTTAAATACTCCTCCACTCACCACCAAGCTGCCTGCCCGTGTATCCATGTAACCGCTGTGAAACTGCCATCATGAGCCTATTGTTTGTTATGTTAGGCCTTTGATAGCCTGTCTGCGGTCCCTACTTTAAATACTCCTCCACTGACCAGACCACTGCTGCCCGTGTACCCCTGGAACCAATTATAAAGTGCCTACAGCCAGCCCATTTTCTTATGTTAGGCCTTTGAAGCCTGTCTGCGGTCCCTACTTTAAATACTCCTCCACTCACCACCACCAAGCTGCCTGCCCGTGTATCCATGTAACCGCTGTGAAACTGCCATGAGCCTATTGTTTGTTATTTTAGGCCTTTGATAGCCTGTGTGCGGTCCCTACTTTAAATACTCCTCCACTCACCACCAAGCTGCCTGCCCGTGTATCCATGTAACCGCTGTGAAACTGCCATGAGCCTATTGTTTGTTATTTTAGGCCTTTGATAGCCTGTGTGCGGTCCCTACTTTAAATACTCCTCCACTCACCACCAAGCTGCCTGCCCGTGTATCCATGTAACCGCTGTGAAACTGCCATGAGCCTATTGTTTGTTATGTTAGGCCTTTGATAGCCTGTCTGCGGTCCCTACTTTAAATACTCCTCCACTGACCAGACCACTGCTGCCCGTGTACCCCTGGAACCAATTATAAAGTGCCTACAGCCAGCCCATTTTCTTATGTTAGGCCTTTGAAGCCTGTCTGCGGTCCCTACTTTAAATACTCCTCCACTGACCAGACCACTGCTGCCCGTGTACCCCTGGAACCAATTATAAAGTGCCTACAGCCAGCCCATTTTCTTATGTTAGGCCTTTGAAGCCTGTCTGCGGTCCCTACTTTAAATACTCCTCCACTCACCACCACCAAGCTGCCTGCCCGTGTATCCATGTAACCGCTGTGAAACTGCCATGAGCCTATTGTTTGTTATTTTAGGCCTTTGATAGCCTGTGTGCGGTCCCTACTTTAAATACTCCTCCACTCACCACCAAGCTGCCTGCCCGTGTATCCATGTAACCGCTGTGAAACTGCCATGAGCCTATTGTTTGTTATTTTAGGCCTTTGATAGCCTGTGTGCGGTCCCTACTTTAAATACTCCTCCACTGACCAGACCACTGCTGCCCGTGTACCCCTGGAACCAATTATAAAGTGCCTACAGCCAGCCCATTTTCTTATGTTAGGCCTTTGAAGCCTGTCTGCGGTCCCTACTTTAAATACTCCTCCACTGACCAGACCACTGCTGCCCGTGTACCCCTGGAACCAATTATAAAGTGCCTACAGCCAGCCCATTTTCTTATGTTAGGCCTTTGAAGCCTGTCTGCGGTCCCTACTTTAAATACTCCTCCACTGACCAGACCACTGCTGCCCGTGTACCCCTGGAACCAATTATAAAGTGCCTACAGCCAGCCCATTTTCTTATGTTAGGCCTTTGAAGCCTGTCTGCGGTCCCTACTTTAAATACTCCTCCACTCACCACCACCAAGCTGCCTGCCCGTCTATCCATGTAACCGCTGTAAAACTGCAATGAGCCTATTGTTTGTTATTTTAGGCCTTTGATAGCCTGTCTGCGGCCCCTACTTGCAATACTCCTCCACTGACCACAATGCTGCCTGGAGTGCCTGCCTGTGTATCCATGTAACCGATGTAAAACTGCCATGACTGCCTACTGTTTGTTATTTTAGGCCTTTGATAGCCTGTCTGCAGCCCCTACTTGCAATACTCCTCCACTGACCACACCAATGCTGCCCGTGTACCCCTGGAACCTATTTAAAAGTTCATAGAGCCTAGTTATATATTTTATTTACTATTAATAAGGCCATGATGGACTACGCTGTACCACGCTACAAGCTAACCAGTCGACACTTCTTTTGCGAGAAAAGCCATCCCAACCCTCCACCAGCATGTAGAAGACCGCATTGTCCATGCACTCTGGCAATCTGTGAGTACAAAGGTGCACCTGACAACAGACGCATGGACCTGTAGGCATGGCCACGGAAGATTACGTGTCCATTACGGCGCAATGGGTTAATGTGGTGGATGCATGGTCCACAGGGGACAGCCTACTAAGTCTGTCTGCAGTCCCTAATTCAAATTGTGCTCCACTGTCTAAATCGGAACTTCCACCTTCTGGCTTTCGGCCTATAGTATCAGAAATTAAACTGCATTTGGCCTTCAACTTTGGTTAGGGCCTACTAACGGCTTCTGCCCCTCCCTGGTGTTGCCCTCAACTAAATAAAGCTGAGCTTCAACCTTCTGCTCCAAATTACCATTTTGAAAAATGCAATAGGCTTTTCAGGCCTACTAAAGGAGTCTGTCTGTGTGCCCCTCCCTGGTGTTGTCCTCAACTAAATAAAGCTGAGCTTCAACCTTCCGGCTCTCATTATGTGGTTTTAAAAAAAAAAAAGGTGGTTAGGGCCTACTAACGGCTTCTGCCCCTCCCTGGTGTTGTCCTCAACTAAATAAAGCTGAGCTTCAACCTTCCGGCTCTCATTATGTGGTTTTAAAAAAAAAAATGGTGGTTAGGGCCTACTAACGGCTTCTGCCCCTCCCTGGTGTTGTCCTCAACTAAATAAAGCTGAGCTTCAACCTTCCGGCTCTCATTATGTGGTTTTAAAAAAAAAAAAGGTGGTTAGGGCCTACTAACGGCTTCTGCCCCTCCCTGGTTTTGTCCTCAACTAAATAAAGCTGAGCTTCAACCTTCCGGCTCTCATTATGTGGTTTTAAAAAAAAAAAAGGTGGTTAGGGCCTACTAACGGCTTCTGCCCCTCCCTGGTGTTGTCCTCAACTAAATAAAGCTGAGCTTCAACCTTCCGGCTCTCATTATGTGGTTTTAAAAAAAAAAAAGGTGGTTAGGGCCTACTAACGGCTTCTGCCCCTCCCTGGTGTTGTCCTCAACTAAATAAAGCTGAGCTTCAACCTTCCGGCTCTCATTATGTGGTTTTAAAAAAAAAAAAGGTGGTTAGGGCCTACTAACGGCTTCTGCCCCTCCCTGGTGTTGTCCTCAACTAAATAAAGCTGAGCTTCAACCTTCCGGCTCTCATTATGTGGTTTTAAAAAAAAAAAAGGTGGTTAGGGCCTACTAACGGCTTCTGCCCCTCCCTGGTGTTGTCCTCAACTAAATAAAGCTGAGCTTCAACCTTCCGGCTCTCATTATGTGGTTTTAAAAAAAAAAAAGGTGGTTAGGGCCTACTAACGGCTTCTGCCCCTCCCTGGTGTTGTCCTCAACTAAATAAAGCTGAGCTTCAACCTTCCGGCTCTCATTATGTGGTTTTAAAAAAAAAAATGGTGGTTAGGGCCTACTAACGGCTTCTGCCCCTCCCTGGTGTTGTCCTCAACTAAATAAAGCTGAGCTTCAACCTTCCGGCTCTCATTATGTGGTTTTAAAAAAAAAAAAGGTGGTTAGGGCCTACTAACGGCTTCTGCCCCTCCCTGGTGTTGTCCTCAACTAAATAAAGCTGAGCTTCAACCTTCCGGCTCTCATTATGTGGTTTTAAAAAAAAAAATGGTGGTTAGGGCCTACTAACGGCTTCTGCCCCTCCCTGGTGTTGTCCTCAACTAAATAAAGCTGAGCTTCAACCTTCCGGCTCTCATTATGTGGTTTTAAAAAAAAAAATGGTGGTTAGGGCCTACTAACGGCTTCTGCCCCTCCCTGGTGTTGTCCTCAACTAAATAAAGCTGAGCTTCAACCTTCCGGCTCTCATTATGTGGTTTTAAAAAAAAAAAAGGTGGTTAGGGCCTACTAACGGCTTCTGCCCCTCCCTGGTGTTGTCCTCAACTAAATAAAGCTGAGCTTCAACCTTCCGGCTCTCATTATGTGGTTTTAAAAAAAAAAAAGGTGGTTAGGGCCTACTAACGGCTTCTGCCTCTCCCTGGTGTTGTCCTCAACTAAATAAAGCTGAGCTTCAACCTTCCGGCTCTCATTATGTGGTTTTAAAAAAAAAAATGGTGGTTAGGGCCTACTAACGGCTTCTGCCCCTCCCTGGTGTTGTCCTCAACTAAATAAAGCTGAGCTTCAACCTTCCGGCTCTCATTATGTGGTTTTAAAAAAAAAAAAGGTGGTTAGGGCCTACTAACGGCTTCTGCCCCTCCCTGGTGTTGTCCTCAACTAAATAAAGCTGAGCTTCAACCTTCCGGCTCTCATTATGTGGTTTTAAAAAAAAAAAGGTGGTTAGGGCCTACTAACGGCTTCTGCCCCTCCCTGGTGTTGTCCTCAACTAAATAAAGCTGAGCTTCAACCTTCCGGCTCTCATTATGTGGTTTTAAAAAAAAAAAATGGTGGTTAGGGCCTACTAACGGCTTCTGCCCCTCCCTGGTGTTGTCCTCAACTAAATAAAGCTGAGCTTCAACCTTCCGGCTCTCATTAAGTGGTTTTAAAAAAAAAATGGTGGTTAGGGCCTACTAACGGCTTCTGCCCCTCCCTGGTGTTGCCCTCAACTAAATAAAGCTGAGCTTCAACCTTCTGCTCCAAATTACCATTTTAAAAAATGCAATAGGCTTTTCCGGCCTACTAAAGGTGTCTGCCCCTCCCTGGTGTTGTCCTCAACTGAACAAAGCTGAGCTTCCACATTCTGGCTTTCGCCCTATACTATCAGATATTAAACTGCATTTGGCCTACTAGTGTGGTTAGGCCCTTGAAACAGTGTCTGCTGCTCTTGGGTTTGCTACTCCACTGAACAAAGCAATGCCGCCTGTTTAGTCCTGTTACCAATTTTGAACTGCATGTAGCCTACTTTATTCTTTGGCCCTATATCTGTTTCCTCCTCATCCTGCCCATTGCCCAGCCACTGCTAAATGAGTCTGCTGGTACATTGACCGAGACCACTACATTCCCCTTGTACTCTACACAGCCAGAATCTGTCCCTGCTGAAAGTAAGGTTCCCCTTCCCGCATGTTATACCACCTTACACAGGGACAAAGAGGAAGGTGCAGATGAAAGTGCAGGTTCCTTCATCAGGTGGGGGGGCATACTCGTTGGCGACGTCACTGGCACAGGGCCCCTCAGAGTACGCAAAAGTGTCGCTGCTGGTGGGAGGCGCCCCCGCCATGCAAACACACCGCCGTACTTTGAGGGGCCCTGTGCCAGTGGCAATGCGAACGAGTGGGCCCCCCCCCTGCTTGCTCAGGATCACAGCACTTGCAACTTTTAAATAATTACCTTTCCCTGCAACACCGCCGTGACGTAGTCCGCATTTCCTGGGCCCACGAAAAACTTGAGCCGGCCCTACTCCCCCCACAACTTTTGCCAAATGACCCCCAATTCCCTATGCCCAACTATTATTATAAAGTTAATTAAGATTGACAAGCTTCAGAAACAAGAATGGATGTTTTTGGCATTAAAATGGGCACTGTAGGTGTTTTCCTGGCCTCCACTCACTGCCGACTATGCTTCCCCATTGACTTGCATTGGGTTTCGTGTTTCGGTCGATCCCCGACTTTTAGCGATAATCGGCCGACTGCACTCGACTCGACTCTGGACAAAATCGGGTTTCCCAAAACCCTACTCGATCTTAAAAAAATGAAAGTCGCTCAACCCTACTCATGGCTGCACGATTTGCGGCTGTTAGACAGACTCAACATATGCAGGGATTGCCTGTTAGGGAATCCCCACATGTGTTGAGGCTATCTAACAGTCGCAAATCACGGAGCCTTGCGGATGCAAACATAAAATATGAGCATGACCAAGATACTCGGATAACACCTGAACATGCTCGGACAAGACATTATCTGAGCACCTTCGCTCATCACTAATAATAATAATTTATATTTCTAAAGCACCATTATATTCCACAGTACTTTACATTTTAGAGGGGAATTGTACTGACAATAAATACATTAAAGAATAACAAATACAGTAACTCAACAGATACCAAAAGGAGTGGGGATCCTGCTTGCAAGCTTCAATCTATAAGGAAACATGAGGAAATAGGAGAGACACAAAAGGTAAATGGTAAAAAATGCTTGTACTCTATGGTCCAGCCATCAAAAAGACTTTAGTGCAGACATTAGATCTGCCTAGGGGTCTCCATTCCCCCTTCATTAGTGTTGGGTTCCCTTCTTCTTATCCCTTTGTGTTTCATTTAGTCTTTCTTACACTGTACATGACACCTGGGTGAGGAGACAGTTCTTGACTGTGAAGGAAAGAAGGTTGTGGTCAGAAAGCGGGAGAGAAGAGTTAGCAAAGACATGACATGCACTGAGCAGATCAGGTACAGCGTATTCCCATATTAATGCATAGGAGAGTAAAGGTACCTTTGTCAAGGTGAAAATGTATTTTCTTATATACCTTTGTACTTTTATATAAATCTTTATACTCTTTTTGTACTGCTATACTTTTATACTGTGAAACAATAAGTTTTTCCTATCTGCTAGTTAATGCAAATGTAATTGTATTTAAAGATGGCCGCCAGGGTTCAGTTTCGTTTCTGGTTTGTGTCTGGAGGGATGATTCATTTCTTTGGAAACGAAACGAAAGGAATGAGAAGAAGAGGAGGAATTCACCAGGAGACGTTCGACGAATCAAAAGGACTGAGCACTAGATGTATGCTGCTTAAACCCCACCCATTGCATTCCCTTTTTAGTACTATGTATTGAAAAATAAAGCACAGTTGCTGCTCAGCTCCTCACTGAGGTGAACGCAAGAGCATCAGCAAAGATTGAATCAGCTACGTGTCTGAATCATTTCTTTTTCCGGTACCAGAAGTTCTGCGCTCACATTACAATTTGGAATGACTGGTGAATGAGGATTAATTGTCGTTATTATGACCCCGACAATTTTGGCACGACCAACGGGGGGCGTGGCCAGCGATCCGAGACTCTCTGGACCCATGCCTGGATGTCTGTGGATGATACCCGTAGTGGCTGACCTCGAGGACTGATCACCCTCCTTACACGGTAAGTGGCGATCATATACACTGTATGTGTCACACTTGCTAGTGTCTCAGCCGTTATTGGTTTGTCTGTGGTCTCTTTTTGGGTCTGGAGAGTGACCGGTCGAGTGGTGAGATCGAATGTGATCCTGTGCCACGCTCTGAACCAGCAACTGAGAGACGTCGCATCCTGTGCGACCTCTGTACACCACACCTCCTCCATCGGTCATTGTACTCCATTCAACCATCCTACCCATGACTATTGTCTAGTAGTGAAGTGGACTGAAAAATTGAGCCAGTTGTAGATTGTGGGGCAGCTTAGAGAAAGGGATAGGAGACGCAGCCTCTGTGATATTGTACTAACCGGTAATTAAGACGTCCCAAGTCAGGGACCACCAGAATTTTGAGTACAAATAGGTAATTAAGACGCCCCGTATGGAGCCACCAGAAATAGGTAATTAAGACGTCCCGGTACGGGACCACCAGAAACAGGTAATTAAGACGCTCCGTACGGGACCACCAGAATTTTTGTGGAGGGGTCTCATTAGGAGGCTGCCTCCCAACGGTTGGAATATCGTAGCAGGATAGTCTGTTAATCGCTGGTGTTCAGGTTAGGGACAGAAAATCTTTTTCTAATACGTTGAGCGAGTTTCCGTATTGTGGGACACCAGCGTTGCTATCGCTGCTAGTGGTTTTACTGCAGAAAATCACAGTATTCTGTAAGAGTCATGTTGCGTCTCTTAAAGCAGAAGAAGTCCGTGCCCCACAAGTTAGATGAGGATGCTGTGGAAGTCAGGGCAATAGTACAGTCACGGGAGGGCAAGAAGGCAGTCAAGAATGTTGAGAGATTGTATAAGCATGTAGGATTGCCCTCGTCAGGGAGACTACAGCCGGCTATGTGGAATAATCTCATAGAGAACAAACGATGAAAGATAAAGGATTGTTAGAACAAGCACAAGCTCATCTGCGAGTTGCGCGAGGCTTGAAGAATGAAGGATGGAAAGAGGTCGATGGGGGGGAGGTTCAGACAATGCGGAGCCCATGTTTGGTTATAAAATGCCTTTGAGCTGTGATTTTACAGATTGTAAAATGGCCGCCGTGCCACTGGTGATGAAAATGCAGTCCCAACCACCACCATATAATGGCGATGGGCCAAACTCTCCAGAAGCGTGGGTGTGTCCTGCTTGTGGCGTGCAGAATCCAAACTGGGTGGAAACCTGCCGTGTGTGTGGGGCGGGTCGTCCTCGGGGTTCCGCCCAGATCATGGAAGGAAGTGGGGCATGCCACACTTCCTCCAGCGGCCATCTTGGTGCACCCGGAACTTCCCCCGGAAGTGGGGCGTGCCACGCCTCCACCGGCAGCCATCTTGGTGCACCTGGAATTCCTCCCCAGCCACTATGTCCGCTGGTAACACTTTCCGGCGAGTACTATCAGGGACCATCACTTCCTGAGAAACCTTCAGCACCGACTGATGCTGCCTCCACCTCCAATGTTCCCGTATCCACTTCAGTCTCGGGGTCTAGTCTCCCAGTGCAACCCACTGTGATATTTGTAAACACGCCAGGTCAGGGTCCCTTTACCCTCGAAGCTCTGACCGGCAGTGCAGCTTTCCAGTCCGTAATGCGTAAGAGACGCCAAGCTATCGGAGATGATGAAGGATCAGAAGACCTGGACAACCAGGCCGCTACAATTCCCCCTGCCCTGCCAATGCTATTAGGTCCATTCGAATCCCCCCGGCCTGGAAGGAGCCCACTACCTACCCCTCTCAACAAATCCTCTAAGCTGCCCCATGACCCCGAAATCTGGTTCCCCTGTCATTCACGTTATTACATCACACCTCAGGGCTCCCAGGTTCTCTTCTCAGTAGGCTATGGGGACATACTTACCCACCAGGTGGGAGCCATAGTGAACCCAGCTAATTCTGCCCTGTCACATAGAGGTGGTTTGGCCCAACAGATAGCTAAAAAGGGGGGCCCATCCATAGCCCAAGAGTGTCAGGCCTACCTTGTTAATTATGGCCCCTTGCATCCAGGAGATGCTATGACTACCCAGGGAGGGAATTTGCCCTGTGATATAGTGCTACACACTGCAGGCCCTATATACGACAACAGGACACCCGAACACTGCCGTACAATGTTGCAGACTGCACTGCAGACAGTGGTCATTCTTGCAGGACGGCTAGGGAGAGATACACTTCCTCGTAGAACTTTGGCTGTACCATTGATATCTTCAGGACTCTATGGATACCCACTGGGCCCCTGTATGAAGGAACATGTTGAAGTCATCAAGAATTGCCTCCAATCAACCCCAAATCTAGACTTACAAGAAGTCAGAATCGTCTGTTACCACGAGTCTGGATTAGAGGGCATCATGCCCTTGGTAGCTGAATACATGGTGCCACTGATGCATACGGGTATAAAGCCTCTGGATGAGATAACACCCACAGCACCCCCAACTGCCCCGGAGGGTGAGGTAGTGACACATGACGAAGAAGAAGAAGAACTGAAGCTGAAGTACAAACCCTTCACTCCGGTACAGATTGATGCTATTGTCAGCAAGTTATGTGACCCAGACAAATTTCCCATGCAGTATGTGAGGAGACTGGAGCAGATTAGGAGCATCTATGGGGCTACATGGTCAGATCTATCAGGTATTACATCTATCAGAGCCTCCGAATACTTTCTCCCCACTATCATGAAGGAATTGGACCCCACTAAAGCAGGACCTCTCAATAAGTTCAAGTCTGGAAAGGAGTTTATTGCTCAACTCACAAAGTGGGCCCAGGATCGTCTCTGTGACGAAGCAGGATCAATACAGGATATACGACAAGAATCTGGAGAAGCTGTGGAGAAATATGCTGCCAGACTAACTATGCAGTTTGAAGATTTGGGTTATTCAACTCATGTGAAGATGCAGGCAGCCTTGTTGGTCCGTGCTTTTATTGATGGTCTGGAAGATCCACTGAAGGATAAGGTCATGAAGCTTCGTCCCGAATTACCTGATGGTCCCCTAAAACAGGCCCTTACTGTTGTGAAGAGTTATCAGAAATTGCTTCAAAGGGAAGAGAAAGAAGCAGAGAAAGAAGCAGCAAAGGAAGCAGAGAAGGAAGCGCAGAAGGACAAAGGAAAGAAGAAACCAGCCATGTATATGGCAGAGGCCTCAGAAGTACCTGTTATGGTGTACCAGGCTCAGGATCGGTATGGACCACCATCTTTAAGGCCGAGGGGGCCCCAAGGCCGAAACTACAGGGATAGACCATTTCGTGATGACCAAGGGAGACCTCTGTGTTGGGAGTGTGGCAACCCTGCCCACATGAGAAGAGATTGCCCCCACAAGGAGCACCCTCGGAGACTCCCTCCTCCACACTCATGAAGTTCAGGCCAACCGGTGCCCACTTTTCCCGCCACCTGTACTTCTTCATCTTGCGGTACAGTGACCCTGGAAGTGGACAGCCAACCTCTCAAGTTCTTAGTGGACACTGGGGTGGCCACCTCTGTTATCTCTTCATCTCAGCTGCCTCCTACGATTTCCCTGTCTTCAGATTTCCTCACGTGTATTGGAGTTGAAGGCCAACAAACCTCATCACCACTCACTGTTCCTGTCTCAGCTGGCCCTTTCTCTGGTGTCTTTGCCAAATTTCTGGTGTCTGAAACCTGCCCTGTCAACCTTCTAGGAGCTGATCTCCTTCAAAGACTTCATGCTACCATCACCTTCGGTGATCAAGGGATGGAACTGCAGTTACAGGACCCTGCCTCACAACAAGGCGCTGAAGATCGTTGTGTCCTTAAAGCTTTCCCTCTGATGATGATGACTCTGCAAACGACACCTTCCCCGGATTTGCCCAATGTACCTACCGCTCTGTGGTCAACTGGACCTGAAGATGTGGGTCTGCTCAAAGTGCCTCCAGTAAAAGTACACCTCAAACCTGGGCATCCGTACCCCAGACTACCTCAGTATCCACTTAAGGCTGCCCAAGAGCAGAGCCTTGGAGTTCAGATTACCTCCCTCCTGCGTTCTGGAGTGCTAATCAGATGTGTTTCACCCTGCAACACGCCCCTGTTTCCGGTAAAGAAAAAGACAGCTCCTGGAGACCCTCCAAAATACAGACTCGTACAGGACCTCAGAGCAGTCAATTCAGCCACCATCTTGGAAACTCCTGTGGTACCCAACCCCAACACCTTGCTTTCCCAAGTGCCTACTTCAGCAACAGTCTTCACCGTCATTGACCTGGCTAATGCTTTCTTCAGTGTCCCGCTTCATGAAGACTCACAGTTCTTATTTGCCTTCACGTTTCAAGGATCTCAGCTGACCTGGACCAGGACACCTCAAGGTGCCCAGAACTCCCCTAACCAGTTCACACATGCTATGAAGATGACCCTGGATCCGTGGGTGTTACAGAATCTTCATGTCACGCTTCTCCAGTATGTTGATGACCTACTCCTCTGTGGAACTGAAGAGAATCTGTTTGCTGCTTCTGAGTCCTTACTCCTCTTCCTCCACTCTGCTAACTGCAAAGTCTCAAAGGCCAAGGTCCAGTGGTGCAAAGAGAAAGTTGTCTTCCTCGGACACTGCATCTCTTAAGGCTCGAGACACCTCACCGAGGACAGAAAACATGCCATCGAGGACATCCCTTATCCGAAGACGTACTCTGCTATGCAGTCTTTCCTAGGACTCATTACCTACTGCAGACAGTGGATTCCGGATGCTTCAAGACTCATGCAACCCTTGTATGACTGTCTTAAAACTGGAGGACCAGATTGGGAACATGCTGAAAATCCGTATATCTATGCTCAGCAAAAGGACTGTTTTGAGACTCTCAAGGAAGCTGTTGTCAGTGCCCCTGCTCTGGGTCTCCCTGACTACACTCAGCCGTTCCACCTCTTTGTTTCAGAGTCTGAAGGATATGCCTCTGGTGTGCTAGCACAGAAACATGTTGATCGTTTCCGTCCTCTGGCCTACTACTCAGCCAGACTAGACCCTGTTGCCAGAACTGCTCCATCCTGTCTCAAGGCTGTACATGCGGCCCATGTTCTCCTGGACAAGTCTGCTGACATAGCCCTTGGTCATGACTTGGTCATTCAAGCTGGCCATGATCTCTCTGCCGTCCTTCAACAAACATCTCCTAAGCATCTGACGAGCCAAAGACATCTCAGGCTTCAGTGCTCTCTACTTCTGCCTTCCAACATCACTTTCCAGAAATGTACTACGATCAACCCAGCCACTTTCCTTCCACATTCTAGGGGGAGTTACCTGAATGGTATAAGGACTTACCAGACTGGAGATCACCTGGTGACCCACATGACTGTGTAAAAGCACTGGAGCAAGAAATTTCTGCACCACAGAATGTGGTAACTCAGGAACTCCTCAACCCTGATTTGCAACTATGGACTGATGGATCCCGATTTGCAGACTCTTATGGCAAGTTCCACACTGGATATGCTGTCACCACTGACACAGAAGTCCTTCTGGCTGAAGCTCTACCACCTCACCTGTCAGCTCAGGAAGCTGAACTTGTGGCCCTACAACAAGCATGTTATCTAGCAGAAGGGAAAACGGCCAATGTCTACACTGACTCAAGATATGGCTATGGAATCTGTCATGATTTTGGAATCCTGTGGAAGTCCCGAGGGTTCATTACGGCTACAGGAACCCCTGTTAAACATGCACTAAGGATTAAAGCCCTGATGAAGGCACTGGAGCTCCCCGCACAGATTGCGGTGATCAAGGTCAAAGCTCATGGGAAAGTCAACTCGAAGGAAACTAGAGGAAACCATTTAGCAGATCAAGCTGCCAAAGCTGCTGCCATAAAGAATGTCTCAGCAAAGTGGGAAGAAGAAGAAACAGCACCAGAAAAACCCTGTTGGGAAGACACTGCTACACCCGTGATGCCTGTGCTTACCAGAGCACAAACAAAGGAACAAGCAACCAAAGAAGCTACCCAAGCCGAAGAAGAACGAGACTTTGAGAAGTCTGAAGCCCGAAGAAAGAAGAAGAAGTTGATAGAAGACATGGAAATGGAATACCCTGCCACCGGATCTGGCTGGAAGCCAGCTCGACCACCTGAAGAAAGATTGTGGGAAGAACAAAAGTTGACTTCTAGAGAAGAAAAGAAACAGTGGGAAGCTGCAGGAGCCATTCATGGGAATCGTAGTTCGGCCGGACAATACGAATTTCCTAGACTCTATAAGGTGGATGGGAAACCCTGTCTACCCAAAAGAATGTATCCAGCCGTTGCAGCATGGGCTCATGGATCAACTCATCGAGGAAAGAACCAAGCACTAGCCTGTATCAAGAAGCTCTACTGGGCCCCAGGAATCTCTACCACTGTCACCGCTTACTCAAGAGCCTGCCCAGTCTCTGCCATCTGTAACCCAACAGCCACCGCCAAGGTTCCACTTCAGCATCTTGCCAAACCAGATTACCCTTGGCAGAGAATCCAGGTTGATCATATTCAAATGCCCAAGTCAGGAAAGTATGAGTACGTCCTAGTGGCTGTGGATATGTTCTCAGGATGGCCTGAAGCCTACCCAGTGACCAATATGACTGCCAAAACTACAGCTAAGAAGCTCATCACTGAAATTTCGTGCAGATTTGGAATACCCGAAGTCGTTGAATCAGATCAAGGCCCAGCCTTCACTGCCAATGTCTACGAGGAATTGTGGCACATGTTAGGGACAGATTTGGGTCTGCACACCCCTTATCACCCCTCCAGTTCAGCCAAAGTTGAGAGAATGAACTCCACAATTAAGACACAGTTGCTTAAAATGAGCCAGGACCACCCACTCCCATGGCCAGATTTGCTCCCTGTGGTCTTATACCATATCAGACACACCCCACAGGGAAAACACGGCCTGACTCCCTTTGAGATTCTTTTCGGTGCTCCACCTAAAATAGGAGATATTAGGCCTCAAGAGTTGTCTGAGACAAATGATAAAGTTGTACAATTTGTGATTGCATTGTCTAAGGAACTGTCTAACACCCACTCTACAGTTTCTGCTTCTCTTCCAGAATCCACAGGTGACGTGGTCCATGACTTTGTGCCAGGAGACCTGGTGTATGTGAAAAAGTTTGTGCGCAGAGATTGTCTCCAGCCAAGATTTGAAGGACCCCACACGGTGATCCTGGTTACCCCCACTGCAGTAAAACTTGAAGGAAAGAGCACCTGGATTCACGCTTCACACTGCAAAAGAGACCGAACCAGTGTTTAGTCACAGAAGTGACTGAAGGGAAATGTTGCTGTTTTTGACCTTGGGACTGGGGGCCATCCTCGCCCCTACCTCTTCGGCCCCTGTTGTAAATAAGAATTCTGGCCCCACTATTCTCTGGGTAAATCTGACAGCCCCGGTGAATATCTGGCGATTTGATTTCTGTGATGTAGTCAAGTGCCTTGAGACTGAACGGATAGTAGAGGGAACTATCCAGTTTTATATGTGTGTTACCAGACAATACAACAATAATTGTCATTATTGGACAGATGCTGCCTGGAGTACAGGGAAAGATTGGGGATATAAACCTAGCGAAGCTATGTTCCCTAAGGATAGGACGGGTAGGAGTCTTCGTGAGAGAATGCATCTAACAGCCCTTCTGCAACCACTTAGGGGCTGTAAATGGGGTAGAAGTTGTCACCCCCTCCTCCTGAATCTGGAGAAGGCCCAATCTGCTGATCTGCAGACGTTCGTATTAGGAAGGCATTATAATTATGTATTTAGTGCTGGACCCTATGCGTATTTAGGCCATATACAGCTCCAGGATATTAGCTCTAGACCAACCAAGGCCCCTGTTACCAGTACACCTAAAACAGGCCCAGGTGAGCGTTTGCAAAATATAGTTAATGAAGTAATACCCATTCCAGGTCTCAGTTGGCAAGAGGTTTTCTCCATAGAAACACAAACAGCCCCAAGGAAAAACCTATGGTTAGAATGGGTGAGATACAATGTAAGAGTCCAGAATATCTCTGTAGGATGTATTGCTTGTGCTGCTGCGAATACACATCTATACACACATGCATTGCTTTTCCCTGATGACAACATCACTGTCTGTGTTATGAATCTGTTGAAAGGTTTGAAGCCCACTGATTGCCCAGACTATGTCCCATTAATTCATGAGAAACCCAAACTAAAGGTCCCAGGAGAAGTAATCGCATTAGCTGACAATTACACCTGCTACAATTCCTATAACACTATAGGTACACCAGTAGGGATCTTCGAGACAGGTTTCTGCAGGGAGAACAGTTCTTTAGATACTGACTTGCTAATCA
Organism: Ranitomeya variabilis; assembly: GCF_051348905.1. Lineage (NCBI taxonomy): Eukaryota > Metazoa > Chordata > Amphibia > Anura > Dendrobatidae > Ranitomeya > Ranitomeya variabilis. The sequence continues at coordinate 684,176,697 of NC_135233.1, forward strand.
AACATACACATTATATGTACGACATTTATTGGTTATGTGGGGATGGTAAGCTCCGTCCTAGGTTGCCTAATGCCTGGATAGGCCAATGCACCCTTGTTAAACTAGCCATGCAGTTCACAATTTTACCTTGGGATCCAAAGATACCTGATGAACCTACCAGAAAGAGGAGAAGTCTCGATCAGCTCCATATGAGTTATGAAGAAGATCCACTAGTATATATTGATGCTATTGGAGTGCCAAGGGGGGTACCTGACCAGTTTAAAGCCCAGAACCAGATTTATGCCGGCTTTGCTTCTATAATCCCACAGGTGCAGATTAATAAAAATGTTGAATGGATCAATTACATATATTACAGTGAACAAAGGTTTGTCAATTTTAGCCAAGATGCCTTCCAGGGTATAGTTGAAGAATTGGGCCCTAACACTAGAATGACTCTTCAAAACCGACTAGCCCTTGATATGATTTTAGCTGAGAAAGGAGGAGTCTGTGGGATGGTAGGAGAGGAGTGTTGTACCTATATCCCTCAGAACACTGGAGTGAATGGAAAAACTATGATAGCCCTTAAAAAGATAACTGGGTTAGCAGCAGAATTGAAAACTAATGCCGGAGTAGATACATCCTTCTTTTCCAGTTGGTTGGGTGGGCTCAAGGGATTCTTTCAACAGGCCTGTCTGGTACTGATTGCCCTCCTTGTAATTGGATCGATAATTCTCTGTTGTGTTATTCCTTTGTACAAAAAGGTCATTGCCAAAGCAACTCCGACTGGCACCTTCCTCAATCAAGAAGTAGACCCACCAGAGTACAATGGTACTTATCCAGGGGAGATCCCGAAGTACATTCCTCTTAAGAGAGTAGACAAAACCCCCCATTCTCAGATGATGTTAAGAGATCTAGTTTAGGGACAGTGGGAGAACTCCATGTGAGGTTAGTGAAGGGTTCAGCTGCCTGGAGGCCTATCGCTAGGGGAGAGTTTCTGAGGTGTCTGGATGAAGAAATCCACCTCCCCTTTTCCCATCACATGGACAGTCTCGAAGGATCCTTCTTTAAGGGAAAAACTTAGTGTTTAGGGGGGATTGTCAAGGTGAAAATGTATTTTCTTATATACCTTTGTACTTTTATATAAATCTTTATACTCTTTTTGTACTGCTATACTTTTATACTGTGAAACAATAAGTTTTTCCTATCTGCTAGTTAATGCAAATGTAATTGTATTTAAAGATGGCCGCCAGGGTTCAGTTTCGTTTCTGGTTTGTGTCTGGAGGGATGATTCATTTCTTTGGAAACGAAACGAAAAGAATGAGAAGAAGAGGAGGAATTCACCAGGAGACGTTCGACGAATCAAAAGGACTGAGCACTAGATGTATGCTGCTTAAACCCCACCCATTGCATTCCCTTTTTAGTACTATGTATTGAAAAATAAAGCACAGTTGCTGCTCAGCTCCTCACTGAGGTGAACGCAAGAGCATCAGCAAAGATTGAATCAGCTACGTGTCTGAATCATTTCTTTTTCCGGTACCAGAAGTTCTGCGCTCACATTACAATTTGGAATGACTGGTGAATGAGGATTAATTGTCGTTATTACGACCCCGACACCTTCACATGAAGCGACGCTGCAGCGATAGCGACAACGATGCCGATCGCTGCAGCGTCGCTGTTTGATCGCTGGGGAGCTGTCACACAGACTGCTCTCCAGCGACCAACGATGCCGAGGTCCCCGGGTAACCAGGGTAAACATCGGGTTGCTAAGCGCAGGGCCGCGCTTAGTAATCCGATGTTTACCCTCGTTACCAGCGTAAAAGTAAAAAAAACAAACAGTACATACTCACCTGCGCGTCCCCCGGCGTCTGCTTCCTGACACTGACTGAGCTCCGGCCCTAACAGCACAGCAGTGACGTCACCGCTGTGCTTTCACTTTCACTTTACGGCCGGCGCTCAGTCAGTGTCAGGAAGCAGACGCTGGGGGACGCGCAGGTGAGTATGTACTGTTTGTTTTTTTTACTTTTACGCTGGTAACCAGGGTAAACATCGGGTTACTAAGCGCGGCCCTGCGCTTGGTAACCCGATGTTTACCCTGGTTACCAGTGTAAAACATCGCTGGTATCGTTGCTTTTGCTATCAAACACAACAATACACGGCGATCGGACGACCAAATAAAGTTCTGGCCTTTATTCAGCGACCAGCGACATCACAGCAGGATCCTGATCGCTGCTGCGTGTCAAACTAAACAATATCGCTAGCGAGGACGCTGCAACGTCACGGATCGCTAGCGATATCGTTACAAAGTCGTTTCGTGTGAAGGTACCTTTAGTAAGCTGTTAAAGGCTGAAGGAGGAGGTTAGAGAAAGAAGATGAGTGACAGATTGGGAGAGCAAATCATCAATGGGGATGTTAAAGTCCCCCATGATGAGAGTACCAATGTCACAGGATAGAAAGTGGATGGAAGCCAGGAGGAAAAGTGAACCAGAAACAGACGAGAGGAGCTCGGAGGGTAATATACAACCAACACTCGCAGGGTGAAGGGTTTGAAGAGTCTACCAGAGTGGATTTCAAAGGAAGGAAACATACAGTAAGTGTACAGGGTACAAGTGATAACCTGAAAAGCACATTGTGATGAAAGGAACAGACTAACACCTCCACCTTAAAAAAAAATGGAGAACCATTTCAATGCTACTATAAAAAATTTATACATTTTATTGAGAACTAGCTGTACTACCCGGCTTCGCCCGGGTTAATGACTGCTGTTAGCAAAATAGAATGTGTTAACAAAAATTTATTCTGCACACAAAAACCACAAAACAAATAGATAGAAATGTAATTATTAAAAGGCAAAAACTAAGCAAATAGAAGCATTTCACAACATATATTAGCTTTGTTATACTGAGAATGTCTTTGCTGCCTATATTAACCAATCAGAGCTCAGGTTAATTAACTGTAGCAAAATAGAAGCTGAGCTGTGATTGGTTGCTATTGGCAGCCTGATAAATCCCCAGCCAACAGGAAGCCCTCCCCCCTGGCAGTATATATTAGCTCACACATACACATAATAGACAGGTCATGTGACTGACAGCTGCCGTATTTCCTATATGGTACATTTGTTGCTCTTGTAGTTTGCTTATTAATCAGATTTTTATTTTTGAAGGACAATACCAGACTTGTGTGTGTTTTAGGGCGAGTTTTATGTGTCAAGTTGTGTGTGTTGAGTTGCGTGTGGCGACATGCATGTAGCGACTTTTGTGAGATGAGTTTTGTGTGGCGACATGCGTGTAGCAACATTTTGTGTGTTGAGTTGCATGTGACAGGTTAGTGTAGCAAGTTGTGTGCAGCAAGATTTGTGCATGGCGAGTTTTGCGCGTGGCGAGTTTTATGTGTGGTGCATTTTGAGTATGTGCAAGTTTTGTGTGAGGCAACTTTTGCATGTGGTGCAACTTTTGTACATGTGGCAATTTTTCTGTGTGTGCAAGTTTTGCATGAGGTGAGTTTTCCATGAGGTGAGTTTTGCACGTGTGGCGAGTTTTGCGTGAGCCTAGTTTTGCATATGGCGAGTTTTGCATGTAGCGAGTTTTGAGTGGTGACTTTTGTGTTTCAACTTTTATGTGGCGAGGTTGGTGTGTGTGTGTGGTGAAATGTGTGCTGAGGGTGGTATATGTGTTCAAGCACGTGGTAGTGTGTGGCGCATTTTGTGTTTGTGTTCATATCCCCGTGTGTGGTGAGTATCCCATGTCGGGGCCCCACCTTAGCAACTGTACGGTATATACTCTTTGTCGCCATCGCTCTCATTCTTTAAGTCCTCATTGTTCACATCTGGCAGCTGTCAATTTTCCTCCAACACTTTTCCCTTCACTTTTTCCCCATTATGTAGATAGGAGCAAAATTGTTTGGTGAATTGGAACGCGCGGGGTTAAAATTTCACCTCACAACATAGCCTATGACGCTCTCGGGGTCCAGACGTGTGACTGTGCAAAATTTTGTGGCTGTAGCTGCGACGGTACAGATGCCAATCCCGGACATACACACATACATACATACACACATTCAGCTTTATATATTAGATATACCTGTATGTAATCTCCTGTATATAGTATATACCTGTGTGTCATCTCACCTATATATAATATATATCTGTGTGTCATCTCCTGTATATAGTATATACCTGTATGTCATCTCCTCCTATACATAGCATATACCTGTGTCATCTCCTCCTGTATATACTATATACCTGTAGGTAATCTGCTCCTGTATATAGTATATACCTGTGTGTCATCTCCTCCTGTATATAGTATATACCTGTATGTCATCTCCTCCTGTATGTAGTATGTACCTGTATGTCATCTCCTCCTCTATATAGTATATACCTGTGTGTCATCTCTCCTGTATATAGTATATATCTGTGTGTCATCTCCTCCTGTATATAGTATATACCTGTGTGTCATCTCCCCTGTAAATAGTATATACCTGTGTGTCATCTCCTGTATATAGTATATAGCTGTATGCCATCTCCTCCTGTATTAGCCCTCGTTCACACGTTATTTGGTCAGTATTTTTACCTCAGTATTTGTAAGCTAAAATGGCAGCCTGATAAATCCCCAGCCAACAGTAAGCCCACCCCCTGGCAGTATATATTAGCTCACACATACACATAATAGACTGGTCATGTGACTGACAGCTGCCGGATTCCTATATGGTACATTTGTTGCTCTTGTAGTTTGTCTGCTTATTAATCAGATTTTTATTTTTGAAGGATACCAGACTTGTGTGTGTTTTAGGGCGAGTTTCGTGTGTCAAGTTGTGTGTGTTGAGTTGCGTGTGGCGACATGCATGTAGGGACTTTTGTGAGATGAGTTTTGTGTGGCGACATGCGTGTAGCAACTTTTTGTGTGTCGAGTTGCATGTGACAGGTTAGTGTAGCAAGTTGTGTGCAGCAAGTTTTGCGCATGGCGAGTTTTGCGCGTGGCGAGTTTTATGTGTGGTGCCTTTTGAGTATGTGCAAGTTTTGTGTGAGGCAACTTTTGCATGTGTTGCAACTTTTGTGCATGTGGCAATTTTTCTGCGTGTGGCAATTTTTCTGCGTGTGCAAGTTTTGCGTGTGGCGAGTTTTGCACGTGTGGCGAGTTTTGCATGTGGAGAGTTTTGCGCGTGGCGAGTTTTGAGTGGCGACTTTTGTGTTTCTACTTTTATGTGGCGAGGTTGGTGTATGTGTGGTGAAATGTGCACTGAGGGTGGTATATGTGTTCGAGCACGTGGTAGTGTGTGGCGCATTTTGTGTGTGTGTTCATATCCCCGTGGTGGTGTGATTATCCCATGTTGGGGCCCCACCTTAGCAACTGTACAGTATATACTCTTTGGTGCCATCGCTGTCATTCTTTAAGTCCCCCTTGTTCACATCTGGCAGCTGTTAATTTGCCTCCAACACTTTTCCTTTCATTTTTTCCCCATTATGTAGATAGGGGCAAAATTGTTTGGTGACTTGGAAAGCGCGGGGTTAAAATTTCACCTCACAATATAGCTTTGACGCTCTCAGGGTCCAGACGTGTGACTGTGCAAAATTTTGTGCCTGTAGCTGCGACGCCTCCAACACTTTTCCTTTCACTTTTTCCCCATTATGTAGATAGGGGCAAAATTGTTTGGTGAATTGGAAAGCGCGGGGTTAAAATTTCACCTCACAACATAGCCTATGACGCTCTCGGGGTCCAGACGTGTGACTGTGCAAAATTTTGTGGCTGTAGCTGCTACGGTTCAGATGCCAATCCCGGACATACATACATACATACATACATACACACACACACACATTCAGCTTTATATATTAGACTAGCTGTACTACCCGGCTTCGCCCGGGTTAATGACTGCTGTTAGCAAAATAGAATGTGTTAACAAAAATTTATTCTGCACACAAAAACCACAAAACAAATAGATAGAAATGTAATTATTAAAAGGCAAAAACTAAGCAAATAGAAGCATTTCACAACATATATTAGCTTTGTTATACTGAGAATGTCTTTGTTGCCTATATTAACCAATCAGAGCTCAGGTTAATTAACTGTAGCAAAATAGAAGCTGAGCTGTGATTGGTTGCTATTGGCAGCCTGATAAATCCCCAGCCAACAGGAAGCCCTCCCCCTGGCAGTATATATTAGCTCACACATACACATAATAGACAGGTCATGTGACTGACAGCTGCCGTATTTCCTATATGGTACATTTGTTGCTCTTGTAGTTTGCTTATTAATCAGATTTTTATTTTTGAAGGACAATACCAGACTTGTGTGTGTTTTAGGGCGAGTTTTATGTGTCAAGTTGTGTGTGTTGAGTTGCGTGTGGCGACATGCATGTAGCGACTTTTGTGAGATGAGTTTTGTGTGGCGACATGCGTGTAGCAACATTTTGTGTGTTGAGTTGCATGTGACAGGTTAGTGTAGCAAGTTGTGTGCAGCAAGATTTGTGCATGGCGAGTTTTGCGCGTGGCGAGTTTTATGTGTGGTGCATTTTGAGTATGTGCAAGTTTTGTGTGAGGCAACTTTTGCATGTGGTGCAACTTTTGTACATGTGGCAATTTTTCTGTGTGTGCAAGTTTTGCATGAGGTGAGTTTTCCATGAGGTGAGTTTTGCACGTGTGGCGAGTTTTGCGTGAGCCTAGTTTTGCATATGGCGAGTTTTGCATGTAGCGAGTTTTGAGTGGTGACTTTTGTGTTTCGACTTTTATGTGGCGAGGTTGGTGTGTGTGTGTGGTGAAATGTGTGCTGAGGGTGGTATATGTGTTCAAGCACGTGGTAGTGTGTGGCGCATTTTGTGTTTGTGTTCATATCCCCGTGTGTGGTGAGTATCCCATGTCGGGGCCCCACCTTAGCAACTGTACGGTATATACTCTTTGTCGCCATCGCTCTCATTCTTTAAGTCCTCATTGTTCACATCTGGCAGCTGTCAATTTTCCTCCAACACTTTTCCCTTCACTTTTTCCCCATTATGTAGATAGGAGCAAAATTGTTTGGTGAATTGGAACGCGCGGGGTTAAAATTTCACCTCACAACATAGCCTATGACGCTCTCGGGGTCCAGACGTGTGACTGTGCAAAATTTTGTGGCTGTAGCTGCGACGGTACAGATGCCAATCCCGGACATACACACATACATACATACACACATTCAGCTTTATATATTAGATATACCTGTATGTAATCTCCTGTATATAGTATATACCTGTGTGTCATCTCACCTATATATAGTATATATCTGTGTGTCATCTCCTGTATATAGTATATACCTGTATGTCATCTCCTCCTATACATAGCATATACCTGTGTCATCTCCTCCTGTATATACTATATACCTGTAGGTAATCTGCTCCTGTATATAGTATATACCTGTGTGTCATCTCCTCCTGTATATAGTATATACCTGTATGTCATCTCCTCCTGTATGTAGTATGTACCTGTATGTCATCTCCTCCTCTATATAGTATATACCTGTGTGTCATCTCTCCTGTATATAGTATATATCTGTGTGTCATCTCCTCCTGTATATAGTATATACCTGTGTGTCATCTCCCCTGTAAATAGTATATACCTGTGTGTCATCTCCTGTATATAGTATATAGCTGTATGCCATCTCCTCCTGTATTAGCCCTCGTTCACACGTTATTTGGTCAGTATTTTTACCTCAGTATTTGTAAGCTAAAATGGCAGCCTGATAAATCCCCAGCCAACAGTAAGCCCACCCCCTGGCAGTATATATTAGCTCACACATACACATAATAGACTGGTCATGTGACTGACAGCTGCCGGATTCCTATATGGTACATTTGTTGCTCTTGTAGTTTGTCTGCTTATTAATCAGATTTTTATTTTTGAAGGATACCAGACTTGTGTGTGTTTTAGGGCGAGTTTCGTGTGTCAAGTTGTGTGTGTTGAGTTGCGTGTGGCGACATGCATGTAGGGACTTTTGTGAGATGAGTTTTGTGTGGCGACATGCGTGTAGCAACTTTTTGTGTGTCGAGTTGCATGTGACAGGTTAGTGTAGCAAGTTGTGTGCAGCAAGTTTTGCGCATGGCGAGTTTTGCGCGTGGCGAGTTTTATGTGTGGTGCCTTTTGAGTATGTGCAAGTTTTGTGTGAGGCAACTTTTGCATGTGTTGCAACTTTTGTGCATGTGGCAATTTTTCTGCGTGTGGCAATTTTTCTGCGTGTGCAAGTTTTGCGTGTGGCGAGTTTTGCACGTGTGGCGAGTTTTGCATGTGGAGAGTTTTGCGCGTGGCGAGTTTTGAGCGGCGACTTTTGTGTTTCTACTTTTATGTGGCGAGGTTGGTGTATGTGTGGTGAAATGTGCACTGAGGGTGGTATATGTGTTCGAGCACGTGGTAGTGTGTGGCGCATTTTGTGTGTGTGTTCATATCCCCGTGGTGGTGTGATTATCCCATGTTGGGGCCCCACCTTAGCAACTGTACAGTATATACTCTTTGGTGCCATCGCTGTCATTCTTTAAGTCCCCCTTGTTCACATCTGGCAGCTGTTAATTTGCCTCCAACACTTTTCCTTTCATTTTTTCCCCATTATGTAGATAGGGGCAAAATTGTTTGGTGACTTGGAAAGCGCGGGGTTAAAATTTCACCTCACAATATAGCTTTGACGCTCTCAGGGTCCAGACGTGTGACTGTGCAAAATTTTGTGCCTGTAGCTGCGACGCCTCCAACACTTTTCCTTTCACTTTTTCCCCATTATGTAGATAGGGGCAAAATTGTTTGGTGAATTGGAAAGCGCGGGGTTAAAATTTCACCTCACAACATAGCCTATGACGCTCTCGGGGTCCAGACGTGTGACTGTGCAAAATTTTGTGGCTGTAGCTGCTACGGTTCAGATGCCAATCCCGGACATACATACATACATACATACATACACACACACACACATTCAGCTTTATATATTAGACTAGCTGTACTACCCGGCTTCGCCCGGGTTAATGACTGCTGTTAGCAAAATAGAATGTGTTAACAAAAATTTATTCTGCACACAAAAACCACAAAACAAATAGATAGAAATGTAATTATTAAAAGGCAAAAACTAAGCAAATAGAAGCATTTCACAACATATATTAGCTTTGTTATACTGAGAATGTCTTTGTTGCCTATATTAACCAATCAGAGCTCAGGTTAATTAACTGTAGCAAAATAGAAGCTGAGCTGTGATTGGTTGCTATTGGCAGCCTGATAAATCCCCAGCCAACAGGAAGCCCTCCCCCCTGGCAGTATATATTAGCTCACACATACACATAATAGACAGGTCATGTGACTGACAGCTGCCGTATTTCCTATATGGTACATTTGTTGCTCTTGTAGTTTGCTTATTAATCAGATTTTTATTTTTGAAGGACAATACCAGACTTGTGTGTGTTTTAGGGCGAGTTTTATGTGTCAAGTTGTGTGTGTTGAGTTGCGTGTGGCGACATGCATGTAGCGACTTTTGTGAGATGAGTTTTGTGTGGCGACATGCGTGTAGCAACATTTTGTGTGTTGAGTTGCATGTGACAGGTTAGTGTAGCAAGTTGTGTGCAGCAAGATTTGTGCATGGCGAGTTTTGCGCGTGGCGAGTTTTATGTGTGGTGCATTTTGAGTATGTGCAAGTTTTGTGTGAGGCAACTTTTGCATGTGGTGCAACTTTTGTACATGTGGCAATTTTTCTGTGTGTGCAAGTTTTGCATGAGGTGAGTTTTCCATGAGGTGAGTTTTGCACGTGTGGCGAGTTTTGCGTGAGCCTAGTTTTGCATATGGCGAGTTTTGCATGTAGCGAGTTTTGAGTGGTGACTTTTGTGTTTCGACTTTTATGTGGCGAGGTTGGTGTGTGTGTGTGGTGAAATGTGTGCTGAGGGTGGTATATGTGTTCAAGCACGTGGTAGTGTGTGGCGCATTTTGTGTTTGTGTTCATATCCCCGTGTGTGGTGAGTATCCCATGTCGGGGCCCCACCTTAGCAACTGTACGGTATATACTCTTTGTCGCCATCGCTCTCATTCTTTAAGTCCTCATTGTTCACATCTGGCAGCTGTCAATTTTCCTCCAACACTTTTCCCTTCACTTTTTCCCCATTATGTAGATAGGAGCAAAATTGTTTGGTGAATTGGAACGCGCGGGGTTAAAATTTCACCTCACAACATAGCCTATGACGCTCTCGGGGTCCAGACGTGTGACTGTGCAAAATTTTGTGGCTGTAGCTGCGACGGTACAGATGCCAATCCCGGACATACACACATACATACATACACACATTCAGCTTTATATATTAGATATACCTGTATGTAATCTCCTGTATATAGTATATACCTGTGTGTCATCTCACCTATATATAGTATATATCTGTGTGTCATCTCCTGTATATAGTATATACCTGTATGTCATCTCCTCCTATACATAGCATATACCTGTGTCATCTCCTCCTGTATATACTATATACCTGTAGGTAATCTGCTCCTGTATATAGTATATACCTGTGTGTCATCTCCTCCTGTATATAGTATATACCTGTATGTCATCTCCTCCTGTATGTAGTATGTACCTGTATGTCATCTCCTCCTCTATATAGTATATACCTGTGTGTCATCTCTCCTGTATATAGTATATATCTGTGTGTCATCTCCTCCTGTATATAGTATATACCTGTGTGTCATCTCCCCTGTAAATAGTATATACCTGTGTGTCATCTCCTGTATATAGTATATAGCTGTATGCCATCTCCTCCTGTATTAGCCCTCGTTCACACGTTATTTGGTCAGTATTTTTACCTCAGTATTTGTAAGCTAAAATGGCAGCCTGATAAATCCCCAGCCAACAGTAAGCCCACCCCCTGGCAGTATATATTAGCTCACACATACACATAATAGACTGGTCATGTGACTGACAGCTGCCGGATTCCTATATGGTACATTTGTTGCTCTTGTAGTTTGTCTGCTTATTAATCAGATTTTTATTTTTGAAGGATACCAGACTTGTGTGTGTTTTAGGGCGAGTTTCGTGTGTCAAGTTGTGTGTGTTGAGTTGCGTGTGGCGACATGCATGTAGGGACTTTTGTGAGATGAGTTTTGTGTGGCGACATGCGTGTAGCAACTTTTTGTGTGTCGAGTTGCATGTGACAGGTTAGTGTAGCAAGTTGTGTGCAGCAAGTTTTGCGCATGGCGAGTTTTGCGCGTGGCGAGTTTTATGTGTGGTGCCTTTTGAGTATGTGCAAGTTTTGTGTGAGGCAACTTTTGCATGTGTTGCAACTTTTGTGCATGTGGCAATTTTTCTGCGTGTGGCAATTTTTCTGCGTGTGCAAGTTTTGCGTGTGGCGAGTTTTGCACGTGTGGCGAGTTTTGCATGTGGAGAGTTTTGCGCGTGGCGAGTTTTGAGCGGCGACTTTTGTGTTTCTACTTTTATGTGGCGAGGTTGGTGTATGTGTGGTGAAATGTGCACTGAGGGTGGTATATGTGTTCGAGCACGTGGTAGTGTGTGGCGCATTTTGTGTGTGTGTTCATATCCCCGTGGTGGTGTGATTATCCCATGTTGGGGCCCCACCTTAGCAACTGTACAGTATATACTCTTTGGTGCCATCGCTGTCATTCTTTAAGTCCCCCTTGTTCACATCTGGCAGCTGTTAATTTGCCTCCAACACTTTTCCTTTCATTTTTTCCCCATTATGTAGATAGGGGCAAAATTGTTTGGTGACTTGGAAAGCGCGGGGTTAAAATTTCACCTCACAATATAGCTTTGACGCTCTCAGGGTCCAGACGTGTGACTGTGCAAAATTTTGTGCCTGTAGCTGCGACGCCTCCAACACTTTTCCTTTCACTTTTTCCCCATTATGTAGATAGGGGCAAAATTGTTTGGTGAATTGGAAAGCGCGGGGTTAAAATTTCACCTCACAACATAGCCTATGACGCTCTCGGGGTCCAGACGTGTGACTGTGCAAAATTTTGTGGCTGTAGCTGCTACGGTTCAGATGCCAATCCCGGACATACATACATACATACATACATACATACACACACACACACATTCAGCTTTATATATTAGATTACATTAAAAAAGACAGAAGGTAGGCAAGTGGGCGCACTTGCTGGTGGTTCAATGTAAGGTCCCACAAAAAGGCTGGAGATACTGCCGGAAACAATGGTATCATATATATATGTATATATATATATATATATATATATATATATATATATATATATATATATATATATATAAACAAAGGGAGGATCATCAAGTGACTATAATTGTATTATTTGACATGCATGTATGTCACACCAAAAATGATGGTATCTTATATGTAAAAACAATCATGCATTAAAGGCTATATACACACATTATGAAGCTATATTGTTTAGCAATTCATCAGTGGTTCCATGCAAAATGTACAGTGAAAGAGACATGCATGAAAATCTAAACATATACTTGTTATACAGATAAACACAGGGTGGGCCATTTATATGGATACACCTAAATAGAATGGGAATGGTAATATCAACTTCCTGTTTGTGGCACATTAGTATATGGGAGGGGAAAAACTTTTCAAGATGGGTGGTGACCATGGCGGCCATTTTGAAGTTGGCAAATTTGGATCCAACTTTATTTTTTTCAATGGGAAGAGGGTCATGTGACACATCAAACTTATTTAGAATTTCACAAGAAAAACAATGATGTGCTTGGTTTTAATGTAACCTTATTCTTTCATGAGTTATTTACAAGTTTATGACCACTTATAAAATGTGTTCTAAGTGCTGCCCATTGTGTTGAATTGTCAATGAAGCCCTCTTCTCCCACTCTTGACACACTGATAGCAACACCGCAGAAGAAATGCTAGCAAAATCGGCCTCAAGGATACTGCTTTCTCCTGCTTCTCCTTCTACCTCTCTGACTGTTCCTTCACTGTATCTCCTCTTCTCTTCCCCTTACTCTCGGCATTCCTCTAGGCTCAGTACTAAACCCCCTTCTTGTCTCTATACACTGCCCCTATTGGACAAACCATCAGCAGATTTGGTTTACAGTATCATCTCTATGCTGATGACACCCAATCATACACTTTTTCTCCTGACATCACCCCCACTTAATTATAAAATACTGTCTGTCCGCTGTCTCTAACACCATGTACTCCCTCTACCTGAAACTGAGTCTCTCCAAAACTGAACTTCTCATCTTTTCTCGCTTTACTAACCTACCTATACTCTATATTGCAATTATTTTGATGGGTGGTTCAACCATAACTTCCAAGCAGCACGCTCGACGTTTTGGGGCCATAATTGACACAGAACTTTCCTTTATTCCTTACATCTAAAATGGAGTAGCTCATGTTAGGCTGCTTTCACACATCAGGTTTTCAGTGTCAGGCTAAATCCGGCTAATTTTCAAAAAACCGGATCAGGCGAATGTTGCCGCCGGATCAGGTTTTTTTTCCCAAAGACTTGTATTAGTGCCGGATTGCACCGGATGACAATGCGTTTCACCCGGTTTTTGCCGGATCCGGCAAATCTGCCTCTTCCAGTTTCTTGAAAAAACGTCCATAGCAACTTTTTTTGTCTCCGGCGAAAAAGCCTGAAGTGCTGGATCCGCCACTTCCGGCTGCTTGCTAGAATGGAAGCCTATGGGAGCCGGAAGGTGCCGGATCTGGAAAAAGGCGGATCCGATGGCCTGATCTGTTTTTTTAAACTGAGCATGCTCCAAATTTTTTTTATCCATTAATCTAGATAGGCTAGCCAGAGCCGTCAAAAAAACGGATCCGTCGCATCAGTTTTTCACAATCTGCGCCGGATGCAGTTTTTCCAACATTTGCTGGATTTAGCCTGACACTGAAAACCTGATGTGTGAAAGTAGCCTTACGTGCATCTTAAAAACATCTCCAGAATCCGATCTTTTCTCACCTTCGAAATGGCAAAAACTCTTACTGTTGTTCTAATCCATTCTCATCTGGACTGCTGCAACTATTTACTGATTAGTCTCCCTATAACCAAACCTTATTCTCTTCAATTCATCCTGAATGCGGCAGCCAGGGTTGCATTTCTATCCAGCCGCTTTACCGATGCCTCCATATTGTGCGAGTCATTACACTGGTTGCCTACCCACTACAGAATACAATATAAACTTATCTCTCTCACCCATCTCAGCTTTTCACGTTTTGAACCACCCTATATTTCATCCCTCATTTATGTCTGTCACCCTACCCATGCCCTCTGCTCTGTAACTGATCTAAGACTAACATCCCCCATATCCCAAACCTCACACCTCCATCTCCAAGACATCTCTCATGTTGAGCCAGTGATCTGGAATGCAGTACCCAAAGCAATTTGACTAATATCTAGCCCCATTTTTTAAGCGTGCTTTAAAAACACATCTCTTTAGGAAAGCTTACCACTAGTGTTGAGCGATACCGTCCGATACTTGAAAGTATCGGTATCGGAAAGTATCGGCCGATACCGGCAAAATATCGGATCCAATCCGATACCGATACCCGATACCAATACAAGTCAATGGGACTCAAGTATCGGACGGTATTCCTGATGGTTCCCAGGGTCTGAAGGAGAGGAAACTCTCCTTCAGGCCCTGGGAACCATATAAATGTGTAAAAGAAAGAATTAAAATAAAAAATATCGCTATACTCACCTGTCCGACGCAGCCGGGACTTCAGCGAGGGAACCGGCAGCGTTGTTTGTTTAAAATTCGCGCTATTACTTGGTTACGTGAATTCCCGGCTTGTGATTGGTCAGGTCGGCCATGTTGCCGGGACGCGGACCAATCACAGCAAGCCGTGACGAAATTACGTCACGGCTTGCTGTGATTGGTCTGCGTCCCGGCAATATGGCCGCCCTAACCAATCACAAGCCGTGACGTCACGGGAGGCTGGACACGCGCTCATTTTAAAATGGGCGCGTGTCCAGCCTCCCGTGACGTCACGGCTTGTGATTGGTTGCGCCGCGGTCAACCAATCACAAGCCGGGAGGCTGAACGCGCTCATTTTAAAATGGGCGCGTGTCCAGCCTCCCGTGACGTCACGGCTTGTGATTGGTTGCGCCGCGGTCAACCAATCACAAGCCGGGAGGCTGGACGCGCTCATTTTAAAATGGGCGTGTGTCCAGCCTCCCGTGACGTCACGGCTTGTGATTGGTTGCGCCGCGGTCAACCAATCACAAGCCGGGAGGCTGGACGCGCTCATTTTAAAATGGGCGCGTGTCCAGCCTCCCGTGACGTCACGGCTTGTGATTGGTCAGGGCGGCCATATTGCCGGGACGCGGACCAATCACAGCAAGCCGTGACGTAATTTCGTCACGGCTTGCTGTGATTGGTCCGCGTCCCGGCAACGTGGCCGACCTGACCAATCACAAGCCGGGAATTCACGTAACCAAGTAATAGCGCGCATTTTAAACAAACAACGCTGCCGGTTCCCTCGCTGAAGTCCCGGCTGCGTCGGAGAGGTGAGTATAGCGATATTTTTTATTTTAATTCTCTCTTTTACACATTTTAACATTAATGTTGTTGCGATACCCGATACCCGATACCACAAGAGTATCGGAATCCCGGTATCGGAATTCCGATACAGCAAGTATCGGCCGATACCCGATACTTGCAGCATCGGAATGCTCAACACTACTTACCACTTCAACTCAATAACCTAACTCTTATTGTTCCCTCCTTTTAAATGTTATTCATAATCTGCTCCCTCCTGTTCATGTGTCTCCACGTCCTCCATACATCCAATAGCACACGGTAACTACACTAATACAGATAATGGCTGATGACTGGCTCAAGCACTTTTATGTAAAAACTAAAAACCCTTATTTATTACAATGATGGCCGGACCATACATAACAGCATGTTCTACCTATTGTGTCCCCCTTACTTCCTTATAGATTGTAAGCTTGTCAGCAGGGCCCCCACTTTTCATGTAACTGTGTTACTTTGTATTGTACTTATTGTCTGCACATGTCCCCGATTAATTGTAAACTGCTGCCAAATATGTTGGCGCTAGATAAATAAAATTATTATTGATTACTATTATCTCCAATGGACTCAGAGGAAGAGAGCCACATATAAGCATGACAACCTTTACATTGAAGCAATGCAGGTGGCAACCAGTCTGAGTGGGAATTCCAGAGGTGGAACCTCAACCTGTACAGTATTTTTGCTGAATAATGCTTCAAAGTATTCAATTTATGTCATGTTTACAATGTTGAAAGAAGCAGAGCCTAATGTTAATATTTTACCAGTGAGAATTAAAAGGAAAGATTTTTTAAACCAAGGGTAAAATAGGCCATAAATAATAGGATCAAATGCAGAATTGAAATAACCAAGCCATAGGACAATATTGTATATATTACCAGAAACAAAAAAATTGAGATACGGATCAACCACAGTAAGAGTGAAAAAGGGCAACCAGCAAAGGATGAAAATCCCCATCACCAAACTCAATGTTCTAGCTGCTTTGTTTTCGGCATTTATAAGAATTTTCTTTTTATTGTTTTTCTTCTGATTTATAGAACTGGGAATAATATTAATTAATTTGGCTTGTTTCTTTGCAACAGAGAAAATGTATATATAAATTCCAATCATGAGTGTTCCTGGAATAAAGAAAGAAAACATAGCAGAGAAAATGCTCCAAATTTTGTTAAACACAAGAGAACAAGACCCCATACAAGGCACAAGTGTCTCCTGCCCCTCCAATCCTTCAGTGTTTACATTTGATAAAACGAGGCCAAATGAATACAGACAGGGGACAGACCAGCTGACAAATATATAGAGTTCTATGACAGAAATGGTTATTTTCCTGCTGTAATGAAGAGGATGACATATTGCATAGTAACGGTCAACAGCAATGAAGAATAGATGAAATATGGATGTAGTGCACAATGTCATGTCAATGCAGCTGTGCACTTTACAAAACAGGTCACCATAATACCAGCATGCAGTTATGGACCTCACCATACTGTATGGCATAACTGTGAGCCCAAGCAGGAAATCCGCAGTGGCCAATGACAAAATGAGAAAGTTGGTTGGCGTGTGAAGCTGTCTGAAATGAGAAACCGAAATGATCACCATCAGGTTTCCCAAAATTGTAAGGATGATAGCGCCATGCATGACAAAATACAAGCATATATCCGTAAGCACAGGTCTGATAGTTCTAGGACAAGATGTATTCACACCATTGAAGCACACTTTGGTATTTTGCATCTTCTGGAAATCAAGGTTGCATAAAATGATACTATTATCATCTCTTTGAAAACCCTGTAAAGGAGAAAGTATGACTCTTTTAAACTATGATGGGGACAATAAGATGACTATATGTCAGTCATTTCTAAAAACATTATGTGGTTTTGAACAATTTATAAAATGTACAGGACTTTAATAATTATGACTTGCCCTTAGGGTATGATAACATTCGAGAAATTCAAGGGCAATTTCTGACACCCCCAAGTGACCAGCAGGTTAAAGGTACAATAGTGCACTGGAGGTGGCACAGTTCTATACATTGTAGAGTAGCTATCAATAGTTCTGCTAGCTCTTTTCTTTACAGTATATAGAACGGTGTTTCCAATTTTTGTACTTACATATTATTAGTGTCATTTATTGAACATTTGCTTAAGGAGGATCTTTCAATTTATTTTTAATTTAAACAGAGTATCCCCTCCAACTGGCGCTGCTCATTTGATTCTGGAATAGCTTTTCTTTATTCTTCTGTGCCCCTCTGTTCCAAGTTATGCCCATGGAAGTAAAGATACAAATTTTCCGTTCAACCACCTAGGAGTATACAACACAACAGGGTAACTTGTTTTGACCGGCTAGCATAAGTGGCAAATTTGTTTATTTCTACCTTACATAGGGGTCCTTGTCCTTGGGTATGTGCATGTGGTTGCGATACTGATACTGACACCTTCAGGATACGTTTTGGCACAAATGGTGCAGTTCCGGACCCCTTTAACTCCACGATGAAGAAAACAGATGGGTTTGCAAAAATAGGAATAGCCTTGTTTACTGGGTTTGGAACATATATACAAAAGGTAGCAGGAACAATGCTTAACTTTCTCTTCTGTGAAAGTATGAAAATGGCACATTACTTGTGAAGGACGTTGCACATGCATAACAGATTGCACTGAGGGCCTCCACCTCCCCGGTAAAGGACCATATGGGTCAATGTGTAACACAGTGTCCCGTGCACCCTAACTGCACTCTGTGAACAGTGTAAGGCAGCATTCACTAGCTACCATCTTATGAATGTGCCTTAGCATGGCTGATCACATATTCTTTCACAAAGACCTCCAGGACTGGCTAACACTGAGTGCTTTAAAACCCTCTTGCATTAGGAGCTCCAACTTGCCTGCTAATGATATGAAGAAAGATTGCTGACACAGTTGCTTGCTTGTTTTAATGTCCTCTCTTGGAAGTCTGTTTCTCCACACACCCAATGATGAACAGAACTCTCTGTCATTATGTAAACTAGGGAGCAGGTCACTGAGGGATCATTGATCTCTCAGAAGCCATACTGGTGAATACATAGTCAGAGCACCACATGAAGACCCCCATACAGGATGCCCAAGAGCACGAGCATATCAGTAACCCAGAACTAAAAATAAAGATTAAACAACAAAAACAAGACAGATTTCATCAACCAAGGTATCATTTTAATCAGTATAACGGCGTGGACCTGACAGTGTATGTAGGTTATTGTGCACAATCCTGCTGACAGGTTCCCTTTAAAGGGAATCTGTCACCAGATTTTTGACAATTATTCTGAGAGCAGCATAATGTAAAAACAGAGACTCTGATTAAGATTGTGATGAATGTTTCACCTTCTTGCTGCTTGCTGAAGATTTGATAAACTCAATATTTTTCAGCAGGAGTTTTTCACCCAAGGACAGGTTAACCTCTGGCCATGTAGGCCTCTATATTCATGAGTTCTCTATAACCCTGTCCCAAAACTGGTTATAGAGTACCTCCGGCCATGTAGGCCTCTATATTCATGAGTTCTCTATAACCCTGTCTCAAAACTGGTTATAGAGTACCTCCGCCCATGTAGGTCTCTATATTCATGAGTTCTCTATAACCCTGTCCCAAAACTGGTTATAGAGTACCTCCGCCCATGTAGGTCTCTATATTCATGAGTTCTCTATAACCCTGTCCCAAAACTGGTTATAGAGTACCTCCGCCCATGTATGTCTCTATATTCATGAATTCTCTATAACCCTGTCCCAAAACTGGTTATAGAGTACCTCCGGCCATGTAGGCCTCTATATTCATGAGTTCTCTATATCCCTGTCCCAAAACTGGTTATAGAGTACCTCCGGCCATGTAGGCCTCTATATTCATGAGTTCCCTATAACTCTGTCCCAAAACTGGTTATAGAGTAACACAATAGAGAGTAAAATATGCTGGCAGTGGAATCGCCACAATAAAGAATGCAAAACAGCCTGCAAAGCCATTTCAGGAAAGCAATCATTAGGGTTTTCCTCAAGTGGCTATATCTGGGACAACTCAATGGTTGCATCTAAAATGCACTCTGTGCCCATAGTCTATTGGCAAAATCTCTAACAAAAGTGAATAAAAAAAAAATAACTACATAACTGGAGGTATAGTTTAAGTGATGAAAATGGGAAATAGGAGAAAACGTTACCATGTTTGCACAGCATTACAATTCTATTAGAAGATGGCTTTAGAGTTCAAATTATGGTAAATTTCCTGAATATTGAATCTGAGGCATACAATTACCTGTTTTATTTCATCAGCTTCAGGCAAGTATTTTCAGGAACAGATCATCTGTTGTTTGAGATCTGGTAAGATGAACAATGGTTTATATAGTCAGTTTTCCCCAGAAGATCGCACATTGAGGACACCAGGGAACATTTTGCAGCTGCTTAAACTGCTTTCAAAGATAGATTATCAGAATAGGGTTGCTCATGAAATGAAAAAAACTTTCTGAAAATATTTCCATATAGAAATTATCAACATATCTTGCTTTAGTTCACAATAGTACAGACAGCAATCACATTGTCTGAGGCAAACCATGCTTAAGTTAAAACCATATTAGTATTTGGAAAGGTGAAACAACCAAAATATGAACATTTATCGAAGTGTCAAATACAATAATACAGTATATTTATTCTTGGCAATGAACATTTTCTTGGAGGGTTACACACTTAATTTATCATATCATTACATTGTTCTTTTTTCCCAATTTTTTACGTTTTTTTTACATTGTATTAGTATGTTTCATCACTAAATTGGTAATTTTCTGCAATTATTTTTCAGCCATTTTCATTTAAAGGGAACCTGTCACCCCCCCAGGCTTTGTAACTAAAATAGCCACCTTGTGCAGCACTAATGCTGCATTCTGACAAGGTGGCTCTTTTAGTTCTTGTTCCTGCCACTGTTGAAAGAATTGTTTATCAAATTTGTTCCTCATACCTTGAAATCGCCACTGGGCAGGACTTTCCCCTCCTAATACAGACACACCACAGGCATCACTCATGGCCTCTGTGCCCCGGGCACCGCCTCCTCAGTGTTATTCAATTGTCCCGGCACCTGCGCTGTCATATTAGGCCTTGGGTATGCGCAGTTAGCGCTGCCCGTCCACTGACATCACTTGATGTCTTGCTTACTGTGCCTGCCTGCCTAATATGACAGCGCAGGCGCCAGGACAATTGAATAATGCTGAGGAGGCGGCGCCCGGCGTGCAGAGGCCATGAGTGATGGCTGTGGTGCGTCTGTGTTAGGGGGGAAAGACCTGCCCCCGTGGCGATTTCAAGGTATGAAGGACAAATTTGATAAATGATTTTTTCAGCAGTGTCAGGAACAAGAACTAAAAGAGCCACCTTGTCAGAATGCAGCATTAGTGCTGCACAAGGTGGCTCTTTTAGTTATAAATGCCTGGGGGAGGGGGGTGACAGGTTTCCTTTAAGGAACTTTATTCTTGATTAATCAAATATTTGCTTCCTCTAAACCCACAATCCTACACAACTTCAATTATTCAAATACTTTAGGTTACTTTAGCCCCTTGTCGACGCATCTAATTTTCATTTTTGCATTTTCGTTTTTTCTTCTCCTTTTTCAAATAGCAATATCTTTTCTTTTTTTCCACAGACATGGACATGTAAGAGCTGGTTTATAGTGGGACAAGGTTGTGGTCTTAAATGACACTGATGATTTTCTTATTTTGAGTAACAAAATATGGAAAAAAAAAAATGCAAGTGTGATGAAATGGTAAAAAAAACTCAATTCCGTTATAGTTTTTTGGGGCATTATTTTTATGTTGTTAATTGTGCAATAATAATAACCTAAAAACATGACTTTCCATGTCCGTTTGATTATGGTGTTACCAAGCTTCTTTTAATTTTTTTTACTATTTTAACGATGACAAAATAATTCCAAACTTTGCAAATAAAAATGGTTCCCAGTTGCTATTTTCATATACCCATAACTTTTTATTTTCTATCAGTATTTCTGTGTGAGGGTTTGCTTTTTGTGTGGCAAGCAGGAGTTTTTCTTTATTTAGTTTTGGATTAGATGCTATGTTTTAATTCATTTTAATTGCATTTCTTGAGGGAAGTGAGGCTGCAAAAAAAAAAATCAGAAATTTGGGCTTTTCATTTTTTTATTTCTGACATTTAGCATGTATATTAAAGAAGTTGTCCACTACAAAAAATTTTTTTTCATAAATCTTGCTATTATGTGCCACTGAAAACATCCACTGTGTTTATTTTAGCAATGTTACCTTTTATCATGCTGTGGCAGCACATCTTCAGTGCTGGATCCAGCTCTCATGGGGTTAATCAACAACTTCCTTTCTCCTGAGTTATTGTGCTCTAATACTACAAGTTCCATGATGCATTGCACTCGCCTGTAACTCTGCACCTGGCACACCCACTCCAAAACACACCCCAACCCCTCCCTCCTCTTCCCCTCTATCTTCAAAAAGATTTGTGATGTCATTTCTGTCCAACCTCCTCTTTTACATTTGTCCAACCCACACTCCATTACACACAGATAGATGGATGGATAGATAGATAGATAGATAGATAGATAGATAGATAGATAGATAGATAGATAGGAAGATAGATAGGAAGATAGATAGATAGATATGGGATGGATAGATACATACAGATATATCTACAGTATATATATATGTCTATTTACATAGACATGTCCATATCCATGCTTCTAAACCCCTTCACCCCTGGAGCTTTTTCCGTTTATCGCTCCCCTTCTTTCCAGAGCCATAATTTTTCCTGTCAATATGGCCATGTGAGGGCTAATCTTTTGTGGGACAAGTTCTACTTTTGAACGACATCATTGGTTTTACCATGTCGTGTAACAGAAAATGTGAAAAAAATTCAAAGTGCAGTGAAATTGCAAAAAAAGTGCAATCCCACACTTGTTTTTTGCTTGGCTTTTTTGCTAGGTTCACTAAATGCTAAGGCTGTGTGCACACGTTGTGGATTTGATTGCAGATCCGCAGGGTTTTTTGCTGCACAGAATTGCATCAAATCCGCAGTGTAGTGCACAACCAATGTAAGCCTATGGGAGCCGCAGACTTGTTGTGCACATGCTGCGGAAAAAGCCACACCAAAACGCAGCTTTTTTTTTCCGCAGCATGTCACTTCTTTTGTGCCGAACTGCAGTGTTTCTGCACCCTTAGGCCGGGATCACACACAGCGAGATATGGTCGAGTCTTGCAGGTTAAAACCAAGCTCTGGCACCGGCACTCCAGAGCGGAGCATGCAGCCGCATAACAATACATAGAGCTGCACGCTCCGCTCCGGAGTGCCGGTGCCAGAGCTTGGTTTTAACCTGCAAGACTCGGCCGTATCTCGCTGTAGTGTGACTCCAGCCTTAGGGCTTGTGCACACGCTGCGGATTCCAACGTGGAATTTTCCGCAGTGGATTTGATAAATCCGCAGTGCAAAACCGCTGCAGTTTTTACTGCGGATTTATCGCGGTTTCTATTGCGGTTTCCTCTGTGGGTTTTCACCTGCAGATTTCTATTGGAGCAGGTGTAAATCCGCAGCGTAATCCGCACAAAGAATTGACATGCTGCGTTTTTTTCCGCAGCATGTGCACTGCGGATTTCGTTTCCCATAGGTTTACATTGTACTGTAAACTCATGGGAAACTGCTGCAGACCCGCAGCTGCGGAAACACTGCAGTTCCGCAGCAAAATCCGCAGCATGTGCACATACCCTTAGACTTTCATTGAGTCGGGCACATCCACAGCAAAACCGAAGATGTAAAAAAGATCTGCAGTTTTGCTGCGGATGTGGGTCCGAGAAACGCTGCAGGAGGAGGGAAGTGTGTGGGCGGTGACTGTGTGCATGTATGTGTGTGCGGGCGGGGTCTGCGGGCTGTTCGGGTGTGTGCGGGGCTGTGCGGGGGGTCTTTTGGGGTGAGTGCGGGGATCATCCGATGGGACTACAAGTACGCAGCATCCAATCTGCAGCTAATTCGGATGTAAGGCTACTTTCACACTTCCGTCAGTACGGGGCCGTCGCAAACCGTCGGCCCGAAGTACCGACGGACGTTGTGCTAAATTTAGCACAACGTGAGCAGCGGATGCAGTTTTACAATGCATCCGCTGCCCATTGTGATGAGCGGAGAGGAGGGGGCGGAGTTGCGCCTGCACATGCACGGTCGGAAATGGCAGACACGTCACACAAAAAATGTTACATTGAACGTTGTTTGTGTGTCATGTCCGCCAAAACACGACAGATGCGACGTGTTCCCATCCGTCGCGATCCGTCGCTAATACAAGTCTATGGGCAAAAAACGCATCCTGCAAGCACATTTGCAGGATCCGTTTTTTGCCCATAACGACGGATTGCGACGGAGCCCAGAAGACGGAAATGTGAAAGTAGCCTAATCCGGACAGTGGACACGCACCCTACACTATCCATACATCTATCAATAGATATATCTATCCAGATATATCTATAGATAGATATATGAATAGATAGATGTATGCATCTATAGATCTATCTATATGTAGATCTGTCTATCCATTTAATCTGTCATCTGTCTATCTGTGTGTAATTGAGTGTGGGTTGGACAAATGTAAAAGAGGAGGTTGGACAATAATGACATCACAAATCTTTTTTTTTTTGTTCAATAATATACCTTTATTTAGCTTTCAAAAATGCATAAAAACCGCACAAAAACTGCACCAAAAAAATAAAAAAATGCATCAAAACCATGCAAAAATGCACCAAAACTGCATCAAAACTGCCCAAAAACTGCATCAAAACTGCACCAAAAACTGCACCAAAACTTCACCAAAAACTGCATAAAAAAAGCATAAAAAAACTGAATCAAAACTACGCAAAAAAACGCACTGAAAACAACATCAAAACTGAGCAAAAACCACTCAAAAACCGTGAAAAAAATGCATAAAAAGGCAACTGCGTTTTCTGCAAGGAGATGCAGATTTTGTGCAGAAAATTCTGCACCCAAATCTGCAACGTGTGCACACAGCCTAAAGCTGACCTGCCATTATGATTCTCCAGGTCATTACGAGTTCATAGACACTAAACACGTCTAGGTTATTTTTTATCTAAGTGGTGAAAAAAATTCCAAACTTTGCTACAAAGAAATAAAATAATTGTGCCATTTTCCGATAGCCGTAGCGTCTATATTTTCTGAGATATTGGGTCGAGTGAGGGCTAATTTTTTGCGCTCCGATCTGACGTTTTTAATGATGCCACATTTGTGCAGATACGTTCTTTTGATCGCCCATTATTGTATTTTAATGCAATGTCGCGGCGACCAAAAAAAACATAATTTTGGCTTTTGATTTTCTTTTCTCACTATGCCGTTTAGTGATCATGTAAATTTTTTGTAGCGGCTGACATGTTGCGGCTTTGAAGTGGGCTCACCGCCGAAGCCCACCTCAAAGCGTGGGAAATACTGCCAGCTGACGTACTATTCTGTCAGCTGGCAGAAAGGGGTTAATGAACAATATGCGTGGGCTCCCGCGCAATTTTCTGCACCAGAAGGGGAAAGCCAATGGCCGGGGGCCAATATTTGTAGCCCGGGAAGGGGGTAATACCCATGGCCCCTCCCAGTCTGTGAATATCAGCCCACAGCTGTCTGCGTAGCCTTTACTGGCTATTAAAACAATAAAATGATGTGGGGTGCCCCTATTTTTTATAGCTAGAAAGGCTACGCAGACAGCTGCGGGCTGATATTCATAGCCTAGAGAGGGGCCATGGATATTGGCCCCCCGGCTACAAATACCGGTCTGCAGCCGCCCCAGAAATGGCGCATCAGTAAGATGCCCCAATTCTGGCACTTAGCCCCTCTCTTCCCACTCTCGTGTAGCGGTAGGATATGGGGTAATAAGGGGTTAATGTCACCTTGCTATTGTAAGGTGACATTAAGCCGGGTTAATAACGGAGAGGCGTCAATAAGACGCCTATCCATTATTAATCCAATAGTAGTAAATGGTTAATAAAACACACACACATTAGGAAAAAAGTATTTTAATATTCTTCATTTAACCATACTTACCATACTTCAGCGCCTGCAAAAAACATAAAATAATAAACCGTATACTACCTGTCCGCCGTAGTCCAATTAATAACGAGTGTCCCACGACGATCTCCCCTATAGAACAGTGACATTGGGTGATGTCACTGCTCTATAGGACCCTCAGTGACACACTGACAGGAGACAATGGCTCCTGCAGTGCATCACTGAGAGGTTACCTTAGGACAAAGTCTCACTTTATGGCAATTGCTGTGTGGGAAAATTTCTCACACAGCAATACCAAAAGTGAGACTAGGGACTATTTTCTCACAGGGGTGTAGGAATACATTGTGAGGAATACATTGTGGAAGGATACCTTCGATCATTCTGTTCCTGGAGCCCCTGGAGAGCGGTCACATCATCATCAGCTGATGCTGTTGCTCTGCACGGGAGATCGTCAATTTGGATTTCTGCAGATCAGGGAGTATATTGTTTGTTTATTATTTTAATATTTTTTACAGATGACACTGGCTTCGGGGATCAAGGTGACAAGTGATGGTGAGTATGTACTCTATGTTTAAGGTACTGTATGTCTGTATGTATGTTGTATGTATGTACTGTATGTATGTACTGTATGTGGCATGCTGCATGTCGCATGTCACATGTTGCATGCCGTCGCATGTTGCATGATGCATGTCGCATGTCGTCGCATGTCATCGCATATTGCATGCAGCATGCCGAATGTCATCGCATGTTGTATGTTTCATGTTGCATGGTGCATGTCATCATATGTTGCATGTCATCGCATGTTGCATGCTATCGCATGTTGCATGCTGCATGTCATCGCATGTTGCATGTTGCATGTTGCATGTCATCAGATGTTGCATGTCATCGCATGGTGCATGCCGTCGCATGGTGCATGTCACATGTTGCATGTCATCGCATGTCGCATGTTGCATGTCATCACATGTTGCATGTCACATGTCGTCACATGGTGCATGTCGCATGTTGCATGTCGTCATATGATGCATGTCGCATGGTGCATGTCACATGTTGCATGTTGTCACATGTTGCATGGTGCATGTCATCGCATGTTGTCACATGTCGCATGTCATCGCATGTTGCATGTCATCGCATGGTGCATGTCGCATGTTGCATGTCACATGTTGCATGTTGTCACATGTTGCATGTCATCACGTCGCATGTCATCGCATGTTGCATGTCACATGTCATCTCATGTTGCATGTCGTATGTTGCATGTTGTCGCATGGTGCATGTCACATGGTGCATGTCACATGGTGCATGTCATCGCATGGTGCATTTTGTCACATGTTGTCACATGTTGCATGTCACATGTTGCATGTCATCACATGACGCATGTCATTGCATGGTGCATGTCGCATGTCATCGCATGGTGCATGTCACATGTCTGTGAAGGAACAGATGATTGGCCACGGGTTTCTCAACGCAGTGATCCAGAACACTGCCCCCATCCCTTATGGGTGCCTTTTACTAGGCACTGCTCCTAATAGCCAGATTCCTACTCCACACTGATGAGGGGCAAACACCCCGAAACAGCTGTCTGTGGATGGATACCATGCTTGGCATAGGTGGTTTTCCTGTATTGGATGTTTTCCTTTATTGGATGCTGCCCTTCCCGTGGTTGTTCCTTCCCGGGGAAAGGTCTGGCTATTCACTGCTTGCATTGAGAAACACGTGATGGTGTCTCCTGTTGTGAATTTGGTTTCTGGGCTCCCCCGGTGGTTACTGGTGGTACTGAACTTGTGTGCTTCATCTCCTCTGTTCACCTGTTTTCATCAGGATGTGGGAGTTTCTATTTAGCCTTGCTCCTCAGTCATTTCTATGCCGGCCAACAATGTTACCAGAAGCCTTTCTGTTGCATGTTCCTGCTCCTAGACTACTATAAGCTAAGTTGGACTTGTAGTCCTAAGATTGTTTTTGCATTTTTGTTCCAGTTCTCTGTGTTTGAATATTTCTGAGGCTGGAAGCTCTTGTGAGCTGAAATTGCCACTCTGGTGTCATGAGTTGATATTAGAGTCTTAAAGTAATTTCAGGATGGTGTTTTGAAAGGGTTTTCAGCTGACTGTGAAGTTCCCTTTTCTGTCTTCCTACTATCTAGTAAGCGGACCTCAATTTGCTAAACCTATCTTCATACTTCGTATGTCAATTTCCTCTAAAATCACCGACAATATATGTGGGGGCTACTGTCTGCCTTTTGGGGAAAATTTCTCTAGAGGTAAGCCAGGTCTGTATTTTCCTCTGCTAGGGTCAGTCAGTCCTCCGGCTGGCGCTGGGCGTCTAGGGATAAAACGTAGGCACGCTACCCGGCCACTGTTAGTTGTGCGGTAGGTTTAGCTCACAGTCAGCTCGAGTTCCCATCTTCCAAGAGCTAGTCCTTTTGTATGCTTTACTACGGTCTCTTGCCATTGAGAACCATGACAGTTTGGCCGGCCAAGGGTTAAAATAATTGGCAGAAGAAAGGAGAGAAAAGAAGTCTGCAGAGAATTTTTTTTTTTTTTTCTGAGTTTGCTCATTAGTTGATTCACTTGCATCTCTGCTTACTGCAGCCTTCGTCTCTCTCTCCTTCTAATCCTTGAATGGTTCTGATTTCACCTGATTAAAATGGATTCTCAGAGTTTAGCTACAGGTTTGAATAATCTCGCTATGAAGGTTCAAAGTTTACAGGATTTTGTAATTCATGCTCCTATATCTGAACCTAGAATTCCTTTACCTGAATTTTTCTCCGGGGATAGATCTCGCTTCCAGAATTTCAAACATAATTGTAAATTATTTTTGTCTCTGAGATCTCGCTCCGCTGGAGATCCTGCACAGCAGGTCAGGATTGTAATTTCCTTGCTCCGGGGCGACCCTCAGGATTGGGCATTTGCTTTGGCACCAGGGGATCCTGCGTTGCTCAATGTGGATGCGTTTTTCCTGGCTTTGGGGTTGCTTTATGAGGAACCTCATTTAGAGATTCAGGCTGAAAAAGCCTTGATGGCCCTGTCTCAAGGGCAAGATGAGGCTGAAATATACTGCCAAAAATTTCGTAAGTGGTCTGTGCTTACTCAGTGGAATGAGTGCGCCCTGGCGGCGAATTTCAGAGAGGGTCTCTCTGATGCCATTAAAGATGTTATGGTGGGGTTCCCTGTGCCTACAGGTCTGAATGAGTCCATGACAATGGCTATTCAGATTGATCGGCGTTTGCGGGAGCGCAAACCTGTGCACCATTTGGCGGTGTCTTCTGAGAAGGCGCCAGAGATTATGCAATGTGATAGAATTCTGTCCAGAAGCGAACGACAGAATTTTAGGCGAAAAAATGGGTTATGCTTCTATTGTGGTGATTCAACTCATGTTATATCAGCATGCTCTAAACGTACTAAGAAGATTGATAAGTCTGTTTCAATTGGCACTTTACAGTCTAAGTTTATTCTATCTGTGACCCTGATTTGCTCTTTATTGTCTATTACCGCGGACGCCTATGTCGACTCTGGCGCCGCTTTGAGTCTTATGGATTGGTCCTTTGCCAAACGCTGTGGGTTTAATTTAGAGCCTCTGGAAGTTCCTATACCTCTGAAGGGTATTGACTCCACGCCATTGGCTAGTAATAAACCACAATACTGGACACAAGTAACTATGCGTATTAATCCGGATCACCAGGAGATTATTCGCTTCCTTGTGTTGTATAATCTACATGATGTGTTGGTGCTTGGATTGCCATGGCTGCAATCTCATAACCCAGTCCTCGACTGGAAAGCAATGTCTGTGTTAAGCTGGGGATGTCAGGGGACTCATGGGGACATACCTTTGGTTTCCATTTCGTCATCTATTCCCTCTGAGATTCCGGAATTTTTATCTGATTATCGTGATGTTTTTGAGGAGCCTAAACTTGGTTCACTACCTCCGCACAGAGATTGCGATTGTACTATAGATCTGATTCCGGGCAGTAAGTTTCCAAAGGGTCGTTTATTTAATCTATCTGTGCCTGAACATGTTGCTATGCGGGAATATATTAAGGAGTCCTTGGAAAAGGGACATATTCGTCCTTCGTCATCTCCCTTAGGAGCCGGTTTTTTCTTTGTATCTAAAAAAGATGGCTCTTTGAGGCCGTGTATTGATTATCGGCTTTTGAATAAAATCACGGTTAAATATTAGTATCCTTTGCCACTGCTTACTGATTTGTTTGCCCGAATAAAGGGGGCCAAGTGGTTCTCTAAGATTGATCTTCGTGGGGCGTATAATTTAGTGCGAATTAAGCAGGGGGATGAGTGGAAAACCGCATTTAATATGCCTGAGGGCCATTTTGAGTATTTAGTAATGCCTTTTGGTCTTTCAAATGCCCCTTCAGTCTTTCAGTCTTTTATGCATGACATTTTCCGTGAATATTTGGATAAATTTATGATTGTGTATCTGGATGATATTTTGATTTTTTCGGATGACTGGGACTCTCATGTCCAACAGGTCAGGAGGGTTTTTCAGGTTTTGCGCTCTAATTCCTTGTGTGTAAAGGGTTCTAAGTGTGTTTTTGGGGTTCAAAAGATTTCGTTTTTGGGGTACATTTTTTCCCCCTCTTCCATTGAGATGGACCCTGTCAAGGTTCAGGCTATTTGTGATTGGACGCAACCCTCTTCTCTTAAGAGCCTTCAGAAGTTTTTGGGCTTTGCTAATTTTTATCGTCGATTTATAACTGGTTTTTCTGATGTTGCTAAGCCGTTGACTGATTTGACTAAGAAGGGTGCTGATGTTGCTGATTGGTCCCCTGCTGCTGTGGAGGCCTTTCAGGAGCTTAAGCGCTGCTTTTCTTCCGCCCCTGTATTGCGTCAGCCTGATGTTACTCTTCCTTTTCAGGTTGAGGTCGACGCTTCAGAAATCGGAGCTGGGGCGGTTTTGTCGCAGAAAAGTTCCGACTGCTCCGTGATGAGACCTTGCGCGTTCTTTTCTCGTAAATTTTCGCCCGCTGAGCGAAATTATGATATTGGTAATCGGGAGCTCTTGGCTATGAACTGGGCTTTTGAGGAGTGGCGTCATTGGCTTGAGGGGGCTAGACATCAGGTGGTGGTATTGACCGACCACAAGAATATGATTTATCTTGAGTCTGCCAGGCGCCTGAATCCTAGACAGGCGCGCTGGTCGTTATTTTTCTCTCGGTTTAATTTTGTGGTTTCTTACCTACCGGGTTCTAAAAATGTGAAGGCGGATGCCCTTTCTAGGAGTTTTGAGCCTGATTCCCCTGGTAATTCTGAACCTACAGGTATCCTTAAGGATGGAGTGATATTATCTGCTGTTTCCCCAGACTTGCGACGGGTCTTGCAGGAGTTTCAGGCGGATAGAACTGATCGTTGCCCGCCTGGTAGACTGTTTGTTCCGGATGATTGGACCAGTAGAGTCATCTCGGAGGTCCATTCTTCTGCGTTAGCTGGTCATCCTGGAATCTTTGGTACCAGGGATTTGGTGGCTAGGTCCTTCTGGTGGCCTTCCCTGTCGCGAGATGTGCGAGGTTTTGTGCAGTCTTGTGATGTTTGTGCTCGGGCCAAGCCTTGTTGTTCTCGGGCTAGTGGATTGTTGTTATCTTTGCCTATTCCGAAGAGGCCTTGGACTCACATCTCCATGGATTTTATTTCTGATCTCCCTGTTTCTCAGAAGATGTCTGTCATCTGGGTGGTGTGTGACCGTTTCTCTAAGATGGTCCATTTGGTCCCCTTGCCTAAATTGCCTTCCTCATCTGAGCTGGTTCCTCTGTTTTTTCAAAATGTGGTTCGCTTGCATGGTATTCCGGAGAATATCGTTTCTGACAGGGGAACCCAATTCGTGTCTAGATTTTGGCGAGCGTTCTGTGCTAGGATGGGCATTGATTTGTCTTTTTCGTCTGCTTTCCATCCTCAGACTAATGGCCAGACCGAGCGAACTAATCAGACCTTGGAGACTTATTTGAGGTGTTTTGTGTCTGCGGATCAGGATGATTGGGTTGCCTTTTTGCCCTTGGCGGAGTTTGCCCTCAATAACCGGGCTAGTTCTGCCACCTTGGTTTCTCCTTTCTTCTGTAATTCGGGGTTTCATCCTCGTTTCTCTTCCGGTCAGGTGGAGTCTTCGGATTGTCCTGGAGTGGATGCTGTGGTGGAGAGGTTGCATCAGATTTGGGGGCATGTGGTGGACAATTTGAAGTTCTCCCAGGAGAAGACTCAGCAGTTTGCCAACCGCCGTCGTCGTGCTGGTCCTCGTCTTTGTGTTGGGGACTTGGTGTGGTTGTCTTCTCGTTTTGTCCCTATGAAGGTTTCTTCTCCTAAGTTTAAGCGTCGGTTCATCGGCCCGTACAAGATATTGGAGATTCTTAACCCTGTGTCCTTTCGTTTGGACCTCCCTGCATCTTTTTCTATTCATAATGTCTTCCATCGGTCATTGTTGCGCAGGTATGAGGTACCGGTTGTGCCTTCCGTTGAGCCTCCTGCTCC
This sequence comes from Ranitomeya variabilis, assembly GCF_051348905.1. Taxonomy (NCBI): domain Eukaryota; kingdom Metazoa; phylum Chordata; class Amphibia; order Anura; family Dendrobatidae; genus Ranitomeya; species Ranitomeya variabilis. Next base: position 684,208,611 of record NC_135233.1, read on the forward strand.
GGTGTTGGTTGAGGGTGAGTTGGAGTACGTTGTCGAGAAGATCTTGGACTCCCGTGTTTCCAGACGGAGACTTCAGTATTTGGTCAAGTGGAAGGGCTACGGTCAGGAGGATAATTCTTGGGTGACAGCCTCTGATGTTCATGCCTCCGATTTGGTCCGTGCCTTTCATAGGGCTCATCCTGATCGCCCTGGTGGTTCTGGTGAGGGTTCGGTGCCCCCTCCTTGAGGGGGGGGTACTGTTGTGAATTTGGTTTCTGGGCTCCCCCGGTGGTTACTGGTGGTACTGAACTTGTGTGCTTCATCTCCTCTGTTCACCTGTTTTCATCAGGATGTGGGAGTTTCTATTTAGCCTTGCTCCTCAGTCATTTCTATGCCGGCCAACAATGTTACCAGAAGCCTTTCTGTTGCATGTTCCTGCTCCTAGACTACTATCAGCTAAGTTGGACTTGTAGTCCTAAGATTGTTTTTGCATTTTTGTTCCAGTTCTCTGTGTTTGAATATTTCTGAGGCTGGAAGCTCTTGTGAGCTGAAATTGCCACTCTGGTGTCATGAGTTGATATTAGAGTCTTAAAGTAATTTCAGGATGGTGTTTTGAAAGGGTTTTCAGCTGACTGTGAAGTTCCCTTTTCTGTCTTCCTACTATCTAGTAAGCGGACCTCAATTTGCTAAACCTATCTTCATACTTCGTATGTCAATTTCCTCTAAAATCACCGACAATATATGTGGGGGCTACTGTCTGCCTTTTGGGGAAAATTTCTCTAGAGGTAAGCCAGGTCTGTATTTTCCTCTGCTAGGGTCAGTCAGTCCTCCGGCTGGCGCTGGGCGTCTAGGGATAAAACGTAGGCACGCTACCCGGCTACTGTTAGTTGTGCGGTAGGTTTAGCTCACAGTCAGCTCGAGTTCCCATCTTCCAAGAGCTAGTCCTTTTGTATGCTTTACTACGGTCTCTTGCCATTGAGAACCATGACAGTCTCCGCAGCTATCCTACATGCATTTGCATATTTCCCATAAGGGATGGGGGCAGTGTTTTGGATCACTGCGTTGAGAAACACGTGATGGTGTCTCCGTGGTGTTGGATGTTTTGGTCTCCCTGAGGCCAATCATCTGTTCCTTCACAGCCTTTTACTAGGCACTGCTCCTAATAGCCAGATTCCTACTCCACACTGATGAGGGGCAAACACCCCGAAACAGCTGTCTGTGGATGGATACCATGCTTGGCATAGGTGGTTTTCCTGTATTGGATGTTTTCCTTTATTGGATGCTGCCCTTCCCGTGGTTGTTCCTTCCCGGGGAAAGGTCTGGCTATTCACTGCTTGCGTTGAGAAACACGTGATGGTGTCTCCGCAGCTATCCTACATGCATTTGCATATTTCCCATAAGGGATGGGGGCAGTGTTCTGGATCACTGCGTTGAGAAACACGTGATGGTGTCTCCGCAGTGTTGGATGTTTTGGTCTCCCCGATGCCAATCATCTGTTCCTTCACAGCCTTTTACTAGGCACTGCTCCTAATAGCCAGATTCCTACTCCACACTGATGAGGGGCAAACATCCCAAAACAGCTGTCTGTGGATGGATACCATGCTTGGCATAGGTGGTTTTCCTGTATTGGATGTTTTCCTTTATTGGATGCTGCCCTTCCCGTGGTTGTTCCTTCCCGGGGAAAGGTCTGGCTATTCACTGCTTGCGTTGAGAAACACGTGATGGTGTCTCCGCAGCTATCCTACATGAATTTGCATATTTCCCATAAGGGATGGGGGCAGTGTTCTGGATCACTGCGTTGAGAAACACGTGATGGTGTCTCCGTGGTGTTGGATGTTTTGGTCTCCCCGAGGCCAATCATCTGTTCCTTCACAGCCTTTTACTAGGCACTGCTCCTAATAGCCAGATTCCTACTCCACACTGATTAGGGGCAAACACCCCGAAACAGCTGTCTGTGGATGGTACCATGCTTGGCATAGGTGGTTTTCCTGTATTGGATGTTTTCCTTTATTGGATGCTGCCCTTCCCGTGGTTGTTCCTTCCCGGGGAAAGGTCTGGCTATTTACTGCTTGCGTTGAGAAACACGTGATGGTGTCTCCGCAGCTATCCTACATGCATTTGCATATTTCCCATAAGGGATGGGGGCAGTGTTCTGCATCACTGCATTGCATGCATGTCACATGTTGCATGTTGTCGCATTTCGCATGGTGCATGTCATCGCATGTTGTCACATGTCATCGCATGTTGCATGTCGTCGCATGGTGCATGTCACATGTTGCATGTCACATGTTGCATGTTGTCGCATGTCGCATGTTGCATTTCATCACATGTTGCATGTCATCGCATGTTGCATGTCACATGTCATCGCATGTTGCATGTCGTATGTTGCATGTCGTCGCATGGTGCATGTCGCATGTCACATGTTGCATGTCATCGCATGCCGCATGTCGAATGTCATTGCATGCCGCATGTCATCGCATGTTGCATGTAGTATGTTGCATGTCGTCGCATGGTGCATGTCGCATGGTGCATGTCACATGTTGCATGTCGTCGCATGTTGCATGTCGTATGTTGCATGTTGCCGCATGTCGCATGCTGCATGTCATCGCATGTTGCATGCTGCATGTCATCGCATGCTGCATGTCGTCGCATGGTGCATGTCGTCGCATGTTGTCACATGTCGCATGTCATCGCATGTTGCATGTCACCGCATGTCACATGTTACATGCTGCATGTCACATGCTGCATGTCACATGTCATCGCATGTCGCATGCTGCATGTTGCATGTCATCGCATGTTGCATGTCATCGCATGTCGCATGTTGCATGTCGCATGTTGCATGTCATCGCATCGTGCATGTCGTCGCATGTTGTCACATGTCGCATGTCATCGCATGTTGCATGTCACCGCATGTCACATGTTACATGCTGCATGTCACATGCTGCATGTCACATGTCATCGCATGTCGCATGCTGCATGTTGCATGTCATCGCATGTTGCATGTCATCGCATGTCGCATGTCATCGCATGTCGCATGGTGCATGTCACATGTTGCATGTCGTCGCATGTCGTCGCATGTCGCATGCTGCATGTCGCATGTCATCGCATGTCGCACGGTGCATGTCATCGCATTTTGTCACATGTTGCATGTCATTGCATGTTGCATGTCATTGCATGTCACATGTCATATGTTGCATGTCACATGTTGCATGTTGTCACATGTTGCATGATGTCACATGTTACATGTATGTATGTTGTATGTACAGTATGTGTGTACTGTATATGTGTATGTGGGTTTTTTTTACATTCAACACATTAGCCGGATGATGGGACTACTACTGTCCCATCATTGGCTAATGTGTCACTCACTGTCACTGTAGCAGGCAGAGCCCGATGGGACTTGTAGTCCCATCGAACGATGCCTGCACACAGAGATACACCAATGACCCTGCCCCCCACAGCAGACCCCAGCACCAGCCGCACATCCCGGCGCCAGCACGCAGACCCCGGCGCCGGCACACAGACCCCCAGTGCCATAACGCAGACCCCCGGCACCAGCACTCAGACCCCCGGTGCCGGCACGCAGACCCCCAGCGCCAGCACATCCCAGCGCCGGCATGCAGACCCCCCGTGCCCGCACACCACATTGTGATCGGACGTACACATCCCTGCGTAGCCCCGCCCGCTCCCAGCACAGCCCCGCCCACCCCCAGCACAGCCCTGCCTAGCCCTGCCCACCCCCAGCACAGCCCCGCAGGCAGCCCCCAGCACCGCCCACAGCCCAGTCACTCTTGATGAGTGACTGCTGACTGTGAGGCTGGTCACGCCTGCTGCTGACATCACGTCAATTTCCAGAGTCTGGAAATTGACGTGACGTCGGCGGAAATAAGCGGTGGCTGCAGCCTGGGGGTCATGTGACCCGGACTCAGCCTCCAGCATAGCGCCGCTCACAGGTGAAAACGGCAACGGAAGGTAATGACACAATTCATTAGGGGCCTCGGGGGGATACATTGGGGGGTTAATTGAAAGTAGTGGACAACCCCTTTAACAAACATGAACTAATTGGGGCCAAATACTTTAATTGCTAATATCTCTACAAAGCAGAGGAAAAAAATGTTTTTATTCCACTCTGTGGCCACCATTGCATATTATATGCATTTTAACATGCGCAACTTGGTGAAAAGTTCTCCTTAACGTACATGTATAAAGATATATTGTATTTTGCAGGTAATGTAATGTAATAGGAACTAACTAGAGATGAGCAAATTTATTCCAGTGGAAATGAACACTCATTGAATTTAACTATAATTCGTATTCTTCAAAATACAGATTTTATTTGTAATTCACTCCTATTGAAATCAGTAAAATGGCAGTCATTTGCAGTGTCTTCACTCCAGCCCAACTGGGTCTTAGGTGTCTATGCGTGCCATGCCTTCTCGGCACACATTGTTCCGTAACAGTGACATCTGGCCTGTAGTGAAGAGGATAGACTTGATAGAGGTAGGGAAAAAGAGGTGCAGGGATAGAGGGACAGATGAGTGGTGAGGTGATTATGAATTTTTTTTACATCCTACATCTGGAGGAACCAAAGAGCATATTAAAAATTATTTATTATGCAATGAATATGTTTTCTGCAAATCAAATTTTCCTGTAAAATTTACGCTACTTGGCATGTTTGAATCATGGCAAATCGGCCATCTCTAGAAATAACCCACCAAACCTAGTAAATAGATTATTTACTTCAATTTTATTGGAGAAAATAGTAATAATGCATATCGTTGTTGTATGAGATTTCACTGAGATTTCAGTAAGAGCTGTTGAGTTAGGGGATGGGGATTTTTGAGGGTAATGCAAGTTCTTGAGTAGAAAAGGTTATCGTACTAAGACAGTTTTTGAAGTTTTGACATTCTGTGAAAACAAGAACTTTGATAAACTACAATGATTTAAGAAATAAGAAAAGTGGCAAAGGGGACTTTAGTAGTGATTAAAGGATGAGTAACAAAATCCAAAGAATCATCAACTATTCCAAAGCGTCATAATTAAATTCTTATGGCTCATGCAGACATCCACGGATCATGGTCTGATCATGGACCGAAATGCACAGACTGGCCATTGGTCTCCTGACCAATGCATGACAGCTTCCTATTTCTAAGTGTTATTTAATATATTGTAAGAAGCAGATCCTAACTGTAATATTTTACCAGTGAGAATTAAAAGGAAAGATTTTTTAAACCAAGGATAAAATAAGCCATAAATAATAGGATTAAATGCAGAATTGAAATAGCCAAGCCATAGGACAATATTGTATATATCATCAGATATTGAGAAATTGAGATAAGGATCAGCCACAGTAAGAGTAAAAAAGGGTAACCAGCAAAGAATGAAAACCCCCATCACCAAACTCAGTGTTCTAGCTGCTTTGTTTTCAACATTTAGAACAGGTTTCTTCTTACCGCTTTTTTTCTGATTTATAGATTTGGGAATATTGCTAATTAATTTGGCTTGTTTGTTTGCCACCAAGAAAATGTATATATAAATTCCAATCATGAGGGTCCCCGGAATAAAGAAACATAGGAATGAGGTGATTATAGCCCAGATTCTATTAAACACAAGGGAACAAGACCCCATACAAGGTACAAGTGTATCCTGCTCCTCCAATCCTTCAGTGTTTACATTTGATAAAACGAGGCCAAATGAATACAGACAGGGGACAGACCAGATAAGAAATACAAAAATCTCTATGACAGAATTGGTTATTTTCCTGCTGTAATGAAGAGGATGACATATTGCATAGTAACGGTCAACAGCAATAAAGAATAGATGAAATATGGATGTAGTGCACAATGTCATGTCAATGCAGCTGTGCACTTTACAAAACAGGTCACCATAATACCAGCATGCAGTTATGGACCTCACCATACTGTACGGCATAACTGTGAGCCCAAGCAGGAAATCTGCAGAGGCCAATGACAAAATGAGAAAGTTGGTTGGCGTGTGAAGCTGTCTGAAATGAGAAACCAAAATGATCACCATGAGGTTTCCCACAATTGTAACAATGATAGCGCCATGTATGACAGAATACAAGGATATATCAGTAAGCACAGGTCTGATAGTTCTAGGACAAGATGTATTCAGACCAGCAAAACATACTTCATTAATTTGTGAGTTATGGAAATCCAGTCTACTCATGATGGTATTTTATGATTGTCTCAATCACATCTCTGTAACAAAAAAAAACAGGAGAAAATGATCAGCCACGATTTTTGAGCTTTAGTAATGGCAACTGTGTCATTTTACATTTACAGCATTTTAATTGGTTAGTACTACTGAATTTTTGGCTTAAAGATGTGTCCAATGCAATGCAGACTAAAAATAAGTGTTAGTCTTGGGCATGTTAGTGTCCAAGGCAGAGTTGGGAAAACCTGCTCTGGGGTTTTTGTATTTTGAAGCAGACTGCAGGATGTAGTCGTGCAGTCCGTTTCATTCCAGGCCCGGGTTTTCCAAGTGTCTGAAGGCCACAGATCCCAGTTAAAATCCCTGCAGTATAGAGTTTGGGTGTGTCATGGCCAGTTGGTGCTTGATAGTGTGCAGAGCAGTTGGCGTTTCAGAGCTCCTCCTGTGTGAGGCAACACAGGCCAGCTGAGCCAAAACGGCCAAGGCAGCTGAATAACCTGGCACCCATGGTAACGGGTCCTGGAGGTGGACAGTCTTGTGCCTGGAGGTGAACCAGTGATAGACTGTCCTGTGCCTGTAGGAAGACTAGTGTGTGTGACAGCTGCAAACTGAGGGATATTGTGTACTGTGGAAAAGCTGTGAGTAAAAAGACATTGACATTGGCGGTGCAGTCACCCACAGCAACCGGTCATGAAGGTAGACCGGCATGTGTAGTTACTGTGTAACCCAGAGTATATGTGCCCGGCTGTTATACAGAGGATACTGGGTACTATGTAGTGCTATGAATTGGACATTAAGGGTATGCACTGGTGTGAACTGAACACTAATTGCTATGTACTTGTGTGAATCGGACATTTAATGCTGTGACATAATGCAATAAAGAGACTTTTTTTTGTTGGAACTTTGTTGGCTCGCTGCCTTATCACTGCACAGACTGCTACCGGAGCACTACACCATTTAATTATTCTTTTTTCTCTGCTCTATGTACGAGGGCATGTAAAAGTTTGGGCACCACTGGTCAAAGTGACTGTTATTGTGAACAGTTAAGCAAGTTGAAGATGAAATGACTTTTCCAAGGCAATATGGATGGAAATCCCTCAAGCAAGAATTAAAAGACTACTGTCTAGCTATAAAAATGTTTACAAGCTGTGATATTTTCAAAAGGGGATGATGCTACTAGGGACTAACCATACAGGGTGCCCAACTTTTGCATCATCCTTTGTACTTTTTAAAACAACTTTTTAAAAAGTAAAATACACTGTATATATATATATATATATATATATATATATATATATATATATATATATATATACAGTACAGACCAAAAGTTTGGACACACCTTCTCATTTAAAGATTTTTCTGTATTTTCATGACTATGAAAATTGTACATTCACACTGAACACATCAAACTATGAATTAACACACGTGGAATTATATACTTAACAAAAAAGTGTGAAACAACTGAAATTATGTCTTATATTCTAGGTTCTTCAAAGTAGCCACCTTTTGCTTTGATGACTGCTTTGTGCACTCTTGGCATTCTCTTGATGAGCTTCAAGAGGTAGTCACCGGGAGTGGTCTTCCAACAATCTTGAAGGAGTTCCCAGAGATGCTTAGCACTTGTTGGCCCTTTTGCCTTCACTCTGCGGTCTAGCTCACCCCAAAACCATCTCGATTGGGTTCAAGTCTGGTGACTGTGGAGGCCAAGTCATCTGGCGTAGCACCCCATTACTCTCCTTCTTGGTCAAATAGCCCTTACACAGCCTGGAGGTGTGTTTGGGGTCATTGTCCTGTTGAAAAATAAATGATGGTCCAACTAAACACTAACCGGATGGAATAGCATGCCGCTGCAAGATGCTGTGGTAGCCATGCTGGTTCAGTATGCCTTCAATTTTGAATATATCCCCAACAGTGTCACCAGCAAAGCACCCCCACACCATCACACATCCTCCTAAATGCTTCACGCTGGGAACCAGGCATGTAGAGTCCATCCATTCACCTTTTCTGCGTCGCACAAAGACACGATGGTTGGACCCAAAGATCTCAAATTTGGACTCATCAGACCAAAGCACATATTTCCACTGGTCTAATGTCCATTCCTTGTGTTCTTTAGCCCAAACAAGTCTCTTCTGCTTGTTGTCTGTCCTTAGCAGTGGTTTCCTAGCAGCTATTTTACCATGAAGGCCTGCTGCACAAAGTCTCCTCTTAACAGTTGTTGTAGAGATGTGTCTGCTGCTAGAACTCTGTGTGGCATTGACCTGGTCTCTAATCTGAGCTGCTGTTAACCTGCGATTTCTGAGGCTGGTGACTCGGATAAACTTATCCTCAGAAGCAGAGGTGACTCTTGGTCTTCCTTTCCTGGGGCGGTCCTCATGTGAGCCAGTTTCTTTGTAGCGCTTGATGGTTTTTGCAACTGCACTTGGGGACACTTTCAAAGTTTTCCCAATTTTTCGGACTGACTGACCTTCATTTCTTAAAGTAATGATGGCCACTCGGTTTTCTTTACTTAGCTGCTTTTTTCTTGCTATAATACAAATTCTAACAGTCTATTCAGTAGGACTATCAGCTGTGTATCCACCAGACTTCTGCACAGCACAACTGATGGTCCCAACCCCATTTACAAGAAAGAAATCCCACTTATTAAACATAACAGGGCACACCTGTGAAGTGAAAACCATTCCCGGTGACTACCTCTTGAAGCTCATCAAGAGAATGCCAAGAGTGTGCAAAGCAGTCATCAAAGCAAAAGGTGGCTACTTTGAAGAACCTAGAATATAAGACATAATTTCAGTTGTTTCACACTTTTTTGTTAAGTATGTAATTCCACATGTGTTAATTCATAGTTTTGATGCCTTCGGTGTGAATGTACAATTTTCATATTCATGAAAATACAGAAAAATCTTTAAATGAGAAGGTGTGTCCAAACTTTCGGTCTGTACTGTATATATATATATATATATATATATATATATATATATATATATATATATATATATATATATATATATCCTTAAATACAAAGGAAATAAGGAAATGTGTCATCTTTAACTTTAGGCCTTTTAGAGATAATTTCATCTTCAATTGGTTAACTGTTCACATTAACAGTAACTTTGACCAGGGGTGCCCAAACCTTTACATGCCACTGTAGAGTCAGGAAGTATTTTGTCGCTGTATGCCCAGTATGACTCAATCGCCTCTTTAAATCCTGTTCCAGCTGCTTTATTCTTCCCCTTGCCATAGAATTTTGCCTTGACTCATGACTTGTGCAGAGAAAACTGACCTCCTGTTTCTACATAGATCTTACAAGGATTCAGCTAGTCAGATTTTAATCACGTGATGTCATAGACATTTTCTCTTTGGTCATAGACCTATTGGAAAACAGTAGAAATAACAATACACAGTGCTATATAATATGATGATTGCAATATATTAAGAGGATAAAACTTTTGATGGGAGGACTTCTTTAAAGGGAATCTGTCATGAGGATGCTCTTTCTCCAGACCAGAAATAACAAAAAAAAAAAATCAAGCATATTGAAATATTTTGAATCAGTATTAAGTCTTTTGCCTCTTATGCTTCCAACTTTGTATTTAAAATGCTTTTTTTTATCTTAAATTATAGAATCTATTTGGTTTAAGATTAATGTGACATAACAATTATCAGCTATCTTTGCAATTAGGATAATGTTTTATTGAAAGCCTGTCATAAATTACTATTGTGTAACCATAAATGTCCCGATTCATCAGGACCAGCGATTTTCTCTGTGCATGTGAATTGGAAGCATATGACGAGCAGAATTTGCCACTGTGCGCCATGCCAGAAATCTATCACCATTCCCTCACTGGTTTAACATTTCTGGCTTAAGTAATGCCACAGTTTTTTGTGAATTAGACAAGCTGAGGCATCAAGACCACCCCCACCCCCCCGCACACCAGTCATACCCAAGCTTCACCAAGCTCTGTACGGTATATTTTGTTATAGCCAGAAGAAGCTGCTGTAAAAATGCCAAAAGTTGTTAAACTTTTGCACCACCCTGAGTTGCTCCAAAATTATTTGACTTTTCAAAGCAATTGTGCCAGCATTCAGGCAAAATTGCTTCGATCAATTGGGTCTAATATATATATATATATATATATATATATATATATATATATATATATATATATATAAAGCAAAACACTTCCATAGCTTGTGCTGAGAACACAAATAGCTTTGAAAGTTTTTACTGCGGACAGTATGCAAATTGTGAAAATGCTGAATATGTTGCAATGTCTTGTAAGAGAAACCTAAGACTTTGGTTTAATGTGGTCTACATTTTAGTTAACAGCATAATATTTAAATGTCTTGTATTCAATGACTAGCTTGAAAAAAAAAATGAAGTAGAAAGGAAGAAAAACTGCATGTGTAAATATAATGGAAGTTATCAATTAAGTACTTTTATTTTGTATTCTTGCTGGTTATTATTGCATTAAAAACTGCCGTGATGTTTTTTCAACAGATCATGAGCCCTTTTCGATAAGACAGGAATAAGATGCACCAAATTCGTTAAGAGGTGCACTCTACTTAATTCATTTGGCACATCTTACCAGTGTGTGCCTCTGTGTTCCTTGTAAGAAATGTTTCTCCAGTCAGGCACTGGAGTAACATTTTTGGTATAAGTAAACCAACCATGCTTTGTCTCACTCGTGCTTCACCCATTTGCCATTTTGGCAGTGCTAGTTGGACTGGAATGAAAATTCCAAAAGTAGCAAAAGTTTTGTGCAATTTTGCACTGCATCAAAAAAAATCCATCATTTTAAAGTGTTTGATTCTAATGTCTTTAATGAATCCACCATTAATTAAAAAAACATAAATTATCATAAAAAATGCACTAAAGACACCAGAAAATACTGTATGCAGCTATAAAAAGTGTGCTTTCTGCAATAACATCCCTATCTAAATGAGTGGAACATATTTTCAGCTACAACATTTCTGAATTTATTTGTTTATGTATAAATAAAGCCTTAAAGTTGAAACAACAAATAAAAGCAACAAATAAGACAAATATGAGTGAAAAACAAAGTGCAACTCTCATAATTTTCAATGTAAAAGAGAAAAGTAGATTGTATATACAAGAAATATGGATTAAAAAATGGAAAGGAAAAATTATTTTTATCATAAATGTTGATAAATAAAATACCAGCCTTATGCCAAAGTCATCCCCTGCCAGATTGCTATAGGTACAAGTTAGAATTGAAAAACCAATGGTTTATATAACATGTCTTTTTCCCAGTATACCACACGTTGAGGACATGAGGGAATTTTTTTCAGCCCTTTAAACTATTTTGAAAAAAGATAAGTCAAAGAAGGTTTCTGAAATATTTTCTAAGTAATGTAATGATTAGGTCATAAATAAAACATGATCTTCTCTATCTCACAATAGGGCAGACTGTACCCCATCAAGGTAAAAATAAAGAAAAACCCATACAAGTTTGGTATTTTTGTAATTGTACTGATTGTATATTTATAATTTTTTTACAAAAATATCCAAAAATATAATTCTTGTATTGCTTTTTTTTTTTTTACAATTTCACTGCACCTAAATTCTTTTCTGGTTCTCAGTACATTGAATAGTAAAATTAATTATGCAAATCAAAAATACAACTTTCCCACGAAAAGTAGACCTCACACCACTATGTCAATGAAAAAATTGGGAATGTGATTAACCACTTCACCCTAAAGCCTGGTTTCACCTTCCTGACCAGGTCAATTTTTACAATTCTGACCACTGTCATTTTATGAGGTCATAACTCTGGAACGCTTCAATGGATCCCAATGATTCTGAGAATGTTTTCTTGAGACATATTGTACTTCATGATAGTGGTAAAATTTATTTGATGTGACTTGTGTTTATTTGAGAAAAAAATGGAGATTTGGAGAAAATTTTTAAATTTTAAAAATTTAATTTTTATGCCCTTAAACCAGAGAGTCATATCACACAAAATAGATAATAAATAACATTTCACACATGTCTACTTTAGATAAGCACAATTTTGGAAACATACTTTTTTTTGTTAGGAAATTATAAGAGTTAAAAGTTGATAGCAACCAAACACTCCCTTGAGAAAGCGGCCTCTAGCTGCCGTGAAACGTGCGTCGGGACCCTCCATCCACCCCCCTCCTTGTTTCCACTCATCTGTTGGTAAGAGTTGCATTTCTTGCCATGCACTATTGCACCTTAGATGTTAGATAGACTGGTGTAACTTTATTCCCGATCATCTGGTTCATGCATGCTGCTTCCCTGACGTCCATGTTTGGACGCAGTATCTTTTCCCTGAGTTACGGTCTTTGGACCTTTATTTATTTATTTTTCCAGGGATTGAAGTGTATATGTGAGGTGGGGATAGGTGTGGGTGGGGTTCATAACAGTCTGCATTGTTTTTTGGTGTTCTATATATTGTTGTGACATTTTACCTTTTCTATGATATGATAAAATTATATGATATCTTTTAGATATACCGTATATACTCGAGTATAAGCCGAGATTTTCAGCCCAAATTTTTGGGCTGAAAGTGCCCCCTCGGCTTATACTCGAGTCACGGTCGGCGGGTGAGGGGGAGAGGGCGCTGAGGCATACTTACCTAGTCCCGGCGATCCTGACGCTCCCCCTGCCCGTCCCACGGTCTCCGGGTGCAGCAGCTCTTCCCCTGTTCAGCGGTCACGTGGGACCGCTCATTAGAGAAATGAATAGGCTGCTCCACCTCCCATAGGGGCGGAGCCGCCTATTCATTTCTCTAATCAGCGGTGCCGGTGACCGCTGACAGAGGAAGAGGCTGCGGCACCGAAGACCAGCTGTCCGGGGGAAGGAGCGGGACGCCGGGAGCAGGTAAGTATTACATATTCACCTGTCCTCGTTCCACACGCCGGGCGCCGCTCTGTCTTTCCGGCGTCTCTCCGCACTGACTGTGCAGGTCAGAGGGCGCGATGACGCATATAGTGTGCGCGCCGCCCTCTGCCTGATCAGTCAGTGCGGAGAGAGAGACGCCGGGACGGGACATGAGGAGCTGCAAGCAAGAGACGTGAGTATGTGTTTTATTATTTTTATTGCAGCAGCAGCACAGCTATGGGGCAATAATGGACGGTGCAGAGCACTATATGGCACAGCTATGGGGCAATAATGGTGCAGAGCACTATATGGCACAGCTATGGGGCAATAATGGTGCAGAACACTGTATGGCACAGCTATGGGGCAATAATGGACGGTGCAGAGCACTATATGGCACAGCTATGGGGCAATAATGGTGCAGAGCACTGTATGGCACAGCTATGGGGCAATAATGGTGCAGAGCACTGTATGGCACAGCTATGGGGCAATAATGGTGCAGAGCACTATATGGCACAGCTATGGGGCAATAATGGTGCAGAGCACTGTATGGCACAGCTATGGGGCAATAATGGTGCAGAGCACTATATGGCACAGCTATGGGGCAATAATGGTGCAGAGCACTATATGGCACAGCTATGGGGCAATAATGGTGCAGAGCACTATATGGCACAGGTATGGGACAATAATGGTGCAGAGCACTATATGGCACAGCTATGGGGCAATAATGGACGGTGCAGAGCACTATATGGCACAGCTATGGGGCAATAATGGTGCAGAGCACTGTATGGCACAGCTATGGGGCAATAATGGTGCAGAGCACTGTATGGCACAGCTATGGGGCAATAATGGACGGTGCAGAGCACTATATGGCACAGCTATGGGGCAATAATGGTGCAGAGCACTGTATGGCACAGCTATGGGGCAATAATGGTGCAGAGCACTATATGGCACAGCTATGGGGCAATAATGGTGCAGAGCACTATATGGCACAGCTATGGGGCAATAATGGTGCAGAGCACTATATGGCACAGCTATTTGACAATAATGGTGCAGAGCACTATATGGCACAGCTATGGGGCAATTATGAACGGTACAGAGCACTATATGGCACAGCTATGGGGCAATTATGAACGGTGCAGAGCACTATATGGCACAGCTATGGGGCAATAATGGTGCAGAGCACTATATGGCACAGCTATGGGACAATAATGGTGCAGAGCACTATATGGCACAGTATGGGGCAATTATGAACGGTGCAGAGCACTATATGGCACAGCTATGGGGCAATTATGAACGGTGCAGAGCACTATATGGCACAGCTATGGGGCCATAATGAACGGTATGGAGCATCTATTTTTATTTTTGAAATTCACCGGTAGCTGCTGCATTTTCCACCCTAGGCTTATACTCGAGTCAATAAGTTTTCCCAGTTTTTTGTGGCAAAATTAGGGGGGTCGGCTTATACTCGGGTCGGCTTATACTCGAGTATATACGGTAATCAGTTTGCTCTTTTTGTCCTCCTGTTGTTATCTGAGTTAAAAGTTGACCAGCGATTTTTCAGTTTTACATTGCAAAACCATTTTATTTAGGGACCACCTCACATTTGAAGTAACTTTGAGGGGCCTATATGACAGAAAATACCTAAAAGTGACACCATTCTAAAAACTTCACCCTTCAAGGTACTGAAAACCACATTAATAAAGTTTATTAACCCTTCAGGTGCTTCACAGGAATTTTTTGGAGTCTGGAACGAAAAAATAAACATTTACTTTTCTTTCACAAAAATTTTCCTTTAGACCTATTTTTTTTTACTTTTGCAAGGGTAACAAGCAAAAATGGACCATAAAATGTGTTGTGCAATTTCTTCTGAGCATGTTGATACCCCATATGTGGGGAAAATCTGTTTGGGCACTTGGCAATGCTCGGAAAGGAAGGAGTGACATTTCACTTTTTGAATGTAAAATTTGCTGGCATAATTAGCGGACGCCATGTCATGTCTGGATTACATTTAGAATCGTGAAGAGAGCGGCTTGCGTAATCTATCACCCTCTCTCTCCTGTCCTGTATCTGTGACAACATAGCCCCAAGTCCCAGCAAACTCCCGTCAGTGTGCAGAAAAACCGGTTGAGAAAAGTCTGCATAGGCCAACACAGGAGCTTTCTTCAAATCTTGAAAAGCTTCCTCCTGATGTTCCTTCCAACGAATGCTCCAGTTCTATGCACCCAAGGGAACCCCTTTAAGCAGCTCCTGCAGCGGTCTTGCTCGGCGGACAAAATTCTTCACAAAACGGAGGTAATATCCAGTTAATCACAGAAACGCTCGGACATCTTTCACCGTCTCTGAAGTAGGCCAATCCTGTATCTCCGCTATCTTTTCTCGGGATGGTTTCACCCCGGCAGCAGAAACAACATGGCAGAAGTATTCAATCTGTGTGCGAAACAAATTATATTTTGGAGGTTTCACCTTTATTCCGTGCTTTGGAGGCGACTCAACACTTGTTCTAGCCGATATATTCCTCATTATAGCGTAGACTATAATGTCATCTAGGTAGATAAGTGTGGCTTCAAAATTTAAGTCACCCAGACACCTTTCCATGAGACGTTGAAAAGTTCCGCGGGCATTGGCCAGGCCAAACAGCATTCGGATAAGTTCAAACAGGCCCATGGGTAGAATGAAAGTGGTCTTTAGTCGATCCTGTTCGGACATTGGTACTTGCCAAAAACCGCTGCCGAGGTCCATTGTAGAAAAGAATTTGGCTTTTCCTAGCGTAGACAAGGATTCCTCAATCCTGGGCAAAGGGTATGAGTCTTTCATGGTACAAGCAATGAGTTTCCGGTAATCCACACAAAAATGCAGAGTCCCTTCCTTTTTCCACACCAGCACTATCAGAGCAGACCAGAGCAGCCCAGCATCTATCCCAACATGCTGTTCACCTCCTGGTACAGCTGTGGTGGGATTTGCCCATAGCTTTCTCTAATGGGTGTGGTATTCCCAGTAGATATCTTGTGTGTGATGGCCATGGTGCAGCCAAAATCATGTTCATGGTGAGCTAACACATCCTTATATCACCCTATCAGAGCTGCCACCGGTTACACCTGAGTCTCAGTGAGTCCAGCCAATTCAGCCCTCATTTGCTCCAGAATAAGCCGCCCATCCTGAATGTATTGGAGCTCTGGTGACAAAGAGGAGTTCACCGTCACAGTCCACGGATACCCTTGTTGCACCTCCAGCTGTACAAACTGAGATGGTACTATCTCTTCAAGCATACTCACAATCTGGGCTACTTCAAATTTGGGGAGGACTATGAATTCCTGATCCTCTAAATTGATGCAGTGTACAGGAACAGTCCCATCGCGTACAATGGCTAGCATACGGGCCACCAAGAATCCCGAGGGAAGTTGCCCCAAGAAGGAAGACTCAATTTTAATTTCAACTCCTTCTAAAGGTACGCGATCCCGGACGGGCAGAGTGAGTACTGTTTGTCCGGGTGGTAGAATGAGTTTGGAAGAAGCAGGAACAATCACTTTGCCTAACACTCCTCCTTCACGGCAAGTTTCTTGAGCTTGAGCTTCACGCACTAACTGGTGGAATAGTCTTCTTTGAGGCATATGTGGACTCCATTGCTTGAGAGTCTCATTGGAGGGTTCATTGATGAGGAGACTCCAAAATTCCTTCAAAACGTTCATCCCTAAAGTGACTGTATATCCGCTGCTCACTCCTCCCTGGGTTAGCACCACACCCTTTCGTTCCAGATCTTTTGCACAAATGGAGATTTGCATCCACATCACCCCTGCGATCGGGATGGGCAGTTGGTTGTCTGCCATCAACTTTATCACTGGTTCCCACTTGGGCCGCCTTGCTTGAGGAAAATGTCGCCGGAAGTACGCTTCTTGCATCGTTGTTACTTGTGAACCTGTGTCCACCAGGCAGCACACCGCACGACCATCAAATTTGGCCCAGACTAGAGGGCGCACTGACGCTAGACTTGAGGGACTTCCACTACTCCTCTGCATCTGTTCTGGCTCCAGGCGGCGTCCCCCAGACTTGGAGCCTTCTAGTTTAAAGGACGATGGGGTGGAACTCTTCCACAATGTGTACACATCCACGCTATATGTATACTTTTGCCACAATTAAAGCAAGTGAGAGGCCTCTGTCGATGAAGCATTCTAGTATGACAGCGGGACTCTGGGCCTTCCCTGTTTCCGGAAGCATTTGCGTCAGTCTCTTTTAACGTCAGCCAATTCTCCTTTAATATTCAGAAGTTCTCTCCTTAATTCTTCCACCCATTGGGGTTTGGTGATTGCATTCACAGTCACCTCCCCGCTCCGGACCTTCCCCACCGGGACTGTCACCCCCTGCTCTTGTTCATGCGTGCTTTTCCTCCTGACTGCCGACTCATGTCCCACTGCTGCTGCTCATATGAAAAGAGCAGTTGAGGCAACGTGTCCTTCTTCTGAGCTGCTCCCGTCCTGTCACATCAATGGTGCTCCTGCAGAGGGAGCGGCCCACGGCAAGGGGCGGCCCCTCTGGCAAATGCCAGAACTGCCCTATGGCCAGTCCGGCCCTGCACCCGCCCCAGCAGTCAGGTGCAAAAGTTTATTCCGGTCAGAAAGTGCTTCCCCTAACAACAATGGTGACAGACCCGACAGTTCCGGCCCGGACATGCTAGAGAGACTACTATTCTGGTCTATCTTCCTACATTGTGTGGTCTGATAAAACTAAAATTTAACTTTTGGGGCACATGACCATCGTTATGTTTGGAGAAAAAATCGAGAAGCTTGGAAGCCTAAGAACACCATCTAAACTGTGAAACACGGATGTGGCAGCATCATGTTGTGGGGTTGTTTTGCTGCTGGAGGGACTGGTGCATGTCACAAAATAGATAGCATCCTGAGAAAAGAAGATTATGTGGCAATACAGAAACAACATCTCAAGACATCAGCCAGGAAGCTAAAGCTTGGGCAGAAATGGGTCTTCCAAATGAACAATGACACTAAGCATACTGCCAAAATGTTAACAAAGTGGCTTAAGGATAACAAAGTCAATGTTTTGGAGTGGCAATCACAAAGCCCTGATTTCAATCCTATTGAAAATTTATGGGCAAAGCTGAAAAGGCAGGAGCGAGCAAGGTGATCTACAAACCTGGATCAGTTACACCAGTTTTGTCAGGAGGAATGGGCCCAAATTCGAACCAACTATTGTGAGAAGCTTGTGGAAGGATATCCCAAATGTTTGACCCAAGTCATTCAGTTTAAGGGCAATGGTGCCAAATACTAATGAAATGTATGTAAACATTTGACTTTGCAGTAAGTAATAAAAATTCCTTCAAACATTCTCTCTCTCATTATTCTGGCATTTGACAAATATTAATAATTATGGTAATCCTAATTGATCTAAAACGGGAAAGGTTTATTCTGATTTCATGTCAGATATTGAGAAAAACATGCATACTGTATGTGTCTTACTATATAGTGTATGTAAACTTCTGGTTTCAACTGTATATGTGTATACCGGTCAATTTTGGATATGTGGCCTATGCTCCTCTTGAGCATAGTGCAATGAGACACACAGACACACAGCAGGTTTTTAATTGCAGATGTCATTTACTCAAATTCAGGATGCTAAACACAGTGATTACAGTCAATACTGTGGCACACAGCTTGGTGGTCACAACGGATTGATAAATTCTGGTTACACATCATAGTTGGGGCACAGAGGAGGTTATAGAGTTCAAAACTCACAATAGGTATTCACCAGCAGCAAAAGCAACAGTCTAATTTCAAACTACACAGTGCATCGCAATTTACATAATGAACTATGGTATGTGATTTATAGTATTCAGCTGCAGTATTCACATTCTTATCCAGGATGTAGCCAATTGTACTCACTTAGAATATAGGCTTAGATCTGCAAGCCATCTACAGCTTGCAGTATATAGAGCTGCTGCTCTATACATGGAGCAATCATTCAAGTAGGTCCATACATGCATTGTACCTCCCAGACTTTTCCACAGGTCTGTCCATTTTGTCAAAGTTGCTTCAAAATGGAGTCCAAACATCAAATGTCCCCAATTTTTTGGCAATTCCTGGACAAAAGGTTTCATGAATAGGGCCAAAGTATGTAATAATTAGTTCATATACTTTACTACTCAATATTGCTTCGTTGCGAAAAATAAGTCTAAAAGGAAGCTGGAAGAGTCCACAAAAGGTAAAAGGGTAAAAGGTCCAGTAACTAATAGTGTTGAGCATTCCGATACCGCAAGGATCGGGTATCGGCCGATATTTGCTGTATCGGAATTCCGATACCAAGTTCCAATATTTTTGTGATATCGGAAATCGGAATCGGAAGTTCCCAGTGTATGGTTCCCAGGGTCTGGAGGAGAGGAGACTCTCCTTCAGGCCCTGGGATCCGTATTCATGTAAAAAATAAAGAATTAAAATAAAATATATGTATATACTCACCCCTCCGGCGGCCCCTGGACCTTACCGATGTAACCGGCAGCCTCCGTTCATAAGAATGAGGAGTTTAGGACCTGCGATGACATCGCGGCTTGTGATTGGTCGCGTGAGCGGTCACATGAGCGGTCACGTGACCAATCACAAGCCGCGACGTCATCGAAAGTCCTAAACTCCTCATTCTTAGGAACGGAGGCTGCCGGTTACATCGGTAAGGTCCAGGGGCCGCCGGAGGGGTGAGTATATCCATATTTTTTTATTTTAATTCTTTATTTTTTACATGAATATGGATCCCAGAGCCTGAAGGAGAGTTTCCTCTCTCTCAGACCCTGGGAACCATCCAGGATAGCTTCCGATACTTGTGTCCCATTGACTTGCATTGGTATCGGGTATCGGTATCGGCGATATCCGATATTTTTTGGATATCGGCCGATCCCATCCGATACCGATACCTTTGAGTATCGGAAGGTATCGCTCAACACTAGTAACTAATAATTGCAAAATGAAAAATGTTATCCACTCATCGGTCATCCCTCAGCTTCATGTAGTTAAGGTAAAAAGGTTTGTTCTAAGTAGACCGCATTTCTCTCACATGTGATACCTCTCCTGCCTCATATAAATCAATAAACAGAACATACTTGTAGGGTGAAACAGCAGACCAATCCCCACTCTACAATCTGATTCTGATAATGTGACAATTTAGAAAACATACAATTCGTTATTTTGTTTTTTCACATATTTTATTATGAATTTACAAGATTTGATAAAATTTAGGATATGTCAGCATCACGACCGGACAGAGAGAGAAGAGGGACTCCTTACAGCTCATCATAGTGCACCTGTTTTGGAGGTATAAGTAGGCCTATTTACCTCTCGAGCCCCTGTGTGGCTGCACAGGTTTCACCAATGGTGTGTTCACCCCTGGTAAGCACATAAACCAGAGATTATATTAGTGATGAGCGAGTATACTCGTTGCTCGGGTTTTCCCCAGCACGCTCGGGTAGTCTCCGAGTATTTGTGACTGCTTGGAGATCTAGTTTTTGTTGACTCGGCTGCATGATTTACAGCTGGTAGCCAGCCTGAGTACATGTTGCCTGGTTGCTAGGGAATCCTCACATTTAATCAAGCTGTCTAGTAGCTGCAAATCATGCAGCTGTGGCAAGGAAAACTAAACCTCCGAGCTTGGAGACCACCCAAGCTTGCTCTGGAAAACCCGAGCAACGAGTATACTCGCTCATCACTAATTATCATATAGATAATTAAAGGAAGCTGCATTATTCTGAGCAGAAATCCGCAGTCTTGTGAAAGAGTTCCATTTTGGGTTTTCCCTTCTTCTAGGTTAGATTTTATTAAAACTTAAAATTTGGACAGATTTTAAAGTGAAATAGTAAGAGACCTGCAAAGTAATCAATACTTACCAAAATGATAATGTTTTAAGAAATTCTGTTAAGTCTTATTTTTGTCCAATTTATATCATCTTATCACAAATTTGCTAAACAAGAATCAGTTTCAAATATTTTGCCAATAACAATATATTCTAAAGCTTTTTGAAACCAAGTATAGAAGAATCCGTATATTAAAGGATTTAATGTTGAATTAAAATACCCAAGTCAGTTGAAGGCATTAAACAGCATTTCTGGAGTAGAAAAGTTGATAAATGGGTCTGCCAGGATATTAATAAAGACAGGCAGCCAACACATAATAAAGACCCTAATTACAATGCTCAATGTCTTTCAGCTTGGAAACTTGAGATGAGACTTCTGTCACATTTGCAGATGCACATTTCATAATTTGTGCATGCCTTTGAGACACTATAAATATCTTAATGTAAATGTCAACCATAACTGAACCAGGAGCAATAAAAAATGTAAAAAACATAACCAATGACCACAATTTATTAAATGTAATTGGACATAAATTAAAACCTTCCACCCGCAGCTCATATCCAGCAACTCCAGATACATGGGAGTTTGTTATGACAACTGTAAATGCAAATGGAGCGCCCCCATGGGCAAGGGGTACTCGGTACCGGGTCCTTCGGTTCTCAGGGGGATGTCACGGTGGCTGACCCGTTCCATGGCCCTTGGGACGTCCATGTTAAAGGGAAAGGTCTTTAAAGAGATATGTTCGTGATGCCACCTGTGGTATTCGGTCAGGGTGACCAACGCTGCTTTAAGGGGTCCGCTGGGGTGATGTTATGGCAGCTAGATGGTATACCTTCCCACAGGTGAAGTATGTCCCCAGGGCTTCCCAGTGTGTAGATGGTGGATGGTGTGAGGCGCAGTGAAGAACGAGGATACAAGGTTGCAGTCTCTTTACCTTTTTACTGAAGGCTTCAGCATCCACAGTCCATAGCACAGACCACAGGGCAGGCAGAGTCCGGCCACTTTGGAGGCAAATCCAGAGCCCCCTTATCCAGATAGAAATCAGTAGCTTTCCTCTAGCTCCGTGTGTTGTAGTACCTTACTGCCAAGCTTCTCATAAGATCCTCACAACTGTTGAAGATGCTACAGATGCTATGTCTCTCTCTGTCCCCCAGATGGATAGGACAAACCCGTATGACCGGTGGCTTGAGGCTTTTTACAGGGACTCTATCATGCCCCAGCCTCTCGTGGATTCCACCTTGCCTCCTGGGTTTAGGGCGGGCAGATAACATGAAACTAGCTGTCCTGCCGGTCTCTGAAGCTAAGCATAAAGGACTGTTGCTCCCTCGGTGTTCTGGCTACCGGGATCCTGCGCCTCAGAAGGAGGCAGCCTGTGCAGGGCAGAACTCCTCTGATATCCACTCCTTTGCTACAAGTTCTTTGCCCTCTCTACAATACAGTTCTCTTTCAATGACTCTTTCTGGAAGCTGCCGCACTCAGGGCAGGCGCAGCTCCATGTCCTTCTGTCTCAGCCTCTAACAGGATCCCACCCCTGTCAGAGACCAGCTACCTGAGCAAAGCTCAGCCAGCAACTGACTAACTTCCTATCCAGGCAACCAGTTTTACCTAAGTGTGAGGAGTGCCCTAATAAATAGGAGCAGAGCTCCCCCTGGTGGCCTGGAGTGCGAAATGTGTTGTATGTTTGTGATACCTGGATTCAGTTGTCCTTCATTGCCTCCAAACGTAACATCACTCCCCCTAGAGGAAAATGATATTACTGCAACGACCAGGACCCTGGGGCGCTGCACAAACATAGCTGGTAGAGACCAGCAAACGAATACCATATTCTTTATG
This sequence comes from Ranitomeya variabilis, assembly GCF_051348905.1. Taxonomy (NCBI): domain Eukaryota; kingdom Metazoa; phylum Chordata; class Amphibia; order Anura; family Dendrobatidae; genus Ranitomeya; species Ranitomeya variabilis. The sequence continues at coordinate 684,231,305 of NC_135233.1, forward strand.
ACAGAGATTGCTATTTTATTGGGGTAACGGAGAGGATCACAGCATAAAACCTATCAATGGCAATGCAGCAGAGATGGAAAATAGAGATTACACTCAGCATCAAATCAAAACTATACTAGAATTTGCAAAATAGTTTCCCAAAAATCCAACATCTTTCCACAGAACTTACCATACTATACGGCATTACTATCAGGCCAACCAAGCAATCGGTGACAACCATAGAATGAATAAGGAGATTGGTTGAGGAGAAGTAACTTAAAATGACTGATAGAAATGATGATACCCAGATTACCAAAGATAGTGGCAGTTATTGGGATGACAAAAAAATGTACATGTACAACAAAAGGCCTGTTTTGGGGGCAAAAAGCAATGTGTTTTCATATTGCAAACTCTCTGGATTAATAATGGATTTATTAATGTGATTGATCTTCTATAAAAGTGAAAATTAATAGAGTGAATAGAAGAACAGAGCACTTTAGTTAAAGGAAATATATAAAAAAGTGTGATGAAAAGTTAAAAAATAAATTGAAACACACACACATTCCTCAATATTGAGAAAATTACAACATCAAGAAGGAAAAGTCATGGAATCATAATGGATAAATGGAAGCAAAAAGTTCAAAATATCTCAATTTATTCAGTGCATGGCTTGGCATGCTGTCAGTGAGTATATTAATGGGTAGTTGAGGAGTGTTGTACCACAATGATAGCACTTGGGCACTCGGATCATCAAGATCCACTGCTGGCAGCTTCCATTGCAATTGTTGACCAATGACATCCTAGAAGTGCTCAATAGGAGACAAGTCTGGAGATACTGTAGTCCATGGTAGCACATTTTGGGAACACAAGCAGCACACAGTAGCATGATCAAGATATAGCTTGGTGTTGTGTTGAAAAACAACTCCAACAATGACTTTCAATAAGCTGCGAAATACAGTAGTTTAAAATGGAGCAAATGTGCCAAAATCAATCTTATGAAAAGCTCTGGTTTACAAAACATTGGTCACTAGAAAAGGCGTCATTACTAAAAAGCATGCTCCTAATATGCTAAAAGGCATATATGTCAGTGACCCATTTTTAATGTTTGAAACAGTTTTTTTTATTTTGATAATATCAAGAGAGATGTCCAAACAAAAACTTCAGTCTATAATATGACGAAGACCCAATTTTATCAGACTGCACTTACAAATGTGCACCTTCTTACCTTTCCTATTCGCTTGACATGTCTCTGTATGAGTGATGTGAGATTACCAGATTTAAAAATATTTTCATGGTACTGTGTGAAGAGTTGTTTCTGCTATGTGTGGCTTTATGTCAGTATAAGCAAGGATAATAAAAATAGTGCATGCTATGTGGTCATTCTGTGGTTGAGATGTGAGTTAAAGTCTATGTTTTTAGTAGCATGATATAGTAATTCAATGAATTTGTATGCAAAAAATAAGAAACCTAAACAACATTTGCAAAAGCATAATAGTGGACAAATCTGTACAAACTATAGCAGAGTAGTTAGAACCAGGTACCGAGGGCTTATCTTGTTTATAACATAATTATTGCATTTTAGGATTGGTCTCTTCTTTCAAGTCACCTGAAGAAAAGACCAATCTGTCAGAGAGATGAGCTGATCAATATGGGGAGGAACAAGTTTGAGTACAATTTTCTGAAATTCACGGTTTAACATTAATGCAAACATTTGGGTTTCGGTTCGCAGTTCGCAAAAAAAACTTGTCAGGCACCATTTCCCACAATGCTGAAGCATCAGAGAGCAGGCAAACATCATTTTGCATAGCCACACGGGCCTCCCCATACTGTCCTGCAGTTAGAAGAAAAACAGCACTTAAACTGCATGACTGAAAGAACTTTTCTTGGTGCAAAAATAGCATATGGTTGTTTTATTGGACAACGCATTTCTATTCCATACGAGCATCTTTTTCAAGTAAATAGAAACCCAACAGATAAAAAAGACACCAGTACATTGTATAAATATGAATTCCAACAAAAGAACCATCTTCTATTTGTTTTCACCAAGAATTCTCTTCCAGCAGCCTATTTAAAGTGTTTTGTTTTTTGTCTCCCCCATAAAGCAACAGCACCCTTTCAAACCACATGTTACCACTCTTTGCTGAAGGTGAGCGTTACCATATTACTTTCTATCCTTTCTAATAATGTCAAAAAAATTTTGTGCGCTCTTTCCCCACACAGCTTTTATAAACTTATGGATTATCATATTGTATACATATCTCTCACGATCTCCACACTGTCCTTGTCTGCTATGTTACCATTGTGTGGAGACTGTCAGTCTGTTTTGGTTGTGCTGGTTCTGGGCTGCAATCACCTGTGTTCACTTCTCTTGATTAGTCCTCTACTTAAGCATGCTAGCTCCTCCATCCAGTGTCAATCGTACACTTGCTGCTGCCTGTGTAAGTCTGATCTCTCTTTGCTCTGCGCCTGACCCAGCCTGACTTTATTCCCTTCCTGGACTTAGACTCTTTGTTTGTGAGCTGACTTCTCTTTTGCCTGCTCCCTGTAAACTACACTGCTCAAAAATATAAAGGGAACATTTAAACAACAGAATATAACTCCAAGTAAATCAAACTTCTGTGAAATCAAACTGTCCATTTAGGAAGCAACACTGTTTGACAATCAATTTCACATGCTGTTGTGCAAATGGAATAGACAACAGATGGAAATTATTGGCAATTATCAAAACACACTCAATAAAGGAGTGGTTCTGCAGGTGGGGACCACAGACCACATCTCAGTAGCAATGCTTTCCGGCTCATGTTTTGTTCACTTTTGAATGTTGGTTGTGCTTTCACACTCTGGTAGCATGAGACCGACTCTACAACCCGCTCAGGTAGTGCAGCTCATCCAGGATGGCACATCAATGCGAGTTGTGACAAGAAGGTTTCCTGTGTCTGTCAGCGTAGTGTCCAGAGGCTGGAGGCGCTACCAGGAGACAGATCAGTACACCAGGAGACATGGAAGGGGCAACAGGAGGGTAACATTCCAGCAGCAGGACCACTAACTCAGTCTATGTGCAAGGAGGAACAGGAGGAACTTCCAGAGCCCTGCAAAATGACCACCAACAGGCCACAAATGTGCATGTGTCTGCCCAAACGGTTAGAAACTGACTCCATGAGGATGGACTGAGGGCCCGCCATCCACAGATGGGGGTTGTGCTAACAGCCCAACACTACGCAGGATGCTTGGCATTTGCCACAGAACACCAGAATTGGCAAATTCACCACTGGCACCCTGTGCTCTTCACAGATGAAGGCAGGTTCACACTGAGCATATGTCACAGACGTGACAGAGTCTAGAGACACCATGGAGAGTGATCTGCTGCCTGCAACATCCTTCATGACCGGTTTGGCAATGGGTCAGTAATGGTGTAGGGTGGCATTTTGTAACGCCGTTGGGTTTATACTTTGTTTCTTCAGCGTTACTTTTGCATGTCTCTGCTTTAACCCTTGCTCCTCTCCCCCTAACTTGCAGGGATACTGTAGTCTGTTACCTGGATGGATGCGGCTCAGTTCCCTGTGCTGCTGCGTAGCTGTACATGTGCTGTGATGTCTTTGCTCTGCTGCATGACCACTCGCATGTGCGGTCCCTGGCTGCCGCTGTGGAAGCTATCCGTGACTTGCAAGGTCCTCTGCAGCTGGTGCATGACTTTCAATGTGTGTTCAGGCTAGCAGTCACTGCCAGATGCCCTAAGCCACAGTTCCTGTGCTGTCTGTGCTGTAATGGTTTCTGTTTGTGCTTAGGGTGTGCGCGGCCACACCTACCCTGCTTTTATTAGGGTTTGAGTGAGCACCTGTGTTGCTTCCTCAGCCTATTGCTGAGGGGCAGCTCCTATATAAACTCCCTCTTCCCTGTTGGGCATTGCCAGAGCATTGCATTGTGTTTCTGTGTCTTGCCTTGTGAGTTAGGTATCCAGCTCCTGTTCTGTCTGCAGTATGTTCTGGGAGAGCTGATACCTGTCTTCCGCCTATCCTGGAGGCTGCATACCCAGATCCATTTGCGTTTTGTTTTTCCGCCTAATCTGGGGGCAGAGTACCCAGACCTGCCTATTCTGGAGGCTGCATATCCAGATCTGTTTGTGTTTTGTTTTTCCGACTAATCTGGGGGCAGAATACCCAGACCTGCCTATCCTGGAGGCTGCATCTCCAGTGCCTGACCCTGCCTGAACTGAGTCCTCTGCTATGTTGCTGAAGTCCTTTTGTGTCTGGCACCCTGTACCCAGTGACTGAACTTCCTGGGCTCATCTTTTAAAGATGGAGTCTGGTGTTTATACTGAGCCCTAACTATGCTGTGCTCAGCCTGTTATGTGGGCTAACCCGTCTGGCCCAGGTCCAGTCCGGCGGCGCTTACACTATCACGCTTGAGTTCCTTCCTTGGTCCGATGCCCGGAGCCTGACGGCCGTAGCTAGGGACCTGATGACCACTGCTACCTGATCATGTGCCATCTGAGTCTCAGCCGATGACCTGGGCTGCCTCGCCAGTGTCCGAGATGTCTATCCGGTATTCTTGATGTCCTGATGCCCTGCCTGTATCCTGATGTCCTGATGTCCTTCTTGTGTCCAATGTCCTGATGTCCTGGGCTGCCATGCCAGTGTCCCGGATGTCTATCCTGATGTCCAGCCTGTGTCCTGATGTCCAGTCTGTGTTCTGATGTCCAGTCTGTGTCCAATGTCCTGATGTCCAGCCTGTGTCTGATGTCCTGCCTGTGACCCGATGTTCCACCGGTTCCCCGGGGTCCACCCTGTGATGAATCACACACATCCTCTTGAGAAAGCATCTATACAAAAAAGCTAAACGTACTTTGGGTTTTTTTTCGAGTCCTGTCCGGCGATGCTAACCCTCCAACTTATATACTGGTAAGCGCTATTTACCTGCATCTATTTATACTATTTTTGGACTATTTGGTCACAATTACTGCTAGTATTGATCCTATTAGATAAACGCTCCCTGTTTACTGTTGGTGGGTGCACAGCATCGGTAATCCTTCAGCATTATCCTTGTGCACTTTATCCTGTGTTTTTATTGTCTACATTTATTATTTACTTTTGTATACCTATTAATAAAGTATCTTTTTAATTATATACTCCTTTTTCTCTGTATTTCATTACAGGGTGGGCCATTTATATGGATACACCTAAATAAAATGTTAATGGTTGGTGATATCAACTTCCTGTTTGTGGCACATTAGTATATAGGAGGGGGAAAACTTTTAAAGATGGGTGGTGACCATGGAGGCCATTTTGAAGTCAGCCATTTTGGATCCAACCTTATTTTTTTCAATGGGAAGAGGGATATGTGACTTATCAAACTTATTGAGAATTTCACAAGAAAAACAATGGTGTGCTTGGTTTTAACATAACTTTATTCTTTCATGAGTTATTTACAAGTTTATGACCACTTATAAAATGTGTTCAAAGTGCTGCCCATTGTGTTGGATTGTCAATGCAACCCACTCTTGACACACTGACAGCAACTCCGCAGAAGAAATGCTAGCACAGGCTTCCAGTATCCGTTGTTACAGATGCTGCACAGCATAGACAATTGCCTTCAGATGACCCCAAAGATGAAAGTCTAAGGAGGTCAGATCAGGAGACCTTGGTGGCCATTCAACTGGCCCACGACGACCAATCCACTTTCCAGGAAACTGTTCCTGTAGGAATGCTCGGACCTGACACCCATAATGTGGCGGTGCACAATCTTGTATCCCAAGTTGACATTTTATTGCGGTGATACAAATCTGTCTGCAAACCTAACGCACATTAACATTTTTTTTTTCTTTTAATTTAGTGGCGTTGAAATTGTTCTGTGTGTTGAACTGTTGCACATTAAAATTAATTAATTTTTTTACAGACGTGCTACAGCAGCCGTGATAAGAGTTTGAAATTGTTTTGAGCCTATCTTCTTGATTATATGCATCTTTGGCATCCAATTTCTCACAGGCATCTTTTATGCCTAGCTTGAGACACACATCTGTTACACCTATCTTCTGATGATCATCAAACGCTCTCTGGTAATTGGTGTTGGTTAAATGAGTAATCATTGTAGGCTGGATCCTGGACCTTGTACTTCCCTTAGCCGCCTTGTTATTGATCCTATTGTACAATCCCATTCCCGCAGTCGTCATGCCCCTTTTGCTGATCAGTTCATGTAACAACACATCGGCCATATTTCTCTGGCAAACCTGCACTTTACCAGTGGCAACTGTAGGAAAGAGGGCGTTCCAATGCCACGGACAATATTTAGATTATACAGGCCTCATCCACACTAAAAATATTTCTTTTTAATGTTACTAACGTGATACAGAAGGTGAGACCTCAGTTTGAAATTATTTTGAGCATCTAGTCAATGTTATGCAGGCCTCATCCACACACAAAATAATCTACCACTAACATCATACAGAAAGGGACATCACACTTTGAAATTTTTTGGAGCAGATCTTTTTTGTCATACAGGCGTCATCCACACTGAAACAATTCTTTCTCCTTTGATTAATGAGATTTATCAAACCATATTTCACCTTCTAATTTTTGTGTTGCTGAAATTCAGCTGTGTGCAGAGGTTGTGCAGAATAAAAAATATAATTTTTAGTTGCTAATAGTGTGTTCCTAGCACACTATCTGAGCAATATGACTGGGAAAAAGCGAGGTTGTGGTAGAAGGGGGATTAGACTTGGTGTTTGAGGTGTATGTGGGGTAGGTGTTAATGTTTCTGAAAGCACTAGTGAACCAACAATGTGATGTCCTTTCCAAAGACAACTGACAAATTTTGCTATTGGATGTTGTAGTTTTTTGGGTGCTGCATTGTTCTCATGTAATTGCGGTCTCTGATATCTTTAGTGGGCCTTATGTGCCTGATGTTGCTGCTGCTGGAGATGTTAACACTAATTTGTGGAAATGTGAACAGTCCTGCTTGGGTGTCCTTCTGCTGGGTTGGTGTACTGGAAGACCTGTGTTCCCTATTAGACTATTTCTAGTGTGGTGAAATTGATGTTACTTTGTTGGTGTCTGTCAATAAATGTTTGTAGCTGTGTAGATTCCTGGTTGGGTCTCCTTCATGTGTATTGCCTGTAGCAGAAGGCCTCCGATACCAGCAGTCCTCCACTCTCTTTGAGTCAACTTCCCCGTAATACTGTAAGCAGGTAACAGGATGAAGGAAGGCATAGAATGTAGAGCAAGGGTTAACAATAATGCAGTTTACTTGTAACAATTGAGAACTCCTCGCAGGGAGACAACAGGTAATTAACAAATGGAATTGCAATATAGCACAAGTCTTATTATCAAATTTATCATGACTCCAATGTCCCTCAGCCGCATGCAGTCTGATGAGGGTTGTAGTCCCAGCAGCGGGTGGCAAGGCGTCTTCAGGCATTTCCCGCAAACACACAAACAAGCTACTGGCAGCAATGGGTGGTCTTCGGTTTTACCCGTTGAGCCCCTAGTCCATTAATCCGTAGAACCGAAGAGGGTAACACCAAGGAAGTCTCTACCTGGTGCTTGCTCCGCTGCATACCGGTCCATAAAGGGGAATACAGCTCACGATCTGTCACCTGGCACCCGTTCCTTGCTGCAAGCACCTCACACTGTCTGGCAGTGCACCTGATGCTTTGTGCGCTCCCTGTTCCCATGGGGCCTTCACATAACCCCGGATGGGTCTCATCTCCATGCTCCCTCTGTGTCTGCAGAGCGGGGCACACACCTGTCTCTACTCTCAGCCAGCAGGAAACTTCTTTCTCTTCCCGCTTCCTGCTTCCTGCTCTCTCCTCCCTCTGCTCGCCACGCCCCTTCTCACCAGGTCATCAGTCCTGTCCAGTTCTCCATTCTTTCCCTCCTGGCAACACTGGACCCAGCCCTGACAGTTGCGGACCCGGCATGTCACAGGTACCAGCAGCCCAGTCTTCCTCCTTACATTACTATTCTTACATTGTTCTGGCAATAGTAGAGTGTGGATGAGCATCAATTTCATTTTTTTTGTTTGTTTTATCACTTACATAGCGCAAATAATTCAACATTCGCTTTACAGATATCACTAGCACTGTCACCATTGGGACTCACACTCTAAATATACTATCTGTATGTCTTTGCAGTATGCGGTGAAAAATAATTACTGGGACTAAATCCTCGCAAACACGGAAAGAACATACAAACTCTTTGCAGATACTGTCCTTGGTGGAGTTGGAGCACTGGACTACAGCACTGCAATGCTCCTAATGTTTTTTGCGCTGACAACTGAACTATCCTCCCACCTCTTCTCTTGCTCCCTCTTTGACCGCTTACAATCTGGCTTCAGACCGCACCATTCCACTGAAACTGTCCTAAATAAAGTCACCAACGACCTACTGACCACCAAATGTTAGCTACTTGAGTTTGTCCTACCTCCTTCTCTGGAACCTGGCATCTGCCTTTGACACAGTGGACCATTCCCTCTTACTGACTTTCTGATCTGTTCACATTACAGACTTGGCCCTTACCTAACAGACAGGACATTCAGTGTCTCCCAATCACACACCGCCTCCTCATCTCGCCTCCATTGACAGTAATGGCATTTGGTTAGGTTCGTCAAATATTCATTGATATATTTTGGCAAATATTGCAAATTCGGCGATCGTAATCCAAACCGAACATTGAAATATTTGCTCATCTCTATACAAGAATAAAAATTAAATTTTTTATGAATAAATGCACATACCACATACTTTTAAGCATATTGCAAGGAACTAGGACAATGATTGATTATTCGTAAATGTTTTATTCTCTTCGATGACTACGACCATACTTATGACAGTGAGTATAGTAATGTATGCCATCTATAAATACAAAATTATAAAGACATAATATACATTACTATTCACTAACCCCATAATCCAAAGTTAAGTAGGCAATTAAATAGCACTTCAGTCATAGATACTTATGTGAGTTACCTAACAAGGCACGAAGTGATGCATAAGAAGGTGAATACATTTTTTTTTCTTTATTGAGAAAATATTTTAAAATCAAACAACATTAAAAGACAGGAAGATGGAAAAAATGGCACCTCCATAGAAGTCAGGGTGTGACACAAAAGATGATAACGTTTTTTAAGGATTTTTTTCCTTGTAGGATATGTCCGCACATACTGTATAAAGTATTCCTATAGGAAGGTTATGTGGGCTTGCTAATATGGGTGGACATGAAAAATGTCTCTTTAAGTCTAAGTTCACATTTGCGTTGTGCGCCGCAGCGTCGGCGCCGCAACGCACAACGCAAACAAAAACGCAGCAAAACGCATGCACAACGCTGCGTTTTGCGCCACATGCGTCCTTTTTTTCATTGATTTTGGACGCAGCAAAAATGCAACTTGCTGCGTCCTCTGCGCCGGACGCGGGCGCCGCAGGGACGCATGCGGCTCAAAACGCAAGTGCGACGCATGTCCATGCGCCCCCATGTTAAATATAGGGGCGCATGACGCATGCGGCGACGCTGTGGCGCCCGACGCTGCGGCACCGACCGCAAATGTGAACGTAGCCTAATACCCTTTGCAGTCCTATATCTTAAAAAGGTAAACTTAACCAGCAGAATATAATAATCCCCTCACATCAGGAAATATATATTTTTGAAAAGCAGCTTATGTCATATTTATACTCAAATCGACAGTGACCTGATGTAAGAATGATACATATTCATATGAAGCAAAAGGAACATCAATGCTATGCATTTTTCAAGCAGTCACTAGATGGCAATATAGTATAAGACATGGGAAAAGTAGTGGGTGCAGTGAAATCCAAATGAATGTGAATGTAAATAAGGCCGATCATAAAGCTGTTAAATATTACCTGAGTTTTGGGAGGTGGAAAAAGGTGCAGCATATGGAGGAAAAGTGTCAAATTCTGCGCCCCAGGGCGCTATGCTTGAAAAATGCATAGCATTGTGGAATTATATACTTAACAAAAAAGTGTGAAACAACTGAAATTATGTCTTATATTCTAGGTTCTTCAAAGTAGCCACCTTTTGCTTTGATGACTGCTTTGCACACTCTTGGTATTCTCTTGATGAGCTTCAAGAGGTAGTCACCGGAAATGGTTTTCACCATTCTTGAAGAAAACCTGTTGGAGTCTGCAAAACACCTGAGACTGGGACGGAGATTTGTGTTCCAACAAGACAATGATCCCAAACATAAAGCAAAATCTACAATGGAATGGTTCACAAATAAACGTATCCAGGTGTTAGAATGGCCAAGTCAATGTCCAGACCTCAATCCAATCGAGAATCTGTGGAAAGAGCTGAAAACTGCTGTTCACAAACAATCTCTGTCAAACCTCACTGAGCTCGAGCTGTTTGCCAAGGAAGAATGGGCAAGAATTTCAGTCTCTCAATGTACAAAACTGATAGAGACATACCCCAAGTGACTTGCAGCTGTAATCACAGCAAAAGGTTGCGCAACAAAGTATTAAAGGGGTTGTCCACTACTTTCAATAATCCCCCCAATGTGTCCCCCGGGGCCCCTGATGAATTGTGTAAACACCTTCCGTTGACATTTTCGCCTGTGAGCGGCACTATGCTGGTGGCTGAGTCCGGGTCACGTGACCCCAAGGCTGCAGCCGCCGCTAATTTCCGCCGACGTCACGTCAATTTCCAGACTCTGGAAATTGATGTGACGTCAGTAGCAGGCGTGACCCCAGGCTCCACAGTCAGCAGTCACTCATAAAGAGTGACTGGGCTGTGGGCGGCGCTGGGGGCTGCAGGGCTGTACTGGGGGTGGGCGGGGCTAGGTAGTAGGCAGGGATGTGAACGCTGTGTTCTGGGATGGGCGGGCGTGGAGGAGTCTGCGGGATGTTCCTGCGACTGTGCCGTAGTGCCGGTGCCTGCGCCGTGATGTGCCGTGGTGCCGGTATGTGCTGGCGCCGGGATGTGCCGGTGTCTGTGCCATGGTGCCGGTATGTGCTGGCGCCGGGATGTGCCGGTGCCTGCGCCATTATGTGCCATGGTGCCGGTATGTGCCGGTGCCTGCGCCGTTATGTGCCATGGTGCCGGTATGTGCTGGCGCCGGGATGTGCCGGCGACTGCGCCGTGATGTGCCGTGGTGCCGATATGTGCTGGCACAGGGATGTGCCGGTGCCGCCGCTGGGATGTGCCGCCGCCGGGATGTGCCGTGGGGCTGCGCCGGGCTGTGCGGTGGGTCCGCTGGCCGTGCAGGGGTCTGCGGCGGGCAGGTGTCATTGCTGTATGTCTCTGTGTGCAGGCATCATCCGATGGGACTACAAGTCCCATCGGGCTCTGCCTTCTACAGTGACAGTGAGTGACCCATTAGCCAGTGATGGGACAGTAGTAGTCCCATCATCCGGCTAATGTGTTCAATGTTAAAAAAAATATATATACAATACATACAGACATACAGTACATACAGACATACAACATACACCATGTGACAAGCAACATATAACATGCAACATGTGACAACATGGGACATGTGACATGGGACACGCGACATGGAACACGCGACATGTAACATGTGACATGCACCATGCGACGACTTGCACCATGCAACGACATATGACATGCAACATATGACATGCACCATGCGACGACATGCAACATATGACATGCACCATACGGCGAAATGCACCATGCGACGACATGCGCCATGCGACGACATGCGCCATGCGACAACATGCACCATGCGACGACATGCGCCATGCGACAACATGCGATGGCATGCCACATGGGACGACATGCACCATGAGACAACATGCGACGACATGCACCATGCGATGACATGCGACATGCACCATGCGATGACATGCAGCATATGACATGCACCATGCGACAACATGCACCATGCAACGACATGCACCATGCGACGGCATGCCACATGCGACGACATGCACCATGCGACGACATGCACCATGCGACGACATGCACCATGCGACGACATGCGACGACATGCACCATGCGACGACATGCACCATGCGACATGCAATGACATGCAACATGTGACATGCGACATGCAACATGCCACATACAGTATGTACATACATACAACATACATACAGACATACAGTACATGTAACATAGATTACATACTCACCATCACTTGTCACCTTGATCCCTGAAGCCAGTGTCACCTGTAAAAAAATATTAAAATAATAAACAACCAATATACTCCCTGATCCACAGAAATCCAATTAAAACGAGTGTCCCTCGACGATCTCCCGTGGAGAGCAGGAGCATCTGCTGATGCAACTGCTCTCCAGGGGCTCCAGGAACACAATGATGGAAGGTATCCTTCTACAATGTATTCCTCACCATGTATTCCTACGCCCCTGTGAGAAAATAGTCCCTAGTCTCACTTTATGCCATTGCTGTTGAGAAATTTTCCCAGGCAGCAATTGCCATAAAGTGAGACTTTGTCCTAAGGTAACCTCTCAGTGATGCACTGCAGGAGACATTGTCTCCTGTCAGTGTGTCACTGAGGGTCCTATAGAGCAGTGACATCACCCGATGTCACTGTTCTATAGGGGAGATCGTTGTGGGACACTCGTTATTAATTGGACTACGGTGGACAGGTAGTATACGGTTTATTATTTTACCTATTTTGCAGGCGCTGAAGTATGGTAAGTATGGTGAAATGAAGAATATTAAAATACTTTTTCCTAATGTGTGCGTGTTTTATTAACCCTTTATTAGTATTGGATTACTAATGGTTAGGCGTCTTATTGACGCCTCTCCGTTATTAACCCGGCTTAATGTCACCTTACAATAGCAAGGTGACATTAACCCCTTATTACCCCATATCCCACCGCTACATGGGAGTGGGAAGAGAGGGGCTAAGTGCCGGAATTGGTGCATCTTACAGATGCGCCATTTCCGGGGCGGCTGCGGACTGGTATTTGTAGACGGAGGGGACCAATATCCATGGCCCCTCTCTAGGCTATGAATATCAGCCTGCAGCTGTCCGCATAGCCTGTTATGATCCTAGTGGCAAGGATCGCAGGTCGGACTAGCTAAGTAACTGAACAGACTACTAGCTCTTGGGAAGTGATAACTAGATTGACTGCAACCTGATCCTATCCACAAACAACTATAGGCAGCCGTGGAACGTTACCTAAAAAATCCTAGACGTCTCGACACGGCCTGAGAAACTGACTATTCCTGGAGGGAAAGTAAGTCCTCACTTGCCTCAGTGGAAGACCCCAAAGATATAGAATAGCCCCCCACAAATATTAACGGTGAGTTAAGGGGAAAGCACAAACGCAGAGATGAAATCAGATTTAGCAAATGAGGCCCGCTAATACTAGATAGCAGAAAATAGGAAGGAAACTGTGCGGTCAATAAAAAACCCTATTCAAAATATCCACGCAGAGATTGCTCGAGCCCCCGCACCAACTAACGGTGCGGGGGAAGCAACTCCGTACCCCAGAGCTTACCAGCAAAAAGAAATCACATGTTAGCAAGCTGGACTAGACTCATCATACACAGAAATCATATTGCAGGCAGATGAGCAAAAAATATTCAAACAGAACTTAGCTTATCCTGAAGAGGCAGAAAACGAGATAATCAGGAGTAATCAGAATAGCACTGAATACATTGACAGCCGGCAACAAGTGGAAGTGACGCAGAGCTAAATAGGAGCCTCCCTGATGAATAACGAGGCAGCTGATCCAGCAGACCCGCAGGATAATAAACCAAACCACCAGGGGGAGCCAAAAAACCAAAGTCACACAATACCATCTGTGACCACAAGAGGGAGCCCGAAAACGGAGTTCACAACAGTACCCCCCCCTTGAGGAGGGGTCACCGAACCCTCATCAAAACCCCCAGGGCGATCAGGGTGAGCCACATGGAAGGAACAAACCAAATCGGCCGCATGACATCAGAGGCGACAACCCAGGAGTTATCCTCCTGACCATAGCCTTTCCACTTAACCAAATACTGAAGCCTCCGTCTAGAAATACGAGAATCCAAGATCTTCTCCACCACGTATTCCAATTCTCCCTCAACCAGCACAGGGGCAGGAGGCTCAACTGAAGGAACCACAGGCACCACATACCTCCGCAACAACGACCGATGGAACACATTATTAATAGCAAACGATGCCGGGAGGTCCAAACGAAATGACACAGGGTTAAGGACTTCCAAAATCTTATAAGGACCGATAAACCGAGGCTTAAACTTAGGAGAGGAGACCTTCATAGGAACAAAGCGAGAAGACAACCACACCAAATCCCCAACGCGAAGTCGGGGACCCACACAGCGACGGCGGTTGGCAAAGCGCTGAGCCTTCTCTTGTGACAGCTTCAAATTGTCCACCACATGATTCCAAATCTGATGCAACCTATCCACCACAACATCCACTCCAGGACAGTCAGAAGACTCCACCTGACCCGAGGAAAAACGAGGATGAAACCCTGAATTACAAAAAAAAGGCGAAACCAAAGTAGCAGAACTAGCCCGATTATTAAGGGCAAACTCGGCCAATGGCAAAAAAGTCACCCAGTCGTCCTGATCAGCAGAAACAAAACATCTTAAATAGGTTTCCAAAGTCTGATTAGTGCGCTCGGTTTGGCCATTCGTCTGAGGATGGAAGGCCGACGAAAAAGACAAATTAATTCCCATCTTAGCACAAAAGGTCCGCCAAAATCTAGACACAAACTGGGATCCTCTGTCGGAAACAATATTTTCAGGGATCCCGTGCAAACGAACCACATTTTGAAAAAACAGAGGAACCAACTCGGAGGAGGAAGGCAACTTAGGCAAGAGCACCAAATGGACCATTTTAGAAAAACGATCACACACCACCCAAATGACCGACATTCTCTGAGAGACAGGGAGATCTGAAATAAAATCCATGGAAATGTGCGTCCAAGGCCTCTTCGGGACAGGCAAAGGCAACAACAAGCCACTGGCACGAGAACAGCAAGGCTTAGCCCGAGCACAAAATCCACAAGACTGCACAAAGGAACGCACATCCCGCGACAAGGAAGGCCACCAGAAGGACCTAGCCACCAAATCTCTGGTACCAAAAATCCCAGGATGGCCTGCCAACACCGAAGAATGAACCTCGGAAATAACTCTGCTGGTCCATCTATCCGGGACAAACAGTCTCTCCGGTGGACAACGGTCAGGTCTATCCGCCTGAAACTCCTGCAGCACTCGTCGCAAATCTGGGGAGATGGAAGACAAAATCACCCCTTCTCTGAGGATACCAGCTGGCTCTGAATCACCAGGAGAGTCAGGCACAAAACTCCTAGAAAGAGCATCAGCCTTCACATTCTTCGAACCAGGCAGGTATGAGACCACAAAATCAAAACGAGAGAAAAACAACGACCAACGAGCCTGTCTAGGATTCAGCTGCTTGGCCGACTCAAGATAAATCAAATTCTTGTGATCAGTCAAGATCACCACACGATGCTTAGCTCCCTCGAGCCAATGTCGCCACTCCTCAAATGCCCACTTCATAGCCAACAACTCCCGATTACCAACATCATAATTCCGCTCGGCAGGCGAAAACTTTCTTGAAAAGAAAGCACATGGCTTCATCACAGAGCCATCAGAGCCTCTCTGCGACAAAACAGCCCCCGCTCCAATCTCAGAAGCATCAACCTCGACCTGGAAAGGAAGGGAGACGTCTGGCTGACATAAGACCGGAGCCGAAGAAAACCGGCGCTTCAGCTCCCGAAAGGCCTCCACAGCCGCAGGAGACCAATTAGTAACATCAGAACCCTTCTTGGTCAAATCCGTCAATGGCTTAACAACACCAGAAAAATTAGCGATGAAGCGACAGTAAAAATTAGCAAAACCCAAGAACTTCTGAAGACTCTTAACAGATGTAGGCTGAGTCCAGTCATGAATAGCCTGAACCTTGACTGGGTCCATCTCAATAGCAGAAGGAGAAAAAATGAAACCCAAAAAAGAGACCTTCTGGACTCCAAAAAGAAATTTTGAGCCCTTCACAAATAAAGCATTGGCACGCAGGACCTGAAACACCATCCTGACCTGCTTAACATGGGACTCCCAATCATCCGAAAAAACCAGAATATCATCCAGATACACAATCATAAATTTATCCAGATACTCGCGGAAGATGTCGTGCATAAAGGACTGAAAGACAGAAGGAGCGTTAGAAAGTCCAAAAGGCATCACCAAGTACTCAAAATGGCCTTCGGGCATATTAAATGCAGTTTCCCATTCATCACCCTGCTTAATACGCACAAGGTTATACGCACCACGAAGATCTATCTTGGTGAACCAACTAGACCCCTTAATGCGAGCAAACAGATCAGATAACAATGGCAAAGGATACTGAAATTTGACCGTGATTTTGTTTAGAAGGCGATAATCAATACAAGGTCTCAAGGAACCATTCTTCTTAGCCACAAAAAAGAACCCCGCACCAAGAGGGGAGGAGGAGGGGCGAATAAGTCCTTTCTCCAAAGACTCCTTTATATAACTCCACATAGCAGCATGCTCCGGCACTGACAAATTGAAAAGTCGTCCCTTAGGAAACTTACTACCAGGAATCAAATTTATAGCACAATCACAATCCCTATGAGGAGGTAGAGAACTGAGTTTGGGCTCATCAAATACATCCTGGTAATCTGACAAAAACGCAGGGACCTCAGAAGGAGTGGATGAAGCAATTGACACCACAGGAGCGTCGCCATGAATTCCCTGACAACCCCAACATGACACAGACATTGCTTTCCAATCCAGGACTGGATTATGAGTCTGCAACCATGGCAGGCCCAACACGACAACATCATGCAAATTATGCAATACAAGAAAGCGAATCACCTCCTGATGAACAGGAGTCATGCACATGGTCACTTGTGTCCAGTACTGAGGTTTATTCGTAGCCAATGGTGTAGCATCAATTCCCCTTAGTGGAATAGGGAATTTTAAAGGCTCCAAAACAAAACCACAGCGCCTGGCAAATGACAAATCCATCAGACTCAGGGCAGCACCTGAATCCAGAAAAGCCATAACCGGGTAAGATGACAGGGAACAAATCAGGGTAACAGACAAAATAAACTTAGGCTGTAAAGTACCGATGGTGACAGATTTATCAATATTTTTTGTGCGCTTAGAGCATGCTGGGATAACATGAGCTGAGTCACCACAGTAAAAGCACAACCCATTTTGCCATCTATAATTTTGCCGTTCACTTCTGGTCAGAATTCTATCACATTGCATAGACTCAGGTGTCTGTTCAGAAGACACCGCCAAATGGTGCGCAGGTTTGCGCTCCCGCAAACGCCGATCAATCTGAATGGCCAGAGTCATTGACTCATTCAGACCTGCAGGCGTAGGGAACCCCACCATGACATTCTTAATGGCTTCAGAAAGACCTTTTCTGAAATTTGCAGCCAGGGCACACTCATTCCATCGAGTAAGCACCGACCATTTCCGAAATTTCTGGCAGTACACCTCTGCATCATCTTGCCCCTGAGAGAGGGCCAACAACGCTTTTTCAGCCTGGTTCTCAAGATTAGGTTCCTCATAGAGCAATCCAAGGGCCAGAAAAAACGCATCCACACTGAGCAACGCAGGATCCCCTGGAGCCAATGCGAAAGCCCAATCTTGAGGATCGCCACGCAAGAAAGAAATAATAATCTTAACTTGCTGAACAGAATCCCCAGAGGAACGAGGTTTCAAAGAAAGAAACAACTTGCAATTGTTCTTAAAATTCAGGAACCTAGATCTATCTCCAGAAAACAACTCCGGAATAGGTATTCTAGGCTCTGACATAGGACTGTGCACAACAAAATCCTGAATATTTTGTACCCTTGCAGCAAGATGATCTACACTGGAGGCTAAACTCTGGATATCCATATCAGCAGCTGAACTCAGAGCCACACCAAGATTAAGAGGAGGAGAGAAGCCAGACACACAGCAGCTAGACACACGGCAGCAAGAAAAAAAAAATATCTCCAAGCTTCTTTTCTCCTGCTTCTGCCATGCAATTAACACTTTATAGGCCGGCTGTACTGTTATGATCCTAGTGGCAAGGATCGCAGGTCGGACTAGCTAAGTAACTGAACAGACTACTAGCTCTGGGGAAGTGGTAACTAGATTGACCGCAACCTGATCCTATCCGCAAACAACTATAGGCAGCCGTGGAACGTTACCTAAAAAATCCTAGACGTCTCGTCACGGCCTGAGAAACTGACTATTCCTGGAGGGAAAGTAAGTCCTCACTTGCCTCAGTGGAAGGCCCTAAAGATATAGAATAGCCCCCCACAAATATTAACGGTGAGTTAAGGGGAAAGCACAAACGCAGAGATGAAATCTGATTTAGCAAATGAGGCCCGCTAATACTAGATAGCAGAAAATAGGAAGGAAACTGTGCGGTCAATAAAAAACCCTATTCAAAATATCCACGCAGAGATTGCTCGAGCCCCCGCACCAACTAACGCTGCGGGGGAAGCAACTCCGTACCCCAGAGCTTACCAGCAAAAAGAAATCACATGTTAGCAAGCTGGACTAGACTCATCATACACATAAATCATATTGCAGGCAGATGAGCAAAAAATATTCAAACAGAACTTAGCTTATCCTGAAGAGGCAGAAAACGAGATAATCAGGAGTAATCAGAATAGCACTGAATACATTGACAGCCGGCAACAAGTGGAAGTGACGCAGAGCTAAATAGGAGCCTCCCTGGTGAATAACGAGGCAGCTGATCCAGCAGACCCGCAGGATAATAAACCAAACCACCAGGGGGAGCCAAAAAACCAAAGTCACACAATACCATCTGTGACCACAAGAGGGAGCCCGAAAACGGAGTTCACAACAGTAGCCTTTCTAGCTATAAAATATAGGGGACCCCACGTCATTTTTTTTGGGGGGTCCCCCTATTTTAATAGCCAGTAAAGGCTACGCAGACAGCTGTGGGCTGATATTCATAGCAGGCTACAAATATTGGCCCCTGGCCGTCGGCTTTCCCCCTCTGGCGCAGAAAATTGCGTGGAGCCCACGCCGTTTTTTTCCGTTTTTTTTTTTTTAAATTAAACGCTCATAAAGGCTTATTTCACCCTTGCGTCGGTACGGGTCCGTCGCTATGCGTCGGGCCTACGTACTGACGCACGTTGTGAAATTTGTGCACGTTGTGGGCAGCGGATGCAGTTTTTCAACGCATCCGCTGCCCATTCTGAAGTCCAGGTAGGAGGGGGCGTAGTTTTGGCTGTGCATGCGCGGTAGAAAATGGCGGACGCGACAGACAAAAAAACTTTCACTTGAACGTTTTTTCGTCCCAACGGTCTGCCAAAACACAACGCATCCATTGCACGACGGACGCGACGTGTGGCCATCTGTCGGGATCCGTCACTAATACAAGTATATGTGTAAAAAACGCATCCTGCGAGCACATTTGCAGGATCCGTTTTTTTCCCCAAAAAGACGGATTGCTAAAAACGCAAGTGTGAAAGTAGCCTTAGGCTGCTTTCACACTAGTGTCGGTAAGGGGCCGTTGCGCTGCTTCTGCCCGACGTACCGACGCATACTGGTCCAGTCTTAAGACGCTTCCGCTGCCACATTTCAAGGACCGGGGAGGAGGGGGCTGCGTTTCGCCCGTGCATGCGCGGTCGAAAATGGCAGACTAGATGCACAAAAAAAGTTACATGTAACTTTTTTGTGCCAGTGGTGCGCCAAAACACGGCGCAACCATCGCACGACGGTTGCGAAGTGTGGCACTGTGTCGCAATGCATCGCTAATAAAAGTCTATGGAGAAAAAACGCATCCTGCGGGCAACTTTGCAGGATGCGTTTTTTCTCCACAATGACGCATTGCGATGTGCAGTGCACGACGCTAGTGTGAAAGTTGCCTTAGAAACATTGGCCTTTCTATTATATATCTATGGATATATCTATCCATAGATATATTTATAGATAGATATATCTATAGATGCATAGATGTATCTATCCATATATTTGGCTGCTTTCACATCAGGTTTTTGCCATCAGGCACAATCCGGCGAGTTTTGAAAAAAACGGATTCGTTTTTTTCTCTTAGAGTTGTATTAGCGCCGGATTGCACCTGATGGCCACACGTTTCATCTGTTTTTTGCCAGATCCGTCAAAAAAGCTGTTTCCGCCGGACGGAAAACACATACAGAGGAACGTTTTTTCTGTCCGGCGAAAAAACGCACAGCGACGGATCCGGCAAAAAACGTATGAAACTGAGATGTGAAATGATGAATCCGGCCTTGGAATCCATTTTTTCATGCATGTTTCCATTCAAATCATGCACATTTTCAGTTTATTTATTTATTTCCAAAAACGGCATTAAAACCGCGCATAAACCTCACCAAAAAAAGCATCAAAACTGCACCAAAAACTGCATCAAAACTGCACCAAAAACTGCATCAAAACCTGGTGCAGTTTTGCAGTTTTGGTGCGGTTTTGATGCAGTTTTTGGTGCGGTTTTGATGCAGTTCTTGGTGCGGTTTTGATGGAGTTTTTGGTGCGGTTTTGATGGAGTTTTTGGTGCGGTTTTGGTGCAGTGTTGATGCAATTTTGGTGCGGGCTTGATGCAGTTTTTGGTGCGGTTTTGGTGCATTGTTGATGCGGTTTTGATGCAGTTTTTGGTGCAGTTTTGATGCATTTTTTGTGCAGTTTTGATGCTTTTTTTATGCGGTTTTTTGCACGGTTTTGATGCATTTTTTTATTCGCTTTTGGTTCGGTTTTTGCGCGGTTTTTCTGCGATTTGGAAAGCTAAATAAAGATGTATTATTGAACAAAAAAAAAAGATTTGTGATGTCATTATTGTCCAACCTCCTCTTTTACATTTGTCCAATCCACACTCCATTACACACACAGATAGACATATAGATGATAGATGAAATAGATAGACAGATCTACATATAGATAGATCTATAGATGCATACATCTATCTATTCATATATCTATCTATAGATATATCTGGATAGATATATCTATTGATAGATGTATGGATAGCGTAGGGTGTGTGTCCACTGTCCGGATTACATCCGAATGAGCTGCAGATTGGATGCTGCGTACTTGTAGTCCCATCGGATGATGCCTGCACACACACCCCAAAAGACCCCCTGCACAGCCCCGCACACACCTGACCAGTCCCGCACAGCGCCGCACACACCCGAACAGTCCCGCACAGGGCCGCACACATCTGAACAGTCCCGCACACATCCGAACAGCCCGCAGACCCCGCACACATCCGAACAGCCCGCAGACCCAGCACACACCTGAACAGTCCCACACAGCGCCGCACACATCCGAACAGCCCGCAGACCCAGCACACACGTACACGCACACCGTCACCGCCCACATTCCGCCCAACACACTTCCCTCCTCCCGAACTGCAGCATTTCTCGGACCCACATCCACAACTAAACTGCAGATCTATTTTACATCTGCGGTTTTGCTGCGGATGTGCCTGACTCAATGAAAGTCTAAAGGTGCAGAAATGCTGCAGTTCCGCACACAAGAAGTGACATGCTGCGAGAGTCTGCGGCTCCCATAGACTTACATTGGTTGTGCACTACACTGCGGATTTGATGCAATTCAGTGCGGCAAAAAACGCTGCGGATCTGCAATCAAATCCGCAAGGTGTGCACACGGCCTTAGAATTTAACCCCTTCACCCTAAAGGGTGGTTTGCACGTTCATGACCGGGCCAATTTTTACAATTCTGACCACTGTCCCTTTATGAGGTTATAACTCTGGAACACTTCAATGGATCTTGGCGATTCTGACATTTTTTTCTCGTGACATATTGTACTTCATGATAGTGGTAAAATTTCTTCGATATAACTTTCGTTTATTTGTGAAAAAAACGGATATTTGGCGAAAATTTTTAAAATTTCGCAATTTTCCAACTTTGAATTTTTATGCCCTTAAATCACAGAGATATGTCATGCAAAATACTTAATAAGTAACATTTCCCACATGTCTACTTTACATCAGCACAATTTTGGAACCAACATTTTTTTTGTTAGGGAGTTATAAGGGTTAAAATTTGACCAGAAATTTCTCATTTTTACAACACCATTTTTTTTTTAGGGACAACATCTCATTTGAAGTCATTTTGAGGGGTCTATATGATAGAAAATACCCAAGCGTGACACCATTCTAAAAACTGCACCCCTCAAGGTGCTCAAAACCACATTCAAGAAGTTTATTAACCCTTCAGGTGTTTCACAGGAATTTTTGGAATGTTTAAAAAAAATGAACATTTGACTTTTTTTCACACAAAATTTATTTCAGTTCCAATTTGTTTTAT
Organism: Ranitomeya variabilis; assembly: GCF_051348905.1. Taxonomy (NCBI): domain Eukaryota; kingdom Metazoa; phylum Chordata; class Amphibia; order Anura; family Dendrobatidae; genus Ranitomeya; species Ranitomeya variabilis. Next base: position 684,253,555 of record NC_135233.1, read on the forward strand.
TTTACCAAGGGTAACAGGAGAAAATTGACACCAAAAGTTGTTGAACATTTTGTCCTGAGTACGCTGATACCCCATATGTGGGGGTAAACCACTGTTTGGGCGCATGGCAGAGCTCTGAAGTAAAGGAGCGCCATTTGACTTTTCAATGCAAAATTGACTGGAATTGAGATGGGACGCCATGTTGCATTTGGAGAGCCCCTGATGTGCCTAAACACTGAAACCCCCCACAAGTGACACCATTTTGGAAAGTAGACCCCTTAAGGAACTTATCTAGATGTGTGTTGAGCACTTTGACCCAACAAGTGCTTCACAGAATTCACAGAAGTTTATAATGCAGAGCCGTAAAAATAAAAAATCATATTTTTTCACAAAAATGATATTTTCGCCCCCAATTTTTTATTTTCCCAAGGGTAAGAGAAGAAATTAGACCACAAATGTTGTTGTGCAATTTGTCCTGAGTGTGACGATACCCCATATCTGGGGGTAAACCACTGTTTGGGCGCATAGCAGAGCTCGGAAGGGAAGGAGCGCTATTTTACTTTTCAATGCAAAATTGACTGGAATTAAGATGGGACGCCATGTTGCGGTTGGAGAGCCCCTGATGTGCCTAAACATTAAAACCCCCCACAAGTGAAAACATTTTGGAAAGTAGACACCCTAAGGAACTTATCTAGATATGTTTTGAGAGCTTTGAACCCCCAAGTGTTTCACTACAGTTTATAACGCAGAGCCATGAAAATAAAAATTCTTTTTTTTCACAAAAATGATTTTTTAGCCCCCAGCTTTGTATTTTTACAAGGGTAACAGAATAAATTGGACCCCAAAAGTTGTTGTCCAATTTGTCCTGAGTACGCTGATACCCCATATGTGGGGGGAACCACTGTTTGGGAGCTCGGAAGGGAAGGAGCGCCATTTGGAATGCAGACTTAAATGGATTAGTCTGCAGGCGTCAAGTTGCATTTGCAGAGCCCCTGATGTACCCAAACAGTACAAACTACCCACAAGTGACCCCGTATTGGAAATTATACCTCCCAAGGAACTTATTTAGATGTGTTGTGAGAACTTTGAACCCCCAAGTGTTTCACTACAGTTTACAACGCAGAGCTGAGAAAATAAAAAAATATATTTTTTCCCACAAAAATGATTTTTAGCCCCCCAAATTTTTATTTTCCCAAGGATAACAAGAGAACTTGGACCCCAAAAGTTGTTGTCCAATTTGTCCTGAGTACGCTGATACCCCATATGTTGGGGTAAACCCCTGTTTGTGTGCACGGGAGAGCTCGGAAGGGAAGGAGCACTGTTTTACTTTTTCAATGCAGAATTGGCTGGAATTGAGATCGGACGCCATGTCGTGTTTGGAGAGCCCCTGATGTGCCTGAACAGTGGAAACTCCCCAATTCTACCTGAAACCCTAATCCAAACACACCCCTAACCCTAATCCCAACGGTAACCCTAACAACACCCCTAACCCTGACACACCCCTAACTCTAATCTAAACCCTAATCCCAACCGTAAATGTAATCCAAACCCTAAACCTAACTTTAGCCCCAACCCTAACCCTATCTTTAGCCCCAACCCTAACCCTAACTTTACCTCCAACCCTAGCCCCAACACTAACCCTAGCCCTAACCCTAGCCCTAACCCTAGCCCTAACCCTAACCCTAGCCCTAACCCTAACTTTAGCCCCAACCCTAACTTTAGCCCCAACCCTAACCCTAACTTTACCTCCAACCCTAACCCTAACTTTACCTCCAACCCTAGCCCCAACCCTAACCCTAACCCTAGCCCTAACCCTAGCCCTAACCCTAACCCTAGCCCTAATGGGAAAATGGAAATAAATACATTTTTTAAAATTTATTATTCTTCCCTAACTAAGGGGGTGATGAAGGGGGGTTTGATTTACTTTTATAGCGTTTTTTTATATCGGATTTTTATGATTGACAGCTGTCACACACTAAAAGACGCTTTTTATAGCAAAAAAGTTTTTGCGTCTCCACATTTTGAGACCTATAATTTTTCCATATTTTGGTCCACAGAGTCATGTGAGGTCTTGTTTTTTGCGGGATGAGTTGACATTTTTATTGGTAACATTTTCAGACACGTGACAGTTTTTGATCGCTTTTTATTCCTATTTTTGTGAGGCAGAATGACCAAAAACCAGCTATTCATGAATTTCTTTTGGGGGAGGCATTTATACCGTTCCACGTTTGGTAAAATTGATGAAGCAGTTTTATTCTTCGGGTCAGTACGATTACAGCGATACCTCATTTATATCTTTTTTTATGTTTTGCGCTTTTATACGATAAAAGCTATTTTATAGAAAAAATAATTATTTTGGCATCGCTTTATTCTGAGGACTATAACTTTTTTATTTTTTTGCTTATGATGCTGTATTGTGGCTCGTTTTTTGCGGGACAAGATGACGTTTTCAGCGGTACCATGGTTGTTTATATCCGTCTTTTTGATCGCGTGTTATTCCACTTTTTGTTTGGCGGTATGATAATAAAGCGTTTTTTGGCTCGTTTTTTTTTTTTTTTTCTTACGGTGTTCACTAAAGGGGTTAACTAGTGGGACAGTTTTATAAGATGGGTCGTTACGGACGCGGCGATACTAAATATGTGTACTTTTATTGTTTTTCTTTTTTTTTTTAGATAAAGAAATGTATTTATGGGAATAATATATATATTTTATTTCTTTATTTAGGAATGTTTTATTTATTTTATTTTTTTTACACGTGGAAATTTTTTTTTTTCTTTTTTACTTTGTCCCAGGGGGGGACATCACAGATCGCCGATCTTACAGTTTGCATAGCACTCTGTGAGATCGGCGATCTCACTCATCGCTGCAAGCTTACAGAGCTGCAACTGCAGCCTGCTCCTGACCCGGAAGTCCTCCCTGCAGGACCCGGATGCAGCCCCGCGGCCATTTTGGATCCGGGGACTGCAGGGAGAAGACGCTCGGTACAAGGTGAGTACATTCGCTTGTACCGATCGTCTCAGGGAAGCCCGCAGGGAGCCCCCTCCCTGCGCGATGCTTCCCTGTACCGCCGGTACACCGCGATCATGTTTGATCGTGGTGTGCCGGGGGTTAATGTGTCGGGGGCGGTCCGTGACCGCTCCTGGCACATAGTGCCGGATGTCAGCTGCGATAGGCAGCTGACACCCGGCCGCGATCGGCAGCGCTCCCCCCGTGAGCGCGGCCGATCGCATATGAAGTACTATCCCATCGGTGGTCATACGGGCCCACCCCACCTCGACGGGATAGTACGTCAGATGTCAGAAAGGGGTTAATGAACCTAGCAAAAAAGCCAAGCTAAAAACAACTGTGGGATTTGCACTTTTTTGCAATTTCATTGCACTTTGAATTTTTTTCACATTTTCTGTTACACAACATGGTAAAACCAATGGTGTCGTTCAAAAGTAGAATTTGTCCCGCAAAAGATAAGCCCTTACATGGCCATACTGATGGAAAAATTATGGCTCTGGAAAGAAGGGGAGCGATAAACGAAAAAAAGCTCCAGGGGTGAAGGGGTTTAGAAACATGGATATGGACATATCTATGGAAATAGACAGATATATAGAGATATCTGTATGTATTCATCTATCTATCTATTTGTTATCTATCTATCTATCTATCTATCTATCTATCTATTTGTTATCTATCTATCTATTTGTTATCTATATATCTATCTATTTGTTATCTATCTATCTATCTATCTATCTATCTATTTGTTATCTATCTATCTATCTATCTATCTATCTATCTATCCGTGTGTAATGGAGTGTGGGTTGGACAAATGTAAAAGAGGAGGTTGGACAGAAATGACATCACAAATCTTTTTGAAGATAGAGGAGGAAGAGGAGGGAGGGGTTGGGGTGTGTTTTGGAGTGGGTGTGGTAGGTGCAGAGTTACAGGCGAGTGCAATGCATCATGGAACTTGTAGTAATAGAGCACAGTAAGTCAGGAGAAAGGAAGTTGTCGATTAACCCCATGAGAGCTGGATCCAGCACTAAAGATGTGCTGCTACAGCATGATAAAAGGTAATATTGCTAAAATGAACACAGTAGATGTTTTCAGTGGCACATAATAGCAAGATTTATGAAAAAAAAAAGGTTATAGTAGTGGACAACTTCTTGGGGCCGAATAATATTGCACGCCCCACTTTTCAGTTTTTGAATTTCCACAAAAATTTAAATTAGCCAATAAATTTCGTTCAACTTCACAATTGTGTTCCACTTGTTGTTGATTATTCACCAAAAATTTACATTTGGTATCTTTATGTTTGAAGCATGATATGTGGGAAAAGGTTGAAAAGTTCCAGGGAGCTGAATACTTTCGCAAGGCACTGTATCTATAGATATTTCCATAGATATATTTATACATATATCCATAGATACTGTATATCCATATCCATGTTTCTTAAACCCTTTCTGCCATCTGACGTACTATCCTGTCGAGGTGACCTGGGACTTAATTCCCAGGCACGAGATAGTACATCATGAGCGATCAGCCATGCTCACGGGGGAGCGCGGCTAATCGTGGCCGGGTGTCAGCTGATTATTACAGCTGACATCCGACACTATGTGCCAGGAGCGGTCACGGCTCCTGGCACATTAATCCCCATGATCGCAGTGTTCTGGCAGTATAGGGAAGCTTCCCTGAGACCCTCGGAACAACGCAATGTGATTGCGTTGTTCCGAGCGTCTCCTCCGTCCTCCTCCCTGCAGGCCCCGGATCCAAGAAGGCCACGGAGGTCCTTCCGGGTCCAAAAGGGAGGTGGCTGGCGAGCCTCCAGCACTGCATGTCAGATCGCTGATATGATACAGTGCTCTGTGAAGTGTCAGATCAGCGATCTGACACTAAACAATGATGTCCCACCCTGGGACAAAGTAAAAAAAACAAACATTTTAACATGTGTAAAAAAAAAAAAAACCTAAATAAAGAAAAAAAAATATTGTTCCAATAAATACATTTGTTTATGTAAATAAAAAAAAACAATAAAAGTACACATATTTAGCATCTCCACGTCTGTAACGACCAGACCTATAAAACTGTCCCACTAGTTAACCCCTTCAGTGAACACCGTAGAAAAAAAAAAATGAGGCAAAAAACAATGCTTTATCATCATACCGCCGAACAAAAAGTGGAATAACACGCGATCAAAAAGACAGATATAAATAAACATGGTACCGCTGCAAACATCATCTTGTCCCACAAAAAACGAGCCACCATACAGCGTCATCAGCAAAAAAATAAAAAAGTTACAGCCTTCAGAATAAAGCGATGCAAAAATAATAATTTTTTCTGTAAAATAGTTTCTATTGTATAAAAGCGCCAAAACATAAAAAAGATATAAGTGAGGTATCGCTACAATTGTACTGACCCAAAGAATAAAACTGCTCTATCAATTTTACCAAACTCGGAACGATATAAACGCCTCCCCCAAAAGAAAATCATGAATTGCTGGTTTTTGGTCATTCTGCCTAACAAAAATCGGAATAAAAAGAAATCAAAATGTAATATTTTTAAATATGCTCTCTATATAGTTAGTAGGCCCAGGTACGTGAGCTATTGTTCATATGAGTTTGAATGTTAACTCTTGTTATAGATTGATTTGGCGCTTGTGAATTGTTGAATGGCTGCTACAGCTCCTACCGTTCTTGTGTTGCTATCTTTGAAGGACAGGGATGCATCATAATTAAATTTAAGCAGCATCAGTAACCTCTGACTGAGAACCACAGGTGGCGTCACAAACACAAACTTTATTTAGAACCACTTTAAGGACATTCCCTTTTACTTGGACGCCAATGGCAACGGACCGAGTTGCCGCCACCGTGACATCCCCTTTAACTGCCGGACCCTGTACCGAGTACCCCACAGCCCTGGCGGGCATTCCACATTTACTTCCTATTTTACCATGATTGCTATGGTGATCGCAGTGTGCCAGCGGTACAGGGAAGCATCGCGCAGGGAGGGGGCTCCCTGTGTGCTTCCCTGAGACCCCCGGAGCAACGCGCATCTCTTACCTCCTATCCATGCAGGCCCCGGATCCAAAATGGCCACGGGGCTGCATCCGGGTCCTGCAGGGACTACTTCCGGGTCCAGTGCAGGCGCTGGTAAGCCTGCAGCGCTGGCAGTCAGATCGCTGATCTGACAGAGTGCTGTGCAAACTGTCAGATCAGCGATCTGTGATGTCCCCCCCTGGGACAAAGTAAAAAAGTTTAAAAAAAAATTCCACATGTGTAAAAAAAAAATAAAAAAATTCCTAAATAAAGAAAAAAAAATATTATTCCCATAAATATATTTCTTTATCTAAATAAAAAAAAACAATAAAAGTACACATATTTAGTATCGCCGCGTCCGTAATGACCCAACCTATAAAACTGTCCCACTAGTTAAGCCCTTCAGTGAACACCGTAAGAAAAGAAAAAAAAAAAACGAGCCAAAAAACAACGCTTTATTATCATGCCGCTCAACAAAAAGTGGAATAACACACGATCAAAAAGATGGATATAAATAACCAGGGTACCGCTGAAAACGTCATCTTGTCCTGCAAAAAACAAGCCACAACACAGCATTATAAGCAAAAAAATAAAAAAGTTATAGTCCTCAGAATAAAGCAATGCCAAATTAATTATTTTTTCTATAAAATAGCTTTTATCGTATAAAAGCACCAAAACATAAAAAAATTATATAAATGAGATATCGCTGTAATCGTACTGACCCATCGAATAAAACTGCTTTATCAATTTTACCAAACGTGGAGCGGTATAAATGCGTCCCCCAAAAGAAATTCATGAACAGCTGGTTTTTGGTCATTCTGCCTCACAAAAATAGGAATAAAAAGCGATCAAAAAATGTCATGTGCCCGAAAATGTTAACAATAAAAACATCAACTCGACCCGCAAAAAACAAGACCTCACATGACTCTGTGGACCAAAATATGGAAAAATTATAGGTCTCAAAATATGGAGACGCAAAAACTTTTTTGCTATAAAAAACGTCTTTTAGTGTGTGACAGCTGACAGTCATAAAAATCTGATATAAAAAAAACGCTATAAAAGTAAATCAAACCCCCCTTCATCACTTTCTTAGTTAGGGAAAATAATAAAATTAAAAAAATGTATTTATTTCCATTTTCCCATTAGGATTAGGGCTAGGGTTAGGGCTAGGGTTAGGTTTAAGGTTAGGGTTAGGGCTAGGGTTAGGGCTAGAGTTAGGGTTAGGGTTAGGGCTAGGGTTAGGGCTAGGGCTAGGGTTAGGGTTGGGGCTAGGGTTGGAGCTAAAATTAGGGTTAGAGTTGGGGCTAAAGTTAGGGTTAGGGTTGGGGCTAAAGTTAGGGTTGGGTTTGGATTACATTTACGGTTGGGATTATGGTTAGGGATGTGTCAGGGTTAGGGGTGTGGTTAGGGTTACCGTTGGGATTAGGGTTAGGGGTTTGTTGGAATTAGGGTTTCAGGTAGAATTGGGGAGTTTCCACTGTTCAAGCACATCAGGGGCTCTCCAAACGCGACATGGCGTCCGATCTCAATTCCAGCCAATTCTGCGTTGAAAAAGTAAAACAGTGCTCCTTCCCTTCCGAGCTCTCCCGTGCATCCAAACAGGGGTTTACCCCAACATATGGGGTATCAGCGTACTCGGGACAAATTGGACAACAACTTTTGAGGTCCAAGTTCTCTTGTTATCCTTGGGAAAATAAAAATTTGGGGGGCTAAAAATCATTTTTGGGGAAAAAAAGATTTTTTATTTTCACGGCTCTGCGTTGTAAACTGTAGACCTTGAGAGGTCTAGTTTCCAATATGGGGTCACTTCTTGGGGGTTTCTACTGTTTGGGTACATCATGGGCTCTGCAAATGCAATGTGACGCCTGCAGACCAATCCACCTAAGTCTGCATTCCAAATGGCGCTCCTTACCTTCCGAGCTCTGCCATGCGCCCAAACAGTGGTTCCCCCCCACATACGGGGTATCAGCGTACTCAGGACAAATTGGACAACAACTTTTGGGGTACAATTTCTCCTGTTACCTTTGGGAAAATACAAAACTGGGGGCTAATAAATAATTTTTGTGGAAAAATTTATTTTTTTTATTTTCACGGCTGTGTTATAAACTGTAGTGAAACACTTGGGGGTTCAAAGTTCTCACAACACATCTAGATAAGTTCGCTGGGAGGTCTAGTTTCCAATATGGGGTCACTTCTTGGGGGTTTCTACTGTTTGGGTACATCAGGGGCTCTGCAAATGCAACGTGACGCCTGCAGACCAATCCATCTAAGTCTGCATTCCAAATGGCGCTCCTTCCCTTCCGAGCTCTGCCATGCGCCCAAACAGTGGTTCCCCCCCACATACTGGGTATCAACGTACTCAGGACAAATTGAACAACAACTTTTGAGGTCCAATTTCTCCTGTTACCCTTGGGAAAATACAAAACTGGGGGTTAATAAATAATTTTTCTGAAAAAAAAAGAATTTTTATTTTCACGGCTCTGCGTTATAAACTGTAGTGAAACACTTGGGGGTTAAAAGCTCTCAAAACACATGTAGATAAGTTCCGTAGGGGGTCTACTTTCCAAAATGGTGTCACTTGTGGGGGGTTTTAATGTTTAGGCACATCAGGGGCCCTCCAAACGCGACATGGTGTCCCATCTCAATTCCAGTCAATTTTGCATTGAAAAATCAAACGGCACTCCTTCCCTTCCGAGCTCTGCCATGCGCCAAAACAGTCATTTACCCCCACATATCAGGTATCAGCGTACTCAAGACAAACTGCACAACAACTTTTGGGGTCCAATTTCTTCTCTTACCCTTGGGAAAATAAAAAATTGGGGGTGAAAATATCATTTTTGTGAAAAAATATGATTTTTTATTTTTACGGCTCTGCATTATAAACTTCTGTGAAGCACTTTGTGGGTCAAAGTGCTCAACACACATCTAGATAAGTTCCTTAAGGGGTCTACTTTCCAAAATTGTGTCACTTGTGGGGGGTTTCAATGTTTACGCACATCAGGGGCTCTCCAAACGCAACATGGCGTCCCATCTCAATTCCAGTCAATTTTGCATTGAAAAGTCAAATGGCGCTCCTTTCCTTCTGAGCTCTGCCATGCGCCCAAACAGTGGTTTACCCCCACATATGGGGTATCAGCGTACTCAGGACAAATTGTACAACAACTTTTGGGGTCCATTTTCTCCTGTTACCCTTGGTAAAATAAAACAAATTGGAGTTGAAATAAATTTTGTGTGAAAAAAAGTTAAATGTTCATTTTTATTTAAACATTCCAAAAATTCCTGTGAAACACCTGAAGGGTTAATAAACTTCTTGAATGTTGTTTTGAGCTCCTTGAGGGGTGCAGTTTTTAGAATGGTGTCACACTTGGGTATTTTCTATCATATAGATCCCTCAAAATTACTTCAAATGAGATGTGGTCCCTAAAAAAAATGGTGTTGTAAAAATGAGAAATTGCTGGTCAACTTTTAACCCTTATAACTCCCTAACAAAAAAAAATGTTGGTTCCAAAATTGTGCTGATGTAAAGTGGACATGTGGGAAATGTGACTTATTAAGTATTTGGCATGACATATCTCTGATTTAAGGGCATAAAAATTCAAAGTTGGAAAATTGCGAAATTTTCAAAATTTTTGCCAAATTTCAATTTTTTTCACAAATAAACGCAAGTTATATCGAATAAATTTTACCACTATCATGAAGTACAATATGTCTGGAGAAAACAATGTCAGAATCGTCAAGATCCGTTGAAGCGTTCCAGAGTTATAACCTCATAAAGAGACAGTGGTCAGAATTGTAAAAATTGGCCAGGTCATTAACGTGCAAACCATCCTCGGGGCTTAAGGGGTTAATCAGATTAGTAACCACTTGTATGCAAATACTATGTCATGTACCAATAGATACAAAAATCCTCCCAAATAAAAAAGTACAAAAACGACAATGTATAAAACATATATATTTATTGAAAGTAATAAAGAATATAATAAAATAATATATAAAACAAAATATAATATAACTAATAAATAGGAGCACAATATAATGGTATAATAAAACACCCAAATAATATATTAAAGAAAATAAAATAATAACCTACACTCCAATATGATATATCCTAGCACTATTCCAGAAAATTATTTGATAAATATGTAAATATATCAACCCTGCACTACAAAGTGCCTAATGCAACAAAAAACTGTGAAAAAATTGCAAAAATTAATATTGTGCAATAGTGCAGCTAAAATCAAAACAATATAGAAACATCATATGCAATAATAAAGTGCAACAACCACAATAAAATGTATATAAATATATATATAAAAAATATAATCCAAATTTATGTGGTGTAACAATGCACCAAAAGTGCAGTAGTGCAAATAATTTAGTGCAAAAAATATAACAATGCAACAAGGTGCAACAGTGCTGATGAAGCTAAAATTAGTGCAAAATATAAAAGCGTTGTCAATTTCACAAGGAGTCAGAATAGCCGCAAAAAAATATATATAATTTATATGCAATTAAAGCAGAAATGAATATATATAACTAAATGCAATAGTGCAAAAACACACTGTAAAAAATACAGCATTGCTACTAAAAAATGCAGAAGTCCGCTGTGTAACCACAAAAATGCAGGAAGTACCAGTAGGATAATATCACACTAACACAATAAAGTAGGTGAAACAAAATAACATTAATGGCTCCTCATACCTATAAATGCTCCAAATCCCAACTTCCAAAAAAATAAAGTAGGCTAAATGCAGTTCAAAATTGGTAACAGGACTAAACAGGCAGCATTGCTTTGTTCAGTGGAGGAAAACTGTAATGAGTGGCAGACACAGTTAGTAGGCCCAAATAATAAAGTAGGCTAAATGCAGTTCAAAATTGGTAACAGGACTAAACAGGCGGCATTGCTTTGTTCAGTGAAGGACAACTGTAATGAGTGGCAGACACAGATATAGGCCCAAATAATAAAGTAGGCTAAATGCAGTTCAAATGTGGTAACATGACTAAACAGGCGGCATTGCTTTGTTCAGTGGAGGAAAACTGTAATGAGTAGCAGACACAGTTAGTAGGCCCAAAAAATAAAGTAGGCTACATGCTGTTCAAAATTTGTAACAGGACTAAACAGGCGGCATTGCTTTGTTCAGTGGAGGAAAACTGTAATGAGTGGCAGACACACATATAGGTCCAAATAATAAAGTAGGCTAAATGCAGTTCAAATGTGGTATCAGGACTAAACAGGCGGCACTGCTTTGTTCAGTGGAGGAAAACTGTAATGAGTGCAGACACAGTTAGTAGGCCCAAAAAATAAAGTAGGCTACATGCAGTTCAAAATTGGTAACAGGACTAAACAGGCGGCATTGCTTTGTTCAGTGGAGGAAAACTGTAATCAGTGGCAGACACAGATATAGGCCCAAATAATAAAGTAGGCTAAATGCAGTTCAAATGTGGTAACAGGACTAAACCGGTCGGCATTGCTTTGTTCAGTGGAGGACAACTGTAATGAGTGGCAGACACAGTTGGTAGGCCCAAAAAATAAAGTAGGCTGAATGCAGTTCAAAAGTGGCAACAGGACTAAACAGACGGCATTGCTTTGTTCAGTGGAGGACAACTGTAATGAGTGGCAGACACAGATATGCTGTAGGCCCAAATAATAAAGTAGGCTAAATGCAGTTCAAATGTGGTAACATGACTAAACAGGCGGCATTGCTTTGTTCAGTGGAGGAAAACTGTAATGAGTGGCAGACACAGTTAGTAGGCCCAAATGGGCTAACTGTCTGCCAAAAAATTGTTCATAAATAAACAGGTGGCATAGCTAGGAACAGGGGTGGGCTCCTCTGCTGAGTAGCAGACTGTGGTAGTAGGCGCAAAGTATTAACTGGTCTAAATGGAGGCCAGGGCCCCTGTATATTTTAACTATCATCTATCATTTCAACAAATTTGTATTGGCAGTGCCATTGAAGGATTTAACAGCACAGACTACACAGTGGTGGAGCAGGGAGAGGTAAGCATTGCAAGTGGTAGAGCACTGTTCGAGCTGGAGGGAACACTCTCTCGTGAGCGGGGGTACTGGCATAGGGCCCCTCATATTACGACGGTGTGTCTGACATTGGTTGTGCACCACCACCATCAGAGACACTTCATTGTACTATGAGGGACCCTGTGCCAGTGCCGTCGCCCAAGAGTGGGCCCACCCACCTGTCCAGGCAAATGGCACTCGCACGGGTGCTTGCGCCAGGTGGTGACCATGGTCCTGTGGGGGGAATCAGCCCATTTAGGGAGGTATAAAAATGGCCTATGGTGGACATTCAGCAGCTGCAAATGGAGGAATTGGAGAAGTCAGTAAGAGGAGGCCAAAAGCAAGACATTTTTCAGGCAAGCTACGTGTCAGCAGGGGAAGGTGGGGCAAAATAATTTGAAATCCATGATTCATTCATTTTAATGAAGGTTAGATCATCAACATTTTGGGTAGCCAGACGTGTCCTTTTTTTAGTCAGTATTGAACCAGCAGCACTGAAGACTCTTTCTGATAGCACACTAGCAGCAGGGCAAGCGAGCTCCTGTAATGCATATTCTGCCAATTCAGGCCTGGTGTCTATTTTAGATGCCCAGCAAATCAAAGGGGAATGACCTGTGAGGGAGAACATCGATAAGGGAGGAAAAGTAGTTCGTAACCATATTGGAGAAATGCTGTCTCCTGTCACTTTGAATCGATGCAGCAGTACCTGTCGTGTCAGCGGTCATTGTGAAATCACTCCACAACCTGGTCATAAAACCCCTCTGTCCAATGCCACTTCGGATTTGTGCACCTCTAACACCTCTGCCATGTTGCCCCCTATGGCTCGTGTGAGAACCATCACCACCGCTGTGTGCTGGGAATGCCTGAACCAAACGGTCTACAAGCTTTGCTTGTTTGGTAGCCAATATTTGCTCAAGGTTCTCATGTGACATGATATTTTGTAATTTTCCTTTATATCGTGGATCCAGGAGGCAGTCCAACCAGTAATCATCATCGGTCATCATTTTGATAATGCGGGGGTCCCTTTTTAGTATACGCAAGGCATACTCAGCCATGTGGGCCAATGTTCCAGGTGTCAATTCACTGCTTGTGCTGGGTTGAGGAGCACTTTCTTGCAAATCAACATCACTTGTGTCCCGCAAAAACCCTGTACCTGACCTTGCAACGCCACCAGTTTCCATTGCCCCCTGAGAAGCATCCTCCTCCCATAAATATTCATCCCCAACATCCTCCTCCACCTCTTCATCCGCCACCTCATCCAGGAGAGTTCCCTGAGCAGACTAGCTGATTGTTATCAAGGCTTCCCTCCTCCTCGGCTGCAGACGCCTGATCCTTAATGTGCGTCAAACTTTGCATCAGCAGACGCATTAGTGGGATGCTTATGCTTATGATGGCGGCGTCTGCACTTACCAGCCATGTACATTCCTCAAAACACTGAAGGACTTGACAGAGGTCTTGTAGCTTCGACCACTGCACACCAGACAACTCCATGTCTGCCATCCAAGTGCCTGCCCGTGTATGTGTATCCTCCCACAAATTAATTACAGCACGCCTCTGTTCGCACAGCCTCTGAACCATATGCAGTGTGGAATTCCACCTTGTTGCAACGTCGATTATTAGGCAGTGCTGGGGAAGATTCAGCAATCGCTGATGGTTCAGCATACGGCTAGAGTGTACGGGCAACCGGTGGATGTGCGAGCAAAGTCTTCGCACCTTCAGGAGCAGCGCTGGTAACTCCGGATAATTTTTGAGGAAGCACTGCACCACCAGGTTCAAGGTGTGAGCCAGGCAAGGTATGTGTTTCAGTTCTGAAAGGGCTATGGCAGCCATAAAATTCCTTCCGTTATCACTGACTACCTTGCCTGCCTCAAGATGTACACTGCCCGGCCATGACTGAGTTTGTTGCTGCAAGTACTCGGCCAGTACTTCCGTGGTGTGTCTGTTGTCGCCCAAACACTTCATTTGTAACACAGCCTGCTGACGCTTACCACTAGCTGTTCCATAATGGGACACCTCGTGTGCAACACTGGCAGCTGCGGATGGAGTGGTCGTGCGACTGCACTCTGGGGACGAGCTTTCGCTTCTGGAGGAGGAGGAGGAGGGGTGGCGAATGCCTACAGCCAACTGTTTCCTAGAACGTGGGCTAGGCAGAACTGTCCCACTATGGCTGTCCCCTCTGGACCCTGCATCCACCACATTAACCCAGTGCGCCATGATGGACACGTAACGTCCCTGGCCATGCCTACTGGTCCATGCATCTGTTGTGAGGTGCACCTTTCCACTGACTGATTGCCTCAGTGCATGGACAATGCGGTCTTTGACATGCTGGTGGAGGGCTGGGATGGCTTTTCTCGCAAACAAGTGCTGATTGGGTAGATCATAGCATGCTACTGCATAGGCCATCAGGTCTTTGAAAGCTTCGCTTTCAACCAACCTATAGGGCATCATCTCCAACGAGATTAGTATAGCAATGTGGGCATTCAAACCCTGTGTACACGGATGAGAGGATGAGTACTTTCTTTTCCTAACGAGAGTCTCTTGTAGGGTTAGCTGGACTGGAGAGCAGCATATGGTGGAACTAGCGGTGTTGGTGGTGGACATGGCGGATTGAGAGAGGGTTGGTGATGGTATTCTTGATGTTGGCCTACATACAGTGTTTCCTACCAATAACCTTGTGATCCTCCACATTTGCTGCTGGTGGTGTCCTAACCGGTGGGCTTACAGTGAGGGAAGCCATGTAGCGTTGCTGAGTACCTTCATTCTGAGCAGGTGCACCAACGGTAAGTGACGTTTGGTAGTTAGACCAGGCTTGCAAGTGCATGCTGGTTAAATGTCTAAGCATGCACGTTGTATTTAAATTTTGAAGATTCTTCCCTCTGCTAAAGGTCTTTGAGCATTTGTTACACATAACTTTGCACTGATCATTTGGATCTTGGTTAAAAAATTGCCACACTACACTCTTCCTACTATGGAATACCTTTTCAGGCATTGCACGCTGTGCTACTTTCACCGGAGGGCCACGCTGTCCTAAAACTGTTTTTGTTTTTGACACACGTTTTTGGCCTGATACGGGCCTGCCAGATAACAGCTGTTGCGATGTAGATGGCTGCTGAGGATCATCCTCCTCCACTTCTGAGCTACTGGCAGCGGCACCCTCTTCCCCCAATGGCTGCCAATCTGGGTCAACAACTGGGTCATCTATCACCTCCTCTTCAATGTCATGTGCACCATCCTCTGTGTCACCGTGTAAGGTGCTATAGCATTCGGGACGGGGCACCATAGTCTCATCAGGGTCAGATCACCTTAGGTGCTATTGTGCTTTTGCCACTCCCACTAGATGCACCACCACCACCAACTTCAGTACCAGCTGGCAACCACCGCCCACGGGCTCTTCCACCAGACTTCCTCATTTTTTGGAAAATCTAACCAAAATAACAACTGTTATATGGTACTGTAAAACAAGGTAGAAGGTGTATATAAACTTGTTGAGAATTTAAATCTCCCTTTTTTTTAGGAGACTGAACCAAAACTCAAGCCCAGTGTATAACACAACACAATGTATGTGGCAGAAAGTGGCTGGCTGATATACGACAAACTAACAGGACTGAAGTATATCCACTTTGTGAGAATTTGAATCTCACTTTTTTTGGGGGAGACTGAACCAAAACTCAGGCCCTGTGCATAAAACAACACAATGTAAGTGGCAGAAAGTGGCTGGCTGATATACGACAAACTAACAGGACTGAAGTATATCCACTTTGTGAGAATTTGAATCTCACTTTTTTTTGGGAGACTGAACCAAAACTCAGGCCCAGTGTATAACACAACACAATGTACGTGGCAGAAAGTGGCTGGCTGATATACGACAAACTAACAGGACTGAAGTATATCCACTTTGTGAGAATTTGAATCTCACTTTTTTTTGGGGGAGACAGAACCAAAACTCAGGCCCAGAGTATAAAACAAGACAATGTACATGGCAGAAAGTGGCTGGCTGATATACGACAAACTAACACGACTGAAGTATATCCACTTTGTGAGAATTTGAATCTCACTTTTTTTTGGGAGACTGAACCAAAACTCAGGCCCAGTGTATAAAACAACACAATGTACATGGCAGAAAGTGGCTGGCTGATATACGACAAACTAACAGGACTGAAGTATATCCACTTTGTGAGAATTTGAATCTCACTTTTTTTTGGGAGACTGAACCAAATCTCAGGCCCTGTGCATAAAACAACACAATGTAAGTGGCAGAAAGTGGCTGGAAGATATATGAAAAAATACAAGGACTGTAGTACAATTTCAATCTCCCTACAATGATCTCAGGACAAGTATGTTAGCAATAAAAAGGACTGCTTATTCTGACTCATGGGTATGTAGAACGCAGTGGTGCCTGGATAGACCTTTTGTTTTGGGCGCTTCCGTATTGACCTATACTCACGTTCATACCGATTAATCAGACAGCTTAACTCAGCCACGTTCTCATGTAAGAAGACTCCAGGAAAAGAGGATTGCTTTAACTGAAATTCTTGTATTATAATGAAAGTAGCAGGTAAAAAGGAATATTCAACAGAGGACATGTAGTAGGATGCATACAGATGGAGGAATGATGACAAAATGGAGAATAAGGGCGTGAACAAACATACATCACAGGACTACAGTGAGAGAGTTGGGACAAATACAGGGAAAAGCAAACTTCTGCCTAGAAAGAAGGATAGAACACAAGCAATGCAAACATTGAATGATTTCCCAAGTCGTGAGACATGACACTCCCCGTCTGAAATCCTTGGATTTCACGATGTCCGTAATTCTTCGAAGTCGTTCGAACCTGAAAAAACAAGAGGAAGAAAACATGCATGCAATAATAAACATCAAAGATTTTAAAGTCCAAACTCATTGTTGTCGACCCGTAGATCAAACCGAAAGATAAGTCCAAATATATTAAACCCATCTTCAGATTGGGGAAGCCGCAAACATGCTAACTCTTCCACCAACCCAGAATCCAATGGGAATGTTAACAGCTCAATAAACTGGAGAATGAAGAGGAATGCTCCCCGCCGTGAGCAACGTCCAGGAGCATGTTCAGTTCATGTGATGTCCTCCTTTCGTAGAAGCAGCATGAGTTCAGTGACCGGGCGGAAGAAGGTTCGGGTAGAGCCCCCTTTTGTCACCTTAACTTCTTCCTTACGAGTCTTTCCGTCCTCACTGGGTAAGACCTTGGTAATAAGTCCCATTGGCCAGTCATTACGATGAGCCTCTTTATCCTTTAAGAGAACAAGGTCTCCTTCTTGGAGATTGGGACTGGGCGTCTGCCATTTGTGACGGTTTTGAAGCAAGTGCAAATATTCGGTCTTCCAGCGATGCCAAAACACATTAGCCAGGTGTTGAACTTGTCTCCACTGACGTTTGTAAATGTCCTTGTTATTGAAATTCCCAGGTGGGACTGTAGCGGCTCCAATCTTCTGTGTAAGGAGTGTAGCTGGAGTAAGTATCGTTGGAGCATCGGGGTCGGATGATACTGGAACCAAAGGTCTAGCATTTATTAGGGTTGAGCGAAACGGATCGTTCATTTTCATAAGTCGCCGACTTTTGGCAAAGTCGGTGTCTCATGAAACCGAGCCAATCCCTGTGTGGGGTCTGCCATGCGGTACGCAACTTTCGCGCCAAAGTCGCGTTTCAATGACGCTAAAAGCGCCATTTCTCAGCCAATGAAGG
Organism: Ranitomeya variabilis; assembly: GCF_051348905.1. Lineage (NCBI taxonomy): Eukaryota > Metazoa > Chordata > Amphibia > Anura > Dendrobatidae > Ranitomeya > Ranitomeya variabilis. The sequence goes on from NC_135233.1 coordinate 684,271,288, forward strand.
TGGACGCAGAGTGTGGGCAGCGTGATGACATAGATCTCAGTCCCCACCATCTTAGAGAAGGGCATTGCAGTGATTGGCTTGCTTTCTGCGGCGTCACAGGGGCTATAAAGGGGCGTTCCCGCCGACCGCCATCTTACTGCTGCTGATCTGAGCGTAGGGAGAGGTTGCTGCCGCTTCTTCAGAAGCAGGGATAGTGATAGGCAGGGTACATAAAGCTGCAAACCGCTTGTGCTGTAGCGATTTCCACTGTCCAACACCACCTTTTGTTTGCAGGGACAGTGGAAGCTACTTTTTTTTTTCCTCAGCGCTGTAGCTCATTGGGCTGCACTAGAAGGCTCCCTGACCCTGATAGCTGCGTTGCTGTGCCTGTGTGTGTACGACGCTGTGCAAACCAACTGCTTTTTACAAAGCACAAATCCTGTATTTCCTTCCTTTCTGCACAGCTATCTTGTGTGTTTGTCCACACTTTTGTGTGCAGCAGTCCTTTTTCTAGCTGCCTGCCATACTTTTCTGAGATAACTGCAGGGAGATAAATATTGGCAAGTCTGCCTCCGTGCCATTGCTGTGGGTGGCATCTCACTCTCATTGTGTGGCACCGAAAAAACCACTGTGTGATACTTGGCCATTTTTTTTTTGGCTAAATTCTCCCTTTTCAAAAAAAAAATAGTTAGTGGGAGATAAATCTTGGCAAGTCTGCCTCCGTGCCAGTCCTGTGTGTGGCATCTGTCTCTCATTGTGTCCCACCGAAAAGCAGTGTGTAATACTGTTTTTTTTTGGGGGGGGGGTAAATTCTCCCTTTTCAAAAAAAAAAAAAAGTTAGTGGGAGATAAATCTTGGCAAGTCTGCCTCCGTGCCAGTCCTGTGTGTGGCATCTGTCTCTCATTGTGTCCCACCGAAAAGCAGTGTGTAATACTGGGCCTTTTTTTTTTGGGGGGGGGTAAATTCTCCCTTTTCAAAAAAAAAATAGTTAGTGGGAGATAAATCTTGGCAAGTCTGCCTCCGTGCCATTGCTGTGGGTGGCATCTCACTCTCATTGTGTGGCACCGAAAAAACCACTGTGTGATACTTGGCCAATTTTTTTTTTTTGGCTACATTCTCCCTTTTAAAAAAAAAAAAATTAGTGGGAGATAAATATTGGCTGCTTGAGTGCTGCTCCTGTGTGTGCCATCTGTCTCAAATTATTGGGGCACAAAAAACCGAGTGTGTAACATTGGGCCTGATTTTCCTTTCAGTGTCAGGCACCTATAAAGGTATATATAAATTCTACAGAAGTTTGATTTCACCTTATAAGTTGTTTTACAGTAACAAATAGCGTTACTTTGGTTACGTTTTGCAAACAATGAGGAAGTCTGATGGAAGAGGTCGTGGCCTTGGGCGGTCATTGTCAGCTGGTAATGATGGTAGTGATGGTGAAGCATCAGGTGGTCGTGGTAAAAGCAGTACAGCACCTAAGTCTCAAGTTGTTGAGCCAAAAACATTGTCTGCCTACACAAGGCCTCGAACGCTCTCTTTTCTGGGAGTAGGAAAACCACTTTTGAAGCCGGAGCAGGAGGAACAAGTATTGGCTTTCATTGCTCACTCTGCCTCTAGCTCTTTCGCCTCCTCCTCGGAAAGTGCCAAATGTCAGAGCAGTGCATCGTCAGTGGATGCTCCCGGTCAGGAACAAGTCGCTTCCTTGTGTCCTTCACTCAGAACAACAGTGAAGGATGCGTCAGTCGACACAACAGGTTACTCCATGGAGCTCTTTACACATACCGTTCCTGGGTTAGACAGTGAAACAGTTAACAGGCCATGCCCATTAGAAGTTGAATCAGACATGGAGTGCACAGATGCACAGCCACAGCCAGATTACTATGCTGTTCCTTTGACTCAGACAAGAACATTGCCCTCACAGTGTACTAAGGCAGAATCAAACCCAGCGGAGACTATGGTGCCCCGTCATGAACGCTATACCACCGGCTTACACGGTGACACAGACGAAGTTGCACACGACATAGAAGAGGAGGTCATAGATGACCCAGTTGTTGACCCCGATTGGCAGCCATTGGGGGAACAGGGTGCAGGCAGCAGTAGTTCAGAAGCGGAGGAGGAGGAGCCGCAGCAGGCATCAACATCACAACAGGTTCCATCTACCGGGCCCGTATCTGGCAAAAAACGCGTGGCAAAACCAAAACCTGTTGGAGGACAGCGTGGCCATCCGGTTAAAGAAGCTCAGTCTGCAATGCCTGAAAAGGTATCCGATAGTAGAAAGAGTGCAGTCTGGCATTTTTTTAAACAACATCCAAATGATCAGCACAAAGTCATCTGTCAAAAATGTTCAACTACCTTAAGCAGAGGTCAGAATCTTAAAAGTCTAAATACAAGTTGCATGCATAGACATTTATCCACCATGCATTTGCAAGCCTGGACTAACTACCAAATGTCCCTAAAGGTTGCAGCACCCTCGGCCAATGAAGCTAGTCAGCAACGCTACATCCCTTCCCTCACTGTAAACCCACCATTTCCCGCAAAACCGGCAGTATCTGTGCAGCTTTCGTCGCCAGGCCAAAGCAGTCAGGGAATCACCAGGTTTGCTGTAGGAAACACTGCATGTAGGGCACCGGCAAGAATACCATCTCCAACCCTCTCTCAGTCTGCCATGTCCACCGGCACCACCGCTACTTCCACGATCTCCAGCTCTCCAAGTCCAGCTCACCCTACATGAGACTCTGTTAGGAAAAGGAAGTACTCATCCTCGCATCCGCGTACACAGGGTTTGAACGCCCACATTGCTAGACTAATCTCATTAGAGATGATGCCCTACCGGTTAGTTGAAAGCGAAGCTTTCAAAGCGCTGATGGACTACGATGTACCACGCTACGACCTACCCAGTCGGCACTTCTTTTCTAGAGAAGCCATCCCAGCCCTCCAACAGCATGTTAAAGACCGCATCGTCCATGCACTCAGGCAGTCTGTGACTACAAAGGTGCACCTGACAACAGATGCATGGACCAGTAGGCATAGCCAGGGACATTACGTGTCCATCACGGCACACTGGGTGAATGCGGTGGATGCAGGGTCCACAGGGGACAGCAATATTGGGACAGTTTTGCCTAGTCCACGGTCAAGGAAAGAGTTGGCTGTAGGCGTTAGCCCCCCCTCCTCCTCTTCCTCCTCCTCATGCAGAAGCGAGAGCTCGTCCACACACCGCAGTCGCACATCCACTCCATCCGCAGCTGCCACTGTTGCACACCACGTGTAAATAGATCAACTGACTGAACAATATATATATATGTATATAAATAATTTGTAACCAAAAAAATTCAAATACAAAAATAGATCAATGGTTACATTAGTCTGTGCTAAAAACTAAGGAAAATGTGAAATATGTGAAATAGGAAATAGCATACTGGCTTATGAACTTTATGAACAAACACATGAGATTTTTAGCACAAGATTTGCAAATATTGTGAGCCCATTCACCAAAACGTCAAGGTAATCTCAGATCGAATGGGTAACTACACTGACTGGTGTGAACACTTACTTGTGGTATCTGAGCTGACTGCCTAATGTGAACACTTACCTATGGCTAATAACAGGATAAAGCCTACTTATATAGGAAGCTCAGAACCAACTATGTTGAGATGTAATTAAAACCTGGAGAAGGGCGGGACGTTCAAGTCAGAAAATAGTATATAGTAAATAGATCAACTGACTGAACAATATATATATATGTATATAAATAATTTGTAACCAAAAAAATTCAAATACAAAAATAGATCAATGGTTACGTTAGTCTGTGCTAAAAACTAAGGAAAATGTGAAATATGTGAAATAGGAAATAGCATACTGGCTTATGAACTTTATGAACAAACACATGAGATTTTTAGCACAAGATTTGCAAATATTGTGAGCCCATTCACCAAAACGTCAAGGTAATCTCAGATCGAATGGGTAACTACACTGACTGGTGTGAACACTTACTTGTGGTATCTGAGCTGACTGCCTAATGTGAACACTTACCTATGGCTAATAACAGGATAAAGCCTACTTATATAGGAAGCTCAGAACCAACTGTGTTGAGATGTAATTAAAACCTGGAGAAGGGCGGGACGTTCAAGTCAGAAAATAGTATATAGTAAATAGATCAACTGACTGAACAATATATATATATATATGTATATAAATAATTTGTAACCAAAAAAATTCAAATACAAAAATAGATCAATGGTTACATTAGTCTGTGCTAAAAACTAAGGAAAATGTGAAATATGTGAAATAGGAAATAGCATACTGGCTTATGAACTTTATGAACAAACACATGAGATTTTTAGCACAAGATTTGCAAATATTGTGAGCCCATTCACCAAAACGTCAAGGTAATCTCAGATCGAATGGGTAACTACACTGACTGGTGTGAACACTTACTTGTGTGCCATTATGGGACAGCTAGTGGCAAGCGTCAGCAGGCTGTATTGGCAATGAAGTGTTTGGGTGACAACAGACACACCGCGGAAGTTCTGTCCGAGTTCTTGCTGAATAAAACTCAGTCATGGCTGGGCACTGTACATCTTGAGGCAGGCAAGGTTGTGAGGTTGTAACGGAAGGAATTTCATGGCTGCCATAGCCCTTTCCCAACTGAAACACATTCCTTGCCTGGCTCACACCTTAAACCTGGTGGTGCAGTGCTTCCTGAAAAGTTACCCGGGGTTACCAGACCTGCTCCTCAAAGTGCGCAGGCTTTGCTCGCATATCCGCCGTTCGCCCGTACACTCCAGCCGTATGCAGAACTATCAGCGGTCTTTGAACCTTCCCCAGCATCGCCTAATCATCGACATTTCAACAAGGTGGAACTCCACACTGCACATGCTTCAGAGACTGTGCGAACAGAGGCGTGCTGTTATGTTTTTGTGGGAGGATACACATACACGGGCAGGCAGTTGGATGGCAGACATGGAGTTGTCAGGTGTGCAGTGGTCTAAGCTACAAGACCTGTGTCAAGTCCTTCAGTGTTTTGAGGAATGCACACGGCTGGTTAGTGCAGACAACGCCATAATAAGCATGAGCATCCCCCTAATGCGTCTGCTGATGCAAAGTTTGACGCACATAAAGGAGCAGGCGTCTGCAGCCGAGGAAGAGGAAAGCCTTGATGACAGTCAGCCATTGTCTGGTCAGGGCCGTGTAGAGGACGCGGTAGCGGGCGAAGAGGAGGAGGAGGACGAGGAGGATGATGGGGATGAGTACTTTTTTAATGAGGAAGCTTCTCCTGGGCCAACAGAAATTAGTGGCGTTGCAAGGCCGGGTTCTGTTTTTTTAAGGGAGACAAGTGACGTAGATTTGCCTGTAACAGCCCCTCCAACCAGCACAACCGCAGATTTGACAACTGGAACTTTGGCACACATGGCGGATTATGCCTTACGTACCCTCAAAAGGGACACACGCATTATTAAAATGATGAGCGATGACGTTTACTGGTCGGCCTGCATCCTTGACCCTCGCTATAAAGGCAAATTGCTAAATATTATGCCACATGAGAACCTCGAACAAATATTAGCAACCAAACAAGCTACTCTTGTAGACCATTTGATTCAGGCATTCCCAGCACACAGCGCCGGTGATGGTTCTCAGTCTCACACAAGCTGCAGGGGGCTACATGGTAGAGGTGTTAGAGGTGCACAGATCAGAAGTGGCGTTGGACAGAGGGGTTTTCTGACCAGGTTGTGGAGTGATTTCGCAATGACCGCAGACAGGACAGGTACTGCAGCATCTATTCAAAGTGACAGGAGACAACATTTGTCCAGTATGGTTACTAACTATTTTTCTTCCCTTATCGATGTTCTCCCTCAACCGTCATTCCCATTTGATTACTGGGCATCCAAATTAGACACCTGGCCTGAATTGGCAGAATATGCGTTGCAGGAGCTTGCTTGCCCAGCAGCTAGTGTGCTATCAGAAAGATTATTCAGTGCTGCTGGTTCAATATTAACCGAAAAAAGGACTCGTCTGGCTACCCAAAATGTGGATGATCTCACCTTCATTAAAATGAACCACTCCTGGATTTCTAATTATTTTGCCCCACCTTTCCCGGCTGACACCTAGCTTTCCTATAAAAAGGTCTTGCTTCTGGACTGGTCTTACTGAGTGTTCCTATCTCTTAATTTGCAGCAGCTGTTTGTCCAGCATACGACATGTTTACACCTCCCCCAATGGGAAAAATCCCCCCACGGGGCCGTTGGATCGCCACTTGGCGCAAGCACCCGTTACAGTGCTGTTTGTCTGAAGAGGTGGGTGGGCCCGCTTTTGGTCGACGGCACTGCCACTGGGTCCCTCATAGTACAATGTAGTGTCTCTGGCGGTGGTGGTGCGCACCCAACGTCAGACATACCGTTGTAACATGAGGGGCCCTGGGGCGGTACCGCCGGCCACAAGAGAGTCCCTCCCCCCCAGCTCAAACTGTGCTCTACCACGTGCAAAATTATCTCGCACAGCTCCACCAATGTTTAGTCTATGCACTGACATCATTCAATGCCTGGCACTGACAAACAATACCAATTTGTTTGCATCTATGATGCTAGTTAAAGTAGTCTGGGGCAGTGTCCTATATTGACACCAGTAAATACTAATTTACTGCCAAATTACTTTGTCATAAACTCTGCATATGAGCCCACCCCGGTACCTAAGCATGCCACCCTTTTTTAACTTATCGTTGTTTTGCGAGACATTATTATTTTTTTTTTTTGGAGTACTAACTGTGTCAGACACTCCTTGCAATCCTCCTCCACTGACCACAATGCTGCCTGGCCTGCCTGTGTATCCATGTAACCAATTTAAAACTGCCATGAGCCTATTGTTTGTTATTTTAGGCCTTTGATTGCCTGTCTGCGGCCCCTACTTGCATTACTCCTCCACTGACCACAATGCTGCCTGGCCTGCCTGTGTATCCATGTAACCGATGTAAAACTGCCATGAGCCTATTGTTTGTTATTTTAGGCCTTTGATAGCCTGTCTGCGGCCCCTACTTGCAATACTCCTCCACTGACCACAATGCTGCCTGCCTGTGTATCCATGTAACCGATTTAAAACTGCCATGCCTGACTATTGTTTGTTATTTAAGGCCTTTGCTAGCCTGTCTGCGGCCCCTACTTGCATTACTCCTCCACTGACCACAATACTGCCTGGCCTGCCTGTGTATCCATGTAACCGATTTAAAACTGCCATGAGCCTATTGTTTGTTATTTTAGGCCTTTGATAGCCTGTCTGCGGCCCCTACTTGCATTACTCCTCCACTGACCACAATGCTGTCTGGCCTGCCTGTGTATCCATGTAACCGATTTAAAACTGCCATGAGCCTATTGTTTGTTATTTTAGGCCTTTGATAGCCTGTCTGCGGCCCCTACTTGCATTACTCCTCCACTGACCACAATGCTGTCTGGCCTGCCTGTGTATCCATGTAACCGATTTAAAACTGCCATGAGCCTATTGTTTGTTATTTTAGGCCTTTGCTAGCCTGTCTGCGGCCCCTACTTGCATTACTCCTCCACTGACCACAATGCTGTCTGGCCTGCCTGTGTATCCATGTAACCGATTTAAAACTGACATGAGCCTATTGTTTGTTATTTTAGGCCTTTGATTGCCTGTCTGCGGCCCCTACTTGCATTACTCCTCCACTGACCACAATGCTGCCTGGCCTGCCTGTGTATCCATGTAACCGATGTAAAACTGCCATGCCTGCCTATTGTTTGTTATTTTAGGCCTTTGATAGCCTGTCTGCGGCCCCTACTTGCATTACTCCTCCACTGACCACAATGCTGTCTGGCCTGCCTGTGTATCCATGTAACCGATTTAAAACTGCCATGCCTGACTATTGTTTGATATTTAAGGCCTTTTCTAGCCTGTCTGCGGCCCCTACTTGCATTACTCCTCCACTGACCACAATGCTGCCTGGCCTGCCTGTGTATCCATTTAAACGATTTAAAACTGCCATGCCTGACTATTGTTTGTTATTTAAGGCCTTTGATAGCCTGTCTGCGGCCCCTACTTGCAATACTCCTCCACTGACCACACCAATGCTGCCCGTGTACCCCTGGAACCTATTTAAAAGTTCATAGAGTCTAGTTATATATTTTATTTACTATTAATAAGGCCATGATGGACTACGCTGTACCACGCTACAAGCTAACCAGTTGACACTTCTTTTGCGAGAAAAGCCATCCCGTCCCTCCACCAGCATGTAAAAGACTGCATTGTCCATGCACTCTGGCAATCTGTGAGTCCAAAGGTACACCTGACAACAGACACATGGACCTGTAGGCATGGCCACGGAAGGTTACGTGTCCTTTGTGGCGCAATGGGTTAATGTATTGGATGCATGGTCCACACAGGGGACAGCCTGGTAAGTCTGTCTGCAGTCCCTAATTCAAGTTGTCCTCAAATGAATAAATCTGAGCTTCAACCTTCTGGCTCTCATTAAGTGCTGTGTTTTTAAAAATTGGTGGTTAGGGCCTACTAACGGTGTCTGCCCCTCCCTGGTGTTGTCCTCAACTGAATACAGCTGAGCTTCTACCTTCTGGCTCTCATTAAGTGCATTTTTTTTTTTTTAAATAGGTGTTTAGGGCTACTAACGGTGTCTGCCCCTGCCTGGTGTTGTCCTCAACTGAATACAGCTGAGCTTCAACCTTCTGGCTCTCATTAAGTGCATTTAAAAAAAAATATATATAGGTGTTTAGGGCCTACTAACGGTGTCTGCCCCTGCCTGGTGTTGTCCTCAACTGAATACAGCTGAGCTTCAACCTTCTGGCTCTCATTTAGTGCATTTAAAAAAAAAAAAAATAGGTGTTTAGGGCCTACTAACGGTGTCTGCCCCTGCCTGGTGTTTGTCCTCAACTGAATACAGCTGTGCTTCAACCTTCTGGCTCTCATTAAGTGCTGTTTTTAAATTAAAAAAATGGTGTTTAGGGCCTACTAACGGTGTCTGCTCCTGCCTGGTGTTTGTCCTCAACTGAATACAGCTGTGCTTCAACCTTCTGGCTCTCATTTAGTGCATTTTTTTAAATAAAAAAATGGTGTTTAGGGCCTACTAACGGTGTCTGCCCCTGCCTGGTGTTGTCCTCAACTGAATACAGCTGAGCTTCAACCTTCTGGCTCTCATTAAGTGCATGTTTAAAAAAAAAAAAATAGGTGTTTAGGGCCTACTAACGGTGTCTGCCCCTGCCTGGTGTTTGTCCTCAACTGAATACAGCTGTGCTTCAACCTTCTGGCTCTCATTAAGTGCTGTTTTTAAATAAAAAAATGGTGTTTAGGGCCTACTAACGGTGTCTGCCCCTGCCTGGTGTTGTCCTCAACTGAATACAGCTGAGCTTCAACCTTCTGGCTCTCATTAAGTGCATTAAAAAAAAATAAAAAATAGGTGTTTAGGGCCTACTAACGGTGTCTGCCCCTGCCTGGTGTTTGTCCTCAACTGAATACAGCTGTGCTTCAACCTTCTGGCTCTCATTTAGTGCATTTTTTTAAATAAAAAAATAGGTGTTTAGGGCCTACTAACGGTGTCTGCCCCTGCCTGGTGTTGTCCTCAACTGAATACAGCTGAGCTTCAACCTTCTGGCTCTCATTAAGTGCATGTTTAAAAAAAAAAAAATAGGTGTTTAGGGCCTACTAACGGTGTCTGCCCCTGCCTGGTGTTTGTCCTCAACTGAATACAGCTGTGCTTCAACCTTCTGGCTCTCATTAAGTGCTGTTTTTAAATAAAAAAATGGTGTTTAGGGCCTACTAACGGTGTCTGCCCCTGCCTGGTGTTGTCCTCAACTGAATACAGCTGAGCTTCAACCTTCTGGCTTTCGGCCTATAAAATTAGATATTAAACTGCATTTGGCCTTCAACTTTGGTTACGGCCTACTAACGGTGTCTGCCCCTCCCTGGTGTTGTCCTCAACTGAATAACGCTGAGCTTCAACCTTCTGGCTCTCATTAAGTGCATTTAAAAAAAAGAAAAAATAGGTGTTTAGGGCCTACTAACGGTGTCTGCCCCTGCCTGGTGTTTGTCCTCAACTGAATACAGCTGTGCTTCAACCTTCTGGCTCTCATTAAGTGCTGTTTTTTTAAAAATTGGTGGTTAGGGCCTACTAACGATGTCTGCCCCTCCCTGGTGTTTGCCCTCAACTGAATACAGCTGAGCTTCAACCTTCTGGCTTTCGGCCTATAAAATTAGATATTAAACTGCATTTGGCCTTCAACTTTGGTTACGGCCTACTAACGGTGTCTGCCCCTCCCTGGTGTTGTCCTCAACTGAATAAAGCTGAGCTTCAACCTTCTGGCTTTTGGCCTACAGTAGCAGATATTAAACTGCATTTGGCCTACTAGTGTGGTTGGGCCCTTAAAACAGTGTCTGCTGCTCTTGGGTTTGCTACTCCACTAAACAAAGCAATGCTGCCTGTTTAGTCATGTTACCAATTTTGAACTGCATTTAGCCTAATTTATTCTTTGGCCCTATATCTGTTTCCTCCTCCCCCTGCCCATTGCCCAGCCACTGCTAGATGAGTCTGCTGGTACATTGACCTAGACCACTACATTCCCCTTGCACTCTACACAGCCAGAATCTGACCCTGCTGAAAGTAAGGTTCCCCTTCCCGCATGCTATACCACCTTACACAGGGACAAAGAGGAAGGTGCAGATGAAAGTGCATGTTCCTTCATCAGGTGGGGGGGCATACTCGTTGGCAACGTCACTGGAACAGGGCCCCTCAGAGTACGCAAAAGTGTCGCTGCTGGTGGGAGGCGCCCCCGCCATGCAAACACACCGCTGTACTTTGAGGGGCCCTGTGCCAGTGCCAATGCGAACGAGTGGGCCACCCCTGCTTGCTCAGGATCACAGCACTTGCAAAGTTGAAATACTTACCTCTCCCTGCTCCACCGCCGTGACGTAGTCCACGATTCCTGGGCCCACTAAAACCTTGAACCAGCCCTACCCCCCACAACTTTTGCCAAATGACCCCCAAGTTCCAATGAACAACTATTATTATAAAGTTAATTAAGATTGACAAGCTTCAGAAACAAGAATGGATGTTTCTGCCATTAAAATGGGCACTGTAGGTGTTTTCCTGGCCTCCACTCACTGCCGACTATGCTTCCCCATTGACTTGCATTGGGTTTCGTGTTTCGGTCGATCCCCGACTTTTAGCGATAGTCGGCCGACTGCACTCGACTCGACTCTGGACAAAGTCGGGTTTCACAAAACCCGACTCGACCTTAAAAAATGAAAGTCGCTCAACCCTAGCATTTATTATGGCTGACACTTCTGCGAGGAAAGTGACCAGAACTTCATGAGTAAGGGGAAGTTTATGGTCCAGCAACATGGAGTCAAGGATTCTTCGTGCAACACCAATCATGCGTTCCCAAGCTCCACCCATGTGTGAAGAGTGTGGAGGGTTAAATACCCAAGTGCATCCATTGTTGGACAAGAAGTTGTCAAACTGCAGTTCCTTGCAGGCTCTTACAAAGTTTGCGCCGCAGTCTGACCGCAGTTGCTCTAAGAACTTCAGAGACTTCTTCCACGCCTCCCACCTTTGCTGTTTCTGAGTTGGGAGCGGGGTGTCCCAACCCGTGTTCTCGGCCTTAAGCTGTCTTAACAGTATCTTGCCTTGAATAGTGATGGGTGCTACAAACCCGAGAGGATCATAGATGCTATTTATGACAGATAGGACTCCTCGTTTGGTAAAGGGTTTGTCATAGGGTGACACTTGGAAAGTGAAGGTGTCCCGTTTGATATCCCACAGTAGACCAAGGCTGCGCTGTGTTGGAGGAACATCGGAACCCAAGTTGAGGTCCTTTAGGTTTGTGGCATGGTCTTCAGATGGAAACGCGTTCATTACCTCTTGACTGTTAGAGATAATCTTGTGGAGTCTGAGGTTTGATGTGGATAGCATTTCCTGTGTCCTGGAGAGTAGGTCAAATGCATCTTTGCTTGTGGGCAAGGACTTGAGCCCATCGTCCACGTAGAAGTTCTTCTCTACAAATTGCCGAGCATCGGAACCGTACTCTCTCTCACCTTCCTGGGCTGTCCGTCTCAGTCCATAGATCGCCACAGCAGGTGAGGGACTGTTGCCGAAGACATGGACCTTCATCCGGTAGTCTATGACCTGATTGTTGACATTGTTGTCTTTGTGCCATAGGAACCTAAGATAGTTTCTGTTGTCTTCTTTCACGATGAAGCAATGAAACATCTGCTGAATGTCGGCCATTATGGCGACAGGTTCTTGTCTGAAGCGGATCAATACTCCAAGGAGGCTGTTGTTCAGGTTGGGCCCAGTTAGGAGCAAGTTATTGAGAGAGAGACCTACAAACTGAGCACTGGAGTCAAACACCACTCTGATCTGATTAGGCTTGCGAGGGTGATAGACACCAAAGGATGGAAGATACCAACATTTTTCTCCCTCCCTCAGTGGTGGCGCGGGTTCAGCATGATCTCTGTCAAAGATGTTCTGCATAAAGTCAATGAAATGCTTCTCCATCTCTGGTTTCCTCTTTAGGGTACGCTTTAAGGATGAGAACCTTGCAGTTGCTTGCTGCAGGTTGTTCGGCAACCTCACTCTTGGGAAACGAAAGGGTAAAGGAGCTACCCAACTGTTGGAGACATCTTGAGCAAATTCTTTATCCATAACCTTTATGAATTCTTTATCTTACCTTGTGGGTGCCAACTTGTTGTCACTACTTGTAGAGTCGAACACTGATGACCCGAGGTTTTCATCCCAGGGCTGGTGTGTGTTCATGTTGTTGAAGGATTCCTGTTGCCACTTGGTGTTGCTCACTTTCTCTTTCACCCAGTAGTGATGTGGGCATGGCTGAAAATGAGTGCTGCGACCATTTGACAAGATGTGTGTTTTGTAAGAGGAGATGTTGTTAGGTCTCTTCATCTTATGTATGCAAACATTGCCTATGATTACCCAGCCTAGATCTAAGCATTGGGCAACTGGTGCATTGTGTGGTCCGTTAATTTGCTGACGCACCTTGTGCAGCCAGAGAATGTCTCTGCCAAGCAGAATCAGGATATCTGCACTGTTGTTGAGGGCTGGTATCTTGTTTGCTATCCCCTTGAGATGTTGGTGATGAAGAGCAGCCTCTGGCGTTGGGATCTCTTCTCGATTGGACGGAATCTGGTTGCACTCGACCAGTGTAGGTAACGGTATCTCGACGGTGTTCTCGAGAGATGTCGCTGTAAGACCACTGGCCCTTCTCCCAGAAACCTCTGTAACACCACTGCAGGTGCCTAAGGTGTAAGGGTAGGCATTTCCCTTTAAGTTAAACATATCAAAGAGTTCTGACCTTGCAAGTGATCGGTTGCTCTGATCATCCAGAAGGACGTACACCTTCACGGCTTTCTCTGGGTGACCGTTGGGATATACGTTCACCAGGCAAATCTTCGCACAGGACTTGTCCCAGAGGTCTTCTCCGCAGACTTCTGTGCATGAAGAAGATATTGTGGTATGGCTTGCAGTTTGAGCTGCGTCCTCCCCGCCATGGCTCGTGGTGGGGGAAGAAGTACAGTGCCTACAAGTAGTATTCAACCCCCTGCAGATTTAGCAGGTTTACACATTTGGAATTAACTTGGCATTGTGACATTTGGACTGTAGATCAGCCTGGAAGTGTGAAATGCACTGCAGCAAAAAAGAATGTTATTTCTTTGTTTATTTTTTTTTTAAATTGGGAAAAGTTTTTTCAGAGGGTCATTTATTATTCAACCCCTCAACCCACCAGAATTCTGTTTGGTTCCCCTAAAGTATTAAGAAGTAGTTCAGGCACAAAGAACAATGAACTTCACATGTTTGGATTAATTATCTCTTTTTCCAGCCTTTTCTGACTATTTAAGACCCTCCCCAAACTTGTGAACAGCACTCAAACATGGTCAACATGGGAAAGACAAAGGAGCATTCCAATGCCATCAGAGACAAGATCGTGGAGGGTCACAAGGCTGGCAAGGGGTACAAAACCCTTTCCAAGGAGTTGGGCCTACCTGTCTCCACTGTTGGGAGCATCATCCAGAAGTGGAAGGCTTATGGAACTACTGTTAGCCTTCCACGGCCTGGACAGCCTTTGAAAGTTTCCTCCCGTGCCGAGGCCAGGCTTGTCCGAAGAGTCAAGGCTAACCCAAGGACAACAAGGAAGGAGCTCCGGGAAGATCTCATGGCAGTGGGGACATTGGTTTCAGTCAATACCATAAGTAACGTACTCCACCGCAATGGTCTCCGTTCCAGACGAGCCCGTAAGGTACCTTTACTTTCAAAGAGTCATGTCAAGGCTCGTCTACAATTTGCTCATGATCACTTGGAGGACTCTGAGACTGACTGGTTCAAGGTTCTCTGGTCTGATGAGACCAAGATCGAGATCTTTGGTGCCAACCACACACGTGACGTTTGGAGACTGGATGGCACTGCATACGACCCCAAGAATACCATCCCTACAGTCAAGCATGGTGGTGGCAGCATCATGCTGTGGGGCTGTTTCTCAGCCAAGGGGCCTGGCCATCTGGTCCGCATCCATGGGAAGATGGATAGCACGGCCTACCTGGAGATTTTGGCCAAGAACCTCCGCTCCTTATCAAGGATCTTAAGATGGGTCGTCATTTCATCTTCCAACAAGACAACGACCCAAAGCACACAGCCAAGAAAACCAAGGCCTGGTTCAAGAGGCAAAAAATCAAGGTGTTGCAGTGGCCTAGTCAGTCTCCTGACCTTAACCCAATTGAAAACTTGTGGAAGGAGCTCAAGATTAAAGTCCACATGAGACACCCAAAGAACCTAGATAACTTGGAGAAGATCTGCATGGAGGAGTGGGCCAAGATTACTCCAGAGACCTGTGCCGGCCTGATCAGGTCTTATAAAAGACAATTATTAGCTGTAATTGCAAACAAAGGTTATTCCACAAAATATTAAACCTAGGGGTTGAATAATAATTGACCCACACTTTTATGTTTAAAATTTATAAAAATTTAACTGAGCAACAAAACTTTTTGGTTTGTAAGATTTATGCATCTGTTAATAAATCCTGCTTTTGTTTGAAGTTTGAAGGCTCTAACTTATTTTCATCTTATTAAACCTGCTAAATCTGCAGGGGGTTGAATACTACTTGTAGGCACTGTAAGTGTAGAGTCAGGACGGAATGGGTGGAGTGCTTGTACGTGGTCCTCACTGTCACACTCCATGCACTTAATTGTAGTTTTACAGTCTTTAGCAAGGTGTTCAGTAGAAGCACAACATCTGTAGCATACCCCGAACTTCTTTAGAAGCTCCTTGCGTTCTTGAAGCGGTTTCTTCCTGAAGCCGATGCACTTTTTTAAGGGATGTGGCTTCTTGTGGATGGGACACTCACGATTTGGGTTCTCTATCTTTTCACCCTTGTTACTCTTGTCTGGGGGTGATGTTGGTAAGGGGAGAATATCCGTCTTCTTCACTGACACTGGACCCCTGCGGTTTCTATCATTCGAGCGTGCGCTCACGTATTTAGAAGGAGGTGAAGCTGGGCCATTGGATTCTTCGTAGGAAAAGCTTGGGTCGTTATTACGCTCTGCCACATCTTTTATAAACTCACAGATGTAGGAGAACGGAGGAAATGACACTTGATGGTCTTTCTTGTATTTTGACCCTAGTGTAGTCCACTTTTCTTGTACATTGTACGGTAGCTTGGAGATAATGGGATTTGCTCCACGAGCAGTGTCCAGATAGCTGAGGCCAGGTAGGTGGGTGTCTGCCTTGGCCAGCTGGAGCTCTAACAGCAAGTCACTGAGCTCTAGGAACTTTGAACTGTCCTTGCTTGAAATCTTTGGAAAACTCTGTAGACGCTTGAACAGTGCATCCTCTATGGCTTCTGGACTGCCAAAGTTTTTCTCTAGTCTTTCCCATGCAGCCATGAGACCAGCCATTGGATTACTGATATGTACAGACCTGAGTCTCTTGACACGCTCTATGGATTGTGGTCCTAGCCATCTGATTAGCAGGTCCAGCTCTTCGGCAGCAGTGATGCCGAGGTCACTAGTTACGGTTCTAAAGGCATTTTTCCAACCTCTGTAATTTTCAGGTTGGTCGTCAAACCTTGTGAGACCGGTTTTAGTAAGTTCGCGGCGAATCATGTACCTTGCGAAGTCGGACATGTCTGTTCTTTCTGACTTAGGATGCACGAATGTGGGCTGAGCGGTGTTGTACATAGGAGTGGAGACGTCTCGGCCTTGAAACGTGGGTAAGTATGGAGAGGCATATGCATTTAGTCCAGCAACCGGTTTGGTGGGTATAGTCTCTGCTACATGCGAAGCTGGCACTGTGCGGTTGTCGAGAGTATAATGACCTGCCGGTATATTGGGTTGCGTGTAGATAATAGCCTGTGGAGTTTGATGAGATGCAGGGTCTTGGCGCATACCGGAATACGAAGGAAGTTCAAGTTTGGGAGCATTGTACTGACCTTGAGTGTAGGGTTCTGTAAGTGGATCGGCATCCTGGTGCCCTGGAGAAGCATGAACACCATCAGGAGTGTTAGTGATGATCTGCGGTTCGCCATTTTGGCTTAGCACGTAGTCTCTTGTGCGTTCAATAGGGTCCTCTGCCTCCACTTCTCACAAAATGATGCTGTCTCTTTGACTCCCACTGACAGCTCGCTCCAGGATCCTTAACTCCGCCATGGCTGTTGCGTGCTCACATTCCTTCTCCAGAGTTTCCTTGCGTGCTGCATCCGCATCCATTTCTGCTCTCCTTTGTGCTGTGGCTGCATCCATTTCTGCTCTCCTTTGCGCAAAGGCTGCTTGTATCTTAGACGTTTCTGCCTTAGCACGTGCCCTTATAAGCTGCTGGCTGAGAGTGGAATATTTTGATGAACTTAACCTAGATGAGCGTTTTGAGTGCTTAGACGATTTGGATGAGCGAGATGATGCATCTGGTGTCCGTGCAATTTTAGCCTCTATCTTTGTCTTAATGTCGCGTACGGTGCAGTCTCTTTCAGAATTAAGCTGCTGGAAACTTTGCAATTCTTTTAAAGTCTCTGGCAGATTCAGTTTCTTCAGGAGAATAATGTATTGGTCATTCTTCTCCATATACCTTTGGTATGCTGTGCATAATTGTTCTAGGGCTCCCTCAAGTGGTAAATCATGAGAAGCAGGCCTTGATACAGTATCTATGTGACTCAGCACTTTCTCCCATAGTGAAGACACATCACTATATACAACACATTTTTCAGTCTCTAAATTCTCCATGACTTTCCATGTAGGTTTGACTGTACGTTTTCCCCTTTCACTAGCTGGTGGATGGGGATCTGGGTCTCTTTCCTGTGTTTGTAAGTCTGGTAGGGACATTGTATACCTCGCTTCAGACATGATTTGTTTGCAGGCAGGAAGAGTGGATGATGAGGGTTATACTTCTCACTGTTTATCTGCAGTGTGTGCTTCTATGCACGCTGGGGTCTGGCTGGGAACTGGGTTACTGTGTATCTGGGAAATGTCCTTTTCCACTGAGGTTCAGCACAGACCTTGAGTTACTGTCTCTGAAGGCAGGATATTCCTTTTTACTATTCTGACTCATGGGTATGTAGAACGCAGTGGTGCCTGGATAGACCTTTTGTTTTGGGCGCTTCCGAATTGACCTGTACTCACGTTCATACCGATTAATCAGACAGCTTAACTCAGCCACGTTCTCATGTAAGAAGACTCCAGGAAAAGAGGATTGCTTTAACTGAAATTCTTGTATTATGATGAAAGTAGCAGGTAAAAAGGAATATTCAACAGAGGACATGTAGTAGGATGCATACAGATGGAGGAATGATGACAAAATGGAGAATAAGGGCGTGAACAAACATACATCACAGGACTACAGTGAGAGAGTTGGGACAAATACAGGGAAAAGCAAACTTCTGCCTAGAAAGAAGGATAGAACACAAGCAATGCAAACATTGAATGATTTCCCAAGTCGTGAGACATGACACTGCTGCACACAAAAGTGTGGACAAATAAACAAGATAATTGTGCAGAAAGGAGCAACAGGATTTTTGCTTTTAAAAAAGCAGTTGGTTTGCACAGCAGCGGTGCAAACAGCAATGCAGCTATCAGGGAGCCTTATAAGGCAGCCTAATAAGCTACAGAGCTGATGCACAAAGATATAGCCTTCACTGTCCCTGCAAAAAAAAGGTGGTGTTGGACAGTGGAAATCGCTACAGCACAAGTGGTTTGGGGGTTAATCTTCCCTCCCTAACTATATCCCTTCTTCTGATGAAGCTGCAGCAACCTCTCCCTATGCTAAGATCGGCAGAAGTAAGATGGCGGTCGGCGTGCACGCCCCTTTATAGCCCCTGTGATGCCGCAGAAAGCAAGTAAATCACTGTCATGCCCTTCTTTAAGATGGTGGGGACCGAGACCTATGTCATCACGCTGCCCACACTCTGCGTCCTCCTTCATTGGCTGAAAAATGGCGCTGAAAGCATCATACGAAACGCGACTTTTGAGCGCAGATCGTCGACCTCATGGCCGATCCCACACTAGGATCGGGTCGGGTTTCATTAAACCCGACTTTGCCGAAAGTCGGCGATTTTTGAATTTGTCCGATCCGTTTCGCTCAACCCTAGTTGGGGACATATTATTTCCCATTAAGCACTGTACAGTTGTAGATTAAGCGCAGGCATCAGTGTGCCTACAACTGATCCAAGACATTAATAATGATAATAATACTAAAAGAAACACTGCAACACAAAGTGCCATTTCAATTGACAGAGTCAAAGTTTCTGTGGAGAATAAAATGATAAAACTTTATTTTGGCTACAACTTTGTGAGCAATTCACTTTTTTTTTTTATTTCAAGTGTGCTAGATGAAAATGAGATAAAGACATATTATGCTGCCATCTGTGGAGAATATTCATTACACTGATGAGATGTTTTACAGAGAGGGCACGCTACACCAAAGCGGCTATTAACACTTTGGTTTAATATGTAAACAACAGGTAGATTTTTGATCTGGTAACTCTCAATAATAATCCACAGAGAAAACTTTCACAGCTTATTTCACGGCATAAAATTATGGTAAATTGACACCTTTGGGTCTCATTATTACCTAGGATGCAAGACCTGGACATGACAGTTCATATAATGGTGATAATTAGCCTGCGTCCAGTTTAATTCCATGATGTTAGCGCTCCTGAATTATCCAAGTACTAACAAGAGACTCAAGTGCAATTAAACATGTTTAGTACAGCATACTAGTACTAGAAGCCATTGATGTTTGCACTGCATAATCAAAAAATTATATTATAACATACTGATATACAGATATATATTTATTTGCACATACAGATCAGTACATAAATGTATGTCTAACAAACTAACTATCCTTCCTTGACTTCCCAGTGTTCTACTCTGTTGTTTGTGAGTGCATATTTGTATCATTGATATTTTCATGCTGTACGCCTTCCCTTGCTAGTCTGGTTTGTGTATCCTTAAGCACTACAGTCATGGCCAAAAGTATTCACACCCCTGCAATTCTGTCAGATAAGTCTACGTTCACATTAGCGTTCTGCGCCGCAGCATCGCCGCATGCGTCATGCGCCCCTATATTTAACATGGGGGCGCATGGACATGCGTTGTGCTGCGTTTTGCGACGCATGGCAGCAAGCGTTGGGCGCAGAGAACGCAACAAGTTGCATTTTTTTTGCGTCCAACTTTCGGCAAAAAAGGACACATGCGTCGCAAAACGCAGCGTTTTAGCGTGCGTTTTGTTGCGTTTTTGTTTGCGTTGTGCGTTGCGTCGCCGACGCAGCGGCGCACAACGCAAATGTGAACGTAGCCTTACACTCAGTTTCTTCCTGAAAATAATTGCAAACACAAATTCTTTGGTATTATTATCTTCATTTAATTTGTCTTAAATGAAAAACCACACAAGAGCATGAAGCAAAAAGCAAAACATTGATCATTTCACACAAAACTCCAAAAATGGGCCAGACAAAAGTATTGGCACCCTCAGCCTAATACTTGGTTGCACAACCTTTAGCCAAAATAACTGCGACCAACCGCTTCCAGTAACCATCAATGAGTTTCTTACAATGCTCTGCTGGAACTTTAGACCACTCTTCTTTGGCAAACTGCTCCAGGTCCCTGATATTTGAAGGGTGCCTTCTCCAAACTGCCATTTTTAGATCTCTCCACATGTGTTCTATGGGATTCAGGTCTGGATTCATTGCTGGCCACTTTAGAAGTCTCCAGTGCTTTCTCTCAAACCATTTTCTAGTGCTTTTTGAAGTGTGTTTTGGGTCATTGTCCTGCTGGAAGACCCATGACCTCTGAGGGAGACCCAGCTTTCTCACACTGGGCCCTACATTATGCTGCAAAATTTGTTGGTAATCTTCAGACTTCATAATGCCATTCACACGGTCAAGCAGTCCAGTGCCAGAGGCAGCAAAGCAACCCCAAAACATCAGGGAACCTCCGCCATGTTTCACTGTAGGGACCGTGTTCTTTTCTTTGAATGCCTCTTTTTTTCTCCTGTAAACTCTATGTTGATGCCTTTGCCCAAAAAGCTCTACTTTTGTCTCATCTGACCAGAGAACATTCTTCCAAAACATTTTAGGCTTTTTCATGTAAGTTTTGGCAAACTCCAGCCTGGCTTTATTATGTCTCGGGGTAAGAAGTGGGGTCTTCCTGGGTCTCCTACCATACAGTCCCTTTTCATTCAGACGCTGACGGATAGTAGGGGTTGACACTGTAGTACCCTCGGACTGCAGGGCAGCTTGAACTTGTTTGGATGTTAGTCGAGGTTCTTTATCCAACATCTGCACAATCTTGCGTTGAAATCTTTTGTCAATTTTTCTTTTCTGTTCACATCTAGGGAGGTTAGCCACAGTGCCATGGGCTTTAAACTTCTTGATGACACTGCGCACGGTAGACACAGGAACATTCAGGTCTTTGGAGATGGACTTGTAGCCTTGAGGTTGCTCATGCTTCCTCACAATTTGGTTTCTTCAGTCCTCAGACAGTTCTTTGGTCTTCTTTTCTCCATGCTACACGGTACACACAAGGACACAGGACAGAGGTTGAGTCAACTTTAATCCATGTTAACTGGCTGCAAGTGTGATTTAGTTATTGCCAACACCTGTTAGGTGCCACAGGTAAGTTACAGGTGCTGTTAATTACACAAATTAGAGAAGCATCACATGATTTTTCGAACCGTGCCAATACTTTTGTCCACCCCCTTTTTTATGTTTGGTGTGGAATTATATCCAATTTGGCTTTAGGACAATTCTTTTTGTGTTTTTTTCATTTAAGACAAATTAAATGAAGATAATAATACCAAAGAATTTGTGTTTGCAATCATTTTCAGGAAGAAACTGAGTATTATCTGACAGAATTGCAGGGGTGTCAATGTCAATACTTTTGGCCATGACTGTACAACTCCCCAATTTCGTGGGTGAGGGAAGGGACAGTTATAGGCTGATTTAGGAGATCAGCAAGGCATGTGGCCCCGGCTTTTTAACCATTAAAAGTAATCCGAGGAGCAGGGATAGCTAGGAGCCCCCAAACCTAGAATATCATATATATAATTTTTTGACCCTGTACCTGTTTCTTGAGACCCGTGTTTTACCTGAACCTTAAACTGCATGTGCGGTACCTGAACCCTGATGGACCTATAGTACCTTAATCCTGAGGCAGCACCTGCAGTATCTGAACCCTAAAACTGCACCCACAGTACCTAAGCCGTGACACCTCTCATGTGGTATCTGATCCCTGACATCGTACCTGCGGTACCTGAACTCTGAATCTGCACAAGCTATACATGAGCCCTGACATTGTTAATGCGGTACCTGAATCCTGAAGCCGCACGCGCTGTACCTGAACCTTGACATCGCTCCTGCGGTACCAGAACCCTGGAACCACAACAGCGTTAGCTGAACCCTGAAGCCGCATCTATACCCCCCAAAGAAGCAGCAGCGAAACGCGCATTGAGGCATCTGTGCAGGTGGTTTTGGCATCCATGGGTAAGAGAAGCTTGTCTTAGATATATATGCACTTTCAGCACTTTACCTCTAGCCCTATAGGAACATGGTAATTTCATTATATGTTACATTTAGTAGGGAGTCTGTTCCTGGGATATTCAGCATACCTCTTGCCCATTCATATTAGATTGTTTAGGTTACTCTCTTATTTATATGCATGTGATATTATGTCACCCAGTCCAATTTGGTACGTACTGGGTGTATATATATTCTTGAGTGCCTTATATGGACTGCCTACCTCTGCCAGGTTGCATCATTGTTCATTGGACCTGTCCAGTACTTTCTGATTTTATTATGTACACTGGTTTGTCTTGCTTGGATTTTGTAATATTATTAAAGTTGCATGTATTTTCTACGGTTATTGGCTTGACATCAGTGATTATTGATTCTATCTCTATATAACTACATTTAGGAATTCAAAAGCTCTTGTTTTTCTTTATGTGTATTCTATATCTATGGTACCTGAACCCACATTGCGGTACCTAAACCCTGAAGGCACATCAGTGGTACTAGAACCCAAAAGCCACACTGGTGGCCCCTGAGCCTTACACCACTCCACTCTGGTGGTATTTGAGCCTGTAGCCACTCCTGCGGTACCGGAACCTGACACCGTACAGGCGGTATTTGTACCAGTCTCACTGTCTATCTTGGTTAGCGTTCAAGAGTCTGAACTGTAGGAGCCTATTCCAGTATCTGTATCCAGTCCTGCCTGTGACTTCGGGTGTTGTGGTTTCGGCTCTCACTACCGAGGTTGAGGCTGAGATTGCCGAGGCTCAGGAGGAGGTACCATCTGAGCTTCCCATCAACAAATCTTTTGTACCTCTTCATCTCCGCTTAAAGGTTTTGGTGGAGTATCATGATGCTGTCCTGGCTGGCCACCCAGGGGTTAGAGGTACCTTGGAGTTGGTGTCACGTCGGTTTTGGTGGCCCAAGATCCGACAGGACGTGGTCTCATATGTGTCAGCTTGTACCACGTGCGCTAGGGCTAAGACGCCCCGCTCCCGTCCTGTTGGCACACTACTTCCTCTTGAAGTACCTAGTAAGCCATGGACGGAAATCTCCATGGATTTCATCACTGATTTGCCCTCATCAGCTGGGAACACGGTCATCTTGGTGATTGTTGATCGGTTTTCTAAAATGTCGCACTTTGTGTCTTTGCCTTCGTTGCCTAACGCTAAAGGTACCTTCACACGAAGCGACGCTGCAGCGATAGCGACAACGATGCTGATCGCTGCAGCGTCGCTGTTTGATCGCTGGGGAGCTGTCACACAGACCGCTCTCCAGCGACCAACGATGCCGAGGTCCCCGGGTTACCAGGGTAAACATCGGGTTGCTAAGCGCAGGGCCGCGCTTAGTAACCCGATGTTTACCCTGGTTACCAGCGTAAAAGTAAAAAAAACAAACAGTACATACTCACCTGCGCGTCCCCCAGTGTCTGCTTCCTGACACTGACTGAGCTCTGGCCCTAACAGCACAGCGGTGACGTCACCGCTGTGCTTTCACTTTCACTTTAGGGCCGGCACTCAGTAAGTGTCAGGAAGCAGACGCTGGGGAACGCGCATGTGAGTATGTACTGTTTGTTTTTTTTACTTTTACGTTGGTAACCAGGGTAAACATCGGGTTACTAAGCGTGGCCCTGCGCTTGGTAACCCGATGTTTACCCTGGTTACCAGTGTAAAATATCATTGGTATCGTTGCTTTTGCTTTCAAACACAACGATACACGGCGATCGGACGACCAAATAAAGTTCTGGACTTTATTCAGCGACCAGCGACATCACAGCAGGATCCTGATCGCTGCTGCGTGTCAAACGAAACGATATCGCTAGCGAGGACGCTGCAATGTCACGGATCGCTAGCGATATCGTTACAAAGTCGTTTCGTGTGAAGGTACCTTTAGACTCTGTCTCAGGTATTTGTGCAGGAGGTAATCAGACTTCATGGGGTTCCGTCTGACATCGTGTCTGATAGGGGGTCTCAGTTTGTGGCAAAATTTTGGAAAGCATTTTGCTCATGGCTGGGGATCAA
Organism: Ranitomeya variabilis; assembly: GCF_051348905.1. NCBI lineage: Eukaryota > Metazoa > Chordata > Amphibia > Anura > Dendrobatidae > Ranitomeya > Ranitomeya variabilis. Next base: position 684,295,292 of record NC_135233.1, read on the forward strand.
GTTGTCTCATTCTTCGGCGATCCATCCTCAGTCAAATGGTCAGACTGAGCGTATGAACCAAAATTTGGAACAGTACTTACGCTGCTTTGTCTCTGATAACCAGGAGGAGTGGTCTACCTTTCTTCCTTTGGCTGAGTTTGCCATCAATAATCACCGCCAGGAGTCATCTGGGGAGTCTCCGTTTTTTTGTGTTTACGGGCTACATCCTCAAATTTGTACCTTGAGTCAGAGGGGCTCTTCCGGCGTTCCGGAGGAGGATCAGTTAGGAGCACAATTGTCATCAGTCTGGAGGAGAGTTAAACAGCGCCTGTTGAGTGTGGGTGCTAGGTACAAACGTGTGGCTGACAGTAGGCGTGTGCCAGGTCCGGACCTGAGTGTGGATGACTGGGTGTGGTTATCCACAAAAAACATAAGACTCAAAATACCATCCCTTAAATTGGGTCCACGGTTTATTGGTCCATTTAGGGTCACCACCGTCATTAACCCAGTAGCGTACCGATTGGAGCTCCCTATGGTGTATAAGATACACAACGTGTTCCACAGGTCTCTTCTAAAGAAGGTGGTGGGTTCTGTGGACGCGGCGCCTATGCCACCTCCAGTCTTGGTGGATGGTAATTTAGAGTTTGAAGTCTCCAAGGTGGTTGACTCTCGTGTAGTGCGTCGCACTTTACAGTACTTGGTACACTGGCGTGGTTATGGGCCTGAGGAGAGGTCCTGGGTACCAGCCTCAGATATTCATGCGGATCGGCTGGTCAGGTTTTTTCATCGTCGCCATCCATACAAGCCGGGTCCTATAAGCCTTGAGGGCCCTGGGGTCCCTCGTAGAAGGTGGGGTACTGTCATGTCGGACGCTGTTCAGACCAGGTCGTTCGACAGACAGCGGTAATTCCGCTTTTGACCACTATTTGTTCATTGGCGTCGGCTAGATTTTATCTAGCTGTTCTGGGGTTAATTTACCTGATCCTCGGATTGGAAGCTGGGCCATGCCCATTGCCTTTAAATAGTTCTCCTGATCATTGGGCGTCGCCGATTATAGCTTCTGTCTTGTGCGTTGTTATCTCGGTCCGGAGTGGAGAGCTGGTTGTTGGAGATTCGTTGCTGGTGGTGTATTTTCCTTAGTCTTATTTACTCCTTCCTATATTTGTATTTATTTTGCCCTGCACATTTATAGTGTATTCCTGAGTGACTGCGGGGTGGTGTATATTTTCCTTTATCCTTGTCTGTGCTAACTGTGGGTATTGGTGTATTACCTCTTCACTGGGTGGTGGGCGGTTGGTTTCAGCCTAGGGTTGAAACAGGAGACAGGGCGAGGGTCAAGGCCTGGACATGCACACCATCAGTGTAAACTCCAGGTAGAGGGTCAGTCAGGATTTCCCTAGTCTGAGGGAAATTGCAGGGGCCGGGTTATTAGCTCTCGCTCACCTAGTCTCCCCGTGACAAATCCACATTAGAAATGTACCCATGTATTAGCGACTCATTATAATATGATTACCAAAGAGATTCAGAGTCAGATATGCCAAAAAAAATTAATACAATGTTTATTTTTACAAGAAATACAATGGTATTAAACAAATAACAAATACAAGATAGTTATGGGTACATATATAGATCCATGATTGTGACCCAAGGTAAAAAAATGGCCAAGGACTAGGCAGGGACAAAATAGCCTGTGTCAAACTAATAAACAATAAAGCTGATATGTATCAGTAAGGCTGTCGTCACACTAGCAGTATTTGGTCAGTATTTTACATCAGTATTTGTAAGCCAAAACCAGGAGTGGGTGATAAATGCAGAAGTTGTGCATATGTTTCTATTATTCTTTTCCTCTAATTGTTCCACTCCTGGTTTTGGCTAGCAAGTACTGATGTAAAATACTGACCAAATACTGCTAGTGTGACGGTAGCCTAAATGTGATTTTTATTCTCAAAGTTGTATGTGTAAATAAATATCCCAAAACTAACCATTTGCACTCTGTTGTCCTAATGGGCAACATACTTTCTGTGCTGATAAAGTGGGACATAAACTAATGTCAATCACATCATGAAAGGCTCATGTTGCAAAGAAAGAAGGTATTAACTTTATGTAAAGTATTTACCCATGATGTATGTCCTGCCTTCACGTCAGCCGCATTCCCCAATGCACGTTTCGCGTGATGTCGAAGACACGGTATGCGATGTGCCGACACGGTGGAAATATAATCTGCACATGTTGCAGAGACTGTGGCAGTAGCGATGAGCCCTGGTACAGTATGTCCTTTTGCATAGTCTGAGCCAATGTAGTATGGATGTGGGTAAATCACGCTGGCGAAGTGGACACAGATGAAGGACCTCTTCTCCCTTCTGCACAGTTTCGAAATGGCAACTGAGATGGTTAGTGCTGACACTGTCATCATCCATCAGCATCACTATTCCGGGCTCCGTGGGAGGGTGGATTACAGCAATCGAGGGGGCTCATGGTACCAGACAAACTGTTAGTGAAGGTGCAGGAGCCAAGAAAAGGATGGAGGAGGACGAGAAGGAGGAGGTGACAGATGTGTAACAGTCAAGAGATGAAGAGGATAATAATCCCCTCTATGTTGTTCGTGGTTGGAGGAAGGGGATGGAGGAAGCAAGCTTGAGTATTACCTCATCACCAACACACCATGGACTTATGGAAGCACCCGACACATGAGCGCCTTCTTGCTGCACTATCCGCAACATAATGCCTGTATTCTTAGGGTTAGAAATAATGATAATTATTGGGTTGACACTCTGTTAGATCCAGATGCTTCCCCCACTGGAAAGGGATGTGCACATGCTGGAATATCGAAACATGCTTGCAGACAATCTTAAGAGTGGTTTTCCCCATGACAGCAGTGAGGCAGACAGTATGCATTGCAGTTATAGACTTGCAACCTCGGGAACATCAAGTCATCAAAGCAAAAACATTAGCAGCAGCAGAAACAGTGTAAGTGGCAGAAGTAATTCCAGTGAGTCGTTTCACACATTTTTTAAACCAGCCCATAAACCATCAGAACAGAATACAGGGCTGACATGCTGTCAACGACTGAAGAGCATGATGCAGGAGTATCTCAAGCTCAATATCAACGCCATCGGGAAAGTTTGGACCCTTTTGCATTTGGTCTTCAAAAATGGCAGGGTGGCCTGACCTGGCCTGTCATGCCTTGGAGGTTTTGTCATGCCCGACAGCCAGCTTTCTCTCAGAATGTGTCTTCAGTGCTGCTGGTGGTGTCCTAATGGATAAGTGCATCCAGCTGTCCCCTGAAAGTGTAGACAACCTAACTTTCATCAAGAGGAACAAGTCATGGATTTCCAATTACCGTATACAGTATACTCGAGTATAAGCCGACCCGAGTATAAGTCAAGACCCCTAATTTTGCCACAAAAAACTGGGAAAACTTAATGACTCGAGTATAAGCCTAGGGTAGGAAATGCAGCAGTAGCTGGTAAATTTAAAAAAATAAAAATAGATACCAATAAAAGTAAAATTAATTGAGACATTAGGAGGTTAAGTGTTTTTGAATATCCATATTGAATCAGGCCGGCACCTGGGAGATCTTTGGGGTCTCGGCTGCTGGGGGTAGCCGAGACCCCAAAGAACATGATCTGTTTTGCGATCGCCGGTAATTAACTGTTTACCGGCGACCGCAAAAAAAAAAAAAAAGTGATGTGTAATTCTCTGTCCTCTGATGTGATCGCACATCAGAGGACAGAGAAATAGGGGGATTTGGGGACCCTATCATACTTACCGGTGTCCCTGGGTCCTCCTGTGTCTTCTCCTGGCCGCCGGCTTCTTCCTATGAAAAGAAAATGGCGGGCGCATGCGCAGTGCGCCCGCTCTCTGCTGCCATCTGCCGGCCGGCAGGAGAGAAGAGTTGGGGCTAAAATTAGGGTTAGGGTTAGGGCTAGGGTTAGGGTTAGGGTTAGGGCTAGGGTTAGTGCTAGGGTTATGGTTAGGGTTAGGGTTAGGGCTAAATTTAGGGTTAGGGTTGGAGCTAAATTTAGGGTTAGGGTTGGGGCTAAATTTAGGGCTAGGGCTGGGGCTAAATTTAGGGTTAGGGTTAGGGTTGGGGCTAAAGTTAGGGCTATAGTTAGAGTTGGGGCTAAAGTTAGGACTAGGGTTGCGGCTAAAGTTAGGGATAGGGTTGGGATTAGGGTTTGGATTAGGGTTGGCATTAGGGTTACGTTTGGGATTACGGTTAGGTTTGGGATTAGGGTTAAGGGTAGGGTTGGGATTAGGGGTGTATTGGGATTAGGGTTAGGTTTGAGGTTAGGGTTGAGACTAGGATTAGGGGTGTGTTGGATTTAGGGTTCTGATTAGGGTTATGGTTGTTTTGAGGTTAGGGTTGCGATTATCCTTAGGGTTGTGATTAGGATTATGGATCGGGTTGCCATTAGGGTTAGGCCTCTTTCACACTTCAGTCTTTTGGCGTCAGTCTGAAACCGCCATTTTCATCAAATAGCGGATCCGCCATTTTTTTGGGCGGTTCCGCTATTTTCCCATAGACATGCATTAGTGACGGATTGTGGCGGATGGTCGTCCGTTCCATCCGCCATGTGACAGATCCGTCGAGATTTGGCGGACGTCATCTAGACATTGACGGCCATTGTAACGTTTTTTGTCTGCGCCGAAATGGCAGTTCGCGACGGATCCGTCGCGTTCGTCATTCCATAGAATGGCCACCTATGGGCGACGGATCCGTCGTTACCATCATTTTGGTGGATCCGTCGCCCCAATCCGCTTTTTCAATTGCGCATGCTCCAAAAAGTAGATACTTTTCCCAGACAACCCCCAAGTAACGGATCCGTCAAAAAAACGGATCCGTTAGAATCGTTTTCTCAACAATTGTGACGGATCCGTCACTATGTCAGAGCTGACTGACGCCAAACAACTGAAGTGTGAAAGAAGCCTTAGGGGTGTGTTGGGGTTAGGGTTGGAGTTAGATTTGGGGGGTTTCCACTGTTTAGGTATATCAGGGGGTCTCTAAACGCCACAGCCAATTTTGCGCTCAAAAAGTCAAATGGTGCTCCCTCCCTTCCGAGCTCTGCCGTGCACCCAAACAGTGGTTTACCCCCACATATGGGGCATCAGCGTACTCGGGATAAATTTCACAACAACTTTTGGGGTCCAATTTCTCCTGTTACCCTTGTGAAAATAAAAACTTGGGGGCTAAAAAATCTTTTTTGTGGAAAAAAAAAATATTTTTTATTTTCACAACTCTGCATTATAAACGTCTGTGAAGCACTTGGGCATTCAAAGTTCTCACCACACATCTAGATAAGTTCCTTGGGGGCTCTAGTTTCCAAAATGGGGTCACTTGTGGGGGGTTTCTACTGTTTAGGTACATCAGGGTCTCTGCAAACGCAACATAATGCCCGCAGACCATTCTATCAAAGTCTGCATTCCAAAATGGGGTTCCTTCCCTTCCAAGCTCTGCCATGCGCTCAAACAGTGGTCCCCACCACACATGGGGTATCAGTGTACTCAGCACAAATTGGACAACAACTTTTGGGGTCCAATTTCTCTTGCTACCCTTGTCAAAATAAAAATTTGGGGGCTCAAAAATCTTTTTTGTGGAAAAAATTTTTTATTTTTATTTTCACGACTGCATTATAAACTTCTGTGAAGCACTTGGGCATTCAAAGTTCTCACCACACATCTAGATAAGTTCCCTGGGGGGTCTAGTTTCCAAAATGGGGTCACTTGTGGGGGGTTTCTACTGTTTAGGCACATCAGGGGCTCTGCAAATGCAACATAACGCCCGCAGACCATTCTATCAAAGTCTTCATTCCAAAACGGCGCTGCTTCCCTTCCGAGCTCTGCCGTTCACCCAAACAGTGCCCCCCCCCCCACACGTGGGGTATCAGTGTACTCAGGACAAATTGGACAACAACTCTTGGGGTCTAATTTCTCTTGTTCCCTTGTGAAAATAAAAACCTGGGGGCTAAAATATCTTTTTTGTGGAAAAAAAAATATTTTTTATTTTCACAACTCTGCATTATAAACTTCTGTGAAGCAGTTGGGCATTCAAAGTTCTCACCACACATCTAGATAAGTTCCTTGGGGGGTCTAGTTTCCAAAATGGGGTCACTTGTGGGGGGTTTCTACTGTTTAGGTACATCAAGGGCTCTGAAAACGCAACATAACGCCCGCAGACCATTCTATCAAAGTCTGCATTCCAAAACGGCGCTCCTTCCCTTCCGAGCTCTGCCATGCGCCCAAACAGTGGTTTACCCCAACATATGGGGTATCAGCCTACTCAGCATAAATTTCACAATAAATTTTGGGGTCCAATTTCTCCTGTTACCCTTGAGAAAATAAAAAATTGCAGGCTAAAAAATAATTTTTGAGGAAAAAAAAAAGGATTTTTTATTTTCACGGCTCTACTTTATAAATTTCAGTGAAGAACTTGGGGGTTTAAAGTGCTCACCACACATCTAGATAAGTTCCTTAAGTGGTCTAGTTTCCAAAATGGGGTCACTTGTGGGGGGTTTCTACTGTTTAGGCACATCAGGAGCTCTCCAAACGCGACATGGTGTCCGATCTCAATTCCAGCCAATTCTACATTGAAAAAGTAAAACGGCACTCCTTCTCTTCCAAGCTCTGCGGTGCGCCCAAACAGTGGTTTACCCCACATATGGGGAATCGCCATACTCAGGAGAAATTGCACAACAACTTTTGTGGTCTAATTTCTCCTGTTACCCGTGTGAAAATAAGAATTTGTGGGCAAAAAGATCATTTTTGTGTAAACAAATGCGATTTTTTATTTTCACGGCTCTACTTTATAAACTTCTGTGAAGCACTTGGGGGCTCAAAGTGCTCATCACACATCTAGATAAGTTCCTTAAGGGGTCTAGTTTCCAAAATGGGGTCACTTGTGGGGGGTTTCCACTGTTTAGGCACATCAGGGGCTCTCTAAACATGACATGGCATCCGATCTCAATTCCAGTCAATTCTGCATTGAAAAAGTCAAACGGCGCTCCTTTTCTTCCAAGCTCTGCGGTGCGCCCAAACAGTGGTTTACCCCCACATATGGGGTATCGGCGTATTCAGGAGAAATTGCACAACAACATTTATTGTTAAATTTCTGTTTTTACACTTGTGAAAATAAAAAAAAATGGTTCTGAAGCAAAATGTTTGCAAAAAAAAGTTAAATGTTCATTTTTGCCTTCCACATTGTTTCAGTTCCTGTGAAGTACGTAAAGGGTTAATAAACTTCTTGAATGTGGTTTTGAGCACCTTGAGGGGTGCAGTTTTTAGAATGGTGTCACACTTGGTTATTTTCTATCATATTGACCTCTCAAAATGACTTCAAATGTGATGTGGTCCCTAAAAAAAAATGGTGTTGTAAAAATGAGAAATTGCTGGTCAAATTTTAACCCTTATAACTCCCTAACAAAAAATAATGTTGGTTCCAAAATTGTGCTGATGTAAAGTATACATGTGGGAAATGTTATTTATTAACTATTTTTTGTGACATATCTCTCTGATTTAAGGGCATAAAAATCCAAAGTTTGAAAATTGCTAAATTTTAATTTTTTTTGCCATATTTCCATTTTTTTCATAAATAATCGCAAGTAATATCGAAGAAATGTTACCACTAGCATGAAGTATAATATGTTATGAAAAAACAATCTCAGAATCAGCAGGATCCGTTGAAGCGTTCCAGAGTTATAACCTCATAAAGTGACAGTGGTCAGAATTGTAAAAATTGGCCTGGTCATTAAGTACAAAATTGGCTCTGTCACTAAGGGGTTAAAGCTTCGACTCAATCATCTGTCAATGGAGAAATGTAGCAAATTATTTGCTCCCAAATTCGAATGCCCCCTCCCTTCTGAGCTCCAGTGTGCCTTATCACATTTAACGCCAACATGTTTGGTATTTCTGTAATGAGGAGAGCCCCCCTAATTAGAAAATGTGTCTCCAGAAGCATGAGCTGGGCATAATGTACTGGTCACTACAACAACAGTTTGCAATTTTCAGTCAGCAACATCCACTGCTGCTTGTTTCTGGAAAACATCCATGGAGTCAAAATCATCACCACATATGTAGGTAAATTCCCAAAGGGTTATAATTTTCAAAATGGGGTCACTTGAGGGGGATTCTGCTTTTCTAGCACTTAGGAGCTCTTTATATGGGATCCGCAAACTATTGTAGAAAAATCTGCATTCCAGGAGGCAAATATCGCTCCGTCGTTCCAGAATCTCTCCGTATGGCTAAGTAGTACTGTACAGACAGATATGGGATATTTCTACATTCAGCTGAAATTGTGGGACAAATTTTGGTGCCATTATTACCCATTTCCAGTATAAGAATGTAAAACTTGGGGCTAACACACAATCTTAGTGGTAAAAATGTAAATAATTTTTTATTCATTGACCAATGGTATAAAACTTTGTGACACACCTGTGGTGTCAATATAATCACTGCACCCCTAGATAAATTCACTGAGAGGTTCAGTTTGTAAAATAGGGTCACTTATGGGGGGTTCTGCTGTGCTGGCACCTCAGGGGCTCTGCCAATGTGACATGGCACCCTCAAACAAATGCAGCAAAATCTGCACTGCAATATTTTGTTTCTTCCCTTCTGAGCTTTGCACTGTGCCTCAAAAGTAATTTTTTGACGACATATGGGGTATGGGTGAACTCAGGAGAAATTGCACAACAAATTTCGGGGTCCATTTTCTCCTGTTACCAGGTAGGGGCTGACACTGAAATTCAGCTCTGGCATTTAAAATCACACAGGCCCATGTTGTCCCCATCCCAAAGCACCAGATGGGATATATTACTAATATTACCCAGGATGGAAGAAAGCAAGATTTACTACAAGACCAACATTTCTAATGATTCCCATGCCCCACTGGGGTAAGTGACGAAGTCAGCGACTATGTGCTCCATCACAACTGTTAACAGTATGGCTGTCTTGAAAACACCGATTCTATTAACAACGTAGCAGATAAAGTGGCCCATGACCAGACAGGCCCTTCTGGCATTTGCCAGAGTTGCCAGGTATCCAGTCCGGCCCTGCCTGCTACCCTTGTAAAAATACAAACTTTGGAGCTAAAAAAGATCTTTGCTGGAAAAATGTGTTTATTTTATTTTCATGGCTTAACATTATAAACTTCTGTGAAGCACCTGGGGCTTCAAGGGGCTCAATACACTTCTAGATAAGTTCCAAAAGGAGTCTAGTTTTGAAAATTTTGTCACTTGTGGAGGATTTACACTGTTTAGGCACATAAGGGGCTCTCCAAACGTGACATGGCATCCACTAACTATTCCAGCAAATTTTGCATTCAAAAACTCAAATGGCGCTCCTTCCCTTCCAAGCCTTGCCGTGTGCCCAAACAGTTGTTTTCCTTTACATATTTGGCATGATCGTAATCAGAAGAAATTGCACAACAAATTCTTTGGAGTAATTTCTCCTGTTACCCATATGAAAATGCATAATTTGAAGCTAAAAAAGATTTATCTGTGAAAAATTAGATTTTTTAGTTTTCACCGCTCAACGTTATAAACTTCTGTGAATCACCTGAGGGTTCAAGGTGCTCAATACAAATCTAGATAAGATCCCAAAGTGGTCTAATTTCCAAAATGGTGTCATATGTTGGGTTGATTAGGCATATCATGGGCTCTCCAAACATGACATGGCATCCGCTAATGATTCCAGCAAATTTTACTTTAAAAAAGTCAAATGGCGCTCCTTCCCTTCCAAGCCCTGCCATGGACCCAAATAGTGGTTTTCCTCCATATATTGGGTATATGGGCACTCAGGAGAAATTACACAACAAATTGTATGGAGCAATTACTCCTGTTACCCTTATGAAAATGCAAAATTTGGAGCTAAAAAGATTAATCTGTAAAAAATGTGATTTTTTAATTTTCTGTTTTCATGGCTATACGTTATAAACTTCTGTGATACACCTGTGGGTTCAAGGTGCTTAATACACATTTAGATATGTTCCCTAAGGGGTCTAGTGTCCAAAATGGTGTCACTTGTTGGGGTTTTCCACTGTTTAGTCACATCAGGGGCTCTCCAAACATGACATGGTGTCCACTAATTCTGCCAGCAAATTTTACATTCAAAATGTGAAGTAACGTTCCTTCCCTTCCGAGCCTTGCCATGTGCCCAAACAGTAGATTTCCCCCACATATGGTGTATCGGTATGCTCAGGATAAATTGCACAACATATTGTATGGCCCATTTTCTCCTGCTACCCTTGCAAAAGTGAAAAAATTAGGTCTAAAGGAAAATTTTTGTAAAAGAAAAATAAATGTTTATTTTTTCCTTCTCATTCCAAAAATTCCTGTGAGGCACATGAAGGGTTAATAAACTTCTTGAATGTGGTTTTGCGTACCTTGAGGGGTGCAGTTTTTAGAATTGTGTCACTTTTGGGCATTTTCTGTCATTTTGGCCCCTCAAGGTCACTTCAAATGTGAGGTGGTCCATAAAAAAATGGTTTTACAAATGTTGTAAAAATGAGAAATTGCTGGTCAACAAAACCTTTATAAATTCCTATAAAAAAAGTTTCAAATTTGTGCTGATGTAAAGTAGAAATGTGGGAAATGTTATTTATTAACTATTTCTTGCCCTATGACTGATTTAAGGGCATACAAATTAAAAGTTTGAAAATTGCAAAATTTTCACCAAATTTCATTTTTTTTCACAAATAAATGCAAGTCATATCAAATAAATTTTACCACTATCATGATGTACCATATCTCTCGATAAAAAATTCTCAGAATCAGTGGGATCCATTGAAGTGTCCCAGAGTTATGACCTCATAAAGTGACAGTGATCAGAATTGTAAAAACGGGCCTGGTCAGGAAGGTGAAAACAGGTTTCGGAGTGAAGTGGTTAAAGTGAAATGGTAATAGACCTTCAAAGTAATGAATGCTTACCAAACTGCTAATGTTTAAAGACGTTCCGTTATCTTAAGATAATTTGGCTAAAGAGGAATCATTTTCAAATATTTTGCCAATAACAATATATTTTAAAGATTTTCGAAACCAAGGATAAAAGAATCCATATATTAATGGATTTAATGTGGAATTAATATACCCAAGCCAGTTGAAGGCATCAAAGAGCATTTCTGGAGTAGAAAAGTTAAGAAATGGATCTGCCAGGATTGTAATAAAGACAGGCAGCCAACACATAATAAAAACCCCCATTACTATGCTCAATGTCTTTGCAGCCTTCCGGTCTTTCAGCTTGGAAACTTGAGATGAGACTTCTGTCTTATTTGTAGATGCACATTTGATAATTTGTGCATGCCTTTGAGACACTATAAATATCTTAATGTAAATGCCAACCATAACTGAACCAGGAGCAAAAAAACATATGAAAAACATAACCAATGACCACAATTTATTAAATGTAATTGGACATAAATTAAAACATTCCACCAGCAGCTCATATCCAGTAACTCCAGATACATGGGAGTTTGTTATGACAACTCCAAATGCAAACATAGCTGGTAGAGACCAGCAAACGAATACCATATTCTTTATGACGGAGATTGTTATTTTATTGGGGTAACGGAGAGGATCACAGACGGCATAAAACCTATCGATGGCAATGCAGCAGAGATGGAAAATAGAGATTACACTTAGCATCAAGTCAAAACTATAGTGGATTTTGCAAAATAATTTTCCAAATAGCCAGCATCTTTCCACGGATCTTACCATACTGTACGGCATTACTATCAGGCCAAGTGAGCAATCGGTGACAGCCATTGAAAGAATGAGGAGATTGGTTGGGGAATGAAGCTCCTTAAAATGACTGATGGAAATGATGATACCCAGATTTCCAAAGATAGTGATAGTTATTGAGATAGCAAGAAAAATGTACATTCCAAGACGTACAACAAAAGGCCTGTCATTGGGGCAAAAAAGTGATGCATTTTCATATTGCAAACATTCAGGATTAATAATGGATTTATCCATGTGATTGATCTTCTATAAAAGTGAAAAATAATAGAGACGCTAAGAGAACAGTGCACTTTAGTTAAAGGAAATATATAAAATTGTAATAAAAATTAAAATTATATACACACACATTCCTCAACATTGAAACTGCAATTGAAATTTTCAAAACATCTCAATTTATTTAGTAAATGCCATGGCATCCTATCAATGAGACTATTAATGGTGGTCTGAGGAGTGTTCTGCTATGCTGGTTGCACACAAACATTTACAAATCATCAAGATCCGCTGCTGGCAACTCCCATAGTAATAGTTGGCTAATGAAGTCTCAGATGTGCTCAATGGTAGAAAAATCTGGAGATTTTTCAGGTCTTAATATCACCTTTTGGGCACAGAGGCTGCTCATAGTGGCATGAGCGACATGTGGCCTGGTGTTGTTTCCTTAAAAAATGGTTCCAGCAATGACTTTCAAGATGTTACAAAATACAGTAGTCCCTCCTTACATTTCCTCTTTGTTTGACGTGTTTCAATTTGAGTGATTTACAATGATTAGCTTTGAAAAAAAAAATGTTTTCACATTATTCTGTCATGAGATGTTTATGCTATGGGTTATATATGTTATGGTATTGCCACATGACCACCCATTCTCTAAGCAGTGAGTTGGAGACTGTCCAGGGCTTTGCAAGTGTGTTACAGTAATTTATTGAACTTGTATTTTGTAAAAAATATGAGACTTAAGCAAAATTTTCAGAAAGACAAGGTGTGCAAAGCTGTATAAAGAATAGCATAGTAGATAGAACTAGGTACAAAGGGCTAGTTTATAAGATAGGTATTGATTATGTGTTTTAGGATAAATCTTTTCCTCCAAGTGAGCTGAAGAAAGGACCAGTCTGCTTTGTAAATGCATAGTTAGTAAAAGTCTTCTTATCAACAAGACAAGTCTATTTTACCTTTGGAGTATAGCAGTTTCTGCTATTTGTATTCTCTGTAGACCTTGGAGTTTAGAAGAAAGCAGGTTCAATTAGTCACTAGGAAAAGCAAACTACTGTACAATAGAGTCCTGCTAGAAAGTGAATAGAATACTTTGAAACACTGATTTCTTAGTTTCCAGTAGCATGTTATCAGAAGAAATTGATAGGGAAACGGAAGATTAATTGAAAAAAAAATTCCGACTACTAACAAAATCCTTACACTTTTGTAAATTTTTCTAATGCTTCATAGCAGTGATTGCAGCAAACCTTACCTTATCACTTTACATGTTATCATTCCATGCTGCCACAACCTTAATGTTACATTTTCAATGGCTTCTGCTGTTAAATGTCAAGGTAAGATTTGCTGCACGGAGGTATTTAGGTGCATCATGGTTCAGTAAGTAACATGATAAGTGTCACATTAATAATTTCTATTTGTGTTACATAACATGGATCAAGTCCCATGACCCAAACATTTTGTAATTCAGAGTCTATAGAAGTATTGAAAAACTTTATTTGCCCAAATTGTGTACTTTTTTGGCTTACCCTTATCATTTTAAATGTGGTTTAAAACCAAAATTAGAATGTGGCACAAGAAAGTATTTTAATTTCTGCTTTTTATGAATACATGTGCATTTCACACTAATGCAAGCGGAATAAAAGAATGCTAGGTCATTGATTGATTAATTGTAAATGTTTTAATCTCATTGATGACTATGACCATACTTATGTCAGCGGATATAGCAATGGATGCCATCTATAAATAAAAAATGATAAAGACATGATATATATTCTGTTTCATACTTACCATTCACTACTCTTTGAAAGCTTAGACGAGTCACATAAAACATATGAGTATTGGTCCAACTTCTCTTATATTATGTCAGGTAGTCTCTCATGAGAACTATCTCAAGAGGATAGGCAGGTCTTTCATGCTAAATGCCATTTGTAATGATGTATCATGACGATACTCAACATCCTATGCATCTGGGTGTCCATCTAGAGGAAGAGTTCACACCTGACAATGATGCATAATAGAGCAGACGTGCACTCTGTCAGCACCATAAGTCCCCATCCATGTATATGCCCAAATCCAGTTTTGCACGTTTCCATGGGACTAACGCATGTGTGCCAAAATACAAAGTGAAAGCACCCTTAGTGGGGCAGTCATACAGATGATAACTTGCTGATCAATGAGTGTCCTTTCTGTAAAGACACACACACATTGTGTGTCTTTCAATGGATCACCGCACATGAAACGTAGGACAGCCAGGGAATGCACGATCACCACACTGCTTGAGGAAAAGCAGAGCAGGACCTGACAGATCACGTGATGGCAAGCCGAGGTCAGAAGACGGGAAGACAAGCAGTAGCCAGAGACAAGACAGAAGGATGGTGGGGGACAAGCCAAGGTCGGTAGCCAGATGGGAGCGCAGGACAAAAGAACAAAACAGAGTGGTCAAAGACAGAGCCAGGGGTCAGAACAAGAAAATACAGTGTGGTACCGAATCTAGAGGCAGAAGCAGAAAGTGAGTCTAAGCCGGGTCATACACTGGATACACAAGCACACAGAGGCACAACGATATCAGAAGGATAACCTGGGTCAACAACTCAAGCTGGGTAAGCAAAAGTATCACTGACACAGAACCAGGCCAGCAGCAGACCTAAATAGCCCTCCCTGAACCAAAGAGATGCTAAACAAGGTTAACCCCTACCGGACCAGGACGGGAGAAACCCCCAGCCCTGTGTCATGACACTATCACTGGGACACATACTGATCAGTAGGTCAGGGAATTTTTTATCTGTGACAAGTATCTTAAATCCTGTAATGTAGTGACAAAATGGCACGGTGGGTCGGACACCCACCATCTATTCAGTTCATTTTTTATGGAGCTTCGGAAAAAAAGCATCGTGCATCAGGCAGCAGTCTGAACTGCCTGACATGTAGCAGCAAAATGCTGTTGCTTCCATGTCAGATGGAGACATTGCTCACTGGTTAGCCAGCAGCAGACAGTTAGATCATCTCACAATGGGGCATGATGGATTGCTAAAAAGGAGGATTTGTGGATTTTGATCTGCGCTACCAGCACATCCAAAAACAGACCAATTGTATAGTTGAACAGTGGTTTATTCCACGCGCTTCGGAGTACACATGACTCGTTCTTCAGGACATACCACAACTTGTGGTATTTCCTGAAGAAGGAGTCATGTGTACTCCGAAACACGTAGAATAAACCACTGTTCAACTATACAATTGGTCTGTTTTTGGATGTGCTGGTAGCGTAGATCAAAATCCACAAATCCTCCTTTTTAGTGATTTAACTATGGTAGCACTGCGGCAGCCGGCAATATATGCTTTTGAATATTCTACATCAGGTGAGCAGTTAATTTTACAGGTAAATCCTCTGTAATTTGTGAGATAAGACACTATTTGCGCTTCTTTCCTGCAAGTTATTTTACTAATGGGGCATGACGGTCATGGACCCGAGGTGAAGGGTACCAGTTATATTTTCAGCTGGATGTACATCATGGGAGCACATTCACTTGAAAATTATTGCAGAGTGGAGAATCACTAGCTTCCTGCCCCGCAATACCTATACATGACATAAGTCTATCAGAGGCCAACAGCAAGCGATATCAGGCATCTCTTCGCAGGTGGCACAATGACGTAACAGCATTGCGCTGCCTGAAATGGGAGGAGGAGGAAGAAGAAGTTGCTTGTCATGGGAACGTGGACAAGTAATGTAAGTGAAATTGGTGTCTTTAATTGTCATGTAAAAAGTACCGTAGAGGGAGAAATGATACTGTATGGAGAGCAGAATGGGGGACAATATTACTTTGTGGGGGATTAGTAAACTTATATGGTGGTTATAATTAGGGATATTATACAGTATTTAGCCAGAATGGGGGACGTTATTGCTGTATGGAAGCTAAAATGGGGTATACTTTTGCTGTATGGGGCCCATAATAATGAACATTATTGCTGTGTTGGGGTTATATTGGGAGACATTATAACTATATTGGGGTCAGAACAAGGCTCTTATTGCTTTATTGGGGTAGGAATGGGAAACAGAATATGGTACACCCATCTCTGCCTGCAGTCCCTCTCTCCCTGCAGAGACACCAGCATACTCACCACCGAGGCTCCGGAGGGTGGCATTATTTCTGTATGGGAGCAAAAAACTGTGGACAATATGCAGTGTATTGGGGACATTATTACAGCCCTGGGGCCAGAATAGGGGACATTCTGTTATATGGTGCACACAATAGGAGACATTATAGCTGTATGAGGGTCAGAAGAGGGGACATTATTACTGTACTGAGTCCAGAATGGAGAACATTATACTGTGTAGGAGTCAGAATGGGGAACCTTATGGCTGTATAGGGGGCAGAATGAGGGATAGTATATTATATATTATATGAGGGTCATAAAAGTAGCTAGTTTTACTGTATGTGGGCCAGAATGAGGGACATTATTACTATATGGGGGCCAGAATAGAGGACAGTATTGATGTATGGGGTCAGAAAGGGAAACATTACTTCTGTATGTGGGCCATGACTGTGGTTTTGTAGATGCTTTCTTCCAATTGACTCCTTTCTATATTAATCCCACAATTTAAAAACCCTGCTCCCGCAGAATGCCCCTTCCCCCCGAAATGAACACCTATTCCTTTGGATAAATTGGCCAAATCAGCCTTTTATTAACAAACATTACAATAAATAACCTCTTTGTAAGGAGGTTCTTGGAGCTCCAAAACCTGGCGGAAACCAGTAAATAATAATTAACCATCCAGCATTATCCCAAGCTGCGATCACAGGCTCGTGGGCACCTTTGTTGCTAGAAAACCTTTTCCATAAACACTGACTCTCAGGGACCCAACCCTGTAGAGCCCCAAAATCTGCCAGGCAATCAACCCAAATCCAAACATAAAGGGGAGGTTACCATTCACCTGATGTACAACCCCCCTTCACAATTTTTGCCACCAACTCCAAGAACCCCCTCACCACCACCACAGCGAACATTACCTGACTCCTCATAATGCAAGTCACCCCACCAAAAGAGAATTATTAAGTCAATAATCAAAATAAGGTAAAAAAACTTTTAAGTAAGCTAACAAGTTAACCTTAAGACCATCAGATAAAATTTTACTTTTAATCGATCCTAGTAAAAACGATAAATATCAATCACCATAAAAACAACCGTGCTCAACTATGTTCACTCTAGACCAGTTAGCCTGAACTCAACGCCTACCTAACAGCAGAGGTTGGCACCCTAAAAACAAATGAAGCAAGTGATAGCGCCCCCGCTCCTTGACGGCTATCCCTGAATCTCCTAGATACCCCTATATTAGTGGATGATGCATCCACTTATTGTGCATAAATAGGGAAGGGAGAAAATAGGGGGTGCCATACAAGGAGTAATAATAAAGGTAGACGGCAATGACAAAGGATGTGCAAAAGCCGGAGAACAAAAAAAATCACACAAATAAAGTGCCCTGTGCAAAATCTTGGACAAGTACCTCACTATATCATTCCCTGCTTGATAGATTACTACCTAGCAGTGGAGGTAGGCACCCTACTTGTCAGCGGATATGGCGCCCCCGCTCCATGACGGCTGTCCCTTGGAGACCCTATTGATACTCTATCTAAAGGACAGTTTCCTAATAACAAGCAAAGGCAGGTAGCATATAATATGGAACCCAGAACAGATAAGAGTTCAAAGGCACATGGCATTTATAGATATATCAACATGATAACAGTAAGTATTGGAGGTACTTATGATTTTAGATGGCTCTCAAGAAAACCTCTACGCGGCGTTTCACCATCATGGATCATCAGGAGGTTGGATATGTAGATGCTGCATGGTGACCAGCCATATTCCTACTTATATAGATATCCCCATGACCTGTCAGATGAGCACTTCCTTTAAACACTAGAGGTACCTATCGCCTCCTTCCATATTGCAGCTTATAGACTACCAATCAATGGGAGTGTTTAACCCCCCTAGGTTTTTACGTTTACAGTGCTGCTGGGCAAACTACTGCTCACAGGTAGATGGAGCACATGTGGGTATCGTCGGGATTGATAGAACTGGAAGTGTATAATTTACCTCCGTGGCGTCCACAGCGTGTGTTCCACAATGTGCGCTCCATCTGGAAGGCATCCATATTCCTGCCTGTTTGATCATACTGCGCATGACCATATTCAAAAGCCTGAATTATCTGTTCACTCCATCACAGCAATGGCGTGCATTCCACAATGTGCTCTAGCTGGAACGCATCAACCTATTTGTACTGCGCATGCGCCTACTTTGCACGGCGCTTTTACTATCGGAAGTGCTTCATCAGCTTAACCCTTATGAGTCCCTCTCTGGAGCACCACATAAACGATAATATAGATAGAAATAAAAGCGGATTGGTTGCAACAATATAATAATATACTCAATAGATACACCCCGCCAGTGGCGCCACCTCAATATTAACCCTGATAGGAAGCAGCAAGCCATGTCAACATATGGGACAGATCATTCTAAACACATAACCAAGAACATAAGTATATAGGAGTAAATATAAATAAATAGAGATAAATTAACATCATTTTTTATTATATATATATATATATATATATATATATATATATATATATATATATATATATATATATATATATACATATTGATGCTCACAATAATTTGTGAATCTCAACCAAAAGGGGATTAGTCTCAGCATGGCAAGGGATTTTATGGTCTCTAGACTGAATGGACAAGGCTAGGTGCTTACACCAGCCATGATTACAGGAAACGAGCATAATAAAGGCTTTCGTTCAGGCCCGTAAGTGTCAATGAGTCAAAACGGTAAATCCATGCACATTCCTTCTGGAGCAGCAATCTATCAAGATTACCCCCCATGGGTTTGGTGTTATAACTTCAATTACACTAAACACAATCTCCCCAACATTTCCTTGATGTACTGAATTAATATGTCTGGCAATGTGGGTATCACGTTCGTGTCTGATGTCCCCGATGTGCTCGCCCACTCTCATCCTCAATTCTCTTGTGGTCTTCCCCACATAGTCCTTTTGACAACTGCAAGTGGCTAGATAAACAAGTCCAGCGGTCTTACAGTTGGAAAAATCACGTAGGCAATATTTCCTTCCAGTCGAAAAGCTCAGAACATATTTGTATGGTTTCATAAACCTGCAATTGACGCAGTCACCACACTTAAAAAAAACCCACAAGTTTTTCAATCCAGCCACGTACCCTCAGGAGTTGATCTCTTATAGAGACTATGTACCAGGTTGTCCTTAATGGAACGTCCCCTCCTGAACGTCACCTGAGGTCAGGGTCCTAGAATTCCCATTAGGTCAGGATCAGCTGTTAAGATGTCCCAATGTTTGTTAAGGATCCCCACTACTCTCTTATTTTGACAGTCAAATGTTCCAATAATTCTGGTAACATCCAGATTGTTAGTGGAACGCTTGGCGTTCATTTGTAGAAGAGTGTACCTTTCACTTGACAACGTATGGTTATATGCTATCTTGATCATGCCTTTGGGGTAACCGTTTTCAATAAATCTTCTCTTCATGTCTGCTGATTGTTGCAAAAAGTCATCCATGTCGGAGCCTCAAGAATTGGCCCTTGGGAATACCATACTTCAGTGCTACTGGATGGTGGCTATCCCATATGAGTAAACTATTGGTACTGGTAGGTTTGCGTTAAATCTTCGTTTTCAATGAACCATCATCATTTCTATGAATCTGAACATCAAGAAATGGCAGCGAGGTTTTCGCTAATTCAAATGTAAATCTTAGACCGATAGTGTTGTCATTAAGGGCATTAATAAAATCTGAGAACTCAGCCTCACTACCCTGCCAAAAAATGTCAAAAAAATGTCATAGATGAATCTGTATCAGACTCCCACAAAGGGGTGCCACCATTTGGATTCATCCGGAAACATTAGGGTTTCCTCCCACCAGCCCAGGTAAAAGCTAGCAAATGATGGAGTGCAGGGACTGCCCATACCAGTGCCCCTGAGCTGGTGGAAGTACTTCCTGTCAAAGAAAAATAATTTTTTTGTAAGTGTGAATTGCAGAATGTCTAATATGAATTGACTATGGGCTCTACATTGAACTGCCCTTGATTTAAAAAAAATGTCCAACAGCTATTAGGCCAAAATTATGTGGTATATTGCTGTAGAGGGCCTCTACATCGATAGAGGCCAGGAAACAACCTTCCCCAACATGAATGCCATCCAACTTGAGAAGATGATCAGGGGTGTCCCTGATATACAAGGGAAGGGCGAGCGCCGAGCACAAAGGGGCATAGCAGCTCATCAATGTAGACCCCACAGTTTTGAATTAATGACTCTGAACCTGAAACTATAGGGCGGCCCTTGATAGGATTAAAACCTTTGTGCACTTTAGGTAAAGTATAGAAAGTCGCAACCAAGGGTTGAGATGGAAGCAAAAATTCAAACTCATTTTTCGAGATTTGACCCTGGGTCCTAGCTACCTCCAGTATATAACTCAGCTCATTTTAAATATTGCGTGGATGGATTAGATTGCAGTACTTCATAAGTATCTGAGTCCCTGTGAATGCTATAGCACATCTTAAGATAATCAGACTCCTCCATTATTACTAAGTTCCCCTCCTTCTCAGAAGGCTTAATAATCAAACAATTATTTTTCATCAATCTAGATAATGCCTCCTGTTCACCACACGATAAATTAGACTCCGAAATACCGGATGTAATCTTTCTTAGATCCCTTTCTACAAGTCTGAGAAATATGTCTATACTGGTGATGTCTCCCTGTGGTGGCATCCTGGTACTTTTATTTCTAAGGTTGGTAAAAGGGCCCTTGCCTTTTTCTATGCTGCTTTCCTCTAATAGTCCCACCAAGGCCCTGTAGCCTTCTATTTCGTCATCCTTAAGAAGCAAAAGTACCAGGATGACACCACAGGGAGACATCACCAGTATAGACATGTAGGGGTTCCCACTGCCCTATTAGCCTTTATCCTCATCTTATTAATTCTTTACACAGACCGGGCAGCATGCCAAGTTATCCTGGGCGCTATATCAGACCACACTATCGTAATTTTTGGATAATTTATCCATAAACGCAGCATGTCGTGCCGAATGTCCCTAATCAACTCCCTACACGGGGGGATCCCCAGATCATTTCCCCTTATGTGCAACACAAGCACATCCAGGGAACGATCTACCAGAGCAAACCAGTGAAAATCCGGTAGCACTTGTCACCAGATCATCCCTCTGAATCCAATACACCTTACTACAGCCTCCTGCCTTGGAAAACCTAGCTGACGCCCATTTTTTCGCACGTCAGCCCTCAGTGCCCCCAATGCACAAATGAGTGCCCAAAAATCCAAACTAACCGCACTTCTCTTATGTGAAGAAAAAATCTGTAAACTTAATCAGAACTCAAATTTTTTTAAATAAATATAAACAATGACCAACACCTACGATCCAACACCGTCCCCTCCCTCCCTTATGTTAGATGATGCCTCACATAAATTTTATATCTCTTAGGCTGGTTTCACACTTGCGTTTTTGTCTGCAGCGTTTTTTGCAAAAAAAACGCATGCGTTTTTTCCCCTATATTTAACATTGAAAACGCATGCGTTTTTTTGTATGCGTTTGGTCGCGTTTTCAAACGCATGCGTTTTTTTTCTGCATGCGTTCATATTCAAAAATGCAACCTGTAGTATTTTTTTGCGCGTTTTTTTTGCCGCGAAAAAACGCATGCGTTTTTTCGCGGCAAAAAAATGCATTGCTGTCTATGTAAACGCATGCGTTTTTAAGCACATGCGTTTGTTTGCGTTAAAACGCATGCGTTTTTATAGAAAAAAACCAGAAAACACACTGAAAAGTCACCCACCACCATCAAGGTGATAAAGGGATCCAAACCCTAACCCTAACCCTACCCCAAACCTCACCCCTAACCGTTTATTGAACATTTTCTGACAGTCATAGTGCCACATATTTCAGTGCCACGTATTTCAATGCCACGTATTTCAATGCCACGTATTTCAATGCCACGTATTTCAGTGCCACGTATTTCAGTGCCACGTATTTCAGTGCCACGTATATAAGTGCCACGTATTTAAGTGCCACGTATTTCAGTGCCACGTATTTCAGTGCCACGTACTATAAATACTATAACTACGTGGTTATACGTGGCACTGAAATATCGTGGCACGTAAATACGTGGCACTTAAATGCGTGGCACTTATATACGTGGCACTTAAATACGTGGCACTTAAATACGTGGCACTTAAATACGTGGCACTTAAATACGTGGCACTAAAATACGTGGCACTTATATACGTGGCACTTAAATGTGTGGCACTTATATGCGTGGCAATTATATACGTGGCACTTAAATACGTGGCACTAAAATACGTGTCACTTATATACGTGGCACTTAAATACGTGGCACTTAAATACGTGGCCACTGATTAGGGTTAGGGGTAGGGTTAGGGTTAGGGGTAGGGTTAGAGGTAGGGTTAGGGTTTTTTGTTTTTTTCTTGTTTTCTTGTGTTTTTCTATAAAAACGCATGCGTCTAAAAAACACATGCGTTTTACCGCGTTTACATGCGTTTTTTCACACATGCGTTTTTTTTAAAAACGCATGCAGATAAAAACGCAAGTGTGAAACCAGCCTTAGACTCCCACCTTCCTATCTTCTGAACCACTTCAGCTGGCAATCCTCATTTTTCCGCTTCAGTTGCAGCCTTGATACGGAATGAATGAGCTGAGAACCTGTTTGCCTCCAACCCCAAAATTTCCAGGCATTTTCTGAAAATTGCCACAAACTCATATCTAGAAAGGTAAGACCCATCGTTGTGCTTTAACAATGGGCCTGAACGATCCACTACTAAACCCAAATAATTTTTAAAACACTCTACTGGACACATTTTTGACCCCCTCAATGCCCCCAAAACAATTCTCTTCCAGGTTGATCAGTTTTTGACCACCGCACCCAAAACTCTACTGAATCAGCTAAAACAACTGCATCCTGGCTTAGTATCCCACCCCCTTAGCCGAAGATGGAGAAACCAACTCTCCTATTCTCATGCCACCCAAAAATGCCCACGAAAACGCCAGCCGAAACAACGTCTCCTCAAACTGAGAACTGCATACTCGTGCCAAAATGCCCCCTAATTCATCCAGAAGCTTGAATTATACTGGCCTCCGACTATCCGTCCTAGTGAGACCCTTTCTAAACCCTTTCAGTGCCTGACCTACAAGAAAATGCTTAGTAACAGCCACCACAGCCGCCATAGCTCCCACTCCCTCCAAGCTGTTTCGTGCGTTACCCATGTAACGTTTGCCAAGGATGCACGAGTCAAGGAGCTCGATGCTCGAATACCGGTTCCAAGTGCTCCACTGGCCACTTGCAGCCCGCGGACTCCGCGCCTGGTGCCAGCGATCGATAACGATCCAACTGGAAATGAGAAAGAGAATCAGCTATTGAATTCTCTACCCCTGGTACATGGACCACCACAGCCCATATATTGATACTGAGACTAAGGCACCTCAGGACAAAATACCTCAACAACCTAATCACTGGGGGAGAAGACCCAGATAAATCGTTAATCGTCATCACCACTGACAAATTGTCACAATGAAAACATATCTTCTTATTGCTGAATTGCTCACCCCAAATTGACAAGGCCACTACAATCAGCATGTCAGATTCTTTGTGAATCCTGCTTCCACCCAGGACTTCGGCCATTCTCCTAATGCCAAGCGAAGTGAAAAAACCCATCCCATGGGGATAATCCGGCATGCAAAATGAAGTTTTCCCAGTAATGACTGTAAGTCCCTCAACTGGATTTTTTGAGTCGGCCCACCCTGCACACTTCGGTGCGCAAAGCCACAATTTTTTCCTCAGACAACCTCCACTCCATCATCTCGGTGTCGATAGTGATGCCGAAAAAATGAATACATGTACATGGTCCTTCTGTCTATTCTTGTGCTAGCGGAACTCCAAAGTGCACAGCTACCCACTCCATAGACCGTAACAATAACGGGCAAATCAGTGAACTGGGCGGCCCGATAAATAAAAAACATCGAGGTAGTGAATAACTGTTGAATAACTGATGTTATCCTGGCTACATCGCAAACCACCCACTCCAAAAATGAACTAAATGCTTCAAAATAGGGACAAGAAATAGAGCAACCCATGGGCAGACACCTATCTACAAAATAAACACCCTCCCAAAAACAACCCCACAAATGTAAACTATCTGGGTGCACTGGCAAGAAACAGAAAGCAGCCTTTATTGGTTTTGGCTAACAATGCCCCCTTCCCATACTTCTTAACCCAATCAATTGCTGCATCAAAGGATGTATAAACCACAGAGCAAATCTCCCGGTCTATGCCATCATTAACCGATAAACCTTTTGGAAACGATAAATGCTGAATAAGACGGAATTTATTTGGCTCTTTCTTTGGTACTACCCCAAGGGAGAAACCACCAAATTATCCAAGTGGGGCTCTTTAAAAGGACCTGCCATCCTTCCACCTAATACTTCATGCATAATCTTTTTATTAACAACCTCGGTGTGCTGACGAGCCGAGACAACAAATTTTTCAACTTAAAAAGGGAATTAAGGGAATCTTAAAATCAAAACTAAAACCTTCCTCCAACAAAATCGCCTTACTCAGCTTTGGGTACTTATTTAGATAGGGGACCATCGCGTGAAGATTCACTGGACTCGCAGCCTTTTGCAGAATCCCCCCGGATCTAGATTTCTAAATTTCCCTTTCCTGAAACAACGTGACAACCTGTGTGAAGAGCCTCCACATCCTGAACACTGGTGCATATTTACAGCTCCCTCCGAACTTGCACTGGCCCTCATTGAACTGCCAACATGCTCCCTGCCTTGCTCCTGAAGGTCCAGTTTGGGACATGCCCCCCCCCCCGCGATATGCTGGCCGTGTCCCCCAGCTCCCCCTGGAAAGGACTACCCATAATGGGCAGGTGCCATCACCCTTAGCCATAGCCCTATATCGCTCTGGTCCCACCTTATTGTAGGCCTCATAGCTTTTCTCTGCCGAAACTGCTCGTCGTACCTTAACCAGGTTTGCCCCCCCATAGGTGCGATGAGCCTCGCCAATAGCATCCATATAGCAGAAAAGCCCGGAGCAATTCTCGGGGTTCTTCTCCCCTATCACACTAGCTAAAATGGCAAAAGCTTGAAGCCAATTTACAAAAGTCTGGAGAATAAGCTGCCACCTCCGCTTCTCTTCCTCCTCCTTTTTACTATCATCCTTCTTTCCCCATCTAAATTACATTTTTCTAATGGAAGGAGGGAAATTATTTCCACATATTCATCCTTCCATATTTTCTCTTTTACTTCCTTTTTAAAATGGTCTCCGAGAGGACCCTCAAAACATACGTACACTTTCCCTTTTGCCCTATCATCCAGCACAATCCTGTCTCCTTCTTTTTCTTTTTCTTTTTGAATCAACACTGAAACCCCACTGATATGCAAACCTTTGCTCGCTGCACGATTAACAGCAAGACCCAAAAAATCTGGCACTGGCACCCAAACAGGAACCGGGGAGGCTGGGAAGCCATTATTTGCCCAATCTAATTTCTCTAATAACTCCCGCACGCTCCCTATCAAACTGCCAATACTACCCTTTTCTGAGTCCAAACCCCCCTGATATTTATTAAAAAAGAAAAACTGAAATATCACATGGTCATAAGTATTCAGACCCTTTGCTTAAACACTCATATTTAAGTCACATGCTGTCCATTTCCTTGTGATCCTCCTTAAGATGGTTTTACTCCTTCATGGGAGTCCAGCTGTGTTTAATTAAACTGATAGGACTTGAATTGGAAAGGTACAAACCTGTCTATATAAGACCTCACAGCTCACAGTGAATATCGGACCAAATGAGAATCATAAGGTCAAAGGAATTGGCCAAGGAGCTCAGAGACAGAATTGTGGCAAGGAACAGATCTGGCCAAGGTTACAAAAGAATTTATGCAGTACTCAAGGTTCCTAAGAGCACAAAGGCCTCCATAATCCTTAAATGGAAGAAGTTTGAGACCACCAGAAGTCCTTCTAGATCAGGCCATCCAGCCAAACTGAGCTATCTTGGGAGAAGAACATTGGTGAGAGAGATAAAAAAGAACCCCAAGATCACTGTGGCTGAGCTCCAGAGATGCAGCAGGGAGATGGGAGAAAGTTCCACAAAGTCAACTATCACTGCAACCCCCCACCAGTTGGGCCTTTATGGCAGAG
Source organism: Ranitomeya variabilis (assembly GCF_051348905.1). Taxonomy (NCBI): domain Eukaryota; kingdom Metazoa; phylum Chordata; class Amphibia; order Anura; family Dendrobatidae; genus Ranitomeya; species Ranitomeya variabilis. The sequence continues at coordinate 684,321,464 of NC_135233.1, forward strand.
TGGCCCAACGGAAGCCTCTCCTCAGTGCAAGACATATGAATGCCTGCATAGAGTTTGCTAAAAAAACAAATGAAGGAGTCCCAGACTAAGAGAAATAAGATTCTCTGTTTTGATGAGAGGAAGGTAGACCTTTTGGGGGATAATTCTAAGTGGTATGTGTGGAGAAAACCAGGCGCTGCTCATCACCTGCCCAATATAATCCCAACAGTGAAATATGGTGGTGGCAGCATCATGCTATGGGGGTGTTTTTCAGCTGCAGGGACAGGGCGAATGGTTGCCACTGAAGGAAACATGAATGCGGCCAAGTACAGAGATATGCCAGATGAAAACCTCTTCCAGAGTGCTCTGGACCTCAGACTTGGCCAAAGGTTCACCTTACAACAAGACAATAACCCTATGCACACAGCTAAAATAACAAAGGAGTAGCTTCAGAACAACTCTGTGACCATTCTTGACTGACCCAGCCTTTGCCCTGACCTAAACCCAATTGAGCATCTCTAGAGAGACGTTAAAATGGCTGTCCACCAACGTTCACCATCCAACCTGATGGAACTGCAGAGGATCTGCAAGGAAGAATGACAGAGGATACCCAAATCTAGGTGTGAAAAACTTATTGCATCATTCCCAAGAAGATTAATGGCTGTACTAGCTCAAAAGAGTGCTTCTACTCAATACTGAGCAAAGGGTCTGATACTTATGATCATGTGATATTTCAGTTTTTCTTTTTAAATAAATTTACAAAAATTTCTATATATTTGTTTTTTTTCAGTCAAGATGGTGTGCAGAGTATACATTAATGAGAAAAAATGAACTTTTTTGAATTTACCAGATGGCTGCAATAAAGCAAAGAGTGAAAAATTTAAAGGGGTCTGAATACTTTTCGTACCACTGTAGCTGTAAGATAGCCAGAATAAGGGACATTAGTACTATATGGAGGTTAAAATAGAGAACATTATACTGTGTCGTGGTCCTAATTGGACTGAGTAGCTTAATGGGGTCCAGGATGGGGGGCATTATATTCTATGTAGGACAGAATGGGAATTTTTTCACCGTTTACTGTATGAAGGCGAAAATGTGGAACATTATTACTACACTAGATGGTGACCCGATTCTAACGCATTGGGTATTCTAGAATATGAATGTAGTTTACTTATGAAGATTTAAGACTAATGCAATGAATACACAGGATTCGGCCAGCCGGGCGCGACCAGTCAGCGAAGCGTGGTTCAAATCCCATGCCAATTCGTGGCCGGACTGCGCCTGTCGCTGATGGGTCGCGCCCGGCTGGCTCCAGGTTTTTGAGGGTCCCAGGCGAAAGAGTCTCAGTGGCCCCCCCTTTATCACATACCACGATTCGTGATGCAGAGACACAGCAGAGAAATATAGCACAGCCACGTAGCATATAACACAGCCCACATAGTATATAACAAAGCCCACGTAGCATATAGCACAACCACGTAGCATATAACACAGCCCACGTAGTATATAACACAGCCCACGTAGCATATAGCACAGCCACGTAGCATATAACACAGCCAAGTACTATATAACACAGCCACGTAGTATATTGCACGGCCCAGGTAGTATATAGCACAGCCATGTAGTATAGAGCACAGCCACATAGTATATAGAACAGCCATATAGTATATAGCACATCCATGTAGTATATAGCACAGTCACGTAGTATATAACAGCCCAAGTAGCATATAACACAGCCCACATAGCATATAGCACAGCCACGTAGTATATAACACAGCTACGTAATATATAACAGCCACGTAGTATATAGCACAGCCACATAGTATATAGCACAGCCACGTAGTATATAGCACAGTTGTTGTGAATTTGCTTTTTGCTCCCTCTAGTGGTTACTAGTTTTTTGACTCTGGTTTTTCTGTCATTCCTTTTATCCGCACCTGGGTCGTTAGTTAGGGGTGTTGCTATATAAGCTCCCTGGACCTTCAGTTCAATGCCTGGCAACGTAGTTATCAGAGCTAGTCTGCTGTGCTCTTGTCTACTGATCCTGGTTCCAGTTATATCAGCTAAGTCTGCCTTTTGCTTTTTGCTATTTGTTTTGGTTTTGTATTTTTGTCCAGCTTGTTCCAAATCTACATCCTGACCTTTGCTGGAAGCTCTAGGGGGCTGGTGTTCTCCCCCCGGACCGTTAGACGGTTCGGGGGTTCTTGAATTTCCAGTGTGGATTTTGATAGGGTTTTTGTTGACCATATAAGTTACCTTTCTTTATTCTGCTATCAGTAAGCGGGCCTCTCTGTGCTAAACCTGGTTCATTTCTGTGTTTGTCATTTCCTCTTACCTCACCGTCATTATTTGTGGGGGGCTTCTATCCAGCTTTGGGGTCCCCTTCTCTGGAGGCAAGAAAGGTCTTTGTTTTCCTCTACTAGGGGTAGCTAGATTCTCCGGCTGGCGCGTGTCATCTAGAATCAACGTAGGAATGATTCCCGGCTAATTCTAGTGTTGGCGTTAGGAGTAGATATATGGTCAACCCAGTTACCACTGCCCTATGAGCTGGTTTTTTGTATTCTGCAGACTTCCACGTTCCTCTGAGACCCTCGCCATTGGGGTCATAATAGTTTGCCAGGCCAGTATTAAATGTTTAATGCATTGCAGAAGAGGGATTATAAGAAAGAAGATTCTGAGTTTTTTTTTTTTTTTTTTTTTTTCTTCTTCCCCTTTACCTCAGAGTGGCTATGCTTGCTGCAGACATGAATGTCCAGACCTTGATTACAAGTGTGGACCAGCTGGCTACTCGTGTGCAGGGCATACAAGACTATGTTATCAGAAATCCTATGTCAGAACCTAAAATACCGATTCCTGAACTTTTTTCCGGAGACAGGTTTAAGTTTAGGAATTTCGTGAATAATTGTAAATTGTTTTTGTCCCTGAGACCCTGTTCATCTGGAGATTCTGCTCAGCAAGTAAAAATTGTTATTTCGTTCTTACGGGGCGACCCTCAGGATTGGGCTTTTTCGCTGGCACCAGGAGATCCGGCATTGGCTGATCTTGATGCGTTTTTTCTGGCGCTCGGTTTACTTTATGAGGAACCCAATCTTGAGATTCAGGCAGAAAAGGCCTTGCTGGCTATGTCTCAGGGGCAGGACGAGGCTGAAGTGTATTGCCAAAAATTTCGGAAATGGTCCGTGCTGACACATTGGAACGAGTGTGCACTGGCCGCTAATTTTAGAAATGGCCTTTCTGAAGCCATTAAGAATGTTATGGTGGGTTTTCCCATTCCCACAGGTCTGAATGATACTATGGCACTGGCTATTCAAATTGACCGGCGGTTGCGGGAGCGCAAAACCGCAAATTCCCTCATGGTGTTGTCTGAACAGACACCTAATTCGGTGCAATGTGATAGAAAAACCGCAAATTCCCTCATGGTGTTGTCTGAACAGACACCTGATTTAATGCAATGTGATAGAATCCTGACTAGAAATGAGCGGAAAATTCATAGACGCCGGAATGGCTTGTGCTACTACTGTGGTGATTCTACACATGTTATCTCAGCATGCTCTAAACGTATAGCTAAGGTTGTTAGTCCTGTCATCGTTGGTAATTTGCAACCTAAATTTATTCTGTCTGTAACTTTGATTTGCTCACTGTCATCTTATCCTGTCATGGCGTTTGTAGATTCAGGTGCTGCCCTGAGTCTCATGGATCTCTCATTTGCTAAGCGCTGTGGTTTTACTCTTGAACCATTAGAAAATCCTATTCCTCTTAGGGGTATTGATGCTACACCATTGGCAGCAAATAAACCGCAGTATTGGACACAGGTTACCATGTGCATGACTCCTGAACACCGCGAGGTGATACGTTTCCTGGTTTTACATAAAATGCATGATTTGGTCGTTTTAGGGCTGCCATGGTTACAGACCCATAATCCAGTCCTGGACTGGAAGGCTATGTCAGTCTCAAGTTGGGGCTGTCGTGGTATTCATGGGGATTCCCTGCCTGTGTCTATTGCTTCTTCTACGCCTTCGGAAGTTCCGGAGTATTTGTCTGATTATCAGGATGTCTTCAGTGAGTCTGAGTCCAGTGCACTGCCTCCTCATAGGGACTGTGACTGTGCTATAGATTTGATCCCAGGCAGTAAATTTCCTAAGGGAAGACTGTTTAATCTGTCGGTACCTGAACATACCGCTATGCGTTCATATATCAAGGAGTCTCTGGAGAAAGGACATATTCGTCCGTCTTCTTCCCCTCTTGGTGCGGGATTCTTTTTTGTGGCAAAAAAGGACGGATCTTTGAGACCTTGTATTGATTATCGGCTTTTAAATAAGATCACTGTCAAATTTCAGTATCCTTTACCGCTGTTGTCTGACTTGTTTGCCCGGATTAAGGGTGCCAAGTGGTTCACCAAGATAGACCTTCGTGGTGCGTACAACCTTGTGCGCATTAAGCAAGGTGATGAATGGAAAACCGCATTCAATACGCCCGAAGGTCATTTTGAGTACTTGGTGATGCCTTTTGGGCTCTCCAATGCGCCTTCAGTTTTTCAGTCCTTTATGCATGACATTTTCCGGAAGTATCTGGATAAATTTTTGATTGTTTATCTGGATGATATTTTGGTTTTTTCTGATAATTGGGATTCGCATGTGGAGCAGGTCAGGTTGGTCTTTAAAATTTTGCGTGAAAATTCTTTGTTTGTCAAGGGCTCAAAGTGTCTCTTTGGTGTACAGAAGGTTCCCTTTTTGGGGTTCATTTTTTCCCCTTCTGCTGTGGAGATGGACCCAGTCAAGGTCCGAGCTATTCTTGATTGGACTCAGCCCTCGTCAGTTAAGAGTCTTCAGAAGTTCTTGGGCTTCGCTAACTTCTACCGTCGTTTTATCGCTAATTTTTCTAGCATTGTGAAACCTTTGACGGATATGACCAAGAAGGGCTCCGATGTAGCTAACTGGGCTCCTGCTGCCGTGGAGGCTTTCCAGGAGTTGAAACGCCGGTTTACTTCGGCGCCTGTTTTGTGCCAGCCTGACGTCTCACTTCCCTTTCAGGTTGAGGTGGATGCTTCAGAGATTGGGGCAGGGGCCGTTTTGTCGCAGAGAGTCCCTGGTTGCTCTGTTATGAAACCTTGTGCCTTTTTCTCTAGGAAGTTTTCGCCTGCCGAGCGAAATTATGATGTGGGCAATCGGGAGTTGTTGGCCATGAAATGGGCATTTGAGGAGTGGCGTCATTGGCTCGAGGGTGCTAAGCATCGTGTGGTGGTCTTGACTGATCACAAAAATCTGATGTATCTCGAGTCAGCTAAACGCCTTAATCCGAGACAGGCCCGCTGGTCATTGTTTTTCTCCCGCTTTGATTTTGTTGTCTCGTATTTACCAGGTTCAAAGAATGTGAAGGCCGATGCTCTTTCTAGGAGCTTTGTGCCTGATGCTCCTGGAGTCGCTGATCCTGTTGGTATTCTTAAAGATGGAGTTATCTTGTCAGCTATTTCTCCGGATCTGCGACGTGTGTTGCAGAGATTTCAGGCTGATAGGCCTGAGTCTTGTCCACCTGACAGACTGTTTGTCCCGGATAAGTGGACCAGCAGAGTCATTTCCGAGGTTCATTCCTCGGTGTTGGCAGGTCACCCGGGCATTTTTGGCACCAGAGATCTGGTGGCCAGGTCCTTTTGGTGGCCTTCCTTGTCAAGGGATGTGCGGTCATTTGTGCAGTCCTGTGGGACTTGTGCTCGAGCTAAGCCTTGCTGTTCTCGCGCCAGCGGTTTGCTCTTGCCCTTGCCTGTCCCGAAGAGACCTTGGACACATATCTCCATGGATTTCATTTCTGATCTTCCGCTATCTCAGGGCATGTCCGTTATCTGGGTGATATGTGATCGCTTCTCCAAGATGGTCCATTTGGTTCCTTTGCCTAAGCTGCCTTCCTCTTCCGATCTGGTTCCTGTGTTTTTCCAGAACGTGGTTCGTTTGCACGGCATCCCTGAGAATATTGTGTCAGACAGAGGATCCCAGTTCGTTTCCAGGTTCTGGCGATCCTTTTGTAGTAGGATGGGCATTGATTTGTCGTTTTCGTCTGCTTTCCATCCTCAGACTAATGGACAGACGGAGCGAACCAATCAGACTTTGGAGGCTTATTTGAGGTGTTTTGTCTCTGCTGATCAGGACGATTGGGTGACATTCTTGCCGTTGGCTGAGTTTGCCCTTAATAATCGGGCTAGTTCCGCCACCTTGGTTTCGCCTTTTTTCTGCAACTCTGGTTTCCATCCTCGCTTTTCTTCGGGTCATGTGGAGCCTTCTGACTGTCCTGGGGTGGATTCTGTGGTGGATAGGTTGCAGCAGATCTGGAATCATGTGGTGGACAACTTGAAGTTGTCACAGGAGAAGGCTCAGCGCTTTGCCAACCGCCGCCGCGGTGTGGGTCCCCGACTACGCGTTGGGGATTTGGTATGGCTTTCTTCCCGCTTTGTTCCTATGAAGGTCTCCTCTCCCAAATTTAAACCTCGTTTTATTGGGCCTTACAAGATATTGGAAATCCTTAATCCTGTATCTTTTCGTCTGGATCTTCCTGTGTCGTTTGCTATTCACAATGTATTTCATAGGTCCTTGTTGCGGCAGTACATTGTGCCTGTAGTTCCTTCTGCTGAGCCTCCTGCTCCGGTGTTGGTTGAGGGCGAGTTGGAGTACGTGGTGGAGAAGATCTTGGATTCTCGCCTCTCCAGGCGGAGGCTTCAGTACCTGGTCAAGTGGAAGGGCTATGGTCAGGAGGATAATTCCTGGGTGGTCGCCTCTGATGTTCATGCGGCCGATTTAGTTCGTGCCTTTCATGCCGCTCATCCTGATCGCCCTGGTGGTCGTGGTGAGGGTTCGGTGACCCCTCACTAAGGGGGGGGTACTGTTGTGAATTTGCTTTTTGCTCCCTCTAGTGGTTACTAGTTTTTTGACTCTGGTTTTTCAGTCATTCCTTTTATCCGCACCTGGGTCGTTAGTTAGGGGTGTTGCTATATAAGCTCCCTGGACCTTCAGTTCAATGCCTGGCAACATAGTTATCAGAGCTAGTCTGCTGTGCTCTTGTCTACTGATCCTGGTTCCAGTTATATCAGCTAAGTCTGCCTTTTGCTTTTTGCTATTTGTTTTGGTTTTGTATTTTTGTCCAGCTTGTTCCAAATCTACATCCTGACCTTTGCTGGAAGCTCTAGGGGGCTGGTGTTCTCCCCCCGGACCGTTAGACGGTTCGGGGGTTCTTGAATTTCCAGTGTGGATTTTGATAGGGTTTTTGTTGACCATATAAGTTACCTTTCTTTATTCTGCTATCAGTAAGCGGGCCTCTCTGTGCTAAACCTGGTTCATTTCTGTGTTTGTCATTTCCTCTTACCTCACCGTCATTATTTGTGGGGGGCTTCTATCCAGCTTTGGGGTCCCCTTCTCTGGAGGCAAGAAAGGTCTTTGTTTTCCTCTACTAGGGGTAGCTAGATTCTCCGGCTGGCGCGTGTCATCTAGAATCAACGTAGGAATGATCCCCGGCTACTTCTAGTGTTGGCGTTAGGAGTAGATATATGGTCAACCCAGTTACCACTGCCCTATGAGCTGGTTTTTTGTATTCTGCAGACTTCCACGTTCCTCTGAGACCCTCGCCATTGGGGTCATAACACACAGTCACGTAGTATATAACAGCCCATGTAGCATATAACACAGCCCACATAGTATATAGCACAGCCATGTAGTATATAGCACAGCCACGTAGTATATAGCACAGCCACGTAGTATATAACATAGCCACGTAGTATATTGCACAGCCATGTAGTATATAGCACAGACGGTGTAGTATATAACACAGCTCACATAGTATACAACACAGCCCACGTAGTGTATAGCACAGCCCACATAGTATATAGCACAGCACACGCAGTATATAACACAGGCCACGCAGTATATAGCACAGCCCATGCAGTATATAACAAAGCCCACGTAGTATATAGCACAGCCATGTAGTATATAGCACAGCCCACACAGTATATTGCACGGCCCACTTAGCATGTAACACAGCCCACGTATTATATAGCACAGCCATGTAGTATATAGCAAAGCCCACACAGTATATAGCACAGCCCACACAGTATATAGCACAGCCCATGCAGTATATAGCACAGCCCATGCAGTATATGACACAGCCCACGTAGTATATAACACAGCCCACATGGTATATTGCACAGCCCACATAGCATGTAACACAGCCCACGTAGTATATAGCACAGCCATGTAGTATATAGCACACCCCACACAGTATATAGCACAGCCCACACAGTATATAGCACAGCACACACAGTATATAGCACAGCCCACGCAGTATATAACAGAGTCCACGTAGTATATTACACAGCCCACGTAGTATATTGCATGGCCCACATAGCATATAACACAGCCCACATAGTATATAGCACAGCCATGTAGTATATAACACAGCCACGTAGTATGTAGCACAGCCACGTAGTATATAGCACATTCACGTAGTATATAACAGCCCACGTAGCATAAAACACAGCCCACATAGTATATAGCACAGCCACATAGTATATAGCACAGCCACGTAGTATATAACATAGCCACGTAGTATATTGCACAGCCATGTAGTATATAGCACAGACGGTGTAGTATATAACACAGCTCACATAGTATATAGCACAGCCCACGCAGTATATAGCACAGGCCACGTACTATATAGCACAGCCCATGCAGTATATAACAAAGCCCACGTAGTATATAGCACAGCCATGTAGTATATAGCACAGCCCACATAGTATATTGCACGGCCCACGTAGCATGTAACACAGCCCACATATTATGTAGCACAGCCATGTAGTATATAGCACAGCCCACACAGTATATAGCACAGCCCACGCAGTATATAGCACAGCCCATGCAGTATGTAACACAGCCCACGTAGTATATAGCAGTGTGGGCACCATATCCCTGTTAAAAAAAGAATTAAAATAAAAAATAGTTATATACTCACCTTCTGGCAGCCCCCGGGTCCAGCCCAGGCCTTTAGCGATGCTCACGCCAGGTCCATTCCCAGTGATGCTTTGCGGCAATAACCCATGATGATGCAGCGGTCTCGCAAGACCACTACGTCATCTGGGGTCATTACCGCAAAGCATTACTGGGACCGGAGCATCGCGAGGTGCGGGAAAAGCTGCCGGAGATGCCGGAAGGTGAGAATATCACAATTTTTTTGTTTTTATTATTATTATTTTTAACATTATATCTTTTTACTATTGATGCTGCAGAGGCAGCATCAATAGTAAAAGGTGAAGCGGTGTTTAAATCCCTCCCCAATATCACTGATTGGTTGTGGCCGGCCAGGCGCGACCAATCAGCGATGCAGGATTTCCGTTACAGACAAACAGCCAAACAGACGGAAATGGACCTTAGACGATTATATATATAGATGAAGGCCAGAATAGGGGACAGAGTTGATGTATGGGGTCAAAATGGAGGAAATTATTTTATTTAGTATGGGGGGCAAAACGGGGGACAGTATACTGGTTGGGGGACAGATTTGGGGAGATTATTAAATGCTCTAATGCCAGAAGAGGGGACATTATATTATATGGGGTACAAAATGGAGACTGTAACGGACAGGGTGGTGGAACCCTTGTGTTGTGATCTGAAGAGAACCTGTAGGGGGAATCTGCAAGCAGTGTGCAGACCCCATGGAGCCACAGGAGGATGAGGACAGGTGCAAGAACGTGGCGTTGAGTATCTCAGTCTTTGTTAGGGGAGGGAGGTAGAGTTCAGAGATGCTGTAACCATGACAGGGAAAGCACAAGGTGACGCGGGTGAGAGCGTCAGCATTTCTGCGAGGTAGAAGGTGCAGAGACACCGGCATTACAGTACCCCCCTTTATGCTTCGTCCTTTTCAAGCCCACAAGAAATCTCTCCAGGAAGTGAAGGGCTTGGATATTCTCCGTGGGCTCCAAGTACCCTTTCCTCAGGACCAAACCCCTTCATATATACAAGAATAAAAGTTTTTTTCTCTTACGCTCCTGTTTACCAGAATGTTCTCTACCTCTTAAACATCCTCACTGTTGACAGAAATAGGAATAGTAGCAGGATCTTTAAAGAAAGTACTGTAGACAACAGATTTGAGGAGAAACACATGAAAAGAATTGGGAATCTGTAAAGAACCCGGGAGTTTGAGCTTGTAGGCCACAGGATTGATCTGTCTCAGAACCTCAAATGAACTGATGAAGCAAGGGCTCAGTTTATAGGAGGGTACCTTGAGATGGACATACTTAGACGACAGCCAGACTTTGTTCTCAGGACGAAACATAGGCGGATCCAGAAGTCTCTCTTTATATCAGTTCCAAGAACCTCAATAATGTGGACTTGGTATCTTCCCAGATCCTAGAAAAAACCTTAACGAGGGATTCAGCAGCAGGAATATCGGAGGTAGTGGAAACAGGGAATGGGATATTGGGATGGTGTCCATATACTACAAAAAACTGAGATTTCGCAGAAGATTCACTTATGTGATTGTTGTACGAAAATTCGGCCCATGGCAGCAATTCGGACCAGTCACTGTGGTGGATATTGACGAAGTGCTGCAGGAAGTTGGTCGGGATCTCATTTACCTGCTCTTCCTGACCATTAGATTGAGGGTGGTAGGCCAAAGAAAAATCCAGAAAGACATTAATGAGTTTGCAGGAGACCCTGCAGAAACGGGAAGTAAACTGGGTGCGTCTATCAGAGACGATGTGGAGTGGAACAACATGAAGGCAGAACATATGTACAATTAACTTCTGTGCCAGTACTGTAGCAGATGGGGACCGCAAAGTGGAATTAAATGGGCTATCTTGGAAAAATGATCCACAACCACCTAGATATTGGTACAACCAGCCATTAGTGGGAGATCGGTGATGAAGTTCATTGCAATATGTGCAATAATTATAGGGGATAACTCAGGAGACTCTTTGCGTGGAACAAGACAACTACAGGACACAGTTTTATAAGTGGTAAAGTCTATATTATCACACGGTGATTCAAACAGGTGCAGAGAGAAACTCAAGTCCACAACACTTGGTGTAAATATTAAATGCAGCTTAGCAGTCTATAGGAAACTTTAGAGGAAAATGCAATCAAGCAGAAAGTCTATGAAGCACAGTTATTCTTGAGGATACTTGACACGAATAAATCCTTGTCTTAGTCCAAACACACATAGATAAGCTTATAAGGCAGTTCAAATCATATCTTAGCTCAACCAGGGAGGCCTGGGTAATAGTCTCAGGTTTTTGCAGAGCAGAAACAGCTTACATGTCCAGCAAATGCAGATGGAAGTAAACACAAGCAGCAGATGAAGGAGGATTACTGGAAACTGGTGTATGCAGCAGGAACTCAGAGCAGAGTAGCAGGATCACCACACAGGTTCACATGAGCAGGTATATAGCCAGGGAGTAATCAGAGGTCAGGAGCTGGATGCAAGGCAGAATACTCTAGCACAGACTGAAGGCTGGGGTGGAGTTTTATAGCAGGAAGACACAGTGCACATGAGACCAAAGATGCCATCTTGGAAAAGGACAGTAATGCACAAAAGGTAAAAAATGTTCAGAGTCCTGACAATATGTCGCCAAGGTGCAGAAAGTATAGGCAAAGGAAGAGTTGATGACTGGAGGGAAGCTGTTTCTGAGTCTTGTTCTGGGCACAAGAGGGAGAAGCAGAGATGAAATTCGCAATATCCTTAAACAGGGTAAGCCACTAATATTGTCGGGAGATGAGGATGGCTGTTTTCTGCTGGCTGGCATGCCTAGTCACCTTAGACAAATGACCCCACAGAAGAACCCACTTCATATCGGGTTCAGCTACATAAGTCTTACTGGAAGGGAGCCGGGACAAATGCAACCAAGCGACCATAATAATTTTCGAGAACTCAATTTTGTGTTGGGGCTTCTCCTCCTGGTTGGAAGACAGGAAAGATCTAGAGAGGGCATAGGCCTTCATGTTTTTATATGCCGGACAAAAATAGAGAGAAAAGTTGAAGCAGGCAAAAAAAAGACCACCTAGCTTGTCATGGGTTAAGTTGCTGTGCGGATTGCAGATATGCTAAATTCTTGTTGTCACTTGTCAGTGTATATAACCACCAGATGAATAGCTCTCTCCAGCAAGAAGTTCCACTCCTAAAGAACCAATCACACATCCATGCCCCCTATTTAATGCTCTCCTCATTCTTTGCACCCCAAAAAAGTGCACAGTATAGAAGAGAGAGAGAAAGTGCTCAGCAGATTATTACACTGTTAGGGCATTCTGCACCAGACTTTGTTAAAGTACTCTGCACCATCTGGATCGCCCCCACGCAAGGGCGACGGGGTACTCGGTACCATGTCCTTCGGTTCAGGGGGATGTCACGGTGGCCTGACCCGGTCCGTGGCCCTTTGAGGGGTGTCCAATAAAAGAAAGAGTTTGTATAATGTTCGTGACGCCACCTGTGGTATTCGGTCAGGGTGACCGATGCTGCTTAGGGGTCCGCTGGGGTGATGTTATGGCAGCTAGATGGTATACCTTTCCACAGGTGAAGTGTATCCCCAGGGCTTCCCAAAGTGTAGATGGTGGTGGTTCGAGGCGTAGTAAAGAATGAGGACACAGGGTTGCAGTCTCTTTACCTTTTACTGAAGGCTTCAGTGTCCACAGTCCTGGGCACCGGATCACAGGGTAGGCAGAGTCCGGCCGGTCTGAAGGCAAATCCAGAGTCTCCTTTTTCAGGTGGAATTCAATAGCCTTCCTACGCGCACAGTAGCACAGTAGGTCCTCACTTGCTTAAGCTCTAATAAGGTCCTCACTGTTGTTACTCTTCTCTCTGTTCCCCGTGGTCGGATAGAACAAAACCCGTATGACTGATGGCCTGAGGCTTGTTTATAGGGACCCTAGAGACGCCCTGACCCGCACAAGTTGCCACCGTGTCTTCTTAGGTATTAAGGTCGGGCAACCAACTTGGAATTAACTGTCCTGCCAGTCTAACAAGCAATGGCGTAGAGCACTTTACTCCCTCGGTATTCTGGCTACCGGATCACGCACCAGAAGGATGCCGTTTCTCTCAGCCACTATCCTTTCTGGTATCCACTTGTTGCTATGCCTTCATTTCTCACTCACTACCACACGCTTCCTTTCAATGTCTCTTTCTTTGGATGCTGCTGCACGTGGGGCAGGCGCAGCTCCGTGGACCCTCATCCGCCACAGACCGCAGTCTGGATCTGGCTAGAACCCACTCCAGCCAGCTTCTGCCAAACTCCGTCGGGCTCTGACTATCTGTACGAAGCCCAGTCAGCTTCTGTCTATCTTCCTAACCAACCCACCAGTTTTACCTAAATGTGAGGTGAGGAGTGGCCTGGTAGATAGAACCTTTGCTCCCCCCAGTGGTCTGGAGTGTGAAGTGTGTGGTGTGTCGTTGTGATACCTGGACAGACGAACTCCTTTATTGCCTTCAGATGTAATATCACTCCCCCGATGGAAGAATAACATTACTGCAACGACCAGGACTCTGGGGCGCTGCACTCCCCTCCACCCCCCCCCCCCCCCCCCCGCCGTTAAATCCAGCACTCCCGGGCTGGGAAAAGAAAACATCAATACATTAGCAAAAAGACATACAAAATTTTTGAATGCTATAAACAAATTAATTTAACAGTGCTTTTCTTTATGGGAGGTAAGGACACTTGAACGTTGCAAACAATAACATATGTACATTGTGCGCACGACTTTAGTTTAAGGAATTAACAATTATTAACTAACTATGAACGATCATCACCCATACGGGTATACTATCTACTAAGTGCAAGTATAAGCGGTATCTTTCTTTTATTCAAGTGCGAGTACCCCCTAAGGGTATACTATAAAACTTCAAAGTGCAAACCAATATGCTATTCTTACTTCTTCTACATATGCAGGACTATCTATCTACCCCTACGGGCTCACTGCATCTTTCTTCAGTTTATTTCTATAAAATCTAACATTTACTTTAACTTCAATTTTAGTCAAAGTACATCACTAAACATTTTCTATTCTTTTGGCTACATACTATCACTATGTAAACATTATTACTATCTATCGTCTTAAGGCAAAATTATTACTTTTAGGTGAAAGTGCAACAACTAACATTCCCTTTAAGAGGAAATCTCCAGTCTCTTCTGAGGTAGTGCAAACAATCAAGATGCAAGTCAATTATCATCAGTGAAGCAGCAAGAACTTTCACGCTGTCATCAGGAACAGTCCCTTCGCAAAACTCTTTCTTGTAAAACCAGTAGAGAGCACCTTTAAGAAGGTGCAAACTATATACAGGAACAGTTTGTGATCATGCACAGTTCATGATTCCGCAGTTCTTTGGTAATAAAACAACTTGTGCAAAAACTTAGGATCCCTTCAAACAGGGGATCCCTTTAAGAGTATAACCCAGGATGGGTTTTTAAGCAGCAAAACAAACAGGAAAGGTTAAGCTATATACAATTCTCGGATCCTTCGAGGTTTATTAGTGCTCTGTGGGTAGCAGTATTTTCCAAGGCACCAGCTGGTATTGCACACTTCCTGGCTTAGGGAGGTGGGTATCCGGGTCTTCATCTGGTCCCAAGTAGATGTCATGAGTTTGTTGTTCATGTATCGTCAAGTCATTAGCTGCTATTAAAGTTTGCGTAGCCTGAGTACAAGTGTTAGCTTCAGCATTGGTCACAGTAGCAAGTCCAACGATGGTAGTTATACACACAGCAGTGGTGGTGTTGGTCTGAGGGGTTGTCGGTGGTTCAGCAACTGTAGTGGCTTGGGTCGTCTTCTTGACACTAGGTGGCGCTGTGAGTGGTGCGTACCTCTTCACGTTTCGAGCGTACCATCCATTGTCTCCCCAGTGATGGATGTAAGTCACTGAGTCTCCGGGGTATAAGCTGCGGCACGGATGCCCCCTTCCAAGGTGGGACTCCACTTCACTTCGGTCGACTCCAACCTTCGGTACCACCCCGGGTTCCAGAATGAACCCTCTCCCTCTTTGGAGATGAAAAGTCACCACTACCCCATATATCACTGGGAGTGTCGTCCTGCTGAGCTTCAGTGGCCAATGCATCACACTGGGCTTTCTGTCTATTTTTCTCCTTCCATTGCAACACTAGGCATTGTCTATATTCTTCCCAGGTGAGAACTGCAATGTAGGACCCACACACTCCACTCCTCGAGTCGTCCCAGCGAAAGATCACCCCCTCCTGGCTCACATCCACTGGTATGCCCTCGGTCGCTAGATATAGAGGTGGTGCTCCGTTAGTGGTGCGGCGAATCGCTGGGGTTGGCACAGCGGCCGGTAGTCGGTCACAGTCTGGGCGGGGGACGGTCACTGGAGCCGGATCGGTCGGTGGGGCAGGGGCGTTTTCTGTACCTGCATCTGATGTGGTTCCACCGATGACGATCCGCTCCACTGACGAGGATGATGGAGTCGGCGGCGGCTCAGGCCATGGTTCTTCCAATGTGATCTTTTTGCACAGCTCCGACTTCCATTCCTTCACAGTCGCCGGCTCTGCATCCGGGAGTTGGGAGTTCGGCTCCGTCACCTGCGGAGCCAAGAAGTCGGGACTCTCCAGCAGTGGTACATCTAGGCTCTCCTCTGGTTGCCTGGGATGGTCCCGGGTTGCTTTGTCATCGTTCAGGTACCTGCTGTCGCCATCTCTGCTTCTGGACTTTCGGTAGCACACACACGCTGCTTCTCCATTTTCAGGGGGTGGAGCTCCTTCTCCCCCCGGTTCCCGCCGTTGCAAATAAGGGGGCGGACCTCCCTGGCTTCTGGGCATGTCGTCATCCCGTAGCAGTAGTCAGAGGGAGTGGTCGTCACTCTTGGCACTGCTTTGGTAGTCCCCTCCGATGGCATGCCCTTCTTCTTCTCCTGCGCTCCTCGTGGCGCTATAATGGCGGCAATTTTGGCAGGAATCTTTGCGGCAAATGGCAATTCACCGTTCAGCAATGAAACAGTTCAACACAGTTCTTAGGCGCACATGACCCGATTTTTCAGGCTTAAGTAGATCCTGTTTGTGATGCCAAGATTTGGATCGCCCCCACGCAAGGGCAATGGGGTACTCGGTACCGGGTCCTTCGGTTCAGGGGATGTCACGGTGGCCTGACCCGGTCCGTGGCCCTTTGAGGGGTGTCCAATAAAAGAAAGAGTTTGTATAATGTTTGTGACGCCACCTGTGGTATTCTGTCAGGGTGACCAAAGCTGCTTAGGGGTCCGCTGGGGTGATGTTATGGCAGCTTCCCGAAGTGTAGATGGTGGATAGTGTGAGGTGCAGTAAAGAATGAGGACACAAGGTTGCAGTCTCTTTACCTTTTACTGAAGGCTTCAGTGTCCACAGTCCTGGGCACCGGATCACAGGGTAGGCAGAGTCCAGCCGGTCTGAAGGCAAATCCAGAGTCTCCTTGTCCAGGTGGAATTCAATAGCCTTCCTATGCGCACAGTAACACAGTAGGTCCTCACTTGCTTAAGCTCTAATAAGGTCCTCACTGTTGTTACTCTTCTCTCTGTTCCCCGTGGTCGGATAGAACAAAACCCGTATGACTGATGGCCTGAGGCTTGTTTATAGGGACCCTAGAGACGCCCCGACCCCCACAAGTTGCCACCGTGTCTTCTTAGGTATTAAGGTTGGGCAGCCAACTTGGAATTGACTGTCCTGCCAGTCTCTGAAGCAATGGTGTAGAGCACTTTACTCCCTCGGTATTCTGGCTAACGGATCACGCACCAGAAGTATGCCGCTTCTCTCAGCCACTATCCTCTCTGGTATTCACTTGTTGCTATGCCTTCGTTTCTCACTCACTACCACATGCTTCCTTTCAATGTCTCTTTCTTTGCATGCTGCCGCACATGGGGCAGGCGCAGCTCCGTGGACCCTGGTCCTCCACAGACCGCAGTCTGGATCTGGCTGGAACCCACTCCAGCCAGCTTCTGCCAAACTCCGTCGGGCTCTGACTATCTGTACGAAGCCCAGTCAGCTTCTGTCTAACTTCCTAACCAACCCACCAGTTTTACCTATATGTGAGGAGTGGCCTAGTAGATAGAACCTTTGCTCCCCCTAGTTGTCTGGAGTGTCAAGTGTGTGGTGTGTCGTTGTGATACCTCGACAGAAGATCTCTTTTATTGCCTTCAGATGTAATATCACTCCCACTGGTGGAAGAATAACATTACTGCAACGACCAGGAATCTGGGGCGCTGCACATCCTCCATTAGGGCACCCTGCAGCAAGCTCTGTTAAGGCACTCTGCACCTTCTGTTAGGGTATTCTGCAGCAGACTCTATTAGGGCAGTTTGCACCACCCTCTATTAAGGCATGCTGCACCAGGCTCTGTTAGAGGACTTTGCACCAGGCTCTATTAGTGTACTCTGTACCAGGCTCTGTTCATGTACTCTGTACCAGGCTCTGATTGGGTAATCTGCACTATCCTCTATTAGAACACTCTGCACCAGGCTCTGAAGTGTACTCTGCGCCAGGCTCTTTTAGAGTGCTCTGCATCAGTTTCTAATAGGGCACTCTGCATGATGCTCTGTTAGCGTACACTGCATTAGGCTTTGTTAGGGTACTGTTCACCAGGCTCTGTTAGGATACTTTGCACCAGAATCTATTAAGGCACTCTGCAAAGGCTGTGTTAAGGTACTCTTCACCAGGCTCTGTTAGGGTACTCTGCACCAGGCTCTGTTAGGGTACTCTGCATGAGGCTCTGTTAGTGCTCTCTGCGCCAGGCTCTGTAAGGCTACTTTCACACATCAGGTTTTTGGCGTCAGGCACAATCTGGCAAATTTTGAATAAAACGGATCCGTTTTTTTTCTGCCGGATCTGTTTTTTCTCTTAGAATTGTGTTAGCGCCGGATTGCGCCTGATGGCCACACGTTTCATTTGTTTTTTGCCGGATCCGTCAAAAATGATTTTTCCGGTGGATGGAGAAAACGTACAGAGGAACATTTATTCTGTCCGGCAAAAAACGCACAGCGACTGTTCCAGCGATAAACGGATGACACGTGAGGTGAAATGAGTGAATCCGACTGCTGTTTCCGGTATTTTTACACTGAGCATGCCCCGTAGTTTTGTTTTCCATTCTGTAGTCTTCCTCTCTCGAACAGGAAGTCCAAACTCTATGCCCGGTAAACAAAAACGGATCCAGCAAAAAAACGGATCCGGCGCATCAGTTTTTCACAATTTGCACCGGATCTGTTTTTTTACAACATTGCCGGATTATGCCTGAAGGCTAAAAACTGATGTGTGAAAGTAGCCTTAGGGTACTCTACATCAGGCTCTGTTAGGGCACTCTGCACCAGAATCTGTTAGGGCACTCTGCACCAGGCTTTGTTAGGGTACTCTGCACCAGACTCTGTTAGGGTACTCTGCACCAAGTTCTGTTAGGGCACTCTTCACCAGACACTGTTAGTCTACTATGCATTAGGCACTGTTACGGTACTCTGCACCAGGCTTTATTAGGGAACTCTGCACAGGCTGTGTTAGGGTACTCATCACCATGTTCTGTTAGGAAACTCTGCATCAGACTCTGTTAGGGTACTCTGCACCAGGCTCTGTTATGGCACTCTGCACCAGCCTCTGTTAGGGTACTCTGCACCAGGATCTGTTAGGGTACTCTGCACCAGGTTCTAGTGTAGTACTCTGCACCAGGCTCTGTTATGGCACTCTGCACCAGCCTCTGTTAGGGTACCCCTCATTAGGCTCTGTTAGGGTACTCTGCATCAGGCTCTTTTAGGGTACTCTGTACCAGGCTCTGTTATGGTGTAACACCCCAGGTAACCGGTTGTTACAGTGATGTTGCCTTCCTTTTGGGGAGGGATATATCATGCTTGGAGGCAAGGGGGATTCCCTTTATCAGATAAAGCACCTACATGCAACACATTCTGAATCCAGGAGAGGAGTGAGAGCAGACAGTGGAGTCGTGCAGCCACGTGTGAGCTGCAGCTCCTGAAAAGGAAGAGAACCTGAAGGGTGGCGTGTTAGAGAGCATCTGAGGAATGAAGCACAGGAGCAAGAGAGGGCTTAGAGGGGAACTGTGATCGGGCACCCTCTGAGCTGAAGCACAGAAAGCGGGCACAGGGAGCCCAAGGTTGTGTTGAACTCTAGGTTGCACGGCAGAACGGGAGGGCATAGGACTTTATATAATTTACCCGCACTCACGCCTGAAGGTGCAGCAGTACACTAGGAGCCCAGGTCGTGATAGAGTACTTATAAAAAGGTTCACACTGCCCATCATACTGGTAACTGCCCCAGGACAGGAGTGAGAGGACTTTGTATGGAAGCCACAGGCAGCAAAGACCTCGCATACGAGCCCGAGTAGCATGGCTTATGGACCTCACCTGGAATAGGGATCCACCATTGCCTCCAGGCCGGCCAGGCCACATCACCACCTGTTGCTGGTACTCTGGACTGCGGCTGCTTACAACCAGTAAACCAGGTAAAGACGTTACAACTCTGTGTCCTCCATTTATTTGCCGGCATACACCATCCCTGCCCAGCACACCGGGAGCTATGGGGACCCCGCTTCACCTGTGGGAAGCATCGCCATCTTTGCTGCAGTAACATCACCCCAGAGGACCCTTTTAAGCAGCGTCAGTCCCCTCTGACCGAGAACCAGAGATGGCATCAGGAACACAAACTTTTTTACAACTCCCTTAAAAGACCTTTCCCTTTTATTTGGGTGCCCAGGGCCACGGACCGGGTCACAGCCACTGTGCCAACCCCTTTAATTGTGACCGGCCCCAGTACTAAGTATCCCCATTGCCCTGGTGGGTGACTCAATGGCACTCTGCACCAGGATCTGTTAGGGTACGCTGCACCAGGATCTGTTAAGGTAATCTGCACCAGGCTCTGATGAGAGAAATGTATTTATTTTGGTTCCAACTTTGTGAGCAATTCACCACTTTTTTATTTCATGTGTACTAGATGAAAATGAGATAAAGACATATTACGCTGCCATCTGTGGAGAATATTCATTACACTAATGATCTGTTTTACAGAGAGGGCACGTTACACCAAAGCGGCGATTAACACTTTGGTTTAATATGTAAGCAGTAGGTAGAATTTTGATCTACTTACTTTCAATAATAATCCACAGAGAAAACTTTTACAGTTTATTTCACAGCATAAAATGTTTTGAGGTAAATTGACACCTTTGGGTCTCATTATTACCGAAGATGCAAGACTTGGACATGACAGTTTATAATGTAAAGGTGATAATTAGCCTGCGTCCAGTTTAATTCCATGATGTTAGCGCTCTTGAATTATCCAAGTACTAACAAGAGACTCAAGTGCAATTAAACATGTTTATTACAGCACCTACTGGAAGCCATTGACATTTGCACTTCATAATCAAATAATAATGTTATAAGTTACACATTTATGTACTGATCTATGAGTGTATATATATATATATATATATATATATATATATATATACAGAGAGAGAGAGATAAATATATATACATATATATATACAGATGCTTCTCACAAAATTAGAATATCATCAAAAAGTTCATTTATTTTAGTTCTTCAATAGAAGAAGTGAAACTCATATATTAGAGTCATTACAAATAGAGTGATCTATTTCACGTGTTTATTTCTGTTAATGTTGATGATTATGGCTTTCAGCCAATGAAAACCAAAAAGTCGTTATCTCAGTAAATTGGAATACTTTGCAACACCAGCTTGAAAAAATGATTTTAAAATCCGAAATGTTCGCCTACTGAAATTTATGTTCAGTAAATGCACACAATACTTGGTTGGGGCTTCTTTTGCATCAATTACTGCATCAATGTGGTATGACATGGAGATCAGCCTGCGGCACTGCTGAGGTGTTATGTAAGCCCAGGTTGATTTTATTACAGCCTTCTGCTCATCTTCATTGTTTGGTCTGGTGTCTCTCATCTTCCTCTTGACAATACCCCATAGATTCTCTATGGGGTTAAGGTCAGACGAGTTTGCTGGCCAATCAAGCACAGTGATACTGATGCTTTTAAACCAGGTATTGGTACTTTTGGCAGTGTGGACAGGTGCCAAGTCTTGCTGAAGAATGAAATTCCCATCTGCAAAAAGCTTGTTGGCAGAGGGAAGCCTGAAGTGCCCTAAAATTTCCTGGTAGCTGCGTTGACTTTGGTCTTGATAAAACACAGTGGGCCTACACCAGCAGATGACATGGCTTCCCAAACCATCACCTATTATGGAAACAGAATTTTGGCTTTCTTGGCCTTTTTTCAGAGAATATGAAACCAAAACTTTTTCTCCACTCATGGTTAGTGGTTGGGTGAACTACTGTGTTTTCTCTTTTTAAATCATGATGACAACCCAAAAATCCAAATGACCCTTATAAAAAGTTCACATACCCCATTTCTTAATACCATGTATTGCTCCCTCTAACATCAATGACTGCTTGAAGTCTTTTGTGGTAGTTGTGGATGAGCTTCTTTATTTTCTCAGATGGTAAAGTTGCCCACTCTTCTTGGCAAAAAGCCTCCTGTAAATTCCTGCGCTGTCTAGCATGAACTGCGCACTTGAAATCTCCCCAGAGTGGCTCAATGATATTGAGGTCGAGAGACTGAGATGGCCACTTCAGTACCTTCACTTTGTTCTGCTGCAGTCAATGACAGGTCGACTTGGCCTTGTGTTTTGGATTGTTGTCATGTTGGAACATACACGTACGTCCCATGTGCAGCTTCCAGGCTGATGATTGCAAATTTGCCTCCATTATTTGCTGATAACGTGCTGCATTCATCTTTCCTTCAACTTGGACCAACTTTCCTGTGCCTTTATAGCTCATATATCCCCAAAACATCAGCGATCCATCTCCGTGCTTTACAGTAGGAATGGAGTTCCTTTCATCATAGGCCTTGTTGACCTTTCTCCAACTGTAACATTTATGGTTGTGGCCAAAAAGCTCAATTTTGGACTTCAAATTACCTTGTTCCAGAAGTTTTGAGGCTTGTCTCTGTGCTGTTTGCATATTGTAGGCAAGATACTTTGTGGCATTTGAGCTGTAATGGCTTTCTTCTGTCGACTCGACCATACAGCTCATTTTTCTTCAAGTGCCTCCTTATTGTGCATCTCAAAACAGCCACACTGCTAGTTTTCAGAGAGTCCTGTATTTCAGCTGATGTTATTTGTGGGTTTTTCTTTGCATCCCAAAAAATTTTCTTGGCTGGTGTGGATAACATTTTTGTTGGTCTACCTGATCATGTTTTTATTTTTACAGAGCCCCTGATTTTCCATTTGTTAATCACAGTTTGAATTCTGCTGACTGGCATTATCAATTCCTTTGATATCTTTTTGCATCCCTTTCCTGTTTTTGACAGTTCAACTAGGTTTTCCCGTAGATCCATTGTTAATTATTTTGCTTTCCCCATGACTCATAATCCAAAAACGTCAGTGGCTGGATGAAAGATGCAAGAATTTGTCTGGATCCCAGAAACTCACTCAGCTTTTATGCACACACTGATTTCAAGCAAGCAAGTCACAGGTGAAGATGTTACCTTTATTAGCGATTCAAACCTATTTGTGTCAACTCCTGTGCATGTTATCAGGCCAAACTCACCAGGGTATGTGAGCTTTTGATCAGGGTCATTTGGATGTTATGGGTTGTCATTATGATGTAAAAAGATAAAAATCAGTAGTTTGACAATAGAAGGTTTCACCCAACCACTAACCATAAGTGGAGAAAAAGTTTTGGCGTTATCATTCATATTCTTTAAAAAAAACCAAGAAAGTTAAAATTCTGCCAGGGTATGTAAACTTTTGAGCACAACTGTTAATAGGTGATACCTTCTTCTAAATCTGTGTATAATCACAATATCACCTATGTATGTACAGAGTCGCAGTAACACCTAAATAATTTATATACAGCAGAGTCGCAGTGTCACCTATATAATGTACATACAGCAGTCTATATACATTATATAGGGGATACTGTGACAGCTATAAATACAATACGAGTGATACTGCTGTATATATGTTACACAGGTGATACTGCGACTATACACACCAGTCACAGTATCACCTTTATAATGTATATACAGCAGAGTCACAGTATATATATATTGTGAGATAGCGCTTACTGAGTGTGTTGGGAGACACTCGCATAGCACGGGATTCAGTAACACTGGTATGGGTTTCTCGCACAGTGGTTTATTATATGCAGCATAAACCGGGTCATGCACAGTTCATTATATACATTTTATACGACTTCAACTCACAGTCAATAAACACGCCGGACTTCTCACTTCATCCAGTTACCATGGGTGACCGTACGCCGAACAGTTCATCAATGTCCATGGAACACAACATGCACCAACAGTCTGTTCCACTGGCAGATACTTCTCTGTTATGATGGCCCCCCTCCTGGGTGTTACCTTTCTGGAGCTCCTGCTCCACACGCTAACTTCCTGTCAGTCCTTTCTCCTACGGAGCTGCCTTACGGGGATCACTGTCCTTGTGGCTTCGATGGCTTGTGACTATCCATCTTCCTCTTGATTACATTACAGAGGTCTTCAATGGAAAAACAGATTCCTTCTGCTCAGGCAATGTTCTCCAACTCTGAGGACTGGTTTTTGCAGCAAGACAATGCGCCATGCCACACAGCTAGGTCAATCAAGGTGTAGATGAAGGACCACCACATCAAATTCCTGTCATGGTCAGCCCAATCTCCAGACCTGAACCCCTTTGAAAACCTCTGGAATGTAATCAAGAGGAAGGTGGATAGTCACAAGCCATCAAACAAAAAACTGCTTAAATGTTTGTACCAGGAATGGCATAAGGTCACCCAAAAGCAGTGTGAAAGACTGGTGGAAAGCATGCCAAGACGCATGAAAGCTGTGATTAAAAATTATGGTTATTCCACAAAATATTGATTTCTGAACTCTTCCTGAAAAACATTAGTATTGTTTTTCTAAATGATTATGAACTTGTTTTCTTTGCATTATTTGTGGTCTGAAAGCACTGTTACTTTAAAATTTTGGCCATTTCTCCTTTTCAGAAAAAAAATACAAAATGTATTGCTTGGAAATTCGGAGACATGTTGTCAGAGCTTTAAAGACTAAAAGAGCAACTTACATTTTAATCAAAAATATACCTATAAAGAGAAAAATCAGACAAATTGAAAATTTTGCAGTGGTCTCTTAATTTTTGCAAGAGCTGTATATATATATATATATATATATATATATATATATACAGTGGGGCAAAAAAGTATTTAGTCAGTCAGCAATAGTGCAAGTTCCACCACTTAAAAAGATGAGAGGCGTCTGTAATTTACATCATAGGTAGACCTCAACTATGGGAGACAATCTGAGACAAAAAAATCCAGAAAATCACATTGTCTGTTTTTTTATCATTTTATTTGCATATTATGGTGGCAAATAAGTATTTGGTCAGAAACAAACAATTAAGATGTCTGGCTCTCACAGACCTGTAACTTCTTCTTTAAGAGGCTCCTCTGTCCTTCCCTCATTACCTGTAGTAATGGCACCTGTTTAAACTTGTTATCAGTATAAAAAGACACCTGTGCACACCCTCAAACAGTCTGACTCCAAACTCCACTATGGTGAAGACCAAAGAGCTGTCAAAGGACACCAGAAACAAAATTGTAGCCCTGCACCAGGCTGGGAAGACTGAATCTGCAATAGCCAACCAGCTTGGAGTGAAGAAATCAACAGTGGGAGCAATAATTAGAAAATGGAAGACATTCAAGACCACTGATAATCTCCCTCGATCTGGGGCTCCACGCAAAATCCCACCCCGTGGGGTCAGAATGATCACAAGAACGGTGAGCAAAAATCCCAGAACCACGTGGGGGGACTTAGGGAATGAACTGCAGAGAGCTGGGACCAATGTAACAAGGCCTACCATAAGTAACACACTACGCCACCATGGACTCAGATCCTGCAGTGCCAGACGTGTCCCACTGCTTAAGCCAGTACATGTCCGGGCCCGTCTGAAGTTTGCTAGAGAGCATTTGGATGATCCAGAGGAGTTTTGGGAGAATGTCCTATGGTCTGATGAAACCAAACTGGAACTGTTTGGTAGAAACACAACTTGTCGTGTTTGGAGGAAAAAGAATACTGAGTTGCATCCATCAAACACCATACCTACTGTAAAGCATGGTGGTGGAAACATCATGCTTTGGGGCTGTTTCTCTGCAAAGGGGCCAGGACGACTGATCCGGGTACATGAAAGAATGAATGGGGCCATGTATCGTGAGATTTTGAGTGCAAACCTCCTTCCATCAGCAAGGGCATTGAAGATGAAACGTGGCTGGGTCTTTCAACATGACAATGATCCAAAGCACACCGCCAGGGCAACGAAGGAGTGGCTTCGTAAGAAGCATTTCAAGGTCCTGGAGTGGCCTAGCCAGTCTCCAGATCTCAACCCTATAGAAAACCTTTGGAGGGAGTTGAAAGTCCGTGTTGCCAAGCGAAAAGCCAAACACATCACTGCTCTAGAGGAGATCTGCATGGAGGAATGGGCCAACATACCAACAACAGTGTGTGGCAACCTTGTGAAGACTTACAGAAAACGTTTGACCTCTGTCATTGCCAACAAAGGATATATTACAAAGTATTGAGATGAAATTTTGTTTCTGACCAAATACTTATTTCCCACCATAATATGCAAATAAAATGCTAAAAAAACAGACAATGTGATTTTCTGGATTTTTTTTTCTCAGTTTGTCTCCCATAGTTGAGGTCTACCTATGATGTAAATTACAGACGCCTCTCATCTTTTTAAGTGGTGGAACTTGCACTATTGCTGACTGACTAAATACTTTTTTGCCCCACTGTATATATATACGGATATATATATATATATATATATATATATATATATATATATATATATATATATACTGTATATATATATATATATATATATATACGGTACAGACCAAAAGTTTGGACACACCTTCTCATTTAAAGATTTTTCTGTATTTTTATGACTATGAAAATTGTAAATTCACACTGAAGGCATCAAAACTATGAATTAACACATGTGGAATTATATACTTAGCAAAAAAGTGTGAAACAACTGAAATTATTTCTTATATTCTAGGTTCTTCAAAGTAGCCACCTTTTGCTTTGATGACTGCTTTGCATACTCTGGGCATTCTCTTGATGAGCTTCAAGAGGTAGTCACCAGGAATGGTTCTCACTTCACAGGTGTGCCATGTCAGGTTTAATAAGTGGGATTTCTTGCCTTATAAGGGTACTTTCACACTAGCGTTTTTTGCAATACATCGCAATGCGTCGTTTTGGCGAAAAAAACGCATCCTGCAAAGTTGTCTGCAGGATGTGTTTTTTCCCCATTGACTAACATTAGCGACACATTGCGACGCATTGACACACGTCGCAACCGTCATGCGACGGTTGCGTCGTGTTGTGGCGGACCGTCAGCAGCAAAAAACATTGCTTGTAACGTTTTTTGCTGCGTCGAGAACGTCTTTTCCGACCGTGCATGCGCAGCCGGAACTCCGGCACCTCCTCCCCGCACCTCACAATGGGGCAGCGGATGCGCTGAAAATCAGCATCCGCTGCACCCGTTGTGCAGCGCAAACAACGCTAGCATCGGTACGTCGGCCCGACGCACTGCGACGGGCCGAGTACGACGCTAGGGTGAAAGTAGCCTTAATGGGGTTGGGACCATCAGTTGTGTTGTGCAGAAGTCTGGTGGTTACACAGCTGATAGTCCTACTGAAGAGATTGTTAGAATTTGTATTATGGCAAGAAAAAGCAGCTAAGTAAAGAAAAACGAGTGGCCATCATTACTGTAAGAAATGAAGGTCAGTCAGTCTGAAAAATTGGCCAAACTTTGGAAGTGTCCCCAAGTGCAGTGGCAAAAACCATCAAGCGCTACAAGGAAACTGGCTCACATGAGGACCGTCCCAGGAAAGGAAGACCAAGAGTCACCTCTGCTTCTGAGGATAAGTTTATCCGAGTCACCAGCCTCAGAAATCGCAGGTTAACAGCAGCTCAGATTATAGACCAGGTCAATGCCACACAGAGTTCTAGCAGCAGACACATCTCTACAACAACTGTTAAGAGGAGACTTTGTGCAGCAGGCCGTCATGGTAAAAAAGCTGCTAGGAAACCACTGCTAAGGACAGGCAACAAGCAGAAGAGACTTGTTTGGGCAAAAGAACACAAGGAATGGACATTAGACCAGTGAAAATCTGTGCTTTGGTCTGAGGAGTCCAAATTTCAGATTTTTGGTTCCAACCACCGTGTCTTTGTGCGACGCAGAAAAGGTGAATGGATCGACTCTACATGCCTGGTTCCCACCATGAAGCATGGAGGAGGAGGTGTGATGGTGTGGGGGTGCTTTGCTGGTGACAATGTTGGGGATTTATTCAAAATTGAAGGCATACTGAACCAGCATGGCTACCACAGCATGTTACAGCGGTATGCTATTTCATCGGGTTTACGTTTAGTTGGACCATCATTTATTTTTCAACAGGACAATGACCCCAAACACACCTCCAGGTGATGGGGTGCTACGCCAGATGACCTGGCCTCCACAGTCACCAGACCTGAACCCAATCGAGATGGTTTGGGGTGAGCTGGATCAAAGAGTGAAGGCAAAAGGGCCAACAAGTGCTAAGCATCTCTGGGAACTCCTTCAAGATTGTTGGAAGACCATTCCCAGTGATTACCTCTTGAATCTCATCAAGACAATGCCAAGAGTGTGCAAAGCAGCCATCAAAGCAAAAGGTGGCTACTTTGAAGAACCTAGAATATAAGACATAATTTCAGTTGTTTTACACTTTTTTGTTAAGTATATAATTCCACATGTGTTAATTCATAGTTTTGATGCCTTCAGTGTGAATGTACAATTTTCATAGTCATGAAAATACAGAAAATCTTTAAATGAGAAGGTGTGTCCAAACTTTTGGTCTGTACTGTATATATATATATATATATATATATATATATATATATATATATATATATATATATATATAGTAAGATGGCCCCCAGACGAGTCCTTGGTCATTGAGGGGAGATATGTGTCATCACGGCTATTAGCTGTGGTGATGTGCGCTCGGAAGTATGCTCCAGCACGTATAGTTCTGAGAGAGTTAATTGGCCTACTCCAGGCCCGTGTTTTACGAGCGGTCATAAGAGATGGGTGTGAATGAGTGCTCACATCCCAACCCCAGAGGCGTGTTTTGGCTAATGAAATCGAGGCCAGATGTCTCATTCAGTGTCTGTGGCTGGAGGTGTGGAGACCTTCAGTGTGTGTGCTAAAGACACTGACCTGAGCAGGCGAACCTGCATTATTATATAGACTGTTTATTTTTCTGTTTGCTTTTCTCTTGTGCCGGAAAAGGCCGTTCATTTGTTTTGGCTATCCAGAGCGGTATATGCAGTCCCTGATAAACTTGCCCGGACATCTCAACAATACTGCTTCCTGTGCCTACCTGAACTGCAGCCAAGTGAGTACACACTCCGACTATATATATATATATATATATATATATATATATATATATATATATATATACATATATATATATATATATATATATATATATATATATATATATATATATATATATACACGGTGTGTCCATAAAGTCATGGTGCACTTTTGACCAGTCACAGGATCTATTTATAGTTTACATTTTGGCGCCATTTCTCTGGCCCAATCATATCAGACCTGTTCATGAGGAGAGATAACAAGAGCAAATCATACAACACAAACTCATTTAAGCTGTTGCTGAGCCCCCAGTCAGATTAACCCCTGATAGACTGTACTCTAATTTATACACTGCCAGTTCTGTGACATCATGCAACCACAAACTTATGCCAGCTGTGTGGTTTTCCATACCAGTTGAGATGTGAACAGCACAGAGTGAAGTTCAGTGTGTTCTGTGGCTCGCTAAATTCGAATCCGTGACCAAAGTGCTACCTGAATATCGGCATGTTTATAATGAAGCACCACCACATAGAAATAACATTACTCGGTGGGATAAGCAGTTGAAGGAAACTGGCAGTTTGTTGGCAAAACCCGTTCCGGTAGGCCATCAGTCAGTGATGAGTCTGTAGAGACTATACGGGACAGCTACCTAAGGAGCCCTAAAAAATCTGTGCGTGAGTATGCTCGACAATTACACCTAAGCAAGACTACAGTTCCTAAGGTGTTAAAGAAACGTCTGTTTTTTGGGGTACAAATTGCGGCTGTTGCATGCTATCAAACTGGTGGATATACCCAAACGATGTGCGTTTGCTACAGATATGCTTTATGAGATTGACAATAATGCAAGATTTTTGCTTAAGATTGTGTTTAGCGATGAGACGACCTTCCATATCTGTGGACATGTTTATCGCCATAAAGTTCGAATATGGGCTGCTGAACATCCTCATGCCTACTTTGAGTGCGAACGTAACACCACTAAAGTGAACGTGTGGTGTTGCCTGGTGCATGATAAGGTGATAGGCTCATTTTTTTTTGCGGAGCCGTCTGTGACGGCAAATACGTATCTTGACATTTTGGAATTGTATGCAGTGCCACAATTTCTAGAAGGTGTCATCTTTCAACAGGAGGGCGCTCCTCCAGATTACGCCACCATTATTCGTGAGTTTCTGGATAGAACATTCCCCTTGCGGTGGATAGGCAGTGGATCTGTCAAGCCATGGCCACGATGATCCCCGGATCTGACGCCCTTAGACTTTTTGGAGTTATGTGAAGCAACATGTGTACATTGAACGTATCAATGACATTAATCACTTAAAACAGAGAATCACAGACGTTATTCACTCTGTTACACCAGATGTCCTTACCCGTGTGTGGCAAGAACTTCACTATCGTTTGGATGTGTGTAGGGCAACAAATGGAGCCCACACTGCACTGGATAGGTATGAAACAGGGAGAGTTTTTCTTTTTATTTGGAGCAGATTTCACATTTCTGTCATTTTGTGTTGCTTTCCAGTGACTGGTCAAAAGTGTACCATGACTTTATGGACACACTGTATATAACGCTGATAAATTGTGAAAAAAGTGGCGGACTCTTTATTAGCCCATGTGGCAATGTTTCAGATCCATAACATGACCTTTCCCTGCTGTGGAACTGAATTGTTTCCACATGGGATAATAAAGAGTCAACTCCTCCCCCACTTGCTCAGGGACCCGGCACTTGCGATACTTACTTCTTTCTGCTCCTCCCCTGCGGTGTGTTCCGCATCTTCTGACTGTGACATTTCAGGTCAGAGGGTGTGATGATGTCACATCTGTGTGCCCTCTGCTCTGAACAGTCACAATGCAGAGAGCCGGAAGATGTTGACGCTGAGGAGTCCGGAGCAGAGTTAAAGCCAGTGAGGAGAGGTGAGGATTTCATTTTTTTTTCATGTTTTGAGCAATATATGGGACCCATCATATACTGGAGCATCATATAAGGCCCATCATACTCTCGAGCATTATATGGGGAACATTATGTATGGAGTATCATATGGGGCATTATATGGGGAAAATTATGTATGGAGTATCATATGGGGCCCATTATACTGAAGCATCATATGGCCCCCATTATATACTAGAGCATCATATGGGGCCCATTATATATGGAGCATTATATGGGGCCCATCATATAATGGAGCATCATATGGGGCCCATTATATATGGAGCATCATAAGGGGCCCATTATATATGGAGCATCATATGGGGCCCATTATATATAGATCATCATATGGGGCCCATTCTGTTAGGAGCAATATAGAGGGCCCATCAGATACTGGAGCATTATATGGGGCCCATCATATACTGTATGGATCATTATATGGGGCCCATTCTGTTTGAAATTTGGAGCAATATATGGGGCTCATCATATACTGGAGCATTATATGGGGCCCGACATATTCTGTATAGAGCATTATATGAGACCTATTCTGTATGGAGCATTATATGGGGCCTATCATATACTGTATGGAGCATAATATGGGGCTAATTATACTGATAAGAGCATTATATGCAGCCCATTATGTATGGGGCAAGATATGGAGCTAAATATACTGTGAAGAGTATTATATAGGGCTCCTTATACTGTATGGAGCAATATATGGGGCTCATTATTCTGTATGGAGCATTATATGGGGCTCATTATACTGCATGGAGCACTATGTGGTACCCATAATACTGTATGTCTCATTATATGTGGCTTATTATTCCGTATGGAGCAATATATGGGGCTCATTATTCTGTATGGAGCAATATATGGGGCTCATTGTACTGTAAATAGCACTTTATAGTACCTATAATACTGTATGGAGCATTATATGGGGCTCATTATTCTGTATGAAGCAATATATGGGGCTCATTATTCTGTATGGAGCAATAAATGGGCTCATTATTCTGTATGGAGCAATATAAAGGGGCTCATTATTCTGTATGGAGAATTATACTGTTTGGTTTCTAACCTATTATACAATGTACAGTAGATATCACTCATGTAATGTAAAAAGTTAAATCTTTCACATTGTACTATCCTTATGTAAGCAGGTTGTGGGATGCAGTGACAGACAGGAGGTAGAGCAAGGGTTAACAAGTTTAATAACCGGGGAATACTCCATGCAGGGAGGTAAAGGGTGAAACAGTATAATGGGAAAAGGATGTTGGGAGGTAAAGGGTTAAACAGGGGATTCAACAGTTTAGATGGCAAAGGATATTGTAAGTAGGAGAATGATGGTTCAGATAATTGCAGTTCTTGTGAAGCACTTGTGTCAGGAGTTCTGCCAACTGTAACTCCCGCTGAGAACTCAATGGCGTCGGCATTGGCTGGTGCTGTGTCTTTTCCAGAAAAGTCCTGTGGGCATTAATGCCTCATCTTCTGGCGACAGTGGTCGGTCTCCGGTACCTTCCACTGGGCCTAGTCCATATGCTGCAGTGGCTAACAAGGGTACAAGCTACAATACTATATGAGCCCAATGTGGCTCTGCAACTATATTCCAGATGAAGTCAGGTCACATGTGTCTGGTAGTGTTGAGTAGGGTTGAGCGACTTTCATTTTTTTAAAATCGAGTAGGGTTTTGGGAAACCCGATTTTGTCCAGAGTCGAGTCGAGTGCAGTCGGCCGATTATCGCTAAAAGTCGGGGATCGACCGAAACACGAAACCCAATGCAAGTCAATGGGGAAGCATAGTCGGCAGTGAGTGGAGGCCAGGAAAACACCTACAGTGCCCATTTTAATGCCAAAAACATCCATTCTTGTTTCTGAAGCTTGCCAATCTTAATTAACTGTATAATAATAGTTGGGCATAGGGAATTGGGGGAAAGTTGTGGGGGGAGTAGGGCTGGCTCAAGTTTTTCGTGGGCCCAGGAAATGCGGACTACGTCACGGCGGTGTTGCAGGGAAAGGTAAGTATTTAAAAGTTGCAAGTGCTGTGATCCTGAGCAAGCAGGGGGGGGGGCCCACTCGTTCGCATTGCCACTGGCACAGGGCCCCTCAAAGTACGGCGGTGTGTTTGCATGGCGGGGGCGCCTCCCACCAGCAGCGACACTTTTGCGTACTCTGAGGGGCCCTGTGCCAGTGACGTCGCCAACGAGTATGCCCCCCCACCTGATGAAGGAACCTGCACTTTCATCTGCACCTTCCTCTTTGTCCCTGTGTAAGGTGGTATAACATGCGGGAAGGGGAACCTTACTTTCAGCAGGGACAGATTCTGGCTGTGTAGAGTACAAGGGGAATGTAGTGGTCTAGGTCAATGTACCAGCAGACTCATTTAGCAGTGGCTGGGCAATGGGCAGGATGAGGAGGAAACAGATATAGGGCCAAAGAATAAAGTAGGCTACATGCAGTTCAAAATTGGTAACAGGACTAAACAGGCGGCATTGCTTTGTTCAGTGGAGTAGCAAACCCAAGAGCAGCAGACACTGTTTCAAGGGCCTAACCACACTAGTAGGCCAAATGCAGTTTAATATCTGATAGTATAGGGCGAAAGCCAGAATGTGGAAGCTCAGCTTTGTTCAGTTGAGGACAACACCAGGGAGGGGCAGACACCTTTAGTAGGCCGGAAAAGCCTATTGCATTTTTTAAAATGGTAATTTGGAGCAGAAGGTTGAAGCTCAGCTTTATTTAGTTGAGGGCAACACCAGGCAGGGGCACACAGACAGACACCTTTAGTAGGCCGGAAAAGCCTATTGCATTTTTCAAAATGGTAATTTGGAGCAGAAGGTTGAAGCTCAGCTTTATTTAGTTGAGGGCAACACCAGGGAGGGGCAGAAGCCGTTAGTAGGCCCTAACCACCATTTTTTTTTTAAAACCACTTAATGAGAGCCAGAAGGTTGAAGCTCAGCTTTATTTAGTTGAGGACAACACCAGGGAGGGGCACACAGACAGACACCTTTAGTAGGCCTGAAAAGCCTATTGCATTTTTCAAAATGGTAATTTGGAGCAGAAGGTTGAAGCTCAGCTTTATTTAGTTGAGGGCAACACCAGGGAGGGGCAGAAGCCGTTAGTAGGCCCTAACCACCATTTTTTTTTTTAAAACCACATAATGAGAGCCGGAAGGTTGAAGCTCAGCTTTATTTAGTTGAGGGCAACACCAGGGAGGGGCAGAAGCCGTTAGTAGGCCCTAACCACCATTTTTTTTTTTAAAACCACATAATGAGAGCCGGAAGGTTGAAGCTCAGCTTTATTTAGTTGAGGACAACACCAGGGAGGGGCACACAGACAGACACCTTTAGTAGGCCTGAAAAGCCTATTGCATTTTTCAAAATGGTAATTTGGAGCAGAAGGTTGAAGCTCAGCTTTATTTAGTTGAGGGCAACACCAGGGAGGGGCAGAAGCCGTTAGTAGGCCCTAACCACCATTTTTTTTTTTTAAAACCACATAATGAGAGCCGGAAGGTTGAAGCTCAGCTTTATTTAGTTGAGGACAACACCAGGGAGGGGCACACAGACAGACACCTTTAGTAGGCCTGAAAAGCCTATTGCATTTTTCAAAATGGTAATTTGGAGCAGAAGGTTGAAGCTCAGCTTTATTTAGTTGAGGGCAACACCAGGGAGGGGCAGAAGCCGTTAGTAGGCCCTAACCAAAGTTGAAGGCCAAATGCAGTTTAATTTCTGATACTATAGGCCGAAAGCCAGAAGGTGGAAGTTCCGATTTAGACAGTGGAGGACAATTTGAATTAGGGACTGCAGACAGACTTAGTAGGCTGTCCCCTGTGGACCATGCATCCACCACATTAACCCATTGCGCCGTAATGGACACGTAATCTTCCGTGGCCATGCCTACAGGTCCATGCGTCTGTTGTCAGGTGCACCTTTGTACTCACAGATTGCCAGAGTGCATGGACAATGCGGTCTTCTACATGCTGGTGGAGGGTTGGGATGGCTTTTCTCGCAAAAGAAGTGTCGACTGGTTAGCTTGTAGCGTGGTACAGCGTAGTCCATCATGGCCTTATTAATAGTAAATAAAATATATAACTAGGCTCTATGAACTTTTAAATAGGTTCCAGGGGTACACGGGCAGCATTGGTGTGGTCAGTGGAGGAGTATTGCAAGTAGGGGCTGCAGACAGGCTATCAAAGGCCTAAAATAACAAACAGTAGGCAGTCATGGCAGTTTTACATCGGTTACATGGATACACAGGCAGGCACTCCAGGCAGCATTGTGGTCAGTGGAGGAGTATTGCAAGTAGGGGCCGCAGACAGGCTATCAAAGGCCTAAAATAACAAACAATAGGCTCATGGCAGTTTCACAGCGGTTACATGGATACACGGGCAGGCAGCTTGGTGGTGGTGAGTGGAGGAGTATTTAAAGTAGGGACCGCAGACAGGCTTCAAAGGCCTAACATAAGAAAATGGGCTGGCTGTAGGCACTTTATAATTGGTTCCAGGGGTACACGGGCAGCAGTGGTCTGGTCAGTGGAGGAGTATTTAAAGTAGGGACCGCAGACAGGCTTCAAAGGCCTAACATAAGAAAATGGGCTGGCTGTAGGCACTTTATAATTGGTTCCAGGGGTACACGGGCAGCAGTGGTCTGGTCAGTGGAGGAGTATTAAAAGTAGGGACCGCAGACAGGCTATCAAAGGCCTAACATAACAAACAATAGGCTCATGGCAGTTTCACAGCGGTTACATGGATACACGGGCAGGCAGCTTGGTGGTCAGTGGAGGAGTATTTAAAGTAGGGACCGCAGACAGGCTATCAAAGGCCTAAAATAACAAACAATAGGCTCATGGCAGTTTTACAGCGGTTACATGGATACACGGGCAGGCAGCTTGGTGGTCAGTGGAGGAGTATTTAAAGTAGGGACCGCAGACAGGCTTCAAAGGCCTAACATAAGAAAATGGGCTGGCTGTAGGCACTTTATAATTGGTTCCAGGGGTACACGGGCAGCAGTGGTCTGGTCAGTGGAGGAGTATTTAAAGTAGGGACCGCAGACAGGCTATCAAAGGCCTAACATAACAAACAATAGGCTCATGGCAGTTTCACAGCGGTTACATGGATACACGGGCAGGCAGCTTGGTGGTCAGTGGAGGAGTATTTAAAGTAGGGACCGCAGACAGGCTATCAAAGGCCTAAAATAACAAACAATAGGCTCATGGCAGTTTTACAGCGGTTACATGGATACACGGGCAGGCAGCTTGGTGGTCAGTGGAGGAGTATTGCAAGTTGGGGCCGCAGACAGGCTATCAAAGGCCTAAAATAACAAACAATAGGCTCATGGCAGTTTTACAGCGGTTACATGGATACACGGGCAGGCAGCTTGGTGGTCAGTGGAGGAGTATTTAAAGTAGGGACCGCAGACAGGCTATCAAAGGCCTAAAATAACAAACAATAGGCTCATTGCAGTTTTACAGCGGTTACATGGATACACGGGCAGGCAGCTTGGTGGTCAGTGGAGGAGTATTTAAAGTAGGGACCGCAGACAGGCTATCAAAGGCCTAAAATAACAAACAATAGGCTCATGGCAGTTTTACAGCGGTTACATGGATACACGGGCAGGCAGCTTGGTGGTCAGTGGAGGAGTATTTAAAGTAGGGACCGCAGACAGGCTTCAAAGGCCTAACATAAGAAAATGGGCTGGCTGTAGGCACTTTATAATTGGTTCCAGGGGTACACGGGCAGCAGTGGTCTGGTCAGTGGAGGAGTATTTAAAGTAGGGACCGCAGACAGGCTATCAAAGGCCTAACATAACAAACAATAGGCTCATGGCAGTTTCACAGCGGTTACATGGATACACGGGCAGGCAGCTTGGTGGTGGTGAGTGGAGGAGTATTTAAAGTAGGGACCGCAGACAGGCTTCAAAGGCCTAACATAAGAAAATGGGCTGGCTGTAGGCACTTTATAATTGGTTCCAGGGGTACACGGGCAGCAGTGGTCTGGTCAGTGGAGGAGTATTTAAAGTAGGGACCGCAGACAGGCTATCAAAGGCCTAACATAACAAACAATAGGCTCATGGCAGTTTCACAGCGGTTACATGGATACACGGGCAGGCAGCTTGGTGGTCAGTGGAGGAGTATTTAAAGTAGGGACCGCAGACAGGCTATCAAAGGCCTAAAATAACAAACAATAGGCTCATGGCAGTTTTACAGCGGTTACATGGATACACGGGCAGGCAGCTTGGTGGTCAGTGGAGGAGTATTGCAAGTAGGGGCCGCAGACAGGCTATCAAAGGCCTAAAATAACAAACAATAGGCTCATGGCAGTTTTACAGCGGTTACATGGATACACAGGCAGCTTGGTGGTGAGTGGAGGAGTAGTGCAAGGAGTGTCTGTCCCAGTACTCCCAAAATATAAATAGATGTTAATGTCTCGCAAAAAAACCAAAACAAAAAAAAAAGGTGGCATACTTAGGTACAGGGGTGGGCTCATCTACTGAGTTTCTGACATAGTAATTTGGCAGTAACTATTTAATGGTGCCAATATAGGACACAGACACAGACTACTTTAAGTTGCATCATAGATGTCTACAAATTTGTATTGTCAGTGCCAGACATTGAATGATGTCAGCGAATAGACTAAAGATTGGTGGAGCTGTGCGACATAATTTTGCACGTGGTAGAGCACATTTTGAGCTGGGGTAGGGGGGAACTCTCTTGAGGCCGGCGGGACCGCCCCAGGGCCCCTCATGTTACAACGGTGTGTCTGACGTTGGGTGCGCACCACCACCGCCAGAGACACTACATTGTACTATGAGGGACCCAGTAGCAATGCCGTCAACCAAAAGCGAGCACACCCACCTCTTCAGACAAACAGCAGTCTCACGGGTGCTTGCGCCAAGTCGCGATACCACGGCCCCGTGTGGGGAGTTTTGCCATTTAGGGAGGTGTAAACATGTCGTATGCTGTACAATCAGCTGCAGCAAATTAGACATTAGAAAAGTAATTCACAGGCAAGAGCTTTTCATAGGAAAGCTAGGTGTCGGCCGGGCAAGGTGGGGCAAAAGATTTCGAAATCCAGTTGTGGTTCATTTTAATGAATGTTAGATCGTCAACATTTTGGGTAGCCAGACGAGTCCTTTTTTCGGTTAATATTGAACCTGCAGCACTGAATACTCTTTCTGATAGGACACTTGCTGCCGGGCAAGCAAGCTCCTGCAATGCATATTCTGCCAATTCTGGCCAGGTGTCTAATTTGGAGGCCCAGTAATCAAATGGGAATGACGGTTGAGGGAGAACATCGATAAGGGATGAAAAATAGTTAGTAACCATACTGGACAAATGTTGTCTCCTGTCACTTTCAATTGATGCAGCAGTACCTGTCCTGTCTGCGGTCATAGCAAAATCACTCCACAACCTGGTCAGAAAACCCCTCTGTCCAACGCCACTTCTGATGTGTGCACCCCTAACACTCCTAGTCTGCTGCCCCCTGGAGCTCGTGTGAGAACGATCACGTGCGCTGTGTGCTGGGAATGCCTGAAGCAAACGGTCAACAAGAGTTGATTGTTTGGTTGCTAATATTAGTTCCAAGTTCTCATGTGGCATAATATTTTGCAATTTGCCTTTATAGCGTGGATCAAGGAGGCAGGCCAACCAGTAATCGTCATCGTTCATCATTTTCGTAATGCGTGTGTCCCTTTTTAGGATACGTAAGGCATAATCCGCCATGTGGGCCAAAGTTCCAGTTGTCAAATCTCCGGTTGTGATTGGTTGAGGGGCAGTTGCAGGCAAATCTACGTCACTTGTGTCCCTCAAAAAACCAGAACCCGGCCGTGACACGCAACCAAATTCCTGTGCCCCCGGGAAAGGTTCGGCATTAAAAATATACTCATCCCCATCATCCTCCTCGTCCTCCACCTCCTCTTCGCCCGCTACCTCGTCCTGTACACTGCCCTGACCAGACAATGGCTGACTGTCATCAAGGCTTTCCTCTTCCTCTGGTGCAGACGCCTGCTCCTTTATGTGCGTCAAACTTTGCATCAGCAGACGCATTAGGGGGATGCTCATGCTTATTACGGCGTTGTCTGCACTAACCAGCCGTGTGCATTCCTCAAAGCACTGAAGGACTTGACACATGTCTTGTATCTTAGACCACTGCACACCTGACAACTCCATGTCTGCCATCCTACTGCCTGCCCGTGTATCCTCCCACAAATAAATAACAGCACGCCTCTGTTCGCACAGTCTCTGAAGCATGTGCAGTGTTGAGTTCCACCTTGTTGCAACGTCTATGATTAGACGATGCTGGGGAAGGTTCAAAGACCGCTGATAGGTCTGCATACGGCTGGCGTGTACAGGCGAACGTCGGATATGTGAGCAAAGTGCACGCACTTTGAGGAGCAGGTCGGAGAACCCAGGATAAGTTTTCAATAAGCACTGCACCACCAGGTTTAAGGTGTGAGCCAGGCAAGGAATGTGTTTCAGTTGGGAAAGGGAGATGGCAGCCATGAAATTCCTTCCGTTATCACTCACTACCTTGCCTGCCTCAAGATCTACTGTGCCCAGCCACGACTGCGTTTCTTGTTGCAAGAACTCGGACAGAACTTCCGCGGTGTGTCTATTGTCGCCCAAGCACTTCATAGCCAATACAGCCTGCTGACGCTTGGCAGTAGCTGGCCCATAATGGGACAACTGGTGTGCAACAGTGTCATCTGCCGATGGAGTGGTTGGCAGACTGCGTTCTGTGGAAGAGCTGTAGCTTCTGCAGGAGGACGAGGAGGAGGAGGAGGAGGGGGTGCGAACGCCTACAGCCAACTGTTTCCTAGACCGTGGGCTAGGCACAACTGTCCCTAAATTGATGTCGCCTGTGGACCCTGCATCCACCACATTCACCCAGTGTGCCGTGATGGACACATAACGTCCCTGGCCATGCCTACTGGTCCATGCATCTGTAGTCAGGTGCACCTTTGTACTCACAGATTGCCTGAGTGCATGGACGATGCGCTGTTTAACATGCTGGTGCAGGGCTGGGATGGCTTTTCTGGAAAAAAAGTGTCGACTGGGTAGCTCGTATCGTGGTTCAGCGTACTCCATCAGGGCTTTGAAAGCTTCGCTTTCAACTAACCGGTAGGGCATCATCTCTAACGAGATTAGTCTAGCTATGTGGGCGTTAAAACCCTGTGTACGCGGATGCGAGGATAAGTACTTCCTTTTTCTAACCAGAGTCTCATGTAGGGTGAGCTGGACTGGAGAGCTGGAGATCGTGGAACTTTCGGGTGTGCCGGTGTACATGGCAGACTGAGAGACGGTTGGAGACGGTATTGTTTCCGCCGGTGCCCTAGATGCAATATTTCCTCCTACAAAACTGGTGATTCCCTGACCCTGACTGCTTTTGGCTGGCAAAGAAACCTGCACAGATACTGCCGGTGGTGCGGAAAATGGTGGCCTTACAGTGACGGAAGGGATGTTGCGTTGCTGACTAGCTTCATTGGCCGAGGGTGCTACAACCTTGAGGGACGTTTGGTAGTTAGTCCAGGCTTGAAAATGCATGGTGGTTAAGTGTCTATGCATGCAACTAGTATTTAGACTTTTCAGATTCTGACCTCTGCTTAAGCTAGTTGAACATTTTTGACAGATGACTTTGCGCTGATCAGTTGGATGTTGTTTAAAAAAATGCCAGACTGCACTCTTCCTAGACTCGGATCCCTTTTCAGGGATTGCAGACTGAGCTTTAACCGGATGGCAACGCTGTGCTCCAACAGGTTTTGGCTTTGACACGCGTTTTGGTCCAGATACGGGCCCGGCAGATGGAACCTGTTGCGATGTTGATGCCTGCTGCGGCCCCTCCTCCACCTCCGCTTCTGAACTACTGCCGCCTGCACCCTGTTCCCCCAATGGCTGCCAATCGGGGTCAATAACTGGGTCATCTATTACCTCCTCTTCGAGCTCGTGTGCAACTTCGTCTGTGTCACTGTGTCGGTCGGTGGTATAGCGTTCGTGGCGGGGCAACATAGTCTCATCAGGGTCTGATTGTGGATCTGTACCCTGAGAGGGCAATGTGGTGGTCTGAGTCAAAGGAGCAGCATAGTACTCTGGCTGTGGCTGTGCATCAGTGCACTCCATGTCAGAATATACTTGTAATGGGCATGGCCTGTTAAATGTTTCACTTTCTAAGCCAGGGACGGTATGTGTAAAGAGCTCCATGGAGTGACCCGTTGTGTCGCCTGCTGCATCCTTCTCTCTTGTTGTAGTTTTTGCTGAGGAGGACAAGGAAGCGACTTGTCCCTGACCGTGAACATCCACAAGCGACGCGCTGCTTTTACATTTACCAGTTTCGGAAGAGGAGGCAAAAGAGCTAGAGGCTGAGTCTGCAATGTAAGCCAAAACTTGCTGTTGCTGCTCCGCCTTTAAAAGCGGTTTTCCTACTCCCAGAAAAGAGAGCGTTCGAGGCCTTGTGTAGCCTGACGACGAAACTGGCTCCACAGCTCCAGACTTAGGTGGAATATTTTTATCCCCACGACCACCTGATGCTCCACTACCACTACCATCATTACCAGCTGACAATGAACGCCCACGACGACCTCTTGCACCAGACTTCCTCATTGTTTTAAAATCTTAACCAAAGTAACTTTATTTGTTGCTGTCAAACAACTTACACGGTGAGCTATAACTTCAGTATGATTTCAATATCCCTTAACAGGTTGGTGAGACCACAAGGAAAATCAGGCACAATGTTACACACTCTGTTTTCTGTGGCACAAAATCACAGAGATGACACACACGCAGGACTGTCACTCAAGCACTAATGTCAATATTAATCTCCCACCTAATTTATTTTTTTTTTTTTCTCAGGGAGACTTTAGAAACCAAATAATATTAAAAAAAAAAAAAAAAAAAGGCTTTCTATGGCCCACAATTAGAGAGAGAGAGGTGGCACAACCAGGAGTCAAGACTGGCGCACAAGCTGAAAGGGCAATATTACTCTCCCACTGTTTTTTAATTTTTTTTTTGTTTTTTTCAGGGAGACTTTAGAAGCCAAATAATATTAAAAAAACCCAAAAAAAAAAAGGCTTTCTATGGCCCACTGAATGAGAGGGAGAGAGGTGGCACACCCAGGAGTCAAGACTGGCACACAAGCTGAAAGGGCAATATTACTCTCCCACTGTTTTTTTAGGTTTTTTTTTTTTTTTCAGGGAGACTTTAGAAACCAAATAATATTAAAAAAAAAAAAAAAAAAAAAAAAAATAGGCTTGCTATAGCCCACTGAATGAGAGATAGCACACACAGCAGTGGCACACAAGCC
Organism: Ranitomeya variabilis; assembly: GCF_051348905.1. Taxonomy (NCBI): domain Eukaryota; kingdom Metazoa; phylum Chordata; class Amphibia; order Anura; family Dendrobatidae; genus Ranitomeya; species Ranitomeya variabilis. Next base: position 684,363,074 of record NC_135233.1, read on the forward strand.
CTGACTGAGGCCAATATTTTTCTCCCACTGATTGATGTAGTGTTTTTGTGTTGAGGTAGAATTTAGAACACAAATCACGGAAAAAATAAATAGGCTTTCTATGGCCCACTGAATGAAAGGGAGAGAGGTGGCACACCCAGGAGTCAAGACTGGCACACAAGCTGAAAGGGCAATATTACTCTCCCACTGTTTTTTTATGTATTTTTTGTTTTTTCAGGGAGACTTTAGAAACCCAATAATATTTAAAAAAAAAAATAAATAGGCTTTCTATGGCCCACTGAATGAGAGGGAGAGAGGTGGCACACCCAGGAGTCAAGACTGGCACACAAGCTGAAAGGGCAATATTATTCTCCCACTGTTTTTTTAGGTTTTTTTTTTTTTTTTCAGGGAGAATTAGAAACCAAATAATATTAAAAAAAAAAAATAAATAGGCTTTCTATGGCCCACTGAATGAGAGGGAGAGAGGTGGCACACCCAGGAGTCAAGACTGGCACACAAGCTGAAAGGGCAATATTACTCTCCCACTGTTTTTTTAGGTTTTTTTTTTTTTTTCAGGGAGACTTTAGAAACCAAATAATATTAAAAAAAAAAAAAAAAAAAAAATAGGCTTGCTATAGCCCACTGAATGAGAGATAGCACACACAGCAGTGGCACACAAGCCCTGACTGAGGCCAATATTTTTCTCCCACTGATTGATGTAGTGTTTTTGTGTTGAGGTAGAATTTAGAACACAAATCACGGAAAAAATAAATAGGCTTTCTATGGCCCACTGAATGAAAGGGAGAGAGGTGGCACACCCAGGAGTCAAGACTGGCACACAAGCTGAAAGGGCAATATTACTCTCCCACTGTTTTTTTATGTATTTTTTGTTTTTTCAGGGAGACTTTAGAAACCCAATAATATTTTAAAAAAAAAATAAATAGGCTTTCTATGGCCCACTGAATGAGAGGGAGAGAGGTGGCACACCCAGGAGTCAAGACTGGCACACAAGCTGAAAGGGCAATATTATTCTCCCACTGTTTTTTTAGGTTTTTTTTTTTTTTTTCAGGGAGAATTAGAAACCAAATAATATTAAAAAAAATAAATAAATAGGCTTTCTATGGCCCACTGAATGAGAGGGAGAGAGGTGGCACACCCAGGAGTCAAGACTGGCACACAAGCTGAAAGGGCAATATTACTCTCCCACTGTTTTTTTAGGTTTTTTTTTTTTTTTTTCAGGGAGACTTTAGAAACCAAATAATATTAAAAAAAAAAAAAAAAAATAGGCTTGCTATAGCCCACTGAATGAGAGATAGCACACACAGCAGTGGCACACAAGCCCTGACTGAGGCCAATATTTTTCTCCCACTGATTGATGTAGTGTTTTTGTGTTGAGGTAGAATTTAGAACACAAATCACGGAAAAAATAAATAGGCTTTCTATGGCCCACTGAATGAAAGGGAGAGAGGTGGCACACCCAGGAGTCAAGACTGGCACACAAGCTGAAAGGGCAATATTACTCTCCCACTGTTTTTTTATGTATTTTTTGTTTTTTCAGGGAGACTTTAGAAACCCAATAATATTTAAAAAAAAAAATAAATAGGCTTTCTATGGCCCACTGAATGAGAGGGAGAGAGGTGGCACACCCAGGAGTCAAGACTGGCACACAAGCTGAAAGGGCAATATTATTCTCCCACTGTTTTTTTAGGTTTTTTTTTTTTTTTTCAGGGAGAATTAGAAACCAAATAATATTAAAAAAATAAAATAAATAGGCTTTCTATGGCCCACTGAATGAGAGGGAGAGAGGTGGCACACCCAGGAGTCAAGACTGGCACACAAGCTGAAAGGGCAATATTACTCTCCCACTGTTTTTTTAGGTTTTTTTTTTTTTTTTCAGGGAGACTTTAGAAACCAAATAATATTAAAAAAAAAAAAAAAAAAAAAAAATAGGCTTGCTATAGCCCACTGAATGAGAGATAGCACACACAGCAGTGGCACACAAGCCCTGACTGAGGCCAATATTTTTCTCCCACTGATTGATGTAGTGTTTTTGTGTTGAGGTAGAATTTAGAACACAAATCACGGAAAAAATAAATAGGCTTTCTATGGCCCACTGAATGAAAGGGAGAGAGGTGGCACACCCAGGAGTCAAGACTGGCACACAAGCTGAAAGGGCAATATTACTCTCCCACTGTTTTTTTATGTATTTTTTGTTTTTTCAGGGAGACTTTAGAAACCCAATAATATTTAAAAAAAAAAATAAATAGGCTTTCTATGGCCCACTGAATGAGAGGGAGAGAGGTGGCACACCCAGGAGTCAAGACTGGCACACAAGCTGAAAGGGCAATATTACTCTCCCACTGTTTTTTTTAGGTTTTTTTTTTTTTCAGGGAGACTTTAGAAACCAAATAATATTAAAAAAAAAAAAAAAAAATAGGCTTGCTATAGCCCACTGAATGAGAGATAGCACACACAGCAGTGGCACACAAGCCCTGACTGAGGCCAATATTTTTCTCCCACTGATTGATGTAGTGTTTTTGTGTTGAGGTAGATTTTAGAACACAAATCACGGAAAAAATAAATAGGCTTTCTATGGCCCACTCAGTGAGAGATGGCACACACAGGGATGGCACTGTAGCAGAAATGCCAATCTTAATCTCCCACAAAAAAAAAACAAAAAAAAAAAAAAAAAACTGTCCTACAATTACTATCTCCCTGCAGTAATGTAAGCCAGGTATGGCAGGCAGCAATAGGAGTGGACTGATGCACAAATTAAATAAAAAGTGTGGACAAACAAAAAAGATAGCTGTGCAGAAAGGAAGGAACAAGAGGATATGTGCTTTGAAAAAAGCAGTTGGTTTCCACAGTGGCGTACACACAGCAATACAGCTATCACGGAGCCTTCTAGGGCAGCCCAATGAGCTACAGCGCTGAGGGGAAAAAAAAAAAAAATAGCTTCCACAGTCCCTGCACACCGAAGGTGGTGTTGGACAGTGGAAATCGCTGCAGCACAAGCGGTTTGGTGGTTAGTGGACCCTGCCTAACGCTCTCCCTGCTTCTGACGAAGCGGCAGCAACCTGTCCCTAAGCTCAGATCAGCAGCAGTAAGATGGCGGTCGGCGGGAACGCCCCTTTATAGCCCCTGTGACGCCGCAGACAGCAAGCCAATCACTGCAATGCCCTTCTCTAAGATGGTGGGGACCAGGATCTATGTCATCACGCTGCCCACACTCTGCGTTCACCTTCATTGGCTGAGAAATGGCGCTTTTTGCGTCATTGAAACGCGACTTTGGCGCGAAAGTCGCGTACCGCATGGCCGACAAGCACAGGGGTCGGATCGGGTTTCATGAGACGCCGACTTAGCCAAAAGTCGGCGACTTTTGAAAATGATCGACCCGTTTCGCTCAACCCTAGTGTTGAGCGATACCTTCCGATACCCGATACCAATACAAGTCAATGGGACACAAATATCGGAACGTAAATAAGCCCTTTCTGTCCTTCTATATGCTATTCTGGAGGGGGGAAGAGTGTGGGCGGTGCGTGGGTGGACACTGAGTGTTTGTGTGTGCGGGCGGGGTCTGTGCGGGCCTGCCGGGGATCTAATTCTATGCGGCCGGCGCTGTATCCGGCCTGCCCAGGCTCTATGCGGCGTGTTGGGGCTCGATGTGGCATGGGGGATCTCTGCGGTGTGGGGGGTCTCTGTGCGGTGAGGGGGGGTCTCTGCGGCGTGGGGGGTGTCTCTGTGGCGTGGGGGGGTGTCTCTGCGGCATGGGGGGGTCTCTGCGGTGTGGGGGTGTCTCTGTGGTGTGGGGGGTCTCAGTGCGGCGTGCGGGGGTCTCAGTGCGGGCATCGTCCGATGGGACTACAAGTCCCGTCAGACGATGCCTGCTACACTGACAGTGATGGACACATTAGCCAATGATGGGACAGTAGTAGTCCCATCATCCGGCTAATGTGTTGAATGAAAAAAAAAAATACTCCATACATGCTACATACATACATGCTACACACATGCTACATACTACATACATGCTACATACTACATACATACATGCTACATACATACATGCTACATACATACATACATACATGCTACATACATACATACATGCTACATACTATATACATACATGCTACATACTACATACATACATGCTACATACATACATACATACATACATGCTACATACATACATACATACATGCTACATACATACATACATGCTACATACATACATGCTACATACATACATACATGCTACATACATACATACATGCTACATACTACATACATACATTCTACATACATACATGCTATATACTACATACTTACATGCTACATACATACATTCTACATACACACATGCTATATACTACATACATACATGCTACATACATGCATACATACATGCTACATACTACATACATACATTCTACATACATGCATGCTATATACTACATACATACATGCTACATACATACATACATACATACTACATACATACATGCTACATACATGCTACCTGCTACATACATACATACATGCTACATACATACATACATGCTACATACATTCATGCTACATACATACTGCATACATACTACATACATGCTACATACATACTACATGCATACATACTGCATACATTACATACAATACATACATATAGACATACAGTACATTAAACATAGATTACATACTCACCATTACTTGTCATTTTGATCCCCGAAGCCAGTGTCATCTGTAAAAAATATGAAAAAAACAAACAACCAATATACTCCCTGTCCGCAGAAATCCACGAGTGTCCCATGACGATTTCCCGTGGAGAGCAGCAGCAACAGCTGTTGCAACCGCTCTCCAGGGGCTCCAGGAACACAATGACGGGAGGAAGGTATCCTTCCGCCACTGTATTCCTCAGCCGCTGTAAAAAAAAAAGTCCCTAGTCTCACTTTATGGCATTGCTGGCTGACAAATTTTCTCAGGCAGCAATTGCCATAAAGTGACACTTTGAACTCAGGTAACCTCAGTGATGCACTGCAGGAGCCATTGTCTCCTGTCAGTGTGTCACTGAAGGTCCTATAGAGCAGTGACATCACCCGATATCACTGTTCTATAGGGGAGATCGTCGTGGGTCACTCGTTATTAATTGGACTACGGCGGACAGGTAGTATACGGTTTATTATTTTACGTTTTTTGCAGGCGCTGAAGTATGGTAAGTATGGTGAAATGAAGAATATTAAAATACTTTTTCCTAATGTGTGCGTGTTTTATTAACCCTTTTCTTACTATTGGATTAATAACGGATAGGCGTCTTATTGACGCCTCTCCGTTATTAACCCGGCTTAATGTCACCTTATGATAGCAAGGTGACATTAACCCCTTATTACCCCATATCCCACCGCTACACGGGAGTGGGAAGAGAGGGGCTAAGTGCCGGAATTGCGCCATTTCCGGGGCGGCTGCGGACTGTTATTTGTAGCCGGGGGGGGCAATATCCATGGCCCCTCTCTAGGCTATGAATATCAGCCCGCAGCTGTCTGCATAGCCTTTCTGGCTATAAAATATAGGGGGACCCCACGTCATTTTTTTGGGGGTCCCCCTATTTTAATAGCCAGTAAAGGCTATGCAGACAGCTGCGGGCTGATATTCATAGAAGGCTACAAATATTGGCCCCCGGCCGTCGGCTTTCCCCTTCTGGCGCAGAAAATTGCGCTGGAGCCCACACCGTTTTTTTCCGTTTTTTTTTTTTTTTTAATTTCAACGCTCATAAAGGCCTCTTTCACACTTGCGTCGGTATGGGTCTGTCGCTATGCGTCAGGCCGACGTACCGATGCACGTTGTGAAATTTGAACACGACGTGGGCAGCGGATGCAGTTTTTCAATGCATCCGCTGCCCATTCTGAAGTGCGGGGAGGAGGGGGCAGAGTTTCTGCTGCGCATGCGCGGTAGAAAATGGCGGACGCGACGGACAAAAAATTTCACTTGAACGTTTTTTCGTGCCAACGGTCCGCCAAAACACGACGGATCCGTTGCACGACGGACGCGACGTGTGGCCTTTCGTCGCGATCTGTCGCTAATACAAAGTATGGGAAGAAACGCATCCTGCAAGCACATTTGCAGGATCTGTTTTTTTCCGCCGGATCCGTTTTTTTTCCGTCTGATCCGTTTTTTTCCGCCAGATCTGTTTTTTTTCCACCGGATCCGTTTTTTCCACCAGATCCGTTTTTTTTCTTCATTTTTTGCAGGATCCGTCAAAAAAGCTGTTTCTGCCGGACTGAAAACACATAGGAACGGGTTTTTGTCCGTTTTTTTCATGCATGTTTCCATTCAAACCATGCACATTTTCAGTTTATTTATTTTCCAAAAACCTCATCAAAACCTGCATCAAAACTGCACCAGAAACTGCATCAAAAACCGCACCAAAAACCTGCATCAAAAAAGCACCAAACACTGCATCAAAAACAGCATCAAAAACTGCACTAAAAAGCTACATCAAAAACAGCACCAAAAACTGCATCAAAAACCGCACCAAAAACCTGCACCAAAAACTGCATCAAAAACCGCACCAAAAACCTGCATCAAAAAAGCACCAAAAACTGCATCAAAATCAGCATAAAAAACCGCACCAAAAACCTACATCAAAAACAGCACGAAAAACTGCATCAAAAACTGCACCAAAAACATGCACCAAAAACTGAATCAAAAACAGCACCAAAAACTGCATTAAAAACCGCACCAAAAACCTGCATCAAAAAAAGCACCAAAAACCGCACCAAAAAGTTACATCAAAAACAGCCTCCCCGGAAATTCCGGCACTTAGCCCCTCTCTTCCCACTCCCGTGTAGCGGTGGGATATGGGGTAATAAGGGGTTAATGTCACCTTGCTATCGTAAGGTGACATTAAGCCGGGTTAATAACGGAGAGGCGTCAATAAGACGCCTATCCGTTATTAATCCAATAGTAAGAAAAGGGTTAATAAAACACGCACACATTAGGAAAAAGTATTTTAATATTCTTCATTTCACCCTACTTACCATACTTCAGCGCCTGCAAAAAACGTAAAATAATAAACCGTATACTACCTGTTCGCCGTAGTCCAATTAATAACGAGTGTCCCACGACGATCTGCCCTATAGAACAGTGACATCGGGTGATGTCACTGCTCTATAAGACCCTCAGTGACACACTGACAGGAGACAATGGCTCCTGCAGTGCATCACTGAGGTTACTATAGTTCACTGGTCTCACTTTATGGCAAAAAGCTGCATGGTAACTTTCTCACACAGCAATGCCATAAAGTGAGACTAGGGACTTTTCTTTTACAGCGGCGGAGGAATACAGTGGCGGAAGGATACCTTCGTCCCGTCATTGTGTTCCTGGAGCCCCTGGAGAGCGGTTGCAGCTGTTGCTGCTGCTCTCCACGGGAGATCGTCGTGGGACACTCGTGGATTTCTGCGGACAGGGAGTATATTGGTTGTTTGTTTTTTTCATATTTTTTACAGATGACACTGGCTTCGGGGATCAAAATGACAAGTAATGGTGAGTATGTAATCTATGTTTAATGTACTGTATGTCTATATGTATGTATTGTATGTAATGTATGCAGTATGTATGCATGTAGTATTATGTAGCATGTATGTAGTATGTATGGATGTATGTAGTATGTATGTATGTATGTAGCATGTATGTATGTATGTATGGATGTATGTATGTAGCATGTATGTAGCATGCATGTAGCATGTATGTAGTATGTATGTAGTATGTAACATGTAGTATGTATGTAGCATGTATGTATGTAGTATGTAGCATGTATATAGCATGTATGTATGTAGTATGTATGTATGTAGCATGTATGCAGCATGTAGTATGTATGTAGCATGTATGTATGTAATATGTAGCATGTATGTAGTATGTATGTATGAAGCATGTATGTATGTATGTAGCATGTATGTAGTATGTATGCGGTATGTATGTATGTGGTATGTATGTATGTAGCATGCATGTATGTAGTATGTAGCATGTATGTATGTAGCATGTATGTATGTAGCATGTATGTAGCATGTATGTATATAGTATGTATGTAGCACGTATGTAGTATGTATGTAGCATGTATGTAGCATGTATGTAGCATGTATGTAGCATGTATGTATGTAGCATGTATGTAGCATGTATGTATGTATGTAGCATGTATGTAGCATGTATGTATGTATGCAGCATGTATGTAGCATGTATGTATGTAGCATGTATGTAGCATGTGTGTAGCATGTATGTATGTATGTAGCATGTATGTATGTATGTAGCATGTATGGAGTATTTTTTTTTTTTTTTACATTCAACACATTAGCCGGATGGAGGGACTACTACTGTCCCATCATTGGCTAATGTGTCAATCACTGTCAGTGTAGCAGGCATCGTCCGATGGGACTTGTAGTCCCATCGGACGATGCCTGCGCAGACACAAAGACCCCCGGCAGTCCGCACAGACCCCCCGGCTGGCCGTACAGACCCCGGAGAGGCTGCACAGATCCCCCGGCAATCACGCACACTCGCACAGACCCCGCCCGCTCCATGCAGTCTCTGCCCACACACCGCCCACACTCCATTATAGTGATTTTTGCACTGTGGGGACTTCCGATTCTGATTTCCGATATCGCAGAAATATCGGAACTCGGTTCCGGAATTCCGATACAGCGAATATCGGCCAATACCCGATATTTGCAGTATTGGAATGCTCAACACTAGTGTCTGGGCAAATATTTGCTATCAAAGTCAGGGCGCAATGGTCAGTGTTGTATGCGGTCCCTCTTATGTGGCACATGTGCAGTACTCACGGACACTTAGCATGATGCGCCTTTCTCCTGATTAGCCACCGGGCACACACTGCACATCCCTCTCGCTCTCTGGTCCCCGCTGCTGTCGGCATGGCTGCTGTACGGATGCAGGCCTGTGCAATGCTGATGCTCCCGGGATGGGAGCACTTCTCTTCCTGGCTGGTGCTGCGCACCCCTGGCTCTGCACCCTTTGCAACAGTCCCTATTTCTTGATTGCTGCTGGGCACAATGCTTCTCACCAAGCAGCAGTCCCTTTCGTTCTGGTCTGCTGCAGCACGGCCTGTCGCAGCACAGGTACTCTGTGTCAGGACGGGGAGTGGAGAACACCGCTCACCTGACTGCGCACTGCCCTCAGTTGGCGCCAAATTGCTCTGCTGCGCATGCTTCTTTTTCATCTTTTTACGTCCCCCCTCGGCAGCAGGAAAGAGCCCCTCACCAGCACTTCCCTCAGGCAGCAGGGGAAGGTCCGCCTTACTAAAACTTCCCCCGGGAACAGTAGATGCAGCCTCTCTAGTTCCGGACCCGGCATGTAGGTACCTGCTGTCTCGTCGTCCCCCTTACACTTATATTTCTCTGCTGTGTCTGTGCATTATGAATTTTGGTATATGTTAAAGGGGCCCACTGAGGCTCTTTCACATGGGGCTCACAAAAACCTGGAGCCGGCCCTATATGCACTGCACAGTACCACTTCTCCTGTCTTATTGCCGAAGAGGCAACATTGGACTTTGGGAGGGTCAATATTGGTTTAGTATTTTTAATATTACTATAGCCAAATAAAAATAAAATATTGGAAAAGCTATTTAAATGGATTATCCCAAGTAATCCACTCTCCTCTGGATAGGGGATAACTTTCCAATTGATGGAGATCCGATGAATGGGACCCTTATGATCCTGAAAATCGGAGCTGTGTAGAGCACCATGTAAATGCAGCTGTAGTCATTCATACGCAATGTGGCGGCATTCACATGTGGCTCTTCAAATATCTCCCTTTAGGACAGTGAACGGCACAACAAAGTAAAACAAAATTCAGTGATAGAGGTGAGGAGTGTTATAGTTTGTGGGCTGGTGGGGTTTGTGTGGCAGGGCTACTTTTTTGTCCCAGTCCGGCCCTGATCTTGTCGGACCACTTTGTTCTTATCATGTTAAGTTCTTTAGTAAAAACCTAACTCTGCTTATAGGATATTCTTTATCTCTTTGTTTCACAATTTTCCCATTCTGGAATATGGTAAATGAAGCCTAATAGCTACTTTTTCAGAGAAAGGACTTTTAAGGACAATCTGTCCCTTTCAGAAACGCATTAACCCAGTTTTACTAACCTTTGTTGATTTTCTTTTGTATGAAAGCACTCTTATTACTGTTATTTTAGTGACTTATATTTATTTTCTCAAGCAGAAAGATGGAAAATACTTCTAAAAAAAAGCTTTCATTGAAGTGAAATACTTCATGCAGAGTTTCACCACGAGAGGGGGTTAAAAGTACAATAGACAAATATAAAAAAAACCTTGATATTTGTGCATTCGCAGTTGTCTAAGCACTTTATTTTTGGCACACATGATTAATACAAAAGGAAACATCTTTGACACACAAATACAAGTACCCACTTGTAGCAGCATGCCCACTCCACTGTACATCAAGGCAGTTGTGCCTAAGGCTACTGAGAAGCCTGGTTAAGAGTCTACGACTCAAGCCATGCTTTTTGCTTCCTGAAAGGGACAAGTAGCACAAGCCCACTGCTGAAGAGTATCCCACATCTGCCTCCTCCTCCAATAATCAGAGAACACACGCTTTAGGGCTTCCGAACTCAGTGTTAAGTAGTTTGTCGAATAGCAGAGAGCTGAATGAAAGTACATTTCAACCCTGTTACTTAACGGTGGACTAGAAAAGATAACGTACCTGAAGATGCTTGTACATATGATTCTGCTACCTCTTTTGACTACAGCAATGAACTTGGATATGCAAAATTATCACAGTGCGGTTCTGGATTCAAAAGGAAAATATAAAATGTTCTGGATGCACAAGGAAAACATAATCACTTTTCTTGTACAGGTTGAGACCCTGGGCTATGTCGGATTGGGTTTTTCTTCTAAAGGAGCTATGGCATCTTCTGACGTAGTTATTGGAGGCATTGAAAGGGGCAAACCCTATTTACAGGTGTGTATACTGGCTTCAAAAAACTAACTAAAATTTGATGGGTTGCACGTTGGATAGTATACTAAATCAATGATTTAAGGTGAGTTTATAAGAGTTAAATTGTGTCTTTTTTTAGTTATTAAATGTAGTTCTCTAAAAGGTAAGAGGCTTATTTGATTGCAGTGGGGTGCCTGATCTGGAAACTAAAGCTTGTTGCACAGAGTGTGTATAGTGTTGTGTTCAATGAGTGAGATCTCAGGGATCACTACTTGAAGAATATAAAAATAAGTGTGTATATATATATATATATATATATATATATATATATATATATACTCAAGAGTCAGCAGTACAGCCTATTTGCGCTCAAGGCTCCCGGTAGTCTACAGGTTGTACATCCATTATGGTCAAAAATTATGTAAGGATCCTTTATTCAACAACATGCACAGGCCAATAAGGGCATGAAGTCTTTCAGTGAGCTTCTCAAAGATATTGGGCAACTATTTGAGATGAAGTAAGTTATTTAGGAGCAGATAGCTGTCAAAAGTATACAGTGAAAAATGATGGAAAAAGTCTAGAAAAATATTTAGAGAGTACATGAGGACAAAAAAATCACTTTCAAGCTTGGCCATGAAAAGACCTCCCATTACTGTGCCAGTCTCCTGTAGATATATCTTGTTGTCAAATTCAAAGTAATTGTGGGTGAGGATGAATTTTATAAGTTTCACCACAGAATCAGCATCAGTCCCTGTGTGTCCCAGGAAGAATTTGCAGGCATTTAATCCATCCTGGTGTGGGATATTAGAGTACAAAGATTCCACATCCATGGTGGCCAGGATGGTTCCTTCTGGTAGAAGACCTTTTGCTGCTAGTTTATTCAATAGGTCAGTTGTGTATCCTTTACCAGTGGTTTAAGAATACCCTCTACCCATCCAGATTCCTGTTCCCCACACATGAATTACCGTAATTGGTCTTCCTGGATTTTCAGATTTGTGGATTTTGGGAAGCATGTAGAATGTCCCTATTCTTGGATACCAACTTGTCTAGTTCCTTGTAATAGTCTTGTGTAGGATCCGACTCCAATTTTTTGTAGTATTGTGTGTCCATAAGTTGTCTGTTTGCTTCCTTCATATAGTCTGATGTGTTCATCATGACTATTGCACCTCCCTTGTCAGCAGGTTTGATGATCATTTCTTTGTTGGTTTTCAGAGACAGTATGGCCTTTCTCTCCTGGGCACTGATGTTGGATGCTTGTCTCCTGTTAGTATCTATGATGGTGGATTGTATCAACTGTCTGAAGGAGTCTATATATCTATCCAAATGAGGGTTGCGTCCAGTTGGAGGTGTCCAGTCTCACTTCATCTTGGTTGCATGGATGTTGAATCTTTGTACTCTAATATCCCACACCAGGATGGATTAAATGCCTGCAAATTCTTCCTGGAAAACACAGGGACTGGTGCTGATTCTGTGGTGAAACTTATAAAATTCATCCTCACCCGCAATTACTTTGAATTTCACAACAAGATATATCTACAGGAGACTGTGCCAGCAATGGGAAGTCTTTTTATGGCCAAGCTTGAAAGATACTTTTTGTCCTCATGTACTCTCAATTCTAAATATTTTTTTATCTAATGGCTAACACGGTACCAAGATATATATCTTTCATGTATCAAAATCGAAAAAGTCTATGAACTTACCATGCTTGTCAAAATTCTGGAGCCTCGCCACGTAGGTGCTTCATAAATATGGCATATGGAAAGTTGGATTAAATATAATTACTAATCCAACTTTTTCCTGTAATTTTGAAAAATAAGAAGTATAAAACATCCACTCTCTTTTGCATTTATTTGTTAGTAAATCAACATTAAAACATTGCATTTTTTTTTTACACTTTTATATATATGCTTTTATATTTGTATAATTTATATGTTAAATGGAATTCTTGATAATAGATTGTATGCTAGATTGGTAATGAGAGAGTGCTAAGACCCATCTAACTCTGTCAGTACAATACAGTTAAAATTGCATAGTAAAAATGTATGCTTATTAGTATTTTCCTTTTCAGAGAGCTTCTTGACAAGCTTAGTATCATTGTGTGCATTGAAACATGGAATTCAGCTTCTGAAAGTACTCCTGATTCTGATACATCGAACTCCTAAGTGGATTGTAATGTAATGAGACTATTTGGTTTTGTCTTGTTGAACACATAATTGTTTTCTTTTCGATTTGGTATTCCACGGATAGTTACTAATATATTTTCCGTTAGCAGAGTTGAAACCAGTTACACAGCAGGTGGCATTTTGAGAATTCTATCATGTTTTTCCAAACGAGGTTCAGTCAAGCATATACCCAAATTTAATGTTTGAGTAGCATTTATAAAAGGGCTCAGTGGTATAATAAGTGTTACCTTAAAGTTAAGCTTTAAATAATTGTTCCCCACATTGTTTTTCTCTCCCCTTTCTCACTTTCCATCTTAGAATTTTATGGTTCATATCTTTATTTTATATGTACAACGAAACATCGGTACTATTGGGCATATTTTATAGCATTTTGAAATAAATTATTGATTTTAATTAAAGGTTTGGTCTATTGGTATAACAAACCTTTGCTATAAATTTGGACACTATGATTTTGTGATTTAATTTCATAACTCTTTGAAGTGGCATATCTAAACTAGTGTTCAATGTTTTACCAGCTTTTAAGTTTATTTTAAAATTATCCAACACCAATGCCACCTATATGGAAAGGTGACTGACCCTTTAGTAACCCAACTAACCCTGGGCATTCTTTACAATACCTACTCATGGGTGAAAAGGTTCTTCCTAAATAATTTGATTCAATGGCTGCACCAAGAACTACAAAGCATGTCTGCATTCAAGAGTGTTATGACCTCAATGATTTATATCATATCAATAGAACATGCAACACATGTTAAGGCTATGTGCACACGTTGCGGATTAGCCTTAGGAATTTCTCGCGTTTTTTGTGCGGTTCTGCAGCATTTTTTGTGCATTTTTGCTGCGGTTTTTCTGCGGATTTGCTGCGTTTTTTACCCCTGCGGTTTTCTATAATGGAATGGGTGCAAAAACGCTGCAGATTCACAAAAAAGAAGTGACATGCTACTTCTTTTAAACCGCAGCGTTTCTGCAGCAGATTTTCTGCAAAGTGTGCACAGCTTTTTTTTTTTTCTCATTGATTTACTTTGTACTGTAAATCATTTGCGGATCTGCAGTGTTTCTGCACCGCAAAAAACGCTGCGGATCCGCACAGAATCCGCAACGTGTGCACATACCCTAAATCTGTAGGTACTTTATTACTAAAATCACAACCAATAGCAGAACAGAGGTTTTTTGTTCTCATGATGGGGAGAAAGGAGAGTTTGCCAATTCGTATTTTCATTATAATCTATGGAAGATACAGAGACAGATGTTTAAGCACAAAGAACATCATGGAGATTCAGGCTCTGATCCATTACTTGTTTATTTTTAAGTCACTTTCCTTTTTTGTCTTGTGGTATTAGTTACTGCTTTTGGCACCAAATTAATCGATTCATGAATTTGGAACAAAATAAAAAATAAAAAAGGGATTTGTTCCTGCCTTGAAATGTTTTTGCGACTTATGGTGCCAAATGTAACACATTGACACCAAAATTTGTACAAGCTGTGCCACAATACTGGCATACTCAAAAGTAGACAGGGGAGAACTGGAGTGGAATCGTGCCAAATTTGCCACTAATCAACAAGTCTCAGTTGATTAATCGGGCTAACACACCTGGAACTTTTATGCTCCAGTCACAAAGCACAAAACAAAAAAAAAGTATATAAGATACTACCTATTGAACCCATTCTACACCCAGGTGGTAAGCATTTTTATTGGTACATTTTTAATTTTAAGAAGACACTGGGTCTGCAAATTTGCACACGCAGTGTCTTCAATAAAATGTTGCTGGAGATCGCGGTGTGTGCACACGCTGACTCCGGAGCCATTTTATTGAAGTAATGTACTACAAAAAAAAAGTAGGAAAGAGGAAGGCACCTCTGTTTAAAATTCTTCAAAGTTGATTTTCAAGAGTTTTCTAGAGTTTTTTTGTGCTAAACATGTGGAGTGTTTTAATCCTTTGAAAATAAACTTTGAAGAAGAATTTTAAACAGACGTAAGGGGGCGCCACGCCTCTACCCCCTTAAAGGTTGTTTAGTAAGTCATGCTGCTATGTATATAGTATTTTGCTATGTGTTAGATATGTACATATTCCATGTTGCTGTATGTATATGTCAGTAGTAATAGGGTAAGTGTAGTACCCTAAATCTGACACTAGATGGGGCACAATATTATTCATAATTGTTTAGGAGGGGCTGGCTGTGTTAAGAGGAAATTGTCTTCCTGTTTGTATTCAGTAGGGGCCTAGTGCCCATGTTGGGTGGCCACCGAGGAAGTATTAGGCTCCAAGCAATACTTCAAACAGCGGCAGGACAGTTAATTTTAGGTTGGCTGTCTCACCTAAATCACATAAGCAGACATAGGGGGCAATTGTGGGAGAGGGGCGACACTAGGGTCCCGGAAGAACTCCAGGCCTACCCGTCATACGGGTGCGTCCTATCCATATCATCTGGGGGACGGAGAAGAACATCAGATAGTTGTGAGAAAAGAACATCAGAGAAAGAACATCAGAGAAAGAACATCAGATACAGACACAACAGTTGTGAGGACTATGAGGACTATCCCGTGGTGCTCAGCAGGGAGGTACTACAACACACAGGCGCTAGAAGGTAGGCACTGATTTCCACTTGCAAAGGAAGCTCTGGATGTGCCATCGGACCGGCCGGTCTCAGCCAGCCCTGTTAGCAGTACTCTGGATTGAGGATCCTGAAGCCTTCAGTAAAGAGGTAAAGAGACTGCAACCCTGTGTCCTCGTTATTCATCGCGACCTGCACCACGCACCATCACCACATCTTTCATTGGACGCCCCTTAGCAGGGTCACGGGCTGGGTCTAGCCACCGTGACAACCCCAGAACTGAGACAGAGAGGCCCGGTACCGAGTACCCCGCGGCCCTGCATCTGGGGGCACTCCAAATTGGCGTCACGAACAGGATCTACTTAAGCCTGAAGAATCAGGTCATGTGTGTCTTGGAACTGTGTCTGAATTGTGCTTGAACTGCGATTTATTGCAAAGACTGTGCATTGCTGATTCCCGCCAAAACCGTCGCCATTACAGCGCCAGGAGAAGAAGGGCGTGGAAGTGGGCGTACGCAGGCTAAAGAGCGCGAAAGACAATGGCCGCCCAGTCTAAGTATTGCTGTATCCTGAGGACGTGTCCGTCAGCAGCTGAGGTCCGCCTTCTCATCCTCTTTGGAGGGTGGAGAACATGGAGACCGGGCCGCCCACGAAAGAGAACACGGGAAGACGATCTAAAAGAAGGGACAGACATGGCGGCCTCCAAGCAGCCATGAGGGGACGACCCGACCCGGCGCCAGCCCGCATCGGTGGGAGCAAGCCAGGACCCACCGCTACAGCAGGCGCTGACCGCTGCAGAGCTGCTCGTGAGAGGAGGACCCAGCAGCCGCTCGCTGGACGAATGGGTGGCTGCGGCCGAGGCCCGGCAGGAGGAGCAGTGCCGAGAAGCCCACGCCCGGGTGAGTTCCCGGCTGGTCCACTCTGCGGAGATTCACCTGTCCCCTGCGTTCCCTTCTTCACCCGACCCAACCGCGGAGGTCTCACGGACCCGTCACCGGGCCGTGAACCGCAGGAGCGGGACCTGAAGCTGATGCCATGGATGGAGCACCAGTGGCGCCTGGTGACCGCATGGCGGGAGAGGAAGGAGAGGGAAGCCCAATCTGTGGCCGTGATCGACTTGAGAGCCGAAGTGCAGGATCCTCCGCCGAAGTGGGGCGTAGTGATTACCTTCAACTCCCAAGAAGGACGAGGAGTTATTCAAGAGATCGGGGAGCCGCTGAAGGTGCATGTCGCCCGGGGCGAAGTGGAAACCTGCCACGGAATGATCGATGCAGACCATGACCTGCAGCCTGGGGATGCTGTAGTCTATACCCGGTGGCAGCGAGGGACTGGTTGGAGGGCTCATGATGTCCAGCGGTGCGCAACTCTTCCGGCCACCCCTGAGGCCCAGGAGACCGGACCCCTTGTTGAGGGGCCGATTACCGCCTGCGCCATGGATCATCCGGCGGTCTCAACCCAACGTGTGACCGTGAGCTCCACCCGTCCTCGGCTGAGGGGGGTGGATGTGGGGCCAAGCCTCTCTAAGCCCCAGAGGGCTACCTGTGAGGTAAAGCCCTGGTGGAAACCACCTCCTGATTCATGAGCCTAAGCTGCTGAGATTGTATATAGTTAATTAACTGTTCGTCTTTTGTGTCTTCTGCTGCTAGTACCCGACCAGGGTTGTTCTTAAAAAGGTCCCTTCGTTTACCCGGGATCCCTATTGTTTTATTTTTGCTTTTGCTTTCCTTTTGCTTTTGTTCCATAATGTTATAAAGAATACCGAATCATGGATGGTGAATGGTTCACAAACTGTAATGTAAATAGTTCGCACCTTCTTAAAGGTGCCTCTTACTGGTTTTACAAGAAGGAGAACTGTTGTGGATTCTGTTTTTGGGCTCCCTCTGGTGGTTACAGCTGGTACTGGGTGACTTTGGTGGGTTGCGGTCTCTGGTTTCCACCTGTCCATCAGAGGCTGGGTGTTTCCTATTTAACCTGGCTTTCCTGTCATTCCCTTGCCGGCTATCAATGTATCAGTGTGTCTCTGTTACCTTTGCTACATGCTCCTAGGCCTTCAAGACAAGCTAAGTCGGGATTTCCCTGTTTCATGTTTGCTTTCATGTTTTTAGTCCAGCTTGCAGATATGTAATTCTCTGCTGCTGGTTGCTCTAGTGGGCTGAAATTACCACTCATATACCATGAGTTGGCACATGAGTTCAAGTAATTTCAGGATGGTATTTTGAAGGGTTTTAAGCTGACCGCGCAGTTCACCTTTTGTATCCTCTGCTATCTAGCTTAAGCGGGCCTCATTTTGCTGAATCTGTTTTCATAACTACGTTTGTGCCTTCCTCTCATTTCATTTCTCTCACCGTCATTATATGTGGGGGGCTGCTATTTCTGTGGGAATATTTCTCTGGAGGCAAGATAGGTCTGTGATTCTTCTGATAGGGGTAGCTAGATCTCCGGCTGGCGCGAGACGTCTAGAGTCCCCCCAGGAACGTTCCCTGGCTGCTGTTAGTTGAGTGTTGAGGTTCAGGATCGCGGTCAGCTCAGGTTCCATCTCCCTAGAGCTCGTCCTGTTTTTGCCCGTGTTATGTGTTTAATTCCCTGCCATTGGGAACATGACAGTATAGCCGGCGCACAAAGTGTTAATTGTTTGGGCTGAAGCAGGAGAAAAAGAAGTGTTGAAGGGAAATTTTTTTTTTTTTTTTCCCTCAGAGTTTTGCTGCCTAGCCCTTAATTGCTGTCTAGCTGCTTCTTACCTCCTCTTAACCCTTGAATGGCTCTGACCTTAGCTGTTTAACATGGATGTCCAGAGTTTGGCTTCCAGCCTGAATAATCTTGCTGCAAAAGTTCAAAACATACAGGATTTTGTTGTTCACACTCCTATGTCTGAACCTAGAATTCCTATTCCAGAGTTTTTTTCTGGAGATAGATCTACCTTCCTGAATTTCAGGAACAATTGCAAATTGTTTCTTTCTTTGAAATCTCGCTCCTCTGGAGACCCTGCTCAGCAGGTCAAGATTGTAATATCTTTCCTGCGGGGCGACCCTCAGAATTGGGCATTTGCATTGGCACCAGGGGATCCTGCATTGCTCAGTGTGGATGCGTTTTTTCTGGCAGTGGGATTGCTCTATGAGGAACCTAACCTGGAGATTCAGGCTGAAAAGGCTTTATTAGCCCTCTCTCAGGGGCATGATGAAGCGGAAGTATATTGTCAAAAATTTCGGAAATGGTCGGTGCTTACTCAGTGGAATGAGTGCGCCCTGGCTGCAAACTTCAGAGATGGTCTTTCTGAGGCCATTAAGGATATTATGGTGGGGTTCCCTGCGCCTACAGGTCTGAATGAGTCTATGGCTATGGCCATTCAGATTGATCGGCGTTTACGGAAGCGCAAACCTGTGCACCAGTTGGCGGTGTCTTCTGAACAGGCACCTGAGACTATGCAATGTGATAGAATTCAGTCCAGAAGTGAACGGCAAAATTATAGGCGGAAAAATGGATTGTGTTTTTATTGTGGTGATTCAGCTCATGTTATATCAGCATGCTCTAAACGCACAAAAAAGGTTGCTAAATCTTTTGCCATTAGTACTCTGCAGTCTAAGTTCATTTTGTCTGTAACTCTGATTTGTTCACTGTCATCCATTTCCGTTGATGCCTATGTGGATTCGGGCGCTGCCCTGAGTCTTATGGATTGGTCATTTGCCAAACACTGCGGTTTTAGTCTGGAGCCTCTGGAAGTTCCTATTCCTTTGAAGGGAATTGACTCTACACCATTGGCTATGAATAAACCGCAGTACTGGACACAAGTGACCAAGCGCATGACTCCCGTTCATCAGGAGGTGATTCGCTTCCTTGTACTGTATAATTTACATGATGTACTAGTGCTTGGTCTGCCATGGTTACAAACTCATAATCCAGTCCTGGATTGGAAAACAATGTCTGTGTTAAGCTGGGGATGTCAGGGGGTTCATGATGATGCACCTCTGATTTCAATCGCTTCATCTACTCCTTCTGAGGTCCCTGCGTTTTTGTCTGACTATCGGGATGTTTTTGAGGAGCCTAAGCTCAGTTCGCTCCCTCCTCATAGGGATTGTGACTGTGCTATAGAATTAATTCCTGGCAGTAAGTTCCCTAAGGGTCGTTTATTTAATCTGTCAGTGCCAGAGCATACTGCTATGCGGAATTATATTAAGGAGTCCTTGGAAAAGGGACATATTCGTCCATCTTCGTCCCCTCTGGGAGCAGGTTTTTTTTTCGTGGCAAAAAAAGATGGTTCCCTGAGGCCTTGTATAGATTATCGCCTTCTGAATAAGATTACAGTCAAATATCAGTATCCATTGCCATTATTGACTGATTTGTTTGCTCGCATTAAGGGGGCTAGGTGGTTCACTAAGATAGATCTTCGCGGTGCGTATAATCTTGTGCGGATAAAGCAGGGTGATGAGTGGAAAACCGCATTTAATACGCCTGAGGGCCATTTTGAGTATTTGGTAATGCCCTTTGGACTTTCTAATGCTCCTTCAGTCTTTCAGTCCTTTATGCACAATATTTTCCGTGAATATCTGGATAAGTTTATGATTGTGTATTTGGATGATATTTTGGTGTTTTCTGATGACTGGGAGTCTCATGTTCTACAGGTCAGGAAGGTGTTTCAAGTCCTGCGGGCCAATTCTCTGTTTGTGAAGGGCTCAAAATGTCTCTTCGGAGTCCAGAAGATTTCTTTTTTGGGGTACATTTTTTCTCCTTCTACTATTGAGATGGATCCCGTCAAGGTTCAGGCGATTTGTGACTGGACACAACCTACATCTGTTAAGAGTCTTCAGAAGTTCTTGGGTTTTGCTAATTTTTATCGTCGGTTCATTACTAATGTTTCCAGTGTTGTTAAACCTTTGACTGATTTGACTAAAAAGGGTGCTGATGTTGCTAATTGGTCTCCTACGGCTGTGGAGGCCTTTCAGGAACTTAAGCGCCGGTTTTCTTCTGCTCCTGTGTTATGTCAACCAGATGTTTCACTTCCTTTTCAGGTTGAGGTTGATGCTTCCGAGATTGGAGCGGGGGCGGTTTTGTCACAGAGAAGTTCCGATGGCTCGGTGATGAAGCCATGTGCGTTCTTTTCTAGAAAATTCTTGCCCGCCGAGCGCAATTATGATGTGGGTAATCGGGAGCTTTTGGCCATGAAATGGGCATTTGAAGAGTGGCGTCATTGGCTTGAGGGTGCTAGACATCGTGTGGTGGTCTTGACTGATCACAAAAATCTGATTTACCTTGAGTCTGCCAGGCGTCTGAATCCTAGACAGGCTCGTTGGTCGTTGTTTTTTTCTCATTTCGATTTTGTGGTTTCATACCTGCCAGGTTCAAAGAATGTGAAGGCAGATGCTCTTTCCAGGAGTTTTGTGCCTGACTCTCCTGGAGACTCTGGGCCTACTGGTATCCTTAGGGATGGGGTAATATTGTCCGCCGTCTCCCCAGACTTGCGACGTGCATTGCAGGAGTTTCAGGCGGATAAACCTGATCGTTGTCCACCAGAAAGACTGTTTGTTCCGGATGATTGGACCAGTAGAGTCATCTCCGAGGTCCATTCTTCTGTGTTGGCTGGTCATCCTGGAATATTTGGTACTAGAGACTTGGTGGCCAGGTCTTTTTGGTGGCCGTCCTTGTCAAGGGATGTGCGCACCTTTGTGCAGTCTTGTGAAGTGTGTGCTCGGGCTAAGCCTTGCTGTTCTCGGGCCAGTGGGTTGTTGTTATCCTTGCCTATCCCGAAGAGGCCTTGGACGCACATTTCCATGGATTTTATTTCAGATCTCCCTGTCTCACAGAAAATGTCCGTTATCTGGGTTGTGTGTGACCGCTTTTCTAAGATGGTTCATTTGGTACCCTTGCCTAAGTTGCCTTCCTCCTCTGAGTTGGTCCCTTTATTTTTTCAGAACGTGGTTCGTTTGCATGTGATTCCGGAGAATATCGTTTCTGACAGGGGATCCCAGTTTGTGTCTAGATTTTGGCGGACGTTTTGTGCTAAGATGGGCATTGATTTGTCTTTCTCGTCTGCATTCCATCCTCAGACGAATGGCCAGACGGAGCGAACTAATCAGACCTTGGAAACTTATTTAAGGTGTTTTGTTTCTGCTGATCAAGATGACTGGGTTGCCTTTTTGCCACTGGCCGAATTTGCCCTTAATAATCGGGCTAGTTCTGCTACTTTGGTTTCTGCTTTCTTTTGTAATTCAGGGTTTCATCCTCGTTTTTCCTCTGGTCAGGTGGAGCCTTCGGATTGTCCTGGAGTGGACGTGGTGGTGGACAGGCTACATCAGATTTGGAATCAGGTGGTGGACAATTTGAAGTTGTCTCAGGAGAAGACTCAGCAGTTTGCTAATCGCCGTCGCCGCGTGGGTCCCCGACTTCTTGTTGGGGACTTGGTGTGGTTGTCTTCTCGTTTTGTCCCTATGAAGGTCTCTTCTCCTAAGTTCAAGCCTCGGTTCATCGGTCCTTATAAGATCTTGGAGATTCTTAACCCTGTATCTTTTCGTTTGGATCTCCCAGCATCGTTTGCTATTCATAATGTGTTCCATCGGTCGTTATTGCGGAGGTATGAGGTGCCCGTTGTTCCTTCTGTTGAGCCTCCTGCTCCGGTGCTGGTGGAGGGAGAATTGGAGTATGTTGTTGAGAAGATCTTGGATTCTCGTGTTTCCAGACGTAAACTCCAGTATTTGGTTAAGTGGAAGGGTTATGGTCAGGAGGATAATTCCTGGGTGGTCGCCTCTGATGTTCATGCGACTGATTTGGTCCGCGCCTTCCATAGAGCTCATCCTGATCGCCCTGGGGGTTCTCGTGAGGGTTCGGTGACCCCTCCTCAAGGGGGGGGTACTGTTGTGGATTCTGTTTTTGGGCTCCCTCTGGTAGTTACAGCTGGTACTGGGTGACTTTGGTGGGTTGCGGTCTCTGGTTTCCACCTGTCCATCAGAGGCTGGGTGTTTCCTATTTAACCTGGCTTTCCTGTCATGTTGGCACATGAGTTCAAGTAATTTCAGGATGGTATTTTGAAGGGTTTTAAGCTGACCGCGCAGTTCACCTTTTGTATCCTCTGCTATCTAGCTTAAGCGGGCCTCATTTTGCTGAATCTGTTTTCATAACTACGTTTGTGCCTTCCTCTCATTTCACCGTCATTATATGTGGGGGGCTGCTATTTCTGTGGGAATATTTCTCTGGAGGCAAGATAGGTCTGTGATTCTTCTGATAGGGGTAGCTAGATCTCCGGCTGGCGCGAGACGTCTAGAGTCCCCCCAGGAACGTTCCCCGGCTGCTGTTAGTTGAGTGTTGAGGTTCAGGATCGCGGTCAGCTCAGGTTCCATCACCCTAGAGCTCGTCCTGTTTTTGCCCGTGTTATATGTTTAATTCCCTGCCATTGGGAACATGACAGAGAGCTTTGTGAAGAGACTGTTTCTGAGTACAGCATGGAAGCTCTTGCCTTAACTGGACTTGCAGATAGAGAGAGTCTGCATTACCTCAAAGAGACTTGGTTCCCTCTTAAAGGGAAGGTTCACTAGTTGCACTTAAAGTATAATGTTGCCTTAACCCCTTAACGACCGCCGATACGCCTTTTAACGGCGGCCGCTAAGGGTACTTAATCCACAGCGCCGTTAATTAACGGCGCTGTGGAAAAAGTGAATAGCGCCCCCCAGAGTCAGATTTTCTCTGGGGTCTCGGTTGCCGAGGGTAGCCGAGACCCCAGAGAACATGATTCGGGGGGTTTTTACCGACCCCCGAGTTGCGATCGCCGGTAATTAACCGTTTACCGGCGGTCGCAACAAAAAAAAACAAAACGCGATTTGCCGTTTAATTTCTCTGTCCTCCGATGTGATCGCACATCGGAGGACAGAGAAATGTGGTCCCCGATGGCCCCCAATAGCCCCCCAATACTTACCTACCTCCCCCGGTGCTCCTCGTGTCTCCCCATGGGCGCCGCCATCTTTTTTCCGGGAAAAAATGGCGGGCGCACGCGCAGTGCGCCCGCCGCCCGGCACCCGGATGTTCTTTGGGGTCTCGGCTGCCGGGGGTAGCCGAGACCCCAAAGAACATGATCGGGGTTGGTTTGCACCGACCCCTGCTTTGCGATCGCCGGTAATTAACAGTTTACCGGCGACCGCAAAAAAAAAAAGCGATCAGTTATTTCTCTGTCCTCTGATGTGATCGCACATCAGAGGACAGAGAAATAGGGGGATTCGGGGACCCTATCATACTCACCCGGGGTCCCTGGGTCCTCTTCTGTCTTCTCCTGCCAGCCGGCTTTTTCATCATGGCGGGTGCATGCGCAGTGCGCCCGCCATCTGCTGCCATCTGCCGGCCGGCAGGAGAAGACAAGTTGGGGCTAAAATTAGGGTTAGGGTTAGGGTTAGAGTTAGGGTTAGAGTTAGGGTTAGGGTTAGGGTTAGGGTTAGAGTTAGGGTTGGGGCTAAATTTAGGGTTAGGGTTAGGGCTAGGGTTAGGGTTAGGCTACTTTCACACTAGCGTTTTTTGGCTTCCGTCGCAATTAGTGTTGAGCATTCCGATACTGCAAGTATCGGGTATCGGCCGATACTTGCTGTATCGGAATTCCGATACCGAGATCCGATATTTTTGTGATATCGGGTATCGGTATCGAAACAACATTAATGTAAAAGAGAGAATTAAAATAAAAAATATTGCTATACTCACCTCTCCGACGCAGCCTGCACCTTACCGAGGGAAGCGGCAGCGTTCTTTGTTTAAAATTCGCGCTTTTCTTTCCTTTACGTGAGTCCCGGCTTGTGATTGGTTGCGTGCCGCCCATGTGACCGGGACGCAACCAATCACAGCAAGCCGTGACGTAATTTCAGGTCCTTCAGGATTTTAAAATTACGTTCCGGCGTTGTGATTGGTTGCGTCGCAGTCACATGGGAGACGCAACCAATCACAGCAAGCCGTGACGTAATTTCAGGTCCTTAAGGATTTTAAAATTACGTCCCGGCTTTGTGATTGGTCCGCGTCCCGGCAACATGGCCGCCATTAACCAATCACAAGCCGTGACGTCACGGGAGGCTGGACACGCGCGCTTTTTAAAATGGGCGCGTGTCCAGCCTCCCGTGACGTCCCGGCTTGTGATTGGTTGCGCCGCGGTCAACCAATCACAAGCCGGGAGGCTGGACACGCGCCCATTTTAAAAAGCGCGCGTGTCCAGCCTCCCGTGACGTCACGGCTTGTGATTGGTTAATGGCGGCCATGTTGCCGGGACGCGGACCAATCACAGCAAGCCGTGACGTAATTTCGTCACGGCTTGCTGTGATTGGTCCGCGTCCCGGCAACATGGCGCCGTGACCAATCATAAGCCGGGACGTCACTGGAGGCTGGACACGCGCGCTTTTTAAAATGGGCGCGTGTCCAGCCTCCCGTGACGTCCCGGCTTGTGATTGGTTAATGGCGGCCATGTTGCCCGGACGCGGACCAATCACAGCAAGCCGTGACGTAATTTCGTCACGGCTTGCTGTGATTGGTCCGCGTCCCGGCAACATGGCCGCCCTGACCAATCACAAGCCGGGACTTCACGTAACCAAGTAAAAGCGCGAATTTTTAAACAAACAACGCTGCCGGTTCCCTCGCTGAGGTCCAGGCTGCGTCGGAGAGGTGAGTATAGCGATATTTTTTATTTTAATTCTTTCTTTTACACATTTATATGGATCCCAGGGCCTGAAGGAGAGTTTCCTCTCCTTCAGACCCTGGGAACCATCAGGAATACCGTCCGATACTTGAGTCCCATTGACTTGTATTGGTATCGGGTATCGGTATCGGATTAGATCCGATACTTTGCCGGTATCGGCCGATACTTTCCGATACCGATACTTTCAAGTATCGGACGGTATCGCTCAACACTAGTCGCAATGCGTCGTTGGAGAAAAAACGCATCCTGCAAAAGTGCTTGCAGGATGCGTTTTTTCTCCATTGGCTTGCATTAGCGACGCATTGCGACGGATTGCCACATGTCGCATCCGTCGTGCGACGGATGCGTCGTGCTTCGGCGGACCGTCGACACAAAAAAAACTACATGTAACTTTTTTGTGCGACGTGTCCGCCATTTCCGACCGCGCATGCGTGGCCGGAACTCCGCCCCCGCCTACCCGCACCTCACAATGGGGCAGCGGATGCGTTGAAAAAACAGCATCCGCTGCACCCGTTGTGCGGCGCTTACAACGCTAGCGTCGGTACGTCGGCCCGACACACTGCGATGGGCCGAGTACGACGCTAGTGTGAAAGTAGCCGCACGTTGTGAAAATTGTGCACAACGTGGGCAGCGGATGCAGTTTTTCAACGCATCCGCTGCCCAGTCTATGTCCTGGGGAGGAGGGGGCAGAGTTACGGCCACGCATCCGCGGAAATGGCGGACGCGACGTACAAATAAAAGGTTACATTGAACTTTTTTTGTGACGACGGGGGCTAAAGTTATGGTTAGGGTTGGGGCTAAAGTTAGGGTTGGGGCTAAAGTTAGGGTTAGAGTTGGGATTTGGGTTAGGGTTTGGATTAGGGTTGGGATTAGTGTTACGTTTGGGATTAGGGTTGGGATTAGGGTTAGGGTTGGGATTAGGGTTAGGGGTGTGTTGGATTTAGGGTTTTGATTAGGGTTATGTGTCATGGTTAGTGTTGAGCGATACTTTCCGATATCGGAAAGTATCGGTATCGGAAAGTATCGGCCGATACCGTCACAGTATCGGAATCCAATCCGATACCGATACCCGATCCCAATGCAAGTCAATGGGACGAAAATATCGGAATTAAAATAAACCCTTTCTTTCCTTGTAGGTTAATTCTACATGAAGGAAAACAACTAAGAATAATGTAGGATGTATTGGGGGAGGTGGCGGAGACATTAAAGGCACAGGGGTTTATCCCAATCAAATAGAATAGCAGTATTTTTAATTTTTTTATGACGTTCGGCGTTAGAAAGAAATTGACTATGTTAATTTTTTATTTATTTTGTCAGATATTGATGTTTCACTACTTCCACGCCCTTCACCCTATTTTTTACTTCTCCCACACTTTCTTCTTCATTATCCTCATCATCAGCTTCTGTGACATCAACTTCTTCACCTTATTCATCTTCTTCTTTTCTACGTATATATATATATTTTTTTTACATTGTTCATATTCTTTTTATTTAACTATTATCTTTTTTATATTCAACTTCTTCATCATATTCTTATTTGTGACAGGCATTCCCGTAGTTGTTATCTATAAAAGTTTGAAGATTACACCTTCCGTTCTGCCTGTCACAAAACAGTTACATTTGTCCGCGTTCAGTTTGGCCTGCAGCATCAGGCTTTATCCAGGGGCACCACGAGGAGGAACGGACTCACCCCCATACACTGCTTAGTCTTCTTCTGCTTATAATTTAGATAATATCTTTTGCTCTGATATTTAGTCTTATGCTTAATGTTCTTCTGCTCTTTGTTCTGCAGCCTCTTGTTCTTCTGCTTCTCGGTCTTCCAGGTTGTCGTCGTCATCTCCAGGGTCGTCATCTCCAGGGTCGTCGTCATCGGGGTCGTCGTCATCGGGGTCGTCGTCATCGGGGTCGTCTTCAGGGTCATCGTCTCCAGGGTCGTCGTCATCTCGGTGGTTGTCGTCTCTGGTGTCGTCATCATCTTAGGGGTGGTCTTCCGGGTCATCGTCTTTCGGGTCTTGAACTTGGAAATGTAGCAGAAGGTACAAGAAGGCTGAGAAAATGCCGAGAAACAGCTGATGGAACTGGAACTCGGATGGCTACCCGAAGGTCCAAGAGCCAATGGAACTACCGAGGACCAGCTGACGTTACTGGAACCCGGTTACTAAGCAGGAGGTACCCGTGCCTGAAAGCACTACCAAGGACCACCTGACGTTGGTGGAACTCGGATACCCAGAGGGAGGCACCTAAGCCAAAGGCTCTGCCCGGAACCAGCTGACGGTACTGGAACCAGGATGGGGAGCAGAAGGTACAAGAGCAAAAGACACTGCCGAGAACCAGCTGACGGTACTGGAACCCGGATGGGTAGCCGAAGGTCCAAGAGCCAATGGAACTACCGAGGACCAGCTGACGTTACTGGAACCCGGTTACTAAGCAGGAGGTACCCGTGCCTGAAAGCACTACCAAGGACCACCTGACGTTGGTGGAACTCGGATACCCAGAGGGAGGCACCTAAGCCAAAGGCTCTGCCCGGAACCAGCTGACGGTACTGGAACCAGGATGGGGAGCAGAAGGTACAAGAGCAAAAGACACTGCCGAGAACCAGCTGACGGTACTGGAACCCGGATGGGGACCTATTCAAGCTTGTCTTCCTAGGGCCCCAACTGGCGGTGTGTTAGAGCCCAGGGACAGCAGGAGGAGGAGCAGGGGGAGGGGAGTGTAGGCCGAAGCCTGCACAGGCGGCAGCTTTGGGTGTGTTGTGTCTGCGTGGCTTTTGCAGGACACGTTGCCGGCTACACAGCAGGGGAACAGCTGGCGGTGCTGGACCCCACTGACACATTGGCGAGGTGTTTGGCTCTGTGCAGCCAGCACTTCCGGACAGCAACTAGCGTTGTTGGAGCCCGGGCTCTGCAGGTGGAGCAGAGTGTAGGCCGAAGCCTAATTGAACCGATTTCAAAAGTCACCTTTAACCCCCCCTCAGGGGTTACAAAGTAGAAGAGCCACAGCTTATGCAGCAGCAGTGCTGCGCAAGTCAAAGGTTGCTCTTGTAATTTTTCTCCTTGCACACGCTGAATGGAACACGTATAACATTTAGCCCTTTATACAGTCAAACTGTGTAATGGAGGCGAGAGTTCCCTTTGTAATGAGACGCAGCACAGGTGTCAAGAATCCCACCTTGGTGCTGGGTGCAGCCTCCCGAGCGTTGTTATTTGCTGTACAGGAGTCTGCGCTGTCGTGTTATCCCCTGGCCTAGCGCCGTTAGCGCTGCCCATCTTCTGGCATCATGTAATGTCGGCCGGTGCGGTTCGCGATGCCCAGGAATCCCAGCCCCGCAGTGTCTTAACATTGTTAAAACACTGCGGGGCTGGGATTCAGGGCCTGGCGCAGCACATATGTTCGCCTCTCACACTCGGGTCCTTACACCCGCTTCAGACTGTGCGGCGTCATCTGATCCCTTATCGCATGCCACGGCCATGAAGCCGCACAGTCCGAACAAGGCGGAAGGAGAGGAGGGACAGGCGAACTGATGCACTGATCCTGCCCATGAATCACACCCTCGCAGTCCCAATAAATAAGACACCGAGGGGCGTTGTGTGGGTCAGGGCGGCCGCAGAGGCGCAGCCAGCCAAACAATGATGCCAGAAGACGGGCAGCGCTACCAAGGGGGTTGCAGCGTGTCATTACAAAGGAAAGTCACACCACCGGGACGGTTAAATGGTCACACAGAGGACACATTTCAGACGTGTTTTCAGTTCCACATGTGCGAGGAGAATACGTTTCTGAGCCACCTTGCACACATGCAGCATTACCGCTGTACAAGGTGGCTGGATAACGTAAAAACGCCTGGGGGAGGGGGGACAGGTTCCCTTCAATTTCAGTTCTTGTGTCTGCGTGGCTTTTGCAGGACACGTTGCCGGCTGCACAGCAGGGGAACAGCTGGCGGTGCTGGACCCCACTGACACATTGGCTGGTGTTTTTCTCTGTGCAGCTAGCACATCTGGGCCCCAACTGGCGGTGTGTTAGAGCCCAGGGACAGCAGGAGGAGGAGCAGGAGGAGGAGGAGCAGGGGGAGGGGAGTGTAGGCCGAAGCCTGCACAGGCGGCAGCTTTGGGTGTGTTGTGTCTGCGTGGCTTTTGCAGGACACGTTGCCGGCTACACAGCAGGGGAACAGCTGGCGGTGCTGGACCCCACTGACACATTGGCGAGGTGTTTGGCTCTGTGCAGCCAGCACTTCCGGACAGCAACTAGCGTTGTTGGAGCCCGGGCTCTGCAGGTGGAGCAGAGTGTAGGCCGAAGCCTAATTGAACCGATTTCAAAAGTCACCTTTAACCCCCCCTCAGGGGTTACAAAGTAGAAGAGCCACAGCTTATGCAGCAGCAGTGCTGCGCAAGTCAAAGGTTGCTCTTGTAATTTTTCTCCTTGCACACGCTGAATGGAACACGTATAACATTTAGCCCTTTATACAGTCAAACTGTGTAATGGAGGCGAGAGTTCCCTTTGTAATGAGACGCAGCACAGGTGTCAAGAATCCCACCTTGGTGCTGGGTGCAGCCTCCCGAGCGTTGTTATTTGCTGTACAGGAGTCTGCGCTGTCGTGTTATCCCCTGGCCTAGCGCCGTTAGTGCTGCCCATCTTCTGGCATCATGTAATGTCGGCCGGTGCGGTTCGCGATGCCCAGGAATCCCAGCCCCGCAGTGTCTTAACATTGTTAAAACACTGCGGGGCTGGGATTCAGGGCCTGGCGCAGCACATATGTTCGCCTCTCACACTCGGGTCCTTACACCCGCTTCAGACTGTGCGGCGTCATCTGATCCCTTATCGCATGCCACGGCCATGAAGCCGCACAGTCCGAACAAGGCGGAAGGAGAGGAGGGACAGGCGAACTGATGCACTGATCCTGCCCATGAATCACACCCTCGCAGTCCCAATAAATAAGACACCGAGGGGCGTTGTGTGGGTCAGGGCGGCCGCAGAGGCGCAGCCAGCCAAACAATGATGCCAGAAGACGGGCAGCGCTACCAAGGGGGTTGCAGCGTGTCATTACAAAGGAAAGTCACACCACCGGGACGGTTAAATGGTCACACAGAGGACACATTTCAGACGTGTTTTCAGTTCCACATGTGAGAGGAGAATACGTTTCTGAGCCACCTTGCACACATGCAGCATTACCGCTGTACAAGGTGGCTGGATAACGTAAAAACGCCTGGGGGAGGGGGGACAGGTTCCCTTCAATTTCAGTTCTTGTGTCTGCGTGGCTTTTGCAGGACACGTTGCCGGCTGCACAGCAGGGGAACAGCTGGCGGTGCTGGACCCCACTGACACATTGGCTGGTGTTTTTCTCTGTGCAGCTAGCACATCTGGGCCCCAACTGGCGGTGTGTTAGAGCCCAGGGACAGCAGGAGGAGGAGCAGGAGGAGGAGGAGCAGGGGGAGGGGAGTGTAGGCCGAAGCCTGCACAGGCGGCAGCTTTGGGTGTGTTGTGTCTGCGTGGCTTTTGCAGGACACGTTGCCGGCTACACAGCAGGGGAACAGCTGGCGGTGCTGGACCCCACTGACACATTGGCGAGGTGTTTGGCTCTGTGCAGCCAGCACTTCCGGACAGCAACTAGCGTTGTTGGAGCCCGGGCTCTGCAGGTGGAGCAGAGTGTAGGCCGAAGCCTAATTGAACCGATTTCAAAAGTCACCTTTAACCCCCCCTCAGGGGTTACAAAGTAGAAGAGCCACAGCTTATGCAGCAGCAGTGCTGCGCAAGTCAAAGGTTGCTCTTGTAATTTTTCTCCTTGCACACGCTGAATGGAACACGTATAACATTTAGCCCTTTATACAGTCAAACTGTGTAATGGAGGTGAGAGTTCCCTTTGTAATGAGACGCAGCACAGGTGTCAAGAATCCCACCTTGGTGCTGGGTGCAGCCTCCCGAGCGTTGTTATTTGCTGTACAGGAGTCTGCGCTGTCGTGTTATCCCCTGGCCTAGCGCCGTTAGCGCTGCCCATCTTCTGGCATCATGTAATGTCGGCCGGTGCGGTTCGCGATGCCCAGGAATCCCAGCCCCGCAGTGTCTTAACATTGTTAAAACACTGCGGGGCTGGGATTCAGGGCCTGGCGCAGCACATATGTTCGCCTCTCACACTCGGGTCCTTACACCCGCTTCAGACTGTGCGGCGTCATCTGATCCCTTATCGCATGCCACGGCCATGAAGCCGCACAGTCCGAACAAGGCGGAAGGAGAGGAGGGACAGGCGAACTGATGCACTGATCCTGCCCATGAATCACACCCTCGCAGTCCCAATAAATAAGACACCGAGGGGCGTTGTGTGGGTCAGGGCGGCCGCAGAGGCGCAGCTGTTGTGATTTTGGATTCTGGGCTCCCCCGGTGGCTACTGGTGGAATTGAACTTGTGACATCATCTTCCCTGTTCACCTGTTCTGATTAGATCTGGGTGTCGCTATATAACCTGGCTTCTCTGTTAGATGCTTGCCGGTCAACAATGTTATCAGAAGCCTCTCTGTGCTTGTTCCTGCTCCCAGACATCTACTAGATAAGTTGGACATTCGTCCATGTTTTGTTTTTGTATTTTGGTTCCAGTTCACAGCTGCAGTTTCGTTACTGTGTCTGGAAAGCTCTTGTTGATCAGGAATTGCCACTCTGGTATTATGAGTTAATGCCAGAGTCCTAAAGTAATTTCTGGATGTGTTTTGTTAGGGTTTTCTACTGACCATGAAAGTATGCTTTCTGTCTTCTGCTATCTAGAAAGCGGACCTCAAATTTGCTAAAACTATTTTCCTGCTGCGTTTGTTGTTTCATCTCATATCACTGCCAATATATGTGGGGGGCTTCTGTCTCCTTTTGGGCATTTCTCTAGAGGTGAGTCAGGTCTTATATTTCCCTCTGCTAGCATTATTTAGTTCTCCGGCCGGCGCTGGGCATATAGGGATAAAAAGTAGGACATGCTACCTGGCTACTTCTAGATGATGCGGTAGGTTTAGTTCATGGTCAGTACAGTTACATCTTCCAAGAGCTTGTTCCTATAGAGGCTTATGCTAGTTCTCTGGCCATGGAGATCATGACAGTTTGACCGGCCCACTAAAGGGTTAAAATCCTTGGCTGAGAAAGGAGAGAAATAAGAAGTCTGCTGAGAGTTTTTTTTTTTTTTTTTTTTTTTTTCCTCTGTGCTCTTAATTGGATCACTTGCCAGTCTGTCTATGCTGCAGTCTTTCTTTTTTTTTCTCTCTCCTTATAATCTTTGAATGGCTTTGTGTTCACCTGTTAATAATGGATCTTCAGAGTGTAACTGCAGGTTTGAATAATCTCACCACGAAAGTACAAAATTTGCAAGATTTTATTATTCATGCTCCGGTATCTGAGCCGAGAATTCCTTTGCCGGAATTCTTCTCAGGGAATAGATCTAGCTTTCAGAATTTTAGAAATAATTGTAAGCTATTTTTGTCCCTGAAATCTCGTTCTGCTGGAGACTCTGCACAGCAGGTTGGGATTGTGATTTCCTTGCTCCGCGGCGACCCTCAAGACTGGGCTTTTGCATTGGCACCAGGGGATCCTGCGTTGCGCAATGTGGATGCGTTTTTTTTGGCCTTGGGCTTGCTGTATGAGGAACCTCATTTGGAACTTCAGGCAGAAAAAACTTTGATGTCCCTATCGCAGGGGCAAGATGAAGCTGAAATTTACTGCCAAAGATTCCGTAAATGGTCTGTGCTTACTCAGTGGAATGAGTGTGCCTTGGCGGCTACTTTCAGAGAGGGTCTCTCTGATGCCATTAAGGATGTTATGGTGGGGTTCCCTGTGCCTGCAGGTCTGAATGAGTCCATGACAATGGCCATTCAGATCGATAGGCGTCTGCGGGAGCGCAAACCTGTGCACCATCTGGCGGTATCCACTGAGAAGACGCCAGAAAGCATGCAGTGTGATAGAATTCTGTCCAGAAGCGAGCGGCAGAATTTTAGACGGAAAAATGGGTTGTGTTTCTATTGTGGGGATTCTACTCATGTTATATCAGCGTGCTCTAAGCGTACTAAAAAGCTTGATAAATCCGTTTCCATTGGCACTGTACAGTCTAAATTTATTTTGTCTGTGACCCTGATTTGCTCTTTGTCATCTATTACTACTGACGCCTATATCGACTCTGGCGCCGCTTTGAGTCTTATGGATTGGTCCTTTGCCAATCGTTGTGGGTATGATTTAGAGCCTTTGGAAACTCTTATTCCTCTGAAGGGGATTGACTCCACCCCATTGGCTAATAATAAACCACAATACTGGACACAAGTGACTATGTGTATTAATCCGGATCACCAGGAGACTATTCGTTTTCTAGTGCTGTATAATCTACATGAGGATTTGGTGCTGGGATTGCCATGGCTGCAGTCTCACAACCCAGTCCTTGACTGGAGAGCTATGTCTGTGTTGAGCTGGGGATGTAAGGGGACTCATGGGGACGTACCTTTGGTGTCCATTTCATCATCTATTCCCTCTGAAATCCCTGAGTTCCTGTCTGATTATCGTGACGTCTTTGAAGAACCCAAGCTGGGTTCACTACCTCCGCACCGTGAGTGCGATTGTGCTATAGATTTAATTCCGGGTAGTAAATACCCAAAGGGTCGTTTATTTAATCTGTCTGTGCCTGAACATACTGCTATGCGAGAATATATAAAGGAGTCCTTGGAAAAGGGACATATTCGTCCATCGTCATCTCCCTTAGGAGCCGGTTTTTTCTTTGTGTCAAAAAAAGACGGCTCTTTGAGACCATGTATTGATTATCGGCTTTTGAATAAAATCACGGTTAAATATCAATACCCATTGCCGTTGCTGACTGATTTGTTTGCTCGCATAAAGGGGGCCAAGTGGTTCTCTAAGATTGATCTCCGTGGGGCGTATAATTTGGTGCGGATCAGGCAGGGGGATGAGTGGAAAACCGCATTTAATATGCCCGAGGGCCACTTTGAGTATTTGGTGATGCCTTTTGGTCTTTCTAATGCCCCTTCAGTCTTCCAGTCCTTTATGCATGATATTTTCCGCGATTTTTTGGATAAATTTATGATAGTGTATCTGGATGATATTCTGATTTTTTCGGATGACTGGGACTCTCATGTCCGGCAAGTTAAGAGGGTTTTTCAGGTTTTGCGGTCTAATTCTCTGTGTGTCAAGGGTTCTAAGTGCGTTTTTGGGGTTCAGAGAATTTCCTTTTTGGGATATATTTTTTCTCCCTCTTCCATTGAGATGGATCCTGTCAAGGTTCAAGCTATTTGTGATTGGACGCAGCCCTCTTCTCTTAAAAGTCTTCAGAAATTTTTGGGCTTTGCCAACTTTTATCGTCGATTTATTTCTGGTTTTTCGGATGTCGTTAAGCCATTGACCGATTTGACTAGACAGGGTGCTGATGTTGCTAATTGGTCCCCTGATGCTGTGGAGGCCTTTCAGGAGCTTAAGCGCCGTTTTTCTTCTGCCCCTGTGTTGCGTCAGCCTGATGTGACTCTTCCTTTTCAGGTTGAGGTCGACGCTTCTGAGATCGGAGCTGGGGCAGTGTTGTCGCAGAAAAGTTCTGACTGCGCCGTGATGAGGCCTTGTGCCTTCTTTTCCCGTAAATTTTCGCCCGCTGAGCGGAATTATGATGTTGGGAATCGGGAGCTTTTGGCCATGAAGTGGGCGTTTGAGGAGTGGCGCCATTGGCTCGAGGGGGCCAGACATCAGGTGGTGGTATTGACTGACCACAAAAATTTGATTTATCTTGAGACCGCCAGGCGCCTGAATCCTAGACAGGCGCGCTGGTCATTATTTTTTTTCTCGGTTTAATTTTGTGGTATCGTACCTACCAGGTTCTAAGAATGTTAAGGCGGATGCCCTTTCTAGGAGTTTTGAGCCTGATTCACCTGGCAACTCTGACCCCACAGGTATTCTTAAGGAGGGAGTTATCTTGTCAGCTGTTTCTCCAGACCTGCGGCGGGCCTTGCAGGAGTTTCAGGCGGATAGACCGGATCGTTGTCCGCCTGATAGGCTGTTTGTTCCTGATGATTGGACCAGTAAAGTCATCTCTGAGGTGCATTCTTCTGCGTTGGCAGGTCATCCTGGAATTTTTGGTACCAGGGATTTGGTGGCAAGATCCTTCTGGTGGCCTTCCCTGTCACGAGATGTGCGAGGCTTTGTGCAGTCTTGTGACGTTTGTGCTCGGGCCAAGCCTTGTTGTTCTCGGGCTAGTGGATTATTGTTGCCCTTGCCTATTCCTAAGAGGCCTTGGACACACATCTCGATGGATTTTATTTCAGATCTGCCTGTTTCTCAGAAGATGTCTGTCATCTGGGTGGTGTGTGACCGTTTTTCTAAGATGGTTCATTTGGTTCCCCTGCCCAAATTGCCTTCTTCTTCCGAGTTGGTGCCCCTGTTTTTTCAAAATGTTGTTCGTTTGCATGGTATTCCTGAGAATATCGTTTCTGACAGAGGAACCCAATTTGTGTCTAGATTTTGGCGGGCATTTTGTGCTAGGATGGGCATAGATTTGTCTTTTTCGTCTGCTTTTCACCCTCAGACTAATGGCCAGACCGAGCGGACTAATCAGACCCTGGAGACATATCTGAGGTGTTTTGTGTCTGCTGACCAGGATGATTGGGTTGCTTTTTTGCCATTGGCGGAGTTCGCCCTCAATAATCGGGCCAGCTCTGCCACCTTGGTTTCCCCGTTTTTCTGTAATTCGGGGTTCCATCCTCGATTTTCCTCCGGTCAGATGGAATCCTCGGATTGTCCTGGAGTGGATGCGGTGGTGGAGAGATTGCATCATATCTGGGGGCAGGTGATGGACAATTTAAAGTTGTCCCAGGAGAAGACTCAGCTTTTTGCCAACCGTCACCGTCGTGTTGGTCCTCGGCTTTGTGTTGGAGATTTGGTGTGGTTGTCTTCTCGTTTTGTCCCTATGAGGGTCTCATCTCCTAAGTTTAAGCCTCGGTTCATCGGTCCGTATAAAATATTGGAGATTCTTAACCCTGTTTCCTTCCGTTTGGACCTCCCTGCATCCTTTTCTATTCATAACGTTTTTCATCGGTCGTTATTGCGCAGGTATGAGGCACCGGTTGTGCCTTCCGTTGAGCCTCCTGCTCCGGTGTTGGTTGAGGGTGAGTTGGAGTACGTTGTGGAAAAAATCCTAGACTCCCGTGTTTCCAGACAGAGACTCCAGTATCTGGTCAAGTGGAAGGGATACGGCCAGGAGGATAATTCTTGGGTCACTGCATCTGATGTTCATGCCTCTGATCTGGTTCGTGCCTTTCATAGGGCCCATCCTGATCGCCCTGGTGGTTCTGGTGAGGGTTCGGTGCCCCCTCCTTGAGGGGGGGGTACTGTTGTGATTTTGGATTCTGGGCTCCCCCGGTGGCTACTGGTGGAATTGAACTTGTGACATCATCTTCCCTGTTCACCTGTTCTGATTAGATCTGGGTGTCGCTATATAACCTGGCTTCTCTGTTAGATGCTTGCCGGTCAACAATGTTATCAGAAGCCTCTCTGTGCTTGTTCCTGCTCCCAGACATCTACTAGATAAGTTGGACATTCGTCCATGTTTTGTTTTTGTATTTTGGTTCCAGTTCACAGCTGCAGTTTCGTTACTGTGTCTGGAAAGCTCTTGTTGATCAGGAATTGCCACTCTGGTATTATGAGTTAATGCCAGAGTCCTAAAGTAATTTCTGGATGTGTTTTGTTAGGGTTTTCTACTGACCATGAAAGTATGCTTTCTGTCTTCTGCTATCTAGAAAGCGGACCTCAAATTTGCTAAAACTATTTTCCTGCTGCGTTTGTTGTTTCATCTCATATCACTGCCAATATATGTGGGGGGCTTCTGTCTCCTTTTGGGCATTTCTCTAGAGGTGAGTCAGGTCTTATATTTCCCTCTGCTAGCATTATTTAGTTCTCCGGCCGGCGCTGGGCATATAGGGATAAAAAGTAGGACATGCTACCTGGCTACTTCTAGATGATGCGGTAGGTTTAGTTCATGGTCAGTACAGTTACATCTTCCAAGAGCTTGTTCCTATAGAGGCTTATGCTAGTTCTCTGGCCATGGAGATCATGACACGCAGCCAGCCAAACAATGATGCCAGAAGACGGGCAGCGCTACCAAGGGGGTTGCAGCGTGTCATTACAAAGGAAAGTCACACCACCGGGACGGTTAAGTGGTCACACAGAGGACACATTTCAGACGTGTTTTCAGTTCCACATGTGCGAGGAGAATACGTTTCTGAGCCACCTTGCACACATGCAGCATTACCGCTGTACAAGGTGGCTGGATAACGTAAAAACGCCTGGGGGAGGGGGGACAGGTTCCCTTCAATTTCAGTTCTTGTGTCTGCGTGGCTTTTGCAGGACACGTTGCCGGCTGCACAGCAGGGGAACAGCTGGCGGTGCTGGACCCCACTGACACATTGGCTGGTGTTTTTCTCTGTGCAGCTAGCACATCTGGGCCCCAACTGGCGGTGTGTTAGAGCCCAGGGACAGCAGGAGGAGGAGCAGGAGGAGGAGGAGCAGGGGGAGGGGAGTGTAGGCCGAAGCCTGCACAGGCGGCAGCTTTGGGTGTGTTGTGTCTGCGTGGCTTTTGCAGGACACGTTGCCGGCTACACAGCAGGGGAACAGCTGGCGGTGCTGGACCCCACTGACACATTGGCGAGGTGTTTGGCTCTGTGCAGCCAGCACTTCCAGACAGCAACTAGCGTTGTTGGAGCCCGGGCTCTGCAGGTGGAGCAGAGTGTAGGCCGAAGCCTAATTGAACCGATTTCAAAAGTCACCTTTAACCCCCCCTCAGGGGTTACAAAGTAGAAGAGCCACAGCTTATGCAGCAGCAGTGCTGCGCAAGTCAAAGGTTGCTCTTGTAATTTTTCTCCTTGCACACGCTGAATGGAACACGTATAACATTTAGCCCTTTATACAGTCAAACTGTGTAATGGAGGCGAGAGTTCCCTTTGTAATGAGACGCAGCACAGGTGTCAAGAATCCCACCTTGGTGCTGGGTGCAGCCTCCCGAGCGTTGTTATTTGCTGTACAGGAGTCTGCGCTGTCGTGTTATCCCCTGGCCTAGCGCCGTTAGCGCTGCCCATCTTCTGGCATCATGTAATGTCGGCCGGTGCGGTTCGCGATGCCCAGGAATCCCAGCCCCGCAGTGTCTTAACATTGTTAAAACACTGCGGGGCTGGGATTCAGGGCCTGGCGCAGCACATATGTTCGCCTCTCACACTCGGGTCCTTACACCCGCTTCAGACTGTGCGGCGTCATCTGATCCCTTATCGCATGCCACGGCCATGAAGCCGCACAGTCCGAACAAGGCGGAAGGAGAGGAGGGACAGGCGAACTGATGCACTGATCCTGCCCATGAATCACACCCTCGCAGTCCCAATAAATAAGACACCGAGGGGCGTTGTGTGGGTCAGGGCGGCCGCAGAGGCGCAGCCAGCCAAACAATGATGCCAGAAGACGGGCAGCGCTACCAAGGGGGTTGCAGCGTGTCATTACAAAGGAAAGTCACACCACCAGTACGGTTAAGTGGTCACACAGAGGACACATTTCAGACGTGTTTTCAGTTCCACATGTGCGAGGAGAATACGTTTCTGAGCCACCTTGCACACATGCAGCATTACCGCTGTACAAGGTGGCTGGATAACGTAAAAACGCCTGGGGGAGGGGGGACAGGTTCCCTTCAATTTCAGTTCTTGTGTCTGCGTGGCTTTTGCAGGACACGTTGCCGGCTGCACAGCAGGGGAACAGCTGGCGGTGCTGGACCCCACTGACACATTGGCTGGTGTTTTTCTCTGTGCAGCTAGCACATCTGGGCCCCAACTGGCGGTGTGTTAGAGCCCAGGGACAGCAGGAGGAGGAGCAGGAGGAGGAGGAGCAGGGGGAGGGGAGTGTAGGCCGAAGCCTGCACAGGCGGCAGCTTTGGGTGTGTTGTGTCTGCGTGGCTTTTGCAGGACACGTTGCCGGCTACACAGCAGGGGAACAGCTGGCGGTGCTGGACCCCACTGACACATTGGCGAGGTGTTTGGCTCTGTGCAGCCAGCACTTCCGGACAGCAACTAGCGTTGTTGGAGCCCGGGCTCTGCAGGTGGAGCAGAGTGTAGGCCGAAGCCTAATTGAACCGATTTCAAAAGTCACCTTTAACCCCCCCTCAGGGGTTACAAAGTAGAAGAGCCACAGCTTATGCAGCAGCAGTGCTGCGCAAGTCAAAGGTTGCTCTTGCAATTTTTCTCCTTGCACACGCTGAATGGAACACGTATAACATTTAGCCCTTTATACAGTCAAACTGTGAAATGGAGGCGAGAGTTCCCTTTGTAATGAGACGCAGCACAGGTGTCAAGAATCCCACCTTGGTGCTGGGTGCAGCCTCCCGAGCGTTGTTATTTGCTGTACAGGAGTCTGCGCTGTCGTGTTATCCCCTGGCCTAGCGCCGTTAGCGCTGCCCATCTTCTGGCATCATGTAATGTCGGCCGGTGCGGTTCGCGATGCCCAGGAATCCCAGCCCCGCAGTGTCTTAACATTGTTAAAACACTGCGGGGCTGGGATTCAGGGCCTGGCGCAGCACATATGTTCGCCTCTCACACTCGGGTCCTTACACCCGCTTCAGACTGTGCGGCGTCATCTGATCCCTTATCGCATGCCACGGCCATGAAGCCGCACAGTCCGAACAAGGTGGAAGGAGAGGAGGGACAGGCAAACTGATGCACTGATCCTGCCCATGAATCACACCCTCGCAGTCCCAATAAATAAGACACCGAGGGGCGTTGTGTGGGTCAGGGCGGCCGCAGAGGCGCAGCCAGCCAAACAATGATGCCAGAAGACGGGCAGCGCTACCAAGGGGGTTGCAGCGTGTCATTACAAAGGAAAGTCACACCACCGGGACGGTTAAATGGTCACACAGAGGACACATTTCAGACGTGTTTTCAGTTCCACATGTGCGAGGAGAATACGTTTCTGAGCCACCTTGCACACATGCAGCATTACCGCTGTACAAGGTGGCTGGATAACGTAAAAACGCCTGGGGGAGGGGGGACAGGTTCCCTTCAATTTCAGTTCTTGTGTCTGCGTGGCTTTTGCAGGACACGTTGCCGGCTGCACAGCAGGGGAACAGCTGGCGGTGCTGGACCCCACTGACACATTGGCTGGTGTTTTTCTCTGTGCAGCTAGCACATCTGGGCCCCAACTGGCGGTGTGTTAGAGCCCAGGGACAGCAGGAGGAGGAGCAGGAGGAGGAGGAGCAGGGGGAGGGGAGTGTAGGCCGAAGCCTGCACAGGCGGCAGCTTTGGGTGTGTTGTGTCTGCGTGGCTTTTGCAGGACACGTTGCCGGCTACACAGCAGGGGAACAGCTGGCGGTGCTGGACCCCACTGACACATTGGCGAGGTGTTTGGCTCTGTGCAGCCAGCACTTCCGGACAGCAACTAGCGTTGTTGGAGCCCGGGCTCTGCAGGTGGAGCAGAGTGTAGGCCGAAGCCTAATTGAACCGATTTCAAAAGTCACCTTTAACCCCCCCTCAGGGGTTACAAAGTAGAAGAGCCACAGCTTATGCAGCAGCAGTGCTGCGCAAGTCAAAGGTTGCTCTTGTAATTTTTCTCCTTGCACACGCTGAATGGAACACGTATAACATTTAGCCCTTTATACAGTCAAACTGTGTAATGGAGGCGAGAGTTCCCTTTGTAATGAGACGCAGCACAGGTGTCAAGAATCCCACCTTGGTGCTGGGTGCAGCCTCCCGAGCGTTGTTATTTGCTGTACAGGAGTCTGCGCTGTCGTGTTATCCCCTGGCCTAGCGCCGTTAGCGCTGCCCATCTTCTGGCATCATGTAATGTCGGCCGGTGCGGTTCGCGATGCCCAGGAATCCCAGCCCCGCAGTGTCTTAACATTGTTAAAACACTGCGGGGCTGGGATTCAGGGCCTGGCGCAGCACATATGTTCGCCTCTCACACTCGGGTCCTTACACCCGCTTCAGACTGTGCGGCGTCATCTGATCCCTTATCGCATGCCACGGCCATGAAGCCGCACAGTCCGAACAAGGCGGAAGGAGAGGAGGGACAGGCGAACTGATGCACTGATCCTGCCCATGAATCACACCCTCGCAGTCCCAATAAATAAGACACCGAGGGGCGTTGTGTGGGTCAGGGCGGCCGCAGAGGCGCAGCCAGCCAAACAATGATGCCAGAAGACGGGCAGCGCTACCAAGGGGGTTGCAGCGTGTCATTACAAAGGAAAGTCACACCACCGGGACGGTTAAATGGTCACACAGAGGACACATTTCAGACGTGTTTTCAGTTCCACATGTGCGAGGAGAATACGTTTCTGAGCCACCTTGCACACATGCAGCATTACCGCTGTACAAGGTGGCTGGATAACGTAAAAACGCCTGGGGGAGGGGGGACAGGTTCCCTTCAATTTCAGTTCTTGTGTCTGCGTGGCTTTTGCAGGACACGTTGCCGGCTACACAGCAGGGGAACAGCTGGCGGTGCTGAACCCCACTGACACATTGGCTGGTGTTTTTCTCTGTGCAGCTAGCACATCTGGGCAAAAACTGGCGGTGTTAGAGCCCAGGGTCAGCAGGAGGAGCAGGGGGAGCGGAGTGTAGGCTGAAGCCTGCACTCGAGCAAGTTGAAAGGAAACCTTTAACCCCCCCCCCCCCCCCCCCAGGCGTTTGTAGCTGAAAGAGCCATTGTGTACAGCACTAATGCTGGAAAAGGTAAACTTAGCTCTTTTAATTATGGTCCTTGTACATGCGGAACCTAACATTTATGAAATGTGTCTCCTCACAGCGTTAAACCGTCCGGTAGGTGGAACTTTCCTTTGTCGTGTGACGCAGCACAGCCATCATTTTTACCCCCTTGGCGCCGTGCGCCGCCTCCTCAGCGTTGTTTGAATCTGTCCCGGAGCCTGCGCTGTTAGGTTAGCCCTTGGCCATGCACACATGTTGCGCTGCCCGTCTTCTGACCTCATTTGGTGTCAGGCTGGCTGCGCCTGTGCGGGTGCGCTGGCCGAGATCCCGCCTCGCAGTGTCGTCTAATGTAATCCCACCGCGGGCCTGTGATCCGTGCCCGTGCGCAGTGCATATCCTCTCCTCTCACTCCCCTCCCTACGGCTTCTTTTTCAGACTGTGCGGTGTCACGGCCGTGGCATGCTATTAGGGACCAGCTGACATCGCACAGTCTGAAGAAGCCGTAGGGAGGGGAGTGAGAGGAGAGGATATGCACTGCGCACGGGCACGGATCACAGGCCCGCGGTGGGATTACATTAGACGACACTGCGAGGCGGGATCTCGGCCAGCGCACCCGCACAGGCGCAGCCAGCCTGACACCAAATGAGGTCAGAAGACGGGCAGCGCAACATGTGTGCATGGCCAAGGGCTAACCTAACAGCGCAGGCTCCGGGACAGATTCAAACAACGCTGAGGAGGGGGCGCACGGCGCCAAGGGGGTAAAAATGATGGCTGTGCTGCGTCACACGACAAAGGAAAGTTCCACCTACCGGACGGTTTAACGCTGTGTGGGGACACATTTCATAAGTGTTTGGTTCAGCATGTGCAAGGAGCATCACGAAAAGAGGCACTTTTTCCCTTTGCATCATTACTGCTGCACAAGGTGGCTCCTTCAGTAACAAACGCCTGGGGGGGGGGGGGGGTGTCAGGTTCCCTTACATTAAACTTGTTGTGCCTGCGTGGCGGTCGCAGTACACGTTGCCGTATACACAGCAGGGGAACAGCTGGCGGTGCTGAACCCCACTAACACATTGGCGAGGTGTTTGGCTCTGTGCGTACAGCACTTCTGGACGGCAACTGGCGGTGTTGGAGCCCAGGGACAGGTGGAGGAGGAGGAGGTTGGAGGAGGTAGGAGGGATTGCCACACACACAGCAGGGGAACAGCTGACGTTACTGAACCCCAATAACAGAGGAGGGACTGTTGACTGTGCGTACAGCACTTCTGGACGGCAACTGGCGGTGTTGGAGCCCAGGGACAGGTGGAGGAGGAGGAGGTTGGAGGAGGTAGGAGGGATTGCCACACACACAGCAGGGGAACAGCTGACGTTACTGAACCCCAATAACAGAGGAGGGACTGTTGACTGTGCGTACAGCACTTCTGGACGGCAACTGGCGGTGTTGGAGCCCAGGGACAGGTGGAGGAGGAGGAGGTTGGAGGAGGTTGGAGGAGGTAGGAGGGATTGCCACACACACAGCAGGGGAACAGCTGACGTTACTGAACCCCAATAACAGAGGAGGGACTGTTGACTGTGCGTACAGCACTTCTGGACGGCAACTGGCGGTGTTGGAGCCCAGGGACAGGTGGAGGAGGAGGAGGTTGGAGGAGGTAGGAGGGATTGCTACACACACAGCAGGGGAACAGCTGACGTTACTGAACCCCAATAACAGAGGAGGGACTGTTGACTGTGCGTACAGCACTTCTGGACGGCAACTGGCGGTGTTGGAGCCCAGGGACAGGTGGAGGAGGAGGAGGTTG
Organism: Ranitomeya variabilis; assembly: GCF_051348905.1. Lineage (NCBI taxonomy): Eukaryota > Metazoa > Chordata > Amphibia > Anura > Dendrobatidae > Ranitomeya > Ranitomeya variabilis. The sequence goes on from NC_135233.1 coordinate 684,406,850, forward strand.
GAGGAGGTTGGAGGAGGTAGGAGGGATTGCCACACACACAGCAGGGGAACAGCTGACGTTACTGAACCCCAATAACAGAGGAGGGACTGTTGACTGTGCGTACAGCACTTCTGGACGGCAACTGGCGGTGTTGGAGCCCAGGGACAGGTGGAGGAGGAGGAGGTTGGAGGAGGTTGGAGGGATTGCCACACACACAGCAGGGGAACAGCTGACGTTACTGAACCCCAATAACAGAGGAGGGACTGTTGACTGTGCGTACAGCACTTCTGGACGGCAACTGGCGGTGTTGGAGCCCAGGGACAGGTGGAGGAGGAGGAGGTTGGAGGAGGTTGGAGGGATTGCCACACACACAGCAGGGGAACAGCTGACGTTACTGAACCCCAATAACAGAGGAGGGACTGTTGACTGTGCGTACAGCACTTCTGGACGGCAACTGGCGGTGTTGGAGCCCAGGGACAGGTGGAGGAGGAGGAGGTTGGAGGAGGTTGGAGGAGGTAGGAGGGATTGCCACACACACAGCAGGGGAACAGCTGACGTTACTGAACCCCAATAACAGAGGAGGGACTGTTGACTGTGCGTACAGCACTTCTGGACGGCAACTGGCGGTGTTGGAGCCCAGGGACAGGTGGAGGAGGAGGAGGTTGGAGGAGGTTGGAGGAGGTAGGAGGGATTGCCACACACACAGCAGGGGAACAGCTGACGTTACTGAACCCCAATAACAGAGGAGGGACTGTTGACTGTGCGTACAGCACTTCTGGACGGCAACTGGCGGTGTTGGAGCCCAGGGACAGGTGGAGGAGGAGGAGGTTGGAGGAGGTTGGAGGGATTGCCACACACACAGCAGGGGAACAGCTGACGTTACTGAACCCCAATAACAGAGGAGGGACTGTTGACTGTGCGTACAGCACTTCTGGACGGCAACTGGCGGTGTTGGAGCCCAGGGACAGGTGGAGGAGGAGGAGGTTGGAGGAGGTTGGAGGAGGTAGGAGGGATTGCCACACACACAGCAGGGGAACAGCTGACGTTACTGAACCCCAATAACAGAGGAGGGACTGTTGACTGTGCGTACAGCACTTCTGGACGGCAACTGGCGGTGTTGGAGCCCAGGGACAGGTGGAGGAGGAGGAGGTTGGAGGAGGTTGGAGGGATTGCCACACACACAGCAGGGGAACAGCTGACGTTACTGAACCCCAATAACAGAGGAGGGACTGTTGACTGTGCGTACAGCACTTCTGGACGGCAACTGGCAGTGTTGGAGCCCAGGGACAGGTGGAGGAGGAGGAGGTTGGAGGAGGTTGGAGGAGGTAGGAGGGATTGCCACACACACAGCAGGGGAACAGCTGACGTTACTGAACCCCAATAACAGAGGAGGGACTGTTGACTGTGCGTACAGCACTTCTGGACGGCAACTGGCGGTGTTGGAGCCCAGGGACAGGTGGAGGAGGAGGAGGTTGGAGGAGGTTGGAGGGATTGCCACACACACAGCAGGGGAACAGCTGACGTTACTGAACCCCAATAACAGAGGAGGGACTGTTGACTGTGCGTACAGCACTTCTGGATGGCAACTGGCGGTGTTGGAGCCCAGGGACAGGTGGAGGAGGAGGAGGTTGGAGGAGGTTGGAGGAGGTAGGAGGGATTGCCACACACACAGCAGGGGAACAGCTGACGTTACTGAACCCCAATAACAGAGGAGGGACTGTTGACTGTGCGTACAGCACTTCTGGACGGCAACTGGCGGTGTTGGAGCCCAGGGACAGGTGGAGGAGGAGGAGGTTGGAGGAGGTTGGAGGGATTGCCACACACACAGCAGGGGAACAGCTGACGTTACTGAACCCCAATAACAGAGGAGGGACTGTTGACTGTGCGTACAGCACTTCTGGACGGCAACTGGCGGTGTTGGAGCCCAGGGACAGGTGGAGGAGGAGGAGGTTGGAGGAGGTTGGAGGAGGTAGGAGGGATTGCCACACACACAGCAGGGGAACAGCTGACGTTACTGAACCCCAATAACAGAGGAGGGACTGTTGACTGTGCGTACAGCACTTCTGGACGGCAACTAGCGGTGTTGGAGCCCAGGGACAGGTGGAGGAGGAGGAGGTTGGAGGAGGTAGGAGGGATTGCTACACACACAGCAGGGGAACAGCTGACGTTACTGAACCCCAATAACAGAGGAGGGACTGTTGACTGTGCGTACAGCACTTCTGGACGGCAACTGGCGGTGTTGGAGCCCAGGGACAGGTGGAGGAGGAGGAGGTTGGAGGAGGTTGGAGGAGGTAGGAGGGATTGCCACACACACAGCAGGGGAACAGCTGACGTTACTGAACCCCAATAACAGAGGAGGGACTGTTGACTGTGCGTACAGCACTTCTGGACGGCAACTGGCGGTGTTGGAGCCCAGGGACAGGTGGAGGAGGAGGAGGTTGGAGGAGGTTGGAGGGATTGCCACACACACAGCAGGGGAACAGCTGACGTTACTGAACCCCAATAACAGAGGAGGGACTGTTGACTGTGCGTACAGCACTTCTGGACGGCAACTGGCGGTGTTGGAGCCCAGGGACAGGTGGAGGAGGAGGAGGTTGGAGGAGGTTGGAGGAGGTAGGAGGGATTGCCACACACACAGCAGGGGAACAGCTGACGTTACTGAACCCCAATAACAGAGGAGCGACTGTTGACTGTGCGTACAGCACTTCTGGATGGCAACTAGCGGTGTTGGAGCCCAGGGACAGGTGGAGGAGGAGGAGGTTGGAGGAGGTTGGAGGAGGTAGGAGGGATTGCCACACACACAGCAGGGGAACAGCTGACGTTACTGAACCCCAATAACAGAGGAGCGACTGTTGACTGTGCGTACAGCACTTCTGGACGGCAACTAGCGGTGTTGGAGCCCAGGGGCAGGTGGAAAAGCAGAGGAACACAATGTAGGCCGAAGCCTGAGAAAGTCGAAAGGGAACCTTTAACCCCCCCCCCCAAGGCGTTTGTAGCTGAAAGAGCCAGCTTGTGCAGCACAAAAGATGCAAAAGGAAAAGGTGGCTCTTTTCATCATGCTCCTTGCAAACACAGAACTAAACACTTTTAAAATGTGTCCCCTGAAGCCGTGAAACCGTCCCGGAGGTGGGACTTTCCTTCGTAATATGACGCAGCACAGCCATCATTACTACCCCCCCGCCGCCGTGCCCCGGCTCCTCAGCGTTGTTTGATTCCGTCCCGGAGCCTGCGCTGTTATGTTATCCCGTGGCCAGGCACACTTAGCGCTGCCCATCTTCTGACATCATTTGGTGTCAGGCTGGCTGCGCCTGTGCGGCCGCGCTGGCCGAGAGCCCGCCTCGCAGTGTCTTCTGATGTAATCCCACTGGGGGCCTGGGATCCATGGCCATGCGCAGTGCATATCCTCGCCTCTCACTCCCCTCCCTACGGCTTCTTTTTCAGACTGTGCGGTGTCACGGCCGTGGCATGCTATTAGGGACCAGCTGACACCGAACAGTCTGAAGAAGCCATAGGGAGATGAGTGAGAGGTGGAGGTTCAGATATGCACTGCGCATGTCCATAGATCCCAGGCCCCCAGTGGGATTAAATCAGAAGACACTGCGAGGCGGGCTCTCGACCAGCGTGGCCGCACAGGCGCAGCCAGCCTGACACCAAATGATGCCAGAAGACGGGCAGCGCTAAGTGTGCCTGGCCACGGGATAACATAACAGCGCAGGCTCCGGGACGGAATCAAACAACGCTGAGGAGCCGGGGCGCGGCGCCGGGGGGGTAGGAATGACGGCTGTGCTGCGTCATATTACGAAGGAAAGTCCCACCTCCGGGACGGTTTTACGGTATCAGTGGACACATTTTATAAGTGTTAAGTTTTGCGTGTGCAAGGAGCAAAACCAAAATAGCTACCTTTTTCCTTGTGCAGCATTACTGCTGCACAAGGTGGCTCTTTCAGTAACAAATGCCTTGGGGGGGGGGACAGATTCCCTTACATTTCAGTTGTTGTGTCAGCGTGGCGGTCGCATGACACATTGCCGGCTACACAGCTGGGGATCAGCTGACGTTACTGAAACCCAATAACACTGGGTCGTATGTTTTGACTGTGCAGACGGCACTTCTGAGCCTCAACTGGCGGTGTTGGAGCCCAGGAATTTAAGTTCAGGTGGTAGAAAGATGAACACAACAGGAGACCTGGATAACGTATACAGTGACCTAATTATTTAATCAGGAGGAGGAGTGGCAAATTCCTGCGAGATCCAGGCCTTGTTCATTTTCAGGAAAGTAAGCCGGTCAACGTTATCGGAGGATAGTCGCATGCGACGGTCAGTTAGTACACCACCTGCAGCACTAAAGACACGTTCCGATAATACACTGGCCGCAGGGCAAGACAGCACCTCCAATGCATACTGGCTTAGCTCTGGCCATGTATCCAGCTTTGAGACCCAAAACTTGAAAGGGGAAGAGCCGTCTGGGAGTACAGCAAGAGGGCAAGACATGTAGTCTGTCACCATCTGACGGAACCGTTGCCTCCTGCTGACTGGAGCCGTCTGTGATGGTGTAGACTTTTGTGGGGGGCACAGAAAACTGTGCCACAGTTGGGCCATACTGGTCTTGCCTTGGGCAGAGGCACTGCTTCTGCTCCCTCTTTGTGCAGAGCCTCCACCACTGCCTGGACGCACTGAGCTGCTTTGGAATGCACTAGCAGCACTTCTCTCAGTTGGAATGGAGAAGATGATGGAACTGACCAGTGTGTCTTGGTACTCCCGCATTTTTCGCTCCCGGTTCAACGGTGTGATGAGGCTTTCTACGTTGTCCCGGTAGCGAGGATCGAGGAGGGTGAACACCCAATAATCAGACATGTTGAGAATGTGGTCGATGCGGCGGTCGTTTCTCAGGCACTGCAGCATGTAATCCACCATGTGCTGCAGACTGCCAACTGCCCAAGAAACGCTGTCCCCAGCTGGAGGCGTGATCTCTGCCCGCTCGTCATCACCCCACCCTCGCTGTACACACTGAGTACTGGACAATTCGGGAACTCCCTCCTCTGGACGGATGTCTTCCTCCTCCATTGACTCCTCCTCATCCTCCTCACAAACTGTCCCCTGCCTACGCGTTTGTGAGGAACCACGTGGCGCTGACTGTCCAGAAGATGATGGAAGTGGTGAATCCTCATCCTCCACCTCTTCCACAACATCATCCCTTAGCGCTTGCAGTGATTTTTCAAGCAGGCAGATAAGGGGGACAGTCATGCTGACTAGTGCATCATCTGCACTCGCCATCCGCGTGGAATAATCAAAGGGACGCAAAACCTGGCAGACATCCTTCATAGTGGCCCACTCTGTGGTTGTGAAGTCTGTACGGCGCTGACTGCGACTTTTTTGCGCCTGATACAGCTGGTACTCCATTACAGCTTGCTGCTGCTCACACAACCGCTCCAACATATGTAACGTGGAATTCCACCTGGTAGGTAGGTCACATATGATGCGATGTTCCGGCAGGCGGTGTCGGCGCTGCAGAGCCGCAATGCGCGCTTTTGCCGTGCTGGAACGCCGCAAGTGAGCACACTCTAGGCGGACCTTGTGCAGCAGTGCATCAAGATCCGGATAGTCCCTCAAAAAACTCTGCACGACCAAATTGAGCACATGTGCCAGACATGGGATGTGAGTGAGGTTGCCGAGGCCCAGGGCTGCCACCAGATTTCGGCCATTATCACACACTACCATGCCTGGCTGGAGATTCGCTGGCTCAAACCACACATCGCTCTCCTGCTTGATGGCATTCCAGAGCTCCTGCGCTGTGTGGCTACGATTCCCCAAAAAAATTAATTTCAAGACGGCCTGTTGACGTTTGGCCACGGCTGTGCTCATGTCGGTCGTAACAGGTACACGTTCATCACGGGTCCATGTGGAGGTGGACTGTGACAGCTCCTGCAGCGATGATTCTGAGGAACTGGTGTAAGAGGAGGAGTCAATGCGTACAGAATGGATTCCTGCAATCCTTGGAGTGGGCAGGACACGTCCTGCGCCACTCGCACGGTCTGTACCCGGCTCAACTACATTAACCCAATGGGCAGTGAGGGAAAGGTATCGCCCCTGTCCATGTTGACTGGTCCACGCATCGGTGGTGAGGTGGACCTTGCTACTGACGGCGTTCAGTAGCGCGTGTTTTATGTGTCCCTCCACATGCTTGTGCAGGGCAGGGACGGCTTGCCTGCTGAAGTAAAAGCGGCTAGGCACATTGTACTGTGGGACTGCCAATGACATCAAGTCACGGAAGCTGTCAGTCTCCACCAGCCTGAATGACAGCATTTCCAGTGACAGAAGTTTGGCAATGCCTGCAGTCAGAGCCTGTGCTCGTGGGTGGTTTGACGAGAAAGGCCGCCTTTTCTCCCATGCCTGTACTACCGATGGCTGTAGACTGGGCTGGGAGTGTGTGGATGACTGGGAAAGTGGTGCTGCGGGTGGAATTACAGCGGGTCTCTGGACAACAGGGCCAGAGGTTCTTCCACGGCGATCCTGGGAGGAAGCCGAACCAGCTGCGTGTGAGCTAGAGGAAGAGGCAACACGAGCTGAAGAGGTGGTAGCTGCCGCTGTTGGTTGGCCTAGCTCTTCAGTGTGTTTGTCTAACTCCGCCGGGTGCCTGTTGCGCACATGTTTCCACATGTTGGAGGTATTGAGGTTGGCGACTTTTTGACCTCTTTTGATTTTTTGATGACACACCTTGCATCTGACATAGCAAATGTCATCTGCAACTGTGTCAAAAAAGGACCAGGCACTGCAAGTCTTGGGAGCCCCCCTTTTGACTTTTGGAAGAGACATGCTCCTTACGGGTGCCAAAGCGGAGGCTGCAGGATCCGCAGTCTTCCCCCTCCCTCTCCCTCTTTGGGCCGTACGGGGAATCTCTTCCTCAGAGCTGCTCCCACCACCTTCCTGTCCCTGACGCCAAGATGGGTCAAGGACCTCATCATCTACACTACCCTCTGCCCCCAACTGCTCCTCCTGGGTAGTCTCAGCAGCAGAGCACGCACCAGTAAGTGGCACCTGAGTGTCATCATCAGCTGATGCGGCCTGCGAGGTGGTGACCGGAGCCACTGGCCCACCCGCCTCTTCAGAGGAAGACAGAAAAAGCTGTTGGGCATCACTGCACCCTGCCTCTTCTTCCATTTCTCCAATGCTGCTTGGCTGGCCCCCTGTTTCCAAGCCAAGAGATGATTCAGAGAACAGAAGTAGAGACTGCTCCTGTCCTGGGATCTCTGTCTGCCTGGGCAATTTTGCAGGTGGTGAAGAGACAGATGGCTGCTCTCCAGTGCTCTGTGTCTGAGAGGATGTGGCACTAATGGAAGTTGATGCATTAGCTGCCATCCATCCCACAACGGCTTCAATTTGGTCTTCACGCAGCAGCGGTGTACGGCGCTCGGCGACAAAGCTGCGCATGAACGACTGTTCCCTTGTGAAAGTGGGTGCTGATGACTCACCGGTGCCCGCAGCAGGCACAGAATCCCCACGTCCCCTCCCTGCTCCGCGCCCACGCCCACGCCCACGTGCCTTACTCACTGCCTTCTTCATCTTGGTTGACTGATAAAGATAAGCAGAAAAGTACTAACGGCTTTGTGTGCTTATTCCTGAGCAACTCCTCCTAACAGGTATAAGACACACTAATTTTCTAAAGTGTGGACTAGACTTGAATATGAGCTAATGTGGCCTACACAAATGTAAAGTGGTGTAACTGGTGTGTTTGGTGAACTTTATTATTTATTTATTTTTTGGGGGCTGAACTGACAACGGATAGAGCTGCAATCACACGGAGACCGTGCAGACAGCCGTAAACGGCGCTGCAAGGCCCAAAAACCCTCCTCTACTTTATCCTATGTAGTGTTTTTCCACAAATTAGCTGGAGACGGGTGGAAAGACACTAATAGGATTTTTTTAAAATAAATTAGCAGCAGACTACACTACTTTGAAAAAAAAGAAAATTGATTTGGCGGTATGACGCAGTGAAAAACCCTGAGCTGCAGACAACCAGGCTACGGCTGCTCACAGACTACAGGGCGAGCTGCAGTCACACGGAGACCGTGCAGACAGCCGTAAACGGCGCTGCAAGGCCCAAAAACCCTCCTCTACTTTATCCTATGTAGTGTTTTTCCACAAATTAGCTGGAGACGGGTGGAAAGACACTAATAGGATTTTTTAAAATAAATTAGCAGCAGACTACACTACTTTGAAAAAAAAGAAAATTGATTTGGCGGTATGACGCAGTGAAAAACCCTGAGCTGCAGACAACCAGGCTACGGCTGCTCACAGACTACAGGGCGAGCTGCAGTCACACGGAGACCGTGCAGACAGCCGTAAACGGCGCTGCAAGGCCCAAAAACCCTCCTCTACTTTATCCTATGTAGTGTTTTTCCACAAATTAGCTGGAGACGGGTGGAAAGACACTAATAGGATTTTTTAAAATAAATTAGCAGCAGACTACACTACTTTGAAAAAAAAGAAAATTGATTTGGCGGTATGACGCAGTGAAAAACCCTGAGCTGGAGACAACCAGGCTATAGCTGCTCACAGATTACAGGGCGAGCTGCAGTCACACGGAGACCGTGCAGACAGCCGTAAACGGCGCTGCAAGGCCCAAAAACCCTCCTCTACTTTATCCTATGTAGTGTTTTTCCACAAATTAGCTGGAGACGGGTGGAAAGACACTAATAGGAATTTTTGGAAAAAATGTGCAGCAGCCTGCACTACTTCAAAAAAAAAAAAAAAAAGGACAGTATGAGGCAATGAACCACCCTCCCTGAACTGAATACAACCAGCTATGGATGGCCTATGTGGCTGCACTCAGACTAGAGAGTGGGCTGCACTCACACACACACACACACACACACACAGACCTTGCAGATCGCTGTGAAAACAGTGCTACAAGGCAAAAGCAAGGTGAATAATAGGTGAACACAGCGGTTGCTAAATTAGCCTTTGGAAAGCACAAAGAAGCAAATCGCTATCTCTAAACTGTCCCTCAGTCAGCAAACAGCGTCCTGTCACTAACTGAATTCACAGCAGAGTGATCGCAAAATGGCGCCAGCGACTTTTAAACTGCATCATGACATCATTTCAGCAGCCAATCACAGCCTTGCCAGTAGTTTCATGCCCTCCATGCTAAACAGGATGTGCCCACACTTGGAATCTTTCTCATTGGCTGAATTTCTGAATTTTGAATCATTGAACTTCCGATTCCGGTATCCGATACGCGCCAAGTATCGGAATCCCGGTATCGGAATTCCGATACCGCTAGTATCGGCCGATACCCGATACTTGCGGTATCGGAATGCTCAACACTAGTCATGGTTCTCAATGGCGAGAGAACATAGCCCAGCATATATGAGAACTAGCTCTTGGAAGATGGAAACTATACTGACCATGAACTAAACCTGCCGCACAACTAGAAGTGGCCGGGTAGCATGCCTACGTTTTTTTATCCCTAGATGCCCAGCGCCAGCCGGAGAACTACCTAATCCTAGCAGAGGAAAAGACAGTCCTGGCTCACCTCTAGAGAAATTTTCCCAAAAGGCAGACAGAGGCCCCCACATATATTGGCGGTGATTTAAGATGAAATGACAAACGTAGTATGAAAATAGGTTTAGCAAAATCGAGGTCCGCTTACTAGATAGCATGAAGACAGAAAGGGCACTTTCATGGTCAGCAGAAAACCCTATCAAAACACCATCCAGAAATTACTTTAAGACTCTAGCATTAACTCATAACACCAGAGTGGCAATTTCCGCTCACAAGAGCTTTCCAGACACAGTAACGAAACAGCAGCTGTGAACAGGAACAAAATGCAAAAACACACAAGGACAAAAGTCCAACTTAGCTGGGAGTTGTCTAGTAGCAGGAACATGCACAGAAAGGCTACTGATTACATTGTTGACCGGCATGAAACTGACAGAGGAGCAAGGTTATATAGCGACTCCCACATCCTGATAGGAGCAGGTGAACAGAGGGGATGATGCACACAAGTTAAATTCCACAAGTGGCCACCGGGGGAGCCCAGAATCCAATTTCACAACAGTACCCCCCCCTCAAGGAGGGGGCACCGAACCCTCACCAGAACCACCAGGGCGATCAGGATGAGCCCTATGAAAGGCACGGACAAGATCGGAGGCATGAACATCAGAGGCAGTGACCCAAGAATTATCCTCCTGACCGTATCCCTTCCATTTGACCAGATACTGGAGTTTCCGTCTGGAAACACGAGAGTCCAAGATCTTTTCCACAACGTACTCCAACTCACCCTCAACCAACACCGGAGCAGGAGGCTCAACGGAAGGCACAGCTGGTACCTCATACCTGCGCAACAATGACCGATGAAAAACATTATGAATCGAAAAGGATGCAGGGAGGTCCAAACGGAAGGACACAGGGTTAAGAATCTCCAATATCTTGTACGGGCCGATGAACCGAGGCTTAAACTTAGGAGAAGAAACCCTCATAGGGACAAAACGAGAAGACAACCACACCAAGTCCCCAACACAAAGCCGAGGACCAACACGACGACGGCGGTTGGCAAAAAGCTGAGTCTTCTCCTGGGACAACTTCAAATTGTCCACCACCTGCCCCCAAATCTGATGCAACCTCTCCACCACAGCATCCACTCCAGGACAATCCGAAGACTCCACTTGACCGGAGGAAAATCGAGGATGAAACCCCGAATTACAGAAAAACGGGGACACCAAGGTGGCAGAGCTGGCCCGATTATTGAGGGCGAACTCCGCCAAAGGCAAAAAAGCAACCCAATCATCCTGATCCACAGACACAAAACACCTCAAATATGTCTCCAAGGTCTGATTAGTCCGCTCGGTCTGGCCATTAGTCTGAGGATGGAAAGCAGACGAAAAAGACAAATCTATGCCCATCCTAGCACAGAATGCCCGCCAAAATCTAGACACGAATTGGGTCCCTCTGTCAGAAACGATATTCTCCGGAATACCATGCAAACGAACAACATTTTGAAAAAACAGAGGAACCAACTCGGAAGAAGAAGGCAACTTAGGCAAGGGAACCAGATGGACCATCTTAGAGAAACGGTCACACACCACCCAGATGACAGACATCTTCTGAGAAGCAGGCAGATCCGAAATAAAATCCATCGAAATGTGCGTCCAAGGCCTCTTCGGGATAGGCAAGGGTAACAACAATCCACTAGCCCGAGAACAACAAGGCTTGGCCCGAGCACAAACGTCACAAGACTGCACAAAGCCTCGCACATCTCGTGACAGGGAAGGCCACCAGAAGGACCTTGCCACCAAATCCCTGGTACCAAAGATTCCAGGATGACCTGCCAACGCAGAAGAATGAACCTCAGAGATGACTCTACTGGTCCAATCATCAGGAACAAACAGTCTACCAGGTGGGCAACGATCAGGTCTATCCGCCTGAAACTCCTGCAAGGCCCGCCGCAGGTCTGGAGAAACGGCAGACAATATCACTCCATCTTTAAGGATACCTGTGGGCTCAGAATTACCAGGGGAGTCAGGCTCAAAACTCCTAGAAAGGGCATCCGCCTTAACATTCTTAGAACCCGGTAGGTAAGACACCACAAAATTAAACCGAGAGAAAAACAACGACCAGCGCGCTTGTCTAGGATTCAGGCGCCTGGCAGACTCAAGGTAAATTAAATTTTTGTGGTCAGTCAATACCACCACCTGATGTCTGGCCCCCTCAAGCCAGTGACGCCACTCCTCAAAAGCCCACTTCATGGCCAAAAGCTCCCGATTCCCAATATCATAATTCCGCTCGGCGGGCGAAAATTTACGGGAAAAAAAAGCACAAGGTCTCATCACGGAGCAGTCGGAACTTCTCTGCGACAACACCGCCCCAGCTCCGATTTCAGAAGCGTCGACCTCAACCTGAAAAGGAAGAGCAACATCAGGCTGACGCAACACTGGGGCGGAAGAAAAGCGGCGCTTGAGCTCCCGAAAGGCCTCCACAGCATCAGGGGACCAATCAGCAACATCAGCACCCTTCTTAGTCAAATCAGTCAATGGCTTTACAACATCAGAAAAACCAGCAATAAATCGACGATAAAAGTTAGCAAAGCCCAAAAATTTCTGAAGACTCTTAAGAGAAGAGGGTTGCGTCCAATCACCAATAGCCTGAACCTTGACAGGATCCATCTCGATGGAAGAGGGGGAAAAAATGTATCCCAAGAAGGAAATCTTCTGAACCCCAAAAACACACTTAGAACCCTTCACACACAAGGAATTAGACCGCAAAACCTGAAAAACCCTCCTGACCTGCTGGACATGAGAGTCCCAGTCATCCGAAAAAATCAGAATATCATCCAGATACACAATCATAAATTTATCCAAATAATCGCGGAAAATGTCATGCATAAAGGACTGGAAGACTGAAGGGGCATTTGAAAGACCAAAAGGCATCACCAAATACTCAAAATGGCCCTCGGGCGTATTAAATGCGGTTTTCCACTCATCCCCCTGCTTGATTCGCACCAAATTATACGCCCCACGGAGATCAATCTTAGAGAACCACTTGGCCCCCTTTATACGAGCAAACAAATCAGTAAGCAGTGGTAACGGATATTGATATTTAACCGTGATTTTATTCAAAAGTCGATAATCAATACACGGCCTCAAAGAGCCGTCTTTCTTAGACACAAAGAAAAAACCGGCTCCTAAGGGAGATGACGAAGGACGAATATGTCCCTTTTCCAAGGACTCCTTTATATATTCTCGCATAGCAGCGTGTTCAGGCACAGACAGATTAAATAAACGACCCTTAGGGTATTTACTACCCGGGATCAAGTCTATGGCACAATCGCACTCCCGGTGCGGAGGTAGTGAACCAACCTTGGGTTCTTCAAAAACGTCACGAAAGTCAGACAAGAATTCAGGAATCTCAGAGGGAATAGATGATGAAATGGAAACCAAAGGTACGTCCCCATGAGTTCCTTTACATCCCCAGCTTAACACAGACATAGCTCTCCAGTCGAGGACTGGGTTATGAGATTGCAGCCATGGCAATCCCAGCACCAAAACATCATGTAGATTATACAGCACCAGAAAGCGAATAACCTCCTGGTGATCCGGATTAACACGCATAGTCACTTGTGTCCAGTATTGTGGTTTATTACTAGCCAATGGGGTGGAGTCAATCCCTTTCAGAGGTATCGGAGCCTCCAATGGCTCCAAATCATACCCACAGCGTTTGGCAAAGGACCAATCCATAAGACTCAAAGCAGCGCCAGAGTCGACATAGGCGTCCGCGGTAATAGATGACAAAGAACAAATCAGGGTCACAGATAGATTAAACTTAGACTGTAAAGTGCTAATTGAAACAGACTTGTCAGGCTTCTTAGTACGCTTAAAGCATGCTGATATAACATGAGTTGAATCACCACAATAGAAGCACAACCCATTTTTTCGTCTAAAATTCTGCCGCTCGCTTCTGGACAGAATTCTATCACATTGCATATTTTCTGGCGTTTTCTCAGTAGACACCGCCAAATGGTGCACAGGTTTGCGCTCCCGCAGACGCCTATCGATCTGAATAGCCATCGTCATGGACTCATTCAGACTCGCAGGCACAGGGAACCCCACCATAACATCCTTAATGGCATCAGAGAGACCTTCTCTGAAAATCGCCGCCAGGGCGCACTCATTCCACTGAGTAAGCACAGACCATTTGCGGAATTTTTGGCAGTATATTTCAGCTTCATCTTGCCCCTGAGACAAGGACATCAAGGCCTTTTCCGCCTGAAGCTCTAAATGAGGTTCCTCATAAAGCAACCCCAAGGCCAGAAAAAACGCATCCACATTGAGCAACGCAGGATCCCCTGGTGCCAATGCAAAAGCCCAGTCTTGAGGGTCGCCCCGGAGCAAGGAAATTACAATCCTGACCTGCTGTGCAGGGTCTCCGGCAGAGCGAGACTTCAGGGACAAAAACAATTTGCAATTATTTTTAAAATTTTGAAAGTGAGATCTATTCCCCGAGAAGAATTCAGGCAAAGGAATTCTAGGCTCAGACATAGGTGCATGAACAACAAAATCTTGCAAATTTTGTACCTTTGTGGCGAGATTATTCAAACCTGTAGCTACACTCTGAAGATCCATTTGAAACAGGTGAACACAGAGCCATTCAAGGATTAGAAGGAGAGGAAGAGAGGAAGGCTGCAGTATAGGCAGACTAGCAAGTGATTCAATTAAGAGCACACTCAGAACTAGAGGGAAAAAAAAAAAAAAAATTGTAGCAGACTTCTTTTTTCTCTCCTTTCTCAGCCAGTAATTTAACCCTTTTTTGGGCCGGTCAAACTGTCATGGTTCTCAATGGCGAGAGAACATAGCCCAGCATATATGAGAACTAGCTCTTGGAAGATGGAAACTATACTGACCATGAACTAAACCTGCCGCACAACTAGAAGTGGCCGGGTAGCATGCCTACGTTTTTTTATTCCTAGATGCCCAGCTCCAGCCGGAGAACTACCTAATCCTAGCAGAGGAAAAGACAGTCCTGGCTCACCTCTAGAGAAATTTTCCCAAAAGGCAGACAGAGGCCCCCACATATATTGGCGGTGATTTAAGATGAAATGACAAACGTAGTATGAAAATAGGTTTAGCAAAATCGAGGTCCGCTTACTAGATAGCATGAAGACAGAAAGGGCACTTTCATGGTCAGCAGAAAACCCTATCAAAACACCATCCAGAAATTACTTTAAGACTCTAGCATTAACTCATAACACCAGAGTGGCAATTTCCGCTCACAAGAGCTTTCCAGACACAGTAACGAAACAGCAGCTGTGAACAGGAACAAAATGCAAAAACACACAAGGACAAAAGTCCAACTTAGCTGGGAGTTGTCTAGTAGCAGGAACATGCACAGAAAGGCTACTGATTACATTGTTGACCGGCATGAAACTGACAGAGGAGCAAGGTTATATAGCGACTCCCACATCCTGATAGGAGCAGGTGAACAGAGGGGATGATGCACACAAGTTAAATTCCACAAGTGGCCACCGGGGGAGCCCAGAATCCAATTTCACAACAGTTATGGTTAGGGTTGAGATTAGGGCTGTTTTGGGGTTAGGGTTGTGATTATCGTTAGGGTTGTGATTAGGATTATGGATCGGGTTGAGATTAGGGTTAGGGCTGTGTTGGGGTTAGGGTTGGAGTTAGAATTGGGGGGTTTCCACTGTTTAGGTACATCAGGGGGTCTCCAAACACGACAGCCAATTTTGCGCTAAAAAAGTCAAATGGTACTCCCTCCCTTCTGAGCTCTGCCGTGCGCCCAAACAGTGGTTTACCCCCACATATGGGGCATCAGCGTACTCGGGATAAATTGGACAACAAAGTTTGGGGTCCAATTTCTCCTGTAACCCTTGTGAAAATAAAAACTTGGGGGCTAAAAATCTTTTTTGTTGGAAAAAAATATATTTTTTTATTTTCACTACTCTGCATTATAAATTTCTGTGAAGCACTTGAGCTTTCAAAGTTCTCACCACATATCTAGATAAGTTCCTTAGGGGGTCTAGTTTTCAAAATTTGGTCACTTGTGGGGGTTTCTACTGTTTAGGTACATTAGGGGTCTGCAAACGCAACATAACGCCCGCAGACAATTCTATCAAAGTCTGCATTCCAAAATGGCGCTCCTTCCCTTCCGAGCTCTGCCGTGCGCCCAAACAGTGGTTTACCCCCACATATGGGGTACCAGCATACTCAGGACAAATTGGACAACAACTTTTGGGGTCCAATTTCTCTTGTTACCCTTGTGAAAATAAAAATTTGGGGGCTAAAAAAATCTTTTTTGTGGGAAAAAAAATATTTTTTATTTTCACTACTCTGCATTATAAACTTCTGTGAAGCACTTGGGCATTCAAAGTTCTCACTACACATCTAGATAAGTTCCATGGGGGGTCTAGTTTCCAAAATGGGGTCACTTTTGGGGGGTTTCTGCTGTTTAGGCACATCAGGGGCTCTCCAAACGCGACATGGCATCCGATCTCAATTCCAGTCAATTTTGCATTGAAAAGTCAAATGGCGCTCCTTTGCTTCCGAGCTCAGCCATGCGCCCAAACAGTGGTTTACCCCCACATATGGGGTGTCGGCGTACTCAAGACAAATTGTACAACAGCTTCTGGGGTCCATTTTCTCCTGTTACCCTTGGTAAAATAAAAATTTGGAGGCAAAAAAGATCATTTTTGTAGAAAAAATGCGATTTTTTTTTATTTTCACGGCTCTACGTTATAAACTTCTGTGAAGCACCTGGGGGTTTAAAGTGCTCACCACACATCTAGATAAGTTCCTTGGGGGGTCTAGTTTCCAAAATGGTGTCATATGTGGGGGGTCTCTACTGTTTAGGCACATCAGCGGCTCTCCAAACGTGACATGGCGTCCGATCTCAATTCCAGCCAATTCTACATTGAAAAAGTAAAACGACACTCCTTCTCTTCCAAGCTCTGCGGTGCACCCAAACAGTGGTTTACCCCCATATATGGGGTATCGACGTACTCAGGAGAAATTGCACAACAACTTTTGTGGTCTAATTTCTCCTGTTACCCTTGTGAAAATAAAAATTTGGGGGCAAAAAGATCATTTTTGTAGAAAAAATGAGATTTTTTATTTTCACGGCTCTACGTTATAAACTTCTGTGAAGCACTTGGGGGTTCAAAGTGCTCACCACACATCTAGATAAGTTCCTTAAGGGGTCTAGTTTCCAAAATGGTATCACTTGTGGGGGGTTTCCACTGTTTAGGCACATCAGGGACTCTCCAAACGCGACATGGCATCCGATCTCAATTCCAGCCAATTCTGCATTGAAAAAGTCAAACGGTGCTCCTTCACTTCCAAGCTCTGCGTTTCGCCCAATCAGTGGTTTACCTCCACATATGGGGTATCGACGTACTCAGGAGAAACTGCACAACAACTTTTGTGGTCTAATTTCTCCTGTTACCCTTGTTAAAATAAGAATTTGTGGGCGAAAAAATCATTTTTGTGAAAACAAATGCGATTTTTTATTTTCACGGCTCTACGTTATAAACTTCTGTGAAGCACTTGGGGGTTCAAAGTGCTCACCACACATCTAGATAAGTTCCTTGGGGGGTCTAGTTTCCAAAATGGTGTCACTTGTGGGGGGTTTCTACTGTTTAGGCACATTAGGGGCTCTCCAAACGCGACATGGCGTCCGATCTCAATTCCAGCCAATTCTGCATTGAAACAGTCAAACGGTGCTCCTTCACTTCCAAGCTCTGCGGTGCGCCCAAACAGTGGTTTACCTCCACATATGGGGTATCGGTGTACTCAGGAAAAATTGCACAACAAAATTTGTGGTTAAATTTCTGTTTTTACACTTGTGAAAATTAAAAAAAATGGTTCTGAAGTAAAATGTTTGCAAAAAAAAGTAAAATGTTCATTTTTTTCTTCCACATTGTTTTAGTTCCTGTGAAGTACGTAAAGGGTTAATAAACTTCTTGAATGTGGTTTTGAGCAGCTTGAGGGGTGCAGTTTTTAGAATGGTGTCACACTTGGTTATTTTCTATCATATAGACCCCTCAAAATCACTTCAAAGGTGATGTGGTCCCTAAAAAAAACATGGTGTTGTAAAAATGAGAAATTGCTGGTCAACTTTTAACCCTTATAACTCCCTAACAAAAAAAAAAATTGTTTCCAAAATTGTGCTGATGTAAAGTAGACATGTGAGAAATGTTATTTATTAACTATTTTTGTGACATATCTCTCTGATTTAAGGGCATAAAAATACAAATTTTGAAAATTGCAAAATTTTAAAAATTTTCGCCATATTTCCATTTTTTTCATAAATAATCGCAAGTAATATCGAAGAAATGTTACCACTAACTTGAAGTACAACATGTCACGAAAAAACAATCTCAGAATCAGCGGGATCCGATAAAGCGTTCCAGAGTTATAACCTCATAAAGTGACACTGGTCAGAATTGTAAAAATTGGCTCGGTCATTAAGTACCAAATTGGCTCTGTCACTAAGGGGTTAAAGAAAGTAGATGATAATAATGTTTTACATAGGAGTAATATGTAGTTAGCAAGACAGTTATAGAGAATGTTTGATAATGTTGCTAGAGATTGAGGATAGGAAGTAAACCCGTAGGGGTTAGTGACTGAGTCCTCCTGGGAGCCATAGAGAGATGGCTCAGTGATCCTGTACTAAGAGAAGAGGCAGTAGGCCTGGGCAGATAGACAGGCGGTCCTGCATATGAAAAATCAGAGAGTGAAAAAGAAAATGTTGCACTTAGAAGAGAAAAATAAAGAAAAAGTTAATTTATATTTTAGAGTTTTATAGTAAGCCTTTAGTGGATCCAGCTTATACGTCCTTAAAGGCAAAGTTAAATTATTGTTCAGAATTTGCACTTAGTAGAATACCCGGCTGGGTAATAGAAGTTATTTATAGTGTGTTAGTTAAAATATTTAACCATGTTTTGTTTGTAACGTTCAAGAGTCCTCACCTCCCATAAAGGGAAGCACTGTTATTATTACTTATTACTTGTTTATTGCATTTCAAAATTTGTATGTCTTTTGCTGACATGTATTGTTGTTTTCTTCCCAGTCCGGGAGTACTGGATTTAACCGGGGGGAGTGCAGAGCCCCAGAGTCCTGGTCGTTGCAGTACTGATGCTCCGCCACTAAGGGGAGTGATGGTACGTCTGATGGCACCTAAGGAGTTCACCTGACCAGGTATCACAGTCACACTTTACACTTCACATTCTGGCCACCAGGGGGAGCAAAGGGTCCTATGTATTAGGCCACTCCTCACAATCTGGTAAAACTGGGGGCTGGATAGGAAGTTGGTCAGAAGCTGACTGGGTTGGATCCAGGCAACATCCTGTGGCAGAGGGTGTTGCAGGGGAAGATTCAGGGGGGTCTCTGTCAGGGGTGGGATCCTGACAGTGGCCTAGCGGACAGAACAGAACATTATGGAGCCGCGCCTGCACTCGAATGCGGCGGCATCCTAAGGAAGGAAAAGAAGCGAGGTTTACAGTGGAGAAGTGAGAAACGAGATTGCAGCAAAAAGGAGAGAAAGCCAGTAGGAGTCGTGCCGTAAGATAGAGGCAACATCCTACTGAGGCGCGTAGCCGGTGGCCGGAACGCCGAGGCAGTATTAGGCTCCAAGCAATACTTCAAACAGCGGCAGGACAGTTAATTATAGGTTGGCTGTCTCACCTAAATCACCTAAGCAGACATAGGGGGCAATTGTGGGAGAGGGGCGACACTAGGGTCCTGGAAGAACTCCAGGCCTACCCGTCATACGGGTGTGTCCTATCCATATCATCTGGGGGACGGAGAAGAACATCAGATAGTTGTGAGAAAAGAACATCAGAGAAAGAACAGAGAAAGAACATCAGAGAAAGAACATCAGATACAGACACAACAGTTGTGAGGACTATCCCGTGGTGCTCAGCAGGGAGGTACTACAACACACAGGCACTAGAAGGTAGGCACTGATTTCCACCTGCAAAGGAAGCTCTGGATGTGCCATCGGACCGGCCGGTCTCAGCCAGCCCTGTTAGCAGTACTCTGGATTGAGGATCCTGAAGCCTTCAGTAAAGAGGTAAAGTGACTGCAACCCTGTGTCCTTGTTATTCATCGCGACCTGCACCACGCACCATCACCACATCTTTCATTGGACGCCCCTCAGCAGGGTCACGGGCCGGGTCTAGCCACCGTGACAACCCCAGAACTGAGACAGAGGCCCGGTACCGAGTACCCCGCGGCCCTGCGTCTGGGGGCGCTCCAGGTGGACATCTCCGCAACGTTAAGCAAGGTACCCAGCCATTCAGAGTCCAGATGGACAGAAGTGCAGCTGATGCAGCAGCGTTACCGCACCTTGGGGCAGGAGCTTGAGAAGCTGTCTTTGACCAGTACAGGGACACAGGTCGCTCTCCATGTGGCAGATCATCGCAGGGGCTGACGCCCTTCGTTCTGGTGTGAAACGGACAAGGGAATCTCAGGCGTAGTGAGCTCGCACAGGAAGGATGCTGTGTTAACGCATGAGGCGATACGACTCCGTAATGTACTGAAGGATGCAGGAGAAAGCATTGGGAGAGCAGAGAACATGGACTGTAGGGAACCTAATGCTGATGCTGTAACTGACAAGAATGTGCTGCATCAAGCAAAGAGTAAAGTTCTTCGCTGTAAGTCAGGCAACAGTGCAAAACGATATGTTTTGCATACAGGCAACACAGCTCATCACCCTGAACACACGATCCCCACTGTCAACATGGTGGTGGCAGCATCATGGTTTGGGTCTGCTTTTCTTCAGCAGGGACAGGGAATATGGTTAAAATTGATGGGAAGATGGATGAAGCCAAATACAGGACCATTCTTGAAGAAAACCTGTTGGAGTCTGCAAAAGACCTCAGACTGGGACAGAGATTTGTCTTCCAACAAGACAATGATCCCAAACATAAAGCAAAATCTACAATGGAATGGTTCACAAATAAACATATGCAGGTGTTAGAATGGCCAAGTCAAAGTCCAGACCTCAATCCAATCGAGAATCTGTGGAAAGAGCTGAAAACTGCTGTTCACAAACGATCTCCAGCAAACTTCACTGAGCTCGAGCTGTTTGCCAATGAAGAATGGGCAAGAATTTCAGTCTCTCGATGTACAAAACTGATAGAGACATACCCCAGGAGACTTGCAGCTGTAATTGCAGCCAAAGGTAGCGCAAAAAAGTATTAAGTTAAAGGGGCCTAGTAATATTGCACGCCTCCTTTTTCAGTTTTTGAATATCCACAAAAATTTAAAATAACCAATACATTTCGTTGAACTTCACAATTTTGTTCCACTTGTTGTTGATTCTTCACCAAAAATTTACATTTTGTATCTTTGTTTGAAGCATGATATGTGGGAAAAGGTTGAAAAGTCCCAG
Organism: Ranitomeya variabilis; assembly: GCF_051348905.1. NCBI lineage: Eukaryota > Metazoa > Chordata > Amphibia > Anura > Dendrobatidae > Ranitomeya > Ranitomeya variabilis. The sequence continues at coordinate 684,427,726 of NC_135233.1, forward strand.
AGGGCCGAATACTTTCGCAAGGCACTGTACATAACATGGTCAGGAAGGGGTTCCCAACCTATGATGTACAGTTCTTACATGATAGCTGAGCCCCGGCTGTCACAGCCATGAGCGGTGCTCACATGACCCAGGCTGTTTAACCCCCTAAATGCCATGAATAATATTGACTCTGAGTCCCTCACAATCGGCAGCAACATCATCGCTGCCGATCACTGTCAAGGCATCATGGCCTCCTCTGGGTCTACCAGCTTCACCTGTGGGAAGCCATACCATCCCTGCTGCCATGACATCACCCCAGTGGACCCCTTTAAGCATTGGTCACCCCTGACCGAATACCACTGGTGGCGTCACAATCTTTTATTATTCAACTAACCCCTTTAAAGCCCGTCCCTTTAACATGGGCACCCAGGGTCACGGAGTGGGTCACCACTGCTGTGACACATCCCTTTAAGGACCGACCCGATACCGAGTACCCCATGGCCCTGGCGGGTGTTCCATTTTGACGTCACGAACAGGATTGACTGACCATTGAAGAAACTGTACTTAAAAGAGAGACTTTATTAAATTGTGTGCCAGAGACTTTAATGAGCTTTTAAAACATTGCCATCAAAACATCGCCATAACTGCGTCACACAGTATGCACGATAACATTTTCAAAATTGCCACCAAAAATGGCCGCCATAAAGAGCGCCGAGAGGAGCACAGGAAAAGTGGGGCATGCCATTGTGGGCAGAGCCTGAAGAAAGAGTGCAAAGGATGCTGCGTTCCATGCTCAGCTGTACACAAGAGAAGAAGCCGGAAGCCCCGGCAGGAGAACCGGAAGGAGCACAGAATAGAGCGCCGACAAGACAGCTGCAGATGCCGGTAACCAAACGACAGGCCTGTCTGAGGTTAGCACGGAGGAAGGGATATAGCCAGCCCGGGTGGAGATGCAGTGGCGGCTGCAGACACAGCTGCAGCCCCCATTATACCGCCAGACCAAGCGGCAGTCGTAGCCCCAATAATGCCACCAGATCCAGCAGTAGCCGCAGCCCCAGCTCCTATAATGCCTTTATTGATACCATACATACCAAGAGTGGCCTGGTTGCACAGTACTCAGGGGAGTCACACACCCTGAGTGATTTTAAGGAGAGACTCTGCAGTTTGTTTAAAGTGTAAAAGTGTACCCCCTGTCTGAGGAGCAAAATGTCAACATCCTCATTGGACAGTTAACTGGTGGGGGCCAGAGGGAAGTAAAGTCCTGGCTGAACACTGATAAAGGGACTGTATAGAGATCCTGTAAAAAGGCTTGCGTTGCCTGTCGTACGGGTTAGTATTCTACCAAAAGGGGGACAGAGAGAAAACGTGAGGACCTTGTGTGAGGCCTAAGGCAGCAAGGGACTACAAAAACAGCGCTAGAAGGAAGGCTTCCATCTGCACCTGGTTAGGGGGATTCCTGAGATGCTTCCAAGCTGGCCGGACCACCACCAGCACCTGGGATCCAGTACCCTAGACTGTGTCTGCCTGAATTACATAGTAAAGAGGTAAAGAGCCTGCAACCCTGTGTCCTTCGTTTCCTTCTACACCACCTACCACCTGTCCCTACTACACTGGGAGCCCTGGGGACCCAGCTTCACCTGTGGGAAGCCATACCATCCCTGCTGCCATAACATCACCCCAGTGGACCCCTTTAAGCAGCGTTGGTCACCCCTGACCGAATACCACAGGTGGCGTCACAAACTTTTATTATTCAACTAACCCCTTTAAAGCCTGTCTCTTTTTTACATGGGCGCCCAGGGCCATGGACCGGGTCATGGCTGCCGTGACACATTGGCATGCCGTGATCCTTTACTGGATCTGGTATCGAGTACCCCATGGCCCTGGCGGGCGTTCCACATATGTGCTGTCAATATGATCACTACACCCCTAGATGAATTGTTTGGGGGGAGTAGTTTGCAAAGCGGGGTCACTTATTGAGGGTTTCTGGTATTCTGGCTCCACAGGAGCTTTATTAATGTGACAAGGCACCTTCAAAACATTCCGGAAATATATGGACTCCAATATGGCTCTTCTTCCCTTCTGTGCCTCAAAAGTAGTTTTTGACCACAAAATGGGGTATTAATGTGTGCAGGAGAAATTGCGTAACAAATAGTACAGTCCGTTTACACCTATTAACCCTTTTGAAAATTGAAAACTTGGGGCCAAAGTAACATTTTAGTGGAAAAAAGATAATTTTTCATTGACTCAGCCCAATGTTATAAATTTCTGCGATTAGCTGGAGGTTTAAAAATACTCACTACACCCTAAGATGAATTTTTTAAGAGGTGTAATTTCCAAAATGGGGTCACATGTGGCATTTTTCGCTGTTTTGACATGTCAGGGGCTCTTCAAATGTTACATGGCATCTACAATCTATTCCAGCAAAAAATTACGCTCCAGAATTAATTTTTGGGGATTCCTTCCCAGCCCTGCAGTGTGACAAAGCAATAGTTTTCCACCATATATGGGGTATTGGAAATCGTACAGCAGATTTTGGGGTCAGATTTCTCCTGTTATTCTTGTGAAAAGTAAAAATTTGGAGCTAAAGCAACATATCGGTCGGCATGGTGGCTCAGTGGTTAGCATTGCAGCACTGGGGTCCTGGGTTCAAATCCCACCAAGGACAACATCTGCAAGGAGTTTGTATGTTCTCCCCGTGTTTGCGTGGGTTTCCTCCTGGTACTTCGGTTTCCTCCCACATTCCAAAGACATAGTGATGGGGAATTTAGATTGTGAGCCCCATCGGGGACAGCAATGATAATGTGTGCAAACTGTAAAGCTCTGTGGAATATGTTAGCGCTATATAAAAAAAAATAAAGAAGATAAAGAGATTTTTGGGGGTAAAGTGCTGTATATTTTTTTTAAAGGGAATCTGTCACCCCAAAAATCGTATATGAGATAAGGCCACCGGCATCAGGGGATTATCTACAGCATTCTGTAATGCTGTAGATAAGTCCCCGATGTAACCTGAAAGGTAAGAAAAACAGGTTAGATTATACTCACCCACGGGCGGTCCCAGTTTGGTTTGGGTCCGATGGGCGTCGCGGTCCGGGCCCAGCGTCTCCCATTTTCATACGATGACGTCCTTTTCTTGTCTTCTTGCCGCGGCTCCAGCACAGGCGTACTTTGTCTGTCCTGTTGAGGGCAGAGCAAAGTACTACAGCGCGTAGGTGCCGGGCCTCTCTGACCTTTCCCAGTGCCTGCGCACTGCAGTACTTTGCTCTGCCCTCAACAGGACAGACAAAGTACACCTGCACCTGAGCCGTGGCAGGAAGACAAGAAGAGGACGTCATCGTATGGCATCCGCTATCTATTTCAGCCAATTTTCAGCTGCAAAAGTCAAATGGTGCTCCTTCCTTTCCAAGTCCTGTCGTGTGCACAAACAGTAGTTTTTCACCACTGATGTGTAAGGCCGGCGTCACACTACCGTAGAACACGGGTGAGTGCTATGTGAAAAAACATCGCATAAACACTCAGATCAGTTTTAATCTATGGGGCAGCTCACATCAGCATTAATTTTCTGAGACGTATTTGATGTGCATGTAAAATCGCAGCATACGGCGATTGTACGCGCATATTGTCCGAGACTTGCCAATACAAGCCTATGGGTGAGAGAAAAAAATCCTACAGCACTCAGACCTTTTAAAAGCTGGCAATTCATGTGCCGCATACACTAAAATCACACTGACAGGTTAGAATAGCAATGATAGAATAGGTATATACACATAGTCATGAAAATACAGAAAAATCTTTAAATGGGAAGGTGTGTCCAAACTTTTGCTCTGTACTATATATATATATATATATATATATATATATATATATATATATATATATATATATATATATTATATAGATACAGTGCCTTGCGAAAGTATTCGGCCCCCTGGAACTTTTCAACCTTTTCCCACATATCATGCTTCAAACATAAAGATTAGTGATGAGCGAACGTGCTCGCCAGTCGCCACTACTCGTTACTCGCTCGAGTAGCAGTGTACTCGGTGTACTCTCCGAGCTCCGAGCATTTCTGGGATTATTCATCGGTAACTGGTGTCTCCACCCAGCATTTTTGGCGGACCTTAGAGACCCAATCACGGTGCAGGGATTGTCTGCCACGCCATGAAACGCCGCAGCCATCTTTGTTGTGGTCGTGCAGTGATTGGCTTGGCTGTACAGCATCATCACGAGTATAAGAGACTAGGCGCCGCCCTGCTCGCCGCATTCTGCTCCGGATTGAGCGAGAGTAGGGAGAGCTGCTGCCGTGATAGGGTCAGAATCATGCTTTTAATAGTTAGTGTAGGTCTGCAACTGTTAAATCCATAACTCCTGAGAAACCAACAGTCCTTTTTAGGGCTAATTTGTAGGTCCCGACATTGCAGCGCTAGGTAGGCACGGCACGGCACGGCATATCCACATCAGTGCAAGGGCTGAAGGCACTGTATGTGCGTCCATTGCTCCCACTGCATCCCTCCCAAAGCTCCTTAACTGTATGCTGCTGCAGCTTATTTACTATATACCTAGTTGCAGTTTTCATTTTTTTTTCTTTTTTCCAAAAATTCACCCCCCCCAAAAAAATATACAGTTTGTCATGTCAGACTGAGTCCTGGTGCATCTGTAGAAAAATCATAGTTTGTCAGGCATACGTAGCATAGTTGTGTGTGCTAGCCTTGATTTACTATTTTTAAATAAATAAATAAATAAATAATGCAGTCTGTTATGTCAGGCTGAGTCCTGGTGTTTTTTTTTTTTTTAAATTGTATTTCCGCAGTAGCATAGTTCTGTGTGGTAGCCTTGTCCCACTCTTTTTTTTTTGTTCTGGTTTTAAATTCACCAAAAAACAAAAAAAGCCTCATATATCGTCGTGCTCCAAGTTTGGGCATTGTAGGCCGGTTTCCCACTGTTTTTGCTGTCTGTGACTCTACTTATATACAGCACTATTTTGCAGACCCCCCCAAAAAAAACAGGCCACATATTTGGCAGTGTGATATTTCCGTGACAGGCCTCATATATCTGCGTGTTCCAAGTTTGGGCATTGTAGGCCGGTTTCCCACTTTTTTTCCTGTCTGTTACTCTACTTATATACAGCACTATTTTGCATTACAAAAAATGCAGGCCACATATTTGACAGTATGGCATTTCCATGACAGGCCTCATATATCTGCGTGCTCCAAGTTTGAGCATTGTAGGCTGGTTTCCCACTGTTTTTGCTGTCTGTTACTCTACTTATATACAGCACTATTTTGCATTAAAAAAAATACAGGCCACATATTTGGCAGTGTGGTATTTCCGTGACAGGCCTCATATATCTGCGTGATCCAAGTTTGGGCATTGTAGGCCAGTTTCCCACTGTTTTTGCTGTCTGTGGCTCTACTTATATACAGCATTGTTTTGAATTTAAAAAAATTCTACAAACCCCAAACAAAATTTAATACAGTCTTTTAGGTCAGGCTGAGGCCTGGTGTTTGTTTGAAAAATCGTAGCTTTGAAGGCATACCGATCAGATATAATTTAGCTCCAAATAAATACATTTGTGTTGAGCTTTAGAAATAGTGCAGTAGTCCATTTAAAATGGGCAAGGCACGGGACGGGGAAGTGGACGTGATGCTGAGGGTACATGCAGAGGACGAGGCCGTGGCCATGGTGAAAGTGGGCCACAACAAAGTCCCACATCTTCTCGCTCGACCTTCCTGTCCCAGTTTCTAGGGGACCGCAGCACACCACTATTTAAGCCAGAGCAGTGTGAAACGGTTGGTGGTTGGATAGCGGATAATGCTTCCAGTCACTTAGCCACTACCATGTATTCCACAAGGTCAAGTCTGAGTAGCCATAAGTGTGGCCCGGATAATTCCTCACCCTGATGGTCCTTCCTCCTACCATGCCAAGTGCCCTGAGCCAACTGATCCCACACTGGGGCACTCCGAATAGCTGTTCAGTTTTCCATTTCAAGATTCCGGACTGTCAGCCGGTCAACTTGAAGTGGGGCCAGATGAGATCGCATGTAGCGATGCCCAAAGCTTTGACCAGCCACGGTCACACGAAGGCAATGGTGAGAAAGCGTTACAAGAGGTGGACAATGAGATACAATTGCCAGAAAGTCAGGAGGAGGAGCAGGGTTCGAATGTGGAAGACGAGGTGGTAGATGACATATTGACTGACCCAACCTGGCAGGAGGACATGCAGAGCGAGGGCAGCAGCACACATGGGGAAGGAGGCATATCACCCCAACAGGCAGAAAGAAGCAGTGTGGTGGCCACAGACAGAAGGTGTGCATCCGTTCCCCGTAATACCAACATGAGGGAAGTTGCCATTCCAACTGTTAGATCTTCCAAGTATGGTTATGTTTTAAAGATTCTGCCGATAACCCCAAACAGGCCATTTGCAGCACCTGCCATGCCCGCATCAGCAGGGGTAGCAAAACAACCAGCCTGACCACCACCAGCATGATCAGGCACATGGCAGCAAAGCACCCGACTTTGTGGGCCAGTTTCCAGGAACACTGTCTGCAGGTGACACCACTGCTTCTTCCACTGTTTTGCGTAGAAGGCGAAGCCAATCCCCAGTCCACCATGCATGTGAAGATGCCTCTAGTATTGTGTATCCGCTTTTTGGGCTCCCCTGGTGGTTGCTGGTGGTACTGGTGACTTGTTTGCACTTTGCTGCTTCTGTTCACCTGCTTCCATCAGCGTTTGGGAGTTTCCTATTTAGCCTTGCTCTCCAGTCATTTCCTTGCCGGTCATCATTATAACCAGAGCCTTCGGTTGCATGTACCTGCTACTAGTCTGCTGATCAGCTAAGTGGACTTTGTCCTTTTGTTTTGTATCTTTAGTCCAGTTTGCAGTTTTTGTAATTCTCTGTAGCTGGAAGCTCTTGCGGGCTGAAATTGCCACTCCTGTGTCATGAGTTGACACAGGAGTCTTAAAGTAATTTCAGGATGGTTTTTTGAAAGGGTTTTCAGTTGACCGTGAAGTCCTCTTTTGTATCCTTCTGCTATCTAGTAAGTGGACCTCTCTTTGCTAAATCTACTTTCATACTGTGTATGTCTTTTCCTCTTATTTCACCGTTATTACATGTGGGGGGCTGCTATCATCTTTTGGGGTATTTCCCTAGAGGTAAGCCAGGTCTGTTTCATCCTCTACCAGGCTTAGTTAGTCCTCCGGCTGGCGCGTGGCATTTAGGAAGCCGTAGGTATGCTCCCTGGCTACTATTAGTTGTGTGGTAGATTTAGCTCACGGTCAACTCGAGTTTCCATCACCCGAGAGCTCGTTCGTTATTTATATGTTTCTTACGTTCCCTTGCCATTGGGAACCATGACAGTATGACCGGCCATGTGTTAAACTTATTGGCAGAAGAAAGGAGAGAAAAAGGAAGTCTGTAAATTTTTTTTTTTTCTTTTTCCCTATGCTTGCTCCATAGTTGGATCAGTTGTATTTCAGCTCTAATTACTGCCTTTGCCTTTCTCTCCTTATAATCCTTGAATGGCTCTGAGCTCACCTGTTTAAAGATGGATCCTCAGAGTTTGGCTGCAGGTTTAAATAATCTTGCTACGAAGGTTCAAAATTTATAAGATTTTGTTATGCATACTCCTATTTCTGAACCTAAAATCCCTACACCAGAGGTGTTTTCCGGAGATAGATCTCGGTTTCTGAATTTCAAATATAATTGTAAATTATTCCTTTCTCTCAGACCTCACTCCTCAGGAGACCCTGTCCAGCAGGTTAAGATTGTAATTTCTTTGCTGCGAGGTGACCCTCAAAATTGGGCATTTTCATTGGCACCAGGGGATCATGCGTTGCTCAATGTGGATGCGTTTTTCCTGGCTTTAGGGTTGCTTTATGAGGAACCTAATTTGGAGATTCAAGCTGTAAAAGCTTTGATAGCCCTATCTCAAGGGCAAGATGAAGCTGAGATATACTGCCAAAAATTTCGTAAATGGTCTGTGCTTACTCAGTGGAATGAGTGCGCCTTAGCGGCAAATTTCAGAGAGGGCCTTTCTGATGCCGTTAAAGATGTTATGGTCGGGTTCCCTGCGCCTACAGGTCTGAATGAGTCCATGACAATGGCAATTCAGATTGATCGGCGTTTGCGGGAGCGCAAACCCGTGCACCATTTGGCGGTATCTTCTGAAGAGACGCCAGAGAAAATGCAATGTGACAGAATTATGTCCAGAAGCGAGCGGCAGAATTATAGGCGTAAAAATGGGTTATGCTTCTATTGTGGTGATTCTGCTCATGTTATATCGGCATGCTCTAAACGTACTAGGAAGGTTGACAAATCTATTTCAATTGGCACTTTACAGTCCAAATTTATTTTGTCTGTAACCTTGATTTGTTCATTATCAGTTATTACCGTGGATGCCTATGTGGACTCTGGCGCCGCTCTGAGTCTTATGGACTGGTCCTTTGCCAGGCACTGTGGGTTTGATTTAGAGCCTCTGGAAGTCCCTATACCTCTGAAGGGTATTGATTCTACACCTTTGGCTTGTAATAAACCACAGTTCTGGACGCAAGTGACTATGCGTATGACTCCAGACCATCAGGAGGTGATTCGCTTCCTTGTGTTGTACAATTTACATGATGTTTTGGTGCTTGGATTACCATGGTTACAGTCTCATAACCCAGTCCTTGACTGGAAAGCTATGTCTGTGTTAAGCTGGGGATGTCGGGGGGCTCATGGGGACACTCCTATGGTGCCCATTTCGTCATCTATTCCATCTGAGATTCCGGCATTTTTGTCTGATTATCGTGATATTTTTGAAGAGCCTAAGATTGGTTCACTCCCTCCTCACAGGGATTGTGATTGCGCCATAGATCTGATTCCTGGCAGTAAATTTCCAAAGGGTCGTTTGTTTAACCTATCTGTACCTGAACATGCTGCTATGCGCGAGTATATTAAGGAGTCCCTGGAAAAGGGACATATTCGTCCTTCTTCATCACCTTTAGGAGCCGGTTTTTTCTTTGTCTCTAAAAAGGATGGCTCTCTGAGGCCTTGTATTGATTATCGACTCCTGAATAAAATTACAGTCAAATATCAGTATCCGTTGCCTTTGCTGACTGATTTGTTTGCTCGCATAAGGGGGGCTAAGTGGTTCTCTAAGATTGATCTTCGTGGGGCGTATAATTTGGTGCGAATTAAGCAGGGGGATGAGTGGAAAACCGCATTTAATACGCCTGAGGGCCATTTTGAGTATTTGGTAATGCCTTTCGGCCTTTCTAATGCACCTTCTGTCTTTCAGTCCTTAATGCATGATATTTTCCGTGAATATTTGGATAAATTTATGATAGTGTACTTGGATGATATTTTGATTTTTTCTGATGACTGGGAGTCTCATGTTCAGCAGGTCAGGAGGGTTTTTCAGGTTTTGTGGGAGAATTCTTTGTGTGTAAAGGGTTCAAAGTGTGTTTTTGGGGTTCAAAAAATTTCCTTTTTGGGGTACAATTTTTCCCCTTCTTCTATTGAGATGGACCCTGTCAAGGTTCGGGCTATTTACGACTGGACGCAGCCTACTTCTCTGAAGAGTCTCCAGAAATTCTTGGGCTTTGCTAATTTTTATCGTCGATTTATAGCTGGTTTTTCTGGCGTTGCTAAACCTCTGACGGATTTGACTAAAAAGGGTGCTGATGTTGCCAATTGGTCCCCTGCTGCCGTGGAGGCCTTTCGGGAGCTTAAGCGCCGCTTTTTGTCTGCCCCTGTGTTGCGCCAGCCTGATGTTTCCCTTCCCTTTCAGGTTGAGGTCGATGCTTCCGAGATTGGAGCGGGGGCGGTTTTGTCGCAGAAAAGTCCCGACTGCTCAGTGATGAGACCTTGTGCGTTCTTTTCGCAAAAATTTTCGGCCGCCGAGCGAAACTATGATGTTGGTAATCGGGAGCTTTTGGCCATGAAGTGGGCATTTGAGGAGTGGCGTCATTGGCTTGAGGGTGCCAAACATCAGGTGGTAGTTTTGACTGATCACAAGAATTTAATTTATTTGGAGTCTGCCAGGCGCCTGAATCCTAGACAGGCACGTTGGTCATTGTTCTTTTCCCGGTTTAATTTTGTGGTCTCGTACTTACCGGGTTCTAGGAATGTGAAGGCAGATGCTCTTTCTAGGAGTTTTGAGCCTGACTCTCCTGGGAATTCTGAACCTGCTGGTGTCCTTAAGGATGGAGTGGTTTTGTCTGCTGTCTCTCCTGATTTGCGACGTGCTTTGCAAGAATTTCAGGCGGATAGACCTGATCGTTGTCCGTCTGGTAGACTGTTTGTTCCTGACTAGTGTTGAGCATTCCGATGCTGCAAGTATCGGGTATCGGCCGATACTTGCTGTATCGGAATTCCGATACCGGGATTCCGATACTCTTGTGGTATCGGGTATCGGGTATCGCAACAACATTAATGTTAAAATGTGTAAAAGAGAGAATTAAAATAAAAAATATCGCTATACTCACCTCTCCGACGCAGCCGGGACTTCAGCGAGGGAACCGGCAGCGTTGTTTGTTTAAAATTCGCGCTATTACTTGGTTACGTGAATTCCCGGCTTGTGATTGGTCAGGTCGGCCACGTTGCCGGGACGCGGACCAATCACAGCAAGCCGTGACGAAATTACGTCACGGCTTGCTGTGATTGGTCCGCGTCCCGGCAATATGGCCGCCCTGACCAATCACAAGCCGTGACGTCACGGGAGGCTGGACACGCGCCCATTTTAAAATGAGCGCGTCCAGCCTCCCGGCTTGTGATTGGTTGACCGCGGCGCAACCAATCACAAGCCGTGACGTCACGGGAGGCTGGACACGCGCCCATTTTAAAATGAGCGCGTCCAGCCTCCCGGCTTGTGATTGGTTGACCGCGGCGCAACCAATCACAAGCCGTGACGTCACGGGAGGCTGGACACGCGCCCATTTTAAAATGAGCGCGTGTCCAGCCTCCCGTGACGTCACGGCTTGTGATTGGTCAGGGCGGCCATATTGCCGGGACGCGGACCAATCACAGCAAGCCGTGACGTAATTTCGTCACGGCTTGCTGTGATTGGTCCGCGTCCCGGCAACATGGCCGACCTGACCAATCACAAGCCGGGAATTCACGTAACCAAGTAATAGCGCGAATTTTAAACAAACAACGCTGCCGGTTCCCTCGCTGAGGTCCCGGCTGCGTCGGACAGGTGAGTATAGCGATATTTTTTATTTTAATTCTTTCTTTTACACATTTATATGGTTCCCAGGGCCTGAAGGAGAGTTTCCTCTCCTTCAGACCCTGGGAACCATCAGGAATACCGTCCGATACCTGAGTCCCATTGACTTGTATTGGTATCGGGTATCGGTATCGGATTGGATCCGATACTTTGCCGGTATCGGCCGATACTTTCCGATACCGATACTTTCAAGTATCGGACGGTATCGCTCAACACTATTCCTGACGAGTGGACCACTAGAGTCATCTCGGAAGTTCATTCTTCTACTCTGGCAGGTCATCCGGGAATTTTTGGCACCAGAGATTTGGTGGCTAGATCCTTCTGGTGGCCTTCCCTGTCTCGAGATGTGCGTGTTTTTGTGCAGTCTTGCGATGTGTGTGCTCGGGCCAAGCCTTGTTGTTCTAGGGCTAGTGGGTTGTTGTTGCCCTTGCCTATTCCGAAGAGGCCTTGGACGCACATCTCTATGGACTTTATCTCGGACCTCCCTGTTTCTCAGAAGATGTCTGTCATCTGGGTGGTGTGTGACCGTTTTTCTAAAATGGTTCATTTGGTGCCATTGCCTAAGTTGCCTTCCTCATCTGAGTTGGTCCCTCTGTTTTTACAAAATGTGGTTCGCCTGCATGGTATTCCGGAAAACATCGTTTCTGACAGGGGTACCCAGTTCGTGTCTAGATTTTGGCGGGCAGTCTGTGCCAGGTTGGGCATTGATTTGTCTTTTTCGTCTGCATTCCATCCTCAGACCAATGGCCAGACGGAACGAACTAATCAAACTTTGGAGACTTATTTGAGGTGTTTTGTGTCTGCGGATCAGGATGATTGGGTTGCCTTTCTGCCGTTGGCGGAGTTTGCTCTTAATAATCGGGCTAGTTCTGCCACTTTGGTTTCTCCTTTCTTTTGCAATTCAGGGTTTCATCCGCGTTTTTCATCTGGTCAGGTTGAATCTTCGGATTGTCCTGGAGTGGATGCGGTAGTGGATCGGTTGCATCAGATTTGGGGACAAGTGGTGGATAATTTGGAATTGTCCCAGGAGAGGACTCAGCAGTTTGCTAACCGCCGTCGTCGTGTTGGCCCCCACCTTCGTGTTGGGGACTTGGTGTGGTTGTCTTCCCGTTTTGTCCCTATGAGGGTTTCTTCTCCTAAATTTAAGCCTCGGTTCATCGGTCCTTATAGGATTTTGGAGATTCTTAACCCTGTCACCTTTCGTTTGGACCTCCCGGCATCTTTCGCTATCCATAATGTGTTCCATCGGTCGCTGTTGCGGAGATATGAGGTACCGGTGGTTCCTTCTACTGAACCTCCTGCTCCTGTGCTGGTGGAGGGTGAATTGGAGTACGTGGTAGAAAAGATCTTGGACTCCCGTATTTCCAGACGGAGACTTCAATATCTGGTTAAATGGAAGGGCTATGGTCAGGAAGATAATTCTTGGATAACTGCCTCTGATGTTCATGCCTCGGATTTGGTTCGTGCCTTTCATAGGGCTCATCCAGATCGCCCTGGCGGTTCTTGTGAGGGTTCGGTGCCCCCTCCTTAAGGGGAGGGTACTGTTGTGTATCCGCTTTTTGGGCTCCCCTGGTGGTTGCTGGTGGTACTGGTGACTTGTTTGCACTTTGCTGCTTCTGTTCACCTGCTTCCATCAGCGTTTGGGAGTTTCCTATTTAGCCTTGCTCTCCAGTCATTTCCTTGCCGGTCATCATTGTAACCAGAGCCTTCGGTTGCATGTTCCTGCTACTAGTCTGCTGATCAGCTAAGTGGACTTTGTCCTTTTGTTTTGTATCTTTAGTCCAGTTTGCAGTTTTTGTAATTCTCTGTAGCTGGAAGCTCTTGCGGGCTGAAATTGCCACTCCTGTGTCATGAGTTGACACAGGAGTCTTAAAGTAATTTCAGGATGGTTTTTTGAAAGGGTTTTCAGTTGACCGTGAAGTCCTCTTTTGTATCCTTCTGCTATCTAGTAAGTGGACCTCTCTTTGCTAAATCTACTTTCATACTGTGTATGTCTTTTCCTCTTATTTCACCGTTATTACATGTGGGGGGCTGCTATCATCTTTTGGGGTATTTCCCTAGAGGTAAGCCAGGTCTGTTTCTTCCTCTACCAGGCTTAGTTAGTCCTCCGGCTGGCGCGTGGCATTTAGGAAGCCGTAGGTATGCTCCCTGGCTACTATTAGTTGTGTGGTAGATTTAGCTCACGGTCAACTCGAGTTTCCATCACCCGAGAGCTCGTTCGTTATTTATATGTTTCTTACGTTCCCTTGCCATTGGGAACCATGACACTCTAGCCATTCACCTGTTGTTGCCCACAGTCAAGCAGCACCATCATCAAGCCCGTCCACGTCCTTGTCCCATCATAGCCTTCAGTTGTCTATATCCCAGTCTTTGGAATGCAAGCGAAAATACCCAGCCAACGCCCCACAGGCCACAGTCCTAAATTCTAACATTTCTCTTCTGCTTACACTACACGCTGGAACTCTATGCTGCATATGTTGGAAAGGATTTGTGAGCGGAAGAGGACAGTTATTGACTACCAACATCAACAAGGCCGTCAATATTCAGTTCAGACTCCACACATAAGACCTCAGGAGTGGACACTGATGTCAGACATATGTACCATTCTCCAAAACTTTGAGGACTGCACCAAGATGGTGAGCGGCGATGACGCCATAATTAGCATCACAGTCCTGCTTCTTAGCATTCTGAAAACCTCTCTGCTCACAATTAAAGAGGATGCATTGCAGGCAGAGCACGAAAACATGGAGCAAGGAACCATACAGGGGGATTACACTCAGCCCAGCCTCATGTCTTCTCAACATGAATTGGTAGTCAATGAGGAGGAGGAAGAACAAGAGCTACTTTCATGCCCTATAGACGGTACTACAAACACAGCTGTCATACCATCAGTTCAGTGGGGCTGGCCTGAGGACAGGGAGTAGGTGGATGAGGACAAGGAGGAGTAGGACAGCATGGTCAGTCGTCCTGTCGGTGAGGACACAGAAGTCTTGCCTGTTAGCAGTCTGGCACGCTTGGCTGACTTTATGTTGCGCTGCAGTTCACGTGACCCTTTATAAAAATTTTGGGTGACACTCATTACTGGTTGGTGACCCACGCTACAAGGAGAACTTCCAATCTCTTCTGCCAGAGGCAGAGAGGTGTACTAAAATGTTGCAGTACCAGAGGGCCATTTTAGCAGAATTACTTAGAAAATTCCCATTTGAGAACGCTGGCAGCAGATGTTAGAGTTTGTTGGACAACCAAGGAGTCCAAGCGAGAGAGACAAAAGTACAATTCAGCTCAGGCAGGGGAACAATGGCAAAGTTCTGGGACAGGGGGAAATGTCATAAAAAAGAGATGTAAGTCTATTATTCCCATTTAGTCTTATATTTTCCATTTTCCCAATCTCTGGACAGTCCTCTAATGAAGTAGTGTATACCTCTACAATAGAAAATTATTCAAAGACATTTATATTATATTTTTATTTTTATCCCTGTCTCTGAGCAGTTGCTAGGGACAAACGTATCTCTTTGGACACATTCAGGCTTCAAATCTATGAACCTGTGTTCGCCCCTCCCTTTTGTTATTACTTTCATCGGTGGATTCACATTTTTTATTTATTTGTTTTATTTCATTATGATTTAGCTTTACGTTTCCTCATTCTCCACCACTAGATCACCAGGCTTATTGGCATCTGTGCCTCTACAGGCAGTCAATTTTTTGGCAAGGGTGTGTCTAGGATGCCCATAGTATGTTTTTAATAAATGTATCCCCTTTGGGGAAATGTTTGTCAGCCTATACACTTATTGTATGGGCATTACAAATGTAGGAGAAATGCTACTTTAATGAGGCCTTCAGCAATGTTTCCTCATTCTCCACCACTAGATCACCAGGGTTCACATGTTCCGTGCTGCTACAGACAGTCAATTTTTTGGAAAGGGTGTCTAGGATGCCCATAGTATGTTTTTAATAAATGTATCCCCCTTGGGAAAATGTTTGTCAGCCTATACACTTAGTGTATGGGCATTACAAGTGTAAGAGACATAATCCTTTACATTGGGAATAGGTTTTAATGAGGCCTTCAGCAATGTCTCCTCATTCTCCACCACTAGATCACCAGGGTTCACGTGTTCCGTGCTGCTACAGACAGTCAATTTTTTGGCAAGGGTGTCTAGGATGCCCATAGTATGTTTTTAATAAATGTATCCCCCTTAGGGAAATGTTTGTCAGCCTATACACTTATTGTATGGGCATTACAAATGTAGGAGAAATGCTCCTTTAAATTGGGCCTAGGTTTTAATGAGGCCTTCAGCAATGTCTCCTCATTCTCCACCACTAGATCACCAGAGTTCACGTGTTCCATGCAGACAGTCAATTTTTTCAAAATGGTGTCTATGATACACATGAAATATTTTTAAAAAATGTTCCCCCCATGAGCAAATGCTTGTCAGGCCAGGCACTCCATTACAAGTCTCAGAGACCCACACCCCTACATTAGGCCTACTTCTTAACTCTGTCTCCTGCAATGTCTCTTCTTTACCTGCCACTAGATGACCAGGGTGAACGTGCTCTATACTGTTATAGGCCAGTGAATTTTGGGCAAGGGGGCTGCGATGGTATTATTTTATTTATTAAAAAAAGGAACCCCAATTAGCCAATTGTTTGTCAGTTCATGCACTCCATTACAAGTCACAGAGACCCACACTCCTGCATTGGGCTACTTCTTAACTCTGTTTCCTGGAATGTCTCTTCCTTATCTCCAACTACATGAACTGGGTAAACTTGTTCTGTACTGTTATAGGCCACAGGATTTTGGGCAATAGGGGCTGTGATGGCAATCGTATATTTTTAAAAAAGGTACCCCCCATTGGTGAAACAACATCCTTGTTGGCAAAGACTTAACATTTGTGCACCATAAAGAGCTCACTTGAAAAGCTCCTTTTTGTGTTGCCTGGTTGCTCAAATTGGACACAATGCACTTCATATAAATTTGATAAAGCAATGCTGTTAGTTTGGCTCAGTAGTTCATTAGAAATATTTCTTTGTCCACTATATTAGTTTCTCTCCTTGAGAGCCATAACTTAGGCTGCATCAAATGTACAAATGGCGAATATACAAATGGCGATTTGGAATCCAGATTAAAATACTGTATACCGAATGCATTCAGACAATTACATTGCTGCATTTCTTGTAAAACATTTACAGATGTGACAGATAGTGCTCATAGTGACACAACCTTGAGAAATGTTTGGTTATTCACTTCACAAACAGTTTTAAGCCTCTATATGTTTGCTGTTTGTCATTTTAAAACATTAAGGTTTACTGAAACTCTGCCTGTGGTGGCTTGATCTAAATCCTTGTGGCTTTTATATTCTAGGGGTTTATGGCCCCTTGTCTGATGACTCCATGATATCTCAGTTTCATACAACCTTGAAAGCTGGCCAGTTGAAGGGCTGGGTGAAACTGGAGTTACTACATAGTGTAAATCACTATATAACACCAGAGAAACGTGACAAAGACAGATGCAAAAACCGGCGTACCTGTACATGTACAGTGTGCTCATACCTGCATAATTGGGGAAGCCCATGCAGTGTAGGTAATCTCACAGGGGTTCTCTGTCTTGGTGTTGCTTCTCTGATATTCCAGACGGATGATGTTTAATAGTCTCTTGGTGATGTATGGTGTATGTATACTGTATGTAGTTAATCTTTATATATACTTAATCATTATATGTATTTAATCCTTGTATGTACTTAACATTTGTATGTTAACATATACAAAAGTGTATGCACTCATACTATTCAATCATACTATTCATTGAATTTTGAACGTTTCAATAAAATTGCATTGTATTGTAAATATTAGCCTTCTTTAAAGCCATATCTGAACCTTAGTGTTAAAAACTTGGCAACTAAAATTGCCAAATTCTCCTGTAAGTAATTCTGCAAAGAGGGAACAATCATACCATTAAAAATACAATTGGATTTTCATGGGCCCATCCAGTATGTGGGTTCCAAGGCATAATGGGGTGCATATGACTATGAAGCAGGGCAGACATTGCTGTCACTGTGTAAACAAAAGGCGTACAGGAGTACAAAATGCATATTGTTAAGTGGATATTCATGGGCCCATCCAGTATGTGGGTTCAAAAGCGTAATGGGGTGCATATGACACTGCAGCAGGGCTGGCCTTGCTGCCAATGTGTAAAACAAAGGAGTATGGAGTACAAAATGCATATTGTGAAGTGGATTTTCATAGGCCCATCCAGTATGTGGGTTCCAAGGCGTAATGGAGTGCATATGACTGACTATGCAGCAGGCTGGCCTTGCTGCCAATGTGTAAAACAAAGGAGTATGAAGTGCAAAATGCATATTGTGAAGTGGATTTTCATGGACCCATCCAGTATGTGGGTTCCAAGGCGTAATGGGGTGCATATGACTATGCAGCAGGGCTGGCCTTGCTGCCAATGTGTAAAACAAAGGAGTACGGAGCACAAAATGCATATTGTGAAGTGGATTTTCATGGGCTCATCTAGTATGTGGGTTCAAAGGCTTATTGGGGTGCATATGAATTGGTAGCAGGGCAGGCCTTGCATTCAATGCAACACTTTTTCAGGAGTCCCTCCTGGACATCTTATGACAGGGGTATTGTGGTGAGTCGTAATTCTTGGCAGCCCATCCACTCACAGCATAGACAGTTTAGGAGACCCACTGATTAATAATGGCCCTTTAAGAACATTAATGCCACCTGATGCACCAGTAAAAATAGGCTCTGTGACTTTAAGAGTCCCTCCTTCATAAATTAAACAAGATGGGTCTGCGTATGTGTCACACGCCACATGGCCAGCTAGGGTTGTTAAATGTTACAATGACATTTCACAGTGAATGCATTTGTAGTGGTTGAAAGCAATGTTAAAGTTGAAAAACGCTTCAAAAACGCTGCGTCTGAACTAAGCCCAAGTGGGGGAGGAACATTTCGGTCTGGGGTTAATCATTTGGGATTACAAGCAAGTCATTAACCCTAGAATGCGTGACCATAGAAATCTACACTATTACGTACCTGGGGCCTTTGAGGCCTGTTTTCAAATAACATGGAATAACTCAAAAAAATTTTTTTTTCAAAGTTATTTGAAAGTAAGCATGCATTCCCACTAGCTCTGGGGTCCGCCTGGACGGGATTTCGTAATGGATCTGACCTCCTGGTGACCCCGGCTAAGGCTGGTAGAATGCGTACCTGGGGCCTCGCAGGCCTGTCAGGTTACTTTTTTATTATTTTCTGTAAAACTACTTTAGTTACAATTTTGAAACTCTAGGTATTCCTCAGCTATATAGTTGTTAGTAATTTCCAGTTGTTCGTATATTTTTATGCTATAGGCATTTCGTATAGCAACGCTTTTTTTGTGACTACCCCATATTCACGTACCTGGGGCCTTTTAGGCCTGTGTGCAAATAACATGGAATAACTCAAATAAAAATACTTTTCAAAGTTTATTTTAAATTTGCAAAGTAAGGATGCATTCCCACTAGCGCTGGGGTCTACCAGGAGGGGATCCGTAATGGATCTGACCTCCTGGTGACCTCAGCTAAGGCTGGTGGAATCCCGGCATTCCATCAGCCTTAGCTGGAGTTACCAGGAGGTCAGATCCATTTTGGATCCCATTCTGGTGAACCCCAGCGCTACTTGGAACATAGCCTAAGATGTGTATAATTCCCAAAAAAAATTATGTACATAAAACAACAAAAATGTAACTAAACGGGCACGCCCAATATATTCACTCAGTACAATTTTTTATGATGGATACATTTTTTCTTATAAAAAGTTTTTACATAAAGTCTGTAGCAAACTTGGTTCAGGAATATTTATTTTCCACTTTACATATTCCCCCGACAATTCTTGCATATTATTTTTTCTTCAGAATGTTCCCTGCATACATTTTGTCCGCAAGTAGAACAGAAACGCTCCGATTTTCTTTCTTTCTTTGCTGGACAAATATAGCAGCGCTTTCTTTTTTTTCTCTTTGCTCTGGCTGTTCCTGAAAGCATATTCCACATCGGATCATTGCCTCTGTAATTTGCCTTGATAAGCATTTTGTGCTGCTTCTCTCTAGCATAGTAGGCATCAAAAGTTCATAACAAAGTTCTGTCAAAAATATACGTCTATTGTCCTTCCTGTTGGCATGGAATTCTGGATTAGTTTGACAATAAACAATATAGCTATTGAGGGATGACACATCAAGGATATTGGAAAAAAGGGCAACAGGCCAACGTTTAGTCTGCCTTTTACACGAATATTCAGCAATCATTTCGTCCATCTTGTCGACACCTCCTTTTGTCTTATTATAATGAAGTATAATTTCAGGTTTTTGTTTCCTGTCATTGGTGTCAATACTTTCATCGTGATGCATTGTGCTCAGTAATATCACAGATTTTTCTTTCTTGGCTTTATAGGACACCATTGTTGCCTCATTGCAGAAACCGAATGCACTCTCGTAGATTGGTCGCTGTGCATTGTGCTTCATTATTGGTGGAATTTCACGGCGGTTTGGTCTCATTGTACCAACAAGTGTTAGTTGTTTCTGAAGCAAAAAATTGGCCAGTTCTAAATTAGTAAAATAATTATCTATAGTGATATTTTTTCCAGAATGGAAAATTGGTAAAGCTAGTGTTTTCACTATGTTGGAACATAGATCTTTCTGGACTGGAGCGTCAGCTTCTTTTCCACAGTAAATCATGCCATTCATCCCATAATAAGTTGCTGAATCGCACATCCAGAAAATTTTTATGCCGTATTTAGCTGGCTTACTGGGCATATATTGGATAAATTTGCAACGTCCCCTAAAGGCAAGAAGTTGTTCGTCCACTGTCACATATTCGCTAGAATTGTAAAGTTTGTAACAGTTCTTGATAAAAAGATTCCATATATAGCTAATAGGCGCTAATTTATCGGTTGCCAACCTCACAGGCCGAGTTCTCTTTTCATCAAAACGAATGCATCTCCGAATAGCCTCAAATCTATCTACGGACATAGTGGCTTTGTAATGTGGATCTGCAAATGGGTTCAGAAATAACTCTCTGATTGGCACATCATATGATTTAGTCGACCCTGCCAGAAGAGTAAGGCCAATATAGGCATATAGTTCCTCTTTAGTTAAATTTTTCCAAGTTTTTTTTTTTTCCGAAGCAATACGTTTACCTTCCACATTCGTACACAAAACTACCTCATCTGCAATATCATCTGAAACAAATTTACTGAAAACATCTTTTTTGGACATGAATTGGGAAATTCCGACAGCTCCTTGAGGAACTCTAATAATGTTATGTGATGGGGTGCGTGCATGAGCCACAGCAGTACTGTTCCAAAAAACATTTGTTTTAGATGTTCTACTTGCACATTCTGCTGGATCCATTACTTCTTCATCATCTGAGGAATCGCTGGACGATGAAGTTGATACATTAGCTGGTGGAATATACTCTTCATCCGACAAAGAAATGTCACTGTCTTCATCACTATTGAAAATAATCGCCTCAATTTCTTGGACAGTCAATCCCCTTGATGTAGACTGTGCCATTGTAATCTTAGTTGTGAGTAAACTAAAATGAAAAGTAAAAAATAAAGATTACAATCAGGCTTGTGCACTATACACTGTGTGTGCTAAGACTTTGTTAGTGTTTGTGTGCTTAGGGTAAAGTACAGCCCCCCTACTCTTACCTTCAACAGATCACTTTCTTGTAAGTGCAGTAGAAGCCTCTGGTTTTGGAGCTCAGAAAGGTTCTTTGTTACAGACCAAAGAAAGCTGACTTCTTCCTCCAAAGTCTCTCCAGCAACTAGGATTTAGGACTAAAGGACCTGTACTGACATCATAATCACGTTACTTTGTGAGGGGAAACTCCCTTCCAGGATCACATTACCATGTCAGGCAGAATCCACACTCTTCCCAGCAACAGCCATCGACCAATAGTCATAAAGACTGAGTCATAAGTTCTTCCCCAACAACAGTACAGTACATGTAAACCAAAGCAGGCCTCAAAGGCCCCAGGTACGTGAATCTGGGGTAGTCACAAAAAAAGCGTTGCTATACGAGATGCCTATAACATAAAAATATATGAACAACTGGATATTACTAACAACTATATACCTGAGGATTACCTTGAGTTTCAAAATTCTAACTAATGTAGTTTTACAGATAATAGAAAACAAGTAACCTAGCAGGCCTGCGAGGCCCCAGGTACGCGTTCTAGGGTTAACCTGCAAAGGACGTATCTTAACATATTTCCCTGCAAAATCCGTTTTGGTTTCGTTTTAGTGTGTTTTTTGTTGCACTGGGAAAAATGGCATGAATCTCGGAAAAAAATCTTTACAGCTGTGAACGAGGAGTCAGGAATGCTTCCAGGGGCGATCCTCTTGATGTCCCTGTGTCATTTGAGCAGTGTTTCCATCATTTTCAGATGTTTTAGACCTTAAAAGGACCCCCGGGGGGAGATCGCGGTAAAAATACTCGGGTCTGCCATAGACTTACATTGGGCTCGTTGTTCTGTTCGAGTACCTGAGTCTTTCAATCTGGTCGACCTGAGCAATGAGCACCCGAGCATTTTAGTGCTCGCTCATCACTAATAAAGATACCAAATGTACATTTTTGGTGAAGAATCAACAACAAGTGGAACACAATTGTGAAGTTGAATGAAATTTATTGGTTATTTAAAATTTTTGTGGAAATTCAAAAACTGAAAAGTGGGGCGTGCAATATTACTCGGCGGTGGCGCCTTTACTTTCAGGGCAGCAAACTCACTCCAAAAGTTTATTGTGGATCTTTGAATGATCCAATGTTGTCCTAAATGCCTAATGATGATAAATATAATCCACCTGTGTGTAATCAAGTATGCATGCGCCGGTCAGTGACAACCTAGTGACTTCCTGCTCTGTGCACATGGAGGGGTGAAGCGTTCCATGCTCGTGTTCCAGGCACAGAGTACCGGAAGTCACATTTATGTAAGGAAGTGTTAGGAGTCAAGTTTCCTCTGCTGCACAGGGGGAATCTTGATCCGTGTCTGCTGCGGTCTCCCATTCTGCATCGGCCGCAGTGGAGCCTGCTCAGTGGAGACGTCGGTCCCATTGTCTCACTATGACTGATACTGTGCAAAGGGTTACTGCTTCCTCTCCAGGCTCTGCTATTGTACCCTGCACTGATCTGCGGCGAGCAGGCTTTTCTGGGACTAAGTCCTGCTTTGCACACACTGAGCATGCCCAGGGTAAGATCTCTCAGTGGAGATCAAGGGTCACATGCTCAGGTACTGCAGACAAATCTATTGGTCCTTCTAGGAAGGTCCTGTAGGTGCGCAGGCTCTGTAGCAGCCTCTCATTGGTCCTTCTAGGAAGGTCCTGTACGTGCTGCAGCTACTTAAGGCTCGCATGGCCGCACGGCCAAGCGCTAGTATCTTCCTAAGTTATATGCTTTGCGCCAGTGTGGTCATGTGTTTGTATGAGTTCAGGGACCCGGCTGAAATAAGTCCCTAGAATGCTGGCACCTCCGGCGAGGAGATTGTGTTTGTGTGTATTCAGGGACCTGGCTGAAATAATCCCCTAGAACGCTGGCACCTCCGGCGAGGAGTTTTGTGTGCATGCATGACCACTGACTGCTCTCTTTTGGGTAGTTAGCCTTTGCCTCTGTGAAAGTCTAACAGGGCACAGAGCTTTGCTTTCTCGGCCCCTCTGTGAAGCTAACAGAGCTGGTTCATACCGCCATATTGTGCCACCAATTACTTAGCAGCAGGTTCTTTCCTGCACAGTGGATCCCGGGTTGCGAACGCACCAATCCCATCTAATAAATACAGTATATTCGGTGCGTTCCGCCAGCGATTGCAGGGGTACATCCAGCTGCAGGAGGGCCGGTAGACGTCTCTTGAGCGTGCAACCTCGGCGGTGTATGTTACCGCAATAGCTGTTCAGGCTGCTAGCATGGCTGCAGCAGCTTTACCCACTGCCACCTCTGTTCCGACCTTATCTCACCTCCCATTGCCTGAGAGATACTTTGGGGACAGTAAGTCTGGTCCTGTAGGGGTTTCGTGAGCCAGTGTGGTATACACCTCGAGCTCCTGGCTGCACGTTTTCTCACAGAGCGGGCAAAGGTGGGATTCATAATCTCTCTCTTGTCGGACAGGGCGTTGGAGTGGGCTACACCGCTGTGGGAGCGCCATGATCATGTGGTGCGGAGTGTTCCTCTGTTTCTGGACACTCTGAAACAGGTCTTTGTAGGACCTCAAGTCACCCATGATACAGCGCTCCAACTGCTGGCTTTGACTCAGGGTTCAACCATGGTCAGCCATTTTGCCGTTCTCTTCCGGACATTAGCGTCTGAGTTGGAATGGCCAGATAAAACCCTCATTCCCGTATTTTGGAGGGGGCTGGCTGACCATGTGAAGGACGCTTTGGCTACTAGGGAGATTATTTGGGGATGGAGTAAATCCTGCGAGGGTAGATGTCAGTGGGAGTGCGTTCAGGTTGCTACAACACAGGTACCGGCAGATCTTTCCTCTCTCCCCAAGCACTATTGGCTCTATGCAGACGTGTTCTCCAAAAGGGCTGCGGAGACCCTTCCACCTCACCGCCCCTATGACTGTCCTATTGACCTCTTGCCTGGTGCTGAGCCTCCCCGGGGTCGAGTCTATCCATTATCTCTCCCGGAGACGGAGGCAATGTCTCAGTACATCCAAGTGAATCTGGCAAGAGGATTCATTAGGAAGTCAGTGTCACCTGCAGGGGCTGGGTTCTTCTTCGTACAGAAGAAGACTGGAGACTTACGTCCATGCATAGACTACAGGGGTCTTAACGCCATCACCGATAAGAACAAGTACCCATTACCATTACCCCTGATATCAGAGCTTTTTGATAGGCTACGGGGAGCAAGGGTATTTACAAAATTAGATCTGCGGGGTGCCTATAACCTGATTCGCATCCGTGTGGGGGATGAATGGAAGACGGCTTTTAACACCAGGGATGGGCACTATGAATACCTGGTGATGCCCTTCGGGCTCTGTAATGCTCCAGCCATTTTCCAAGACTTTGTGAACGACATTTTCCGGGATATGCTCACCACCTCGGTTGTAGTCTATCTGGATGATATTCTCATCTACTCTCCAGATATTGACTCCCATTGGAGAGATGTTCGCAAAGTCTTCGACCTCTTATGGGCAAACTCCCTCTACACTAAGTTGGAGAAGTGTGTGTTTGAGCAGGAGTCCTTGCCTTTCCTTGGTTATATCATCTCTGCCCAGGGTTTGGCTATGGATCCTGCCAAGCTACAGGCTGTGATGGACTGGCAGGAACCCCATTCTCTTAAAGCAGTGCAGCGCTTTATGGGGTTCATTAACTACTATCACCAGTTCATTCCACACTTCTCAACTTTGGTAGCTCCCTTGGTAGCCCTCACCAAGAAGGGAGCAAATCCCAAGTTGTGGTCAGAGGAGGTCTCCAAGGCCTTTCTCTCGATTAAATCACACTTCGCTAGCGCTCCTATCCTACATTGCCCTGATGTAGATAAGCCATTTATCATGGAGGTGGATGCCTCATCCGTTGTTGCTGGAGCAGTCCTTTTCCAAAATGATGCTCAAGGTCGGAAGCATCCTTGCTTCTTCTTCTCCAAGACCTTCACACCAGCGGAGAGGAATTATTCCATCGGGGACAGGGTTTCTAGCCATGAAGTTGGCTTTTTCAGAGTAGAGACACCTCTTGGAGGGAGCTCGCTTTCCCTTCCAAGTGTTCACTGACCACAAGAACTTGGTATATATACAGATGGCCCAGCGGCTGAATTCTCGCCAGGCTAGATGGTCCCTGTTCTTCTCCCGGTTCCATTTTACTCTCCATTTTCTCTCCGGGGAGAAGAACATTCGTGCCGACGCTCTCTCCCGCTCCGTAGTGTCATCGGAGGAGGAGGAGCCTCAGCTTATTGTCCCTTCTGAGAGCCTGAGAACTGTGGCTCCGGTTTCGCTAGAGTCCGTGCCCCCAGGCAAGACTTTCGTACCAGCGAATTTACGACCGGAGATTCTCTCTTGGGCTCACTCGTCCAGAGTGGGTGGACATTTTGGGACCAAGAGGACATCTGAGCTTTTGGCGAGGACGTGCTGTTGGCCGCATATGGCCCGTGACATCGGGGACTATATTCGGGCGTGTGTCTCCTGTGCCCAGAATCGTTCTCCTCGGCAACGGCCTGCTGGGTTACTTTACCCCATGCCTGTGGCAGACAGGCCCTGGGAGATGGTCGGGATGAACTTCGAGGTGGGCTTATCCAAGTCTTGTAGCTGCACCATTATCTGGGTAGTCATCGATCATTTTTCTAAGATTGTGCATTTGGTGCCGCTTCCACGGTTACCTTCTGCACGGGCCTTGGCGGCGTTGTTCATAAAACATATTTTCTGCTTACATGGAATGCCTGATAAAATTGTCAGCGACCGGAGTCCCCAGTTTGCGTCTCGGTTTTGGAGAGAACTCTGCTGTTTACTCAGTATAGAGCTGAATCTCTCCTCTGCATATCATCCCGAGACGAAAGGGTTGGTAGAGAGAACCAACCAGACTCTGGTGACATACTTGTGACATTTTGTCTCTGCTAGGCAGGATGACTGGGCATCTTTGCTACCTTGGGCGGAATTTGCCTTGAACAACGCCGTAGCCGATTCCACTGGTCAGACTCCTTTTCTCCTTAATTACGGCCAGCATCCACGTGTCCCTGTGCCCATGCCCGTGTCATCCACCGATACTAGGGTGGCAGAATGGGCGGTGGAGGCATGTGACATCTGGGACCGCACACAGGATGCCATCTGGGCCTCCAAGGAGAGAATGAGGGTTTCGGCTGATACACACCGGCGCCCCGCTCCGACCTTTGCTCCTGGCAACTTAGTGTGGCTCTCCGCCCGTAACATCAGGCTGCGAGTTGAGTCCACTAAGTTTTTGCCTTGCTACATTGGCCCATTCAAGGTTCTGGAACAGGTCAACCCTGTGGTCTACCGTTTGGCTATTCCTCCACGCCTTGGTATCACCGATACTTTTCACGTTTCCCTCTTAAAGTCCGTTCATTTGACCCGGTTTTCTGAGTCATCTGCCGGGACATCGGGTTCATCCACGGATGAGTTTGAGGTGAATGCTATCATGGGGTGCAAGGTGGTAAGAAATTTTATCTGTTGGACTGGAAGGGTCACGGTCCAGAGGATAGAACCTGGGAGCCTGTGGAGCACATTCGGGCTCCGCTGCTCATTGCAGCTTTTGAGCTTAACGAGGCTCAAGGAGGGAGGCCCTAGAAGGGGGGGTAATGTTAGGAGTCGAGTTTCCTCTGCTGCACAGGGGGAATCTCGATCCGTGTCTGCTGCGGTCTCCCATTCTGCATCAGCCGCAGTGGAGCCTGCTCAGCGGAGACATCGGTCCCAGCGTCTCACTATGACTGATACTGTGCAAAGGGTTACTGCTTCCTCTCCAGGCTCTGCTATTGTACCCTGCACTGATCTGCGGCGAGCAGGCTTTTCTGGGACTAAGTCCTGCTTTGCACACACTGAGCATGCCCAGGGTAAGATCTCTCAGTGGAGATCAAGGGTCACATGCTCAGGTACTGCAGACAAATCTATTGGTCCTTCTAGGAAGGTCCTGTAGGTGCGCAGGCTCTGTAGCAGCCTCTCATTGGTCCTTCTAGGAAGGTCCTGTACGTGCTGCAGCTACTTAAGGCTCGCATGGCCGCACGGCCATGCGCTAGTATCTTCCTAAGTTATATGCTTTGCGCCAGTGTGGTCATGTGTTTGTATGTGATCAGGGACCCAGCTGAAATAAGCCCCTAGAATGCTGGCACCTCCGGCGAGGAGATTGTGTTTGTGTGTATTCAGAGACCTGGCTGAAGTAAGCGCTTAGAACGCTGGCACCTCCAGCGAGGAGTTTTGTGTGCATGCATGACCACTGACTGCTCTCTTTTGGGTAGTTAGCCTGTGCCTCTGTGAAAGTCTAACAGGGCACAGAGCTTTGCTTTCTCGGCCGCTCTGTGAAGCTAACAGAGCAGGTTCATACCGCCATATTGTGCCGCCAATTAATTAGCAGCAGGTTCTTTCCTGCACGGTGGATCCCGGGTTGCGAACGCACCAATCCCATCTAATAAATATATTCGGTGCGTTTTGCCAACCCTAACAGGAAGTCGGAGGATCGGCGCATGCGCTATATTATACCAATTATGCCGACGCGAAACTACAGCTGTTCTGATTATATATAAGGATAGAGTAGTCAGGTATAGACCCATATGCCCCCTATTTGAGGAAGACAGTCAGGCGAAACAGCGCTGTCGGGGTTGCTGTGGAACGCTCCTTGCCAGGAAAGGTAGCCATGTAAATTTACAACTTTCATTTACACTATAGATATCAGCTTACGGATATGCACTATGCATTTTATAATGTTGAGCAGGCTATTTAGTGTGTTATAACAAAGTTTTAAGGATATTTAGCACCTTAGGAACTTATGTTCCATGGTAATCGAATACGTGCAATATACTTTTTATTATCCATAGTGAGATTTCACAGAACATCATATTGCTGTTTGCTTGCTGCTGTTAGATAGGATTACTACTAGTATTGTGACACCACCTGGTTTGGATATGGTTCCCAGCCATATGTACTATGAGCCTTTCCCTGTTTTATACACTTGTTGTATTTTAAATTGACCTATTAAAAATATGTTTTTTAATGAATTTGAGTTTTCAGCTTATGCTTCTTTTTCCCTAAATACATATTGACATATTGGGGATTTTTGGTTTAAAATGATTATTTTGAGGTGTGCAGAATACTGTGTTGGGACTTTTGATAAAATTACAGTACAAGGCACATGAAATGCTGGATTTTCTTATATCTATCTGTCTATGGAATATAAATATAAATATATATATATATATATATATATATATATATATATATATATATATATATATATATATATATATATATATATATATATATAGTACAGACCAAAAGTTTGGACACACCTTCTCATTTAAAGATTTTTCTGTATTTTCATGACTATGAAAATTGTACATTCACGCTGAAGGCTTCAAAACTATGAATTAACACATGTGAAATTATATACTTAACAAAAAAGTGTGAAACAACTAAAATTATGTCTTATACTCTAGGTTCTTCAAAGTAGCCACCTTTTGCTTTGATGACTGCTTTGCACACTCTTGGCATTCTCTTGATGAGCTTCAAGAGGTAGTCGCGGGGAATGGTCTTCCAACAATCTTGAAGGAGTTCCCAGAGACACTTAGCACTTGTTGGCCCTTTTGCCTTCACTCTGCTGTCCAGCTCACCCCAAACCATCTCGATTGGGTTCAGGTCTGGTGACCGTGGAGGCCAGGTCATCTGGCGTAGCACCCAATCACTCTCCTTGTTGGTCAAATAGCCCTTACACAGCCTGGAGGTGTGTTTGGGGTCATTGTCCTGTTGAAAAATAAATGATGGCCCAACTAAACGCAAACCGGATGGAATAGCATGCCGCTGCAAGATCCTGTGGTAGCCATGCTGGTTCAGTATGCCTTCAATTTTGAATAAATCCCCAACATTGTCACCAGCAAAGCACCCCCACACCATCACAGCTACTCCTCCATGCTTCACGGTGGGAACCAGGCATGTAGAGTCCATCCGTTTACCTTTTCTGCGTCGCACAAAGACACGGTGGTTGGAACCAAAGATCTCAAATTTGGACTCATCAGATCAAAGCACAGATTTCCACTGGTCTAATGTCCATTCCTTGTGTTCTTTAGCCCAAACAAGTCTCTTCTGCTTGTTTCCTGTCCTTAGCAGTGGTTTCCTAGCAGCTACTGTATTTTACCATGAAGGCCTGCTGCACAAACTCTCCTCTTAACAGTTGTTGTAGAGATGTGTCTGCTGCTAGAACTCTGTGTGGCATTGACCTGGTCTCTAATCTCAGCTGCTGTTAACCTGCGATTTCTGAGGATGGTGACTCGGATAAACTTATCCTCAGAAGCAGAGGTGACTCTTGGTCTTCTTTTCCTGGGGTGGTCCTTATGTGAGCTAGTTTCTTTTTAGCGCTTGATGGTTTTTGCCACTGGACTTGGGGACACTTTCAAAGTTTGCCCAATTTTTCGGACTGACTACCCTCATTTCTTAAAGTAATGATGGCCACTCGTTTTTCTTTACTTAGCTGCTTTTTTCTTGCCATAATACAAATTCTAACAGTCTGTTCAGTAGGACTATCAGCTGTGTATACACCAGACTTCTGCACAACACAACTGATGGTCCCAGCACCATTTATAAGGCAATAAATCCCACTTATTAAACCTGACAGGGCACACCTGTGAAGTGAAAACCAATCCCGGTGACTACCTTTTGAAGCTCATCAAGAGAATACCAAGAGTGTGCAAAGCAGTCATCAAGGCAAAAGGTGGCTACTTTGAAGAACCTAGAATATAAGACATAATTTCAGTTGTTTCACACTTTTTTGTTAAGTATATAACTCCACATGTGTTAATTCATAGTTTTGATGCCTTCAGTGTGAATGTACAATTTTCATAGTCATTAAAATACAGAAAAATCTTTAAATGAGAAGGTGTGTCCAAACTTTTGGTCTCTACTGTTTATAGGGCTAAAATCCTGTGGGAATTCAAGATCCAGATGGATAAGCAGGTTTTTGCTAACCAACCAGACATTGTGATAATAGACAAGGATTGGAAGACAGCAATGATAAAAGATGTGGCAGTGCCAAGTGACAGCAACATCAGAATGAGTATGAGAAGCTGGAGAAATACCAGGGCCTCAAAGGAGAACTGGAAAAGATGTGGAAGGTGAAGGCAACAGTGATTCCAGTGGTGATAGAAGCAATTGGTGCAGTGACCCCTAAATTGGAAGAATGGCTAAAACAGATCCCAGGAGCATCACGTGAGCTCCCTGTCCAGAAAAGCCTAATGCTAGGAACAGCTAAGATCCTGCACAGAACCCTCAAACTCCCAGGCTTCTGGTAGAGGACCCGAGAATGAGAAAGGACAACAAAGACCACCCCCATTGGGGGTGAGAAGGAAGATTTTTAATATATGTTTGTGTCTCTGACTATCTATTTTATCTATTCTATTCTAACCAGTCACTCTTTGATAATATTGTATGCAGCACATGAAATGATGGCTTTTCAAATATGATTGGTGCGTAAAAATCAGACAGCACTCGCATGGTCCGAGTGCTGTGTGATTTTGTTCTCGCACCCATTGACTTCTATTGCGTGATTACAATCACAGTATGCTGTGACTTTTTTCCAGTCCGATTGTGATCGGATCCGAGCAGGAAAAAAAACGCAGATGAACACACAATCATAGAAAAACATTGGTCTGAATTCAATCCGATTTTTTATCAGATTGCATTCATCCGATTTCATCACAAGTGGGAATGAGACCTAAAGTAAGTCATTGTAACTATTGTGCATGTAAAATGCTGATAAAGAGAAACAGAGCACTGAAAAGAGTGGGAGGAAATTACAAAACATGTGAATTGGAACAATTTCTAGATATATCAGACTGATATCTGGACCAAACCAACGTTCACTTATTGTCAATGATAAGGTCAGCAAGACCATGCTTTTCTACACCAGTTTTTGTGTGTAAGATATTAATTGAAGAAAATAACAAACAGCTAAAAATTACATATCTTAAAGTAGCAAACCTCTTGCAATTCTGGATAGGTGTAGTAACATTTGAAGCAAAGTCAAAAGAATAAGGTAAGGAGACTTATAGGCCATGCAATGTTCCTTTGAAAAATTACATATTTAAATTGCCTCTTCAGAGTGGAAGAGGACTTGAAACATAGTGCCACCTATTGAAAGCAGCAATCCTAAAAATCAATATCAACCCTTTCACAAGCCTTGTCATATAATTTAGGACTAAAGCCAACCCAAAACTTCAATTTTCCGACACATGTTTCAGTTCATTGCCCCTCCTCAGTGCAAAGCATATGATCTGATTTGGCTGCAGGAGAGACCTCTGACTTGGTTTTAAGGGGTAACGTTTCTTCTTATGGAGAGTGACATGTCTGAAATTGTCAGTATTTCTGCAGCTTGAGATTCTTGTTTGTCTTTTATGTTGCCCTTTGGCAAGGCTCAATAAAATGTCAATATCGACTTTTAGGATAGCTACTTCCAATAGGTGGCACTAGAGTTTAAGTCCTCTTTGTGTCTGAAGAGACGATTTGCATATTTATTTTCCCAGAGGAGCATTGCATGACCTATAAGTCTCCTTACACTGTTATGTAAGGCATGTCACTCTCCACAAGGACAATCATTTTTTTCTAATAACACAACAGCTTGAAACTAATGAAGACTGTTGTAATTGGTCTTCCCTTATCTGTGGATGTGATAATTCTAGTACCTCAATGATCACCAGAAAGTAGGTTCTAGGACCTCTTCACTGCAGTGCCAGACATTACCATTCTCATTCCTGTAGTTATGCCTAATAAAGCAACTCATCTCCATCTCTATCTTTTTTACTGGGCACAGATGGGTGCAACAAGCACATTTTAAGTGAATTGTGCCTGTAGACATTAATATAATCAATTGGAATTTGCAATCAGTTTATTATTATTTAAAAATGTAAAAAGATTTAAAAAAAAGATGAGTACACATTTATTAAATTTAACAGAGCACATCAGTTGCACCAAGACACAGTAAGATTAAAGTCAATGAAAATACATAAAAGATCAATGACTATGCGCTTCAATATAGAGTATCACGGTGACCTTTTGATGTACAAACTTTCTATGAACATCTTTGTATTCTTGAGAACAAAACCATCAAAATGATTTCTGTTCTCTAGAAAAAGAGTAAGAAGAGTTTAAACTGGGATGACAAGAAACATTATTTGTTTCACCAAGGCTTTCTCTAAGATCTTGTAGATGAAAGGAAACATGCAGTAACTTGAAAGTAAATTCACATGAAGGACAGGGATTTTCAAAGTGAGAGTTCTCAGACAGATGTTTTAGAAATGGAAGGAAATTGACCCATGGGGAGCAAGTTAATTGAATGTAAAATTCGGAGACACATTTAAACTCAAGAAAGATTGTCAGAAAAAAAGTTATTTATTACTAATAAATGCAACTTGAAATGTAGCCACATACTGTACATACTGTATATTCCGCATAGTGCAAGAGTTTTAGGCAGGCATGGAAAAAGGATGCAAAGTATGAATGCTTTCAAAAATGGAAGTGTTTTTAATCAAGAAACCAAATACAAATTAAATGAATAAAATAGAGCTCTAAATCAAATCAATATTTGGTTTGACCACCCTTTGCCTCAAAAACAGTATCAATTCTTCTAGGTGCAATTGCATAAGGTCAATGATTTTAGATGATAATAGTAGGGTAAATGAGCAACTAATTACATCAAGCAAGTGATAATCATAATTTTCATATGTAGTTTGAATCACAAACAGCAACTGAAACAGAAACAGCATGGCAGGAGGCTAAAAATAGGGTGAGGGACAGGCAAACTCTTTGATATTGTGGAAGACAGTTTCATGTCACAGGTCATGCATCATTGCAAGACTGAGCACAGCAACACCACACAAGGTTGGATTGAATCATCATGGTCTTTCCAGGCCCAAAAAAATACAAAACAGTCTGACATTTCTAGATGTGCTTTTCAAACTCTTTTAAAGAAACACCAAAAAATGGGAAATGGTAAAGACAGTAAAGCAGTGGTGGACCTATCAAATCAGAACTTGTAGCTAGGGCACTGTGTCGGGATGTGCTGCTGAAGACAGAGAAGAGAGAAGTCTGGAGAGATGAGCTGTGGGAGTGAAATCTCATCTGTGCTACATGGAGACAAAAGAGATGGGAACGACTCAAATCAGAAAAGATGTCACCTATAAGGTACCTGCATGAAAATATTTATTCGTGATACTGACTGCGTCCCATCAGTACTGTGGTAACAAGAACTTCCAGTATCTCCTTACCATTGTTAAGGACATACTGGGAATTGTAGGTTCAAATGATATAAATATATATAGGACCGACCTGACATTACAAGTAATCACTGTACTAAGCTTGCTGCTGTTTACTCGTACTAATGGTGATTCTGGCACTACATTCATGTACTGCTATTGGTTCTGGAACTGCATTCATGTACTATTGGTGGTTCTGATGCTGTAGTCATGTACTGATTGTGTTCTGTTCTGCTGCATTCATGTAATGACGGTGGTTTTGGTGCCACAATCATGTGCTGACAGTGGTTCTGATCTTGTAGACATGTAGCAATCCATAACGTGATTCATGGCTATGTTAAAACTTAAAAATCTTCAAAACATAAAGCTTTGAGATTATGATGAGGGTTTGGTGAGTTTCTGCTCCAAAAACTCAGTTTAACTTACTCAAACTGTTGTTCTCGTGATTTATTAATGTACTGATGGAGGTTCTGGTGATGTATATTCATGTAAGTACCCCTATAAAAAAACTTGCGGCTCTTGGGATTGATTCAGTATGGCAAAGCGGCACTGGGATGAAAAAATGTTGTGTAACCCTGTCATATATTCGCATGACTGAATTTGTATATAATACATATTATCAATGTTGATTATAAATCAATTGCAATGTGCAGGCTATGCTGCTGGAAAATAAGACAGTGTCTGTGGCAGTGGATGATGCACAACTCTGCATCTTTAAGGCTAGCAAAAAGTTAGGAACCCACTGAGAGGTTCACAGTGACGTGGCAGCGGGGTGCATACAGTCTGATCAGAATGTTAAACTACAAACGTCATGTTCAGTTTTGTAACATTTTTTTGGCATTAGATCAAAGTACAATTTTTTATGTGCTGTCCATGTCTTTCTATGGTATATTGCATCGTCTGTCACTGCTTCACTTTAGCAAGCAAGCATCCCATTAGGCCTAGGCATATTTCTTTAGAAGAAGACTGCAAGAGAGGTTCCGCATATTTTTGCTCTCAGGTCACAGTCTGAGAACATGCGGAAGGTGAGGTATTTTTAAACTCACTTCACTGAGTGTTTGTGTTGTGTGGTGGTCATTGTTACTCTAGTGCTGTTCCTGTGTGGTGGTGTGACCTGGAGTCATGGAGACTCAGCCTTGCAGCATATATGTTATGAGGCACTAGGTCGCCCACTCTGATGGTGCAGTATCACTTCAGCAGTGGTTGGTACACGGCACTGCACCTTTAAGGTTAGGAAAATATTATGGACCCACTGAGAGGTCCACTGGCAGTGGGGTTCATATAGTTTAATAAGAATGTAAATTAAGAACCTCATGTTCAGCTTTGTAAATATTTGTCAACTGTAGTGTTGAGCATTCCGATACTGCAAATATCGGGTATCAGCCGATATTTGCTGTATCGGAATTCCGATACCGAGTTCCGATATTTTTGCGATATCGGAATCGGAAGTGTGCGGTGCGTATGGTTCCCAGGGTCTGGAGGAGAGGAGACTCTCCTTCAGGCCCTGGGATCCATATTCATGTAAAAAATAAATAATAAAAATAAAAAATATTGATATACTCACCCCTCCGGCGGACCCTGGCTCTTAGCGGTGCCTCCGTTCCTAAGAATGCAGGGAGTGAAGGACCTTCGATGACGTCGCGGCTTGTGATTGGTCGTGTGAGCGGTCACATGAGTGGTCATGCGACCAATCACAAGCCGCGAATTCATCGAAGGTCCTTCAC
This sequence comes from Ranitomeya variabilis, assembly GCF_051348905.1. Classification (NCBI taxonomy): domain Eukaryota; kingdom Metazoa; phylum Chordata; class Amphibia; order Anura; family Dendrobatidae; genus Ranitomeya; species Ranitomeya variabilis. The sequence goes on from NC_135233.1 coordinate 684,462,557, forward strand.
TCTGCATTCTTAGGAACGGAGGCAGACGCTTGGACCGGTGAGAACCGGGGCTGTCGGAGGGGTGAGTATATCAATATTTTTTATTTTTATTCTTTATTTTATACATGAATATGGATCCCAGGGCCTGAAGGAGAGTTTCCTCTCCTTCAGACCCTGGGAACCATTCCGATATTTTGTGTCCCATTGATATGCATTGGTATCGGGTATCGGTATCAGCGATATCCAATATTTTTTGGATATCGGCCGATCCATACCGATACCTTTGCATATCGGAAGGTATCGCTCAACACTAGTCAACTGGCATTAGATCAATGTATGATTTTTCGATGTTCAGTCCTTGTCTTTCTCTACAGCTATGGTATATGCTGTTGGAAAATAAGGCTGATATATCCTGCCACACAAAGACTAGGAACTACCTCACTCTATCAGCGCATATAACAGCATCACATGCTCATGCGTGGAGAGAAAACTGACAAACAAGATCAGTAACTCTCAAGCTGTCCTCCTTCTCCTCTTTCTGGTAACCAGTCCACATCTGCAAATGTGCCTTGTCATTGTTATCAGACCCATAATCATCCTCACATACTGCTTTTTGTCTAATTGGATCATCAGTTCTCATTCTATGTGCTAAAGGGACACATATTCCATCCTCCAATTACCTGGAAATTGTACTTTTACATGTCCAAATTCATCACAATTGATGCTGAACCAACAGGATTGTATTGCCTTTTGTGAAAGAGGCTTCAAGGAGTGCATAGCATAACAACTCCTTCACATCATGAATTGGGATTCATTATTAAATACACACTGCCTTCCAAAGATGTACCTTTTGTAGATGTTACTTTTATGTAACCAAAAACACAATTCATATGTTGCCGAAAAGTCATTAATCGTCGATGCCCATAATTTATGCTTTATGCTGTTCCTTTATATGAAATGAAATTCCAAAGTCCAACCACTGCTGTACAGCGGGCCTTGGAAATAAAACTTATCGGGCATGCATGAGAACCGCCACGAAGGAAGGCAATGTGACCCTACATTGTATTCCAACTAACCCACTTGAAAATATTAATGCTCTTTCCAAACCCTATTGCAAACCCGATAGGAAAATATCTATCCCTATTTCATTCAAGTGAACCCCATCCTTCCTAAGTACATCCTTACTATCCCCTCTCTAACTCACTATGTCTTACAACTAAATCACCCATAGCCTGAATGTGTTTAGAAATTCTAACATAAAGCAATATTCTAGTCGTTTTGCTAAGCACCTAGCCACAGGCCAATAGATCCTGGGCACTATGTCTGACCAAGCAAAGGAAGCATTCTCAAAGAAATCCTTAAATCTTGAAAAATCCTGTTTCATCAACGCCAACAAATGTCCTACCTTTATCTTGCACAAGTCATTACCGCCTGCATGCATAATAAGTATAACGAATAACGATACCTTAAAACCGACGGCTACATAGTATGACCATCAGTATGACCAAAAAACTGAATGCAGGGAATTGCCAAAATTAAGCCCTCGGGAACAGATGGATGCCTGCTTTCCTATCTGGCCAGAAAAAGAACGAATGTCCTTTAACAAATGCAACTTTGAAATAGGAGAAAATTAAGATCCACAAAAGACCCTTGGGAAAAAATGCCATATTGCAATCCTTTATCAATTACAGACATAAGGGAAACATCCAAAGAAAAACAATCCAAAGAAAAAATGACAAATCACAAGATCGGGTGTATGTAACTTCTAAAACAATCAGATTTCCACCTACCTAGTACATTTACCTCCACAGGGTGATATTCCACATGCATCTGCAGTGGTAGCTGACCTGATTCAGAACAATGTGTTGCACTTTCCGAGGGCGCTAATCCCAATTTCATAAGTCACCGACTTTTGGCAAAGTCGGGTTTCATGAAACCCGATCCGATCCCAGCGTGGGATCGGCCATGCGGCACACGATCTTCGCGCCAAAGTCGCGTTTCCTATGACGCTTAAAGCGCCATTTCTCAGCCAATGAAGGTGCACGCAGAGTGTGGGCAGCGTGATGACATAGGTCCTGGTCCCCACCATCGTAGAGAAGGGCATGGCAGTGATTGGCTTGCTTTCTGCGGCGTCACAGGGGCTATAAAGGGGCGTTCCCGCCGACCGCCATCTTACTGCTGCTGATCTGAGCATAGGGAGAGGATGCTGCCGCTTCGTCCGAAGCAGGGATAGCGTTAGGCAGGGTAAATTAACCCCAAAACCGCTTGTGCTGTAGCAATTTCCACTGTCCAACACCACCTTTTCTTTGCAGGGACAGTGGAGGCTAGATTTCTGTGCAACAGCTCTGTAGGTTATAAGGCTCCCTGATAGCTGTGTTGCAGTGTGTACCCCGCTGTGCAAACCAACTGCTTTTTTCAAAGCACAAATCCTGTTGCTCCTTCCTTTCTGCACAGCTATCTTGTTTGTTTGTCCACACTTTTGACTTTTGTGTGCAGCAGTCCTTTTTATTGCTGCCTGCCATACTTTTCTGAGATTACTGTAGGGAGATAGTAATTGTAGTACAGTCCCTTTTTTTTTTTTGTTATATCTCTTCAAGCCACTTTCTGACACAGAAAATATACTCTAATACAGTGGCCCAGATTTATTCACTAGTCTCCCTGGAAAAAAAAAAAAAGGGGCAGATTAAGATTGGCAAATCTGCCTCAGTGCCAGTCCTGTGTGTGGCATCTGTCTTTGTTTTTCTGCCACAGAAAACCTACTGTATAACAGTGGGCCTGATTTCTTAACAATTCTCGCAAAAAAAAAAAAAACAAGTGGGAGATTTAGATTGGCAAATCTGCATCAGTGCCAGTCCTGTGTGTGGCATCTGTCTTTGTTTTTCTGCCAAAGAAAACCTACTGTAAAACTGTGGGCCTGATTTCTTCACAATTCTCCCAGAAAAAAAAAAAAAACAAGTGGGAGATTTAGATTGGCAAATCTGCATCAGTGCCAGTCCTGTGTGTGGCATCTGTCTTTGTTTTTCTGCCACAGAAAACCTACTGTATAACAGTGGGCCTGATTTCTTAACAATTCTCGCAAAAAAAAAAAAACAAGTGGGAGATTTAGATTGGCAAATCTGCATCAGTGCCAGTCCTGTGTGTGGCATCTGTCTTTGTTTTTCTGCCACAGAAAACCTACTGTAAAACTGTGGGCCTGATTTCTTCACAATTCTCCCAGAAAAAAAGAAAGTGGGAGATTTAGATTGGCAAATCTGCATCAGTGCCAGTCCTGTGTGTGGCATCTTTTTTTTTTTTCTGCCACAGAAAACCTACTGTATAACAGTGGGCCTGATTTCTTAACAATTCTCGCAAAAAAAAAAAAACAAGTGGGAGATTTAGATTGGCAAATCTGCATCAGTGCCAGTCCTGTGTGTGGCATCTGTCTTTGTTTTTCTGCCACAGAAAACCTACTGTAAAACTGTTTGCCTGATTTCTTCACAATTCTCCCAGAAAAAAAAAAAGTGGGAGATTAAGATTGGCAAATCTGCATCAGTGCCAGTCCTGTGTGTGGCATCTGTCTTTTTTTTCTGCCACAGAAAACCTACTGTATAACAGTGGGCCTGATTTCTTAACAATTCTCCCAGAAAAAAAAACAAGTGGGAGATTAAGATTGGCAAATCTGCATCAGTGCCAGTCCTGTGTGTGGCATCTGTCTTTGTTTTTCTGCCACAGAAAACCTACTGTATAACAGTGGGCCTGATTTCTTAACAATTCTCCCAGAAAAAAAAAACAAGTGGGAGATTAAGATTGGCAAATCTGCATCAGTGCCAGTCCTGTGTTTGGCATCTGCCTTTGTTTTTCTGCCACAGAAAACCTACTGTATAACTGTGGGCCTGATTTCTTCACAATTCTCCCAGAAAAAAAAAAAAGTGGGAGATTAAGATTGGCAAATCTGCATCAGTGCCAGTCCTGTGTGTGGCATCTTTTTATTTTTTCTGCCACAGAAAACCTACTGTATATCAGTGGGCCTGATTTCTTCACAATTCTCCCTAAAGAAAAAAAACAAGTGGGAGATTTAGATTGGCAAATCTGCATCAGTGCCAGTCCTGTGTGTGGCATCTGTCTTTGTTTTTCTGCCACAGAAAACCTACTGTATAACTGTGGGCCTGATTTCTTCACAATTCTCCCAGAAAAAAAAACAAGTGGGAGATTAAGATTGGCAAATCTGCATCAGTGCCAGTCCTGTGTGTGGCATCTGTCTTTGTTTTCCTGCCACAGAAAACCTACTGTATAACAGTGGGCCTGATTTATTAACAATTCTCCCAGAAAAAAAAAAAAAACAAGTGGGAGATTTAGATTGGCAAATCTGCATCAGTGCCAGTCCTGTGTGTGGCATCTGTCTTTGTTTTTCTGCCACAGAAAACCTACTGTAAAACTGTGGGCCTGATTTCTTCACAATTCTCCCAGAAAAAAAAAAAAAACAAGTGGGAGATTAAGATTGGCAAATCTGCATCAGTGCCAGTCCTGTGTGTGGCATCTGTCTTTTTTTTCTGCCACAGAAAACCTACTGTATAACAGTGGGCCTGATTTCTTAACAATTCTCCCAGAAAAAAAAAACAAGTGGGAGATTAAGATTGGCAAATCTGCATCAGTGCCAGTCCTGTGTGTGGCATCTGTCTTTGTTTTTCTGCCACAGAAAACCTACTGTATAACTGTGGGCCTGATTTCTTCACAATTCTCCCAGAAAAAAAAAAAAGTGGGAGATTAAGATTGGCAAATCTGCATCAGTGCCAGTCCTGTGTGTGGCATCTTTTTATTTTTTCTGCCACAGAAAACCTACTGTATATCAGTGGGCCTGATTTCTTCACAATTCTCCCTAAAAAAAAAAAACAAGTGGGAGATTTAGATTGGCAAATCTGCATCAGTGCCAGTCCTGTGTGTGGCATCTGTCTTTGTTTTTCTGCCACAGAAAACCTACTGTATAACTGTGGGCCTGATTTCTTCACAATTCTCCCAGAAAAAAAAACAAGTGGGAGATTAAGATTGGCAAATCTGCATCAGTGCCAGTCCTGTGTGTGGCATCTGTCTTTGTTTTCCTGCCACAGAAAACCTACTGTATAACAGTGGGCCTGATTTATTAACAATTCTCCCAGAAAAAAAAAAAAAACAAGTGGGAGATTTAGATTGGCAAATCTGCATCAGTGCCAGTCCTGTGTGTGGCATCTGTCTTTGTTTTTCTGCCACAGAAAACCTACTGTAAAACTGTGGGCCTGATTTCTTCACAATTCTCCCAGAAAAAAAAAAAAGTGGGAGATTTAGATTGGCAAATCTGCATCAGTGCCAGTCCTGTGTGTGGCATCTGTCTTTGTTTTTCTGCCACAGAAAACCTACTGTATAACTGTGGGCCTGATTTCTTCACAATTCTCCCAGAAAAAAAAACAAGTGGGAGATTAAGATTGGCAAATCTGCATCAGTGCCAGTCCTGTGTGTGGCATCTGTCTTTGTTTTTCTGCCACAGAAAACCTACTGTATAACAGTGGGCCTGATTTATTAACAATTCTCCCAGAAAAAAAAAAAACAAGTGGGAGATTTAGATTGGCAAATCTGCATCAGTGCCAGTCCTGTGTGTGGCATCTTTTTTTTTTTCTGCCACAGAAAACCTACTGTATAACAGTGGGCCTGATTTCTTCACAATTCTCCCAGAAAAAAAAAAAAAACAAGTGGGAGATTTAGATTGGCAAATCTGCATCAGTGCCAGTCCTGTGTGTGGCATCTGTCTTTGTTTTTCTGCCACAGAAAACCTACTGTATAACTGTGGGCCTGATTTCTTCACAATTCTCCCAGAAAAAAAAACAAGTGGGAGATTAAGATTGGCAAATCTGCATCAGTGCCAGTCCTGTGTGTGGCATCTGTCTTTGTTTTTCTGCCACAGAAAACCTACTGTATAACAGTGGGCCTGATTTATTAACAATTCTCCCAGAAAAAAAAAAAAAACAAGTGGGAGATTTAGATTGGCAAATCTGCATCAGTGCCAGTCCTGTGTGTGGCATCTTTTTTTTTTTCTGCCACAGAAAACCTACTGTATAACAGTGGGCCTGATTTCTTCACAATTCTCCCAGAAAAAAAAAACAAGTGGGAGATTAAGATTGGCAAATCTGCATCAGTGCCAGTCCTGTGTGTGGCATCTGTCTTTGTTTTTCTGCCACAGAAAACCTACTGTAAAACTGTGGGCCTGATTTCTTCACAATTCTCCCAGAAAAAAAAACAAGTGGGAGATTAAGATTGGCAAATCTGCATCAGTGCCAGTCCTGTGTGTGGCATCTGTCTTTTTTTCTGCCACAGAAAACCTACTGTATAACAGTGGGCCTGATTTCTTCACGATTTTCCCAGAAAAAAAAAAACAAGTGGGAGATTTAGATTGGCAAATCTGCATCAGTGCCAGTCCTGTGTGTGGCATCTGTCTTTGTTTTTCTGCCACAGAAAACCTACTGTATAACAGTGGGCCTGATTTCTTCACAATTCTCCCAGAAAAAAAAAAAACAAGTGGGAGATTTAGATTGGCAAATCTGCATCAGTGCCAGTCCTGTGTGTGGCATCTGTCTTTGTTTTTCTGCCACAGAAAACCTACTGTATAACTGTGGGCCTGATTTCTTCACAATTCTCCCAGAAAAAAAAAAAAAGTGGGAGATTAAGATTGGCAAATCTGCATCAGTGCCAGTCCTGTGTGTGGCATCTTTTTATTTTTTCTGCCACAGAAAACCTACTGTATAACAGTGGGCCTGATTTCTTCACAATTCTCCCTTAAAAAAAAAACAAGTGGGAGATTAAGATTGGCAAATCTGCATCAGTGCCAGTCCTGTGTGTGGCATCTGTCTTTGTTTTTCTGCCACAGAAAACCTACTGTAAAACTGTGGGCCTGATTTCTTCACAATTCTCCCAGAAAAAAAAACAAGTGGGAGATTAAGATTGGCAAATCTGCATCAGTGCCAGTCCTGTGTGTGGCATCTGTCTTTTTTTCTGCCACAGAAAACCTACTGTATAACAGTGGGCCTGATTTCTTCACGATTTTCCCAGAAAAAAAAAAAACAAGTGGGAGATTTAGATTGGCAAATCTGCATCAGTGCCAGTCCTGTGTGTGGCATCTGTCTTTGTTTTTATGCCACAGAAAACCTACTGTATAACAGTGGGCCTGATTTCTTCACAATTCTCCCAGAAAAAAAAAAAACAAGTGGGAGATTTAGATTGGCAAATCTGCATCAGTGCCAGTCCTGTGTGTGGCATCTGTCTTTGTTTTTCTGCCACAGAAAACCTACTGTATAACTGAGGGCCTGATTTCTTCACAATTCTCCCAGAAAAAAACAAGTGGGAGATTAAGATTGGCAAATCTGCATCAGTGCCAGTCCTGTGTGTGGCGTCTTTTTTTTTTTTCTGCCACAGAAAACCTACTGTATAACAGTGGGCGTGATTTCTTCACAATTCTCCCGGAAAAAAAAAAAACAAGTGGGAGATTTAGATTGGAAAATCTGCATCAGTGCTAGTCCTGTGTGTGGCATCTGTCTTTGTTTTTCTGCCACAGAAAACCTACTGTATAACAGTGGGCCTGATTTCTTAACAATTCTCCCAGAAAAAATAAAACAAGTGGGAGATTAAGATTGGCAAATCTGCATCAGTGCCAGTCCTGTGTGTGGCATCTGTCTTTTTTTTTCTGCCACAGAAAACCTACTGTATAACAGTGGGCCTGATTTCTTCAAAATTCTCCCAGAAAAAAAAGAAAAAAGTGGGAGATTAAGATTGGCAAATCTGAATCAGTGCCAGTCCTGTGTGTGGCATCTGTCTTTGTTTTTCTGCCACAGAAAACCTACTGTATAACAGTGGGCCTGATTTCTTCACAATTCTCCCAGAAAAAAAAAAACAAGTGGGAGATTTAGATTGGCAAATCTGCATCAGTGCCAGTCCTGTGTGTGGCATCTGTCTTTGTTTTTCTGCCACAGAAAACCTACTGTATAACTGTGGGCCTGATTTCTTCACAATTCTCCCAGAAAAAAAAAAAAGTGGGAGATTAAGATTGGCAAATCTGCATCAGTGCCAGTCCTGTGTGTGACATCTTTTTTTTTTCTGCCACAGAAAACCTACTGTATAACAGTGGGCCTGATTTCTTCACAATTCTCCCAGAAAAAAAAAAAACAAGTGGGAGATTTAGATTGGCAAATCTGCATCAGTGCCAGTCCTGTGTGTGGCATCTGTCTTTGTTTTTCTGCCACAGAAAACCTACTGTATAACTGTGGGCCTGATTTCTTCACAATTCTCCCAGAAAAAAAAAAAAGTGGGAGATTAAGATTGGCAAATCTGCATCAGTGCCAGTCCTGTGTGTGGCATCTTTTTATTTTTTCTGCCATAGAAAACCTACTGTATAACAGTGGGCCTGATTTCTTCACAATTCTCCCTAAAAAAAACAAAACAAGTGGGAGATTTAGATTGGCAAATCTGCATCAGTGCCAGTCCTGTGTGTGGCATCTGTCTTTGTTTTTCTGCCACAGAAAACCTACTGTATAACAGTGGGCCTGATTTATTAACAATTCTCCCAGAAAAAAAAAAAAACAAGTGGGAGATTTAGATTGGCAAATCTGCATCAGTGCCAGTCCTGTGTGTGGCATCTTTTTTTTTTTCTGCCACAGAAAACCTACTGTATAACAGTGGGCCTGATTTCTTCACAATTCTCCCAGAAAAAAAAAACAAGTGGGAGATTAAGATTGGCAAATCTGCATCAGTGCCAGTCCTGTGTGTGGCATCTGTCTTTGTTTTTCTGCCACAGAAAACCTACTGTATAACTGTGGGCCTGATTTCTTCACAATTCTCCCAGAAAAAAAAAAAAGTGGGAGATTAAGATTGGCAAATCTGCATCAGTGCCAGTCCTGTGTGTGGCATCTTTTTATTTTTTCTGCCACAGAAAACCTACTGTATAACAGTGGGCCTGATTTCTTCACAATTCTCCCAGAAAAAAAAAACAAGTGGAAGATTAAGATTGGCAAATCTGCATCAGTGCCAGTCCTGTGTGTGGCATCTGTCTGTTTTTCTGCCACAGAAAACCTACTGTAAAACTGTGGGCCTGATTTCTTCACAATTCTCCCAGAAAAAAAAACAAGTGGGAGATTAAGATTGGCAAATCTGCATCAGTGCCAGTCCTGTGTGTGGCATCTGTCTTTGTTTTTCTGCCACAGAAAACCTACTGTATAACAGTGGGCCTGATTTATTAACAATTCTCCCAGAAAAAAAAAAAAACAAGTGGGAGATTTAGATTGGCAAATCTGCATCAGTGCCAGTCCTGTGTGTGGCATCTTTTTTTTTTTCTGCCACAGAAAACCTACTGTATAACAGTGGGCCTGATTTCTTCACAATTCTCCCAGAAAAAAAAAACAAGTGGAAGATTAAGATTGGCAAATCTGCATCAGTGCCAGTCCTGTGTGTGGCATCTGTCTTTGTTTTTCTGCCACAGAAAACCTACTGTAAAACTGTGGGCCTGATTTCTTCACAATTCTCCCAGAAAAAAAAAGTGTGAGATTAAGATTGGCAAATCTGCATCAGTGCCAGTCCTGTGTGTGGCATCTGTCTTTTTTTCTGCCACAGAAAACCTACTGCATAACAGTGGGCCTGATTTCTTCACGATTTTCCCAGAAAAAAAAAAACAAGTGGGAGATTTAGATTGGCAAATCTGCATCAGTGCCAGTCCTGTGTGTGGCATCTGTCTTTGTTTTTCTGCCACAGAAAACCTACTGTATAACAGTGGGCCTGATTTCTTCACAATTCTCCCAGAAAAAAAAAAAACAAGTGGGAGATTTAGATTGGCAAATCTGCATCAGTGCCAGTCCTGTGTGTGGTATCTGTCTTTGTTTTTCTGCCACAGAAAACCTACTGTATAACTGTGGGCCTGATTTCTTCACAATTCTCCCAGAAAAAAAAAAAAGTGGGAGATTAAGATTGGCAAATCTGCATCAGTGCCAGTCCTGTGTGTGGCATCTTTTTATTTTTTCTGCCACAGAAAACCTACTGTATAACAGTGGGTCTGATTTCTTCACAATTCTCCCTAAAAAAAAAAAACAAGTGGGAGATTTAGATTGGCAAATCTGCATCAGTGCCAGTCCTGTGTGTGGCATCTGTCTTTGTTTTTCTGCCACAGGAAACCTACTGTATAACTGTGGGCCTGATTTCTTCACAATTCTCCCAGAAAAAAAAAAGTAGGAGATTAAGATTGGCAAATCTGCATCAGTGCCAGTCCTGTGTGTGGCGTCTTTATTTTTTTTCTGCCACAGAAAACCTACTGTATAACAGTGGGCCTGATTTCTTAACAATTCTCCCAGAAAAAAAAAAAAAACAAGTGGGAGATTTAGATTGGAAAATCTGCATCAGTGCCAGTCCTGTGTGTGGCATCTGTCTTTGTTTTTCTGCCACAGAAAACCTACTGTATAACAGTGGGCCTGATTTCTTAACAATTCTCCCAGAAAAAATAAAACAAGTGGGAGATTAAGATTGGCAAATCTGCATCAGTGCCAGTCCTGTGTGTGGCATCTGTCTTTTTTTTTCTGCCACAGAAAACCTACTGTATAACAGTGGGCCTGATTTCTTCAAAATTCTCCCAGAAAAAAAAGAAAAAAGGGGGAGATTAAGATTGGCAAATCTGCATCAGTGCCAGTCCTGTGTGTGGCATCTGTCTTTGTTTTTCTGCCACAGAAAACCTACTGTATAACTGTGGGCCTGATTTCTTCACAATTCTCCCAGAAAAAAAAAAAAAGTGGGAGATTAAGATTGGCAAATCTGCATCAGTGCCAGTCCTGTGTGTGGCATCTTTTTATTTTTTCTGCCACAGAAAACCTACTGTATAACAGTGGGCCTGATTTCTTCACAATTCTCCCTAAAAAAAAAAAAACAAGTGGGAGATTTAGATTGGCAAATCTGCATCAGTGCCAGTCCTGTGTGTGGCATCTGTCTTTGTTTCTCTGCCACAGAAAACCTACTGTATAACTGTGGGCCTGATTTCTTCACAATTCTCCCAGAAAAAAAAAAAAAAACAAGTGGGAGATTTAGATTGGAAAATCTGCATCAGTGCCAGTCCTGTGTGTGGCGTCTTTTTTTTTTTCTGCCACAGAAAACCTACTGTATAACAGTGGGCCTGATTTCTTCACAATTCTCCCAGAAAAAAAAAAAAAAAACAAGTGGGAGATTTAGATTGGAAAATCTGCATCAGTGCCAGTCCTGTGTGTGGCATCTGTCTTTGTTTTTCTGCCACAGAAAACCTACTGTATAACAGTGGGCCTGATTTCTTAACAATTCTCCCAGAAAAAATAAAACAAGTGGGAGATTAAGATTGGCAAATCTGCATCAGTGCCAGTCCTGTGTGTGGCATCTGTCTTTTTTTTCTGCCACAGAAAACCTACTGTATAACAGTGGGCCTGATTTCTTCAAAATTCTCCCAGAAAAAAAAGAAAAAAGGGGGAGATTAAGATTGGCAAATCTGCATTAGTGCCAGTCCTGTGTGTGGCATCTGTCTTTGTTTTTCTGCCACAGAAAACCTACAGTATAACTGTGGGCCTGATTAAATCCCTTGTCTCCCATATAAAAAAAAGAGCGACATTTCTATTGCCAGTGTGTGCATCTGCGTCAGTCCTGTCAGTGTCATATCTGCCAGCCTCTTTCTACCAAACAAACTGTGTAGTGTAATACAGTGGGCCTGATTTTTCCCTGCATTCTCCCACACATAAAGAGGGACATTTCTATTGCCAGTGTGTGCATCTGCGTCAGTCCTGTTAGTGCCATATCTGCCAGCCTCTTTCTGCCAATCAAACTGTGTAGTGTAATACAGTGGGCCTGATTTTTCCCTGCATTCTCCCACACATAAAGAGGGACATTTCTATTGCCAGTGTGTGCATCTGCATCAGTCCTGTTAGTGGCATATCTGCCAGCTCCTTTCTGCCAATCAAACTGTGTAGTGTAATACAGTGGGCCTGATTTTTTTCCTGCATTCTCCCACACATACAAAAAAGGGAGATTTAAATTCACACTAAGTTCACGTACACCTTCTACCTGGTTACATGACCACATAACGGTTGTTAGTTTGGTTACATTTTTCCAAGAATGAGGAAGTCTGGTGAAAGAGGTCGTGGCCGTGGGCGTTCATTGCCAGTTGGTAATGATGGTAGTGGTGGTGGTCGTGGAGCATCAGGTGGTCGTGGGAAAAGCAATATAGCCCCTAAGTCTCGAGTTGTTCAGCCAGCGTCATCGTCTGGCTACACAAGGCCTCGAAGGCTCCCTTTTCTGGGAGTAGGAAAACCGCTTTTGAAGCCGGAGCAGCAGGAACAAGTTTTGGCTTTCATTGCTGACTCTGCCTCTAGCTCTTTCGCCTCCTCCTCGGAAAGTGCCAAATGTCAGAGCAGTGCATCGTCAGTGGATGCTCCCCGTCAGGAACAAGTCGCTTCCTTGTGTCCTTCACCCAGAACAACAGTGAAGGATGCGTCAGGCGACACAACAGGTTACTCCATGGAGCTCTTTACACATACCGTGCCTGGGTTAGAAAGGGAAATTGTTAACAGGCCATGCCCATTACAAGATGAATCAGACATGGAGTGCACAGATACACAGCCACAGCCAGATTATTATGCTGTTCCTTTGACTCAGATCAGAACATTGCCCTCGCAGTGTACTGATCCAGAATCTGACCCCGATGAGACTATGGAGCCCCGTCACGAATGCTTTAGCACCGGCTTACACGGTGACCCAGAGGAAGGTGCACAGGACATAGAAGAGGAGGTCATAGATCTGAAGCGGAGGAGGAGGAGCCGCAGCAGGCATCAACATCACAACAGGTTCCATCTGGCAGGACCGTATCTGGCCAAAACTGTGTGGCAAAACCAAAACCAGTTGTAGGACAGCGTGGCCATCCGGTTAAAGTAGCTCAGTGTGCAATGCCTGAAAAGGTATCCGATAGTAGGAAGAGTGCAGTCTGGAATTTTTTTAACCAAGATCCCAATGATCAGTGCAAAGTCATCTGTAAGAAATGCTCAAGGACCTTCAGCAGAGGTCAGAATGTTAAAAATCTAAATACAAGTTGCATGCGTAGACATTTAACCACCATGCACTTGCAAGCCTGGACAAACTACCAAACGTCCCTTAACGTTGTAGCACCCTCTCACAATGAAGCTAGTCAGCAACGCGACATCCCTTCCCTCACTGTAAGCCCACTGTTTACCACACCACCTGCAGGTAATGTGGCGGTTTCGTCGCAAGGCCAAAGCAGTCAGGGAATCACCAGGTTCATGGTAGGAAAAACTGTATGTAGGGCAACAGCAAGAATACCATCACCAACCCTCTCTCAGTCATCCATGTCCACCGGCACCCCCGCTAGTTCCACCCTATGCAGCTCTCCAGTCCAGCTCACCCTACATGAGACTCTCGTAAGGAAAAGGAAGTACTCATCCTCGCATCCGCGTACACAGGGTTTGAACGCCCACATTGCTAGACTAATCTTGTTAGAGATGATGCCCTACCGGTTAGTTGAAAGCGAAGCTTTCAAAGCCCTGATGGACTACGCTGTACCACGCTACGAGCTACCCAGTCGACACTTTTGTTCCAGAAAAGCCATCCCAGCCCTCCACCAGCATGTAAAAGACCGCATTGTCCATGCGCTCAGGCAATCTGTGAGTAGAAAGGTGCACCTGACAACAGATGCATGGACCAGTAGGCATGGCCAGGGGCGTTACGTCGCCATCACGGCACACTGGGTTAATGTGGTGGATGCAGGGTCCACAGGGGACAGTAATATTGGGACAGTTCTGCCTAGCCCACGGTCTAGGAAACAGTTGGCTGTAGGCGTTCGTCACCCCTCCTCCTCCTCGTCCTCCAGCAGAAGCAAGAGCTCGACCACAGACCGCAGTCGCACGACCACTCCATCCGCAGCTGCCACTGTTGCACACAAGGTGTCCAATTATGGAACAGCTAGTGGCAAGCGTCAGCAGGCTGTATTGGCAATGAAGTGTTTGGGCGACAACAGACACACCGCTGAAGTTCTGTCTGAGTTCTTGCAGCAAGAAACTCAGTCATGGCTGGGCACTGTACATCTTGAGGCAGGCAAGGTAGTGAGTGATAACAGAAGGAATTTTATGGCTGCCATAGCCCTTTCACAACTAAAACACATTCCTTGCCTGGCTCACACCTTAAACCTGGTGGTGCAGTGCTTCCTGAAAAGTTATCCAGGGTTATCCGACCTGCTGCTGAAAGTGCGCAGACTTTGCTCTCACATCCGCCGTTCGCCCGTACACTCCAGCCGTATGCAGAACCATCAGCGGTCTTTGAACCTTCCCCAGCATCGCCTAATCATCGACGTTGCAACAAGGTGGAACTCCACACTGCACATGCTTCATAGACTGTGCGAACAGAGGCGTGCTGTTATGTATTTGTGGGAGGATACACATACACGTGCAGGCAGTTGGATGGCAGACATGGAGTTGTCAGCTGTGCAGTGGTCGAAGCTCCAAGACCTGTGTCAAGTCCTTCAGTGTTTTGAGGAATGCACACGGCTGGTTAGTGCAGACAACGCCGTAATAAGCATGAGCATCCCCCTAATGCGTCTGCTGATGCAAAGTTTGACGCACATAAAGGAGCAGGCGTCTGCAGCCGAGGATGAGGGAAGCCTTGATGACAGTCAGCCATTGTCTGCTCAGGGAAGTCTACAGGACGAGGTGGCAGGCGAAGAGGAGGAGGACGAGGAAGATGATGGGGATGAGTATTTTTTGGATGAGGAAGCTTCTGAGGGGGCAATAGAAACTGCTGGCGGTGCAAGGCCGGGTTCAGGGTTTTTGAGGGAGACAAGTGACGTTGATTTGCCAGAAAGTGCTCCTCAACCCAGCATATGCACTGACTTGACAACTGGAACATTGGCCCACATGGCGGATTATGCCTTGCGTATCCTCAAAAGGGACCCACGCATTATAAAAATGATGACCGATGACGATTACTGGTTGGCCTGCCTCCTTGATCCTCGCTATAAAGGCAAATTGCAAAATATCATGCCACATGAGAACCTCGAACAGATATTGGCAACCAAACAAGCTACTCTTGTAGACCGTTTGATTCAGGCATTCCCAGCACACAGCGCCGGTGATGGTTTTCACACGAGCTGCAGGGGGCAACAGGGCAGAGGTGTTAGAGGTGCACAAATCAGAAGTGGCATAGGACAGAGGGGTTTTCTGACCAGGTTGTGGAGTGATTTCGCAATGACCGCAGACACGACAGGTACAGCAGCATCCATTCAAAGTGACAGGAGACAACATTTGTCCAGTATGGTTACTAACTATTTTTCCTCCATTACCGATGTTCTCCCTCAACCGTCATTCCCCTTTGATTACTGGGCATCCAAAATAGACACCTGGCCTGAATTGGCCGAATATGCGTTGCAGGAGCTTGCTTGCCCAGCAGCTAGTGTGCTATCAGAAAGAGTATTCAGTGCTGCTGGTTCAATACTGACCGAAAAAAGGACTCGTCTGGCTACCCAAAATGTTGATGATCTAACCTTCATTAAAATGAACCACTCATGGATTTCAAATTATTTTGTCCCACCTTTCCCGGCTGACACCTAGCTTTCCTGTAAAAAGGTCTTGCTTTGGGACTGGTGTTACTGACTGTTCCAATCTCTTAATTTGCAGCTGCTGTTTGTCCAGCATACGACATGTTTACACCTCCCTAAATGGCCTAACTCCCCCCACGGGGCCGTGGTCTCGCCACTTGTCGCAAGCACCCGTCAGAGTGCCATTTGTCTGAAGAGGTGGGTGTGCCCACTTTTGGTCGACGGCACTAGCACTGGGTCCCTCATAGTACAATGAAGTGTCTCTGGCGGTGGTGGCGCGCACACAACGTCAGACACACCGTTGTAACATGAGGGGCCCTGGGTTTGTACCGCCGGCCAGGAGAGAGTGTCCCCCCCCCAAGGTCAAACAGTGCTCTACCACTTGCAAAATTATCTGTCGCTGCTCCACCACTGTTTAGTCTATGCGCTGAAATCCTTCAATGCCTGGCACAGACAATAACAATTTGTTGACATGTATGATGCTAGTTAAAATAGTCAGGGGCCCTGTCCTACATTTACACCAGTAAATACTTTGCGCCAAATTACAATGTCTGAAAGTCAGCATAGGAGCACACCCCTGTACCTAAGTATGCCACCCTTTTTTTTTTGTTTTTTTTTTTTTTGAGATACATTAACATCAATTTAGTTTTTGGGACTCGGAGTACTTACTGTGTCAGACACTCCTTCCAATTGTCCTCCGCTGACCACACCAAAGCTGACTGTGTACCCCTGTAGCCAAATTTAAGCTGCATAGAGCCTATTTTAGTATTTTGGGCCTAGGAAGTCTGTCTGCGGTCCCTCCTTCCAATTGTTCTCCGCTGACCACACCAATGCTGCCTGTGTACCCCTGCCACCTAATGGAAGCTGCATAGAGCCTATTTTAGTATTTTGGGCCTAGGAAGTCAGTCTGCGGTCCCTCCTTCCAATTGTCCTCCGCTGACCACACCAATGCTGCCTGTGTACCCCTGCCACCTAATGGAAGCTGCATGGAGCCTATTTTATTATTTTAGGCCTAGGAAGTCTGTCTGCGGTCCCTCCTTCCAATTGTCCTCCGCTGACCACACCAATGCTGCCTGTGTACCCCTGCCACCTAATGGAAGCTGCATAGAGCCTATTTTAGTATTTCGGGCCTAGGAAGTCTGTCTGCGGTCCCTCCTTCCAATTGTCCTCCGCTGACCACACCTATGCTGCCTGTGTACACCTGCCACCTAAAGGAAGCTGCATAGAGCCTATTTTATTATTTTAGGCCTAGGAAGTCTGTCTGCGGTCCCTCCTTCCAATTGTCCTCCGCTGACCACACCTATGCTGCCTGTGTACCCCTGCCACCTAAAGGAAGCTGCATAGAGCCTATTTTAGTATTTCGGGCCTAGGAAGTCTGTCTGCAGTCCCTCCTTCCAATTGTCCTCCGCTGACCACACCTATGCTGCCTGTGTACCCCTGCCACCTAATGGAAGCTGCATAGAGCCTATTTTATTATTTTAGGCCTAGGAAGTCTGTCTGCGGTCCCTCCTTCCAATTGTCCTCCGCTGACCACACCAATGCTGCTTGTGTACCCCTGCCACCTAATGGAAGCTGCATAGAGCCTATTTTATTATTTTAGGCCTAGGAAGTCTGTCTGCGGTCCCTCCTTCCAATTGTCCTCCGCTGACCACACCAATGCTGCCTGTGTACCCCTGCCACCTAATGGAAGCTGCATAGAGCCTATTTTAGTATTTTGGGCCTAGGAAGTCTGTCTGCGGTCCCTCCTTCCAATTGTCCTCCGCTGACCACACCAATGCTGCCTGTGTACCCCTGCCACCTAAAGGAAGCTGCATACAGCCTATTTTATTATTTTAGGCCTAGGAAATCTGTCTGCGGTCCCTCCTTCCAATTGTCCTCCGCTGACCACACCAATGCTGCCTGTGTACCCCTGCCACCTAATGGAAGCTGCATAGAGCCTATTTTAGTATTTTGGGCCTAGAAAGTCAGTCTGCGGTCCCTCCTTCCAATTGTCCTCCGCTGACCACACCAATGCTGCCTGTGTACCCCTGCCACCTAATGGAAGCTGCATAGAGCCTATTTTATTATTTTAGGCCTAGGAAGTCTGTCTGCGGTCCCTCCTTCCAATTGTCCTCCGCTGACCACACCTATGCTGCCTGTGTACACCTGCCACCTAAAGGAAGCTGCATAGAGCCTATTTTATTATTTTAGGCCTAGGAAGTCTGTCTGCGGTCCCTCCTTCCAATTGTCCTCCGCTGACCACACCTATGCTGCCTGTGTACCCCTGCCACCTAAAGGAAGCTGCATAGAGCCTATTTTAGTATTTCGGGCCTAGGAAGTCTGTCTGCGGTCCCTCCTTCCAATTGTCCTCCGCTGACCACACCTATGCTGCCTGTGTACCCCTGCCACCTAAAGGAAGCTGCATAGAGCCTATTTTATTATTTTAGGCCTAGGAAGTCTGTCTGCGGTCCCTCCTTCCAATTGTCCTCCGCTGACCACACCAATGCTGCCTGTGTACCCCTGCCACCTAATGGAAGCTGCATAGAGCCGATTTTATTATTTTAGGCCTAGGAAGTCTGTCTGCAGTCCCTCCTTCCAATTGTCCTCCACTGACCACACCAATGCTGCCTGTGTACCCCTGCCACCTAATGGAAGCTGCATAGAGCCTATTTTATTATTTTAGGCCTAGGAAGTCTGTCTGCGGTCCCTCCTTCCAATTGTCCTCCGCTGACCACACCAATGCTGCCTGTGTACCCCTGCCACCTAATGGAAGCTGCATAGAGCCTATTTTATTATTTTAGGCCTAGGAAGTCTGTCTGCGGTCCCTCCTTCCAATTGTCCTCGACTGACCACACCAATGCTGCCTGTGTACCCCTGTAACAAATTTAAAAATGCATAGAGCCAACTTTTTTAGTTAACACATACTACCTTTGTCTGTCTGCGCCACTCAATCACGCTGTCCTCCACTGAAAAAGCTGAGCTTCAACCTTCAGGCTCTCATTAAGTAGTTGTTTATATAAGACAGCAGTTGCCCTACTACTTTGGTTGGGGCCCAGTAACGGTGTCTGCCGCTCCTTGGTGTTCTCCTCTTCCTTGGTGTTCTCCTCCAGGTTTCCTTGTCTGAGCTTCAACCTTCAGGCTCTCATTAAGTAGTTGTTTATATAAGACAGCAGTTGCCCTACTACTTTGGTTGGGGCCTAGTAACGGTGTCTGCCGCTCCTTGGTGTTCTCCTCTTCCTTGGTGTTCTCCTCCAGGTTTCCTTGTCTGAGCTACAACCTTCAGGCTCTCATTAAGTAAATGCTAATGTAACACTGCAGTTGCCCTACTACATTGGTTGGGGCCCAGTAACGGTGTCTGCCACTCCTTGGTGTTCTCCTCCAGGTTTCCTTGTCTGAGCTTCAACCTTCAGGCTCTCATTAAGTATTTTTTAATGTAACACTGCAGTTGCCCTACTTTTTTGGTTGGGGCCTAGTAACGGTGTCTGTCGCTCCTTGGTGTACTCCTCCAGGTTTCCGTGTCTGAGCTTCAACCTTCAGACTCTCATTAAGTATTTTTTAATGTAACACTGCAGTTGCCCTACTACTTTGGTTGGGGCCTAGTAACAGTGTCTGCCGCTCCTTGGTGTTCTACTCCAGGTTTCCTTGTCTGAGCTTCAACCTTCAGGCTCTCATTAAGTATTTTTTAATGTAACACTGCAGTTGTCCTACTACTTTGGTTGGGGCCTAGTAACGGTGTCTGCCGCTCCTTGGTGTTCTCCTCCAGGTTTCCTTGTCTGAGCTTCAACCTTCAGGCTCTCATTAAGTAGTTGTTAATGTAACACTGCAGTTGCCCTACTACTTTGGTTGGGGCCTAGTAACGGTGTCTGCCGCTCCTTGGTGTACTCCTCCAGGTTTCCGTGTCTGAGCTTCAACCTTCAGGCTCTCATTAAGTATTTTTTAATGTAACACTGCAGTTGCCCTACTACTTTGGTTGGGGCCTAGTAACGGTGTCTGCCGCTCCTTGGTGTTCTACTCCAGGTTTCCTTGTCTGAGCTTCAACCTTCAGGCTCTCATTAAGTATTTTTTAATGTAACACTGCAGTTGCCCTACTACTTTGGTTGGGGCCTAGTAACGGTGTCTGCCGCTCCTTGGTGTTCTCCTCCAGGTTTCCTTGTCTGAGCTTCAACCTTCTGGCTCTCATTAGGTAGTTGTTAATGTAACACTGCAGTTGCCCTACTACTTTGGTTGGGGCCTAGTAACGGTGTCTGCCGCTCCTTAGTGTTCTCCTCCTCCTTGGTGTTCTCCTCCAGGTTTCCTTGTCTGAGCTTCAACCTTCAGGCTCTCATTAAGTAGTTGTTAATGTAACACTGCAGTTGCCCTACTACTTTGTTTGGGGCCTAGTAACGGTGTCTGCCGCTCCTTGGTGTTCTCCTCCTCCTTGGTGTTCTCCTCCAGGTTTCCTTGTCTGAGCTTCAACCTTCAGGCTCTCATTAAGTAGTTGTTAATGTAACACTGCAGTTGCCCTACTACTTTGTTTGGGGCCTAGTAACGGTGTCTGCCGCTCCTTGGTGTTCTCCTCCTCCTTGGTGTTCTCCTCCAGGTTTCCTTGTCTGAGCTTCAACCTTCAGGCTCTCATTAAGTATTTTTTAATGTAACACTGCAGTTGCCCTACTACTTTGGTTGGGGCCTAGTAACGGTGTCTGCCGCTCCTTGGTGTTCTCCTCCTCCTTGGTGTTCTCCTCCAGGTTTCCTTGTCTGAGCTTCAATCTTCAGGCTCTCATTAAGTAGTTGTTTATATAAGACAGCAGTTGCCCTTCTACTTTGGTTGGGGCCTAGTAACGGTGTCTGCCGCTACTTGGTGTTCTCCTCTTCCTTGGTGTTCTCCAGGTTTCCTTGTCTGAGCTTCAACCTTCAGGCTCTCATTAAGTAGTTGCTAATGTAACACTGCAGTTGCCCTACTACATTGGTTGGGGCCCAGTAACGGTGTCTGCCGCTCCTTGGTGTTCTCCTCCAGGTTTCCTTGTCTGAGCTTCAACCTTCAGGCTCTCATTAAGTATTTTTTAATGTAACACTGCAGTTGCCCTACTTTTTTGGTTGGGGCCTAGTAACGGTGTCTGCCGCTCCTTGGTGTACTCCTCCAGGTTTCCGTGTCTGAGCTTCAACCTTCAGGCTCTCATTAAGTATTTTTTAATGTAACACTGCAGTTGCCCTACTACTTTGGTTGGGGCCTAGTAACGGTGTCTGCCGCTCCTTGGTGTTCTACTCCAGGTTTCCTTGTCTGAGCTTCAACCTTCAGGCTCTCATTAAGTATTTTTTAATGTAACACTGCAGTTGCCCTACTACTTTGGTTGGGGCCTAGTAACGATGTCTGCCGCTCCTTGGTGTTCTCCTCCTCCTTGGTGTTCTCCTCCAGGTTTCCTTGTCTGAGCTTCAACCTTCAGGCTCTCATTAAGTAGTTGTTAATGTAACACTGCAGTTGCCCTACTACTTTGGTTGGGGCCTAGTAACGGTGTATGCCGCTCCTTGGTGTTCTCCTCCTCCTTGGTGTTCTCCTCCAGGTTTCCTTGTCTGAGCTTCAACCTTCAGGCTCTCATTAAGTAGTTGTTAATGTAACACTGCAGTTACCCTACTACTTTGTTTGGGGCCTAGTAACGGTGTCTGCTGCTCCTTGGTGTTCTCCTCCTCCTTGGTGTTCTCCTCCAGGTTTCCTTGTCTGAGCTTCAACCTTCAGGCTCTCATTAAGTATTTTTTAATGTAACACTGCAGTTGCCCTACTACTTTGGTTGGGGCCTAGTAGCGGTGTATGCCGCTCCTTGGTGTTCTCCTCCTCCTTGATGTTCTCCTCCAGGTTTCCTTTTCTGAGCTTTAACCTTCAGGCTCTCATTAAGTAGTTGTTAATGTAACACTGCAGTTGCCCTACTACTTTGGTTGATGCCTAGTAACGGTGTATGCCGCTCCTTGGTGTTCTCCTCCTCCTTGGTGTTCTCCTCCAGGTTTCCTTGTCTGAGCTTCAACCTTCAGGCTCTCATTAAGTAGTTGTTAATGTAACACTGCAGTTGCCCTACTACTTTGGTTGGGGCCTAGTAACGGTGTATGCCGCTCCTTGGTGTTCTCCTCCTCCTTGATGTTCTCCTCCAGGTTTCCTTATCTGAGCTTCAACCTTCAGGCTCTCATTAAGTAGTTGTTAATGTAACACTGCAGTTGCCCTACTACTTTGGTTGGGGCCTAGTAACGGTGTCTGCCGCTCCTTGGTGTTCTCCTCCTCCTTGGTGTTCTCCTTCAGGTTTCCTTGTCTGAGCTTCAACCTTCAGGCTCTCATTAAGTAGTTGTTAATGTAACACTGCAGTTGCCCTACTACTTTGGTTGGGGCCTAGTAACGATGTCTGCCGCTCCTTGGTGTTCTCCTCCTCCTTGGTGTTCTCCTCCAGGTTTCCTTGTCTGAGCTTCAACCTTCAGGCTCTCATTAAGTAGTTGTTAATGTAACACTGCAGTTGCCCTACTACTTTGGTTGGGGCCTAGTAACGGTGTATGCCGCTCCTTGGTGTTCTCCTCCTCCTTGGTGTTCTCCTCCAGGTTTCCTTGTCTGAGCTTCAACCTTCAGGCTCTCATTAAGTAGTTGTTAATGTAACACTGCAGTTGCCCTACTACTTTGTTTGGGGCCTAGTAACGGTGTCTGCTGCTCTTTGGTGTTCTCCTCCTCCTTGGTGTTCTCCTCCAGGTTTCCTTGTCTGAGCTTCAACCTTCAGGCTCTCATTAAGTATTTTTTAATGTAACACTGCAGTTGCCCTACTACTTTGGTTGGGGCCTAGTAGCGGTGTATGCCGCTCCTTGGTGTTCTCCTCCTCCTTGATGTTCTCCTCCAGGTTTCCTTTTCTGAGCTTTAACCTTCAGGCTCTCATTAAGTAGTTGTTAATGTAACACTGCAGTTGCCCTACTACTTTGGTTGGGGCCTAGTAACGGTGTATGCCGCTCCTTGGTGTTCTCCTCCTCCTTGGTGTTCTCCAGGTTTCCTTGTCTGAGCTTCAACCTTCAGGCTCTCATTAAGTAGTTGTTAATGTAACACTGCAGTTGCCCTACTACTTTGGTTGGGGCCTAGTAACGGTGTCTGCCGCTCCTTGGTGTTCTCCTCCTCCTTGGTGTTCTCCTCCAGGTTTCCTTGTCTGAGCTTCAACCTTCAGGCTCTCATTAAGTAGTTGTTAATGTAACACTGCAGTTGCCCTACTACTTTGGTTGGGGCCTAGTAACGGTGTCTGCCGCGCCTTGGTGTTCTCCTCCTCCTTGGTGTTCTCCTCCAGGTTTCATTGTCTGAGCTTCAACCTTCAGGCTCTCATCAAGTAGTTGTTAATGTAGCACTGCAGTTGCCCTACTACTTTGGTTGGGGCCTAGTAACGGTGTATGCCGCTCCTTGTTGTCCTCCTCCAGGTTTCCTTGTCTGAGCTTCAACCTTCAGGCTCTCATTAAGTAGTTGTTAATGTAACACTGCAGTTGCCCTACTACTTTGGTTGTTGCCTAGTAACGGTGTCTGCCGCTCCTTGGTGTTCTCCTCCTCCTTGGTGTTCTCCTCCAGGTTTCCTTGTCTGAGCTTCAACCTTCAGGCTCTCATTAAGTAGTTGTTAATGTAACACTGCAGTTGCCCTACTACTTTGGTTGGGGCCTAGTAACGGTGTCTGCCGCTCCTTGGTGTTCTCCTCCTCCTTGGTGTTCTCCTCCAGGTTTCCTTGTCTGAGCTTCAACCTTCAGGCTCTCATTAAGTAGTTGTTTATATAAGACAGCAGTTGCCCTACTACTTTGGTTGGGGCCCAGTAACGGTGTCTGCCGCTCCTTGGTGTTCTCCTCTTCCTTGGTATTCTCCTCCAGGTTTCCTTGTCTGAGCTTCAACCTTCAGGCTCTCATTAAGTAGTTGTTTATATAAGACAGCAGTTGCCCTACTACTTTGGTTGGGGCCTAGTAACGGTGTCTGCCGCTCCTTGGTGTTCTCCTCTTCCTTGGTGTTCTCCTCCAGGTTTCCTTGTCTGAGCTACAACCTTCAGGCTCTCATTAAGTAAATGCTAATGTAACACTGCAGTTGCCCTTCTACATTGGTTGGGGCCCAGTAACGGTGTCTGCCACTCCTTGGTGTTCTCCTCCAGGTTTCCTTGTCTGAGCTTCAACCTTCAGGCTCTCATTAAGTATTTTTTAATGTAACACTGCAGTTGCCCTACTTTTTTGGTTGGGGCCTAGTAACGGTGTCTGCCGCTCCTTGGTGTACTCCTCCAGGTTTCCGTGTCTGAGCATCAACCTTCAGGCTCTCATTAAGTATTTTTTAATGTAACACTGCAGTTGCCCTACTTTTTTGGTTGGGGCCTAGTAACGGTGTCTGCCGCTCCTTGGTGTACTCCTCCAGGTTTCCGTGTCTGAGCATCAACCTTCAGGCTCTCATTAAGTATTTTTTAATGTAACACTGCAGTTGCCCTACTACTTTGGTTGGGGCCTAGTAACGGTGTCTGCCGCTCCTTGATGTTCTCCTCCTCCTTTGTGTTCTCCTCCAGGTTTCCTTGTCTGAGCTTCATCCTTCAGGCTCTCATTAAGTAGTTGTTAATGTAACACTGCAGTTGCCCTACGACTTTGGTTGGGGCCTAGTAACGTTGTCTGCCGCTCCTTGGTGTTCTCCTCCTCCTTGGTGTTCTCCTTCAGGTTTCCTTGTCTGAGCTTCAACCTTCAGGCTCTCATTAAGTATTTTTTAATGTAACACTGCAGTTGCCCTACTTTTTTGGTTGGGGCCCAGTAACGGTGTCTGCCGCTCCTTGGTGTTCTCCTCCAGGTTTCCATGTCTGAGCTTCAACCTTCAGGCTCTCATTAAGTATTTTTTAATGTAACACTGCAGTTGCCCTACTTTTTTGGTTGGGGCCTAGTAACGGTGTCTGCCGCTCCTTGGTGTACTCCTCCAGGTTTCCGTGTCTGAGCTTCAACCTTCAGGCTCTCCTTAAGTATTTTTTAATGTAACACTGCAGTTGCCCTACTACTTTGGTTGGGGCCTAGTAACTGTGTCTGCCGCTCCTTGGTGTTCTACTCCAGGTTTCCTTGTCTGAGCTTCAACCTTCAGGCTCTCATTAAGAATTTTTTAATGTAACACTGCAGTTGCCCTACTACTTTGGTTGGGGCCTAGTAACGATGTCTGCCGCTCCTTGGTGTTCTCCTCCTCCTTGGTGTTCTCCTCCAGGTTTCCTTGTCTGAGCTTCAACCTTCAGGCTCTCATTAAGTAGTTGTTAATGTAACACTGCAGTTGCCCTACTACTTTGGTTGGGGCCTAGTAACGGTGTATGCCGCTCCTTGGTGTTCTCCTCCTCCTTGGTGTTCTCCTCCAGGTTTCCTTGTCTGAGCTTCAACCTTCAGGCTCTCATTAAGTAGTTGTTAATGTAACACTGCAGTTGCCCTACTACTTTGTTTGGGGCCTAGTAACGGTGTCTGCTGCTCCTTGGTGTTCTCCTCCTCCTTGGTGTTCTCCTCCAGGTTTCCTTGTCTGAGCTTCAACCTTCAGGCTCTCATTAAGTAGTTGTTAATGTAACACTGCAGTTGCCCTACTACTTTGGTTGGGGCCTAGTAACGGTGTCTGCCGCTCCTTGGTGTTCTCCTCCTCCTTGGTGTTCTCCTCCAGGTTTCCTTGTCTGATCTTCAACCTTCAGGCTCTCATTAAGTATTTTTTAATGTAACACTGCAGTTGCCCTACTACTTTGGTTGGGGCCTAGTAGCGGTGTATGCCGCTCCTTGGTGTTCTCCTCCTCCTTGATGTTCTCCTCCAGGTTTCCTTTTCTGAGCTTTAACCTTCAGGCTCTCATTAAGTAGTTGTTAATGTAACACTGCAGTTGCCCTACTACATTGGTTGATGCCTAGTAACGGTGTATGCCGCTCCTTGGTGTTCTCCTCCTCCTTGGTGTTCTCCTCCAGGTTTCCTTGTCTGAGCTTCAACCTTCAGGCTCTCATTAAGTAGTTGTTAATGTAACACTGCAGTTGCCCTACTACTTTGGTTGGGGCCTAGTAACGGTGTATGCCGCTCCTTGGTGTTCTCCTCCTCCTTGGTGTTCTCCTCCAGGTTTCCTTGTCTGAGCTTCAACCTTCAGGCTCTCATTAAGTAGTTGTTAATGTAACACTGCAGTTGCCCTACTACTTTGGTTGGGGCCTAGTAACGGTGTCTGCCGCACCTTGGTGTTCTCCTCCTCCTTGGTGTTCTCCTCCAGGTTTCCTTGTCTGAGCTTCAACCTTCAGGCTCTCATCAAGTAGTTGTTAATGTAGCACTGCAGTTGCCCTACTACTTTGGTTGGGGCCTAGTAACGGTGTATGCCGCTCCTTGTTGTCCTCCTCCAGGTTTCCTTGTCTGAGCTTCAACCTTCAGGCTCTCACTAAGTAGTTGTTAATGTAACACTGCAGTTGCCCTACTACTTTGGTTGTTGCCTAGTAACGGTGTCTGCCGCTCCTTGGTGTTCTCCTCCTCCTTGGTGTTCTCCTCCAGGTTTCCTTGTCTGAGCTTCAACCTTCAGGCTCTCATTAAGTAGTTGTTAATGTAACACTGCAGTTGCCCTACTACTTTGGTTGGGGCCTAGTAACGGTGTCTGCCGCTCCTTTTTGTTCTCCTCCTCCTTGGTGTTCTCCTCCAGGTTTCCTTGTCTGAGCTTCAACCTTCAGGCTCTCATTAAGTAGTTGTTTATATAAGACAGCAGTTGCCCTACTACTTTGGTTGGGGCCCAGTAACGGTGTCTGCCGCTCCTTGGTGTTCTCCTCTTCCTTGGTGTTCTCCTCCAGGTTTCCTTGTCTGAGCTTCAACCTTCAGGCTCTCATTAAGTAGTTGTTTATATAAGACAGCAGTTGCCCTACTACTTTGGTTGGGGCCTAGTAACGGTGTCTGCCGCTCCTTGGTGTTCTCCTCTTCCTTGGTGTTCTCCTCCAGGTTTCCTTGTCTGAGCTACAACCTTCAGGCTCTCATTAAGTAAATGCTAATGTAACACTGCAGTTGCCCTACTACATTGGTTGGGGCCCAGTAACGGTGTCTGCCACTCCTTGGTGTTCTCCTCCAGGTTTCCTTGTCTGAGCTTCAACCTTCAGGCTCTCATTAAGTATTTTTTAATGTAACACTGCAGTTGCCCTACTTTTTTGGTTGGGGCCTAGTAACGGTGTCTGCCGCTCCTTGGTGTACTCCTCCAGGTTTCCGTGTCTGAGCATCAACCTTCAGGCTCTCATTAAGTATTTTTTAATGTAACACTGCAGTTGCCCTACTACTTTGGTTGGGGCCTAGTAACGGTGTCTGCCGCTCCTTGGTGTTCTACTCCAGGTTTCCTTGTCTGAGCTTCAACGTTCAGGCTCTCATTAAGTATTTTTTAATGTAACACTGCAGTTGCCCTACTACTTTGGTTGGGGCCTAGTAACGGTGTCTGCCGCTCCTTGGTGTTCTCCTCCAGGTTTCCTTGTCTGAGCTTCAACCTTCAGGCTCTCATTAAGTAGTTGTTAATGTAACACTGCAGTTGCCCTACTACATTGGTTGGGGCCTAGTAACGGTGTCTGCCGCTCCTTGGTGTACTCCTCCAGGTTTCCGTGTCTGAGCTTCAATCTTCAGGCTCTCATTAAGTATTTTTTAATGTAACACTGCAGTTGCCCTACTACTTTGGTTGGGGCCTAGTAACGGTGTCTGCCGCTCCTTGGTGTTCTACTCCAGGTTTCCTTGTCTGAGCTTCAATCTTCAGGCTCTCATTAAGTATTTTTTAATGTAACACTGCAGTTGCCCTACTACTTTGGTTGGGGCCTAGTAACGGTGTCTGCCGCTCCTTGGTGTACTCCTCCAGGTTTCCGTGTCTGAGCTACAACCTTCAGGCTCTCATTAAGTAGTTGCTAATGTAACACTGCAGTTGCCCTACTACATTGGTTGGGGCCCAGTAACGGTGTCTGCCACTCCTTGGTGTTCTCCTCCAGGTTTCCTTGTCTGAGCTTCAACCATCAGGCTCTTATTAAGTATTTTTAATGTAACACTGCAGTTGCCCTACTTTTTTGGTTGGGGCCTAGTAACGGTGTCTGCCGCTCCTTGGTGTACTCCTCCAGGTTTCCGTGTCTGAGCTTCAACCTTCAGGCTCTCATTAAGTATTTTTTAATGTAACACTGCAGTTGCCCTACTACTTTGGTTGGGGCCTAGTAACGGTGTCTGCCGCTCCTTGGTGTTCTACTCCAGGTTTCCTTGTCTGAGCTTCAACCTTCAGGCTCTCATTAAGTATTTTTTAATGTAACACTGCAGTTGCCCTACTACTTTGGTTGGGGCCTAGTAACGGTGTCTGCCGCTCCTTGGTGTTCTCCTCCAGGTTTCCTTGTCTGAGCTTCAACCTTCAGGCTCTCATTAAGTAGTTGTTAGTGTAACACTGCAGTTGACCTACTACTTTGGTTGGGGCCTAGTAACAGTGTCTGCCGCTCCTTGGTGTACTCCTCCAGGTTTCCGTGTCTGAGCTTCAACCTTCAGGCTCTCATTAAGTATTTTTTAATGTAACACTGCAGTTGCCCTACTACTTTGGTTGGGGCCTAGTAACGGTGTCTGCCGCTCCTTGGTGTTCTACTCCAGGTTTCCTTGTCTGAGCTTCAACCTTCAGGCTCTCATTAAGTATTTTTTAATGTAACACTGCAGTTGCCCTACTACTTTGGTTGGGGCCTAGTAACGGTGTCTGCCGCTCCTTGGTGTTCTCCTCCAGGTTTCCTTGTCTGAGCTTCAACCTTCAGGCTCTCATTAGGTAGTTGTTAATGTAACACTGCAGTTGCCCTACTACTTTGGTTGGGGCCTAGTAACGGTGTCTGCCGCTCCTTGGTGTTCTCCTCCTCCTTGGTGTTCTCCTCCAGGTTTCCTTGTCTGAGCTTCAACCTTCAGGCTCTCATTAAGTAGTTGCTAATGTAACACTGCAGTTGCCCTACTACATTGGTTGGGGCCTAGTAACGGTGTCTGCCGCTCCTTGATGTTCTCCTCCTCCTTTGTGTTCTCCTCCAGGTTTCCTTGTCTGAGCTTCATCCTTCAGGCTCTAATTAAGTAGTTGTTAATGTAACACTGCAGTTGCCCTACTACTTTGGTTGGGGCCTAGTAACGGTGTCTGCCGCTCCTTGGTGTTCTCCTCCTCCTTGGTGTTCTCCTTCAGGTTTCCTTGTCTGAGCTTCAACCTTCAGGCTCTCATTAAGTATTTTTTAATGTAACACTGCAGTTGCCCTACTACTTTGGTTGGGGCCTAGTAACGGTGTCTGCCGCTCCTTGGTGTTCTCCTCCTCCTTGGTGTTCTCCTCCAGGTTTCCTTGTCTGAGCTTCAACCTTCAGGCTCTAATTAAGTAGTTGTTAATGTAACACTGCAGTTGCCCTACTACTTTGGTTGGGGCCTAGTAACGGTGTCTGCCGCTCCTTGGTGTTCTCCTCCTCCTTGGTGTTCTCCTTCAGGTTTCCTTGTCTGAGCTTCAACCTTCAGGCTCTCATTAAGTATTTTTTAATGTAACACTGCAGTTGCCCTACTACTTTGGTTGGGGCCTAGTAACGGTGTCTGCCGCTCCTTGGTGTTCTCCTCCAGGTTTCCTTGTCTGAGCTTCAACCTTCAGGCTCTCATTAAGTAGTTGTTAATGTAACACTGCAGTTGACCTACTACTTTGGTTGGGGCCTAGTAACAGTGTCTGCCGCTCCTTGGTGTACTCCTCCAGGTTTCCGTGTCTGAGCTTCAACCTTCAGGCTCTCATTAAGTATTTTTTAATGTAACACTGCAGTTGCCCTACTACTTTGGTTGGGGCCTAGTAACGGTGTCTGCCGCTCCTTGGTGTTCTACTCCAGGTTTCCTTGTCTGAGCTTCAACCTTCAGGCTCTCATTAAGTATTTTTTAATGTAACACTGCAGTTGCCCTACTACTTTGGTTGGGGCCTAGTAACGGTGTCTGCCGCTCCTTGGTGTTCTCCTCCAGGTTTCCTTGTCTGAGCTTCAACCTTCAGGCTCTCATTAGGTAGTTGTTAATGTAACACTGCAGTTGCCCTACTACTTTGGTTGGGGCCTAGTAACGGTGTCTGCCGCTCCTTGGTGTTCTCCTCCTCCTTGGTGTTCTCCTCCAGGTTTCCTTGTCTGAGCTTCAACCTTCAGGCTCTCATTAAGTAGTTGCTAATGTAACACTGCAGTTGCCCTACTACATTGGTTGGGGCCTAGTAACGGTGTCTGCCGCTCCTTGATGTTCTCCTCCTCCTTTGTGTTCTCCTCCAGGTTTCCTTGTCTGAGCTTCATCCTTCAGGCTCTAATTAAGTAGTTGTTAATGTAACACTGCAGTTGCCCTACTACTTTGGTTGGGGCCTAGTAACGGTGTCTGCCGCTCCTTGGTGTTCTCCTCCTCCTTGGTGTTCTCCTTCAGGTTTCCTTGTCTGAGCTTCAACCTTCAGGCTCTCATTAAGTATTTTTTAATGTAACACTGCAGTTGCCCTACTACTTTGGTTGGGGCCTAGTAACGGTGTCTGCCGCTCCTTGGTGTTCTCCTCCTCCTTGGTGTTCTCCTCCAGGTTTCCTTGTCTGAGCTTCAACCTTCAGGCTCTCATTAAGTAGTTGTTTATATAAGACAGCAGTTGCCCTACTACTTTGGTTGGGGCCTAGTAACGGTGTCTGCCGCTCCTTGGTGTTCTCCTCTTCCTTGGTGTTCTCCTCCAGGTTTCCTTGTCTGAGCTTCAACCTTCAGGCTCTCATTAAGTAGTTGCTAATGTAACACTGCAGTTGCCCTACTACATTGGTTGGGGCCCAGTAACGGTGTCTGCCGCTCCTTGGTGTTCTCCTCCAGGTTTCCTTGTCTGAGCTTCAACCTTCAGGCTCTCATTAAGTATTTTTTAATGTAACACTGCAGTTGCCCTACTTTTTTGGTTGGGGCCTAGTAACGGTGTCTGCCGCTCCTTGGTGTACTCCTCCAGGTTTCTGTGTCTGAGCTTCAACCTTCAGGCTCTCATTAAGTATTTTTTAATGTAACACTGCAGTTGCCCTACTACTTTGGTTGGGGCCTAGTAACGGTGTCTGCCGCTCCTTGGTGTTCTACTCCAGGTTTCCTTGTCTGAGCTTCAACCTTCAGGCTCTCATTAAGTAGTTGTTAATGTAACACTGCAGTTGCCCTACTACTTTGGTTGGGGCCTAGTAACGGTGTATGCCGCTCCTTGGTGTTCTCCTCCTCCTTGGTGTTCTCCTCCAGGTTTCCTTGTCTGAGCTTCAACCTTCAGGCTCTCATTAAGTAGTTGTTAATGTAACACTGCAGTTGCCCTACTACTTTGGTTGGGGCCTAGTAACGGTGTCTGCCGCTCCTTGGTGTTCTCCTCCTCCTTGGTGTTCTCCTCCAGGTTTCCTTGTCTGAGCTTCAACCTTCAGGCTCTCATTAAGTAGTTGTTAATGTAACACTGCAGTTGCCCTACTACTTTGGTTGGGGCCTAGTAACGGTGTCTGCCGCGCCTTGGTGTTCTCCTCCTCCTTGGTGTTCTCCTCCAGGTTTCCTTGTCTGAGCTTCAACCTTCAGGCTCTCATCAAGTAGTTGTTAATGTAGCACTGCAGTTGCCCTACTACTTTGGTTGGGGCCTAGTAACGGTGTCTGCCGCTCCTTGGTGTACTCCTCCAGGTTTCCGTGTCTGAGCTACAACCTTCAGGCTCTCATTAAGTAGTTGCTAATGTAACACTGCAGTTGCCCTACTACATTGGTTGGGGCCCAGTAACGGTGTCTGCCACTCCTTGGTGTTCTCCTCCAGGTTTCCTTGTCTGAGCTTCAACCTTCAGGCTCTCATTAAGTATTTTTTAATGTAACACTGCAATTGCCCTACTTTTTTGGTTGGGGCCTAGTTACGGTGTCTGCCGCTCCTTGGTGTACTCCTCCAGGTTTCCGTGTCTGAGCTTCAACCTTCAGGCTCTCATTAAGTATTTTTTAATGTAACACTGCAGTTGCCCTACTACTTTGGTTGGGGCCTAGTAACGGTGTCTGCCGCTCCTTGGTGTTCTACTCCAGGTTTCCTTGTCTGAGCTTCAATCTTCAGGCTCTCATTAAGTATTTTTTAATGTAACACTGCAGTTGCCCTACTACTTTGGTTGGGGCCTAGTAACGGTGTCTGCCGCTCCTTGGTGTACTCCTCCAGGTTTTCGTGTCTGAGCTACAACCTTCAGGCTCTCATTAAGTAGTTGCTAATGTAACACTGCAGTTGCCCTACTACATTGGTTGGGGCCCAGTAACGGTGTCTGCCACTCCTTGGTGTTCTCCTCCAGGTTTCCTTGTCTGAGCTTCAACCTTCAGGCTCTCATTAAGTATTTTTTAATGTAACACTGCAGTTGCCCTACTTTTTTGGTTGGGGCCTAGTAACGGTGTCTGCCGCTCCTTGGTGTACTCCTCCAGGTTTCCGTGTCTGAGCTTCAACCTTCAGGCTCTCATTAAGTATTTTTTAATGTAACACTGCAGTTGCCCTACTACTTTGGTTGGGGCCTAGTAACGGTGTCTGCCGCTCCTTGGTGTTCTACTCCAGGTTTCCTTGTCTGAGCTTCAACCTTCAGGCTCTCATTAAGTATTTTTTAATGTAACACTGCAGTTGCCCTACTACTTTAGTTGGGGCCTAGTAACGGTGTCTGCCGCTCCTTGGTGTTCTCCTCCAGGTTTCCTTGTCTGAGCTTCAACCTTCAGGCTCTCATTAAGTAGTTGTTAATGTAACACTGCAGTTGCCCTACTACTTTGGTTGGGGCCTAGTAACGGTGTCTGCCGCTCCTTGGTGTACTCCTCCAGGTTTCCGTGTCTGAGCTTCAACCTTCAGGCTCTCATTAAGTATTTTTTAATGTAACACTGCAGTTGCCCTACTACTTTGGTTGGGGCCTAGTAACGGTGTCTGCCGCTCCTTGGTGTTCTACTCCAGGTTTCCTTGTCTGAGCTTCAACCTTCAGGCTCTCATTAAGTATTTTTTAATGTAACACTGCAGTTGCCCTACTACTTTGGTTGGGGCCTAGTAACGGTGTCTGCCGCTCCTTGGTGTTCTCCTCCAGGTTTCCTTGTCTGAGCTTCAACCTTCAGGCTCTCATTAAGTAGTTGTTTATATAAGACAGCAGTTGCCCTACTACTTTGGTTGGGGCCTAGTAACGGTGTCTGCCGCTCCTTGGTGTTCTCCTCTTCCTTGGTGTTCTCCTCCAGGTTTCCTTGTCTGAGCTTCAACCTTCAGGCTCTCATTAAGTAGTTGCTAATGTAACACTGCAGTTGCCCTACTACATTGGTTGGGGCCCAGTAACGGTGTCTGCTGCTCCTTGGTGTTCTCCTCCAGGTTTCCTTGTCTGAGCTTCAACCTTCAGGCTCTCATTAAGTATTTTTTAATGTAACACTGCAGTTGCCCTACTTTTTTGGTTGGGGCCTAGTAACGGTGTCTGCCGCTCCTTGGTGTACTCCTCCAGGTTTCCGTGTCTGAGCTTCAACCTTCAGGCTCTCATTAAGTATTTTTTAATGTAACACTGCAGTTGCCCTACTACTTTGGTTGGGGCCTAGTAACGGTGTCTGCCGCTCCTTGGTGTTCTACTCCAGGTTTCCTTGTCTGAGCTTCAACCTTCAGGCTCTCATTAAGTAGTTGTTAATGTAACACTGCAGTTGCCCTACTACTTTGGTTGGGGCCTAGTAACGGTGTATGCCGCTCCTTGGTATTCTCCTCCTCCTTGGTGTTCTCCTCCAGGTTTCCTTGTCTGAGCTTCAACCTTCAGGCTCTCATTAAGTAGTTGTTAATGTAACACTGCAGTTGCCCTACTACTTTGGTTGGGGCCTAGTAACGGTGTCTGCCGCTCCTTGGTGTTCTCCTCCTCCTTGGTGTTCTCCTCCAGGTTTCCTTGTCTGAGCTTCAACCTTCAGGCTCTCATTAAGTAGTTGTTAATGTAACACTGCAGTTGCCCTACTACTTTGGTTGGGGCCTAGTAACGGTGTCTGCCGCGCCTTGGTGTTCTCCTCCTCCTTGGTGTTCTCCTCCAGGTTTCCTTGTCTGAGCTTCAACCTTCAGGCTCTCATCAAGTAGTTGTTAATGTAGCACTGCAGTTGCCCTACTACTTTGGTTGGGGCCTAGTAACGGTGTATGCCGCTCCTTGTTGTCCTCCTCCAGGTTTCCTTGTCTGAGCTTCAACCTTCAGGCTCTCACTAAGTAGTTGTTAATGTAACACTGCAGTTGCCCTACTACTTTGGTTGTTGCCTAGTAACGGTGTCTGCCGCTCCTTGGTGTTCTCCTCCTCCTTGGTGTTCTCCTCCAGGTTTCCTTGTCTGAGCTTCAACCTTCAGGCTCTCATTAAGTAGTTGTTAATGTAACACTGCAGTTGCCCTACTACTTTGGTTGGGGCCTAGTAACGGTGTCTGCCGCTCCTTGGTGTTCTCCTCCTCCTTGGTGTTCTCCTCCAGGTTTCCTTGTCTGAGCTTCAACCTTCAGGCTCTCATTAAGTAGTTGTTTATATAAGACAGCAGTTGCCCTATTACTTTGGTTGGGGCCCAGTAACGGTGTCTGCCGCTCCTTGGTGTTCTCCTCTTCCTTGGTGTTCTCCTCCAGGTTTCCTTGTCTGAGCTTCAACCTTCAGGCTCTCATTAAGTAGTTGTTTATATAAGACAGCAGTTGCCCTACTACTTTGGTTGGGGTCTAGTAACGGTGTCTGCCGCTCCTTGGTGTTCTCCTCTTCCTTGGTGTTCTCCTCCAGGTTTCCTTGTCTGAGCTACAACCTTCAGGCTCTCATTAAGTAAATGCTAATGTAACACTGCAGTTGCCCTACTACATTGGTTGGGGCCCAGTAACGGTGTCTGCCACTCCTTGGTGTTCTCCTCCAGGTTTCCTTGTCTGAGCTTCAACCTTCAGGCTCTCATTAAGTATTTTTTAATGTAACACTGCAGTTGCCCTACTTTTTTGGTTGGGGCCTAGTAACGGTGTCTGCCGCTCCTTGGTGTACTCCTCCAGGTTTCCGTGTCTGAGCATCAACCTTCAGGCTCTCATTAAGTATTTTTTAATGTAACACTGCAGTTGCCCTACTACTTTGGTTGGGGCCTAGTAACGGTGTCTGCCGCTCCTTTGTTGTTCTACTCCAGGTTTCCTTGTCTGAGCTTCAACGTTCAGGCTCTCATTAAGTATTTTTTAATGTAACACTGCAGTTGCCCTACTACTTTGGTTGGGGCCTAGTAACGGTGTCTGCCGCTCCTTGGTGTTCTCCTCCAGGTTTCCTTGTCTGAGCTTCAACCTTCAGGCTCTCATTAAGTAGTTGTTAATGTAACACTGCAGTTGCCCTACTACATTGGTTGGGGCCTAGTAACGGTGTCTGCCGCTCCTTGGTGTACTCCTCCAGGTTTCCGTGTCTGAGCTTCAACCTTCAGGCTCTCATTAAGTATTTTTTAATGTAACACTGCAGTTGCCCTACTACTTTGGTTGGGGCCTAGTAACGGTGTCTGCCGCTCCTTGGTGTTCTACTCCAGGTTTCCTTGTCTGAGCTTCAATCTTCAGGCTCTCATTAAGTATTTTTTAATGTAACACTGCAGTTGCCCTACTACTTTGGTTGGGGCCTAGTAACGGTGTCTGCCGCTCCTTGGTGTACTCCTCCAGGTTTCCGTGTCTGAGCTACAACCTTCAGGCTCTCATTAAGTAGTTGCTAATGTAACACTGCAGTTGCCCTACTACATTGGTTGGGGCCCAGTAACGGTGTCTGCCACTCCTTGGTGTTCTCCTCCAGGTTTCCTTGTCTGAGCTTCAACCTTCAGGCTCTCATTAAGTATTTTTTAATGTAACACTGCAGTTGCCCTACTTTTTTGGTTGGGGCCTAGTAACGGTGTCTGCCGCTCCTTGGTGTACTCCTCCAGGTTTCCGTGTCTGAGCTTCAACCTTCAGGCTCTCATTAAGTATTTTTTAATGTAACACTGCAGTTGCCCTACTACTTTGGTTGGGGCCTAGTAACGGTGTCTGCCGCTCCTTGGTGTTCTACTCCAGGTTTCCTTGTCTGAGCTTCAACCTTCAGGCTCTCATTAAGTATTTTTTAATGTAACACTGCAGTTGCCCTACTACTTTGGTTGGGGCCTAGTAACGGTGTCTGCCGCTCCTTGGTGTTCTCCTCCAGGTTTCCTAGTCTGAGCTTCAACCTTCAGGCTCTCATTAAGTATTTTTTAATGTAACACTGCAGTTGCCCTACTACTTTGGTTGGGGCCTAGTAACGGTGTCTGCCGCTCCTTGGTGTTCTACTCCAGGTTTCCTTGTCTGAGCTTCAACCTTCAGGCTCTCATTAAGTATTTTTTAATGTAACACTGCAGTTGCCCTACTACTTTGGTTGGGGCCTAGTAACGGTGTCTGCCGCTCCTTGGTGTTCTCCTCCAGGTTTCCTTGTCTGAGCTTCAACCTTCAGGCTCTCATTAGGTAGTTGTTAATGTAACACTGCAGTTGCCCTACTACTTTGGTTGGGGCCTAGTAACGGTGTCTGCCGCTCCTTGGTGTTCTCCTCCTCCTTGGTGTTCTCCTCCAGGTTTCCTTGTCTGAGCTTCAACCTTCAGGCTCTCATTAAGTAGTTGCTAATGTAACACTGCAGTTGCCCTACTACATTGGTTGGGGCCTAGTAACGGTGTCTGCCGCTCCTTGATGTTCTCCTCCTCCTTTGTGTTCTCCTCCAGGTTTCCTTGTCTGAGCTTCATCCTTCAGGCTCTCATTAAGTAGTTGTTAATGTAACACTGCAGTTGCCCTACTACTTTGGTTGGGGCCTAGTAACGGTGTCTGCCGCTCCTTGGTGTTCTCCTCCTCCTTGGTGTTCTCCTTCAGGTTTCCTTGTCTGAGCTTCAACCTTCAGGCTCTCATTAAGTATTTTTTAATGTAACACTGCAGTTGCCCTACTACTTTGGTTGGGGCCTAGTAACGGTGTCTGCCGCTCCTTGGTGTTCTCCTCCTCCTTGGTGTTCTCCTCCAGGTTTCCTTGTCTGAGCTTCAACCTTCAGGCTCTCATTAAGTAGTTGTTTATATAAGACAGCAGTTGCCCTACTACTTTGGTTGGGGCCTAGTAACGGTGTCTGCCGCTCCTTGGTGTTCTCCTCTTCCTTGGTGTTCTCCTCCAGGTTTCCTTGTCTGAGCTTCAACCTTCAGGCTCTCATTAAGTAGTTGCTAATGTAACACTGCAGTTGCCCTACTACATTGGTTGGGGCCCAGTAACGGTGTCTGCCGATCCTTGGTGTTCTCCTCCAGGTTTCCTTGTCTGAGCTTCAACCTTCAGGCTCTCATTAAGTATTTTTTAATGTAACACTGCAGTTGCCCTACTTTTTTGGTTGGGGCCTAGTAACGGTGTCTGCCGCTCCTTGGTGTACTCCTCCAGGTTTCCGTGTCTGAGCTTCAACCTTCAGGCTCTCATTAAGTATTTTTTAATGTAACACTGCAGTTGCCCTACTACTTTGGTTGGGGCCTAGTAACGGTGTCTGCCGCTCCTTGGTGTTCTACTCCAGGTTTCCTTGTCTGAGCTTCAACCTTCAGGCTCTCATTAAGTATTTTTTAATGTAACACTGCAGTTGCCCTACTACTTTGGTTGGGGCCTAGTAACGATGTCTGCCGCTCCTTGGTGTTCTCCTCCTCCTTGGTGTTCTCCTCCAGGTTTCCTTGTCTGAGCTTCAACCTTCAGGCTCTCATTAAGTAGTTGTTAATGTAACACTGCAGTTGCCCTACTACTTTGGTTGGGGCCTAGTAACGGTGTATGCCGCTCCTTGGTGTTCTCCTCCTCCTTGGTGTTCTCCTCCAGGTTTCCTTGTCTGAGCTTCAACCTTCAGGCTCTCATTAAGTAGTTGTTAATGTAACACTGCAGTTGCCCTACTACTTTGTTTGGGGCCTAGTAACGGTGTCTGCCGCTCCTTGGTGTTCTCCTCCTCCTTGGTGTTCTCCTCCAGGTTTCCTTGTCTGAGCTTCAACCTTCAGGCTCTCATTAAGTAGTTGTTAATGTAACACTGCAGTTGCCCTACTACTTTGGTTGGGGCCTAGTAACGGTGTCTGCCGCTCCTTGGTGTTCTCCTCCTCCTTGGTGTTCTCCTCCAGGTTTCCTTGTCTGAGCTTCAACCTTCAGGCTCTCATTAAGTATTTTTTAATGTAACACTGCAGTTGCCCTACTACTTTGGTTGGGGCCTAGTAACGGTGTATGCCGCTCCTTGGTGTTCTCCTCCTCCTTGATGTTCTCCTCCAGGTTTCCTTTTCTGAGCTTTAACCTTCAGGCTCTCATTAAGTAGTTGTTAATGTAACACTGCAGTTGCCCTACTACTTTGTTTGGGGCCTAGTAACGGTGTCTGCCGCTCCTTGGTGTTCTCCTCCTCCTTGGTGTTCTCCTCTAGGTTTCCTTGTCTGAGC
Organism: Ranitomeya variabilis; assembly: GCF_051348905.1. Classification (NCBI taxonomy): domain Eukaryota; kingdom Metazoa; phylum Chordata; class Amphibia; order Anura; family Dendrobatidae; genus Ranitomeya; species Ranitomeya variabilis. The sequence goes on from NC_135233.1 coordinate 684,500,391, forward strand.
TTCAACCTTCAGGCTCTCATTAAGTATTTTTTAATGTAACACTGCAGTTGCCCTACTACTTTGGTTGGGGCCTAGTAACGATGTCTGCCGCTCCTTGGTGTTCTCCTCCTCCTTGGTGTTCTCCTCCAGGTTTCCTTGTCTGAGCTTCAACCTTCAGGCTCTCATTAAGTAGTTGTTAATGTAACACTGCAGTTGCCCTACTACTTTGGTTGGGGCCTAGTAACGGTGTATGCCGCTCCTTGGTGTTCTCCTCCTCCTTGGTGTTCTCCTCCAGGTTTCCTTGTCTGAGCTTCAACCTTCAGGCTCTCATTAAGTAGTTGTTAATGTAACACTGCAGTTGCCCTACTACTTTGTTTGGGGCCTAGTAACGGTGTCTGCCGCTCCTTGGTGTTCTCCTCCTCCTTGGTGTTCTCCTCCAGGTTTCCTTGTCTGAGCTTCAACCTTCAGGCTCTCATTAAGTAGTTGTTAATGTAACACTGCAGTTGCCCTACTACTTTGGTTGGGGCCTAGTAACGGTGTCTGCCGCTCCTTGGTGTTCTCCTCCTCCTTGGTGTTCTCCTCCAGGTTTCCTTGTCTGAGCTTCAACCTTCAGGCTCTCATTAAGTATTTTTTAATGTAACACTGCAGTTGCCCTACTACTTTGGTTGGGGCCTAGTAACGGTGTATGCCGCTCCTTGGTGTTCTCCTCCTCCTTGATGTTCTCCTCCAGGTTTCCTTTTCTGAGCTTTAACCTTCAGGCTCTCATTAAGTAGTTGTTAATGTAACACTGCAGTTGCCCTACTACTTTGTTTGGGGCCTAGTAACGGTGTCTGCCGCTCCTTGGTGTTCTCCTCCTCCTTGGTGTTCTCCTCTAGGTTTCCTTGTCTGAGCTTCAACCTTCAGGCTCTCATTAAGTAGTTGTTAATGTAACACTGCAGTTGCCCTACTACTTTGGTTGGGGCCTAGTAACGGTGTCTGCCGCTCCTTGGTGTTCTCCTCTTCCTTGGTGTTCTCCTCCAGGTTTCCTTGTCTGAGCTTCAACCTTCAGGCTCTCATTAAGTAGTTGTTAATGTAGCACTGCAGTTGCCCTACTACTTTGGTTGGGGCCTAGTAACGGTGTATGCCGCTCCTTGGTGTCCTCCTCCAGGTTTCCTTGTCTGAGCTTCAACCTTCAGGCTCTCATTAAGTAGTTGTTAATGTAACACTGCAGTTGCCCTACTACTTTGGTTGTTGCCTAGTAACGGTGTCTGCCGCTCCTTGGTGTTCTCCTCCTCCTTGGTGTTCTCCTCCAGGTTTCCTTGTCTGAGCTTCAACCTTCAGGCTCTCATTAAGTAGTTGTTAATGTAACACTGCAGTTGCCCTACTACTTTGGTTGGGGCCTAGTAACGGTGTCTGCCGCTCCTTGGTGTTCTCCTCCTCCTTGGTGTTCTCCTCCAGGTTTCCTTGTCTGAGCTTCAACCTTCAGGCTCTCATTAAGTAGTTGTTTATATAAGACAGCAGTTGCCCTACTACTTTGGTTGGGGCCCAGTAACGGTGTCTGCCGCTCCTTGGTGTTCTCCTCTTCCTTGGTGTTCTCCTCCAGGTTTCCTTGTCTGAGCTTCAACCTTCAGGCTCTCATTAAGTAGTTGTTTATATAAGACAGCAGTTGCCCTACTACTTTGGTTGGGGCCTAGTAACGGTGTCTGCTGCTCCTTGGTGTTCTCCTCTTCCTTGGTGTTCTCCTCCAGGTTTCCTTGTCTGAGCTACAACCTTCAGGCTCTCATTAAGTAGTTGCTAATGTAACACTGCAGTTGCCCTACTACATTGGTTGGGGCCCAGTAACGGTGTCTGCCACTCCTTGGTGTTCTCCTCCAGGTTTCCTTGTCTGAGCTTCAACCTTCAGGCTCTCATTAAGTATTTTTTAATGTAACACTGCAGTTGCCCTACTTTTTTGGTTGGGGCCTAGTAACGGTGTCTGCCGCTCCTTGGTGTACTCCTCCAGGTTTCCGTGTCTGAGCTTCAACCTTCAGGCTCTCATTAAGTATTTTTTAATGTAACACTGCAGTTGCCCTACTACTTTGGTTGGGGCCTAGTAACGGTGTCTGCCGCTCCTTGGTGTTCTACTCCAGATTTCCTTGTCTGAGCTTCAACCTTCAGGCTCTCATTAAGTATTTTTTAATGTAACACTGCAGTTGCCCTACTACTTTGGTTGGGGCCTAGTAACGGTGTCTGCCGCTCCTTGGTGTTCTCCTCCAGGTTTCCGTGTCTGAGCTTCAACCTTCAGGCTCTCATTAAGTAGTTGTTTGTTATGGTTCTCAATGGCAAGAGAACATAGCCCAGCAAACATAAGAACTAGCTCTTGGAAGGATGGAAACTAAACTGACCATGAACTAAACCTGCCGCACAACTAACAGTAGCCGGGTAGCGTAGCCTGCGTTTTATCCCTAGACGCCCAGCGCCGGCCGGAGGACTAACTAATCCTGGCAGAGGAAAATATAGTCCTGGCTCACCTCTAGAGAAATTTCCCCGAAAGGCAGACAGAGGCCCCCACAAATATTGGCGGTGATTTTAGATGAAATGACAAACGTAGTATGAAAATAGGTTTAGCAAAATTGAGGTCCGCTTACTAGATAGCAGGAAGACAGAAAGGGCACTTTCATGGTCAGCTGAAAACCCTATCAAAACATCATCCTGAAATTACTTTAAGACTCTAGTATTAACTCATAACATCAGAGTGGCAATTTCAGATCACAAGAGCTTTCCAGACACAGAAACGAAACTACAGCTGTGAACTGGAACAAAATGCAAAAACAAACACGGACTAAAGTCCAACTTAGCTGGGAGTTGTCTAGCAGCAGGAACATGCACAGAAGGCTTCTGATTACAATGTTGACCGGCATGGAAGTGACAGAGGAGCAAGGCTAAATAGCGACTCCCACATCCTGATGGAAACAGGTGAACAGAGAGGATGATGCAAACCAGTTCAATTCCACCAGTGGCCACCGGGGGAGCCCAAAATCCAATTTCACAACAGTACCCCACCCTCAAGGAGGGGGCACCGAACCCTCACCAGAACCACCAGGGCGATCAGGATGAGCCCTATGAAAGGCACGGACCAAATCGGAGGCATGAACATCAGAGGCAGTCACCCAAGAATTATCCTCCTGACCGTATCCCTTCCTTTTGACCAGATACTGGAGTCTCCGTCTGGAAACACGGGAGTCCAAGATTTTTTCCACAACGTACTCCAACTCGCCCTCAACCAACACCGGAGCAGGAGGCTCAATGGAAGGCACAACCGGTACCTCATACCTGCGCAATAATGACCGATGAAAAACATTATGAATAGAAAAAGATGCAGGGAGGTCCAAACGGAAGGACACAGGGTTAAGAATCTCCAATATCTTGTACGGGCCGATGAACCGAGGCTTAAACTTGGGAGAAGAAACCCTCATAGGGACAAAACGAGAAGACAACCACACCAAGTCCCCAACACAAAGCCGAGGACCAACCCGACGCCGGCGGTTGGCAAAAAGCTGAGTCTTCTCCTGGGACAACTTCAAATTGTCCACTACCTGCCCCCAAATCTGATGCAACCTCTCCACCACAGCATCCACTCCAGGACAATCCGAAGATTCCACCTGACCAGAAGAAAATCGAGGATGAAACCCCGAATTACAGAAAAAGGGAGACACCAAGGTGGCAGAGCTGGCCCGATTATTGAGGGCAAACTCCGCTAAAGGCAAAAAAGCAACCCAATCATCCTGATCTGCAGACACAAAACACCTCAAATATGTCTCCAAGGTCTGATTCGTCCGCTCGGTCTGGCCATTAGTCTGAGGATGGAAAGCAGACGAGAAAGACAAATCTATGCCCATCCTAGCACAGAATGCTCGCCAAAATCTAGACACGAATTGGGTACCTCTGTCAGAAACGATATTCTCCGGAATACCATGCAAACGGACCACATTTTGAAAAAACAGAGGAACCAACTCGGAAGAAGAAGGCAACTTAGGCAGGGGAACCAAATGGACCATCTTAGAGAAACGATCACACACCACCCAGATGACAGACATCTTCTGAGAAACAGGAAGATCCGAAATAAAATCCATCGAGATGTGCGTCCAGGGCCTCTTCGGGATAGGCAAGGGCAACAACAATCCACTAGCCCGAGAACAACAAGGCTTGGCCCGAGCACAAACGTCACAAGACTGCACGAAGCCTCGCACATCTCGAGATAGGGAAGGCCACCAGAAGGACCTTGCCACCAAATCCCTGGTACCAAAGATTCCAGGATGACCTGCCAACGCAGAAGAATGAACCTCAGAAATGACTTTACTGGTCCAATCATCAGGAACAAACAGTCTACCAGGTGGGCAACGATCAGGTCTATCCGCCTGAAACTCCTGCAAGGCCCGCCGCAGGTCTGGAGAAACGGCAGACAATATCACTCCATCCTTAAGGATACCTGTAGGTTCGGAATTACCAGGGGAGTCAGGCTCAAAACTCCTAGAAAGGGCATCCGCCTTAACATTCTTAGAACCCGGCAGGTAGGACACCACAAAATTAAACCGAGAGAAAAACAACGACCAGCGCGCCTGTCTAGGATTCAGGCGTCTGGCGGACTCAAGATAAATTAGATTTTTGTGGTCAGTCAATACCACCACCTGATGTCTAGCCCCCTCAAGCCAATGACGCCACTCCTCAAAAGCCCACTTCATGGCCAAAAGCTCCCGATTCCCAACATCATAATTCTGCTCGGCGGGCGAAAATTTACGCGAGAAAAAAGCACAAGGTCTCATCACGGAGCAATCGGAACTTCTCTGCGACAAAACCGCCCCAGCTCCGATTTCAGAAGCGTCGACCTCAACCTGAAAAGGAAGAGCAACATCAGGCTGACGCAACACAGGGGCGGAAGAAAAGCGGCGCTTAAGCTCCCGAAAGGCCTCCACAGCAGCAGGGGACCAATCAGCAACATCAGCACCCTTCTTAGTCAAATCAGTCAATGGTTTAACAACATCAGAAAAACCAGCAATAAATCGACGATAAAAGTTAGCAAAGCCCAAAAATTTCTGAAGACTCTTAAGAGAAGAGGGTTGCGTCCAATCACAAATAGCCTGAACCTTGACAGGATCCATCTCGATGGAAGAGGGGGAAAAAATATATCCCAAAAAGGAAATCTTTTGAACCCCAAAAACGCACTTATAACCCTTCACACACAAGGAATTAGACCGCAAAACCTGAAAAACCCTCCTGACCTGCTGGACATGAGAGTCCCAGTCATCCGAAAAAATCAAAATATCATCCAGATACACAATCATAAATTTATCCAAATAATCACGGAAAATGTCATGCATAAAGGACTGAAAGACTGAAGGGGCATTTGAAAGACCAAAAGGCATCACCAAATACTCAAAGTGGCCCTCGGGCGTATTAAATGCGGTTTTCCACTCATCCCCCTGCTTAATTCGCACCAAATTATACGTCCCACGGAGATCTATCTTAGAGAACCACTTGGCCCCCTTTATGCGAGCAAACAAATCAGTCAGCAGTGGCAACGGATATTGATATTTAACCGTGATTTTATTCAAAAGCCGATAATCAATGCACGGCCTCAAAGAGCCATCTTTCTTAGCCACAAAGAAAAAACCGGCTCCTAAGGGAGATGACGAAGGACGAATATGTCCCTTTTCCAAGGACTCCTTTATATATTCTCGCATAGCAGCATGTTCAGGCACAGACAGATTAAATAAACGACCCTTAGGGTATTTACTACCCGGAATCAAATCTATGGCACAATCACACTCCCGGTGCGGAGGTAATGAACCAAGCTTAGGTTCTTCAAAAACGTCACGATATTCAGTCAAGAATTCAGGAATCTCAGAGGGAATAGATGATAAAATGGAAACCACAGGTACGTCCCCATGCGTCCCCTTACATCCCCAGCTTAACACAGACATAGCTTTCCAGTCAAGGACTGGGTTATGAGATTGCAGCCATGGCAATCCAAGCACCAACACATCATGTAGGTTATACAGCACAAGAAAGCGAATAATCTCCTGGTGATCCGGATTAATCCGCATAGTTACTTTTGTCCAGTATTGTGGTTTATTGCTAGCCAATGGGGTGGAGTCAATCCCCTTCAGGGGTATAGGAGTTTCAAGAGGCTCCAAATCATACCCACAGCGTTTGGCAAAGGACCAATCCATAAGACTCAAAGCGGCGCCAGAGTCGACATAGGCATCCGCGGTAATAGATGATAAAGAACAAATCAGGGTCACAGATAGAATAAACTTAGACTGTAAAGTGCCAATTGAAACAGACTTATCAAGCTTCTTAGTACGCTTAGAGCATGCTGATATAACATGAGTTGAATCACCGCAATAGAAGCACAACCCATTTTTTTGTCTAAAATTCTGCCGTTCACTTCTGGACAGAATTCTATCACATTGCATATTCTCTGGCGTCTTCTCAGTAGACACCGCCAAATGGTGCACAGGTTTGCGCTCCCGCAGACGCCTATCGATCTGGATAGCCATTGTCATGGACTCATTCAGACCCGCAGGCACAGGGAACCCCACCATAACATCCTTAATGGCATCAGAGAGACCCTCTCTGAAATTCGCCGCTAGGGCGCACTCATTCCACTGAGTAAGCACAGCCCATTTACGGAATTTCTGGCAGTATATTTCAGCTTCGTCTTGCCCCTGAGATAGGGACATCAAGGCCTTTTCCGCCTGAAGTTCTAACTGAGGTTCCTCATAAAGCAACCCCAAGGCCAGAAAAAATGCATCCACATTGAGCAACGCAGGATCCCCTGGAGCCAATGCAAAAGCCCAATCCTGAGGGTCACCCCGGAGCAAGGAAATCACAATCCTGACCTGCTGAGCAGGATCTCCAGCAGAGCGAGATTTCAGGGACAAAAACAACTTGCAATTATTTTTGAAATTTTGAAAGCAAGATCTATTCCCCGAGAAAAATTCAGGCAAAGGAATTCTAGGTTCAGACATAGGAACATGAACAACAAAATCTTGTAAATTTTGAACTTTCGTGGTGAGATTATTCAAACCTGCAGCTAAACTCTGAATATCCATTTTAAACAGGTGAACACAGAGCCATTTCAGGATTAGAAGGAGAGAGAGAGAGAAAGGCTGCAATATAGGCAGACTTGCAAGAGATTCAATTACAAGCACACTCAGAACTGAAGCAAAAAAAAAAATCTTCAGCAGACTTCTCTTTTCTCTCCTTTCTCTGTCAATTAATTTAACCCTTTTGGCCGGTCAAACTGTTATGGTTCTCAATGGCAAGAGAACATAGCCCAGCAAACATAAGAACTAGCTCTTGGAAGGATGGAAACTAAACTGACCATGAACTAAGCCTGCCGCACAACTAACAGTAGCCGGGTAGCGTAGCCTGCGTTTTATCCCTAGATGCCCAGCGCCGGCCGGAGGACTAACTAATCCTGGCAGAGGAAAATATAGTCCTGGCTCACCTCTAGAGAAATTTCCCCGAAAGGCAGACAGAGGCCCCCACAAATATTGGCGGTGATTTTAGATGAAATGACAAACGTAGTATGAAAATAGGTTTAGCAAAATTGAGGTCCGCTTACTAGATAGCAGGAAGACAGAAAGGGCACTTTCATGGTCAGCTGAAAACCCTATCAAAACATCATCCTGAAATTACCTTAAGACTCTAGTATTAACTCATAACATCAGAGTGGCAATTTCAGATCACAAGAGCTTTCCAGACACAGAAACGAAACTACAGCTGTGAACTGGAACAAAATGCAAAAACAAACACGGACTAAAGTCCAACTTAGCTGGGAGTTGTCTAGCAGCAGGAACATGCACAGAAGGCTTCTGATTACAATGTTGACCGGCATGGAAGTGACAGAGGAGCAAGGCTAAATAGCGACTCCCACATCCTGATGGAAACAGGTGAACAGAGAGGATGATGCACACCAGTTCAATTCCACCAGTGGCCACCGGGGGAGCCCAAAATCCAATTTCACAACAGTTGTTAATGTAACACTGCAGTTGCCCTACTACTTTGGTTGGGGCCTAGTAACGGTGTCTGCCGCTCCTTGGTTTACTCCTCCAGGTTTCCGTGTCTGAGCTTCAACCTTCAGGCTCTCATTAAGTATTTTTTAATGTAACACTGCAGTTGCCCTACTACTTTGGTTGGGGCCTAGTAACGGTGTCTGCCGCTCCTTGGTGTTCTACTCCAGGTTTCCTTGTCTGAGCTTCAACCTTCAGGCTCTCATTAAGTATTTTTTAATGTAACACTGCAGTTGCCCTACTACTTTGGTTGGGGCCTAGTAACGGTGTCTGCCGCTCCTTGGTGTTCTCCTCCAGGTTTCCTTGTCTGAGCTTCAACCTTCAGGCTCTCATTAGGTAGTTGTTAATGTAACACTGCAGTTGCCCTACTACTTTGGTTGGGGCCTAGTAACGGTGTCTGCCGCTCCTTGGTGTTCTCCTCCTCCTTGGTGTTCTCCTCCAGGTTTCCTTGTCTGAGCTTCAACCTTCAGGCTCTCATTAAGTAGTTGTTAATGTAACACTGCAGTTACCCTACTACTTTGTTTGGGGCCTAGTAACGGTGTCTGCCGCTCCTTGGTGTTCTCCTCCTCCTTGGTGTTCTCCTCCAGGTTTCCTTGTCTGAGCTTCAACCTTCAGGCTCTCATTAAGTAGTTGTTAATGTAACACTGCAGTTGCCCTACTACTTTGGTTGGGGCCTAGTAACGGTGTCTGCCGCTCCTTGATGTTCTCCTCCTCCTTTGTGTTCTCCTCCAGGTTTCCTTGTCTGAGCTTCATCCTTCAGGCTCTCATTAAGTAGTTGTTAATGTAACACTGCAGTTGCCCTACTACTTTGGTTGGGGCCTAGTAACGGTGTCTGCCGCTCCTTGGTGTTCTCCTCCTCCTTGGTGTTCTCCTTCAGGTTTCCTTGTCTGAGCTTCAACCTTCAGGCTCTCATTAAGTATTTTTTAATGTAACACTGCAGTTGCCCTACTACTTTGGTTGGGGCCTAGTAACGGTGTCTGCCGCTCCTTGGTGTTCTCCTCCTCCTTGGTGTTCTCCTCCAGGTTTCCTTGTCTGAGCTTCAACCTTCAGGCTCTCATTAAGTAGTTGTTTATATAAGACAGCAGCTGCCCTACTACTTTGGTTGGGGCCTAGTAACGGTGTCTGCCGCTCCTTGGTGTTCTCCTCTTCCTTGGTGTTCTCCTCCAGGTTTCCTTGTCTGAGCTTCAACCTTCAGGCTCTCATTAAGTAGTTTATAATGTAACACTGCAGTTGCCCTACTACATTGGTTGGGGCCCAGTAACGGTGTCTGCCGCTCCTTGGTGTTCTCCTCCAGTTTTCCTTGTCTGAGCTTCAACCTTCAGGCTCTCATTAAGTATTTTTTAATGTAACACTGCAGTTGCCCTACTTTTTTGGTTGGGGCCTAGTAACGGTGTCTGCCGCTCCTTGGTGTACTCCTCCAGGTTTCCGTGTCTGAGCTTCAACCTTCAGGCTCTCATTAAGTATTTTTTAATGTAACACTGCAGTTGCCCTACTACTTTGGTTGGGGCCTAGTAATGGTGTCTGCCGCTCCTTGGTGTTCTACTCCAGGTTTCCTTGTCTGAGCTTCAACCTTCAGGCTCTCATTAAGTATTTTTTAATATAACACTGCAGTTGCCCTACTACTTTGGTTGGGGCCTAGTAACGATGTCTGCCGCTCCTTGGTGTTCTCCTCCTCCTTGGTGTTCTCCTCCAGGTTTCCTTGTCTGAGCTTCAACCTTCAGGCTCTCATTAAGTAGTTGTTAATGTAACACTGCAGTTGCCCTACTACTTTGGTTGGGGCCTAGTAACGGTGTATGCCGCTCCTTGGTGTTCTCCTCCTCCTTGGTGTTCTCCTCCAGGTTTCCTTGTCTGAGCTTCAACCTTCAGGCTCTCATTAAGTAGTTGTTAATGTAACACTGCAGTTGCCCTACTACTTTGGTTGGGGCCTAGTAACGGTGTCTGCCGCTCCTTGGTGTTCTCCTCCTCCTTGGTGTTCTCCTCCAGGTTTCCTTGTCTGAGCTTCAACCTTCAGGCTCTCATTAAGTATTTTTTAATGTAACACTGCAGTTGCCCTACTACTTTGGTTGGGGCCTAGTAACGGTGTATGCCGCTCCTTGGTGTTCTCCTCCTCCTTGATGTTCTCCTCCAGGTTTCCTTTTCTGAGCTTTAACCTTCAGGCTCTCATTAAGTAGTTGTTAATGTAACACTGCAGTTGCCCTACTACTTTGGTTGATGCCTAGTAATGGTGTATGCCGCTCCTTGGTTTTCTCCTCCTCCTTGGTGTTCTCCTCCAGGTTTCCTTGTCTGAGCTTCAACCTTCAGGCTCTCATTAAGTAGTTGTTAATGTAACACTGCAGTTGCCCTACTACTTTGGTTGGGGCCTAGTAACGGTGTATGCCGCTCCTTGGTGTTCTCCTCCTCCTTGGTGTTCTCCTCCAGGTTTCCTTGTCTGAGCTTCAACCTTCAGGCTCTCATTAAGTAGTTGTTAATGTAACACTGCAGTTGCCCTACTACTTTGGTTGGGGCCTAGTAACGGTGTCTGCCGCTCCTTGGTGTTCTCCTCCTCCTTGGTGTTCTCCTCCAGGTTTCCTTGTCTGAGCTTCAACCTTCAGGCTCTCATTAAGTAGTTGTTAATGTAACACTGCAGTTGCCCTACTACTTTGGTTGGGGCCTAGTAACGGTGTATGCCGCTCCTTGGTGTCCTCCTCCAGGTTTCCTTGTCTGAGCTTCAACCTTCAGGCTCTCATTAAGTAGTTGTTAATGTAACACTGCAGTTGCCCTACTACTTTGGTTGGGGCCTAGTAACGGTGTATGCCGCTCCTTGGTGTCCTCCTCCAGGTTTCCTTGTCTGAGCTTCAACCTTCAGGCTCTCATTAAGTATTTTTTAATGTAACACTGCAGTTGCCCTACTTTTTTGGTTGGGGCCTAGTAACGGTGTCTGCCGCTCCTTGGTGTACTCCTCCAGGTTTCCGTGTCTGAGCTTCAACCTTCAGGCTCTCATTAAGTATTTTTTAATGTAACACTGCAGTTGCCCTACTACTTTGGTTGGGGCCTAGTAATGGTGTCTGCCGCTCCTTGGTGTTCTACTCCAGGTTTCCTTGTCTGAGCTTCAACCTTCAGGCTCTCATTAAGTATTTTTTAATGTAACACTGCAGTTGCCCTACTACTTTGGTTGGGGCCTAGTAACGATGTCTGCCGCTCCTTGGTGTTCTCCTCCTCCTTGGTGTTCTCCTCCAGGTTTCCTTGTCTGAGCTTCAACCTTCAGGCTCTCATTAAGTAGTTGTTAATGTAACACTGCAGTTGCCCTACTACTTTGGTTGGGGCCTAGTAACGGTGTATGCCGCTCCTTGGTGTTCTCCTCCTCCTTGGTGTTCTCCTCCAGGTTTCCTTGTCTGAGCTTCAACCTTCAGGCTCTCATTAAGTAGTTGTTAATGTAACACTGCAGTTGCCCTACTACTTTGGTTGGGGCCTAGTAACGGTGTCTGCCGCTCCTTGGTGTTCTCCTCCTCCTTGGTGTTCTCCTCCAGGTTTCCTTGTCTGAGCTTCAACCTTCAGGCTCTCATTAAGTATTTTTTAATGTAACACTGCAGTTGCCCTACTACTTTGGTTGGGGCCTAGTAACGGTGTATGCCGCTCCTTGGTGTTCTCCTCCTCCTTGATGTTCTCCTCCAGGTTTCCTTTTATGAGCTTTAACCTTCAGGCTCTCATTAAGTAGTTGTTAATGTAACACTGCAGTTGCCCTACTACTTTGGTTGATGCCTAGTAACGGTGTATGCCGCTCCTTGGTTTTCTCCTCCTCCTTGGTGTTCTCCTCCAGGTTTCCTTGTCTGAGCTTCAACCTTCAGGCTCTCATTAAGTAGTTGTTAATGTAACACTGCAGTTGCCCTACTACTTTGGTTGGGGCCTAGTAACGGTGTATGCCGCTCCTTGGTGTTCTCCTCCTCCTTGGTGTTCTCCTCCAGGTTTCCTTGTCTGAGCTTCAACCTTCAGGCTCTCATTAAGTAGTTGTTAATGTAACACTGCAGTTGCCCTACTACTTTGGTTGTTGCCTAGTAACGGTGTCTGCCGCTCCTTGGTGTTCTCCTCCTCCTTGGTGTTCTCCTCCAGGTTTCCTTGTCTGAGCTTCAACCTTCAGGCTCTCATTAAGTAGTTGTTAATGTAACACTGCAGTTGCCCTACTACTTTGGTTGGGGCCTAGTAACGGTGTCTGCCGCTCCTTGGTGTTCTCCTCCTCCTTGGTGTTCTCCTCCAGGTTTCCTTGTCTGAGTTTCAACCTTCAGGCTCTCATTAAGTAGTTGTTAATGTAGCACTGCAGTTGCCCTACTACTTTGGTTGGGGCCTAGTAACGGTGTATGCCGCTCCTTGGTGTCCTCCTCCAGGTTTCCTTGTCTGAGCTTCAACCTTCAGGCTCTCATTAAGTAGTTGTTAATGTAAAACTGCAGTTGCCCTACTATGTTGGTTGGAGCCTAGTAACGGTGTATGCCACTCCTTGGTGTTCTCCTCCTCCTTGGTGTTCTCCTCCAGGTTTCCTTGTCTGAGCTTCAACCTTCAGACTCTCATTAAGTATTTTTTAATGTAACACTGCTGTTGCCCTACTACTTTGGTTGGGGCCTAGTAACGGTGTATGCCGCTCCTTGGTGTTCTCCTCCTCCTTGGTGTTCTCCTCAAGGTTTCCTTGTCTGAGCTTCAACCTTCAGGCTCTCATTAAGTAGTTGTTTAAATAACACTGCATCAGGCCTACTAGTTTGGTTGGAGCCTTCTAACGGTGTTTGCCACTCCTGGGTTTCCTCCTGTTTGTTTTTCTTGAGCTTCAACCTTCAGGCTCTCATTAGGTAGTTGTTAATGTAACACTGCAGTTGGCCTACTGCTGCCTGGTTAGTCCTGTTACCAATTTTGAACTGCATTTAGCCCACTTTATTATTTGGGCCTAGATCTGTGTTTCCTCATCATCCTGCCCATTGCCCAGCCACTGCTAGATGAGTCCGCTGGTACATTGACCCAGACCACTACATTCCCCTTGCACTCTACACAGCCAGAATCGGACCCTGCTGAAAGTCAGGTTCCTCTTCCCGCATACTATACCACCTTACACAGGGACAAAGAGGAAGGTGCAGGTGAAAGTGCAGGTTCCTTCATCAGGTGGGGGGGCATACTCGTTGGCGACGTCACTGGCACAGGGCCCCTCATAGTGCGCAAAAGTGTCGATGCCGGTGGGAGGCACCCCTGCCGTGCAAACACACCGCCGTACTGTGAGGGGCCCTGTGCCAGTGCCAATGTGAACGAGTGGGCCCCCCCTGCTTGCTCAGGATCACAGCACTTGCAACGTTGAAATACTTACCTCTCCCTGCTCCACCGCCGTGACGTAGTCCACATTTCCTGGGCCCACTAAAAACTTGAACCAGCCCTACCCCCCACAACTTTAGCCAAATGACCCCCAATTTCCAATGCCTAACTATTATTATAAAGTAAATTAATATTGACAAGCTTCAGTAACAAGAATGGATGTTTTTGCCATTGAAATGGGCACTGTAGGTGTTTTCCTGGCCTCCACTCACTGCCGACTATGCTTCCCCATTGACTTGCATTGGGTTTCATGTTTTGGTCGATCCCGACTTTTCGCGATAATCGGCCGATTGCACTCGACTCGACTTTTGACAAAGTCGGGTTTCGCAAAACCTGACTCGACCCCAAAAAAGTAAAAGTCGCTCAACCCTACTGACAACCATGTGCCTCTTCTTAAAACATCCATTTTCGATCTTATAACACAGATCTTTAACATTCTTCCACAAATAACCACATCTTTAAACAAAAGACCCTTTGTTGAATATTTTTTGTGTGCGGAACTAACTTCCCAATCCTTAATGCTCAAAAAAATGCCAAAGAGAAAACTGCTTTAAATAATGCTACTTCGTCCACATTCCTACATACAACCAACAGTATCCGCGTTAATCTAACCAATAATTGATAGTTGTCTAAAGCCACCATCTCTTTACGCCAATCTTTCACTACCTGTTTCACTGTAAATACTTTAGTTACGTCTTTCTTCTCATGTAATTTCAGAAAAAATGCTACACCCGCTAAACACTTGGTCACCATACTCGCTGACGCACCTTTATGTCTTAATTCTATCATATAATCTTACCCATAGCAATTCCGCTGCATCCTCCCATACCATATGTCATCAAATCTTTCCACGCTTTTGCATGTCCTTGCCATGTTTCCGCTGTGCTGTCCATCTAGCAACAAATATTTTTGTTGCTACTAATTTTGCCCCACAATTCCTATGCTGCTACTATTGGGAATAACTCAAATACTGTCATGTTTTTAGTTAGACCCGCCTCCATCCAATACTGCTGCCATTGCCCCCTACATCACCGATAAACAAAAACTGCTGCAAATCCATCACTTCCAGCTGCATCAGTAAACAGACTACAGTAATCACTAGACACCTCCTCCTCTTGAAATAGTGTCCTGCCACTAAAAGTATGTAGAAATTCTTTTCAAACCATTAGATCATCCCTCATGTTCCGTGTCACCCTGATGAAATGGTGAGGTGGCAAAATACCTTTGGTTGATTAAGATAATCTTCTGGTAAAAACATTACCTAAGGGAATCACTTTGCATGCAAAAATCAACAGACCTAACAAAAGCTGTAACTGATGTAAATTTACTTTCTTAGCACTAATGACTTGAACCACACTGTTGCAATTTCTCGACTTTATATATCAGCAACCTGAAAACTATTTGATCTGTATCAATCTCTATACCTAAAACGTCAAACATTTCACTGGCCCCTCAGTTTTTTCTTCTGACAGAGGTACACTCAACACTCTCATCAATGAATGAAAAATATGCAACAAATACTGACAGGTGTTTGTGCATAGACATAAGATATCAATAACAATAAAATCACTAAAATTTTAGGTACACAAATTTTATATTAGTAGAATTACATGTGAAGGACACAGGGCAAAGAAAGGGGGGTCTGGAGGACAACACTACAATGGAAGTATATGACCGGCAGGACCAAGTTTTTGAATATACTAAACCAAAAATAATAGTATGCATGGACCATTAAGAGGCAAACAGTACAGTGGATAGTTGAAAATTAATGCTTACCCATATCGGTCATAGTGTTGTCACCAGACTGGAGGCTTCTTCGGGGGGCTGTAGTGTTGCCCTCGAGACCCCCCTCTCTTTGCCCTGTGTCCTCCACATGTAATTCTACTGATAAAATATTTGCGTACCTAATATTTTAGTGATTTTATTGCAATTGATACTGTATGTCTATGTACAAATAAACAATTTTTTATATACTTTAAAGACAGTTCTCACGACTCCAATTGTTCTAATTTTTCTTGTTTATGGGAGTTTTTCTGTCACAATCATTTCTGACATGGTCAGACATTGTATATATTGAATATTGCTCTGATTGAATCTATTTATAAACAAATACTGACAGACCTGTGAATCTCCTGGACCTACAAACAAAAAATCATCATGATAATGTGTTGATAAAGATAAACCTTTTTCCAATTTCAGTAACCTTTCTAGAAAACAACTTAACATCTCAAAGAAATACAAGAAATAGAACACCCCATTAGCAGTGTGTTACTGATGGTATGATGGTAGACTTTGTTACGGTGGTCCCAGCTCTATGGAGGTTATTCACTAGGTCCCGCTATGTGGTTCTGGGATTTTTGCTCTTGTGATCATTTTGACCCCACGGAGTGAGATCTTGCGTGGAGCCCCAGATCAAGGGAGATTATCAGTGGTCTTGTATGTCTTCCATTTTCTTATTATTGCTCCAACAGTTGATTTTATCACGCCAAGCTGTTGCCTATTTTAGATTCAGTCTTCCAAGCCTGGTGGACAACAATGATTTTGTTTCTGGTGTCCTTCGACAGCTCTTTGGTCTTCACCATGCTGGAGTTTGGAGGCTGACTGTTTGAGGTTGTGGACAGGTGTCATTTATACTGAAAACAAGTTCAAACAAGTGCCATTTCTACAGGTAATGAGTGGAGGACAGAGGAACCTCTTAAAGAAGAAGTTACATGTCTGTGAGAGACAGAATTTGCATGTTTTTAGGTGACCAAATACTTATTTTCCACCTGGTAGCTGGAATAATGAGCGAGGCCAGCAGCTCTAAGGGGGGGATTGGCAGCACTAAAGCAAGCAGGAAGAGGCAGTGGGGTGGCGAGAGAGAGAAGGTTAGGTGTTCACCACTTTTTTACTTTTTTTAAAAAGCATTAAACAGGTAGATAGATATTCATGTTTTTGTACCCTCAAAAGACTAAGCATTTAATCAACAGTATAGTTATAGTTATACTGTACTGCTGCTTAAATGTGTAGTCTTTTAGGGTGCAAAAACATGAATACCTACCTATATAAGTTTTTTAGTTAATGTAAAGATATATACTTTTTAGTTGGCTTGATAAAAATCCTTTGTAGTTGTTTCATCATGGAACACACTGGACAAGTGTAGATGTGCATGGGCATGTATTGGCAATGGCAGTAGCAGAAGCCACACAATATAAAAATATGATGGACAAAGAGATGTCTGTCAGGTGTATGGTCAGCAGTGGCAGCCATGGCAGTAGCACTAAAGTATAGCTGTCATGTGGTTACCGCAATAGAGAAGAGCCAGAAGACCACAGCATCCGATTGCTCCTACTCCTGCATTGAAAAGAAGCACTTCACCTTCTTTTTAAATGGTGTTTACTTCTTTTGCCAGAACAGGGATTACTTGGCCATGTTGGGAGCTCTGGGAGTCTGAGCTCTCAGCTGACCTCGGCTAGCCACTCCTATCTCCTATATAATCTAGGTCCTGATTCAAGCACATCGTCAGAGCTAGCTTTTGCTGCATGGTTGGGTGGAGAGGTGTTTTGGTGCTTATTATAAGAATGATTTTGGAGGAGTTATCTGTGACTGTTGTGTGGGTTTGTAAGTGTGATAATTCCCTTATTTCCTCTTATTTGGGGTTTTCTCCATCCTCCGCTCCCTGTTGCATTCCTCTGTTTTATGTGAATGAATATTTGTATGCCTGGTATTCTCAGCTACCCTTTATTTGTGTTGCCTTGTTTGTCGGGTTGGTGTATTGCAGTTCAAGGCAGGTCCCCTATTCACTTGGTGGGGGAAGGTGTTGTGAATTCTATTTTTGGGCTCCCTCTAGTGGTCACAAGCGGTACTGTGTAGTGTTGTCTTTCTGCAGGTTGGCTGCATCAGCTGGTTCGTTATCCTTGGTTGGTTTCCTATTTAGCTCACCTGGAGACTCAGTTCCTTGCCTGCTATCAATGTATTCAGTGCTCTTCAGATTCCTTGTGGCTACCTTGCTCCCAGTCTCTCCAAGACAAGCTAAGTTTTTGTTTGATCATTTTTTGATTATCAGTGTTCATTATGTTTTTAGTCCAGCTCGCTAAAATGTGATTTCCTCGCTTGCTGGTTGCTCTAGGGGACTGAGTTTCTCCCCCCACACCGTTAGTTGGTGTGGGGGTTCTTGAAATCTCAGAGTGGATATTTTGTAAGGGTTTTTTACTGACCGCATAGATTCCCTTTTCTATTTTCTGCTATCTAGTATTAGTAGGCCTCATTTGCTGAATCTGCTTTCACCCCTGTGTATGTGCCTTCCTCTTACCTCACCATTATTATCTGTTGGGGGCTTCTATATCTTTGGGGATTATTTCTCTGGAGGCAAGAGAGGTATTTCTTTCTCTCTAGGGGTAGTCAGTTCCTCAGGCTGGCTCGAGACATCTAGGATTTTTAGGCACGTTCATCGGCTACTTCTAGTGTGTTTGGATAGGTTTAGATTTGCGGCCAGTCCAGTTTGCCACCTGCCTAGAGCTTGTCCTATGTTTGTTACTTAAATGGAGTAATTTGTGATCCTCAACCACTAAGGATCATAACAGTATAGCAGGCCAAAAAGTGTTTAATGCATCGCAGAAGTGGGATAAAAAGAAGACCTGAGTACATTTTTTTTTTTCCTCCCGCTTTTCCTTTGCTGCAGTCTGTTTAGCTTCTTTCATCCCCTTGAACTCTGGGGGGTTTTGAGCTCAGCTGCAGACATGAATGTTCAGACTCTGACTTCTAGTGTGGATCATCTTACTGCACGGGTGCAAAGTATTCAGGATTTTGTTATTCGTAGCCCTATGTCAGAACCAAAGATACCCATTCCTGAGTTGTTTTCTGGAGATAGATCTAGGTTTCAAAATTTTAAGAATAATTGTACATTATTTCTATCTCTGAGACCTCGTTCCTCTGGTGATTCCGCTCAGCAAGTTAAAATTGTTATCTCCTTGTTGCGTGGCGACCCTCAAGATTGGGCTTTCTCTCTGGCGCCAGGAGATCCTGCTTTGCTTAATGTAGATGCATTTTTTCTGGCTCTTGGACTGCTTTATGAGGAGCCTAATCTTGAGAATCAGGCAGAAAAAGCGTTGCTGGCTATCTCTCAAGGTCAGGATGAAGCAGAGGTGTATTGTCAAAAATTTCGGAAATGGTCGGTGCTTACTCAGTGGAATGAGTGTGCCCTGGCTGCAAATTTCAGAGAAGGTCTTTCTGAGGCCGTTAAGAATGTTATGGTGGGGTTTCCCACCCTTACAAGTCTGAGTGATTCTATGGCTTTAGCCATTCAGGTTGATCGGCGTTTGCGGGAGCGCAAATCTGCTCATCCTTTGGCGGTATTTTCTGGACAGAGACCTGAGTCTATGCAATGTGACCGAACTCTGACCAGAATTGAGCGACAAAGTCATAGACGTCAAAATGGGTTGTGCTTCTACTGTGGTGATTCTACTCATGTTATCTCAGCATGCTCTAAACGCTTAAAAAAAATCGCTAAACCTGTCACCATTGGTACTATACAGCCTAAATTTATTTGTCTGTTACTTTGATTTGTTCTTTGTCGTCCTACCCGGTTATGGCTTTTGTGGATTCGGGTGCTGCCCTGAATCTGATGGATTTGTCGTTTGCCAGGCGCTGTGGTTTTGTCCTGGAGCCTTTGGAATTTCCTATTCCTCTGAGGGGAATTGATGCTACGCCATTGGCTGAGAATAAGCCTCAGTATTGGACGCAAATGACCATGTGCATGACTCCCGTACATCAGGAGGTGATTCGCTTTCTCGTTCTGCATAATTTGCATGATGTTGTCGTTTTGGGTCTGCCATGGCTGCAAGCTCATAATCCAGTTTTAGATTGGAAAGCTATGTCTGTGTCAAATTTTCATATAAGAAAAGAACCGGCCTATGTATATGACACTTCCATAACCATAGAATAAACCAAAAAAGCAGAAATAGGAAGCCAAAGTCATAAATACAAATTTACACAGAAAACTTTATTAAATATTTTTTTAAAAACACTCCTTTAAATATATTAAAAAATGGAGACAACACATGTCAGAAAAACTACACAAAGTAAGCCACGGATGACATATCACTGTAACACCTTCAAATTGGTTACTCCAAAGAGCTGCTGACCACCCCTATTGCTTTAAGTATGTGGACTCTAATTTTACCCACTGATTTTAGTCCTATGGTGGACATAACACAATGTCTATGCTGTATATAGATATAAGGTGCATAGTGCTTCACTAGACATTAAGCAGTGATTAGTCCACAGGTTGTTACCCTAAATATAGGCCAAATCCTATTGTGAGCCAAACCATATCACAGTATACTGCTGGTTAAAGTAACCGAATACCGTATTAAGCAAAAACATTGGAGGTTTAAATGTCATACATGACCTGCACGTGTAGTCCTGAGCCCCAACGCACGTTTCGCGCTAGCTTCGTCCGGGGGAATGTGTCATTCCCCCGGACGAAGCTAACGCGAAACGTGCGTTGGGGCTCAGGACTACACGTGCAGGTCATGTATGACATTTAAACCTCCAATGTTTTTGCTTAATACGGTATTCGGTTACTTTAACCAGCAGTATACTGTGATATGGTTTGGCTCACAATAGGATTTGGCCTATATTTATGGTAACAACCTGTGGACTAATCACTGCTTAATGTCTAGTGAAGCACTATGCACCTTATATCTATATACACCATAGACATTGTGTTATGTCCACCATAGGACTAAAATCAGTGGGTAAAATTAGAGTCCACATACGTAAAGCAATAGGGGTGGTCAGCAGCTCTTTGGAGTAACCAATTTGAAGGTGTTACGGTGATATGTCATCCGTGGATTACTTTGTGTAGTTTTTCTGACATGTGTTGTCTCCATTTTTTAATATATTTAAAGGAGTGTTTTTAAAAAAATATTTAATAAAGTTTTCTGTGTAAATTTGTATTTATGACTTTGGCTTCCTATTTCTGCTTTTTTGGTTTATGTCTGTGTCAAGTTGGGGTTGTCAGGGAATTCATGGCGATACTCCGTTGGTGTCTATTGCTTCTTCCACTCCTTCTGAGGTCCCTGAGTTTTTGTCTGACTACCAGGATGTATTTGATGAGCCCAGGTCCAGTGCCCTGCCCCCTCATAGGGATTGTGACTGTGCTATAAATTTAATTCCTGGTAGTAAATTCCCTAAGGGACGACTTTTTAATTTGTCTATACCAGAGCATGCCGCGATGCGGAGTTATATAAAGGAGTCTTTGGAGAAGGGACATATTCGCCCATCCTCTTCCCCTCTTGGTGCAGGATTTTTTTTTTGTGGCCAAGAAGGACGGTTCTTTGAGACCTTGTATAGATTATCGTCTTCTGAATAAAATTACAGTCAAATTTCAGTATCCTTTGCCACTATTGTCTGATTTGTTTGCTCGGATTAAGGGTGCCAGTTGGTTCACCAAGATAGATCTCCGTGGTGCGTATGACCTTGTGCGCATTAAGCAGGGAGATGAATGGAAAACAGCATTTAATACGCCCGAAGGCCATTTTGAGTACTTAGTGATGCCTTTTGGACTCTCTAATGCTCCTTCTGTGTTTCAGTCCTTCATGCATGACATCTTCCGAGAATATCTGGATAAATTTATGATTGTTTATTTGGATGACATTTTGGTCTTTTCTGATGATTGGGAGTCCCATGTGAAGCAGGTCAGGATGGTGTTTCAGGTCCTGCGTGCTAATGCTTTATTTGTGAAGGGCTCAAAATGCCTCTTCGGAGTACAGAAGGTCTCCTTTTTGGGTTTTATTTTTTCTCCTTCTACTGTGGAGATGGACCCAGTCAAGGTCCAGGCTATTCATGACTGGACTCAGCCCACGTCTGTTAAGAGTCTTCAGAAGTTCTTGGGGTTTGCTAATTTTTACCGTCGTTTCATCGCTA
Source organism: Ranitomeya variabilis (assembly GCF_051348905.1). NCBI lineage: Eukaryota > Metazoa > Chordata > Amphibia > Anura > Dendrobatidae > Ranitomeya > Ranitomeya variabilis. The sequence continues at coordinate 684,521,636 of NC_135233.1, forward strand.
ATTTTTCTAGCGTGGTTAAACCTTTGACGGATTTGACCAAGAAGGGTTCTGATGTGACTAAATGGTCTCCTGCGGCCGTGGAGGCCTTTCGGGAGCTGAAGCATCGGTTTTCTTCAGCTCCAGTCTTATGTCAGCCAGATGTCTCTCTCCCCTTCCAGGTCGAGGTTGATGCTTCTGAGATTGGAGCAGGGGCTGTTTTGTCGCAGAGAAGCTCTGATGGCTTTGTGATGAAGCCATGTGCTTTCTTTTCAAGAAAGTTTTCGCCTACCGAGTGGAATTATGATGTTGGTAATCGGGAGTTGTTGGCTATGAAGTGGGCATTTGAGGAGTGGCGACATTGGCTCGAAGGAGCTAAACATCGTGTGGTGGTCTTGACTGATCACAAAAATCTGATTTACCTTGAATCTGCCAAGCGCCTGAATCCTAGACAGGCTCGTTGGTCGTTGTTTTTCTCCCGTTTCAACTTCGTGGTCTCATACCTGCCTGGTCCGAAGAACATGAAAGCTGATGCACTTTCTAGGAGTTTTGTGCCTGACTCTCCGGGAGTTTCTGAGCCGGCTGGTATTCTCAGAGAGGGAGTGATTTTGTCTGCCATTTCCCCAGATTTGCGACGAGTGCTGCAGAAATTTCAGGCGGATAGACCTGACCTTTGTCCACCAGAGAGACTGTTTGTCCCAGATAGATGGACCAGCAGAGTTATTTCCGAGGTTCATTCTTCGGTGTTGGCGGGTCATCCTGGGATTTTTGGTACCAGAGATTTGGTGGCTAGGTCCTTCTGGTGGCCTTCCTTGTCGCGGGATGTGCATTCCTTTGTGCAGTCTTGTGGGATTTGTGCTCGGGCTAAGCCTTGCTGTTCTCGTGCCAGCGGTTTGCTTTTGCCTTTGCCTGTTCCGAAAAGGCCTTGGACACACATTTCCATGGATTTTATTTCGGATCTTCCAGTATCTCAGAAAATGTCTGTCATCTGGGTGGTGTGTGATCGTTTTGCCAAGATGGTCCATTTGGTGCCCTTGCCTAAGTTGCCTTCTTCCTCCGATTTGGTTCCTCTATTTTTTCAGAATGTGGTTCGCTTGCACGGCATTCCTGAAAATATTGTGTCTGATAGAGGATCCCAGTTTGTGTCCAGGTTTTGGCTGACTTTTTGTGCTAAGATGGGCATTGATTTGTCTTTTTTGTCGGCCTTCCATCCTCAGACTAATGGCCAAACCGAACGAACTAATCAGACGTTGGAAACTTATTTGAGATGTTTTGTTTCTGCTGATCAGGATGATTGGGTGACTTTTTTGCCTTTGGCCAAGTTTGCCCTTAATAATCGGGCTAGTTCTGCTACTTTGGTTTCACCCTTTTTCTGTAAATCTGGTTTCCATCCTCGTTTTTCCTCGGGTCAGGTTGAGTCTTCTGACTGTCCTGGGGTGGATTCTGTGGTGGATAGGTTGCAGCAGATTTGGAACCATGTGGTGGACAATTTGAGGTTGTCACAGGAGAAGGCTCAGCGCTTTGCCAACCGCCGCCGCGATGTGGGTCCCCGACTTCGTGTTGGGGATTTGGTGTGGCTGTCTTCTCGGTATGTTCCTATGAAGGTCTCCTCTCCTAAATTCAAGCCTCGCTTCATCGGTCCTTATAAGATCTTGGAAATCCTTAACCCGGTGTCTTTTCGTTTGGATCTCCCAGCATCGTTTGCCATTCATAATGTGTTCCATAGGTCTTTGTTGCGGAGGTATGTGGTACCTGTGGTTCCTTCTGTTGAGCCTCCTGCTCCGGTGCTGGTCGAGGGCAAATTGGAGTACGTGGTGGAGAAGATTTTGGATTCTCGTATCTCTAGACGGAGGCTTCAGTATTTGGTTAAGTTGAAGGGCTATGGTCAGGAGCATAATTCCTGGGTTGTCGCCTCTGATGTTCATGCGGCCGATTTGGTTCGTGCCTTCCACGCGGCTCATCCTGATCGCCCTGGGGGTCTTGATGAGGGTTCGGTGACCCCTCCTCAAGGGGGGGGTACTGTTGTGAATTCTATTTTTGGGCTCCCTCTAGTGGTCACAAGCGGTACTGTGTAGTGTTGTCTTTCTGCAGGTTGGCTGCATCAGCTGGTTCGTTATCCTTGGTTGGTTTCCTATTTAGCTCACCTGGAGACTCAGTTCCTTGCCTGCTATCAATGTATTCAGTGCTCTTCAGATTCCTTGTGGCTACCTTGCTCCCAGTCTCTCCAAGACAAGCTAAGTTTTTGTTTGATCATTTTTTGATTATCAGTGTTCATTATGTTTTTAGTCCAGCTCGCTAAAATGTGATTTCCTCGCTTGCTGGTTGCTCTAGGGGACTGAGTTTCTCCCCCCACACCGTTAGTTGGTGTGAGGGTTCTTGAAATCTCAGAGTGGATATTTTGTAAGGGTTTTTTACTGACCGCATAGATTCCCTTTTCTATTTTCTGCTATCTAGTATTAGTGGGCCTCATTTGCTGAATCTGCTTTCACCCCTGTGTATGTGCCTTCCTCTTACCTCACCGTTATTATCTGTTGGGGGCTTCTATATCTTTGGGGATTATTTCTCTGGAGGCAAGAGAGGTCTTTCTTTCTCTCTAGGGGTAGTTAGTTCCTCAGGCTGGCTCGAGACGTCTAGGATTTTTAGGCACGTTCACCGGCTACTTCTAGTGTGTTTGGATAGGTTTAGATTTGCGGTCAGTCCAGTTTGCCACCTCCCTAGAGCTTGTCCTATGTTTGTTACTTAGCTGGAGTAATTTGTGATCCTCAACCACTAAGGATCATAACAGGAAGGGAACAGATGGAGGGTTGATTCAGGAGATAAGGCAAAGGTGGTGGCCCCGACATCTTCACCTTAGGAACTATCCCGGGGAATATGGCAAGCTGGTGTAAAGTACTAGCAGGAACGTGGGATGCAGTGACGAGCAGGAAGCAGAGCAAGAGTTAACAGGTTTTTTATGTGTAGTTATCACAGCAGTAAATACTCCACGCAGGGAGTAAGGGGGTGTAAGTATACAGGCCCACAATATGTATTCAGCAATAAGGTAACAACAACGGGTCAAAAACGGGTTAACTTATCAGTCTCTGGTTCCTGTATGATGGTGGCTGGAAAATTCTACGATGGTGCTGTAGGTGGCGCGAGAAGTCTCTGAGTTAGAAGTCCTGAAGGAAAGTGAAGCACTGTCTCTGTATGGCAGCAAAGTATCCTAGTCTTTCTGTACATGGTCTTGTGATCCTGGAACGAGGTGCTGAAAGGGGAAAGGTCTGCTGCACAGCGAAGGATGTACAAAGTCCCGAAGTGAAGACCACAGTCCCACTGGTGAGAACCGCATGCAGCGCCAGATCAGCATTGAATAGAGAGTCTCTAGATGTCAGATGCACAGACCGGTTAGTACTGTAAGGGTTGGAGGGTAACAGGGAGTTGGTCTCAGGAGATGCCCAGTCTGCATGATGAAACGATGCAATGTCAACTTCTCCTGCAGCACAGACTCGGTACCCACCAAAATCCCCGTTCCCGTGTGCTCCATCTCTTTTATATTACACCCGCCCCCAACAGTCGGGTGCAAATGTCCACTTGTCAGAAAGTGCTTCCCCCGGCAACAATGGTGACAGGTCCGACAGTTCCGACCCGGACATGCATGGTAGGAAAAACATGAAAGAGCAGCAATGTGATATGTGGCAGTGCAAGGCCGGCAGCTGTAGTTTCAGTGGCAGCAGTAGAGAATAGCACTGTAAAGACCAATGGGCAGTTAAGGGATGTGTGGTTGGCGTGGCTGTGCAGTGACTGAAGCAGAAGATGTACTGTAGGAAAATATGACTGGATGAGCAAGGAGATGTCTGGCTGTTGTAGAGGCAGACTCAGAATTAGCAGTACTACAGTAGGCATGCAGAGAATCAACCAGAAAAACTAGGTAGAATACATGTGATGGTCAAAAAGGCGAATGCAACACTAGCATGCCCGTCATATTGGGGGGCATGCAAGTGTCTCCATTTGAGCAATTTAAACAGGTGTGCCTAAATAGACCTGCAGAACTAAATGATTTAGTGCAATAATTTGTTTGCAGATTATTGCTTAAAGCAGATGAATTCCCTCTGTCCAAAAAGAAAAATGAAACTACAAATTTCAGGAGTTAGAAAAAAGGATTCAGAATGCTGCAAAATCCCACATAATAGCTATAGGATGCACAGTGGCAAAACTGGAATAATACTGTTAAAAATGCTGTTCATTTGTAAAATGTTTTTCAAAATAAAGTTGTTTCTTTAAAATATTTCCCCAACAAAATATGTAGCCAAGAATTCTACGATAGTTGTTAAGTACACGCATTTAAAATTGCAGTAATAAAACAGTTTTGGAAAACATCCTTTTTATTGTATTTTCTTTCTTTATTGTTCTTAAAATGAAACATAACCCTAAAATGCTACTTTGCTATGTAGCTACAGATAGGTTCACGTCCAAGAAGAAACATATGAACAGCATGAAGCATGGTCATGGAATGTACAGTTGCTAAATAGTACTTTTAAAACAGGTATCAGTCAGTAGCTGTCTGTTTGCTGAACTCTAGAGGACCTGTAAATGGTAAAAAAAAAATCAAAAAATCATAATTGGTACATAGCTGCTGATCTAGGACATCACCTATTCTTGTCCGCTGTTCTGCACTCTGTGGCTGGAAAGGTCATGGGTAAGGTCAGTATTAGGTTTTGGATTCTTTTTTACATCCTATATTAGTGGCACAAGAGGACGTGAATACACCATCATTTGGTTCTATTTACAATACCCTACACTCCATATATAATAGTGTATTATTTTATCTGTCAGTGTTTGATTGACAGCTAGCTCATCCATCCTTGCCTTCAACAGGATCTGATAGTCTTAGGGATGTGGTAGACACGAAGGCTGTTGGTAGACCTTCAACTGCAATGGCAACCTACTGGCACTCTGCTATCATGCTGTGGGTTGCCAATGAGCTGACAGAGGAAGCGCCTTCCCTCTGTCAAACACCCTACAAGGTTGGTTACTAGTGACTGTGGCATTTAAAGCTGTGATCTCGCTGGGGAATTGGGAGACCAGCTGTATGTAAAAGTAGGTTCCCACTGCGGATGGCACAGGCACAGATTCTGTGTTCACTTAATGTACATATATGGCATAGTGCAGTAACACTGCATGCTAGCATACATGTTTGACAAATTTACTTCTAAGGCACTTTAGAGAAATGGGCTCTTTGGTACTTTCTATCATCTGGTTCCATATCCTTCATGCACTCATTTGCAATTTGTTACTAGCTGGTGACTGGATCATGCAGCTTTACTTTAATACCTTTTTTATTATATTGATAGCAAGACTGTACATGACAAACAATTTAATTTTCCCCCTGATTTTCTCGTAGCTTGTGAGCAGGGCCCACACTACTCTTGTTTAAATTGGTGAGTTATGTGTTACTCTGTAATGTCTGATATTGTCTGTATTTGTTTCCTATGAATTGTAAAGCACTGCAGAAAATATTGGTGTTACGAAATAAAATTTTATTAACCCCTGAACGACCGCCAAAACGCCTTTACATGGCGACAGTAAAGGGTACTCAGTGCTGCTTTTTAATGGAGCTGAGAAAGAAGGTAATAGCGGCCCCCAGTGTATGAAAATCTCCAGGGTTTAGGCTACTCGGGGTAGCCAAGACCCCGGAGAACATGATTCGGGTCGGTTTTACCGTCCCCAGGGTTGTGATCGCTATTATCCACGGAATAACGGCGACCGCAAAAAAAAATCAGATTTCCCATTTATTTCTCTCTTCTCTTATGTGAACTAGAATAACACAGGAGAGAGAAATGGGGTTCCCGAGCCTCCGCCGGTACCTCTGGCATCCCCAGTCCCTCTGGTTCTGTCCCCCGGCACTTGGCAACAATAGATTTTTCCTATTGGTTTATTTTGATCACTGTGATAGACCCTATTACAGTGAGCAAAATAAAAAAAATAGTTTATCAAACCCCCCTTTATCACCCCCTTAGTTATTTAAAATTAATAAAATAAAAAAAGTATTTTTTTCTGTTTTTCCATTAGGGCTAGGGTTGTGTCTAGGGTCAGTGTTAGGGTAGGGGATAGACATAGGGTTAGGGTTTGGGCTAGGGTTAAGGTTGGGGTTATAGCTAGGGAAGGGCTAGGGTTAGGGTTGGGGCTAGGGTTAGAGCTAGAGTTAGGGTTGGGCTAGGGTTAGATTTGGGGCTATGGTTAAGGTTGGGTTTAGGGTTAGGATTGGGGATAGAACTAGGTTTAGGGCTAGGGTAAGGCTAGGGTTGGGGCTAGGGTTAGAGCTAGGGTTAGGGTTGGTGTCATGATTCTCAATGGCGAGAGAACATAGCCCAGCATATATGAGAACTAGCTCTTGGAAGATGGAAACTATACTGACCATGAACTAAACCTGCCGCACAACTAGAAGTGGCCGGGTAGCATGCCTACGTTTTTTTATCCCTAGATGCCCAGCGCCAGCCGGAGAACTACTTAATCCTAGCAGAGGAAAAGACAGTCCTGGCTCACCTCTAGAGAAATTTTCCCAAAAGGCAGACAGAGGCCCCCACATATATTGGCGGTGATTTTAGATGAAATGACAAACGTAGTATGAAAATAGGTTTAGCAAAAATCGAGGTCCGCTTACTAGATAGCAAGAAGACAGAAAGGGCACTTTCATGGTCAGCAGAAAACCCTATCAAAACACCATCCAGAAATTACTTTAAGACTCTAGCATTAACTCATAACACCAGAGTGGCAATTTCCGCTCACAAGAGCTTTCCAGACACAGTAACGAAACAGCAGCTGTGAACAGGAACAAAATGCAAAAACACACAAGGACAAAAGTCCAACTTAGCTGGGAGTTGTCTAGTAGCAGGAACATGCACAGAAAGGCTTCTGATTACATTGTTGACCGGCATGAAACTGACAGAGGAGCAAGGTTATATAGCGACTCCCACATCCTGATAGGAGCAGGTGAACAGAGGGGATGATGCACACAAGTACAATTCCACAAGTGGCCACCGGGGGAGCCCAGAATCCAATTTCACAACAGTACCCCCCCCTCAAGGAGGGGGCACCGAACCCTCACCAGAACCACCAGGGCGATCAGGATGAGCCCTATGAAAGGCACGGACAAGATCGGAGGCATGAACATCAGAGGCAGTGACCCAAGAATTATCCTCCTGACCGTATCCCTTCCATTTGACCAGATACTGGAGTTTCCGTCTGGAAACACGAGAGTCCAAGATCTTTTCCACAACGTACTCCAACTCACCCTCAACCAACACCGGAGCAGGAGGCTCAACGGAAGGCACAGCCGGTACCTCATACCTGCGCAACAATGACCGATGAAAAACATTATGAATCGAAAAGGATGCAGGGAGGTCCAAACGGAAGGACACAGGGTTAAGAATCTCCAATATCTTGTACGGGCCGATGAACCGAGGCTTAAACTTAGGAGAAGAAACCCTCATAGGGACAAAACGAGAAGACAACCACACCAAGTCCCCAACACAAAGCCGAGGACCAACACGACGACGGCGGTTGGCAAAAAGCTGAGTCTTCTCCTGGGACAACTTCAAATTGTCCACCACCTGCCCCCAAATCTGATGCAACCTCTCCACCACAGCATCCACTCCAGGACAATCCGAAGATTCCACTTGACCGGAGGAAAATCGAGGATGAAACCCCGAATTACAGAAAAACGGGGACACCAAGGTGGCAGAGCTGGCCCGATTATTGAGGGCGAACTCCGCCAAAGGCAAAAAAGCAACCCAATCATCCTGATCCGCAGACACAAAACACCTCAAATATGTCTCCAAGGTCTGATTAGTCCGCTCGGTCTGGCCATTAGTCTGAGGATGGAAAGCAGACGAAAAAGACAAATCTATGCCCATCCTAGCACAGAATGCCCGCCAAAATCTAGACACGAATTGGGTCCCTCTGTCAGAAACGATATGCTCCGGAATACCATGCAAACGAACAACATTTTGAAAAAACAGAGGAACCAACTCGGAAGAAGAAGGCAACTTAGGCAAGGGAACCAGATGGACCATCTTAGAGAAACGGTCACACACCACCCAGATGACAGACATCTTATGAGAAACAGGCAGATCCGAAATAAAATCCATCGAGATGTGCGTCCAAGGCCTCTTCGGGATAGGCAAGGGTAACAACAATCCACTAGCCCGAGAACAACAAGGCTTGGCCCGAGCACAAACGTCACAAGACTGCACAAAGCCTCGCACATCTCGTGACAGGGAAGGCCACCAGAAGGACCTTGCCACCAAATCCCTGGTACCAAAGATTCCAGGATGACCTGCCAACGCAGAAGAATGAACCTCAGAGATGACTCTACTGGTCCAATCATCAATAGCCTGAACCTTGACAGGATCCATCTCGATGGAAGAGGGGGAAAAAATGTATCCCAAGAAGGAAATCTTTTGAACCCCAAAAACACACTTAGAACCCTTCACACACAAGGAATTAGACCGCAAAACCTGAAAAACCCTCCTGACCTGCTGGACATGAGAGTCCCAGTCATCCGAAAAAATCAGAATATCATCCAGATACACAATCATAAATTTATCCAAATAATCGCGGAAAATGTCATGCATAAAGGACTGGAAGACTGAAGGGGCATTTGAAAGACCAAAAGGCATCACCAAATACTCAAAATGGCCCTCGGGCGTATTAAATGCGGTTTTCCACTCATCCCCCTGCTTGATTCGCACCAAATTATACGCCCCACGGAGATCAATCTTAGAGAACCACTTGGCCCCCTTTATACGAGCAAACAAATCAGTAAGCAGTGGTAACGGATATTGATATTTAACCGTGATTTTATTCAAAAGTCGATAATCAATACACGGCCTCAAAGAGCCGTCTTTCTTAGACACAAAGAAAAACCGGCTCCTAAGGGAGATGACGAAGGACGAATATGTCCCTTTTCCAAGGACTCCTTTATATATTCTCGCATAGCCGCGTGTTCAGGCACAGACAGATTAAATAAACGACCCTTAGGGTATTTACTACCCGGGATCAAGTCTATGGCACAATCGCACTCCCGGTGCGGAGGTAGTGAACCAACCTTGGGTTCTTCAAAAACGTCACGAAAGTCAGACAAGAATTCAGGAATCTCAGAGGGAATAGATGATGAAATGGAAACCAAAGGTACGTCCCCATGAGTTCCTTTACATCCCCAGCTTAACACAGACATAGCTCTCCAGTCGAGGACTGGGTTATGAGATTGCAGCCATGGCAATCCCAGCACCAAAACATCATGTAGATTATACAGCACCAGAAAGCGAATAACCTCCTGGTGATCCGGATTAACACGCATAGTCACTTGTGTCCAGTATTGTGGTTTATTACTAGCCAATGGGGTGGAGTCAATCCCTTTCAGAGGTATCGGAGCCTCCAATGGCTCCAAATCATACCCACAGCGTTTGGCAAAGGACCAATCCATAAGACTCAAAGCAGCGCCAGAGTCGACATAGGCGTCCGCGGTAATAGATGACAAAGAACAAATCAGGGTCACAGATAGAATAAACTTAGACTGTAAGGTGCTAATTGAGACAGACTTGTCAGGCTTCTTAGTACGCTTAAAGCATGCTGATATAACATGAGTTGAATCACCACAATAGAAGCACAACCCATTTTTTCGTCTAAAATTCTGCCGCTCGCTTCTGGACAGAATTCTATCACATTGCATATTTTCTGGCGTTTTCTCAGTAGACACCGCCAAATGGTGCACAGGTTTGCGCTCCCGCAGACGCCTATCGATCTGAATAGCCATCGTCATGGACTCATTCAGACTCGCAGGCACAGGGAACCCCACCATAACATCCTTAATGGCATCAGAGAGACCTTCTCTGAAAATCGCCGCCAGGGCGCACTCATTCCACTGAGTAAGCACAGACCATTTGCGGAATTTTTGGCAGTATATTTCAGCTTCATCTTGCCCCTGAGACAAGGACATCAAGGCCTTTTCCGCCTGAAGCTCTAAATGAGGTTCCTCATAAAGCAACCCCAAGGCCAGAAAAAACGCATCCACATTGAGCAACGCAGGATCCCCTGGTGCCAATGCAAAAGCCCAGTCTTGAGGGTCGCCCCGGAGCAAGGAAATTACAATCCTGACCTGCTGTGCAGGGTCTCCGGCAGAGCGAGACTTCAGGGACAAAAACAATTTGCAATTATTTTTAAAATTTTGAAAGTGAGATCTATTCCCCGAGAAGAATTCAGGCAAAGGAATTCTAGGCTCAGACATAGGTGCATGAACAACAAAATCTTGCAAATTTTGTACCTTTGTGGCGAGATTATTCAAACCTGTAGCTACACTCTGAAGATCCATTTGAAACAGGTGAACACAGAGCCATTCAAGGATTAGAAGGAGAGAAAGAGAGGAAGGCTGCAGTATAGGCAGACTAGCAAGTGATTCAATTAAGAGCACACTCAGAACTAGAGGGAAAAAAAAAAAAAAAAAATTGTAGCAGACTTCTTTTTTCTCTCCTTTCTCAGCCAGTAATTTAACCCTTTTTTTTGGGCCGGTCAAACTGTCATGATTCTCAATGGCGAGAGAACATAGCCCAGCATATATGAGAACTAGCTCTTGGAAGATGGAAACTATACTGACCATGAACTAAACCTGCCGCACAACTAGAAGTGGCCGGGTAGCATGCCTACGTTTTTTTATCCCTAGATGCCCAGCGCCAGCCGGAGAACTACTTAATCCTAGCAGAGGAAAAGACAGTCCTGGCTCACCTCTAGAGAAATTTTCCCAAAAGGCAGACAGAGGCCCCCACATATATTGGCGGTGATTTTAGATGAAATGACAAACGTAGTATGAAAATAGGTTTAGCAAAAATCGAGGTCCGCTTACTAGATAGCAAGAAGACAGAAAGGGCACTTTCATGGTCAGCAGAAAACCCTATCAAAACACCATCCAGAAATTACTTTAAGACTCTAGCATTAACTCATAACACCAGAGTGGCAATTTCCGCTCACAAGAGCTTTCCAGACACAGTAACGAAACAGCAGCTGTGAACAGGAACAAAATGCAAAAACACACAAGGACAAAAGTCCAACTTAGCTGGGAGTTGTCTAGTAGCAGGAACATGCACAGAAAGGCTTCTGATTACATTGTTGACCGGCATGAAACTGACAGAGGAGCAAGGTTATATAGCGACTCCCACATCCTGATAGGAGCAGGTGAACAGAGGGGATGATGCACACAAGTACAATTCCACAAGTGGCCACCGGGGGAGCCCAGAATCCAATTTCACAACAGGTTGGGCTACGGTTAGGATTGGGGCTAGGGTTAGGGTGGGTCTAGTGTTACAGTTGGGGCTAAGGTTGGGGTTAGGGTTGTGTTGGGCTTAGAGTTGTGATGGGGTTAGGGTTGTGGTGTTTGGGTTAGGGCTGTGGTTAGGGTTATAATTAGGGTTTGGATTAGGCTTAGGGGTGTGTTGGGGTTAGAGTTAGAATTGGGGGACTTCCATTGTTTAGGTACATCAGGGTGTCTCCAAACGCGACATGGTGCCCATCATTGATTTCAGACAATTTTGTGTTCAAAAGTCAAATGGTGCTCCCTCCCTTCTGAGCCCTGCCATGCACCCAAACAGTGGATTTCCCCCACATATGGGGTATTGGTGTACTCAGGAGAAATTGCACAACAAATTTTGTGGTTCATTTTCTGCTGATACCCTTGTGAAAATAAACAAGTTTTGTCCAAAAAAAAGTAAAATGTTCATTTTTTCCTTCCACATTGAGGAGTGCAGTTTTTAGAATGCTGTCACTTTTGGGTATTTAATGTTATATTGACTCCCTAAACTCATTTCAAATGTGAGGTGGTCCCTAAAATAAATAGGTTTGCAAATTTTGTTACAAAAATGAGAAATTGTTGGTCAACTTTTAACCCTTATAGCGTTCTAACAACAACAATTATGTTTCCAAAATTGTGTTGATGTAAAGTAGACATGTGGGAAATGTTATTTATTAACTATTTTGTGTGATATGACTCTGATTTAAGGGCACAAAACTTAAAAGTTTGAAAATTGCAAAATTTTCAAAATTTTTGCCAAATTCCGGTTTTTTTCATAAATAAACGCAAGTCATATCGAAGAAATGTTACCACTAGCATGAAGTACAATATGTCACGAAAAAACAGTCTCAGAATCAGTGAGATCCATTGCAGCACTCCAGAGCTATAACCTCATAAAGTGACAGTAAGAATTGTAAAAATTGGCTTGGTCATTAAGTACAAAATTGGCTCTGTCACTAAGGGGTTTATATTGACTTATTGATCATGGGGGTCAATCCCTGGGACTTGCACCGATTGCTAAAACTTCACTTCTGTTACAATGGAGTGGCAGTGTGAATGTCCAATCACTGCTTGATATATACTGTACTGTACTTTATGGGGCTGCCAGAAAAAGCTGAAGGAAGAGTGTGTACGTAACTGTGGGTGAAAGATAGTGGAAATTACATTGTGTGCATCTATCTTCAGGGTTTTATATGTTAATAATGAGACAATCTCTGCAGTGGAATGGAATCTGTTGGCAATATATAAGCAGGAAGTTATTACATTAAGTATTTTTTCCATCCTATTAATGAATATATCTATTTTTTATAGGATTACTTTACAGATGAGAACAGAGTCCTCCACAGAGACTCCCAGCAAAACTATAAGCTTGATTATGCAATAGAAAATGGAACACATACTACACTTAAATTCAGCAGACCTCTCCAAACATGTGACCCCCATGATAAAAATATAACAGTAAGTTATGTAAACACCATACTAAACTATTTGTTCTGGCAACTTTTATAGTTGGCATCAGCAAGCATTGACATTTGTTAGAGTGTTTGATAATTTTCTCGTGGTTTAATAGCTCTATACTTTGCATTAGAATTTCCATATGGAATTAATCCATACTTATTAGAAAATATTCATATTTCTTTAGAATTAATTGCTTATATCATACTGATCCTGAGATCCAGTTCATGCTATAGTTAAGAGCTGAAATCTTCCAGCATTCCTTGCAGATTAAGTAGACACGATACAATGCACAGAGATTTTTCTAGATTCAAGGAAGTATGGAATTTATACCATATAAGTGAACTTAACCCCCATCTACAAGAGCAATTAATCTTAAAGAAGCAGTCTTGTTATTTATTATTCCCTAAACTTGCGTAAATGTTAGTGTAGTATAGTTTAGGTATAATAATGTACTCACTGATTGCCATGTTCCTCATGTTTTAGGCTGGGGTCACACTTGGCGTAAGACAATACGCCACGTATTATACGTCCGTACTACGGCCGTAATACGGAGAAATGTTCCCAAAATATTGATCTGTAGTCAGGGTGTGTCAGCGTATTTTGCGCATGGCATCCTCCGTATGCAATCCGTATGGCATCCGTACTGCGAGATTTTCGCGCAGGCTTGCAAAACCGACATCAAATGGATTTATGTGCTCAAATGTTCGGGAAAACATATATACAGTATATATATATATATATATATATATATATATATATATATATATATATATATATATATCATTGAGACACATATATATATATATTCTGTATTTAGATTTCATTCAGCGCGATATCTGTGAACAGCCGGTAATTCAATTGCCGGCTTTTCATTTCTCCTGCACAAACCCGACAGGATATGAGACATGGTTTACATACAGTAAACCATCTCATATCCCCATTTTTTTTGCATATTCCACACTGCTAATGTTAGTAGTGTGTATGTGCAAAATTTCAGCGCTGTAGCTGCTAAAATAAAGGGTTAAATGGCGGAAAAAATTAGCGTGGGCTCCCGCGCAATTTTCTCCGCCAGAGTGGTAAAGCCAGTGACTGACGGCAGATATTAATAGCCAGGAGAGGGTCCATGGTTATTGGCCCCCCCGGCTACAAACATCTGCCCCCAGCCACCCCAGAAAAGGCACATCTGGAAGATGCGCCTATTCTGGCACTTGGCCACTCTCTTCCCACTCCCTGTAGCGGTGGGATATGGGGTAATGAAGGGTTAATGCCACCTTGCTATTGTAAGGTGACATTAAGCCAGATTAATAATGGAGAAGCGTCAATTATGACACCTATCCATTATTAATCAAATTGTTTGAAAGGGTTAAAAAACACACACACACGTGATTTAAAAGTATTTTAATGAAAGAAACACAGCGGTTGTTTTAATAATTTATTGCTCTCTCAATCCATTTGCAGGCCCTCGCTTGGCAAAATAATAAATGCACAAGATACATACCCTCAGCTGAACCGTCACGTCCCGCGAGGTAATCCATCTGAAGGGGTTAAAATATTTTACAGGCAGGAGCCCTGCTAATGCAGCTGTGTGCTCGTGCTTGTAATTCCCCGGCGAATGAACGAAATGTAGGTCATTGACCTACATTTCCTTCAGTCGCGGTGATGCGCCCCCTGGTGGATGTCCTCATATGACCTGGAGCGTGGGAAAAAGTTCCCAGGCTGCAGTTCATGAGAACATCCAGCAGGGGCGCATCACCGCGACTCAATGTAAGTACAGATCCAGCTTTCCTTTCAGCACCCGGGGATTACAGGCACGAGCGAGTGGTTTATCGCAGCTCATGCCTGTAATATTAGTTAACCCCTTCAGATGGATTACCTCGTTGGACGTGATAGGACATCAGAAGGTATGTATCTTGTGCGTTTATTATTTTGCCAAGCGAGGGTGTTGCTGATGGATTGAGAGAGTAATAAATTATTACAACAACCGCTGTGTTTATTTCATTAAAATACTTTTAAATCATGTGTGTGTGTGTTTTTTAACCCTTTCAAACAATTGGATTAATAATGGATAGGTGTCATAATTGACGCTTCTCCATTATTAATCTGGCTTAATGTCACCTTACAATAGCAAGGTGGCATTAACCCTTCATTACCCCATATCCCACCGCTACAGGGAGTGGGAAGAGAGTGGCCAAGTGCCAGAATAGGCGCATCTTCCAGATGTGCCTTTTCTGGGGTGGCTGGGGGGCAGATGTTTTTAGCCGGGGGGGCCAATAACCATTGACCCTCTCCTGGCTATTAATATCTGCCGTCAGTCACTGGCTTTACCACTCTGGCGGAGAAAATTGCGCGGGAGCCCACGCCAATTTTTTCCGCCATTTAACCCTTTATTTTAGCAGCTACAGCGCTGAAATTTTGCACATACACACTACTAACATTAGTAGTGTGGAATATGCAAAAAAAAATGGGGATATGAGATGGTTTACTATATGTAAACCATGTCTCATATCCTGTCGGGTTTGTGCAGGAGAAATGAAAAGCCGGCAATTGAATTACCGACTTTTCACTAACACCGCTGCGTATTTCTCGCAAGTCACACTGCTGGTCCGTGTGGAATCCGTATTTTTCTCGCCCCCATAGACTTTCATTGGCGATTTTTTTGCGCAATACGCTGACAAACGCAGCATGCTGCGATTTTCTACGCCCGTACAACGCCGTATATTACGGATCCGTAATATACGCCTGATAGGACTAGACCCATTGAGAATCATTGTGCTGTATGTAATGCGAGTTTTACGGACGTAGTTTCTGCGCTCTTACGTCCGTAAAACACGCATGTGTGTCCCCGGCCTCATGCATTGCTCCTCCTCTGAGTCACGTGACGGCTTTTCCGACTCACCGGCTCACCCTGGGGTCTATGCATGACCCGGAAGTGACTTTTAGGCCACATTCACAAACTCAGTATTTAGTCAGTATTTTACATTAGTATTTGTAAGCCAAAATCAGAAGTGGAACAAACAGAGGAAAAGTATAAGGCTATGTCTCCACTGTCAGGATGGCCGGCGGTATCGCCGCAGCGGCGAAGCCGCTCGGCGCTAAGCCCCGCCCCCTTTCTGGGACGCGATCATGCCGGATGTGTTAACTCTTCACATCCGGGATGATCGCTCTGTCCCATAGGGCCCTGTGATATGCCTTGCGGGGACGCTGCGTCCCCGCAAGGTGTACGGACATGCTGCGATCTGAAAAGACGCGCAGCATGTCCGGAGTCGCAGGGCCGCCGCGTGCGGGTTTCCACGCATAGTGGAGACGGGATTTCATAAAATCCCCTCCTCCACTATGCTGGAACATCTGGACGCAGCTTGTTTGACGCTGCAGCTCTGCGCAGCGTCAAACATGCAGCGTTTCCTGACCGTGGAAACATACCCTAATAGAAACATATGCACCACTTCTGCATTTTTCACCCACTCCTAGTTATGACTTACAAAATACCAATGTAAAATACTGCACAAATACTGAATATGTGAACATGGCCTCACAATGTAATCATATGGAGCATGAGAACGAGACATCATAGACTTACATTGTAATGCCACGTTCACATAATGAGTATTTGGTCAGTATTTTACATCAGTATTTGTAAGCCAAAATAAGGAGTGAGTGATAAATACAGAAGTGGTGACGTGTTTCTTTTCTACTTTCCTCTGAATGTTCCACTCCTGATTTTGGCCTACAAATACTGAGGTAAAACACTGACCAAATACTGAACGTGTGATCGTGGCCTAAAAGTCACATCCAGGTCATACATAGACCCCAGGGTGAACAGGAGAGTTGGGAAAGCCTCTGATTGTTTCACTCCAGATTATGGCCTCCACATTCTGATGTAAAATACTGACCAAATACTGAGCATGTGAACATGGCCTTAGGCGACTTCTGGCACGCAAATAAAGTGCAGTATGATCTGGCTAGTTGGAATCAATGTCACGTGACTCAGAAGAGGAATAGAAAAATGATGGATACCAGAGAAGATGATGATCTGTGAGAATACTAACACACTTATACTACACTAACATTTACACATAGTTACAGAAGAAAAAAATAATGGGAGCACTTCTTTAACTATGATTGGTGTGTGACCTGTTTCCAACAACAAGCAGCATAACTGTTAATTCATCTGTATTTAATGTACAGTGTGTGGCATAAAGATGGCAATGTCTAAGTGGAGTGTTATGAAAAATGCCAAAAATGAACCTGGAAGGAACGCTGGGAGATTCCTGTACCGAAACCTGCAGATTTATGAATGCAGCTCTTAACTATAAATGCATAGTCTTTTGAGCCAGATTGTTGAAATTTCTAATGACTGCTCAATTAATTATTGATAGGGCTTGGAGAAATCTGTGCACATGTTGCAGAAATAAATTTATGACAATGGTTTTCATTCTCAGAAATTTCTGTAGCAAATCTACTCTTTGTCTATGTACACTTATACAGATTACAGCCCATGATATGTACAAGATAAGCTATCCAATGTCCAGTATTTTCTTTTCAACAATTAACTGAAGGTGTAACTGTGTTAGGTTGAGAGATCCAGTATTTATAATTTAAAGTGTAAAAATGAAATAAAATTGTTATGATATTACAGGAAAGCACAGTACGAGTAATTTGGGCATACCATACAAGTGATATTGAAGTTACTGGTCCAATTTACCATGGATTAAATCGAGGTCAGAAGAGCTTACGACTGTTAAATCCTGAAAGGAAAAAATATCTGTCTGATGAAACTCCGTCTTTCAATTTCACAAATCAGTACGTAAGTTTTAATCAATAACCATATATTTTACCTGACAAAAAAGTAAATTTATATGTACATGAGGCAATAGATATTGTATACAGTGGGGAAAAAAGTATTTAGTCAGCCACCAATTGTGCAAGTTCTCCCAATTAAAAAGATGAGAGAGGCCTGTAATTGACATCATAGGTAGACCACAACTATGAGAGTCAAAATGAGAAAACAAATCCAGAAAATCACCTTGTCTGATTTGGCAAGATTTATTTTGCAAATTATGGTGGAAAATAAGTATTTGGTCACCTAAAAACATGCAAGATTTCTGGCTCTCACACACCTGTAACTTTTTCTTCTTTAAGAGGCTCCTCTGTCCTCCACTCATTACCTGTAGTAATGGCACCTGTTTGAACTTGTTATCAGTATAAAAGACACCTGTCCACAACCTCAAACAGTTGCACTCCAAACTCCACTATGGTGAAGACCAAGGAGCATACATACCGAGGATACAGAATGCTGAGTTGTATCCAAAGAACACCATACCTACTGTGAAGCATGGGGGTGGCAACATCATGTTTTTGGGCTGTTTCTCTGTAAAGGGACCAGGACGACTGATCAGTGTACATGAACGAATGAATGGTGCCATGTGTTAGGTGCCAGGATTCTCCAGCTGCACAGGGTAGATCCCAAGCCTTGTCTTCATCCACGTTCTCCCATTCAGCTTCAGCCATTGTGGGTGTTGCTGAGCATAGACATCAGTCCCAGCATCTTGCTCATTCTCGTGCTGTTCATCTGGTTACTGCTGGCCAAGTCTATGGTAACCAGTGGTAGGCAGCAAAGAACAAATGCCCTGGAGACTAAGTCCAGAAATCACCTGACTGAGCATGCTCGTGATGTGGCGGCATCTCATTGGTGGTTGGTTGTCAGCTGTTCTGGTGATGTGGCAGCTCTGGATTGGTTCGCGAGCAAGTTCCTGTCCGACTGGACATGAACTTAACATATAAAAGGGTTTCAGAGTCACATGTGGGTCCACTAGTGTCATTCTCGTTACATGTGTGTATGGGACATTGCACCAGTGTGGTCTTTACCAGCATGTGCTTAGGGTCAGCAGTAAGCCACTAGAACTCCAGTTCTCTGGAGAGGAGATTGTCTTTGTGAATTCATTAGAATTCCGGCACCTCCAGAGAGGAGTTGGTTGAGTGCATTTGCTGATTGTGTGACCACTGTTTGCTTTTTACCCTGTTAGTGGGCTATGTTCCCTTGCGAGTTTAACAGGGGTTGTATCTAGCGCCATACCTCGTTTTGGTGTGAGTAACACAGCTCAGTTGCAGAGAATCTGTTCCATTTCTGTGTGCAAGTGACACAGCTCAGTTGCAGAGCATCTGTTTTCTTTCTGTGTGCAAGTTCAGTTCATATGCTGTTCACACTGAGTGGCGTTTAACTCAACGCCACAGCAATCGCTTGCTGTGTTTTCTGTCATTGTTCACACTAGCAGCAGTTTAACATCTCTGCACGGTGGACCCCGGGTTGCGATTGCACTTTACTATTAAATTTATTTAATGCAATCCACCAACCCTAACACCATGTATCATGAGATTTTGAGTGCAAAACTCTTTCCATCAGCAAGGGCATTGATGAAATGTAGATGGGTCTTTCAGCATGATAATGATCCCAAGCACACCGCTAAGGCAATGAAGGAGTGGCTTCGTAAGAAGCACATAAAGGTCCTGGAGTGGCCTAGCCAGTCTCCAGATCTCAGCCCCATACTGTAGAAAACCTTTGGAGGGAGTTGAAAGTCTGTGTTACCCAACAACAGGCCCAAAACATCACTGGTCTAGAGGAGATCTGCATGGAGGAGTGGGCCAACATTCCACCAACAGTGTGCGCCAACCTTGTGAAGACTTACAGAAAACGTTTGAATTCTGTCATTGCCAACAAAGGATATATAACAAAATATTGAGATTAACTTTTGTTAATGACCAAATGTTATTATTTTCCACCATAATTTGCAAAATAAATCTTGCCAAATCAGACAAGGTGATTTTCTGGATTTGTTTTCTCATTTTGACTCTCATAGTTGTGGTGTACCTATGATGTCAATTACAGGTATCTCTCATCTTTTTAAGTGGGAAAACTTGCACAAATAGGTGGCTGACTAAATACTTTTTTCCCCACTGTATATTTTATATACCACAAAACAACTGCAATTTTTTGGAATATTCAATGAGCTGGTCATAGCATGTAGAAAATTGTTGTTGATTGCTTTAAAAAAGCTCAGATTATGTCTTATAGGAAAATAACATCAATGCTTATTTAAATGAGAGAATCCTTGTTGTGAAAGCTGCTCATCACCTGGGATGAGAGAATATTGGATCAAGTTTTAATAGATTTTTTTCACCCCCTCCTCTTAATCAATAAGGAGGATTTCAGATTTCCTAAGTTTAATTTCCAGATTCATATGGAATCCTAAAGGAAAAGAATTTTGAGCACCAGTGTGAAATCAAAGGCATGATTCCATACATGAGTCGCCCACCAGGGCAATGGGGATACTCGGTAAACGGTCCTGTCGCTCTTAAAGGGAATGTCACGGTGGCTGCGACCCGGTCTGTGGCCCTGGGGTACTCAATAAAAGGGAAAAGCTTTTTAAAGGGAATTTGGTAATAAAGCCTATTTTTGTGACGCCACCTGTGGTTCTCGGTCAGAAGGGACTGACGCCGCTTAAAGGGGTCCTCTGGGGTGATGGTATGGCGGCTGGATGGTGATGCTTCCTGTTGTGAATTAGACTTTTTTGGCTCCCTCTTGTGGTCACTAGTGATATGACTCTGGGATTGTCTTTCCTCAGTTTGGCACCCACCTGGGTCGTTAGTCCAGGGGTGTTGCTATATAAACTTCCTGGTTTCTCAGTCCAGTGCCTGGCATCGTTGTAATCAGTTCCTTTCTGTTTGCTCCTGTCTGCTGGTCTTGGATCTTGCAAAATTAAGCTAAGTCCTGCTTCCTTGTTTTTTGGTTATTTGCTTTGCTCTTATTTTTTGTCCAGCTTGTACTAAATGTTATTCCTGATTTTGCTGGAAGCTCTAGGGGGCTGGTGTTCTCCCCTCGGGCCGTTAGACGGTTCGGGGGTTCTTGAATATCCAGCGTGGAAATTTTGATAGGGTTTTTGCTGACCATATAAGTCATCTTACTATATTCTGCTATTAGTCAGTGGGCCTCTCTTTGCTAAATATCTAGTTCATTCTTACGTTTGTCTTTTCTCCTTACCTCACCGTTATTATTTGTTGGGGGCTTGTATCCAACTTTTGGGGTCTTTTCTCTGGAGGCAAGAAAGGTCTATCTTTTCCCTTCTAGGGTTAGTTAGTTCTCCGGCTGGCGCGAGACGTCTAGAACCAACGTAGGCACGTTCCCCGGCTGCTGCTATTTGTGGTGCTAGGATTAGATATATGGTCAGCCCAGTTACCACTGCCCTATGAGCTGGTTTTTTGTGTTTGCAGACTTGGTATGTACTTTTGAGACCCTCTGCCATTGGGGTCATAACAGCTTCCCACAGGTGAGGCGGGGTCCCCAGGGCTCCCAAGGTGTATGGCAATGATGGTGTATGCCGTTAAATAAGGACACAGAGTTTGTAAAGTCTTTTCCTTGTTTACTGGCAGTAACAGTCCACAGTACAGGATACCAGGCACAGGTGGTGGTGTGGTCCAGCCAGCTTGGAGGCAAAGGTGATCCCTCTTCCAGGTGAGGTCCATAAGCCTTTCCTACTTGCACTGATGTGCGAGGTCCCTGCTGCCTGAAGCTTGCTGGCAAAGTACCCCTTCCTTCTCCTGTCCTGGGACAAGTACCTGTATGGTGGGCAGCTTGAACCATTTTACAGGGTCTCTATCACGACCCTGGCTCTTCAGGTGCTGCTTCGTCTTCAGGTGTGGTGTGGGCAAATCACATACAGTTCTAAATCCTCCAGTTCTGCTAATTGTCCTAGAGTCCCACTAAAGTCTCGGGCTCCCGATGCCCAGTCTCTGAGCTTTGGCTCTGAGAGTGTCTGGTCACATTTCCCCTCTGAGAATTTTTCCACTCCTGTGCTTCTTTTTCAATTGCTCCACTGCACACAACAATCCCTCAGGTTCTAGTCCTTTCCTGGAGATGCAGCTCAGTCCTGGCTGCACGGCTCCATAGTCTGCCCTCTGCTCCAGACTTCCTTTCTCCTCAGTGTCTCTCTACAACTGACTCCCTTTGTCTCCCTGGACCAACTGCCTAACTCCTCCTCCAGGCCAGAACACTTAAAGCTGAGGGAAGCTCCCTTGAATCCGGGTACTGAGCTCCCCCTTCTGGCCTGGATTCAGAATGTGTTGTGCACAGGTGCTTACCTGGTAAAGAGAATCCTCCTTGCCTCCAAGCATGATATCACCCTCCCCAAAAGGAAGGCAACATCATTGTAACAACTGGTTACCTGGGTTGTTACATACACATTGTAAGGGTTTGATCCCATGCAACTTAGACTTTGTTCAGAGCCATAATACCATACAGTAGAATTTATAAAGGCAGGTCCCACTGGCCAGTCAGATACAATTTTTTTCCCAGAACTAGGTTCATTCTAAAAAAAAAGAAATACATATTTTAAAGATCTAATCTAACTTTTGGTGTTTTTTCAACTAGACAAAATTAGATTCTATGTATAAAATCAAATAACTATAAGTATTTTATTTACATGTATTCTCTTTTAAGGATTTAATTAAAAATGCATGCTTTCTGTAATAGTCTTGTCATTTATTACAAAAAATACATTTGACACGATCTGTATTTTGAAGACAGGTTCCTATTCCTGATAAAGATACAACATACTGGTGCCAGATGTTTAGGATGCCAGTTTTGGACAAGAAGCATCACATTATTAAGGTAATGTAAATATTTGCTTTGCAGTTTAGTACATTTGTTTTCTTTTTAGTTTTTATTTTTTAAAGTTTTGTTTTACGCCAGAATAGGAATTAGATCTTTCAAAAGAGATGAAACTCTACAAAATAAAAATTCTATCCCCAATATTCTTCTACTGTTAACCTAATAACTAATTGTATATTGGTAAAGATATATTTCATATAAATTATACTATCTGCAATGTGTATGTGAGAACAATTGTGTAAGTCGTGTGCCGGACTGTGTTCCTTAGTCACAGGAGAGAAAAAACGTCTCCTAAACAGCTCAATCACTGTAATTATTTTACTTAGTTACTGTATGTGGATGACTCAACTAGAAAATGAAAAACATTCAAACCTTATAAAAAGTGATGAGCAAATACATTCAACACTATTCGTTAGTCGCATGAATAGTACAATATTCGGGCTGGTTGCTTCTCGGCGAGTAATTTTGTATTCGCCTCAGTATCTTTGAGTATCCCGCCCAGCATGTTTGGCACTTTATTTGCAGCCAATGAACACGCCGTGCAGAGATAATCAAATGTCACAATTTACCATTGGCAATAATTTTCATTAGTCCGCTATTGTAGTGTGTCAGGAAGGTGATCTAAAAAATAAAAATTTTCTATTGGTTTAATAAATAGCGTATCTTTATCTAGCAGAAGGCGACAGTATCTTGTTCCAGCTTCCTGTCAAAATTTGATCAGCGCGCTACACCACTGATGAACCCAGATAAATGCTACGATGTTGTGGGTTGGATGGCAGACAAAGGCTCCAGTGTGTTGACAAGCAGCACCATGAAGTCTTCCACATGGTCCAGTCTCAGTAGCCAAGAGGCTGGGCCTCTGAACCCTTAACACGGTCCTCCTTCCTCCCACCATCAAGAGTCCCAGGAGACATATGACCCCAACACTGGCCACTCTGAGGAGCTGTTTACGTTCCCTTGTAATTTTTCAGCCCTCTCAGAGTGCACCATTAAAGCGGGTCATGAGGAGGTGAAGTGCAGTGATGCCCAAACATTTTAGTATCCATGGCCAGGAGAAAGCCCTGATGGGGAATGTCAATTCATGTCTGAAGATGTGGAGGATAATGTTAATGCACAGTTGCCATCAGGTCAACCTAAAATGGCAGCTCAGAAAAATGATAAGATTGGTGAACTGGAAGATGACATGGTCGAAGATGAAGCCACTGATCCAACCTGGCACGGTGGCATGCCTAGCCTCATTCAGATGTTGTTGTTTTTTTGCATGCAAGTTGTTTTTTTCCCTTATAGAACTCTTACCTAATGTAGTCTAAGGGACATGCCCATTTATTTTTATGGACTTGTGGTCCACAAAAAGTCACAGAGACATGTTCAATCTTGATACTTTTCATGTATCAAAATTGCCAATGCAAGTCTTTGAGTCCATGAAAAAAATCAGACAGAACTCGGATGCCAAATGTGTGCTGGCTGCTTTTCATGGACTCTTTAATATGAGAAGATTGAAAACCTTCATTTTTCATCCGAGAAAACATGATGAAACTGACCAAACTAATGAAACTCCAATGAAAAAAAAACGCGCACAAGAAAAATCACTGATGTCTGAATGAAGCCTTAAACAGGTATTTCAAGTAAATCCTGTTAACCAATTAGAATAGCTAACAAATATGATTGACTGCCACAAGTGAACAAAGACTGATAGATCATCATAATAATGAAATATACTGGAATGCTAGTTAAGAGCAACACCGATCTCATCCTAGAAGTCAGTCCATGCGATTTGCCTCACTTCTGAAGATGGAATTCCCACTTAACATATTGAGGTCATCAATTAACACTGTGCTAAAAGAAAATTCTCACCGTATTAATAAGAATTATGCAGTTTAGGACATATTGCTGGTTTGTAGATTTAATATCTTTGATCTGAGTCCAAACCTTAGTAAGGTAGATAAAAATATAAAAAGAAGATCAAAGCGCAAATACAAATGGCCCAATAGAGGTCTCCCATTAGTGGCTGACCAGCAAAGGTCTAAGTGAACCTCTCTTCTGCTGCATTAGCACTGTTCAATGTATTCCACAAATGTAATGTCTGAATATACAAAGCAGTAGTATAACCGGAAATATGTTGTATCCTCGGGAGATACTGGATATTAGTAAGGAATGCATTAGTAGTGTACATGACAAATAGGGTACAGTCTCAGAGTTTGACCTTCAGCACCTAATAAAGGTCATTAGCTGAAGGAAAACAATGGATGCTTTTATTCAATCTCATTGACTGATTCATATGCAAGCACCAACAAAAAGATTTTATAGAATTACATATCTATGCATGTGGTGAAATATTGTAATGGGTCTTAGCTTTACTTTCCATCTATTAATTTAACTTCTGTTTTATAATAGATAAAATGATTTACATTTGGTGATATATATAATTATTTTCCATCATCCAGATGTCCTTTACTTTTACACATATATATCATATAATTGTCAAAACCTAAAAAAGTTGTATAATTAGACAAAAGGAAACCTAAATAAATGTATGACAAAATTTTAGCTAAAATTTCAACCAGTTTATTGTCTTAAAAGCAACCTGTCAGTAGGTTTGTCTCATGTGAGATGAGGCCACCACATCTCAGCCCTGATATACAGCATTCTAATGCATCATCAACGCAAAGCACAGAAGGAAAATGGCAACACAAGAAGATAGGAGGCACCGGACTAAGAAAGAGATGCCCATCGGTCTCGACTTCCCCGTATGTGAGTATAATAAAAGGTGTTTTTCTTGACTTGCAGGCCAGATTGGGGACATATGTACAGCATATTAGAATGCTGTATATCAGGGCTGAAAGGTGGTGGCCTTATATGGGACAAACCTTGTGACAGGTTCCCTTTTATTAGCTATTAGACTTTCACATCCCTTTTAAGAATTTTTTACCTCATTATTGTAGTTATGGTTTTATATAAGAGCTGCTTTGGCATCTAAACACAGACCTAGGCCAGGACCTCAACTATGCTCATGTACGAAAAACATTATTTTATACTTTACCCCTAGACTTGCTTTTGTCAATTGGAAATAATCTACTTATATTTCTCATCAACCCCTCAGATTCAATGTATGGATGGATGATTGATGACCATTCATAAATTTCTATACTTGAGCAAATAGCCCCTTCAGTGTGGAAGAGGACTTAAACTCTAACATCATCTATTGGATGCCGCAATCCTAGAAGTCAATACTAACTAGCCTTGCCATATGACTTAGGATATGAAGACAATCCAGAAACTCCTTATGCAGACATGTGCTTTGGCATGTTTGCCAATGCTCAGTGTAAAACAGGAGAACTGAGTAGTTGACAGGACTCCGACTGGGCTTTTAAGGGGGAATGTTTCTCCTTGTGGAGAATAACAAGCAGACGTGATGGATTTTTTAAAAAATAGTAGGTTATCTAGATCGTAAGGCAGAATCGTATATGTCTTGATTCTGGGGGTGGGCATATATGACTCACAAATTACTTATTAGACCCTTATTACAACATGAACACTTGTTTACAGAACTGTCATTATAATTCAATAATTAAAGAATACTATAATTTCTTTGTTAGAGTATTGTAACCAGTGGTTTTCGCTTGGCTTTATTCTAGATTTAACTGAATTAGATAAGTTGCACCACTTTCCTGTTTCAGGGCTTAGTGTTACATAGTGTACGTCAGTGATGCCCAGCTAGAGGCCGAGGGGTCAAAGCATCATTCATGTGACTGATGTGTGCCCTCCAGGGGAAGGAAATACAAAGTAAACTGCAATTTATCATGTTGCAAAGGGACAGCAAATCTTCAATCTGATTTCTGTCTGAGAACAAGGATTTAGGATCAACCATTCTCACTAATAACGAGATGTGGGAAATCAATATTATGCACTTTAATTGCTATCAGTAATAGTAAATTAAAGGACGAAAACAAAAGTATGCAAGACATTCCAAGAAATATACAGTACAGACCAAAAGTTTGGACACACCTTCTCATTTAAAGATTTCTGTATTTTCATGACTATGAAAATTGTATATTCACACTGAAGGCATCAAAACTATGAATTAACACATGTAGAATTATATACTTAACAAAAAAGTGTGAAACAACTGAAAATATGTCTTATATTCTAGGTTCTTCAAAGTAGCCACCTTTTGCTTTGATGACTGCTTTGCACACTCTTGGTATTCTCTTGATGAGCTTCAAGAGGTAGTCACCGGGAATGGTCTTCCAACAATATTGAAGGAGTTCCCAGAGATGCTTAGCACTTGTTGGCCCTTTTGCCTTCACTCAGCGGTCCAGCTCACCCAAAACCATCATGATTGGGTTCAGGTCTGGTGACTGTGGAGGCCATGTCATCTGGCGTAGCACCCCATCACTCTCCTTCTTGGTCAAATAGCCCTTACACAGCCTGGAGGTGTGTTTGGGGTCATTGTCCTGTTGAAAAATAAATGATGGTCCAACTTAATGCAAACCGGATGGAATAGCATGCCGCTGCAAGATGCTGTGGTAGCCATGCTGGTTGAGTATGCCTTCAATTTTGAATAAATCCCCAACAGTGTCACCAGCAAGGCACCTCCACACCATCACACCTCCTCCCCTATGCTTCACGGTGGGAACCAGGCATGTAGAGTCCATCCATTCATCTTTTCTGCGTCACACAAAGACACGGAGGTTGGAACCAAAGATCTCAAATTTGGACTCATCAGACCAGATTTCCACTGGTTTAATGTCCATTCCTTGTGTTCTTTAGCCCAAACAAGTCTCTTCTGCTTGTGGCCTGTCCTTAGCAATTGTTTCCTAGCAGCTAGTTTACCATGAAGGCCTGCTGCACAAAGTCTCCTTTTAACAGTTGTTGTAGAGATGTGTCTGCTGCTAGAACTCTGTGTGGCATTGACCTGGTCTCTAATCTGAGCTGCTGTTAATCTGCGATTTCTAAGGCTGGTGACTCGGATAAACTTATCCTCAGAAGCAGAGGTGACTCTTGGTCTTCCTTTCCTGGGGCAGTCCTCAAGTGAGCCAGTTTCTTTGTAGCGCTTGATGGTTTTTGCCACTGCACTCCACAAATCTTCCATGTCTATATGCAGGAGATTATTATGAGGTAGAAGTTTAAACCAAAGTTTCTGCATAACAGTTTTTCAAGGTGAAGCATATATAGAGTCTTGTAATTTGAAGAGTTTAATTTTGCCAGGAATTTAGAAATGGAAACTGTTGTCTCTTTTGACCTTAACTCTCCAGACTGTTATGTGCCTAAAATCGTTTTTGGGAAATGGAAGTAAAGAGACATTAATCATGTGCAGTCAAGCAAGCAGTATATCATGTACCATAACTAATAGCTGGCAAGAAGGCAGTTGCTGACTGAGTGAAGTGAATGTCAGGAGGAAAAAAATAATCAAAATACAAAATATAAATAACAAAGTTACATAAAAATACATATATCTAGTCTTTTATATGTAGATGAATGCAAATTTATTAAAAATAAGTATCATATGTTTTGCCTGGTTCAATTCTGACATACAAATAAGAAATGATTTAATTTTTTTGACACAAATTGAACTCAAGTAAACTTCACAAAATTTGAAGACACCAGTGAATTTAAAAATGTTTTGATTCAGGCAAATCACTAAAAAATCCCTGGCACCTTTTCACACATTGGAGAAAGCCGACATGACCTCAAGTGTAGGTTTACAGCTATCTCATCACATGGTCTTGTGCACCCAATCATGTATAAAAGCATAAGCAGTGAATGCAGCAGCCATTTTATGGTGATTTTAAATAGTGACAATTTGTCAGAGCTCACAGGTCGATTCAGAATACGAAAGCTCAAAAACATTGGACAAATACTCCAGACAGTACTATGTTGAATAACTGCAGCAGTGAAGCAAAGGATAGTAGTTGTCTATGAAAAAAGGTATGCTAAAACCTGCATATAAATCGTTCTGATTCTCATCCGTGTGCTGTTTGTGTGCAGTCCATTTTTTCACTCACCAGTTGGCAATCTTTTACTGAACCATTTACAGTTTCCTACAGTGGGTACGGAAAGTATTCAAACCCCTTTAAATTTTTCATTCTCTGTTTCATTGCAGCCATTTGGTAAATTTAAAAAAGTTCATTTTTTTTCTCATTAATGTACACTCTGCACCCCATCTTGACTAAAAAATACAGAAATGTAGACATTTTTGCAAATTTATAAAAAAAACAAAAAACTGAAATATCACATGGTCATAAGTATTCAGACCCTTTTCTCAGGATTGAGTAGAAGCACCCTTTTGAGCTAGTACAGCCATGAATCTTCTTCAGAATGATGCAACAAGTGTTTCACACCTGGATTTGGGGATTTTCTGCCATTCTTCCTTGCAGATCCTCTCCAGTTCCATCAGGTTGGATGGTGAACATTGGTGGACAGCCATTTTCAGGTCTCTCCAGAGATGCTCAATTGGGTTTAGGTCAGGGCTCTGGCTGGGCCAGTCAAGAATGGTCACAGAGTTGTTCTGATGCCACGCCTTTGTTATTTTAGATGTGTGCTTAGGGTTATTATCTTGTTGGAAGGTGACCCTTTGACCAAGTCCAAGTCTTCCAAGAGGTCCACTCTGCAAGAGGTTTTCATCCAGGATAACTCTGTACTTGGGTGCATTCATGTTTCCTTCAATGACAGCCAGTCGTCGTGTCCCTGCAGCT
This sequence comes from Ranitomeya variabilis, assembly GCF_051348905.1. Taxonomy (NCBI): domain Eukaryota; kingdom Metazoa; phylum Chordata; class Amphibia; order Anura; family Dendrobatidae; genus Ranitomeya; species Ranitomeya variabilis. The sequence goes on from NC_135233.1 coordinate 684,550,743, forward strand.
GTAAAATACCCCTCCCTCATAGTATGATGCTGCCACCACCGTGTTTCACTGTTGGGATTGTATTGGGCAGGTGATGAGCAGTGCCTGGTTTTCTCCACACATACCACTTAGAATTATCACCAAAAAGGTCTATCTTCATCTCATCAGGCCAGAGAATCTTATTTCTCATAGTCTGGGAGTCCTTCATGTGATTTTTTAGCAAACTCTGTGCGGGCTTTCATAAGTCTTGCACTGAGGAGCGGCTTCCATTGTGCCACTCTGCCATAAAGGCCCAACTGGTGGAGGGCTGCAGTGATAGTTGACTGTGTGGAACTTTCTCCCATCTCCCTACTGCATCTCTGGAGCTCAGCCACAGTGATCTTGGGGTTCTTCTTTACCTCTTTCACCAAGGCTCTTCTCCCATGATTGCTCAGTTTGGCTGGACGGCCAGGTCTAGGAAGGCTTATGATGGTCCCAAACTTCTTCCATTTAAGGATTATGGAGGCCACTGTGCGCTTAGGAACATTGAGTACTGCATAAATTCTTTTGTAACCTTTGCCAGATCTGTGCCTTGCCACAATTCTGTCTCTGAGCTCCTTTGCCAGTTCCTTTGACCTCGTGATTCTCATTTGGTCTGACATGCACTGTGAGCTGTGAGGTCTTATAAAGACAGGTGTGTGCCTTTCCAAATCAAGTCCTATCGGTTTAATTAAGCACAGCTGGACTCCAATGAAGGAGTAGAACCATCTCAAGGAGGATCACAAGGAAATGGACAGCATGTGACTTAAATATGAGTGTCTGAGCAAAGGGTCTGAATACTTATGACCACGTAATATTTCAGTCTTTCTTTTTTAATAAATTTGCAAAAATTTCTACATTTCTGTTTTTTTTCAGTCAAGATCGGGTGCAAAGTGTACATTAATGAGAATTTTTTTTTTTAATTTACCAAATTGCTGCAATGAAACAAAGAGTGAAAAATATAAAGGGTCTAAATACTTTCCGTACCCACTGTATACTGATGGCAAATATGGCATGTAATTTTTTTCTCACACTATCCGATTCGGAGTAAAATCACAGAATACTGTGATTTTTTTCTCATGCCAAAAACAGCTGAGAAAAAACATTGGTCTGAGTACAATATGATTTTTAATCTGATTGTACTCCACCGTTTTTGTACTCCACCGTTTTATTCGCAAGTGAGAGCGAACCCTAAGGCCGCTTTCATATGTTCAGTATTTGGCCAGTATTTTACCTCAGTGTTTTTAGGCCAAATCAAGAACAATCAGAGGACAAATATAATGGAAAGGTAAATATGTATGCACCCCTATAATCCCCTGTAGTGCCCCATGTGAAGACACCTGCCCTAAAAGTTTCTGATACTCCCCTGATAAAGCCACTGAAATGGGGCTGAAATGCTCTGACATTGGTATTGTCGACTGCTAAATACTAAGTACTCACCCGTGGGTCACCGACCCCTCTACCCATCCCCAAATAAAGACATGACTCCCAAATGGATATAATTGGCCACAGCGGCCTTTATTACAAACAAACAAAACATATACAGTGGGGCAAAAAAGTATTTAGTCAGTCAGCAATAGTGCAAGTTCCACCACTTAAAAAGATGAGAGGCGTCTGTAATTTACATCATAGGTAGACCTCAACTATGGGAGACAAACTGAGAAAAAAAAATCCAGAAAATCACATTTTCTGTTTTTTTATCATTTTATTTGTATATTATGGTGGAAAATAAGTATTTGGTCAGAAACAAAATTTAATCTCAATACTTTGTAATATATCCTTTGTTGCCAATGACAGAGGTCAAACGTTTTCTGTAAGTCTTCACAAGGTTGCCACACACTGTTGTTGGTATGTTGGCCCATTTCTCCATGCAGATCTCCTCTAGAGCAGTGATGTTTTTGGCTTTTCGCTTGGCAACACGGACTTTCAACTCCCTCCAAAGTTTTTTTATAGGGTTGAGATCTGGAGAGTGGCTAGGCCACTCCAGGACCTTGAAATGCTTCTTACGAAGCCACTCCTTCGTTGCCCTGGCGGTGTGCTTTGGATCATTGTCATGTTGAAAGACCCAGCCACGTTTCATCTTCAATGCCCTTGCTGATGGAAGGAGGTTTGCACTCAAAATCTCACGATACATGGCCCCATTCATTCTTTCATGTACCCGGATCAGTCGTCCTGGCCCCTTTGCAGAGAAACAGCCCCAAAGCATGATGTTTCCACCACCATGCTTTACAGTAGGTATGGTGTTGGATGGATGCAACTCAGTATTCTTTTTCCTCCAAACATGACAAGTTGTGTTTCTACCAAACAGTTCCAGTTTGGTTTCATCAGACCATAGGACATTCTCCCAAAACTCCTCTGGATCATCCAAATGTTCTCTAGCAAACTTCAGATGGGCCCGGACATGTACTGGCTTAAGCAGTGGGACACGTCTGGCACTGCAGGATCTGAGTCCATGGTGGCGTAGTGTGTTACTTATGGTAGGCCTTGTTACATTGGTCCCAGCTCTCTGCAGTTCATTCACTAGGTCCCCCCGCGTGGTTCTGGGATTTTTGCTCACCGTTCTTGTGATCATTCTGACCCCACGGGGTGGGATTTTGCGTGGAGCCCCTGATCGAGGGAGATTATCAGTGGCCTTGAATGTCTTCCATTTTCTAATTATTGCTCCCACTGTTGATTTCTTCACACCAGGTTTTTGTCTATTGCAGATTCAGTCTTCCCAGCCTGGTGCAGGGCTACAATTTTGTTTCTGGTGTCCTTTGACAGCTCTTTGGTCTTCACCATAGTGGAGTTTGGAGTCAGACTATTTGAGGGTGTGCACAGGTGTCTTTTTATACTGATAACAAGTTTAAACAGGTGCCATTACTACAGGTAATGAGTGGAGGAAAGAGGAGACTCTTAAAGAAGAAGTTACAGGTCTGTGAGAGCCAGAAATCTTGATTGTTTTTTTCTGATCAAATACTTATTTTCCACCATAATATGCAAATAAAATGATAAAAAAACAGAAAATGTGATTTTCTGGATTTTTTTTTCTCAGTTTGTCTCCCATAGTTGAGGTCGACCTATGATGTAAATTACAGACGCCTCTCATCTTTTTAAGTGGTGGAACTTGCACTATTGCTGACTGACTAAATACTTTTTTGCCCCACTGTAACAGTAAAATAAGCTGGAAGGGGTCCTTGAAGCTAAAAATCTGGTGTTAACCATATGATAAACTAGTGGACGAGAACCAACCATAGATTACTCTCAGCCGTTACCCCACTGGCTCGAGAGCACCAAAATTACCCCGGAGGGTTACCATTGTCCACTTCCAAACTTAGGAATCTGGCCCACCATTGCCAAGATTCCCCCAAAACACCAGGCCCGAAACCAAAACTTATACCAACTGAAGAATCCATATCCCGGCGGATCCCCCAGGCCGATTTAGCACCAACTCCAAGGACCCCTCCCACCGCCACAACGAGGGTATTTGACCCCCTCAAATACCCGAGACCCCACCACCCCTAACCGCTATGGCTCTTTCAATTCCGGTCTACAGCCCAAGGGCCCACAAATCACTGCCCATGGCGTTCAAATGGACACCATCGCCCAGAAGAAAGTCGTCGCCTCCACGTTCCAGCTCAAAATGCCGAACTGCCAGACCCCCATTCCGAACCACAAAACCAGACACTGCCCGATTAACCTTGACGCAGGCTTTATTAATCTTAACCACCGACCTAGCATGCCTCCAAGATTTCCGCGGAACAATCTCCGACCACACTACGGACATCTCCCGAAAGGAAACCCATAACACTGGGGAACACAATTTTTTAAGAGTTAGGTCAGACAACTGTTCTTAATTAATTTTTGGATGCTGAATCCAGAAATGATCTCAGTTTTTCTCTATCACGTCAAGTTTTTGAACTATAGGATTTTTGTCTTCTCAAAACTATGTAAACTACTGTACCTAAAAAGTGTTTTGTTTTTTTTAAATAGTACAAATATGAATAAAAAATGAAATATATAAGAAATAGGCATGAAAAAGTTGTGACTACTCTTACAAGTTGCCACGTAGCTCTATATGAGTCGAATTGTAATCAGATAACAAGTCTTATTACAGATATCAGTGCAATTGTGCTTCTCTGGCAGGTAAGTTGTGTAGGAAAAACTTGACGTGCTAGAAAAAAACTGACTACATTTTTGGAATCAGCATTCCAATTTTAGTATAAATCAGCTCAAAAACCTAACTCAACAGAAATTTTTTTTCAAATTGTTCCCCTGTGTATAATCTCAGCAGGTCATGCTTGATGTATCTAATCAGCTCCCGACAAGGGCGAACTCCCAAGTCGTTTCCCCCAACACCAAGATATCAGGGGGCCTGTCCAAACGAACTCCATTATGCACCTCTTGCATGACTCTGTTCCAGCCCAAGCCCAGGAAACCCAACCACCTGATAATGGCCACGTCCCTGGAAAACCCCAGCTGTCTTCCATCCTGTCGGACATCCGCCCGCTTCGCACCCCAATACACGTAGGAGTGGCCGACAATCCAAACCAACAGCGAGGTTGAACCTGGAAAACACAAACAACTTAAAAAACGTGCAGGCAAAACACACAAGACAACTGATCAACCAACCTCTCAAGGCCTAACATAACTCCAATAATGGCCAGACTCCCACTGACCTATCCTCTGTACCACTGAAGGAGCCAAACCACCCAGTGCTGCCTCTGTAGCAGCCCCAATATGAAAAGAATGAGAGGCGAATCTAGAAGAGTCCACCCCAATGGCCATTAATGCCTGCCAAAAAACAGCCACGAATTGATATCTGGAAAGACACGTCCCGTCCTCGTGACGCAACAAAGGCCCATCTCTGTTCGGTTGAAAACAATCAAAGACCCGCCAATAACGAATAGGACACATATCCGAACCCGGAACCGCGCCCAATACCACCTTCTTTCCTCTCCCCGCCTGATCCATCTTAGACTTCCGAATCCAAAATTGCAAAGACCCCCCGGAAATGAAGACGTCCCCGGCTCAAAGCCCCCCTTGCCGAACAGTAGTAGGAGAAATGAGCTCCCCCTCTCTCAAAGCCCCGAAAAATGCAAGGGAAAAGGCAAGCCAAAATAAGGCAGCCTCAAAACGGGAATCACAGTTATCATCCAGCCGCACACCTAACTGTTCCAACATCTCAAACGACACCGGGCGCCTGCGATCACCTCGGGTGCCTACTCTTCTCATCCCCTTCGCTGCTTGCTTCACCAAAAAAGACTTTGTCAAATCCTGAAGACCCCGTAGCCGAAAACCAAAAACCAACCCTGCCAATATCCGGTCGACCTTAGCTGCCGACAATCTGTGATCCGCCCCATGTCTCAACCATAGCAGCAAGGCCCCAACTTGATCCTGTCCCATATCAGCAACACCACACGACGCCAACCAAATCTCCCAAGAACTCCATACTGACAGATAAGCCGACCACGTACTAGGAGCCAAGGATGCCTGAATTAAAGGTTCTGCAGCCCGGACACCACGCTCCAAAGTTCCGCTGGGCATTCCAACCCCGTTTCCTCGGCGTCCGGAGCCAGCGACCGAAAACGCTCCCACTGAAAACGAGACAAAGAGTCGGCAATACAATTTTGAACACCGGGCACGTGAGATGCCGTAAAATAGGCATTCAAGGACAAAAAAGACAATACCAACTGACGCAGGACTCTGATCACCGGAGGTGAGGATGTCATCAAACTGTTGATGGCACATACCACTGCCATATTATCACAATTAAAACGAACCCTTTTATTACGAAAGTCATTGCCCCATAGCTGCACTGCCACCAAAATCGGGAAAATCTCCAGCAAGGTAATGTTCCTTACCAACCCACTCGAAAACCATTCTTCCGGCCATCTAGCGGGGCACCAACGGCCCCCAAAAAGGCCCCGAAGCCAAAACCACCTGACGCATCAGTAAAGAGATTCAGGTCAGCATTAACCACCACGTCATCCATTAACAATGAACGCCCATTATAACAAGCCAAAAAACGGTAACAAACCTCCAAATCGGCCTTGTGCTCAGTCAACAAATGAACAAAATGATGAGGGGCGCTCGCCCAAGCCGTGGCACTAGCCAGCCTGCGGGAAAAAAACTCTTCCCATTGGGATAATCCTGCACTCAAAATTCAGTTTCCCGAGGAGAGACTGCACTTCACGCAACGGCAACTTTTTCAAGCGTCTAGCCCGCGCCACCTCATTCCTCAATCCAAGCACTTTGTCGACAGGCAACCTAAACTCCCAATTCACTGAGTCGATAACAATGCCTAAAAATGACAAACTCGTACACGGACCTTCAGTCTTTTCGGGCACAAGTGGGACCCGAACCTCTCAGCTATCCAAACAACAGTCCTCAACAGGACCTCGCAACATGGAGACTGATCAGGGCCTATGCACAAGAAGTCATCCAGGTAATGAATTAACGAATCCAAACCAGACAGGTCCCGAACTGCCCATTCAAGAAAGGAACTAAAGGCCTCAAAATAAGCACACGACAACGAACAACCCATCGGCAGGCATCTGTCAACATAAAACCCGCCGTCCCAATAACAACCTAACAACCTCACGCTGTCGAGGTGAACCAGCAATAAACGAAAAGCCGACTCAATGTCGGTCTTAGCCAACAACGCCCCCTTGCCACAACTACGCACCCACTTGGCTGCCTCATCATACGACTTATAAACTACAGAACAAAGCTCTGGATCGATCCCATCATTCACAGACCTCCCTTTCGGATAAGATAAATGTTGAATGAGCCTAAACTTGTTCGGCTCCTTCTTGGGAACCACACCCAACAGTGACACGACCAGATCCTCAAAAGGAGGAATGTGAAAAGGTCCAGACATCCTACCTAACGCCACCTCCTTACTCAATTTTTCAGACACAACCGATGCGTGCAATTCAGCCGATCTAAGGTTCTTCAAACTCTGTGGCACATCAAAAGCAGGGGCGGGAATGCGAAACCCAAAGCTAAAACCCGCTCGCAGCAACTCGGCCCTCTCCCTGTCAGGGAACCTATTTAGAAAGGGGACCATCGTGTCCAACCTCACCGGCGTCGCCCCCTTTGGAATTACCATCAGGCTTCCCTTTTTTCTTAAAACATCTGGACGCTCCATGGGAAGAACCATTGCAGTGCGAGCACAAGTGCTTGAACTTGCAAGTTGCTCCAAACTTACACTGGCCCTCGTTGAACTGCCAGCACACTCCGTGTTTTTGACCGCCGGATTGTCCTGACTGACCCCCGGTTCCTGAGGAGCTACCTTGCGAAACGGCTTGGCCGGAAGCTCCGGCCCGGCTCTGAAAGGAATGACCAAACTTCGTAGGCACCATAACACGCAACCACAACCCAATATCTTTCTGGTCCCACCGAATCGCAGGACGAACCGCCTTCCGTAGTCTGAACTGCTCATCGTACCGCAACCATGCTTGACCCCCATAAGCCCTATGCGCCTCACCTATAGAGTCCATGTAACAACACAAAGCAGAGCAATTCTTGGGGGCCTTCTCACCAATAACACTCGCCAATATCGCGAACGCTTGCAGCCAATTCACAAACATCTGAGGAATAAGGCACCATCGCCATTTTTCCTCATCGTCCTTCTTACTATCCTCCTTCTTGCTCTTATCCAAATTAAATTTCTCTAACGGCAAAAGCGAAAAAATCTGCACGTATTTGTCTTTCTAAATCTTTTCCCGCACTTCCTTCTTCAAATGAGCCCCTAACGGCCCCTCAAAACAAACATATACCTCGCCACGCGCCTTATCGTCTAAGCGGATGCCCCCCTCCTTTTCTTTCTCAGTCTGTACGGAAACAGATACCGGCTCAGCTAACCTGTCCCACCCCATAGACCTGCTGCCCGACAACACAGGCACTACATCAGAAGAACTCACACAGGCTGACAAAGGGGACGTCCCAGACCTAACGCCGCCCAATCATGACAACAGCTCTCGAACACCCGACAAAAGCTCCCCCACTCCCTCACAACGCGCAGCTGCCTGCCCACTAACTCCCTCACCCCAGTCTACAGACTCCCCAACCCGATCCCCTATAACTGATGTAGGTGTCGAAAACGCCGGGGACAAACATGACACAGACTATTTCTCACCAGGCTGCAGAGGAGCTGTGATCCCCCAGCCGCAGATGATGAGGTCGTCCAGCCGTCTCTTGGCCCCGATGCCATCCTCAGGCCCTCCTGGCTGCGAAGTTCACTGTTGTGAATTTACTTTTTGCTCCCTCTAGTGGTTACTAGTTTTTTTGACTCTGGTTTTTCTGTCATTCCTTTTATCCGCACCTGGGTCGTTAGTTAAGGCTGTTGCTATTTAAGCTCCCTGGACCTTCAGTTCAATGCCTGGCAACGTAGTTATCAGAGCTAGTCTGCTGTGCTCTTGTCTACTGATCCTGGTTCCAGTTATATCAGCTAAGTCCGCTTTTTGCTTTTTGCTATTTTGTTTTGGTTTTGTATTTTTGTCCAGCTTGTTCCAAATATATATCCTGACCTTTGCTGGAAGCTCTAGGGGGCTGGTGTTCTCCCCCCGGACCGTTAGACGGTTCGGGGGTTCTTGAATTTCCAGTGTGGATTTTGATAGGGTTTTTGTTGACCATATAAGTTACCTTTCTTTATTCTGCTATCAGTAAGCGGGCCTCTCTGTGCTAAACCTGGTTCATTTCTGTGTTTGTCATTTCCTCTTACCTCACCGTTATTATTTGTGGGGGGCTTCTATCCAGCTTTGGGGTCCCCTTCTCTGGAGGCAAGAAAGGTCTTTTGTTTTCCTCTACTAGGGGTAGCTAGATTCTCCGGCTGGAGCGTGTCATCTAGAATCAACGTAGGAATGATCCCCGGCTACTTCTAGTGTTGGCGTTAGGAGTAGATATATGGTCAACCCAGCTACCACTGCCCTATGAGCTGGATTTTTGTATTCTGCAGACTTCCACGTTCCTCTGAGACCCTCGCCATTGGGGTCACAACAGTTTGCCAGGCCAGTATTAAATGTTTAATGCATTGCAGAAGAGGGATTATAAGAAAGAAGATTCTGAGTTTTTTTTTTTTTTTTTTCTTCTTCCCCTTTACCTCAGAGTGGCTATGCTTGCTGCAGACATGAATGTCCAGACCTTGATTACAAGTGTGGACCAGCTGGCTACTCGTGTGCAGGGCATACAAGACTATGTTATCAGTAATCCTAGGTCAGAACCTAAAATACCGATTCCTGAACTGTTTTCCGGAGACAGGTTTAAGTTTAGGAATTTTGTGAATAATTGTAAATTGTTTTTGTCCCTGAGACCCTGTTCATCTGGAGACTCTGCTCAGCAAGTAAAAATTGTTATTTCGTTCTTACGGGGCGACCCTCAGGATTGGGCTTTTTCGCTGGCGCCAGGAGATCCGGCATTGGCTGATATTAATGCGTTTTTTCTGGCGCTCGGTTTACTTTATGAGGAACCCAATCTTGAGATTCAGGCAGAAAAGGCCTTGCTGGCTATGTCTCAGGGGCAGGACGAGGCTGAAGTGTACTGCCAAAAATTTCGGAAATGGTCCGTGCTGACACATTGGAACGAGTGTGCACTGGCCGCTAATTTTAGAAATGGCCTTTCTGAAGCCATTAAGAATGTTATGGTGGGTTTTCCCATTCCCACAGGTCTGAATGATACTATGGCACTGGCTATTCAAATTGACCGGCGGTTGCGGGAGCGCAAAACCGCAAATTCCCTCATGGTGTTGTCTGAACAGACACCTAATTCGGTGCAATGTGATAGAAAAATCGCAAATTCCCTCATGGTGTTGTCTGAACAGACACCTGATTTAATGCAATGTGATAGAATCCTGACTAGAAATGAGCGGAAAATTCATAGACGCCGGAATGGCTTGTGTTACTACTGTGGTGATTCTACACATATTATCTCAGCATGCTCTAAACGTATAGCTAAGGTTGTTAGTCCTGTCACCGTTGGTAATTTGCAACCTAAATTTATTCTGTCTGTAACTTTGATTTGCTCACTGTCGTCTTTTCCTGTCATGGCGTTTGTAGATTCAGGTGCTGCCCTGAGTCTTATGGATCTGTCATTTGCTAAGCACTGTGGTTTTACTCTTGAACCATTAGAAAATCCTATTCCTCTTAGGGGTATTGATGCTACGCCATTGGCAGCAAATAAACCGCAGTATTGGACACAGGTTACCATGTGCATGACTCCTGAACACCGCGAGGTGATACGTTTCCTGGTTTTACATAAAATGCATGATTTGGTTGTTTTAGGGCTGCCATGATTACAGACCCATAATCCAGTCCTGGACTGGAAGGCTATGTCAGTCTCAAGTTGGGGCTGTCGTGGTATTCATGGGGATTCCCTGCCTGTGTCTATTGCTTCTTCTACGCCTTCGGAAGTTCCGGAGTATTTGTCTGATTATCAGGATGTCTTCAGTGAGTCTGAGTCCAGTGCACTGCCTCCTCATAGGGACTGTGACTGTGCTATAGATTTGATCCCAGGCAGTAAATTTCCTAAGGGAAGACTGTTTAATCTGTCGGTACCTGAACATACCGCTATGCGTTCATATATCAAGGAGTCTCTAGAGAAAGGACATATTCGTCCGTCTTCTTCCCCTCTTGGTGCGGGATTCTTTTTTGTGGCAAAAAAGGACGGATCTTTGAGACCTTGTATTGATTATCGGCTTTTAAATAAGATCACTGTCAAATTTCAGTATCCTTTACCGCTGTTGTCTGACTTGTTTGCCCGGATTAAAGGTGCCAAGTGGTTCACCAAAATAGATCTTCGTGGTGCGTACAACCTTGTGCGCATTAAGCAAGGTGATGAATGGAAAACCGCATTCAATACGCCCGAAGGTCATTTTGAGTACTTGGTGATGCCTTTTGGGCTCTCCAATGCGCCTTCAGTTTTTCAGTCCTTTATGCATGACATTTTCCGGAAGTATCTGGATAAATTTTTGATTGTTTATCTGGATGATATTTTGGTTTTTTCTGATAATTGGGATTCGCATGTGGAGCAGGTCAGGTTGGTCTTTAAAATTTTGCGTGAAAATTCTTTGTTTGTCAAGGGCTCAAAGTGTCTCTTTGGTGTACAGAAGGTTCCCTTTTTGGGGTTCATTTTTTCCCCTTCTGCTGTGGAGATGGACCCAGTCAAGGTCCGAGCTATTCTTGATTGGACTCAGCCCTCGTCAGTTAAGAGTCTACAGAAGTTCTTGGGTTTCGCTAACTTCTACCGTCGTTTTATCGCTAATTTTTCTAGCATTGTGAAACCTTTGACGGATATGACCAAGAAGGGCTCCGATGTAGCTAACTGGGCTCCTGCTGCCGTGGAGGCTTTCCAGGAGTTGAAACGCCGGTTTACTTCGGCGCCTGTTTTGTGCCAGCCCGATGTCTCACTTCCCTTTCAGGTTGAGGTGGATGCTTCAGAGATTGGAGCAGGGGCCGTTTTGTCGCAGAGAGGCCCTGGTTGCTCTGTTATGAAACCTTGTGCCTTTTTCTCTAGGAAGTTTTCGCCTGCCGAGCGAAATTATGATGTGGGCAATCGGGAGTTGTTGGCCATGAAATGGGCATTTGAGGAGTGGCGTCATTGGCTCGAGGGTGCTAAGCATCGTGTGGTGGTCTTGACTGATCACAAAAATCTGATGTATCTCGAGTCTGCTAAACGCCTTAATCCGAGACAGGCCCGCTGGTCATTGTTTTTCTCCCGCTTTGATTTTGTTGTCTCGTATTTACCAGGTTCAAAGAATGTGAAGGCCGATGCTCTTTCTAGGAGCTTTGTGCCTGATGCTCCTGGAGTCGCTGATCCTGTTGGTATTCTTAAAGATGGAGTTATCTTGTCAGCTATTTCTCCGGATCTGCGACGTGTGTTGCAGAGATTTCAGGCTGATAGGCCTGAGTCTTGTCCACCTGACAGACTGTTTGTCCCGGATAAGTGGACCAGCAGAGTCATTTCCGAGGTTCATTCCTCGGTGTTGGCAGGTCACCTGGGAATTTTTGGCACCAGAGATCTGGTGGCCAGGTCCTTTTGGTGGCCTTCCTTGTCAAGGGATGTGCGGTCATTTGTGCAGTCCTGTGGGACTTGCGCTCGAGCTAAGCCTTGCTGTTCTCGTGTCAGCGGTTTGCTCTTGCCCTTGCCTGTCCCGAAGAGACCTTGGACACATATCTCCATGGATTTCATTTCTGATCTTCCGCTATCCCAGGGCATGTCCGTTATCTGGGTGATATGTGATCGCTTCTCAAAGATGGTCCATTTGGTTCCTTTGCCTAAGCTGCCTTCCTCTTCCGATCTGGTTCCTGTGTTTTTCCAGAACGTGGTTCGTTTGCACGGCATCCCTGAGAATATTGTGTCAGACAGAGGATCCCAGTTCGTTTCCAGATTCTGGCGATCCTTTTGTAGTAGGATGGGCATTGATTTGTCGTTTTCGTCTGCTTTCCATCCTCAGACTAATGGACAGACGGAGCGAACCAATCAGACTTTGGAGGCTTATTTGAGGTGTTTTGTCTCTGCTGATCAGGACGATTGGGTGACATTCTTGCCGTTGGCTGAGTTTGCCCTTAATAATCGGGCTAGTTCCGCCACCTTGGTTTCGCCTTTTTTCTGCAACTCTGGTTTCCATCCTCGCTTTTCTTCGGGTCATGTGGAGCCTTCTGACTGTCCTGGGGTGGATTCTGTGGTGGATAGGTTGCAGCGGATCTGGAATCATGTGGTGGACAACTTGAAGTTGTCACAGGAGAGGGCTCAGCGCTTTGCCAACCGCCGCCGCGGTGTGGGTCCCCGACTACGCGTTGGGGATTTGGTATGGCTTTCTTCCCGCTTTGTTCCTATGAAGGTCTCCTCTCCCAAATTTAAACCTCGTTTTATTGGGCCTTACAAGATATTGGAAATCCTTAATCCTGTATCTTTTCGTCTGGATCTTCCTGTGTCGTTTGCTATTCACAATGTATTTCATAGGTCCTTGTTGCGGCGGTACATTGTGCCTATAGTTCCTTCTGCTGAGCCTCCTGCTCCGGTGTTGGTTGAGGGCGAGTTGGAGTACGTGGTGGAGAAGATCTTGGATTCTCGCCTCTCCAGGCGGAGGCTTCAGTACCTGGTCAAGTGGAAGGGCTATGGTCAGGAGGATAATTCCTGGGTGGTCGCCTCTGATGTTCATGCGGCCGATTTAGTTAGTGCCTTTCATGCCGCTCATCCTGATCGCCCTGGTGGTCGTGGTGAGGGTTCGGTGACCCCTCACTAAGGGGGGGGTACTGTTGTGAATTTACTTTTTGCTCCCTCTAGTGGTTACTAGTTTTTTTGACTCTGGTTTTTCTGTCATTCCTTTTATCCGCACCTGGGTCGTTAGTTAAGGGTGTTGCTATTTAAGCTCCCTGGACCTTCAGTTCAATGCCTGGCAACGTAGTTATCAGAGCTAGTCTGCTGTGCTCTTGTCTACTGATCCTGGTTCCAGTTATATCAGCTAAGTCCGCTTTTTGCTTTTTGCTATTTTGTTTTGGTTTTGTATTTTTGTCCAGCTTGTTCCAAATATATATCCTGACCTTTGCTGGAAGCTCTAGGGGGCTGGTGTTCTCCCCCCGGACCGTTAGACGGTTCGGGGGTTCTTGAATTTCCAGTGTGGATTTTGATAGGGTTTTTGTTGACCATATAAGTTACCTTTCTTTATTCTGCTATCAGTAAGCGGGCCTCTCTGTGCTAAACCTGGTTCATTTCTGTGTTTGTCATTTCCTCTTACCTCACCGTTATTATTTGTGGGGGGCTTCTATCCAGCTTTGGGGTCCCCTTCTCTGGAGGCAAGAAAGGTCTTTTGTTTTCCTCTACTAGGGGTAGCTAGATTCTCCGGCTGGAGCGTGTCATCTAGAATCAACGTAGGAATGATCCCCGGCTACTTCTAGTGTTGGCGTTAGGAGTAGATATATGGTCAACCCAGCTACCACTGCCCTATGAGCTGGATTTTTGTATTCTGCAGACTTCCACGTTCCTCTGAGACCCTCGCCATTGGGGTCACAACAGTTCACCTCGTGACGCAGGTCCCGCCAACCCGGCCCCTGTAGAAGGCGCTGTCATGGAGCCGTCCATCACTGTTGTAGACTGGTGCAAAGGAGTCCCGAACCCAGGCCGGCTATCTGCTCCGCCGCCGTCTGACCCCGCTGAACGATAAGGTGCCGACCCGTTCGTAGGTAGTATAAGGGAACCGGGATCCCTGCTAGAGTCAAGCAGCCCCACCGAGTCTGGGGTGCTGCCTGCCGCAGCCTCTGGGGGACTCCCACGCCATCTCGTGTTGTTAGAAGCAGCAGACCGCCCAGCCTGAGCCGTGCTGCAGTGGCCTGCCGTGACATCGCTTCGATCCACCGCAGCTCTGGGGCGCAGGCCCTGCCCCCCGGACTGCCGCCGCAGGATTCCTCCCAGATTGCAGCCTGCTTGGACATTTGCGGGCAGGCACGCGGTCTGGAGGCTCCCTGGAGGGGCTCCTGCGCTGCCGCTGGGGTGCCTGAGGCAAGTCGGGGGATAGGCGCTCTGGAGGCCTTACCTGCCGTGACTGCCATTCGCCGGAGCCGCCCGCCGTGGGGCCGCTGCTACTACCACCCAGGATGCCGGCCATCTGAGCCTCTAGCCAGCCGGGGGGCTGGGATACAGCAGCCGCCCGCAGCTGGGACAGCACCTGGTCCACGGAGCTCATCTCTGGTGAGTGTCTGCGTCCTGCTCGATTGTCTCCTGAGCGGGAAGTGACCGGTTCCACCCACCGCCAGAGCTATATTACCCTAACTTCCCACTAATTCCCTCCCCCTCCTTCCATTAACCTCCAACCTCCCTTGTGCCTAGCTCCAAACCCCCTGTCATGACGGCTTCCGTGTACGCCGCCTGTGGGAGGAGGTTGGGCGGCTCGCTTCAGCCTGCTCTAGAGAGAGGGTTGTGGGGTTTGACATCAGCAAGGTGTCACTTGAGTACTGCTCTTATTAGGATAGAAGTCTTTACATGGGGCATGACAGAGGATTATAGGGGTACATATATTTACCTTTACCCTCCTACATCGCTGTGTTTCCATTGGCAGAGGTCTCAAGATAAGGGTAAGATCTTTCTATTTTTTTACCTGCACTGTTTTTGAGGTGGGTTGCGTTCGGCAGGCACGTCAAAACGCCGCACAGGGACGCATCCGCATAAAACGCATGACCACGCATGTCCCTGCGTACACAATGTTAAAGATAGGTACGCAGGATGGATGCGGATGGATGCAGATCTGAAGGAAAGAGGTACGCAGCCCCACGCTGCGGACACAAGCGCCAGTGTGAAACCGGCCTTAGTAAGATGGGAATCCGGATGTTGGGACTGTTGTGGAGGACATAATAATGGACACATAGTGGATATAAAAACTTTTTACAGCCCTGTTAAAATGTCAGTTTTTTGTCACTAAAAAAAATCACACCACAAAGAAACATTTCAGATTTTTTCCACCTAGAGTGTCACCCATAATCTGTACAAATCCATTAATAAACAAACTGAAATGAGTGTGAGCATCCTCTTATAATTGGGGATGTGGTTGTGTTGAAAATTAGTCAATCACATTTAGGCCTCGCTCACACGAGTGTATAACACGTCCGAGTGCTATGCGATGTTTTATCTGATAGCCCTTGCCCTATGTTACACTATGGGGCAGTGCAGATCTGAGGGGTTTTTTTCATGCTGACTTCTCATGAGAAAATAATCACCTCATGCTGTGGGTGCATCCGATAAAAAGGACAATGTGCACCCATACAAGTCTATGGGTGCATGCGAAACATCGGACTGCACTCGGATGTCATGCAGAATTACCGCAGACACAGACAATGGAGTCCGCACCTGTGATAAGATTCTCTCATATGAAAGAATTGTGTCCCACTAAGGCAACACTCGGATGAAACTTTGACAGAGTTTGATCTCAGTGACATTAGCATAATCAGCCTGATTATCTCGTATGAGAGATAATAGTTATGCATTTTATTCAGAACTATATTTGTACCATTGTTCTCAAGGCCATGTGCCACATAGACTACATGTTGTTGTATATCATTTTATGCCATTTCGTTTACCCAGTTTATAACCAACCACAATTTAATTAAAGGGAAATGAGAAAGTATTATCAAAGGGTATATTGTAACTAGTGTGATCTATTCTATGCATATACCATGAGAAAGCTTAACTTTGGCATCAAGAACAAGGTTGGCAGTAAACCAGTTTACTCTGTGGGAATCCTGACAAACTCAATGTGGGTACTATGTAAGCTGGCACAAACCTGTGTGTACCGTGAGAAGCTTTGGAAGTAACGATTACAAGAAAATGGAATATTCATTCCAGAATACAATCTGAAAACCTGAACATAGGATTATTAGTAAATGTCCTCAGATATTTCATTTTCAAATGAAATAAGAAGTGAAGTATATTGGAATTATACAACAGATACTAATGTATAAGACATAATAGACTAGTTATTATTAGAGCTGGAACCCACCAACCATGGGTTATTAAAAATCAGTGTCATTGGTTACTTTTTCTACTTTGATACTAGGAAACAATTAATGTTTTTGCTATGACCTCAAAACAGCCAGGATTTATTGAGGAGTGCACAATCTGTGGCATGAGGACCACATGCTGCCCGCCATGACTACATTAACATATCTTTGTGAAATGTCTGTGTGCTGCTTGATTTTTTTTATTGGACAGCATACAGACCCATAGAATTTCATGCATCTATTCAGGGATCCGAGTGTGAGCTGTGTGAGACTTAGGCCGGGGTCACACTAGCGAGTTTTACTGATGTATGAGAGGCGCAAAAACTACGCATTGCACACGGACCAATGATTTTCTATGGGGCAGCCCCTATCTGCCGTATATTTCTTTTACGGGTGTAGAAAATCGCAGCATGCTGCATTTGTCAGCGTTTTGCGCAAAAAATCCACCAATGAAAGTCTATGGGGGCGAGAAAAATATGGATTACACACAGACCATCAGTGTGACTTGTGAGAAATACGCGGCGGTGTTCTATAGAAAAGACAGCAATTCAGTGCGGTGTACAGTAAAATCACACTGACAGGTTAGAAAAGAACAGATAAAATAAATGTCTACACATAGTATAGGGAGATATATATAAATATATGTCAGTGAGACATATATATCTATATATATATCTATATATATATATATGTATATTTTATACAGCGCTAGATAGCAGAAAAGCCGGTAATTCAATTGGCGGCTTTTCATTTCTCCTTCACAAACCCGACAGGATATGAGACATGGTTTACATACAGTAAACCATTTCATATCCCTTTTTTTTTGCATATTCCTCACTACTAATGTTAGTAGTGTGTGTGTGTGTGTAAAATTTTGGGGCTCTAGCTGTTAAAATAAAGGGTTAAATCGCGGAAAAACCTGGCGTGGGCTCCCGCGCAATTTTCTCCGCCAGAATGGTAAAGCCAGTGACTGAGGGCAGATATTAATAGCCTAGAGAGGGTTCATGGTTATTGCCCCCCCCAGCTAAAAACATCTGCCCCCAGCCACCCCAGAAAAGGCACATCTGTAAGATGCGCCAATTCCGGCACTTAGCCACTCTCTTCCCACTCCCGTGTAGAGGTGGGATATGGGGTAATGAAGGGTTAATGTCACCTTGCTATTGTAAGGTAACATTAAGCCAGGTTAATAATGGAGAGGTGTCAATAAGACACCTATCCATTATTAATCCAATAGTAGTAAATGGTTAATAAAACACACACACATTATGAAAAAAGTATTTTAATGAAATAAAGACACAGGGTGTTGTAATAGTTTATTATACTCTCAATCCAATTGAAGACCCTTGTCACATGAAACAAAGTTAAAATAAAAAATCAACAATATCCCACACCTTCCGTCGTTCATTCTTGTCTCACGCTGTAGATCCATCTGAAGGGGTTAAATCATTTTACACCCAGGAGCTCTGCTAATGCAGCTGTGCTTCTGACTGTAAAATCTGGGGAATGAATAGAAAGCAGGGGAACGTAGCTACCTAGACTTGCGGTGCTGCGCCCCATGCTGGCATAACCTCATATGAACTCGAGCGTGGGAATTTTTCAGAATATTTTCTCACGCTCGAGTTCATATGAGGTTATGAAATTAATTATAGAAATTAACCCCTTCGCGACCTTTGACATATAGATACTTTGATGCAGGCTCCAGTGCTGAGCCTGCATGTTTTCAGACACATAAAGCTTATCTGATCAGCTGTCATGTGCCCCTAACAGTCGCTATCCACCCGCAGCTGTTAACATGTTAAATGCCACTGTCAATCTCTGACAGAGGCATTTAACATGCCCTCACCGGAAGTGCATTACTAGCTCCACCCATCGACACCCCTGTCACATTATCACGGTGCACCGATGGGTTGGCATGACAACCCAGGGTCTGCAGGAGACCCCTGTGGTTGTCATTGCCAATCTGCTATGTGCACTGCCCAGTGGCTGGCATTCATAGCAGATGAGCATTTCTCCTACACATAGCACAGCTGCAGTTTCAAGTCTCCTATGGAGACTATTGAATCAAGTAAAATATAGAAATGTATTTTTTTTAAATATTAATTAAAAAAATATAAAAGATCAAATCACCTATTGAAAATAAAACAATAAAAAATCCACATATTTGGTATCGCCGTGTTCAGAAACGCCCGACCTATCAAAATATAAACATAATTAATCCAAAAGATAAACAGCATAAAGAGAAAAAAAAAATCAAAACCTCAGAATTGCGTTCTTTTTGCTTGCTGCAGCATTGCAATAAAATACAATAACAGGTGAGTAAAACATTGCATCTACACCCGAATTAAATCAATAAAAATGTCAGTTTGGCACTCAAAAAATGAGCCCTTGCACAGGTCCAGATTCCAAAAAGAGAAAAGCTACAAGTCTCGGAAAATGGCGTCGTTTTTTTCAATTTTGTTTTTCACCACTTTAAATAAATAAAAAACCTATATATGTTTGTTATCTACGAACTCACAATGACCTGGAAAATAATATTGGCAGGTCAGTAGTAGTTGGTAGTAACAGTAGTAGTAGTTACTAGTCAGTAGTAGTTAACAGGGTAAAAAAAAAAACAATTGTGAAATTGAAAATTTTTTGCAATATTTCACCGCACTTAGAAATTTTTTCCATATTACCAGTGCATGATATTTTAAAACCAATGGTGTTGTTCAGAAATACAACTTGTCCCGCGAAATATAAGCTCTCACATGGCCATATTGATGAGAAAATAAAAAAGCTATGTCTCTGGGAACAGAGGGGCTGAATCTAGGAGCAGTGCAGGCTGCATGTGGCCTGCAGGTTGTCCACCTTTTGTTTTAACCTGAAAAAGAAATAAATAAAGTAAATATGAGAAACTTTATACTTTCTTATCAATACTAAGATTTTACTACATTTCTCTGCATTTTTTATCAAATCTTTGTAACTTTCTGGCCTATAAATTTTATTGAAGGTTGTGGTGTTTTTGATTTTTTCGAAATAGTCAAGTAAACTGTTAATTTGGTCTCATTCAGATGTTTTCTTTATCACATGAGAAATCTAGTTCTAGTTTCATCAAAGAATGTGTATGGCCTTTCATCAAACTTTTATCCAAGTGTAATTTGAGATGATCTGAGCTTAATGTTGTCTTTTTAGGAAAAAAGTTACTCTACGTTCTTCTATCTAGCAATCAGTAAAAAATAGACAGCACTTGGATGGCATTCGAGTGCTGCCTCATTTTTTAAATTTTTTTTTCAATTTTGATCCAGCACTCAGCTCAATATCAGACATGTTTTTGTGATTTTGCACAGACCATTCAGTCCACAGAAAAAGAAAACTGACACGTGAATAGTACCGTATATTATCATAGGTACGACTTCTATACATGGACATCACGGGTAAAACTCATATGTAAAAATATCTATGTAAATCACCCCTTACAGACACCAGATTTTTCTGTATAAGGCTAGGGTCACACTACTGTATTTTATTTAATCCTAAAAAAATCGAGCCAATTATGCTAATCACACTGTGATCAGACACTGATCAGAGTTTAATCAGAGGTTTATCACTGTGTGATCTGATTTTCTTGAATGCGGAAGAGATGTAAAAACAATTCTCCATCTTCTCCATTCTGTCATTCCGTGAAAGTCACACCGCACATCAAAATGTGATCTGATGTTTTCCACAACACATAGACGTGTATCGCGAGTGCAATCCAAATTACAGATTCAAATCATGTATGCTGCAATTTTTTTCAAAGAAAAAATTGGACATGTAGAATAACATCGGTCCAACTGCGATATAATGTTTTGTCTGATCAAACTCAGACTGAAAATACAGTTATCTGCATGAGTCCTAATATGTAAACATATGTGGAATCAAACATAAATGCAATTACACAATGCGAGAAAAAAGGAGGGCAATGTCTTATAGTTAGACTGAAATACTGTAGATAGCCAAGAGAAACTATTGAAAATTAAAGGACTGAGTTGTCAAAAAGCTAAATTTAAAAATCCATAAAGACATCTCCAGAGAGCTGACATATCACCCTCACATTGAACATACGGGATCAATTATAACTGCTGAATAGGGTTGAGCGACTTTTATTTTTATAGGATCGGGTCGGGTTTCACGAAACCCGACTTTCTCAAAAGTCGGGTCGAGTGAAATCGGCCGATCCTATAAAAAAGTCGGGGTCGGCCGAAACGCGAAACCCAATGCAGTGCAATGGGATACTATGGCTCCCAGGGTCTGAAGGAGAGGAAACTCTCCTTCAGGCCCTGGGCTCCATATTTAAGTGTAAAATAAAGAATTAAAATAAAAAATATTGATATACTCACCCTCTGACGAGCCCTGGTAGTAATCGGCATCTTCCGTTCCTAAGAATGAGCGCGTCAGGGCCTTAGATTACGTCACAGCTTTGTGATTGGTCGCGGCGGCCCATGTGACCGCTCAGCGACCAATCACAAGCCGTGACGTAATTCTCTCAGGTCCTAAATTCCTCATTCTAGGAATTTAGGCCATGAGAATTACGTCACGGCTTGTGATTGGTCGCTGAGCGGTCACGTGGGCCGCCGCGACCAATCACAAAGCAGTGACGTCATCTAAGGCCCTGAACACGCTCATTCTTAAGAAGGAAGGCTGCCGGAAAGAAGCAGGGCACGTACGAGGGTGAGTATATACCTAATAGGTATATACTCACCCTCGGCTTCTTTCCGGCAGCCTTTCTTCTTAAGAATGAGCGCGTTCAGGGCCTTAGATGACGTCACTGCTTTGTGATTGGTCGCGGCGGCCCACGTGACCGCTCAGCGACCAATCACAAGCCGTGACGTAATTCTCATGGCCTAAATTCCTAGAATGAGGAATTTAGGACCTGAGAGAATTACGTCACGGCTTGTGATTGGTCGCTGAGCGGTCACGTGGGCCGCCGCGACCAATCACAAAGCCGCGATGTCTTCTAAGGCCCTGAACGCGCTCATTCTTAGGAACGGAAGATGCCGATTACTACCAGGGCTCGTCGGAGAGGTGAGTATATCAATATTTTTTATTTTAATTCTTTATTTTACACTTAAATGTGGATTCCGATACCGAGTTCCGATATTGCAAACATATCGGAACTCGGTATCGGAATTCCGATACCAGATTCAGAAGATCGCCGACCTCATGGCCGACCCCACACAGGGGTCGGGTCGGGTTTCATGAAACCCGACTTTGCCAAAAGTCGGCGACTTCTGAAAATGGTCGACCCGTTTCGCTCAACCCTACTGCTGAATTGAGAAAGTGCTGACACCTTCAACATCCATTGAAGTTGGGTCTGCTGCCGTGAACAGGTACTTGCAACAGGGGTTCTGCTGAGAATCAGCCATCGAGTCTAGAAATCATATTATCTGGGCCTTCCTCTATTCAAAGGAATTAACTCAGACCCTCTGGATACAAAGGTCAGTGATGAATATTGGGGTTTGCATCAATCCGATATTTATGGGAGATATATTTTTGGTGTTGTAGTGAAGGGACAAACAAAACACATTCACTCCCATCACCGTAAACATCTAGTGTCTGCCAAGATGATAGCTGATTATAAGAAGCATTTGAAAGCTGTGCTTATCCATTTGTGTGAGAAACGAGGTCTAGATGGGCCAAACAAAACCAAAGAAATGTTTTTCTGTTCTTTGGTTGAGGATGATGCCAGGCACCAAAGTCCAGGGCGAATGACGCACCAGGATGCCTAGTTGTGAACTCAGTTCCAGAAATGTCCTACTCAGAAGGGGCCAGCAGAAGCCATAGCTCCTAGAGTGAAAGAGGCTCTTATTTGCCACTTATACTGCAGCAAATGAGAGCATGTGACCCTCAAATGT
This sequence comes from Ranitomeya variabilis, assembly GCF_051348905.1. NCBI lineage: Eukaryota > Metazoa > Chordata > Amphibia > Anura > Dendrobatidae > Ranitomeya > Ranitomeya variabilis. The sequence continues at coordinate 684,573,082 of NC_135233.1, forward strand.
GGAAACAGCATGTGCTACAAGTACGCAAAGCAGAGTGAGAGTTTTCATAGCGCCCGGCCCATGAAAAGCAAGAGGCTGCAGCACAATAAGCTGAGTGAGAGTTTGCTGAGCCACAAGCCAAGTGAGAGGCATGAAAATGACAGGCTAACAAAGACCATCTGCTGGAGTTAATCCGACTCCAGAAGAAACAATCTACCTCACTAAACAGTGAGACCAGTAATGTCAATACTTCTAAACCTTGTCCCTAGCAAGATTGCTGACAGTGCAAGTTGCCTGATAAACAGTGGGCACAAAACTTAAGCTTAGAGCAATAAGGAAAAGCTCTGGAGGTGTTTACCACTGTCCCTCAAGATCAAGATGGAAACTGAGGCCATCAAAACAGGCCCTGATAAAGAAATATCAGCTGACTACTGAAGTGTACCAAAAAAAGTTTTAGGCCTTCCAATACGAACCTCAGGTCAGCTAAATTTATGTGATAGATGGGGCTCAAAACCAACTTCGAGCAGTGGCTCCAGGGACTATCGGTTACCACCTTTGAAGATATTAAAGACCTTATGGTGAAGGACCAATTTCTTCATCTTTGCCCTTTGGAGGTGTGAATGTTCGTGATGAATCGGGAGCAAAAGGAGGCCACCAAGACCGCACAGATTGCCAATACCTATGAGGCCAACCAAACATGTGAGGTGCACAAGTTAACAATCACCAGCTGGAAAGGGGGTAAGCCGACACTGAATGTCTCTGCCAGCCAGTTCTCAGGGTGTCTTTCCCCATATTTCAACACCTGGCCTGTGTCTGACTCTCACCGGTACTATACATGCGACCGATCTTAACATAATAGCATCACCTGCCTGAAGATTCAGAAAAGGAACTCAACGTCTGAGGCTCAGGAGCCTAATGGAGCAGTCATTTTTCTGAGTTGAGTGGTTGAGATGGCCCGTGAAAATTTGTACCTGGTTACTGTTGGTGACACTGACACTTTGGAACTCAAGGACACGAACAAACCCTCATCGCTCTGAACATTTCAGTGGGAAGACCCTGACTGTCCCTGGGATTGGGGGTGCTCACCAACACTTACTGATGGCCCTGGTTTTTTTAGACTGGTGTGCCAAGAGGGGGTTAAGGGAAGTTGGGGTGTCTGAGAACTTCTCCACAAATGTTTTATTGGGTACCGATTTCTGACGGTTGGTTGCTCAACACATTCCTGACAACCCTCCCAGCTTATGGTATGCATTGTACACATCACATTCCAACACATGGAATATATGAACAGTGGGGGAAATAGGTATTTGATCCCTTGCTGATTTCGTAAGTTTGCCCACTGACAAAGTCGTGAACAGTCTGTAAATTTAAGGGTATGTTAATTTTAACATTGAGGGATAGAATATAAAAAATAAAAATAGAATATCAAAAATAAAATCCAGAAAATCACATTGTATAAAGTAAATAAATGTATTTGCATTTTGCCATGAGAAATAAGTATTTGATCCCTCTGGCAATCAAGACTTAATACTTGGTGCCAAAACCCTTGTTGGCAAGCACAGCAGTCAGACTTTTTTTTGCAGTTCTTGATGAGGTTTGCACACGTCAGGAAGAATTTTGGAACACTCCTCTTTGCAGATCATATCTAAAGCATTAAGATTTTGAGGATGTTGCTTGGCAACTCGGAGATTCAACTCCCATAAGTTTTCTATGGGATTAAGGTCTGGAGACTGCCAAGGCCACTCCATGACCTTAATGTGCTTCTTTTTAAGCCACTCCTTTGTTGCCTTGACTGTTGTGAATTTGGATTCTGGGCTCCCCCGGTGGCCGCTTGTGGAATTGCACGTGTCATCCTCTTTCCTGTTTCACCTGGTTCCATCAGTAGTGGGTGTCGCTATTTAAGCTCATTTCTCTGGTGGTTTCTTGCCGGTCAACAATGTTATCTGATGCCTCTCAGTGCTTGTTCCTGCTTCTAGACAACTACTAGATAAGTTGGACTTTTGTCCATGTTTTGTTTTGCCTACTTGTTCCAGTTCACAGCTGAAGTTTTGTTACTGTGGCTGGAAAGCTCTCGTTGATCAGGGATTGCTACTCTGGCGTTATGAGTTAATGCCAGAGTTTAAGGTAATCTCTGGATGGTTTTTTGTTAGTGTTTTTCTGCTGACCATGAAAGTATACTATCTGTCTTCTGCTATCTAGTAAGCGGACCTCAAATTTGCTAAGACTATTTTCCTGCTGCGTTTGTTGTTTCATCTGAACTCACCGTCATTATATGTGGGGGGCTACTGTCTTCTTGGGAATATTTCTCTAGAGGTGAGCCAGGTCTTATATTTCCCTCTGCTAGCTATTTAGGTCTTAGGCCAGAGCTGGGCATCTAGCGATAAATAGGAAATGCTACCTGGCTATTTCTAGTTGCGCGGCAGGCTTAGTTCATGGTCAGTATAGTTCCATCTTCCGAGAGCTTGTCCCTCTATAGGCTTGCTATGATCTCTGCCTGCAGAGATCATGACAGTTTGACCGGCCATTAAAGTGTTAAAGACCCAGGTTTAGAAAGGAGAGTTATAAGAAGTCTGCTGGAATTTTTTTTTTTTTTTTTTCCTCCAGTCTGCCTTGCTGCAGTCTTTTTTCTCTCTCTCCTCCTAATCTCTGTATGGCTCTGTGAGCACCTGACAATAATGGATCTCCAGAGTGTAACTGCGGGTTTGAATAATCTCATCACGAAAGTACAAAATTTACAAGATTTTGTGGTAAATGCTCCGGTATCTGAGCCGAGAATTCCTTTGCCGGAGTTCTTCACAGGGAATAGAGCTAGCTTCCAGAATTTCCGAAATAATTGTAAGCTTTATTTGTCCCTGAAGTCTCGTTCAGCTGGAGACCCTGCTCAGCAGGTTAGGATTGTGATTTCCTTGCTCAGGGGTGACCCTCAAGATTGGGCCTTCTCATTGCCAGCAGGGGATCCTGCGTTACGCGATGTGGATGCGTTTTTTCTGGCCTTGGGCTTGCTTTATGAGGAACCTCATTTGGAACTTCAGGCAGAAAAAACTTTGATGGCACTATCTCAGGGGCAAGACGAAGCTGAAGTTTTCTGCCAAAAATTCCGTAAATGGTCTGTGCTTACTCAGTGGAATGAGTGCGCCCTGGCGGCAACTTTCAGAGAAGGTCTCTCTGATGCCGTTAAGGATGTTATGGTGGGGTTCCCTGTGCCTGCAGGTCTGAATGAGTCCATGACAATGGCTATTCAGATTGATAGGCGTCTGCGGGAGCGCAAACCGGTGCACCATCTGGCGGTGTCTATGGAAAAGACGCCAGAAAGTATGCAGTGTGATAGAATTCTGTCCAGGAGCGAGCGACAGAATTTTAGACGGAAGAATGGATTGTGTTTCTATTGTGGGGATTCTACTCATGTTATATCAGCATGCTCTAGGCGTACAAAGAAGCTTGATAAGTCTGTTTCCATGGGCACCATTCAGTCTAAGTTTATTTTGTCTGTAACCCTGATTTGCTCTTTGTCATCCATTGCCACGGACGCCTATGTTGACTCTGGCGCCGCTCTGAGTCTTATGGATTGGTCCTTTGCCAATCGTTGTGGTTTTGATTTAGAGCCTTTGGAGACTCTTATTCCTCTGAAGGGGATTGACTCCACCCCATTGGCTAATAATAAACCACAATACTGGACACAAGTAACCATGCGTATCAATCCGGATCACCAGGAGATTATTCGTTTCCTGGTGCTGTATAATTTACATGACGATTTGGTGCTGGGATTGCCATGGTTGCAGTCTCACAACCCAGTCTTGGACTGGAGAGCAATGTCTGTGTTGAGCTGGGGATGTAAGGGTATTCATGGGGACTTACCTTTGGTTTCTATTTCGTCGTCCATTCCCTCTGAAGTCCCTGAGTTCCTCTCTGATTATCAAGACGTCTTTGACGAACCCAAGCTTGGGTCGTTACCTCCGCACCGTGAGTGCGATTGTGCCATAGATTTGATACCGGGTTGTAAATATCCAAAGGGTCGTTTGTTTAATCTGTCTGTGCCGGAACATGCTGCTATGCGGGAATATATAAAGGAGTCTTTGGAAAAGGGACATATTCGTCCATCTTCTTCTCCCTTGGGAGCTGGGTTTTTCTTTGTCTCAAAAAAAGACGGCTCTTTGAGACCATGTATTGATTATCGGCTTCTGAATAAGATCACTGTTAAGTATCAATACCCATTGCCATTGCTTACTGATTTGTTTGCTCGTATAGAGGGTGCTAAGTGGTTCTCTAAAATTGATCTTCGTGGGGCGTATAATTTGGTGCGGATCAGGCAGGGGGATGAGTGGAAGACCGCATTTAATACGCCCGAGGGCCACTTTGAGTATTTGGTCATGCCTTTTGGTCTTTCTAATGCCCCTTCAGTTTTCCAGTCTTTTATGCATGATATTTTCCGCGATTTTCTGGATAAATTTATGATAATATATCTGGATGATATTCTGATTTTTTCTGATGACTGGGACTCTCATGTCCAGCAGGTCAGGAGAGTTTTTCAGGTTCTGCGGTCTAATTCTTTATGTGTGAAGGGGTCTAAGTGCGTTTTTGGGGTCCAGAGAATTTCCTTTTTGGGGTATATTTTTTCTCCCTCTTCCATTGAGATGGATCCCGTCAAGGTGCAAGCTATTTGTGACTGGACTCAGCCCTCCTCTCTTAAGGGTCTTCAGAGATTTTTGGGCTTTGCCAACTTTTACCGCCGATTTATTGCTGGTTTTTCGGATGTCGTTAAACCACTGACTGATTTGACCAGACAAGGCGCTGATGTTGCTAATTGGTCCCCTCATGCTGTAGAGGCCTTTCAGGAGCTTAAGCACCGTTTTGCCTCTGCCCCTGTGTTGCGTCAGCCTGATGTGAATCTGCCTTTTCAGGTTGAGGTTGACGCTTCGGAGATCGGAGCTGGGGCAGTGTTGTCGCAGAAAGGTTCCGACTGCTCCGTCATTAGGCCTTGTGCCTTCTTTTCTCGCAAATTTTCGCCCGCAGAGCGGAATTATGATGTTGGGAATCGGGAGCTTTTGGCCATGAAGTGGGCGTTTGAGGAGTGGCGCCATTGGCTCGAGGGGGCTAGGCATCAGGTGGTGGTATTGACTGACCACAAAAATTTGATTTATCTTGAGACTGCCAGACGCCTGAATCCTAGACAGGCGCGCTGGTCTTTATTTTTTTCTCGCTTTAATTTTGTGGTGTCATACCTACCGGGTTCTAAGAATGTTAAGGCAGATGCCCTTTCTAGGAGTTTTGACCCGGACTCTTCTGGTAATTCTGAACCCACAGGTATCCTTAGGGAGGGAGTAATTTTGTCGGCCGTTTCTCCTGATCTGCGGCGGTCCTTGCAAGAGTTTCAGGCGGATAGACCGGATCGTTGTCCGCCTGATAGACTGTTTGTTCCGGATGATTGGACCAGCAGAGTCATCTCTGAGGTACATTCTTCTGCATTGGCAGGTCATCCCGGAATTTTTGGTACCAGGGATTTGGTGGCAAGATCCTTCTGGTGGCCTTCCCTGTCACGAGATGTGCGAGTCTTTGTGCAGTCATGTGACGTTTGTGCTCGGGCCAAGTCTTGTAGTTCTCGGGCTAGCGGACTACTGTTGCCCTTGCCTATTCCTAAGAGGCCTTGGACACACATCTCGATGGATTTTATTTCAGATCTGCCTGTTTCCCAGAAGATGTCTGTCATCTGGGTGGTCTGTGACCGTTTCTCTAAAATGGTCCATTTGGTTCCTCTGCCCAAGTTGCCTTCTTCTTCTGAGTTGGTTCCTCTGTTTTTTCAGAATGTTGTCCGATTGCACGGTATTCCTGAGAATATTGTTTCTGACAGAGGTACCCAATTTGTGTCTAGATTTTGGCGGGCATTCTGTGCTAGGATGGGCATAGATTTGTCTTTTTCATCTGCTTTTCACCCTCAGACTAATGGCCAGACCGAGCGGACTAATCAGACCCTGGAGACATATCTGAGGTGTTTTGTCTCTGCTGACCAGGATGATTGGGTTGCTTTTTTGCCATTGGCAGAGTTCGCCCTCAATAATCGGGCCAGCTCTTCCACCTTGGTGTCCCCGTTTTTCTGTAATTCGGGGTTTCACCCTCGATTTTCCTCCGGTCAGGTGGAATCCTCGGATTGTCCTGGAGTGGATGCGGTGGTGGAGAGATTGCATCACATCTGGGGGCAGGTTATGGACAATTTGAAGTTGTCCCAGGAGAAGACTCAGCGTTTTGCCAACCGTCATCGTCGTGTTGGTTCTCGGCTTTGTGTTGGAGATTTGGTGTGGTTGTCTTCTCGTTTTGTCCCTATGAGGGTCTCTTCTCCTAAGTTTAAACCTCGGTTCATCGGCCCTTATAGAATATTGGAGATTCTTAATCCTGTTTCTTTCCGTTTGGACCTCCCTGCGTCCTTTTCCATTCATAACGTTTTTCATCGGTCGTTATTGCGCAGGTATGAGGTACCTGTTGTACCTTCAGTTGAGCCTCCTGCTCCGGTGTTGGTTGAGGGTGAGTTGGAGTACGTTGTGGAGAAAATTTTGGACTCTCGTGTTTCCAGACGGAGACTCCAGTATCTGGTCAACTGGAAGGGTTACGGCCAGGAGGATAATTCTTGGGTCAATGCATCTGATGTTCATGCTTCTGATCTTGTTCGTGCCTTCCATAGGGCTCATCCTGGTCGCCCTGGTGGATCTGGTGAGGGTTCGGTGCCCCCTCCTTGAGGGGGGGGTACTGTTGTGAATTTGGATTCTGGGCTCCCCCGGTGGCCGCTTGTGGAATTGCACGTGTCATCCTCTTTCCTGTTTCACCTGGTTCCATCAGTAGTGGGTGTCGCTATTTAAGCTCATTTCTCTGGTGGTTTCTTGCCGGTCAACAATGTTATCTGATGCCTCTCAGTGCTTGTTCCTGCTTCTAGACAACTACTAGATAAGTTGGACTTTTGTCCATGTTTTGTTTTGCCTACTTGTTCCAGTTCACAGCTGAAGTTTTGTTACTGTGGCTGGAAAGCTCTCGTTGATCAGGGATTGCTACTCTGGCGTTATGAGTTAATGCCAGAGTTTAAGGTAATCTCTGGATGGTTTTTTGTTAGTGTTTTTCTGCTGACCATGAAAGTATACTATCTGTCTTCTGCTATCTAGTAAGCGGACCTCAAATTTGCTAAGACTATTTTCCTGCTGCGTTTGTTGTTTCATCTGAACTCACCGTCATTATATGTGGGGGGCTACTGTCTTCTTGGGAATATTTCTCTAGAGGTGAGCCAGGTCTTATATTTCCCTCTGCTAGCTATTTAGGTCTTAGGCCAGAGCTGGGCATCTAGCGATAAATAGGAAATGCTACCTGGCTATTTCTAGTTGCGCGGCAGGCTTAGTTCATGGTCAGTATAGTTCCATCTTCCGAGAGCTTGTCCCTCTATAGGCTTGCTATGATCTCTGCCTGCAGAGATCATGACACTTGACTCTATGTTTTAGGTCATTGTCTTTCTAAAAGACCCAGCCAAGACCCATATTTAATGTCCTGGCGGCGGGAAGGAGGTTGTCACTCTGGATTTTACAGTACATGGCTCCATCCATTCTCCCATTGATGCAGTGAAGTAGTCACATGCCCTTGGCAGTGAAACACCCACAAAACATAATGTTTCCACCTCCATGGTTGACAGTGGGGACGGTGTTCTTTGGATCATAGGCTGCATTTCTCTTCGTCCAAACATGGCGAGTTGAGTTAATGCCAAAGACCTCAATTTTTGTCTAATCTGACCACAACACCTTCTCTCAATCACTCACAGAATCATTCAGGTGTTCATTGGCAAACTTCAGACAGGTGTGCACATGTGCATTCTTGAGCAGGGTGACCTTGCGAGCAACTGCAGGATTTTAACACTTAATGGTGAATGCGTTATCAATGGTTCTGTTGGTGACTATGGTCCCAGCTGCCTTGAGGTCATTAACAAGTTCCCCCTGTATAATTTTAATCTGATCTCTCACCTCCCTCATGATCAAGAATACTTCACGAGGTGAGATTTTGCATGGTGCCACAGATCGACAGTCATTTTGTATTTCTTTCATTTTCTTACTATTGCACCAACAGTTGATTCCTTCTCACCCAGGGTCTTACTTATGGTTTTATAGCCCATTCCAGCTTTGCGCTTGTCTATGATCTTGTCCCTGACATCCTTATAAAGCACTTTGGTCTTGCCCATGTTGTCGAGGTTAGAGTCTGACTGATTAATTGAGTCTGTGGACAAGAGTCTTTTATAAAGGTGACTATGTAAGACAGCTGTCTTTAATGCAGATAACGAGTTGATTAGAAGTGTCTAACTGGTTTGTAGAAGCCAGAACTCTTATTGGTTGGTAGGGGATCACATACTTATTTCTCACTGCAAAATGCAAATAAATTTATATAATTTATAAAATGTGATTTTCTGTATTTTATTTTTGATATTCTATCCCTCAATGTTAAAATTAACCTACCCTTAAAATTATAGACTGTTCATGTCTTTGTCAGTGGGCAAACTTACGAAATCAGCAAGGGATCAAATACTTATTTCCCCCACTGTATATATATTCCATGTGTTGGAACTTGATGTGTACAATATATACCATAAGCTCGCTTTGAGTTTCCCAATAACTGGCCTAGTAGGAAACGCAGCCATTTCCATGTCCCTCACTCATCAGTCAATTGCGTAATTGTCCTGACGATTGGAGGCAGCGGAGTTGCATCTCTTGACATGAGACAACTGCTTCCAGTGACAGAAGACAGGAGATGGCATAATGTATTTATAGTTACCATAAAGCAACTTACAGTCACACTTGTTTTACTCTTTTCTAGACTATATGTTTGTGGATGTGTAGTCTGGTTTTAATTACAATATTTTGGAGCAAAGGATTAACAGTCTTTAGTGTGGTACTCCACAAGAATGTCAAATTGTTCAATCCAGGCAACAGCTTATGTGATTCACCTGGTATTTGCATGTATTGTTTATGTCCTAATAGAAACAGATGATTGGGTTTTAATTGTATCCAGATCACCGAACAAAGCACTATAGCAATAAGAATAAAGTAAGACAACTTCTAATAGTATATAGAATATAACATAACATACAAGCAAACATATGGCCAACAAAGGTCTCCTGTTCGGTCTTTGGTAAAAAGTGCAGGGTAACCCTAATGTCCAACTGCTAATCCCCTACCTAACTGCGGAGGATGGTATCCTTAGGACCTGCGTAGTGGCGACCCCTCTCAATGTAGACTCTCCTTAATTTGCCCTTGTAGGCCCTAAATTGAAGAAGAGAAAAGGAGTCAGACAGCAGACACAATGATATCATATGGGTGTATTAAAAAATAAATGTTGTACATGGGAAAGAAGACTGGAGCAAAAAGTGCAATAAACAGGGAATAAATGCTGAGGTAAGTGAACACATACAGTATATATTGCACATATTCCCAATTATAATGGGGAGTCTAATGGTAAGAAGGTGTAGATGAAAAAAATTGATGATAATAAAAATGTCAATTGCACCTATTCACAAATATATTGCACCCTATAAAAATATGGAGCCAACTGTCTCTTAAATGAAGTCATTGACATGTGCAAAATTGAGGTACAAGGTTACTTTTATTGATCAAATAGTTGATAAATATATCTGATAGCTATTAATATTGTCAAAAAAGTGAAATTAAAACAGGTCTAGTAGAATTTAGGGGCCTGTTATGTACGATAAAGAAGGGGGTACCTAGCAAAACCTGTTACACTGCTGTTATGGCCTAACCTTACTGCGGAGGTTGGCACCCTAAGACCTGCACAAATGGTGCCCCTGCTCAGCATCGACTCCCTCTAATACGTCCTATTATGGTCCCATGATAGAAAAGGGTAGAGTGTCCCAAGAGGCTCAATGAGCTGTTTGTGTAGCCCTGAAATGTGATCACATCCCACATGCAGCAAGGTGTAATATTGTGTTAGCAATCACAGACCAGTAAGGCAAACAAACTCTCAATATTAATAGAGAGCAACTCACCAATAAATACTATAATGCACAATAATACTATGACAAATCACAAAAATAATTTAACCCAATAGAAAGTAGGTTAACAAAGAGAGCTATAGTATGTCACCAATAGCTATTAAGTTTGCAATTCTAAATAGAAAGTAGGTTAACAAAGAAAGCTATGGTCTGACAACCTATAGCCATTAAGTATGCAATTCTCAACGCGTTTCTCCTACAATCGGTTCATCAGGAGACAAACATAATAACAAGTAAGAGACAAAAAGCTTATCTGAATCATATGAACCAGAAGGGGGAGGCAACCTCCGTGAATCAGAGCAGTAAGGTGCTCCCTTGTTTGCAGTGGGGTACAGTGTCCATTCGACCTTCCCAGCCTCTATCAGCCTTATCAGCCACAAAAATGTCAAATTGTCCAATCCACGCAACAGCTTAAGTGATTCGCCTCATATTTGCATGTATTGTTTATGTCCTAGGAGAAACAGATGATTGGGTCTTAGTTGTATCTAGATCTAGCTGTTTTTCGTCACTATTAATAAATTTATATGGTGTCTACAACTTGTCTCTTTGTTTGGCCAAGTACTTAAAGGGCTCAGATACGGCTTTAAAGAAGGTGATTCATTTTATTATAATAATTCAATGATTACAGAAAATAGAAAATAGTGTGATATTGCATACACTTTTGCATAATATACATTACAAGAGTAAATAATACTAGTGATGAGCGAGTGTACTCGTTGCTCTGGTTTTCACGAGCACTCTCGGGTTTTCCCGAGCACGCTCAGGTGACCTCCGAGTATTTATGACTGCTCGGAGATTTCGTTTTCATCCCGGCAGCTGAATGATAAACAGCTACTAGCCAGGCTGAGTACATGTGGGGGTTGCCTGGTTGCTAGGGAATCCCCACATGTAGTCAAGCTGGTTAGTAGCTGTAAACCATTCAGCTGCCCCGATGAAAACTAAATCTCTGAGCAGTCATAAATACTCGAAGGTCACCCGAGTGTGCTCGGGAAAACCCGAGCAATGAGTACACTCGCTCATCACTACTAAATATTTACATTACACACTACACAAGAAAAACTTCACCAGGAAAGGAGCATCATCTATCCAAAGACAGAGAATTTCTGGGATGTTTAAATACATTACATGCTACACAAGGAAAACTTCACCAGGAAAAGAGCATCATCTCTCCATAACGTCAACCATGAGAAGCCAAACGGCGAAGGCAGAGAATTCCTGGGATATCCACACTATAGATCCACACGGGCATCCCCTTCCGGGTCTATAGGTTACAGGCTTCTGTCTTAGCTGAAGTCTTCACCAGGTTATATCTTTACTTTTGAAAAAATGCTTACGTAATCAAGTGTTACACAAACTCTAACAGATTCTATTTGTCCAGTATAGTATCACTCTTCTGAGTGGCCAGCTTTTCAGATACATCATCACACTGAATATGCCCAAAAGCTTTCCTGGCTCCGAATAGTCTACCATAATACAAAGACTTACACATTGAATAATTATAATTATTATTTATTATAGTATGTTCATCCATCCAGCTCTCCTGCTCTCCTGCTGTCTGTCTATGAAGTGCACATAGTACATCACCCAGCTTTGCACATAGACTCGCCTCTGCACCTAGCATTCACATGGTATGCCTTTCAGCTAACCCCAGCTTTACCCCACCCGTGTTATTTATTACGTTGTTTACTCTGGCTTGATTGTATGCATCTGGTCCACTCTTAATTCTCTGACCGTGATAAGCAGAGACCACTCCTCTCTGCTTCACACCTGAATGCACTTAGTTGTACTTATATTGCATAGCTCAAGTCTGCATAGACTTCAGTCTGCAGTGTGATTCCTATAAGAGTGTCCTAGAAGTGTGAAGATTACAGTAGAATTAAAACCTGAATTGAACCTCAAGGGAACTGAAGGTAACTGGCCAGTCACTGTAAACAATGTTTCTGTTTATTTTCACTCTCACCCCTATAATACTTCACTTTATGCTACCTCCCCAAATTCCCACACCAAGCAAGGAACTGTTTATCTCTGCTTCAATCCTCCCCATCCATCTCACCTCCTCCTCAGAACTGTTCCTTAACTACAATCCTCTGCCTCCAAACACTGCCCTCTCCTGCTCCCACCTCCTAGCACTTTCTCTGCTCCTTCTCACTGCTGGTGATATCTCTCCAAATCCTGGTCCTCCTCACCACATTCTCACAGTCATTTCTACCTCCCATCCATGCTCTATCACAAACTTCCGTAACCTCTCTAACCTTATACCCATTCACCCAGCCCCCGCTTCACCAGTCCCACTAACAGGAGCTCTGTGGAACGCTCGCTCTGTCTGCAACAAGCTTTCCTACATCCATGATCTTTTTGTTACTACCAAACTTTCCTTCCTCGCCATCACCGAAACCTGGCTCACCCCTTCTGACACAGCCTCCTCTGCTGCACTCTCTTACGGTGGCTTCCACCTTTCTCACCCCGCCCCAGCAGCAAACATGGCGGAGGAGTTGGTTTTCTCCTGTCAGATAACTGCTCCTTCACCCCAATCCCACTGCCACCCTCTGTTACCCTCCCTTCCTTTGAGGTGCACTCTGTGTGCATTTACTCCCCCTCCAACCTCCAACTGGCTGTCATTTACCGCCCCCCAGGGCCAGCCACCACCTTCTTTGACCACTTCACACCTTGGCTACTTCATTTCCTTTCCGCGGACATCCCCACTATCATCATGGGCGACTTCAACATCCCCATTGACACTTCCCTCTCAGCTGCCACTAAACTTCTATCTCTCACTTCCTCCTTCGGCCTCACTCAATGGTCTTCTACAGCCACCCACAAAGATGGTCACACATTGGACCTCATCTTCACCCGCCTCTGCTCCCTATCTAACCTCTCTAACTCACCTCTTCCTCTCTCTGACCACAACCTTCTCACATTCTCTTCCCTCTCCACTCCATGTCTACAATCCCCACCCCACAAACTTTCACACCCTCACAGAAATCTTAAACATCTTGACCTACATTCATTCTCTGAATCCCTTCTCCCTCTCACAGATATAAGTTCCTTACAAAATGCGGATGACGCTGCTGCTCTATATAACACCACAATAGCTGTAGTTTTGGAATCTGCTGCCCCACTTACACATACCAAAGCTCGCAAAATCAACAGACAGCCCTGGCACACCAGCCTGACCAAAGAACTGAGGCGAGCTTCCAGGGCTGCTGAGCGCAGATGGAAAAGATCCCACTCCAACGAGCACTTCATCGCATTCAAATTCCCTCACTACTTTCAAGACCACACTCGCCACAGCTAAACAAACCTACTTCTCATCTTTCATATCCTCCCTATCTCACAACCCTAAACAGTTATTCAACACCTTCAATTCTCTCCTCCGTCCCCCAGCACCTCCTCCCTCCCCACTTTTCTCAGCTGAAGACTTTGCCTCATTTTCAAGCAGAAGATTGATAACATCAGAGACAGTTTTGGTCAACAACCCCCAGAGCCCTTCCTCCCAACCTCCCAGCCCTCCACCTCCAAAACCAACTTCTCCACCATTACAGAAGATCAACTCTCCACTCTACTCTCAAGATCGCATCTCACCACCTGTGCACTTGACCCGCTCCCATCCCACTTCATCCCAAACCTCACCACAGTCTTCATCCCAACCCTAACCCATCTCATCAACCTATCACTAACAACAAGTGTTTTCCCCTCAAGATTTTTAACATGCCTCCATCACACCTATCCTCAAAAAGCCTTCTCTCGACCCATCCTCTGTATCTAGCTATCGCCCTATGTCACTTCTCCCCTATGTCTCCAAATAACTGGAACAACACGTCTACCTTGAACTGTCCTCCCATCTCTCTTCTTGCTCCCTCTTTGACCGCATACAATCTGGCTTCCAGTCATACCATTCCACTGAAACTGCCCTAACTAAGGTCACCAATGACCTCTTAACTGCCAAGAGCAAGCGACACTACTCTGTCCTCCTCCTCCTCGACCTGTCGGCTGCCTTTGACACAGTGGACCATTCCCTATTATTACAGACCCTTTCATCCCTTGGCATCACAGACTTGGCCCTATCCTGGATCTCATCATACCTAACAGACCGGACATTCAGTGTCTCCCACTCACACACCACCTCCTCACCTCACCCCCTATCTGTCAGTCCAACAAGGTTCAGTCCTAGGGCCCCTGCTCTTCTCCATTTACACCTTTGGCCTGGGACAGCTCATAGAATCTCATGACTTTCAGTATCACCTCTATGCTGATGACACACAGATCTACATCTCTGGACCAGATATCACCACCCTACTAACCAGAATCCCTCAATGTCTGTCCACTATTTCATCCTTCTCCACTAGATTTCTGAAACTTAACATGGACAAAACAGAATTCATCATCTTTCCCCATCTCACGCGACCCCCCAATGAACCTATCCATTACAGTAAATGGCTGCCCACTCTCCCCAGCCCCACAAGCTCGCTGCCTCGGGGTAATCCTTAACGCTGATCTCTCCTTCAAACCACATATCCAAGCCCTTTCCACTTCCTGCCAACTTCAACTCAAAAATATTTCACGAATCCGTACATTCCTCAACCAAGAATCTGCAAAAACCCTAGTCCATGCCCTCATCATCTCTCGCCTTGACTACTGCAACCTCCTGCTCTGTGGCCTCCCCTCTAACACTCTCACACCCCTCAAATCTATTCTAAACTCTGCTGCCCGACTAATCCACCTGTCCCCCCGCTATTCCCCGGCCTCTCCCCTCTGTCAAAACCTTCACTGGCTCCCCATTGCCCAGAGACTCCAGTACAAATCCCTAACCATGACGTACAAAGCCATCCACAACCTCAGGGAACCTGAATTATCTTAAAATGCTATTAACCTGCAGATCTCCAGTCTAAAGCCATGCGGCCATCACACTGAAAGCCCAGCTTACTATATACTGAATGGTGACTGAAGCTGCGTGGGCTGTGCCTCTATTACTGAAAGCCTGAGGCTGCTGGGAGAAATGTCCATTTCTTCCAGGCAGCCTGGGTTCCTGTTCAGCAGCCAAACACGGCTTTAGATCCCTTTTAACCTGCAGCTTTACCTCATATATGCAGGTGAATAGAGTTTTGGGACATGACAGAGTCATCATAAAATCAACCTGATTTTTTTTTGTGTATCTAATAAAACATCTGAGTTACCAGGGATAGCATCGATGTTTTTACTTTTACATGACAAATATCATGTAATCAACCAAGACAATAGCCGGATTACTTACGGTAATGCTCTTTTAATGAGTCCATGACAGCACCCACTGGAGAGATAGGGATCCGCCCCAAGGAACAGGAAACCTACAGAGACATAAAAGGGGGCGGTCCCCCTCTCCTCCTCAGTTTAATTTCAGAGTACCCGGAGGACCGCCAGTGTTAGTCAATCATCACAATGTATCATCAGAATATAAACTTCATAGAAGTAATTACATTGGCTTTTATTAGGGAGGGATGTGACTGGGTGCTGTCATGGACTCATTAAAAGAGCATTACCGTAAGTAATCCGGCTATTTACCCTTCGCCATGACAGCACCCACTGGAGAGATTTCCAGAGACCAACACCTAGGGGGGGACCACCGTGCTGAGGATAGTCCTGCCAAAGTGTAGGTCAGAGTCGGAAGACAGGTCGAGCCTGTAGTGATTATAGAAAGTGGAAGGAGCCAACCAAGTTGCAGCCTTACATATATCTTCGATTGGCACGTTCCCTTTTCCGGCCCAGGAAGAAGCCATGGCTCTGGTGGAGTGTGCTTTGATGCCCTCCGGAGGTTCTTCATTTTTCATGGAATAGGCCAACCGGATAGCGTCTCTTATCCACCTGGATAATGTTGCTCTTGTGACTCCATATCCTTTCTTTTTGCCCTGGAAGGATATGAACAGAGCCCTACTCTGCCTCCAACTACTAGTTTTCTCAATATATTGCAAAACTACTCTCCTGACGTCTAGAGTATGGAATTTTTGTTCTTCAGGAGTAGAGGGGTCTTTAAAGAAAGTAGGAAGATGTATCTCCTGTGACCTGTGGAACTTCCCTGCTACCTTAGGAAGGTATAGGGGGTCCGGTTTTAAGATTAGTCTGTCATGAAATGTGAGAAGGTAAGGTTGATCTATCGACAAGGCCTGAATGTCGATGACTCTTCTAGCCGATGTTAAGGCTACTAAGAAGGCTGTTTTTAACGACAAGTGTTTTAAAGATGCTGTGTCTATAGGCTCAAACGGAGATTCTGTTAGAGAGTCTAAGACTAGGTTTAGATCCCACGGAGCTACTCTAGGTATGTGGATAGGAGTAACTCGTTCACAGGCCGTGATGAAGCGGGATACCCATTTATTACCAGCAATATTATGGCCATAGAGGGCACCCAGAGCGGACACCTGGACCTTTAGTGTGTTAACTGACAGACCTAACTCTTTCCCTTTCTGCAGAAATTCTAGTACAGATTTTATTGGGACTTCAGAGGGGTTTGAACTAGTATGGAACTGAAGAAACTTCTTCCATACTTTGGTGTAAATTTTTGTTGTAGATGGTTTCCTGCTAAGCAGGAGTGTATCAATTAGGCCCTTTGAAAACCCCCTGGAATTTAATATCTGCCTTTCAAATTCCAGGCCGTCAGGTGGAGGCTGTCCACCTGAGGGTGGAAGAAAGGTCCCTGGGAGAGAAGGTTTGGGATTGAGGGAAGGACCCAAGGATCCGTCACCGACATCGACCGCAGGCACGAGAACCATGGTCTCTTGGGCGAGAATGGCGCTATTAGTATTATCCTGGCCTGCTCTTCCCTGATTTTCCGTATTACTTGTGGAAGCAGAATTATCGGAGGGAAAGCATACGCCAGCTTGAATCGCCATGGTGTTTGAAGAGCATCTAGAATGTCCGGGTGATCTGCACGGGACCGAGATGCGAATTTGTGGACTTGTTTGTTTTGTTTTGTAGCGAACAGGTCTATTTGGGGTTTGCCCCATAACAATGTTATCTTGTGGAAAATGTAAGGATTGAGACACCATTCTCCTTGATGAAGAGTGTGTCGACTTAGGAAGTCCGCTTGTTGATTGTCCTCTCCTTTGATGTGGACTGCCGAGAGGGACAACAGATGCTTTTCGGCCAGGATTAAGGTACTGTTTGCGGAAGACATTAGAGCGTCTGATCTTGTGCCGCCTTGTTTGTTTAAATACGCCACTGTCGTAGTGTTGTCTGAACAGATTCGGACGTGGCTTCCTCGTAGCTGTGGGAGAAATTGACGCAGTGCATAGTTTACCGCATTTAATTCTTTTAGGTTTGATGAATATAAATCTTCATTCTTATCCCAGGTTCCCTGGCAGAATTTATCTCCCATGTGTGCGCCCCACCCGTGGGGACTAGCGTCCGTAGTTATCGTGTGGGATGGTGATATTACCCAAGGGACACCCCCCGCTAGGTTGTCTTTATTTAGCCACCATTCTAAGGAGGATAAGACTTTCTCGGATAAAGTTATTTTCGATTCAAGGTGCCCCAGAAATTTTCTCTGTTCCCGAAGTATCTGATGTTGTAATGTTCGGGTATGAAGTTGTGCCCACTGAACGGCTGGAGTACAGGAGGAGAGGGATCCTAGCAAGGACATTCCTGCTCTCAGGGACATTTGAGGTTTGTGAATGGCCGCCACAACTTTACCCTCTATAAGAGATATTTTTTATTGGGGAAGTAGACATTTTTGCTTTATGGAATCTAGACTAAATCCCAAAAATGTCTGAAGGGAAAGTGGGGTGAGTCTGGATTTTTTATAGTTGACGATCCAGCCCAGGCTTTCTAAGGACGAGACAGTGTCAGCTAATCGTTCCGCACACTGAAGGGATGAATTT
Organism: Ranitomeya variabilis; assembly: GCF_051348905.1. Classification (NCBI taxonomy): domain Eukaryota; kingdom Metazoa; phylum Chordata; class Amphibia; order Anura; family Dendrobatidae; genus Ranitomeya; species Ranitomeya variabilis. Next base: position 684,590,929 of record NC_135233.1, read on the forward strand.
CCTACAACTAAAAAATCATCTAAGTAGGGAATGATTAATGTGTCTCTCTGGCGAAGGTAGGCCATTACTTCTAACATTACCTTCGTGAAGATCCTGGGTGCCGTGGAGAGACCGAAGGGCATGGCTGTATACTGGAAATGATGAATCTCCCCCTCAAGAGTTACTGCCACTCTTAAGTATTTTTGATACCTACTATGGATAGGGAGATGGTAGTAGGCATCTTTTAAATCAATGCCGCCCATTCTACAATTTGGAAAAAGGAGCTTAATGGCCGATCTAATAGACTCCATTTTAAACGTATAATTTTTAATAAACGTATTGAGTTTTTTAAGATTTATAATTGTTCGAAATGAACCATCGGGTTTAGGGATTAAAAATAACGGAGAGTAGAACCCTTTACCCTCTTGTCCCTTTGGCACCCTAACTAAAACATTTTTAACTATAAGACTTCTAATTTCTAGCTCAAGGGCCTTCTGTTGCACTGGTGAGGAAAGGGCTGTTAAAATAAAGGAATCATGGGGAATTTGGAGGAATTCTATTTTCATTCCTTCCTTAATAATATTTAGCACCCAGGAACTTGACGTGATTTTTCGCCATTGGGGAAAGAAAAATTTTAACCTGCCCCCTACTGGGGTGTCTGGTGTTTCAGAATTTGTTGTCTCTACGGAAGGGGGGGCCTTTGAACATAGTGCCACCCTGTTTTCCCTCTCTTGTGGCCCATCGTGACGATCTTTCATTTTGTGTTCTTTTCCCGAACGGCCTCTTCCTAAAGGTCTTCCTATAGAAAGGAATTGAGGGGTCAGGGAAGGCTTTTTTCCTCTCTTTTGCTTTTTTGAGGATCTCGTCTAATGCTTTCCCAAACAAAAACTCACCCTCACACGGAATAGCGCAGATCTTAGCCTTTGACTGCGTATCCCCCTTCCAGCTCTTCATCCATAACGCACGTCTGGCATTATTAATTAGACCGGCTGACCTTGCTGCAAGGCGAAGAGAGTCAGCTGAAGCATCGGCCATGAATGCTGCTGCACCTCTAATTAGTGGTATCGCATCCCGCAATTTTTGTCTGGAGACCCCCTGTTCGATTTGTTGATCCAGCTGATCAATCCACACAAGCATGGATCTAGCTGTGCACGTGCTGGCAATTGATGGCTTAAATATGCCCGTGGAAGCCTCCCATGATCGTTTCAGTGACGATTCTGCCTTCCGATCTAGAGGATCAGAAAGTAGGCCCGCATCCTCGACTGGTAGGGCTGACTGTTTTGAGGTGGAGGCGACTGCAGCGTCCACCTTAGGGATTTTAGTCCATGAAATTAACTCCTCATCATTAAAGGGGTACTTCCTTTTGGAGGCTGACGGGAGAAAACCTCTCTGGTCCTGTTTCTCCCACTCCCTCTTTATCAGAGCCTTAACCGCCGGAATTACTGGGAATGCTCTTCTCTTCCTCTCCGCCAACCCTGCAAACATGATGTCTTGTGCAGTTTGGTCGTCTTTTGTATCCTCACAACCTATAGTATTCCTGATGGACTTTACTAGGTTGTCCACCCCATCAAGAGGAAAACAAGCTCGACCCTCAATGTCGGAATGTGTTGAGGAAGAGGATGACGCCTGCGAGGAGTCTGAGTGGATAACGCCTTCCTCCTCGGACTCAGAGCTGGATATAGCCTTTTCTTTCCCGGATTTTTTAGGGGGGGTACTGGCTTGTGAGATGGCCTGTAACTCCTCTCTAATTATGGCCCGTATATCTGTGACCGACATAGATGGACTCTGCATTGTTTCCGCCATACACTGATTGCAGAGTTTTTTGGGGTGGGAATCTGGGAGAGGCTCGTCACATAACGCACATTGCTTGTGCTTAGATTTCTGTCTCTTTTTGGCCTGGGAGAAGAAGACATTTGTGGAAAAGGGTGTCAGCTTTATAGGCAGAGGGGAAATCACACTCACCCAGTGAAGCTGTACGGTACCGAAATAGGAGGCTGCGACTTTCTGGATCTTGAATCCTTGGTCTCACTCCTGTGGCTGGCATCTGAGGACCTTCTGCTGGCTGGCTCACCTGCTGGGTCCACAGTCTTGCCTGGGGACGACATGTTGCATCGCCTGTGCGTTTGCAACTTCCCCCTTTTTATAGGCCAAGATCCGGTCTCAATCAATTTTTTTTTTTTTTTTTTTTTTTCACTCCCCACAGCGGTGTACTGCGCATGCGCGAAACCGCGCTTTCCCTCACCGCTGTGTGGGTGACCCGGAAGTGCTCACCGGCCCCGGGGCAGTATGGGGATGTTTTCCCCACCACCACGCACGCGCGGCCGCCATCTTTGTCCGGCCTGCGCTATGGAGCGGTGTGCCGGCTGCCGCTGCAGCTGTGCCTCAGAACTCGGACCTCATACCTGGCGGTCCGCGTTTGGAGCTCCTTTTAGGGCCGCACATCTGCCGCAATGCCTGTGGAATCGAGCAGCCTCCCGGACCATGCGTTCCATATGCCGGCCAGACGAGGGGGGAGCCGTCTAGCGGAATCTCCCCCGACGCTGCTTCTGGACTGCATCCCCTGCCGTTCTCGTGGACACCGCACAGGCGGATGCGTGTAGCCCAGGTATGCCTGTAGTTCGAAGAATCCAGAGATCCTGTCCCCTGGGAACAGGAAACCTAAACTGAGGAGGAGAGGGGGACCGCCCCCTTTTATGTCTCTGTAGGTTTCCTGTTCCTTGGGGCGGATCCCTATCTCTCCAGTGGGTGCTGTCATGGCAAAGGGTAAAATATTCTCTTCCTGCTTTATGCTTTAAACAGGAGAATTTTTTTAGGTTTGCTCATCTGCAGAGCTGTGTGTGAATGGGGCTGGCTGACTGCTCAGTTTAAGAGCTAAGCTAGACCAGATAATTTGGTCATGATAGGGCATCTTTTAAGGGGCTAACCAGCTTTAAGCTACAAATCTGCAGTCATTTTATGTGACTGCAGACTTGTGAATCCTCACATCTGGTTCATTGTGCTCTGTCAGGACTCTCCGGTGCCTACGTCAGGATATGACCACAATTACGTGATGTGTATACTCCCGGCCACATTGTGACTACACTGTTTCCAACCTCGATTAATACACTTGAGATGATGCACCCATCAAGTTAGAATGTGTTATGTATGCATATTGAATTCTTGCGGCCCTAGTGCTGGCACTGGAGAACCCTCACAGTGCACAGAGTGCAATGTGTGAAGGAAGAGGGGAGCCAGGGCAATAGTCATGGCCGATAGCAATCCTTGGATCACTCCCTGGCCCCTTCCCAGTAAAAGTTCACGTCTCTGTTATGTTACCTCTGTGCTCACTCTCTGTGCCATCTGGACTTGCCCAGTATGGGGATATTCCTCACAGATGCTTCCGCAATAAAGGAGACACACTCCAGCTTAACTTCAATAACAACTTGTTTACTCACCACAGTCCGTTCAAATACAGGCACTTCGGGTATAGCATTTGGTACCTTCTCTTCTGTCCTTGTTCTGTCCTTTCCTTCTCTATGCTCAACTCCGGGTCGGACCGAATCTTCCGGTCCCACAGAATCTATTCCATCCGGAATTCTTGCCTCACATGGAGGAGGCCTATACCGCTTTGCCTCGGTTCTAAGTACTGCCGCCCAGGCAAAGACCTGTCACATCTTGCTTGTGCTGCCCAGCTGGACCAACTTCTCTCTCTAGGGGACATATTTCATTCAGCTGCATCCGCAGCATTGCCACATTGCTTCCTCCTAGAGGAATCCTTCAGTGTGCTGTTCTATGCTGGACCCCTTCCTTAATGTTGTGGGGCACAGTGGCTTCTGGCCAGGCAGCCCTGTAAGCTGCACAGGTGCCCAGGCCCTGACTGACTACAACTAGGAACTAACACTACCTTATCCCCACTGTGCCCCTCCTATTCTAATTATATACTATAGTGCCCCCCTCTAGTGGCCAACTATGGATACTATGTCCCCAACAGTAAACTGGGCCTGGGGACAAACTTTCCCTACCAACTATATGTGTGCCAAAACATGTGAACATATATATATATACAGGGCCGCCATCAGGGCATGACAGCCATTACTGCTGTATGGGGCCCGGTCAGCAGCAGTGCACAGAGGGGCCCGCAGATCCGGGGCCCCACTGTTGTGGTTCTACTGATCGGGCCCCATCGTGCACCATAATACTGTGCACTGCGGCTCACACGTTGGCGCTGGGGCCCGGGAGCCGTCTTGGAGCTGTGCACGGCCGTCTTACCTAGTCGGCTGCACAGCTCCTGCTCGGCTGTAGCTAGAATGTATGGGCTCCCTGCAGGTCCTGACTACAGCCCATCCATTCTAGCCAGTAGCGTAGCTGGGGGGGGGGGCAGAGGGGGCCATCGCCCCGGGCCCTGTCACATGAAGGGGCCCACGGGGAGCCAGGGCAGGGCCACTTCTGTGAGGAGGCAGAACACATAGGAGCAGAGCAGTATAACGTCTGCACCCGTCTGACAAGCTGCACGCTGGCTACTAGCACAGTGGCCGGCTGCAGTCTCCCCCCTGCAGTGAATGGTTTCGCCCCCTCTGACCTGATCATGAAGCTTTTCCCCGGCTGCAGTTTTCCTCACTCTGTGCACGCTGGGATTGGCTCAGGCACGCTGGGTCCTAGTGCCCACCCTGCATTTCACTGACACTTCGTGGTCCTGCAGTGCAAACGTTATCAGTAAGTGCTGGGGATGGGACATTTTAGGTTTATTAAATTCAGGTGTGTCACTATGAGACCCTTGGGGTATTGTGGGGGCTGAAAGTGGGTGAGGGGGGACAGGGTACTGGGGGGTGAATGTGAGCCCATGGGGGTATTGTGGGGGAGGGGAGACAGGGCACTGGGGGGTGAATGTGAGACCATGGGGGTGTTGTGGGGGCTGAAGGTGGGTGAGGTGGGACAGGGCACTGAGGGGTGGATGTGAGACGATGGGGGTATTGTGGGGGAGGGGGACAGGTCACTGGGGGCTGAATATTATAATGTTATGATAGTATATGTACGGGGAGGCTGAAGATGGGGGGTCGGGGGCCTTTGATACGTACCACCTGGATATTTTATGAGTGTTAGTATAAGGAGCCCCCATACAGTAACCAGGAGCTGCATGACATTTACAGCACCACTTCCAGGTGCTGAATATCCCCGTCCCCTGCCCCCTGTCTGATACTCACCTTCTGGCGTTTTCATCTGTTTTAGTCTCCGCTCGTCTCCGTCTCCTGCAGTTTGTGACCTGTCCGAGGCTCCAGTGTTTCATGGAGCAGCACAGAGGTCACTAATCAGTGTGAGTCTGTGGGAGCCTCGTTCTCACTCTCAGGCTATGTGCACACGGTGCGGATTGGCCGCTGCGGATCTGCAGCAGTTTTCCATCTGGTTTACAGTACCATTTAAACCTATGGAAAACCAAATCCACAGTGCACATGGTGCGGAAACGCTGCATTGTATTTTCCGTAGCATGTCAATTCTATTTGCAGATTCCGCAGCATTTTACACCTGCTCCTGTATAGGATTCCGCAGGTGGTAAAACGCAGGTGAAATCTGCACAAAAAACGCAGGAAATCCGCAGGAAATCCGCAACAAAGTGCACATAGCCTCATAGTCTTACATTGAGCGCTTGTGACATAGCTTCTCACTTCTGGCCTGTCAGAAGCTGCGCTCACAAGTTTGAGCAGCGGCACTGCAGCAGTGCCCCAAAATACTGAATACGCCGGAGGATGAGTAAATGTCCATCATACTGTGTATACGGGAGCTGCGGGTCCATCATACTGTGTATACGGGAGCTGCGGGTCCATCATACTGTGTATACGGGAGCTGCGGGTCCATCATACTGTGTATAAGGGAGCTGTAAGTCCATCATACTGTGTATACGGGAGCTGCGGGTCCATCATACTCTGTATAAGGGAGCTGTAAGTCCATCATACTGTGTATAAGGGAGCTGCGGGTCCATCATACTCTGTATAAGGGAGCTGTAAGTCCATCATACTGTGTATACGGGAGCTGCGGGTCCATCATACTGTGTATAAGGGAGCTGCGGGTCCATCATACTGTGTATAAGGGAGCTGCGGGCCCATCATACTGTGCATAAGGGAGCTGTGGGCCCATCATACTGTGTATAAGGGAGCTGCGGGTCCATCATACTGTGTATACGGGAGCTGTAAGTCCATCATACTGTGTATACGGGAGCTGCGGGCCCATCATACTGTGTATACAGGAGCTGCGGGCCCATCATACTGTGTATAAGGGAGCTGGGGGTCCATCATACTGTGTATACGGGAGCTGTGAATCCATCATACTATGTATACGGGAGCTGCGGGCCCATCATACTGTGTATAAGGAAGCTGTGGCACTGGGCACATCATACTGTGTATACGGGAGCTGCGGGCCCATCATACTCTGTATAAGGGAGCTGGGGTCCATCATACTGTGTATACGGGAGCTGTGGGCCCATCATACTGTGTATAAGGAAGCTGTGGGCTCATCATACTGTGTATAAGGGAGCTGTGGGCCCATCACACTGTATAAGGGAGCTGCGGGCACATCATACTGTATATATGGGAGCTGCGGGCCCATCACACTGTGTATAAGGGAGCTGCGGGCCCATCATACTGTGTATACAGGAGCTGCGGGCCCATCATACTGTGTATAAGGAAGCTGTGGGCTCATCATACTGTGTATAAGGAAGCTGTGGGCCCATCATACTGTGTACAGGGGAACTCTGAGGGACATCATACTGTTTGACGGGAGCTGCAGGCCCATCATACTGTGTATAAGGAAGCTGTGGGCCCATCATACTGTGTACAGGGGAACTGTGAGGGACATCATACTATTTGACGGGAGCTGCCAGCCCATCATACTGGGTATAGGAAACTGTGAAGGCATATTGTGCATATGGGAGCTGTTGGCCCGTTACACTGTATATAGGGGAGCTCTGGGGGGCTTTATACTTTCTATAGTGGAGTTCTGTCAGCATTATACTGTGTATAGGGGAGCATTGGGCTCACTATCTATAGGGGAGCAGTGGGAACATCATACTGTGTAAATAGGGGAGAAGTGGGAACATCATACGGTGTATAGGGGAGTTATAGAATCATCATACGGTGTATAGGGGAGTTATAGAATCATCATACGGTGTATAGGGGAGCTGTGGGGGCCTTAGATGGTGTATAGGGAAGCTTTAAGCTCACCATACTGTGTATAATGGAGCAGTACAAGGGGGAACTTAGGGGACATTATTAAATGTTAAGTGGGCACTTAAGCATCATTGTTATAGGGGCACTCAGAGTATTGTGACCATCAAAGTTACATATGGTCACAATATGGCGGTAAAGTCAATGTTCGTTTTTGTATAGAGATTTATTTTCAATAACAGTAGGGTCATATTCTGAGGTTCCCCTATATTCACAATAAGTGCGCAACCGTAACTGTAATCAGGGTTAGCTGGTTAGGGGCCCACTCAGATGTTTCGCCCCCCTAAGTTGAAACCCTAGCTACGCCTCTGATTCTAGCAGTCTCAGTAGTGAATGTGCTAGAATGTAGGGGCTCCTGTCAGGTCCTCTCAGCAGCCCATACATTCTAGCTGCTGCTTCACTGCTGGAAACACTAGACGCCCCGGAACGACTGAGGTAAGTATAAAAAACATTTTTATTTTTGTTTTTTTAAATGGGTGAGGTGGGGGGAGTGAGACTGCAGATGATGAAGTGTGTTTAAGGGGGCACTGCGCATGATGAAATGATAGGGGGCTGCAGATGATGAAGTGTGGTTGAGGGGGCACTGCGCATGATGAAATGATAGGGGGCTGCAGATGATGAAGTGTGGTTGAGGGGGCACTGTGCATGATGAAATGATAGGGGGCTGCAGATGATGAAGTGTGGTTGAGGGGGCACTGCGCATGATGAAATGATAGGGGGCTGCAGATGATGAAGTGTGGTTGAGGGGGCACTGCGCATGATGAAATGATAGGGGGCTGCAGATGATGAAGTGTGGTTGAGGGGGCACTGCACATGATGAAATGATAGGGGGCTGCAGATGATGAAGTGTGGTTGAGGGGGCACTGCGCATGATGAAATGATACGGGGCTGCAGATGATGAAGTGTGTTTGAGGGCACTGCGCATGATGAAATGATAGGGGGCTGCAGATGATGTGTGTTTGAGGGGGCACTGCGCATGATGAAATGAAAGGGGGCTGCAGATGATGAAGTGTGTTTGAGGGCACTGCGCATGATGAAATGATAGGGGGCTGCAGATGATGTGTGTTTGAGGGGGCACTGCGCATGATGAAATGATAGGGGGCTGCAGATGATGAAGTGTGTTTGAGGGCACTGCGCATGATGAAATGATAGGGGGCTGCAGATGATGAAGTGTGTTTGAGGGCACTGCGCATGATGAAATGATAGGGGGCTGCAGATGATGAAGTGTGTTTGAGGGGGCACTGCGCATGATGAAATGATAGGGGGCTGCAGATGATGTGTGTTTGAGGGGGCACTGCGCATGATGAAATGATAGGGGGCTGCAGATGATGAAGTGTGTTTGAGGGCACTGCGCATGATGAAATGATAGTGGTAGTAACAGAAGAAAAGAAAGCCACTATGATATATGCACACCACCAAATATAAAGTGAATCAAACAAGCTTTATTGATAACATATAAAAACAATTAAAATCATGTAAACAAAGCTCCCTCCGTGTATATGCTCCCAAAACTACTCAGTGCACCACACACCTTCCATATGATGATGGAGGACATATATCCAATATAACACTTGGCCAATAGTGTATACACAGTTTAGTAGTCACTGGCAAGTCCGCCACATAATACCCAACAAACACAATAACAGAGTAATATCAGACTGCCACATGAGAGCCCCGGACTATGATACTCCCCCAAAGGTACATATATGTAGGGCACAAGATACTGCGGCAAATAGTGGCTCCAGATGGGTAGGAAGGAAAAGATTTCACCCTCCTAAGCACACTAGTCACCTGTGCTAAAAATGAAGAGGGATCATGCAGCGGTCACCAAAAGGATTTTTGCTGATCAAAGTAAAGGGCTGACAGCCATCCTGAAAATAGCCAGGACCGAGCACCCAGGGAGCATGGAGTAACGGAGGGAGAGCCCAACGTGTGTCGCTGTTAAACACAGCTTCGTCAGGTGGGGAGCCACTATTTGCCGCAGTATCTTGTGCCCTACATATATGTACCTTTGGGGGAGTATCATAGTCCGGGGCTCTCATGTGGCAGTCTGATATTACTCTGTTATTGTGTTTGTTGGGTATTATGTGGCGGACTTGCCAGTGACTACTAAACTGTGTATACACTATTGGCCAAGTGTTATATTGGATATATGTCCTCCATCATCATATGGAAGGTGTGTGGTGCACTGAGTAGTTTTGGGAGCATATACACGGAGGGAGCTTTGTTTACATGTTTTTAATTGTTTTTATATGTTATCAATAAAGCTTGTTTGATTCACTTTATATTTGGTGGTGTGCATATATCATAGTGGCTTTCTTTTCTTCTGTTACTATTGCTTGTCTACTAGCCACGTTATGCACCCCCATTAGCTATTTATTTATGGACATTATAGTGCGCCAGCTATTTCTATATGTTTAATGAAATGATAGTGGGCTGCAGATGATGAAGTGTGTTTAAGGGGGCACTGCGCATGATGAAATGATAGGGGGCTGCAGATGATGAAGTGTGTTTGAGGGGGTACTGCACATAATGAAATGATAGGGGGCTGCAAATGATGAAGTGGGGGTGATGGGGACTGCAGATGATGAATTGTGTTTGAGGGGGTACTGCACATGATGAAATGATAGAGGGCTGCAAATGATAAAGTAAGGGGGACTGCAGATGAAGTGAAGGGGGGATAGGGGACTAAATGATGAAGTAAGGTGGACTGCAAATGATGAAGTGGGGGTGATGCGGACTGCATGCACATCAAGTGAGTGTGAGGGACGGTGGACAGCAATTGAATTGTAGGTGGGGGTGGGGAGAGCCAATGGTATATTGAAGGTAGGGAGAGCAAATAATGAATTTTGAGGGTGGGGAAGAGCAGTTGATAATGAATAGAGGGTGGGAGAGAGAGAAGACATGACAATGAATTGAGGCAGAAGGGGCATGTAACTATAATGAATCGGAGTTAGGGTTAGAGCGGGAGGTACATAGTGGGATCGTTGAGGATAAAGTGACTGGAAATAAATTGGGAGAAAGAGTACAGGTGCTAATTAATTTATATATTAAATGAGGAAAGTGGCTATGTATAGCTAGAAGGGGCTCAGTGGCATATTATAATTTATATTTGGAATGGTGGGTGAATGTCTGTATTCAGATGTTTAGTGTAGAAGAAAGGAAAAAAGTGGGGAATGTGCTCTGAAAGCGGTGCTCTAGATAACTGTGTTATTTTATGCAGAGACGAGTCCTGGCTGAAAGAAGTGATGGCGGTCTGCGCTGGATTAAAAAGAAACACAAAGATGAAGGACTTCAGCTAGAGACATCACTGGTGAGTCAGTATGTTACCTGTACACTGACACCATACACTATATACTGTATACAGAGCTCCTGTGTATCATGTCTCTAGTGATCCCTGTATTACCTATACACTGACACCATACACTGTATACTGAGCTCCTGTGTATAATGTCACTGGTGATCACTATATTATCTGTACACTAAACACTATATACAGAGCTCCTGTGTATAATGTCACTAGTGATCACTGTATTACATGTACACTGACACTATATATAGAGCTCCTGTGTATAATGTCACTGGTGATCCCTGTATTACCTGTACACTGACACTATATATAGAGCTCCTGTGTATAATGGCATCGGTGACCACTGTATGAGGCTACTTTCACACTAGCGTTAACTGCAATACGTCGCAAATGCGTCGTTTTGCCGAAAATACGCATCCAGCAAAAGTTCTTGCTGGATACGTTTTTTCGTCATAGACTAACATTAGCGACGCATTTGCGACGCATTGCCAAACGTTGCGTCCGTTTTGCGACGCTTGGGCGTGTGGTAGCGGACCGTCGGGAGAAAAAAACGTTACATGTAACGTTTTTTGCTCCCGACGGTCCGCTTTTTCCGACCGCGCATGCGCGGCCGGAACTCCGCCCCCACTTCCCCGCACCTCACAATGGGGCAGCGGATGCGTGGGAAAAATGCATCCGCTGCCCCCGTTGTGCGGCGGAGACCACGCTAGCGTCGGGAACCTCGGCCCGACGCACAGCGACGGGTTGTTCCCGACGCTAGTGTGAAAGTAGCCTTACCTGTACACAGACACTGCATACTAAGTACAGATCTCCTATGTATAATAGCACTTATGGTGATAGTATTTTTTTTTTTTATTAATGATCAGTATTGTACTATTCAGTCACAATGTGGTGGTAATATGTTGTCCGGCCATGGTGTGGCGGTATTTGTTCCTTGTATGTGCTATTATTTGGTCACTATTTGGTGGTAATATGTGGTCTGGTCATGGTGTGGTGAAAATTTGTTCCTTGTACGTGCTATTATTCGGTCACCGTGTGGTGGTAATATGTGGTCTGGTCATGTTGTGTTGGTATTTGTTCCTTGTATGTAGTTGATCACCATGTGGTGGTAATATGTGGTCTGTACATGCTGCTGTGGTATTTGTCCCTTGTATGTGATATTGTTCGGTCACTGTGGTGGTAATATGTGGTCTGCACATGGTGTGGCAGTATTTATTCCTTGTAGATAGTATTATAGGTCACTATGTGGTGATAATGTGGTGTCTGGTCATGGTGTTGTGTTATTTGTCCCTTGTATGTGGAATTATTGGTCATTTGAAAAATTGAAAAATAAATAAAAATATACCTAAATTGTATTGCATATTTTAACAAATGTTTAATAAGTTAGAGTAGAGTAGGGCCCGGCTAAAAGAGTCTACCTTGTCATCGTGGCAGATTAAAAAAACCTTTTGGCCAAAACAAAATCTGCTGGCTATGTGTGTGATCTGGTGATGGGAACTGTTAATGTGTGATTGGTGAGAAGTGTAGTTTTTCCAAGAGTCAGCGGTGTTGCTGTAGACAGTTCGAGGGTTGGAGGCGGGGCTGGGGTGGAGCCTGGGTGGAGTCTTAAGGGGGCCCCGAAAATGTTGCCAGTATGGGGCCCCGAAATTTCTAGTGGCAGCCCTGTATATATATATATACAGTGGGGCAAAAAAGTATTTAGTCAGTCAGCAATAGTGCAAGTTCCACCACTTAAAAAGATGAGAGGCGTCTGTAATTTACATCATAGGTAGACCTCAACTATGGGAGACAAACTGAGAAAAAAAAATCCAGAAAATCACATTGTCTGTTTTTTTAGCATTTTATTTGCATATTATGGTGGAAAATAAGTATTTGGTCAGAAACAAAATTTCATCTCAATACTTTGTAATATATCCTTTGTTGGCAATGACAGAGGTCAAACGTTTTCTGTAACTCTTCACAAGGTTGCCACACACTGTTGTTGGTATGTTGGCCCATTCCTCCATGCAGATCTCCTCTAGAGCAGTGATGTTTTTGGCTTTTCGCTTGGCAACACGGACTTTCAACTCCCTCCAAAGGTTTTCTATAGGGTTGAAATCTGGAGACTGGCTAGGCCACTCCAGGACCTTGAAATGCTTCTTACGAAGCCACTCCTTCGTTGCCCTGGTGGTGTGCTTTGGATCATTGTCATGTTGAAAGACCCAGCCACGTTTCATCTTCAATGCCCTTGCTGATGGAAGGAGGTTTGCACTCAAAATCTCACAATACATGGCCCCATTCATTCTTTCATGTACCCGGATCAGTCGTCCTGGCCCCTTTGCAGAGAAACAGCCCCAAAGCATAATGTTTCCACCACCATGCTTTACAGTAGGTATGGTGTTTGATGGATGCAACTCAGTATTCTTTTTCCTCCAAACACGACAAGTTGTGTTTCTACCAAACAGTTCCAGTTTGGTTTCATCAGACCATAGGACATTCTCCCAAAACTCCTCTGGATCATCCAAATGCTCTCTAGCAAGCTTCAGACGGGCCCGGACATGTACTGGCTTAAGCAGTGGGACACGTCTGGCACTGCAGGATCTGAGTCCATGGTGGCGTAGTGTGTTACTTATGGTAGGCCTTGTTACATTGGTCCCAGCTCTCTGCAGTTCATTCACTAGGTCCCCCCGCGTGGTTCTGGGATTTTTGCTCACCGTTCTTGTGATCATTCTGACCCCACGGGGTGGGATTTTGCATGGAGCCACCGATCGAGGGAGATTATCAGTGGTCTTGAATGTCTTCCATTTTCTAATTATTGCTCCCACTGTTGATTTCTTCACTCCAAGCTGGTTGGCTATTGCAGATTCAGTCTTCCCAGCCTGGTGCAGGGCTACAATTTTGTTTCTGGTGTCCTTTGACAGCTCTTTGGTCTTCTCTTCACTATAGTGGAGTTTGGAGTCAGACTGTTTGAGGGTGTGCACAGGTGTCTTTTTATACTGATAACAAGTTTAAACAGGTGCCATTACTACAGGTAATGAGTGGAGGAAAGAGGAGACTCTTAAAGAAGAAGTTACAGGTCTGTGAGAGCCAGAAATCTTGATTGTTTGTTTCTGACCAAATACTTATTTTCCACCATAATATGCAAATAAAATGCTAAAAAACAGACAATGTGATTTTCTGGATTTTTTTTTTCTCAGTTTGTCTCCCATAGTTGAGGTCTACCTATGATGTAAATTACAGACGCCTCTCATCTTTTTAAGTGGTGGAGCTTGCTCTATTGCTGACTGACTAAATACTTTTTTGCCCCACTGTATATGTAGAGCAATATACATGAGGTATAGCAATGCTCTTGTACACGGTGGTAATACACTTTATGTATAGCAGTACCACCGTGTACGAACACATTAATAATATACATTATTTGTGTTCTTAAAGGGGTTGGGGAGAAGAGGGAAAAACAATATTTTCACATCCCCTACATGTGCAATGCACGCAATGTGAGGATTCACAAATCTGCAGTCACATAGAGTAACTGCAGATTTGTTCTTTAGACCGAACCATGCCTTTATATATAAATGTTTTCTAGGATCAGACTGGTCCTGTGGTGAAGTAGAGGATCTTCTAATGCTCCCAAGCTCTGTCACATTAATGTGCCCAAACTGTTCAGCAAAACAATAAACAAGAACAAGATTTTCAGCCAACTTCTTGCCATTAAGTTTATTTTTAATGTTTGTTCCCAAAGTATACCTGACATGATTTGACCTGTGTTTAATAGTTAAAAAAATATTATAATGCAATTAAAAGTAGACATGCACATGTTCTGTATGGTTGGGGGTACGGATTATCTTGTGTGCTCGAGTGAGTTCATTCTTACTTTGTCTATTTTTTTTCTCAATTTAAAATGGTAATATCAGGATACATATTGGCTTCAAAATTCTCCTTATTATTACTTGTATGCCAAGGCATCCTAGTAAGACATTTCCACACTTTTTACAAAAGCAGAAAATTAAAAATGTATCTAATTTCTAACCTACTGCAAACTGTTCATCCAGTATTATTCCACGTGTACAATAAAAGGGTTAAGATGAAAAAAGAAAAGTGAAATGCATTGTTAGAACATCAATTGACTGGCCGAGATTTGGAAGACTTAAGAAAAATACATCAATAGATTTCAAAACAAAGATTTGTCTGTTTTGGGCAGCCGATTGTTGTTGCAAGCACCAGTATTAAAGGATTTAGATCTTAACTTTGGCAGTGTCTTGGTGTTTTCTAAAAGATGTGTTTGGATAAATATGCTCGGTTCACAAAGAGGGCATAGTGTAGTAGAATCGCTTGTTTAGCAAGTTTTTCTCTCTATATACTTCAAGTGACATTATAACTTAGATGAGCCAGAGCATTAAAGATCTAGATGCACACTATGCAAACACGCTTTCTTCAGCGCTGCTCAAGGTGTGCAGAGCGGCAGAGGAGAAAATCTCTCTTAGCAGGAGACTTCATCCACTATAAGTTCATGCTCAAAACCTATAACTCTGCCCGCTATCTGGCCAAACAATCCTACTTCACCACACTCATCACCTCACTATCCAACAACCCAAAACGACTTTTTGAAACCTTAAACTCCCTCCTGAAACCTAAAGTACAAGCAGTGGCGTAGGAAGGGGGGTGTGGGGGGGGGGGCGTGCCGCCCCGGGCGGCACAATGCGGGGGTGGGTCACTGGGCCGCGGCCGGCACTGCAGGCTGCAGCTGTTTAAAGGGAAGGTGCCACCAGTTTTCTTGTAGTTTGTTTTGTTGTGAAATTAAGCTTAAAATAGTAAATAAAATGTAATAATGCAATGTTTGCACTGTTTGCAAACATTTCTATATGAAAAATATTATATATATTCTTACAAATATATATATTGACCACTAGGGGGAGCATTTTCCGTTTTAGACCTCAAGCAGCTATAGTAAGACTTACCAGCTTTACTGTTAGCTGGAAAATTGGGGCAGTAACTGCTGACATCAGCATTTCCCTCCCCTTTTGGGTGGTCTAATATCCCTGGGGCAGAATGAAGAGCAGCATCACAGGGCAGAGCCATTTTGTGTGTGACAGACCTGTGATCTGCTATCACCAGCAGTTACTGCATCAGAAGCACAGTTAGTTTATGTGGTGGGTATGGAGCAGCATTGTCTGTGCAGAGCTGTCTGTGACTCATCCCTCAGTAAGATAAGAAGGAGCTTCAGGTCTGCAGTGAATGGCCAGGCATTGTGGAGGGAGGGGAGAGATACATTGTATGGCAGAGAGAGGTGTCAGGTGTCACCTCTCTCTGCAGGCTGGGCATGGAGCTCCTGTGATAGAGAGTAAGTGGAGCTGGGCAGAGAGCACTGGGCTATAATAAAATGGTGGCTAGTCACACCTACAGCAGTGAGTTGTGCAGCCCACAGAGGCGTGCCCAGCTCACTGCTAACGCCTCTCCAATGTTAAAGATAGGGTCAGCGCCGGTCTATTATCTCCTATGTCCATGGGGTGCTGTAAAATGACACTGTTAGTGCCCTGCTACTGCTGCAAAATGTGATGGTAACATTCACCGGCGAAAGAATTTAACTTGTCCATCTGAGGTCTTATTCCTGCTGCATTGTTTTTTATTCTAAAAAATGCATCGGGGGGGGGGGCGCCAAACTCGGGAACAGCCCCGGGCGGCAAAAGCTCTAGCTACGCCCCTGAGTACAGGCCCCCATCACCAACCTCAGTGGTGAGGATCTAGCCACCTATTTCCTAGAAAAATCAACCACATCCATCAGGACATCTCAGCCCAATCTCCTCATTGCCTGGAGCCCCTGCCCTGCCTCACCTCAAGCTCACTAGATATCTTTGAGCCTGCTTCAGAAGAAGTTTCCAAGCTTCTCGCTTCTGCTCGGCAACAGTGACCCCATTCCTTCACATCTCCTGCAGTCTCTCTCACCAGTGGTCACCACTCACCTGACTAAAATATTTAAGCTCTCTTTTTCTTCAGGTATTTTTCCCTCCTCATTTAAACATGCCATCATAACCCCTTTACTTAAAAAGCCATCCCTGGACCAGAACTGCACTGCTACCTACCGACCTGCCTCTAACCTTTCCTTCATCTCTAAACCCCTGGAACGCATGGTCCACTCCCGTCTAATCCGCTATCTCTCAGATAACTCTCTTCTCGACCTCTTACAATCTGGTTTCCGCTCTTTACACTCCACTGAAACTGCCCTCACTAAAGTCTCTAATGATCTAATAACAGCTAAATCCAAAGGTCATTGCTCCCTGCTGATTCTCCTGGATCTCTCCGCAGCATTCGACACTGTGGATCATCAGCTCCTCCTCTCTATGCTCCGCTCTATAGGCCTCAAGGACACAGCCTTCTCCAGGTTCTCCTCCTACCTCTCTGACCGCTCCTTCACTGTATCTTTTGCCGGCTCCTCTTCCTTTCCTCGTCCCCTTACTATCGGGGTTCCGCAGGGCTCAGTTCTAGGCCCCCTCCTCTTCTCTCTATACACTGCCCCTATTGGACAAACAATCAGGAGATTTGGGTTCCAGTACCATCTCTATGCTGACGACACCCAATTATACACTTCTTCCCCTGACATCACCCCTACCTTAAATCAAAATACCAAGGATTGTCTGTCTGCTGTCTCTAACATCATGTCCTCCCTCTATCTGAAACGAAATCTCTCCAAAACAGAACTTCTTGTGTTTCTCCCTTCTACTAACCTCACTCTACCCAACATCGAAATTACCCTGGAGGGATCAACTATGACTCCCAAGCAGCATGCCCGCTGTCTTGGGGTCACTTTCGACACTGAAGTTTCTTTTACTCCCTATATCCGATCACTCACTCGCTCATGTCACCTGCTTCCTAAAAACATCTCCAGAATGCGACCTTTTCTCAACTTTGAAACTGCTAAGACTATTAGGGTATGTTTCACACGTCCGGATTTCTTGCAGAAATTTCCTGAAGAAAACCGGAAATTTTCTGCAAGAAATCCGCATTTTTTTTTTTTTGCGTTTTTTTTCCGGTTTTTTTCGCTTTTTTTAGCATTCTGCAAGCGTAATTAGCTTGCAGAATGCTAAAGTTTTCCAAGCGATCTGTAGCATCGCTTGGAAAACTGACTGACAGGTTGGTCACACTTGTCAAACATAGCGTTTGACAAGTGTGACCATCTTTTTACTATAGATGCTGCCTATGCAGCATCTATAGTAAAAGATAGAATGTTTAAAAATAATTAAAAAAATGGTTATACTCACCTGCAGGCGTCCGTTCCTATAGATGGTGAGTATATGACTATTTTTTATTTTAATTCTTTTTTTTTTACCAATTATATGGTGCCCAGTCCGTAGAGGGGAGTCTCCTCTCCTCCACTCTGGGTACCAACCGCACATAATCTGCTTACTTCCCGCATGGTGTGCACAGCCCCGTGCGGGAAGTAAGCAGATCAATGCACTCCTAGGTGTGCGGAATCCCCTGCAATTCCGCATTTTAATGAACATGTTGCTTTTTTTTCCGCGATGCGATTTTTTGCGGAAAAAAAGGCTACATTTGCACAAAAAATGCGGAATACACTGAAAATAATGGGAGGCATATGTTAGCGTTTTTTTCGCGTTTTTATCACGTTTTTATAGCGAAAAAAAGCGAAAAAAACCCAAAAAATACTGAACGTGTGCACATGGCCTTACTGTCGCTCTTATTCATTCCTGTCTGGACTATACAACTCTCTTCTGATCGGTCTCCCTCTTACCAAACTTTCTCCTCTCCAATCCATCTTGAATGCGGCAGCCAGGGTCATATTTCTGTCCAGCCGCTTCACCGATGCCTCCATCTTGTGCCAGTCATTACACTGGCTACCCATTCACTACAGGGTCCAGTATAAACTCATCTCTCTCACCCACAAAGCTCTCCACAGTTCTGCACCGCCTTATATCTCCTCTCTCATCTCTGTCTATCGCCCTACACGTGCCCTCCATTCTACAAATGACCTAAGACTAACATCCCCCGTAATCCGAACCTCGCACCTCCGTCTCCAAGACTTCTCTCGTGCTGCGCCAGCTCTCTGGAATGCACTTCCCCAGATGATCAGACGGATACCTAGCCCCGACCCATTCAAGCTTGCTTTAAAAACCCATCTCTTCAAACAAGCCTACCACATCAACTACTCAGTAAACTTACTTTGCCCTGTTCCCTCCTTCCAAATATTATTCTGAATCTGCACCCTACTATTCATCTGTCTCCACACCCTCCATGCACACGATAACTGCACTTGATACTTGACAATTGCACTTAAACACACGGGCTGATGACCGGATCATGCAGCTTTATATGAAAATCCCTATTTATTATAATTGCCAGACCCGAAATAACAAGCACTTTTCACCTATTGTGTCCCCCCATTTCCTTGTAGACTGTAAGCTTGCGAGCAGGGACCTCACTCCTAATGTCACTGTTTAAATTGTCTTAAATTGTATTGAATTTATTGTCTGTACATGTCCCCGCTTAATTGTAAAGTGCTGCAGAATATGTTGGAGCTATATGAATAAAAATTATTATTATTATTTTATGTGTATTGGTAATTTTTTATGATATTTATTGTTAATACAGACATTATAAAAATATTGGAAATGATTGATCTGCAACGAATCAAACTTGAACTTCCTGAAATAATTGTAGAAGATCCCCATAAATTCCTAAAGTTTTCAACTCAATTTATGTGGGTTGCCCCCAAAAAATGTTACGCGCCATTTCACACAATCTAGAGGAGTAAAGCTACGCTACCACGATGAGTTTTTGGTGATTTTTTTTAAAAAATGCATCGGGGGGGGGGGGGCGCCAAACTCGGGAACAGCCCCGGGCGGCAAAAGCTCTAGCTACGCCCCTGAGTACAGGCCCCCATCACCAACCTCAGTGGTGAGGATCTAGCCACCTATTTCCTAGAAAAATCAACCACATCCATCAGGACATCTCAGCCCAATCTCCTCATTGCCTGGAGCCCCTGCCCTGCCTCACCTCAAGCTCACTAGATATCTTTGAGCCTGCTTCAGAAGAAGTTTCCAAGCTTCTCGCTTCTGCTCGGCAACAGTGACCCCATTCCTTCACATCTCCTGCAGTCTCTCTCACCAGTGGTCACCACTCACCTGACTAAAATATTTAAGCTCTCTTTTTCTTCAGGTATTTTTCCCTCCTCATTTAAACATGCCATCATAACCCCTTTACTTAAAAAGCCATCCCTGGACCAGAACTGCACTGCTACCTACCGACCTGCCTCTAACCTGCAACGAATCTATGCATATCTATGAATCTGGCTATGCAGCATCAATAGTAAAAAGATATAATGTTAAAAATAATTAAAAAATAAAAAATCATGCTATTCTCACCTTCCATCGCCTCCGCAGCTTTCCCGCTCCTCGCGATGCGGCCGCAGCATGACTGGGAACGGAAGCTGCCGGCCACATTGCGAGGAGCGGGACAACTTCGGTGGATGACGGAAGGTGAGTATATAACTATTTTTTATTTTAATTATTTTTTTTCACAGGGATATGGTGCCCACACTGCTGTATACTACGTGGGCTGTTGTATACTACGTGGGCTGTGTTATATACTATGTGGGCTGTGTTATATACTACGTGGGCTGTGCTTTATACTACGTGGCCTGTGTTATATACTACGTGGGCTGTGTTATATACTATGTGGGCTGTGTTATATACTACGTGGCTGCTATATACTACGTGGCTGGGTTATATACTACGTGGGCTGTGTTATATACTATGTGGCTGCTATATACTACATTGCTGTGCTTTACACTATGTGGCTGTGCTATATATTACGTGGTTGCTATATACTACGTGACTGCTATTTACTACGTGGCTGTCTGTTATAAACTACGTGGCTGCTATATATTACATTGCTGTGCTATATACTATGTGGGCCTTGCTATATACTACGTGGCTGTGCCATATACTACGTGGCTGCTATATACTACGTGACTGCTATATACTACGTGGTTGTCTGTGTTATATACTACGTGGCTGCTATATATTACATCGCTGTGCTATATACTACGTGGGCTGTGTTATATACTACGTGGCTGCTATATACTAAATTCCACAACCAACCAGCGATATTGGCATGGAATTTAACCCCCACTCACAGCGCGACCTACATACATACAGTATTCTAGAATACCCGACGCTTTAGAATTGGGCCACCATCTAGTTATCACATAAAAAGTTTGTTAGTCTGGAGCATTTTCAGCTAGCATTAGCTTTGCTGGCATCCTGCAGAAAAAACATGGGTTTGTTTTCTTTATTGATAAAAACATAAGCGTATAAAAGAATCCGTCCTATCATTATCCAGGAGAGTTGGATGATTTTTCCTCCCTTGTCATCCATCTGTTGTCTGTATACAATCCGTGTACTGTCTGTATACAATCCGTGTGCTGTCTGTATACAATCCGTGTGCTGTCTGTATACAATCCGTGTGTTGTCCGTATACAATCCGTGTGCTGTCCGTACACAATCTGTGTGCTGTCTGTATACAATCCGTGTGCTGTCTGTATACAATCCGTGTGCTGTCCGTATATAATCTGTGTGCTGTCTGTATACAATCCGTGTGCTGTCCATATACAATCTGTGTGCTGTCTGTATACAATCCGTGTGCTGTCTGTATACAATCCGTGTGCTGTCTGTATACAATCCGTGTGCTGTCCGTATACAATCCGTGCGCTGTCTGTATACAATCCGTGTGCTGTCTGTATACAATCCGTGTGCTGTCCGTATATAATCTGTGTGCTGTCTGTATACAATCCGTGTGCTGTCCGTATACAATCCGTGTGCTGTCCGTATATAATCTGTGTGCTGTCTGTATACAATCCGTGTGCTGTCTGTATACAATCCGTGTGCTGTCCGTATATAATCTGTGTGCTGTCTGTATACAATCCGTGTGCTGTCCGTATACAATCTGTGTGCTGTCTGTATACAATCCGTGTGCTGTCTGTATACAATCCGTGTGCTGTCCGTATACAATCCGTGTGCTGTCTGTATACAATCCGTGCGCTGTCTGTATACTGTCATGGTTCCCAATGGCAAAGGAACGTAAGAAACATATAAATAACGAACGAGCTCTCGGGTGATGGAAACTCGAGTTGACCGTGAGCTAAATCTACCACACAACTAATAGTAGCCAGGGAGCATACCTACGGCTTCCTAAATGCCACGCGCCAGCCGGAGGACTAACTAAGCCTGGTAGAGGAAGAAACAGACCTGGCTTACCTCTAGGGAAATACCCCAAAAGATGATAGCAGCCCCCCACATGTAATAACGGTGAAATAAGAGGAAAAGACATACACAGTATGAAAGTAGATTTAGCAAAGAGAGGTCCACTTACTAGATAGCAGAAGGATACAAAAGAGGACTTCACGGTCAACTGAAAACCCTTTCAAAAAACCATCCTGAAATTACTTTAAGACTCCTGTGTCAACTCATGACACAGGAGTGGCAATTTCAGCCCGCAAGAGCTTCCAGCTACAGAGAATTACAAAAACTGCAAACTGGACTAAAGATACAAAACAAAAGGACAAAGTCCACTTAGCTGATCAGCAGACTAGTAGCAGGAACATGCAACCGAAGGCTCTGGTTACAATGATGACCGGCAAGGAAATGACTGGAGAGCAAGGCTAAATAGGAAACTCCCAAACGCTGATGGAAGCAGGTGAACAGAAGCAGCAAAGTGCAAACAAGTCACCAGTACCACCAGGGGAGCCCAAAAAGCGGATACACAACAGTACCCTCCCCTTAAGGAGGGGGCACCGAACCCTCACAAGAACCGCCAGGGCGATCTGGATGAGCCCTATGAAAGGCACGAACCAAATCCGAGGCATGAACATCAGAGGCAGTTACCCAAGAATTATCTTCCTGACCATAGCCCTTCCATTTAACCAGATATTGAAGTCTCCGTCTGGAAATACGGGAGTCCAAGATCGTTTCTACCACGTACTCCAATTCACCCTCCACCAGCACAGGAGCAGGAGGTTCAGTAGAAGGAACCACCGGTACCTCATATCTCCGCAACAGCGACCGATGGAACACATTATGGATAGCGAAAGATGCCGGGAGGTCCAAACGAAAGGAGACAGGGTTAAGAATC
The DNA here is from genome assembly GCF_051348905.1 of Ranitomeya variabilis. NCBI lineage: Eukaryota > Metazoa > Chordata > Amphibia > Anura > Dendrobatidae > Ranitomeya > Ranitomeya variabilis. The sequence goes on from NC_135233.1 coordinate 684,613,534, forward strand.
TCCAAAATCCTATAAGGACCGATGAACCGAGGCTTAAATTTAGGAGAAGAAACCCTCATAGGGACAAAACGGGAAGACAACCACACCAAGTCCCCAACATGAAGATGGGGGCCAACACGACGACGGCGGTTAGCAAACTGCTGAGTCCTCTCCTGGGACAATTCCAAATTATCCACCACTTGTCCCCAAATCTGATGCAACCGATCCACTACCGCATCCACTCCAGGACAATCCGAAGATTCAACCTGACCAGATGAAAAACGCGGATGAAACCCTGAATTGCAAAAGAAAGGAGAAACCAAAGTGGCAGAACTAGCCCGATTATTAAGAGCAAACTCCGCCAACGGCAGAAAGGCAACCCAATCATCCTGATCCGCAGACACAAAACACCTCAAATAAGTCTCCAAAGTTTGATTAGTTCGTTCCGTCTGGCCATTGGTCTGAGGATGGAATGCAGACGAAAAAGACAAATCAATGCCCAACCTGGCACAGACTGCCCGCCAAAATCTAGACACGAACTGGGTACCCCTGTCAGAAACGATGTTTTCCGGAATACCATGCAAGCGAACCACATTTTGAAAAAACAGAGGGACCAACTCAGATGAGGAAGGCAACTTAGGCAATGGCACCAAATGAACCATTTTAGAAAAACGGTCACACACCACCCAGATGACAGACATCTTCTGAGAAACAGGGAGGTCCGAGATAAAGTCCATAGAGATGTGCGTCCAAGGCCTCTTCGGAATAGGCAAGGGCAACAACAACCCACTAGCCCTAGAACAACAAGGCTTGGCCCGAGCACACACATCGCAAGACTGCACAAAAACACGCACATCTCGAGACAGGGAAGGCCACCAGAAGGATCTAGCCACCAAATCTCTGGTGCCAAAAATTCCCGGATGACCTGCCAGAGTAGAAGAATGAACTTCCGAGATGACTCTAGTGGTCCACTCGTCAGGAACAAACAGTCTACCAGACGGACAACGATCAGGTCTATCCGCCTGAAATTCTTGCAAAGCACGTCGCAAATCAGGAGAGACAGCAGACAAAACCACTCCATCCTTAAGGACACCAGCAGGTTCAGAATTCCCAGGAGAGTCAGGCTCAAAACTCCTAGAAAGAGCATCTGCCTTCACATTCCTAGAACCCGGTAAGTACGAGACCACAAAATTAAACCGGGAAAAGAACAACGACCAACGTGCCTGTCTAGGATTCAGGTGCCTGGCAGACTCCAAATAAATTAAATTCTTGTGATCAGTCAAAACTACCACCTGATGTTTGGCACCCTCAAGCCAATGACGCCACTCCTCAAATGCCCACTTCATGGCCAAAAGCTCCCGATTACCAACATCATAGTTTCGCTCGGCGGCCGAAAATTTTCGCGAAAAGAACGCACAAGGTCTCATCACTGAGCAGTCGGGACTTTTCTGCGACAAAACCGCCCCCGCTCCAATCTCGGAAGCATCGACCTCAACCTGAAAGGGAAGGGAAACATCAGGCTGGCGCAACACAGGGGCAGACAAAAAGCGGCGCTTAAGCTCCCGAAAGGCCTCCACGGCAGCAGGGGACCAATTGGCAACATCAGCACCCTTTTTAGTCAAATCCGTCAGAGGTTTAGCAACGCCAGAAAAACCAGCTATAAATCGACGATAAAAATTAGCAAAGCCCAAGAATTTCTGGAGACTCTTCAGAGAAGTAGGCTGCGTCCAGTCGTAAATAGCCCGAACCTTGACAGGGTCCATCTCAATAGAAGAAGGGGAAAAAATGTACCCCAAAAAGGAAATTTTTTGAACCCCAAAAACACACTTTGAACCCTTTACACACAAAGAATTCTCCCGCAAAACCTGAAAAACCCTCCTGACCTGCTGAACATGAGACTCCCAGTCATCAGAAAAAATCAAAATATCATCCAAGTACACTATCATAAATTTATCCAAATATTCACGGAAAATATCATGCATTAAGGACTGAAAGACAGAAGGTGCATTAGAAAGGCCGAAAGGCATTACCAAATACTCAAAATGGCCCTCAGGCGTATTAAATGCGGTTTTCCACTCATCCCCCTGCTTAATTCGCACCAAATTATACGCCCCACGAAGATCAATCTTAGAGAACCACTTAGCCCCCTTATGCGAGCAAACAAATCAGTCAGCAAAGGCAACGGATACTGATATTTGACTGTAATTTTATTCAGGAGTCGATAATCAATACAAGGCCTCAGAGAGCCATCCTTTTTAGAGACAAAGAAAAAACCGGCTCCTAAAGGTGATGAAGAAGGACGAATATGTCCCTTTTCCAGGGACTCCTTAATATACTCGCGCATAGCAGCATGTTCAGGTACAGATAGGTAAAGACATACACAGTATGAAAGTAGATTTAGCAAAGAGAGGTCCACTTACTAGATAGCAGAAGGATACAAAAGAGGACTTCACGGTCAACTGAAAACCCTTTCAAAAAACCATCCTGAAATTACTTTAAGACTCCTTTGTCAACTCATGACACAGGAGTGGCAATTTCAGCCCGCAAGAGCTTCCAGCTACAGAGAATTACAAAAACTGCAAACTGGACTAAAGATACAAAACAAAAGGACAAAGTCCACTTAGCTGATCAGCAGACTAGTAGCAGGAACATGCAACCGAAGGCTCTGGTTACAATGATGACCGGCAAGGAAATGACTGGAGAGCAAGGCTAAATAGGAAACTCCCAAACGCTGATGGAAGCAGGTGAACAGAAGCAGCAAAGTGCAAACAAGTCACCAGTACCACCAGCAACCACCAGGGGAGCCCAAAAAGCGGATACACAACAGTATACAATCTGGGTGCTGTCTGTATACAATCCGTGTGCTGTCTGTATACAATCCGTGTGCTGTCCGTATATAATCTGTGTGCTGTCTGTATACAATCCGTGTGCTGTCCGTATACAATCTGTGTGCTGTCTGTATACAATCCGTGTGCTGTCTGTATACAATCCGTGTGCTGTTCGTATACAATCCGTGTGCTGTCTGTATACAATCCGTGCGCTGTCTGTATACAATCTGGGTGCTGTCTGTATACAATCCGCGTGCTGTCTGTATACAATCTGTGTGCTGTCTGTATACAATCCGTGTGCTGTCTGTATACAATCCGTGTGCACTCTGTATGCAATCTGTGTGCTGTCCGTATACAATCTGTGTGCTGTCTGTATACAATCCGTGTGCTGTCTGTATACAATCTGTGTGCTGTCTGTATACAATCCGTGTGCTGTCTGTATACAATCCGTGTGCTTTCCGTATACAATCTGTGTGCTCTCTGTATACAATCCGTGCGCTGTCTGTATACAATCTGGGTGCTGTCTGTATACAATCCGTGCGCTGTCTGTATACAATCTGGGTGCTGTCTGTATACAATCCGCGTGCTGTCTGTATACAATCCGTGTGCTGTCTGTATACAATCCGTGTGCTGTCCGTATACAATCCGTGTGCTGTCTGTATACAATCCGTGCGCTGTCCGTATACAATCCGTGTGCTGTCTGTATACAATCCGTGCGCTGTCTGTATACAATCTGGGTGCTGTCTGTATACAATCCGCGTGCTGTCTGTATACAATCTGTGTGCTGTCTGTATACAATCCGTGTGCTGTCTGTATACAATCCGTGTGCTGTCTGTATACAATCCGTGTGCTGTCTGTATACAATCCGTGTGCTGTCTGTATACAATCCGTGTGCTTTCCGTATACAATCTGTGTGCTCTCTGTATACAATCCGTGCGCTGTCTGTATACAATCTGGGTGCTGTCTGTATACAATCCGTGCGCTGTCTGTATACAATCTGGGTGCTGTCTGTATACAATCCGCGTGCTGTCTGTATACAATCCGTGTGCTGTCTGTATACAATCCGTGTGCTGTCCGTATACAATCCGTGTGCTGTCTGTATACAATCCGTGCGCTGTCCGTATACAATCCGTGTGCTGTCTGTATACAATCCGTGCGCTGTCTGTATACAATCTGGGTGCTGTCTGTATACAATCCGCGTGCTGTCTGTATACAATCTGTGTGCTGTCTGTATACAATCCGTGTGCTGTCTGTATACAATCCGTGTGCTGTCTGTATACAATCCGTGTGCTGTCTGTATACAATCCGTGTGCACTCTGTATGCAATCCGTGTGCTGTCTGTATACAATCTGTGTGCTGTCTGTATACAATCCGTGTGCTGTCTGTATACAATCCGTGTGCTGTCTGTATACAATCCGTGTGCACTCTGTATGCAATCCGTGTGCTGTCTGTATACAATCTGTGTGCGGTCTGTATACAATCTGTGTGCTGTTCGTATACAATCCATTTTTTTACTCTGCAGTTATTAGCCATTTACAGGACCATTTACAGCTTCCTATGTTACAGAACTGTAATGCGCTCTATGGGATCTGCGTTGGGGGTTGTATACTGATGACAGATTCCCTTTAATACACCAAGTTTTACAGTTTACTTAACAATGTTTTTGCTGTCTTTTTTCAAACTGCTGGAAATAATAACCTTTATTTCATTTTCACCATCTGCTTCCCTTTTAGAGAACCTAAGCGCAGATTTATTTTATAAAATGATGTGCCAAAAGCAAATTTATTCCAGTTAGCACATTTTAAATTACAAGCAACCAAATGCAACTCTAATAATAGGTCCCATGTCAACATTATGTTTCATTAAAGTCTGTTTGTTGTTACACATTAAAGGGAATCTGGCAGCAGGTTATTGCTTTGGAATCGGAGAGCAGCATTAGGTAGGGGAAGCAAGTCTGATTCCAGCGATGTATCATTTACTGGTTGCTTGGTGCAGTTTTGATAAAATCCCTGTTTTCTCTGCTGTAGATGTAGCCATGTTCAGAATGCTTATACTAGTATAGCCACAGTCACCCATGATTTCTAGCTTTGTGTGCACAGTGTGGGGGAGGGGTTTCACAATTGAGCTGGACCGCCTGGCACACCACCACTAGTCCTTTAGTAAGAATCTGAGGCGAATAAAACACTAATTTTATTGAAACTACAGCCAGCTGCTAACTAAGTGACACATCCCTGGAATCAGAGTCTCTGAGCCAACATCATGCTGCTATCATTTTACAGGGTTAAACCTGCTGATAGATTCCCTTTGAAGGCAATCTGCTGTGTCCTCAAAAGCTTTTCTTCTTGATCCATGGTGTTTTTCTTTTTTAGGTTGAACCACTAATACAGAAAGGTCACGAGAGCTTGGTGCACCATATATTGCTGTATGAATGCGACAGAGAAGCAGGTGACACCGTACTTGAATATGGTCATGAATGTTATCACCCCAATATGCCAGACATCTTTCTTACATGTGAAACAGTCGTATATGCATGGGCAATAGGTGGGGAGGTAAGTGCCACAATTACAAATTTAATATTGTCAAGTTGTCATTTATACTGTCCACATATTTTTACGGTCATCAGGCCAGTCATCTTAGTACAGTAGCAGAGAAATTATTAAAACTCTCATATACAGTATACAGTCCAACAGCTTAAAAATGGACAGAGAGCCACCCTAATAAATGGAGGCACATGCAGCCCTCAGGACAAGAGATAAGCAGACCTTTTGATCCATCTTCACCAAATTTTTCATAGAAATTTGATTCACTGCTAAAAAAATTGCATGAATTTCAATACTGTAAAGTTCATAATTGTTCAGAAAAAACACGTGAGGGAGAGGGTAGATAGAGAGGGGCTCCTTCTGACCATAAGAGCTTACACTTTATAGGAGTGAGAGTCCCCTGCTGACCATAAGACATTATATACGAGAGAGGATCCCACTGACTATAGGACCCTATACTACAAAAGAGAGATGAGACATCGCTGATCAAAAGAGCTTACACTCTACAGGAGAGAAGACCGAGGAATTCACTATGCACAACAGCTGGACAGAAGAGCTTACACAACACAGGAAAAAGAGAGAACCAAGCTGACCAAAAGAGCTTACACTCTATAAGAGAAAGAGAGAGGGGACCCCGCTGATCATAAGAGCTTACACTCTACAAGAGAGAGAGAGGACCTCGCTGATCATAAGAGCTTACACTCTACAGGAGAGAGAGAGGACCTCGCTGATCATTAGAGCTGACACTCTACAGAAAAGAGAGAGAGGACCTCGCTGATCATAAGAGTTGACACTCTATAAGAGAAAGAGAGAGGGGACCCCGCTGATCATAAGAGCTTACACTCTACAGGAGAGAGAGAGGACCTCGCTGATCATAAAAGCTTACACTCTATAAGAGAAAGAGAGAGAGGACCTCGCTGATCATAAGAGCTTACACTCTACAGGAGAGAGAGAGAGGACCTCGCTGATCATAAAAGCTTACACTCTATAAGAGAAAGAGAGAGGGGACCCCGCTGATCATAAGAGCTTACACTCTACAGGAGAGAGAGAGGACCTCGCTGATCATAAAAGCTTACACTCTATAAGAGAAAGAGAGAGAGGACCTCGCTGATCATAAGAGCTTACACTCTACAGGAGAGAGAGAGGACCTCGCTGATCATAAAAGCTTACACTCTATAAGAGAAAGAGAGAGAGGACCTCGCTGATCATAAGAGCTTACACTCTACAGGAGAGAGAGAGGACCTCGCTGATCATTAGAGCTGACACTCTACAGAAAAGAGAGAGAGGACCTCGCTGATCATTAGAGCTGACACTCTATAAGAGAAAGAGAGAGGGGACCCCGCTGATCATAAGAGCTTACACTCTACAGGAGAGAGAGAGGACCTCGCTGATCATAAAAGCTTACACTCTATAAGAGAAAGAGAGAGAGGACCTCGCTGATCATAAGAGCTTACACTCTACAGGAGAGAGAGAGGACCTCGCTGATCATAAAAGCTTACACTCTATAAGAGAAAGAGAGAGGGGACCCCGCTGATCATAAAAGCTTACACTCTACAAGAGAGAGAGAGGACCTCGCTGATCATAAAAGCTTACACTCTACAGGAGAGAGAGAGAGTGGACCCTGCTGACCAAAAGAGCTTACACTCTACAGGAGAGAGAGAGGACCCCACTGATCATAAGAGCTTACACTCTACAGGAGAGAGAGAGGACCCCACTGATCATAAGAGCTTATACTCTACAGGAGAGAGAGAGAGGACCCCACTGATCAGAAGAGCTTATACTCTACAAGAGAGAGAGGACCCCACTGATCATAAGAGCTTATACTCTACAGGAGAGAGAGAGAGGACCCTGCTGATCATAATATCTTACACTCTACAGGAGAGAGAGAGGACCCCGCTGGACAAAAGAGCTTACACTCTACAGGAGAGAGAGAGGACCCTGCTGATCATAATATCTTACACTCTACAGGAGAGAGAGAGGACCCCGCTGGACAAAAGAGCTTACACTCTACAGGAGAGAGAGACCGAGAGAGGACCACGCTGACTAAAAGAGCTTACACAACAAAAGGGGAGAGGGGGAACCGTGCTGATCATAAGAGCTTACACTCTACAGGAGTGAGAGAACGAGTGAGATAGAGAGTGGATCCCGCTGATCATAAGAGCTTATGCTCAAGAGGGGATACAAAGAGAGAGAACCCCGCTGAAATAAAAAAAAAACAAAAAAAAAAACACTGGAGCGGTGTTTTAACAATATTGACAATGTATGTGTGCTCCCTCTTTACAGCAGTCTCCAAAAATCATTATCAGCAGGCTAATTTAGACATGACATATAATACAAGGAGCATGCAGCACAAGCAATGCAGCAATTATTCCCAACTTAAAAATGACTGAAGACAGTTTTGCACAAAAGCTAGGGTCACACAACCATGTATTTTCTCATCCAATAAAATTGGTCCAATTATGCTAATCACACTCTGATCAAACTCTGAGTTTGAGGCCATGTGCACACGTTCAGGATTTTTTGCGTTTTTTTCGCGTTTTTTCGCTATAAAAACGTGATAAAAACGCGAAAAAAACGCTTACATATGCCTCCTATTATTTAGAGGGTATTCCGCATTTTTTGTGCAAATGTTCGTGGAAAAAATCGCATCGCGGAAAAAAACCCAAAATGTTCATTAAAAAATGCGGATTGCGGGGATTCCGCACACCTAGGAGTCCATTGATCTGCTTACTTCCCGCACGGGGCTGTGCACACCATGCAGGAAGTAAGCAGATTATGTGCGGTTGGTACCCAGGGTGGAGGAGAGGAGACTCTCCTCCACGGACTGGGCACCATATAATTGGTCAAAAAAAAGAATAAAAAAAAAAAATAGTCCTATACTCACCCTCTGATGGCCCCCGAAGTGTTCCCGCCTCTCACCGCTGCATGCTGCCGCTTCGGTTCCTATAGATGGTATGGTTCAGGACCTGTGATGACATCGCTGTCTTGTGACTGGTCGCGTGACCACTCATGTGACTCACGCGACCAATCACAATCCGTGACGTCATCACAGGTCCTGAACCACACCGGCATCTATAGGAACGGACGCCGCTGAGGAGATCGTCTGGGTGAGTATAACCATTTTTTTATTTTTTTTATTATTTTTAAACATTCTATCTTTTACTATAGATGCTGCATAAGCAGCATCTATAGTAACCAACTTGTCAGTCAGTTTTCCAAGCGATGCTACAGATCGCTTGGAAAACTTTAGCATTCTGCAAGCTATTTACGCTTGCAGAATGCTAAAAAAACGCGAAAAAAATGGAAAAAAAACGCAAAAGAAAAACGCGGATTTCTTGCAGAAAATTTCCGGTCTTCTTCAGGAAATTTCTGCAAGAAATCCGGACGTGTGCACATACCCTGATCAGAGTGTGATTGGATTTTCTCAGATGAGAGTAAAAACAAAAAAAATCGACATCTTCCACATTCATCCAAATGCACTCCATTTTTTTCCATGCACCCATAAACATGAATCCAGTCCGATAATCGGATGTAACTCGTGCAGGCTATGATTCTTTTCCTCAGATTAAGGCCGGCGTCACACTGGCGAGTTTTACGGACGTAAGAGCGCAGAAACTACGTCCGTAAAACTCGCATAACATACGGCACAATTATTCTCAATGGGGCTGCTCCTATTAGCCGTATATTACGGTTCAGTATTATACGGCTTTCTACGGCCGTACAAAATCGCAGCATGCTGCGTTTGTCAGCGTACTGCGCAAAAAAATCGCCAATGAAAGTCTATGGGGGCGAGAAAAATACGGATTCCACACGGACCAGCAGTGTGACTTGCGAGAAATACGCAGCGGTGTTAGTGAAAAGTCGGTAATTCAATTGCCGGCTTTTCATTTCTCCTGCACAAACCCGACAGGATATGAGACATGGTTTACATACAGTAAACCATCTCATATCCCCCTTTTTTTGCATATTCCACACTACTAATGTTAGTAGTGTGTATGTGCAAAATTTCAGCGCTGTAGCTGCTAAAATAAAGGGTTAAATGGCGGAAAAAATTGGCGTGGGCTCCCGCGCAATTTTCTCCGCCAGAGCGGTAAAGCCAGTGACTGAGGGCAGATATTAATAGCCAGGAGAGGGTCCATGGATATTGGCCCCCCCGTGGCTAAAAACATCTGCCCCCAGCCACCCCAGAAAAGGCACATCTGGAAGATGCGCCTATTCTGGCACTTGGCCACTCTCTTCCCACTCCCTGTAGCGGTGGGATATGGGGTAATGAAGGGTTAATGCCACCTTGCTATTGGAAGGTGACATTAAGCCAGATTAATGATGGAGAGGCGTCAATTATGACACCTATCCATTATTAATCCAATTGTAGGAAAGGGTTAAAAAACACACACACACATGATTGAAAAGTATTTTAATGAAATAAACACAGCGGTTGTTGTAATAATTTATTGTTCTCTCAAATCCATTTGCAGGCCCTCGCTTGGCAACATAATAAACGCACAAGATACATACCTTCTGATGTACTGTCAGGTCCAACGATGTAATCCATCTGAAGGGGTTAACTAATATTACAGGCAGGAGCCCTGCTATAATGCAGCTGTGCTCCGTGCTTGTAATTCCCCTGTGAATGAATGAAATGTAGGTCATTGACCTACATTTCATTCATTCGCGGTGAGGCGCCCTCTGGTGGATGTCCTCATATGACCTGGAGCGTGGGAAAAAGTTCCCAGGCTGCAGTTCATGAGAACATCCACCAGAGGGCGCCTCACCGCGAATGAATGAAATGTAGGTCAATGACCTACATTTCATTCATTCGCAGGGGAATTACAAGCACGGAGCACAGCTGCATTATAGCAGGGCTCCTGCCTGTAATATTAGTTAACCCCTTCAGATGGATTACATCGTTGGACCTGACAGTACATCAGAAGGTATGTATCTTGTACGTTTATTATGTTGCCAAGCGAGGGACTGCAAATGGATTTGAGAGAACAATAAATTATTACAACAACCGCTGTGTTTATTTCATTAAAATACTTTTCAATCATGTGTGTGTGTGTTTTTTAACCCTTTCCTACAATTGGATTAATAATGGATAGGTGTCATAATTGACGCCTCTCCATCATTAATCTGGCTTAATGTCACCTTCCAATAGCAAGGTGGCATTAACCCTTCATTACCCCATATCCCACCGCTACAGGGAGTGGGAAGAGAGTGGCCAAGTGCCAGAATAGGCGCATCTTCCAGATGTGCCTTTTCTGGGGTGGCTGGGGGCAGATGTTTTTAGCCACGGGGGGGCCAATATCCATGGACCCTCTCCTGGCTATTAATATCTGCCCTCAGTCACTGGCTTTACCGCTCTGGCGGAGAAAATTGCGCGGGAGCCCACGCCAATTTTTTCCGCCATTTAACCCTTTATTTTAGCAGCTACAGCGCTGAAATTTTGCACATACACACTACTAACATTAGTAGTGTGGAATATGCAAAAAAAAGGGGGATATGAGATGGTTTACTGTATGTAAACCATGTCTCATATCCTGTCGGGTTTGTGCAGGAGAAATGAAAAGCCGGCAATTGAATTACCGGCTGTTCACAGATATCGCGCTGATTGAAATCTAAATACAGAATATATATATATATGTGTCACAATGACATATATATATATATATATACTGTATATATGTTTTCCCGAACATTTGAGCACATAAATCCATTAGATGTCGGTTTTGCAAGCCTGCGCGAAAATCTCGCAGTACGGATGCCATACGGATTACATACGGAGGATGCCATGCGCAAAATACGCTGAAACACCCTGACTACGGATCACTATTTTGGGAACATTTCTCCGTATTACGGCCGTAGTACGGACGTATAATACGTGGCGTATTGTCTTACGCCAAGTGTGACGCCGGCCTAACTCTGAAGAAAAAACTGACATCTGCAAGGCTGCATAGAATAAGATAGGGATGAATGCTATCATTCAAAACGACAGAAAGCACTTGTCCAGTTTTTAAAATTGTCTGCCCTGAAGGAGAGAATCACTTCTCCCTTTCATACAAATGAGCTTGGAGTAGAAGTATGTGAAGCCCTTTATAAGCTTTGGGCTAAGATCAAGCATCCTTTGTTTTCAATGATTTTATTGAATTTTCAAAGTAAATTTAAAGGGGAAAGGAAAATCTTTTGAGCATATTGATATCAGTTTGTCATTTCTCTTGTTAAAGTCCAAAGTACTAAATTATTTCCACCAAATCATTTTAATGGAAATCTGTAACCAAGTCTTTGCTACCTCATCTGAGCATGATGTAGGCCATTATTCCAGTCATGTATCACTTATTGTGTTGTTTGCTGCATTTCTGATAAAATTACAGTTTTTTTTATGCCGTTGATCAAGCAGTTCTCTAAATGCATAACCTTACTGGCAGCATTCTATTTACATTGAATGTTGACAATCAGTGATGGAGGCAGGTTTATTGACCCCTTAACCCTCAAGTTTTCATCTTCATGATCAGGTCGTATTTTGTAATTCTGACCACTGTCCCTTTATGTGGTAATAACTCTGGAACGCTTCAACAGATCCCACTGATTCTGAGAATATTTTTTCATGATATTTTCTACTTCATTATAGTGGTAAAATTTGTTAGATGTGACTTGCGTTAGCCGTTTACTCGTGAAAAAAGCAGAAATTTGACGAAAATTTTGAAAACTTTTTGCATACTTTTAATTTCTATGCCCGTAAATCAGAGAGATATGTCACACAAAATAGTTAATAAATAACATTTCCCACATGTCTACTGTACATCAGTACACATTTTAAAACTTTTTTTTGTTAGGAAGTTGCACAGGTTAAAAGTTGATCAAAAATTTCTAATTTTTCCAACATAATTTATGAAAACATTTATTAAGTACCACATCACATTTGAAGTGACTTTGAGGGGCCTATATGACCAAAAGTACCTAAAATTGACAATATTATAAAACCTGCACCCCTCAAAGTGTTCAAAACCACATTCAATAAGTTTATTAACCCTTCAGGTGCTTCAAAGGAACTAAAGCAATGTGGAAGGAAAAAATAAAAATTTAAGTTTTTTCACAAAAATTTTAATTTAGATCCAAATTGAATTATTTTCACAAGGGTAACAGGATAGAATGGACACCAAAACTTTATGAGCAATTTCTCATGAGCACATATATATGCCATATGTGGGGAAAAACTAAACTTGAAATGCACGGCAGGGCTCGGAAGGGAAGGAGCATGTATTGACTTTATGAATGCAAAATTATCTGGAATGGAGAACAGAAGCAATGTCATGTTTGGAGAGCCCCTGATGTGCCTAAACAGTGTAAACCCCCCACAAGTGACACCATTAAATCTACACGTGTGATGAGCACCATAAACCCCAGGTACTTCACAGAAATTTATAATGTGCTGTGAAAATAAAAAAATCTAATTATTTTCCACAGAAATGTTCTTTTAGCCACAAATTTTTTTATTTTCAGAAAAGGCAGCAGAGAAAATGGCCCCAATAATTGTTGTACAATTTCTCTTGAGTATGCCAATACCACATATGTAGGGAAAAACTACTGGTTGGGTGCACGGTAGGGCTCGAAAGGGAAGCAGCACCATTTGACCTTTTGAATGCAGACTTTGCAGGAACTATTGCTGGATACCATGTCACAATTGGAGAGCCCCTGATGTGCCTAAAAAGTGGAAACCCACAATAATTTACCTTATCTTGGAAATTAGACGGCTCAAGGAATGTATCTAGATGTGTGGTGAGCACCTTGAACTACCAGATGCTTCACAGTTTATAACGCTGAGCTGTGAAAATAAAAAATCACACTGTTCCCACAAAAATGTTCTTTTAGCACCGTATTTTTAATTTCACAAGTGTAACAGGGGAAATTGCAGCATACAATTTGATATGCATTTTTTTTCTGAGAACAACAATATCCCAAATGTGGTCAAAAAGTACTTTTGAGGCACAGTACAAATTTCAGAAGGGAAGAAGCGCCATATTTGAGTTCTGATTTTTCTGGAATGGTTTCAGATTGCCATTAGAGTTGAGCGACTTTTACTTTTTTAGGATCGAGTCGGGTTTCGCGAAACCCGACTTTCTCAAAAGTCGGGTCTGGTGAAATCGGCCGATTATTGCGAAAAGTCGGGGATCCGACTGAAACACGAAACCCAATGCAAGTCAATGGGGAAGCAAAGTCGGCAGTGAGTGGAGGACAGGAAAACACCTACAGTGCCCATTTTCATGCCAAAAACATCAATTCTTGTTACTTAAGCTTGTCAATCTTAATTTACCTTATAATAATAGTTAGGCATTGAAAACTGGGGGTCATTTGGCTAAAGTTGTGGGGGGGTAGGGCTAGCTCAAGTTTTTCGTGGGCCCAGGAAACGCGAACTACGTCATGGCGGTGGAGCAGGGAGAGGTAAGTATTTCAACTTTGCAACTGCTGTGATCCTGAGGAAGCAGCGGGGGCACACTTGTTCGCATTGACACTGGCACAGGGCCCCTCAAAGTACGGCGATGTGTTTGATGGTGGGGGCGCCTCCCACCGGCAGAGACACTTTTGCATACTATGAGGGGCCCTGTGACAGTGATGTCGCCAATGAGTATGCCCCCCCACCTGATGAAGGAACCTGCACTTTCATCTGCACCTTCCTCTTTGTCCCCGTGTAAGGTGGTATAGTATGCGGGAAGGGGAACCAGACTTTCAGCAGGGTCAGATTCTGGCTGTGTAGAGTGCAAGGGGAATGTAGTGGTCTGGGTCAATGTACCAGCAGACTCATCTAGCAGTGACTGGGCAATGGGCAGGATGAGGAGAAAACACAGATATAGGCCCAAAGAATAAAGTGGGCTACATGCAGTTCAAAATTGGTAACAGGACTAAACAGGCGGCATTGCTTTGTTCAGTGGAGGAAAACTGTAATGAGTGGCAGATAAAGACAAAACACACAGCACTCAAGGATCCTGTGTGGTGCCCAAGTCAGGTTTCCAGCCTGTCAATCCAATAGTAATAAATCACTTGGCACTCAAATGGTTTCTTTCAGATGAAAAAAAGTGAACATCCCATTTATTTGTGCATCCAGTTTAAAGATTATTTAAACGTTTTCGGTCAAATCACAAGACCTTCATCAGAAATATCCTTAACAAAACTGGAAGCATAGGACAATGAGGTATATGAGCCTAGGCAGCCCGGGATGGAAAGCGCACCTGGAGCGTCTCAGATCCTTGAAGAGAGAAGGAGGGCGTTTATCCGCCGCTGCATATGGCACTTATAGACGTCTGGTCCGTCACGCTGTGTGGAGTAATCCCCCGGGATTACTCCACACAGCGTGAAGGACCGGACGTCTATAAGTGCCATATGCAGCGGCGGATACACGCCCTCTTCCTCTCTTCAAGGATCTGAGACGCTCCAGGTGTGCTTTCCATCCCGGGTTGCCTAGGCTCATATACCTCATTGTCCTATGCTTCCAGTTTTGTTAAGGATATTTCTGATGAAGGTCTTGTGATTTGACCGAAAACGTTTAAATAATCTTTGAACTGGATGCACAAATAAATGGGATGTTCACTTTTTTTCATCTGAAAGAAACCATTTGAGTGCCAAGTGATTTTTTACTATTGTAATGAGTGGCAGACACAGTTAGTAGGCCCAAGTAATAAAGTGGGCCAAATGCAGTTCAAAATTGGTAACAGGAGTAAACAGGCGGCACTGCTTTGTTCAGTGGAGTAGAACATCAAAGAGCGGCAGACACCATTAGTAGGCCCAACCAAACAAGTAGGCCCAACCAAACAAGTAAGCCAAATGCAGTGTTATATTTTATACAGGCCGAAAGCCTGAAAATTGAAGCTCAGCTTTGTTCAGTGGATGAGAAAAGCAAGGAGCGGCAGACACCGTTAGTAGGGCCCAACCAAACAAGTAGGCCAAATGCAGTTTAATATTCGAAATATAGGCCGAAAGCCTGAAAATTGAAGCTCAGCTTTGTTCAGTGGAGGAGAAAAACAAGGAGCAGCAGACACCGTTAGTAGGGCCCAACCAAACAAGTAGGCCAAATGCAGTTTAATATTCGAAATATAGGCCGAAAGCCTGAAAATTGAAGCTCAGCTTTGTTCAGTGGAGGATAACACCAAGCAGCGTCAGACACCGTTGGTAGGGCCCAACCAAACAAGTAGGCCAAATGCAGTTTAATATTTGAAATATTGGCCGAAAGCTTGAAAATTGAAGCTCAGCTTTGTTCAGTGGAGGATAACATCAAGCAGCGGCAGACACCGTTAGTAGGGCCCAACTAAACAAGTAGTCCAAATGCAGTTTAATATCTGATATAGCCTGAAAATTGAAGCTCAGCTGTGTTCAGTGGAGGAGAACACCAAGCAGCGGCAGACACTGTTAGTAGGCCCAACCAAACAAGTAGGCCAAATGCAGTTTAATATCTGATATAGCCTGAAAATTGAAGCTCAGCTGTTTTCAGTGGAGGAGAACACCAAGCAGCGGCAGACACCGTTAGTAGGCCCAACCAAACAAATAGGCCAAAAGCAGTTTAAAATTGCTTACAGGGGTACACAGGCAGCATTGGTTATTTCAGTGGAGGTCAACTGTAAGGAGTGGCGCAGACAGACTTTGTAGGCCTGAAATAAAAAAGTAGGCTCAATGCAGTTTAAAATTGCTTACAGGGGTACACAGGCGGCATTGGTTATTTCAGTGGAGGTCAACTGTAAGGAGTGGCGCAGACAGACTTTGTAGGCCTGAAATAAAAAAGTAGGCTCAATGCAGTTTAAAATTGCTTACAGGGGTACACAGGCGGCATTGTTTATTTCAGTGGAGGTCAACTGTAAGGAGTGGTGCAGACAGACTTAGTAGGCCTGAAATAAAAAAGTAGGCTCAATGCAGTTTAAAATTGCTTACAGGGGTACACAGGCGGCATTGGATAGTTCAGTGGAGGTCAACTGTAAGGAGTGGTGCAGATAGACACATGTAGTAGGCCTAAAATAAAAAAGTAGGCTCAATGCAGTTTAAAATTGGTTACAGGGTTACACAGGCGGCATAGCGTTGTTCAGCGGAGGACGATTGTAAGGACTGGCACAGACAGACTTAGTAGGCCTAAAATAAAAAAGTAGGCTCAATGAAGTTAAAAACGGGTTACAGGAGTGAATTGGCGGCATAGTGTTGTTCAGCGGAGGACAATTGTAAGGAGTGGCAGACACAGTTAGTAGGCCCAAAAAAGTAAGTAGGCTAAATGCAGTTCAAAATTGGTAACAGCAGTAAACTGGCGGCATAGCTTTGTTCAGTGGAGGACAACTGTAAGGAGTGGCTGACACAGTTAGTAGGCCAAAATAATAAAGTGAGGTAAATGTCTGCCAAAAAAATTTTTCAAAAATAAACAGGTGGCATAGCTACGTACAGGGGTGGGCGTGGGCTCCTCTGCTGAGTAGCAGACAGTGGTAGTTGGCGCAAAGTATGACATGGTCTAAATGGAGGCCAGGGCCCCTGTATATTTTAACTATCGTCTATTACTTCAACAAATTTGTATTGGCAGTGCCATTGAAGGATTTATCAGCACAGACTACACTGTGGTGGAGCAGGGAGAGGTAAGTATTGCAAGTGGTAGAGCACTGTTCGACCAGGGGGGGAACACTCTATCGTGGGCGGCGGTACTGGCACAGGGCCCCTCATATTACGACGGTGTGTCTGATGTCGGTTGTGCACCACCACCGTCAGAGACACTTCATTGTACTATGAGGGACCCTGTGCCAGAGTAATCGCCAAAGAGTGGGCACACCCACCTGTCCAGGCAAATGACACTCGCACGGGTGCTTGCGCCAGGTGGTGACCACAGCCCTGTGGGGGGAGTCAGCCCATTTAGGGAGGTATAAAAATGGCCTATGGTGGACATTCAGCAGCTGCAAATGGAGGAATTGGAGCAGTCAGTAAGAGGAGGCCAAAAGCAAGACATTTTCCAGGCAAGCTACGTGTCAGCAGGGGAAGGTGGGGCAAAATAATTAGAAATCCATGATTGGTTCATTTTAATGAAGGTTAGATCATCAACATTTTGGGTAGCCAGACGAGTCCTTTTTTCAGTCAGTATTGAACCAGCAGCACTGAACACTCTTTCTGATAGCACACTATTAGCTGGGCAAGCGAGCTCCTGTAATGCATATTCTGCCAATTCAGGCCAGGTGTCTATTTTAGATGCCCAGTAATCAAAGGGGAATGACGTGTGAGGGAGAACATCAATAAGGGAGGAAAAATAGTTAGTAAACATACTGGACAAATGTTGTCTCCTGTCACTTTGAATTGATGCAGCAGTACCTGTCGTGTCTGCAGTCATTGCGAAATCACTCCACAACCTGGTCATAAAACCCCTCTGTCCAACGCCAGTTCTGATTTGTGCACCTCAAACACCTCTGCCATGTTGCCCCCTGTAGCTCGTGTGAGAACCATCACCGCCGCTGTGTGCTGGGAATGCCTGAACCAAACGGTCTACAAGAGTTGCTTGTTTGGTAGCCAATATTTGCTCAGGGTTCTCATGTGGCATGATATTTTGTAATTTCCCTTTGTAGCGTGGATCCAGGAGGCAAGCCAACCAGTAATCGTCATCGGTCATCATTTTTATAATGCGGGGGTCCCTTTTTAGGATATGCAAGGCATAATCAGCCATGTGGGCCAATGTTCCAGGTGTCAATTCACTGCATGTGCTGGGCTGAAGAGCAATTTTTTGCAAATCAGCATCACTTGTCTCCCGCAAAAACCCTGTACCTGACCTTGCAACGCCACCAGTTTCTATTGCCCCCTGAGAAGCATCCTCCTCCCATAAATATTCATCCCCATCAACCTCCTCCTTCTCCTCTTCGCCAGCCACCTCGTCCAGGAGAGTTCCATGAGCAGACAATGGCTGACTGTCATCAAGGCTTCCCTCATCCTCGGCTGAAGACGCCTGCTCCTTAATGTGCGTCAAACTTTGCATCAGCAGACGCATTAGTGGGATGCTCATGCTTATGATGGCGTCGTCTGCACTTACCAGCCGTGTGCTTTCCTCAAAACACTGAAGGACTTGACAGAGGTCTTGTAGCTTCGACCACTGCACACCTGACAACTCTATATCTGCCATCCAACTGCCTGCCCGTGTATGTGTATCCTCCCACAAATACATTACAGCACGCCTCTGTTCGCACAGCCTCTGAAGCATGTGCAGTGTGGAGTTCCACCTTGTTGCAACATCGATTATTAGGTGGTGCTGGGGAAGCTTCAGCGATCGCTGATGGTTCTGCATACGGCTGGAGTGTACGGGCGACCGGCGGATGTGCGAGCAAAGTCTTCGCACCTTCAGGAGCAGGGCTGGTAACCCGGATAAGTTTTAAGGAAGCACTGCACCACCAGGTTCAAGGTGTGAGCCAGGCAAGGTATGTGTTTCAGTTCTGAAAGGGCTATGGCAGCCATAAAATTCCTTCTGTTATCACTGACTACCTTGCCAGCCTCAAGATGTATACTGCCCAGCCATGACTGAGTTTGTTGCTGCAAGAACTCTGCCAGAACTTCCGCGGTGTGTCTGTTGTCGCCCAAACACTTCATTTCCAACACAGCCTGCTGATGCTTACCACTAGCTGTTCCATAATGGGACACCTCGTGTGCAACACTGGCAGCTGCGGATGGAGTGGTAGGGCGACTGCACTCTGGGGACGAGCTTTCGCTTCTGCTGGAGGAGGAGGAGGGGTGTTGAACGAATACAGCCAACTGTTTCCTAGACCGTGGGCTAGGCAGAACTGTCCCACTATGACTGTCCCCTGTGGACCCTGCATCCACTACATTAACCCAGTGTGCCGTGATGGACATGTAACGTCCCTGGCCATGCCTACTGGTCCATGCATCTGTTGTGAGGTGCACCTTTCTACTGACTGATTGCCTGAGTGCATGGACAATGCGGTCTTTGACATGCTGGTGGAGGGCTGGGATGGCTTTTCTCGCAAAGAAGTGTTGACTGGGCAGGTCATAGCGTGGTACTGCGTAGGCCATCAGGGCTTTGAAAGCTTCGCTTTCAACTAACCGGTAGGGCATCATCTCTAACGAGATTAGTCTAGCAATGTGGGCGTTCAAATCCTGTGTATGCAGATGTGAAGATGAGTACTTCCTTTTCCTAATAAGAGTCTCTTGTAGGGTGAGCTGGACTGGAGAGCTGCATATGGTGGAACTAGCGGGGGTTGTGGTGGACATGGCAGATTGAGAGAGGGTTGGTGATGGTATTCTTGATGTTGGCCTACATGCAGTGTTTCCTCCCAAGAACCTGGTGATTCCCTGACTGCTTTGGCCTTGCGATGATACCTCCACATTTGCTGCAGGTGGTGTCCTAAATGGTGGGCTTACAGTGAGGGTAGCAATGTAGCGTTGCTGTCTACCTTCATTCTGGGCAGGTGCACCAACGTTACGGGACGTTTGGTAGTTAGTCCAGGCTTGCAAGTGCATGCTGGTTAAATGTCTACGCATGCACGTTGTATTTAAATTTTTGACATTTTGCCCTCTGCTAAAGGTCTTTGAGCATTTCTAACAGATAACTTTGCACTCATCATTCGGATCTTGGTTGAAAAATTGCCACACTGCACTCTTCCCACTTTCACTGGATGGCCACGCTGTCCTAAAACTGTTTTTGTTTTTGACACATGTTTTTGGCCTGATACGGGCCTGCCAGATGAAAGCTGTTGTGATGTTGATGCCTGCTGTGGCTCATCCTCCTCCATCTCTGAGCTACTGACAGCGGCACCCTGTTCCCCCAATGGCTGCCAATCTGGGTCAAAAACTGGGTCATCTATCACCTCCTCTTCAATGTCCTGTGCACCTTCCTCTGTGTCACCATGTAAGGTGCTATAGCGGTCGGGACGGGACACCATAGTCTCATCAGGGTCAGGTTCTGGCTCAGTACACTGCGAGGGCAATGTTGTGATCTGAGTCAATGGAACAGCATAATAATGTAGCTGTGGCTGTGCATCTGTGCACTCCATGTCCGGTTCATCTTGTAAAGGGCTGTGAACTATTTCCCTTTCTATCCCTGGCACGGTATGTGTAAAGAGCTCCATGGAGTAAACTGTAGTGTCGCCTGCCGCATCCTTCACTTTTGCTTTGGGTGAAGGACAAAAGGAAGCGACTTGTTCCTGACCGTGAGCATCCACTGACGACTCGCTGCTTTTAAATTTGGAACTTTCGGAAGAGGAGGCGAAAGAGCTAGATGCTGAGTCAGCAAGGGAAGCCAAAACTTGTTCCTGCTGCTCCGGCTTTAAAAGCGGTTTTCCTGCTCCCAGAAAAGGGAGCCTTTGAGGCCTTGTGTAGCCAGATGATGTCGCTGTCTCAACAACTCGAGCCTTAGGTGCTATTTTGCTTTTCCCACTACCACCAGATGCTCCACCACCACCATCATTAACAGCTGGCAATGACCGCTCACGGCCTATTTCACCAGACTTCCTCATTCTTGGGAAAATGTAACCAAACTAACAACCGTTATATGGTACTGTAAAACAAGGTAGAAGGTGTATGTAAACTTGTTGAGAATTTAAATCTCCTTTTTATGTGTGGGAGACTACTGCAAAAATCAGGCCCACTGTATTACACTACACTGTGTAAGTGGCAGACAGTGGCTAGCAGATATACGACAAACAGAACTGACCCAGATCCACTTAGTGGCAATTTAAATCTCCCATTTTATGTGTGGGAGACTACTGCAAAAATCAGGCCCGCTGTATTACACTACACAGTGTACGTGGCAGAAAGGGGCTGACAGATGGACGACAAACAGAACTGACGCAGATCCACTTAGTGGCAATTTAAATCTCCCTTTTTTGTGTGGGAGACTGCTGCAAAAATCAGGTCCGCTGTATTACACTACACAGTGTACGTGGCAGAAAGGGGCTGGCAGATATACGACAAACAGAACTGACGCAGATGCACTTAGCGGCAATTTAAATCTCCCTTTTTATGTGTGGGAGACTACTGCAAAAATCAGGCCCACTGTACTACACTACACAATGTAAGTGGCAGAAAGGGGCTGGCAGATATACCACAAACAGAACTGACACAGATGCACATAGCGGCAATTTAAATCTCCCTTTTTATGTGTGGGAGACTAATGCAAAAATCAGGCCCACTGTATTACACTACACAGTGTATGTGGCAGAAAGGGGCTGGCAGATATACGACAAACAGAACTGACGCAGATGCACTTAGAGGCAATTTAAATCTCCTTTTTATGTGTAGGAGACTACTGCAAAAATCAGGCCCGTTGTATTACACTACACAGTGTATGTGGCAGAAAGGGGCTGGCAGATATACGACAAACAGAACTGACGCAGATGCACTTAGCGGCAATTTAAATCTCCCTTTTTATGTGTGGGAGACTACTTCAAAAATCAGGCCCGCTGTATTTCACTACACAGTGTACGTGGCAGAAAGGGGCTGGCAGATATACGACAAACAGAACTGCCACAGATGCACTTAGCGGCAATTTAAATCTCCCTTTTTATGTGTGGGAGACTACTTCAAAAATCAGGCCCGCTGTATTACACTACACAGTGTGCGTGGCAGAAAGGGGCTGGCAGATATACTGTATGACAAACGGAACTGACGCAGATGCCCTTAGCGGCAATTTAAATCTCTCTTTTTATGTGTGGGAGACTGCTGCAAAAATCAGGCCCACTGTATTACACTACACAATGTAAGTGGCAGAAAGGGGCTGGCAGATATACGACAAACGGAACTGTCGCAGATACACTTAGCGGCAATTTAAATCTCCTTTTTATGTGTAGGAGACTACTGCAAAAATCAGGCCCGTTGTATTACACTACACAGAGTATGTGGCAGAAAGGGGCTGGCAGATATACGACAAACGGAACTGACGCAGATGCACTTAGCGGCAATTTAAATCTCCCTTTTTATGTGTGGGAGACTACTGCAAAAATTAGGCCCGCTGTATTAAACTACACAGTGTACGTGGCAGAAAGGGGCTGGCAGATATACGACAAACAGAACTGATGCAGATGCACTTAGTGGCAATTTAAATCTCCCTTTTTATGTGTGGGAGACTACTGCAAAAATCAGGCCCGCTGTATTACACTACACAGTGTACGTGGCAGAAAGGGGCTGGCAGATATACGACAAACGGAACTGACGCAGATGCATTTAGCGGCAATTTAAATCTCCCTTTTTATGTGTGGGAGACTGCTGCAAAAAATCAGGCCCACTGTATTACACTACACAGTGTACGTGTCAGAAAGGGGCTGGCAGATATACGACAAACAGAACTGACACAGATGCCCTTAGCGGCAATTTAAATCTCCCTTTTTATGTGTGGGAGACTACTTCAAAAATCAAATGCATGTGGGATAGCTGCGGAGACACCATCACGTGTTTCTCAACGCAAGCAGTGAATAGCCAGGCCTTTCCCCGGGAAGGAACAACCACGGGAAGGGCAGCATCCAATACAGGAAAACCACCTATGCCAAGCATGGTATCCATCCACAGACAGCTGTTTCGGGGTGTTTGCCCCTCATCACTGTGGAGTAGGAATTTGGCTATTAGGAGCAGTGCCTAGTAAAAGGCTGTAAAGGCACAGATGATTGGCCTTGGGGAGAGCAAAACATCCAACACCGCGGAGACACCATCACGTGTTTCTCAACGCAGTGATCCAGAACACTGCCCCCATCCCTTATGGGAAATATGCAAATGCATGTGGGATAGCTGCGGAGACACCATCACGTGTTAACGCAAATTTCCCGTGGTTGTTCCTTCCCGGGGAAAGGCCTGGCTATTCACTGCTTGCATTGAGAAACACGTGATGGTGTCTCCGCAGCTATCCCACATGCATTTGCATATTTCCCATAAGGGAAGGGGGCAGTGTTCTGGATCACTGCGTTGAGAAACACGTGATGGTGTCTCCGCGGTGTTGGATGTTTTGGTCTCCCCAAGGCCAATCATCTGTGCCTTTACAGCCTTTTACTAGGCACTGCTCCTAATAGCCAAATTCCTACTCCACACTGATGAGGGGCAAACACCCCGAAACAGCTGTCTGTGGATGGATACCATGCTTGGCATAGGTGGTTTTCCTGTATTGGATGCTGCCCTTCCCGTGGTTGTTCCTTCCCGGGGAAAGGCCTGGCTATTCACTGCTTGCGTTGAGAAACACGTGATGGTGTCTCCGCAGCTATCCCACATGCATTTGCATATTTCCCATAAGGGATGGGGGCAGTGTTCTGGATCACTGCGTTGAGAAACACGTGATGGTGTCTCCGCGGTGTTGGATGTTTTGGTCTCCCCAAGGCCAATCATCTGTGCCTTTACTTCAAAAATCAGGCTCGTTGTATTACACTACACAGTGTACTTGGCAGAAAGGGGCTGGCAGATATATGACAAACGGAACTGACGCAGATGCACTTAGGGGCAATTTAAATCTCCTTTTTTATGTGTGGGAGACTACTGCAAATATCAGGCCCACTGTATTACACTACACAGTGTACGTGGCAGAAAGGGGCTGGCAGATATACAACAAATGGAACTGACGCAGATTCACTTAGAGGCAATTTAAATCTCCTTTTTATGTGTAGGAGACTACTGCAAAAATCAGGCCCGTTGTATTACACTACACAGTGTACGTGGCAGAAAGGGGCTGGCAGATATACGACAAACGGAACTTACGCAGATGCACTTAGCGGCAATTTAAATCTCCCTTTTTATGTGTGGGAGACTGCTGCAAAAATCAGGCCCACTGTATTACACTACACAGTGTACGTGGCAGAAAGGGGCTGGCAGATATACGTCAAACGGAACTGACGCAGATGCACTTAGCGGCAATTTAAATCTCCCTTTTTATGTGTGGGAGACTGCTGCAAAAATTAGGCCCGCTGTATTACACTACACAGTGTACGTGGCAGAAAGGGGCTGGCAGATATACGACAAACAGAACTGACGCAGATGCACTTAGCGGCAATTTAAATCTCCCTTTTTATGTGTGGGAGACTACTGCAAAAATCAGGCCCGCTGTATTACACTATACAGTGTACATGGCAGAAAGGGGCTGGCATATATACGACAAACAGAACTGATGCAGATGCACTTAGCAGCAATTTAAATCTCCCTTTTTATGTGTGGGAGACTGCTGCAAAAATCAGGCCCACTGTATTACACTACACAGTGTACGTGGCAGAAAGGGGCTGGAAGATATACGCCAAACAGAAGGGACGTCGATGCACTTAGCGGCAATTTAAATCTCCCTTTTTATGTGTGGGAGACTGCTGCAAAAAACAGGCCCACTGTATTACACTACACAGTGTACGTGGCAGAAAGGGGCTGGCAGATATATATAAAAAAAGGGACCATACTACAATAACAATCTCCCTACAATGATCTCAGGACAAGTATGGCAGCAATAAAAAGGACTGCAGCACACAAAAGTGTGGACAAATAAACAATAGAACTGTGCAGAAAGGAGCAACAGGATTTTTGCTTTTAAAAAAGCAGTTGGTTTGCACAGTGGCATACAAAAAGCAATGCAGCTATAAGGGAGCCTTATAAGCTACAGAGCTGATGCACAAAAATCTAGCCTGCACTGTCCCTGCAAAGAAAGGGTGGTGTTGGACAGTGGAAATCGCTACAGCACAAGCAGTTTGGGGGTTAATCTTCCCTCCCTAAGTATATCCCTTCTTCTGACGAAGCTGCAGCAACCTCTCCCTATGCTCAGATCGGCAGAAGTAAGATGGCGGTCGGCGTGCACGCCCCTTTATAGCCCCTGTGGCGCCGCAGAAAGCAAGCCAATCACTGCCATGCCCTTCTCTAAGATGGTGGGGACCGAAATCTATGTCATCACGCTGCCCACACTCGGCGTCCTCATTCATTGGCTGAGAAATGGCGCTGAAAGCATCATATGAAACGCAACTTTGGCGCGAAGATCGCCGACAGCATGGCCGATCCCACACTGGGATCGGTTCGGGTTTCACAAAACCCGACTTTGCCGATTTTTGAAATTGTCCGATCTGTTTCGCTCAACCCTAGTTGCCATGTCACATTGGCAGAGGCCCTGAGGTGCCAGAACAGCAGAAACCCCTGATAAGTGACATTATTTTATAAACTACACCTCTCAATTTAATCTAGGGATACACTGGATATGTTGAAACCCAGTGCAAAACTCAGAAGAGAAGAAGCACCATAATTTTGTGAAGATTTTATTGTTATATTTTGCGGGTGCCACGACCCAATAAGAGAGCCCCTGAGGTGCCAGAACACAGATCCCTCCATGGATGTTGCTGAGTGAAAATTGCAAATCTGCTATTGTAGTGGCTGTACATTGTAATGCTTAGTACTTTGTAGTGCCCAGTACATTATGCCCAGCTTACGCTTCTGGAGACATAAACTTGTAAATTAGGTGGGCTATTATTGCTAAACAAATGCCAAACATTTGGACTCTAAATTTGGCTTAGACACATTGGGAGGCTCAGAAGTGAGGGTGAATTTGGATTTAGGAGTGCAGAATTTGCCAGATTTCTTTTCATGGGTGAGAAGCTATAGTGCTTTTCCAGATCCTTTGCACTACCAGTAACTTTGAAGCACACTATATTTCTGTTAACAGATGACAGACCTAAATGGGGACTTGCTCTTTGTGTGGATTGAGTTGAAGCTTTTATTGGAAACAATCTACATAATTTTGGGGACCACATTTATCCTGTGCTCTATGCTGATGACTTAAATCAGGGTTTCCATTTAAATCTCCGAATGACGTGATTTGGATGAAACCCCCAATGGATCCATTCACTAGAATGAGGCAGCAGAGTTACTCTGGACTCCATCTGGCCTCAGTTCAGTGGTATCCTTTTTATCAGAGGTGCACAAAACTGTGGTCTACTGCATTTTTATGCATGCCTAAAAAGATGAACACCATCAGATTATAGGTAAGATGGCGTACACAGTGTCTTCATCTGACTCATTACAGCAAATCTTCCGCCGGGGGTTCCATCTCAATCACATATTTCAAAGATTTACAAAGAAAACCCTGGTGTAAGCGCTCAGCATACTGTGCAGGATAAATATGTGCCGTGCCTTACTATTATTTTTAGGAGGCAGAATGTACAAATCAACAGCAGGTTAAAAATTGGTTTTATTTATTTTTTAAGTCATTCCTTGTGCGGTATAAGTGATCAGATGACTTTACTTTTTGGGTCGGTGTTATTACATTGATACCAGATTTATATTTTTTTATGTTTGGCTGCCGTGACACACTAAAAGATGCTTTTTTTTTGCAAAAACTAGTTTTTGCATCACCATATTTTGAGAGCTATAATTTATCCATATTTCTGCCGACAAAGTAATATGAGGGCTTGTTTTTTGCAGGACGTGTTGATGTTTTTATTGTTATCATTTTCGGGGGCGCATGACATTTTTTGTTTGCTTTCTATTTCAATTTTATTTTTGGGAGACAGAATGAACAAAAAACAGCAATTTTTTTAAACCATTCCACTTGTGGTAAAATTGATTACAGTGATACTACTTTATACAATTTTTTTTTATGTTCTGGCACTTTTATGCAATAAAAATAATTTTATACAAAAAACAATATTTTTTCATTGCTTTATTCTCAGAGCTGTAACTTTTCTACTTTTCCGCTGATAGAGCTATATGGCAGCTATTTGCTGGACAAGATTACGTTTTCAGAAATATCATTTTTATATCTTTTTGATCTTGTTTTATTACACTTTTTGTTTGACAGTATGATGTTAAAGCATAGTTTTTTCCTCGTTTTTTTTTTTTTAACTTTGATCACTGAATGGGTTAACTAGTGGAACAGTTTTATAGGTTGGTTCTTTCCAGATGTGGCAATTCCAAATACCATATATACTCATGTATAAGCTGAAAACACCCCCCCTCGGCTTATACACAAGTTAATTGTCCCAGAAAGCCGGCGGGGGAGGGAAGTGGTGGAGCAGCGGGTCACAGAGGCAAGAGCCAACGGCTGTGACTAAAGCCTGTGCTGCTGCTAAAGAGAAATGAATATTCATTTCTCTTATAGCGTGCACAGTGACACCCGCAGCTGCAGCCTTCGGCTTCCAGAAGACATCCTACCTACCCTTCAGCGTACCCTTGCAGCATCTCATTGTTCCCGGCGCCCTAGCAGCATTTTGTTGGTTCCGGCTTCCAGCAGCTCTTCCTGTGCTGAGTGATCACGTGGCACCGCTCATTGAGGAAATGAATATGCACGCATCTCCACTCCCATAGGCGTTGACGGAATATTCATTATGTTAATGAGTGTTGCCACGTGATCGCTCAGCACAGGAATAGCTGTTGGCGCCGGAAAGAGATAGTGTGAGGGCACGCTGGAGAGTGAGTAGGATGGTTTTTTTTGTAATAAGCATGCATACAAGGACGGGAGGAGGGGAGCCACGCTTACCAGGACAGCTATGGGGGAGCCACGCATACAAGAACAGCTACGGGGGAGCCACACATAGCCGGACAGCTACGGGGGATTCATGCATACCAGGACAGCTACAGGGGGAGCCACACATATCAGGACAGCTAAGGGGGAGCCATGCATACCAGGACAGCTACAGGGGAGCCACACATAGCCGGACAGCTACAGGGGGAGCCATGGATACCAGGACAGCTACGGAGAGCCATGCATACCAGGACAGCTACAGGGGGATTCATGCATACCAGGACAGGACAGGAGGAGCCACGCATAGCAGGACAGTGATGGGGGAGCCACACATATCAGGACAGGGGAAGCCACATATACCAGGACAGGACAGGGGGAGACACACATAACATGATAGGATGGGGGAGTGCCACGCATACCAGGACAGGGATGAGGGGACAATGCATACCCGGCTTATACTTGAGTCAATAAGCTTACCCAGTTTTCCGTGGCAAAATTAGATGCCTCGATTTATACTCGGGTCGGCTTATACTCGAATATATACAGTGTGTGTACTTTATTTATTTTGTGTGTTTTTTAAAATATTTTTATATTTTTCCAATTTTTTTTCAATGTTACTTCTTTTACTTAGTCCCACTATAGGACTTTGACTTTCAGCAATCTGATCACAGTTATAATGCATAGCAATGTAGGCGCATTGCTATACTTTATAACTGTCAGTGCCGCACTGACACCAGTTAGTTAGATCATGTACTGCACATGATCTAACTAACTTGCTAGCCCTGGTAACCCGGATGTCATCATGATGACATCTGGGTCACCATGAAAACAATCGGCGCCGATGTGAGGGCAGAGGGAGCCCCCAATCCTCTGCCTGCCTTCTAAATGCTGCGATTGACATCATTCACAGCATTTTGAAGGTTAAACTGCCAAGAGTGATATGGGCAATGCTCCTTGCAGTGAGTGCCAGGTGTCTGCTCTAATGTCAGCAGTTTACTAGTACTCTAATGATAATTTACTGCTGATACAAGTGAGTTTGTCAAAAGCACAGCAAGCAGTCCTGTAAATGACACAGTTGCATTTGGGGTCTAAATCTCTACATCTTGCTGTTCTGAGATCGAGTAACAAACACATGGTGACAGTTTCTCTTTAAGTAATGATACACATTTATTAGATACATATCCATATGATAAATGATAATGATTCTTTTGCATCAGTAATGACAATCATTTTCTCATCTATATTTACAGGGATTTACATACCCACCCCACGTTGGCCTATCCATTGGAACACCAACAGACCCATCATATGTTCTTATGGAAGTCCATTATGACAATCCACACCAACAGGAAGGTAAGGCAAATGAAGAGAACTATTATATATCAATTTCATTATTTTATATATAAACAAATATATACAGTACAGACCAAAAGTTTGGTCACGCCTTCTCATTTAAAGATTTTTCTGTATTTTCATGACTATGAAAATTGTAAATTCACACTGAAGGCATCAAAACTATGAATTATCACATGTGAAATTATATACTTAACAAAAAAGTGTGAAACAACTGAAAATATGTCTTATATTCTAGGTTCTTCAAAGTAGCCACCTTTTGCTTTGATGACTACTTTGCACACTCTTGGAATTCTCTTGATGCGCTTCAAGAGGAAGTCACCAGGAATGGTCTTCCAACAATCTTGAAGGAGATCCCAGAGATGCTTAGCACTTGTTGGCCCTTTTGCCTTCAATCTGCGGTCCACTCACCCCAAACCATCTTGATTGGGTTCAGGTCCGGTGACTGTGGAGGCCAGGTCATTTGGCGTAGCACCCCATCACTCTCCTTCTTGGTCAAATAGCCCTTACACAGCCTGGAGGTGTGTTTGGGGTCATTGTCCTGTTGAAAAATAAATGATGGTCCAACTACACGCAAACCGGTTGGAATAGCATGCCACTGCAAGATGCTGTGGTAGGCATGCCTTCAATTTTGAATAAATCCCCAACAGTGTCACCAGCAAAGCACCCTCACACCATCACACCTCCTCCATGCTTCACAGTGGGAACCAGTGGGAACCAGGCATTTAGAGTCCATCCGTTCACCTTTTCTGCGTCGCACAAAGACACGGTGGTTGGAACCAAAGATCTCAAACTAGGACTCATCAGACCAAAGCACAGATTTCCACTGGTCTAATGTCCATTCCTTATGTTCTTTAGCCCAAACAAGTCTCTTCTGCTTGTTGCCTGTCCTTAGCAGTGGTTTCCTAGCAGCTATTTTACCATGAAGGCCTGCTGCACAAAGTCTCCTCTTAACAGTTGTTGTAGAGATCTTTACTTAGCTGCTTTTTTCTTGACATAATACAAATTCTAACAGTCTATTCAGTAGGACTATCAGCTGTGTATCCACCAGACTTCTGCACAAAACAACTGATGGTCCCAACCCCATTTATAAGGCAAGAAATCCCACTTATTAAACCTGACAGGGCACACCTGTGAAGTAAAAACCATTCCTGGTGACTACCTTTTGAAGCTCATCAAGAGAATGCCAATAGTGTGCAAAGCAGTCATCAAAGCAAAAGGGGGCTACTTTGAAGAACCTAGAATATAAGACATATTTTCAGTTGTTTCACACTTTTCTTTAAGTATATAATTCCACATGTGTTAATTCATAGTTTTGATGCCTTCAGTGTGAATGTACAATTTTCATAGTCATGAAAATACAGAAAAATCTCTAAATGAGAAGGTGTGTCCAAACTTTTGGTCTGTACTGTATATATTATATACACACACATATAAAAAAAACTTCCTTCTCACCCCCAATGGGGGTGGTCTTTTTTGTCCTTTCTCGTTCTCGGGTCTTCTACCAGAGGCATGGGAGTTTAAGGGTTCTGTGCAGGATATTCATTGTTCCCAGCATTGCGCTTTTCTGGATAGAGAGTTCAGATGTTGCTCCTGGGATCTGTTGTAGCCATTTTCCCAAGTTAGGAGTCACTGCTCCAAGTACTCCTATCACCACTGGAATCACCGTTGCCTTCAACTTCCACATCTTCTCCAGTTCTCCTTTGAGGCCTTGGTATTTCTCCAGCTTCTCATATTTAGAGATGGGTGTACACCTGGATGTTTGGATCTGGCAGGTTCGGCCAAACAGTTACAAAAAGTTCGGGTTCGGGAACCAGAACAGTACGCGGACCTGAACCAGGACCCCATTTACTTGAAAGGGAGGCCCAAACTTCCAGTGTTTGCTGCACTGTAATGTGCATGACTGCCCAGCAAATGCCGCTTCTGATCGGTGATGAAATCATCCCCGCTGAAATGAGAACTGCAGTTCTTATGGTGTCAGAAGACAGTGGGAGCACTCAGCTGTGATCAGAGGTATAAAGTTTACCTCCGGTCACTGTTGTCAGCTGATGGGACAACTGCTCCCATCATCTGACACCTGCTGCTGCTAATTACAGCGAGAACAGGAGTGGCGGATGGGAAAGTTCATCAGCCGCTCCTGCACTGTAAATAAATAATTTAAAAAAAATGGTGTGGGTTCCCCTGTTTTTTTGTTAACCAGCCAGGCTAAACTTACAGCTGGGGGCTGCGGCCCTCAGCTGTCAGCTTCAGCAAGGCTAGTTATCAAGAATAGAGGGGTCCCCATGCGGTATGTTTTCTCCCCCTGACTCAACCGCCTTGCAGCCGTCCATCATCATGTAATGCGACGTCAACAATATATCAGGCAAAACATGGACTCTACCACTAGAATCAGGATCTCCATCCTTTTGCCATGCTGCTCTCAGATGTATTAGCAGACACCTGATGACAGATTTCCTTTAAGCACTGTGCATGCACAGAACACTAAAAGTCTTCAAAGACACCTCTAGTAAAAATGGATCCACTAGAAACTGGACAAAAACATAAGCGAAACGGAAACAAAAGTGTTCATCCATCTTTGTTCCTTTTGCAACGGACTCTTAGTACCGGATCTGCTTCAAATAGATGACAACTGTACGTGTGAACAGATTTACATTGAAAGATTAATGTGAATGAACATTCATAAGAATGCTTGTTTCATGATAATCTTACAGACTAAACAGGCTGCTAATCACTCTATAAAAGAACAAAATGTTAGTTTGTTGAGCGAAATGATTTTTTGTGCTGTACAAATGATGGTCATTCTTGACAGTGAATACTTTTGTGTAAAAAAAGACTTGCACTGCCGAAAGCAATGGCAGCCACTGCGCACAGAGCAATCCATAACTGATTGTTCATTGTGGATTACTATCCTGGGTCTACCTGTATAAAGAGGTTATTAAATGACTGCCGGTCAGTAAATACTTACCTATCAGTGGTCGTTTAATGCCGCCGGTCAGTTCATATAAACCAACCTTAATTCAGCATCAGTTTATTTGATTCGCAATCGAACAGAAAATGACAGGTCTGGGAAACGTAGGTATGCATATTAGGTGTAGTGACAGATTAGAGTCAAGATTTATCCATTTCTCTCCATGTTGTGAGCACTAATTCACTAATCTCTAAGGCTTCTAATCTTTCAATCTCATTTCTACTATTGTGCAAGACACTCACAAGTCAAACATCACATAGGCATGTGCTCCACTAAATAACAGAGATGTTTCACCATAGTAATGTTATGGAAGTTGTCATGGTTCGACAGAGGGTATTAAGATCCTGTGACATGTGTAGGTTGAAAGGTTAAGGTAAAACATTTTTCATTAATGAGTAACATAAACATTTATAAGGCACAGCTGGTTTAGTACTCAGAACTGTAAGACAAGTTCCTTGGAGGCATGTAGCAGAAATGGCAGAATTTGAAGAAATCAGTGGTTTATGGCCTGTTTCTGCCTGGAGGAAGTAACAGCAGTTATAGATTATCACAGTGATTATGACTGGAGTCTTATCTCTGCTAAAACTTTCCACTGTACAAATATGTCTAGAGAGTAACAGCAAAAAGGCTCTACTTATGGCCTTTTGAAGAAAATGGTCTACAGTATAAAAGTATAAATATGCAGTGGGGGGAAATAAGTATTTGATCTCTTGCTGATTTTGTAAGTTTGCCCACTGACAAAGACATGAACAGTCTATAATTTTAAGGGTAGGTTAATGTTAACATTGAGAGATTGAATATCAAAAATAAAATCCAGAAAATCACATTATATACATTTCCAAATTTTTTTCACAAATAAGCAAAAATCATATCAATTAAATTTTACCACTGACATGAAGTACAATATGCCATGAAAAAAAAGAGTCTCAGAATCACCGTGATCCATTGAAGAGTTCCAGAGTTATTACCTTATAAATTGACAGTGGTCAGATTTGTAAAGATTGGCCGGGTCATTAATGTGCAAACCACCCTCGGGGTAAAGAGGTTAAAGGAAACCTGTCATGAAAAATTTATACTTTAAACCCATTGTAGAAATCTGTTTTGCAGCTTCTGAGATATCTAAGGTTGGAAACTTATGCAATTGAGTCGTAAGTAGGGTTGAGCGAATTTTCCTTTTTTGAGGACGAGTCGGGTTTCACGAAACCCGACTTTCTCAAAAGTCGAGTCGAGTGAAATCGGCCGATCTTCTTGAAATGTTGGGGTCGGGGATTGGCCGAAACACGAAACCCAATGCAAGGTAATGGAAAATCTATATATTTTTATATTTACTTCAGCGCGATATATGTGAAAAGCCGGTAATTCAATTGCCGGCTTTTCATTTCTCCTGCCTAAACCCGACATGATATGAGACATGGTTTACATACAGTAATCCATGTCATATCCCCCTTTTTTTTGCATATTCCACACTACTAATGTTAGTAGTGTGTATGTGCAAAATTTCGGCGCTGTAGCTATTAAATTTAAGGGTTAAATTGCGGAAAAAATTGGTGTGGGCTCCCGCGGAATTTTCTCCGCCAGAGTGGTAAAGCCAGTGACTGAGGGCAGATATTAATAGCCTAGAGAGGGTCCATGGTTATTGGCCCCCCTGGCTACAAACATCTGCCCCCAGCCACCCCAGAAAAGGCACATCTGGAAGATGCGCCTATTCTGGCACTTGGCCACTCTCTTCCCACTCCCGTGTAGTGGTGGAATATGGGGTAAAGAAGGGTTAATGCCACCTTGCTATTGTAAGGTGACATTAAGCCAGATTAATAATGGAGAGGCGTCAATTATGACACCTATCCATTATTAATCCAATTGTATGAAATGGTTAAAAAAAACACACACACAATATTGCAAAGTATTTTAATGAAATAAACACACAGGTTGTTGTAATATTTTATTGATCTCTCAATCCACCTGAAGACCCTCGCTCTGTAACAAAGGAAACATAATAAACCAACAATATACATACCATCTGTAGATCTGTAACGTCCCACGATGTAAATCCATCTGAAAGGGTTAAAATATTTTACAGGCAGGAGCTCTGCTAATGCAGCTGTGCTCGTGCCTGTAAACCCCGGGGAATGAAGGAAATGTAGGTCAATGACCTATAGTTACCTTCAGTCGCGGTGATGCGCCCTCTGCTGGATGTCCTCATATGATGTTGAGCGTGGGAAAAAGTTCCCAGGCTGCAGTTCATGAGGACATCCAGCAGAGGGCGCATCACCACGACTGAAGGTTACTATAGGTCATTGACCTACATTTCCTTCATTCCCCGGGGTTTACAGGCACGAGCACAGCTGCATTAGCAGAGCTCCTGCCTGTAAAATATTTTAACCCTTTCAGATGGATTTACATCATGGGACGTTACAGATCTACGGATGGTATGTATATTGTTGGTTTATTATGTTTCCTTTGTTACAGAGCGAGGGTCTTCAGGTGGATTGAGAGAACAATAAAATATTACAACAACCTGTGTGTTTATTTCATTAAAATACTTTGCAATATTGTGTGTGTGTTTTTTTTAACCATTTCATACAATTGGATTAATAATGGATAGGTATCATAATTGACGCCTCTCCATTATTAATCTGGCTTAATGTCACCTTACAATAGCAAGGTGACATTAACCCTTCATTACCCCATATCCCACCGCTACACGGGAGTGGGAAGAGAGTGGCCAAGTGCCAGAATAGGCGCATCTTCCAGATGTGCCTTTTCTGGGGTGGCTGGGGGCAGATGTTTGTAGCCAGGGGGGGCCAATAACCATGGACCCTCTCTAGGCTATTAATATCTGCCCTCAGTCACTGGCTTTACCACTCTGGCGGAGAAAATTGCGCTGGAGCCCACGCCAATTTTTTCCGCGATTTAACCCTTAAATTTAATAGCTACAGCGCCGAAATTTTGCACATACACACTACTAACATTAGTAGTGTGGAATATGCAAAAAAAAGGGGGATATGACATGGTTTACTGTATGTAAACCATGTCTCATATCATGTCGGGTTTAGGCAGGAGAAATGAAAAGCCGGCAATTGAATTACCGGCTTTTCACATATATCGCGCTGAAGTAGATATAAATATAAATATATATATATATATATATATATATATATATGTCTCAATGACATATATGTATATATATATATATATATAAAAAAAACGAAACCCGACTTTGGAGCGAAGATCGCCAACGGCCGACCCGATCCCAGAGTGAGATCGGGTCGGGTTTCACGAAACCCGACTTTCCCAAAAGTCGGCGACTTTTGAAATTGGCCGATCTGTTTTGCTCAACCCTAGTCGTAAGTGCTTCAAAATGAACTTGCATCTCCTCTTACAAAGATTTTGACTACTGCCAGATACAACCGGGACACATTTGAGATAAACGGTGACAAACTGGAAGTTGTAAAGGATTTCAAAAATACTCAGATCAATGATCAATCAAGATGCAGTGACAACACCAGAAGTCAATAGGAGAATAGCTATGGGCAAATCAACAATGAAGTCACTGGAGAAGGTCTTCAAATCGAGGAACATTTCACTGGTAATAAAGACACGGCTCGTACATAGTCTGGTCTTTTTTACAGTAACATACAGATGCAAAAACCTGAGCGATAAAGAAGCAAGACAAAAGAAGAATTAATGTCTTCGAAATGTGGTGCTGGAGAAGGATGTTATTAATATAATGGTTGGCAAAAACAGCAAGGAAATCAATTTTGAAAGAAATCAAGTCTGACATGTCACTTGAAGCAAGAAACACCAAGCTACGATTTGCCTACTTTGGACACATCATAAAAAGATAACAATCAATGTAGTAGGACATGATCAGAATAATTGAAGGATCAAGGTGAAGAGGAGGATCAGCAACCCAATGGCTTGATACTATCAAGAGAAAACCCTGGTGGACCTATCCAGGCTTGCACAAGCTCGATCTTCCTACAGATCATTCATTCATCAAGTCGCCATGGCTCAAGATAAAGCCAAAGGGCATGAAAATATATACACAAAAAGTAAGTGAAATAAGTATTGAACACGTCTCAAATTTTCTAAGCAGATGCATTTCTAAAGGTGCTATTGACATGACATTTCCATCAGATGTCGGTAACAACTCATCCAATCCACACAGGCAAAGAAATCAAATAAATGTCCATAAATTAAATTATGTGTAATAATGAGAAATAACACGGGAAAAGTATTTAACACATGAAGAAAAAAATGTGCAAAAAGCCATGGAAAGATATGACATCAGCTGAAATCTATCAGTATTTA
The DNA here is from genome assembly GCF_051348905.1 of Ranitomeya variabilis. NCBI lineage: Eukaryota > Metazoa > Chordata > Amphibia > Anura > Dendrobatidae > Ranitomeya > Ranitomeya variabilis. The sequence continues at coordinate 684,649,912 of NC_135233.1, forward strand.
GAAGATTTCTGGCAGATGAGTGAAAAGAATTATCAAAAGAGTTGTCCAAGCGCCAAGGAATACCTATGGAGACCTACAGAAAGACCTGGATTCAGCAGGTACAATTGTTTCAAAGAAAACTATAAGTTATGCACTGAACCTCCATGGCCTCTATGGGCGCTCTCTGTGCAAAACTCCTATGCTGAATAAAAAGCATGTTCAGGTGTGTTTAAAGTTTGCTTAATTACACATTAACCCCTTCATGACCCAGCCTATTTTGGCCTTAATGACCTTGCCGTTTTTTGCAATTCTGACCAGTGTCCCTTTATGAGGTAATAACTCAGGAACGCTTCAACGGATCCTAGCGATTCTGAGATTGTTTTTTCGTGACATATTGGGCTTCATGTTAGTGGTAAATTTAGGTCGATAATTTCTGAGTTTATTTGTGAAAAAAATGGAAATTTAGCGAAAATTTTGAAAATTTTGCAATTTTCACATTTTGAATTTTCATTCTGTTAAACCAGAGAGTTATGTGACACAAAATAGTTAATAAATAACATTTCCCACATGTCTACTTTACATCACCATAATTATGGAAACAAATTTTTTTTTGCTAGGAAGTTATAAGGGTTAAAATTTGACCAGTGATTTTTCATTTTTACAACAAAATTTACAAAACCATTTTTTTTAGGGACCACCTCACATTTGAAGTCAGTTTGAGGATTCTATATGGCTGAAAATACCCAAAAGTGACACCATTCTAAAAACTGCACCCCTCAAGGTGCTCAAAACCACATTCAAGAAGTTTATTAACCCTTCAGATGTTTCACAGCAGCAGAAGCAACATGGAAGGAATAAATTAACATTTAACTTTTTAGTCACAAAAATGATCTTTTCGCAACAATTTTTTTATTTTCCCAAGGGTAAAAGGAGAAACTGGACCACGAACTTTGTTGTCCAATTTGTCCTGAGTACGCTGATACCTCATATGTGGGGGTAAACCACTGTTTGGGCGCACGGCAGGGCTCAGAAAGGAAGGAGCGCCATTTGACTTTTTGAATGAAAAATTGGCTCCAATCTTTAGCGGACACCATGTCACGTTTGGAGAGCCCCCGTGTGCCTAAACATTGGAGCACCCCCACAAGTGACCCCATTTTGGAAACTAGACCCCCCAAGGAACTTATCTAGAAGCATAGTGAGCACTTTAAAGCCCCAGGTGCTTCACAAATTAATCCGTAAAAATGAAAAAGTACTTTTTTTTTGCAAAAAAATTATTTTAGCCTCAATTTTTTCATTTTCACATGAGCAACAGGATAAAATGGATCCTAAAATTTGTTGAACAATTTCTCCTGAGTACATCGATACCTCACATGTGGGGGTAAACCACTGTTTGGGCACATGGTAAGGCTTGGAAGGGAAGGAGCGCCATTTGACTTTTTGAATGAAAAATTATTTCCATCGCTAGCGGACGCCATGTCAGGTTTGGAGAGCCTCCGTGTGCCTAAACATTGTAGCTCCCCCACAAGTAACCCCATTTTGGAAACTAGACCCCCCAAGGAACTTATCTAGAAGCATAGTGAGCACTTTAAACCCTCAGGTGCTTCACAAATTGATCCGTAAAAATGAAAAAGTACTTTTTTTTCACACAAAATTTATTTTAGCCTCAATTTTTTCATTTTCACATGGGCAACAGGATAAAATGGATCCTAAAATTTGTTGGGCAATTTCTCCTGAGTACGCCGATACCTCATATGTGGGGGTAAACCACTGTTTGGGTGCACGGCAAGGCTCGGAAGGGAAGGCGCGCCATTTGACTTTTTGAATGGTAAATTAGCTCCAATCGTTAGCGGACACCATGTCGCGTTTGGAGAGCCCCTGTGTGCCTAAACATTGGAGCTCCCCTACAATTGACGCCATTTTGGAAACTAGACCCCCCAAGGAACTTATCTAGATGCATAGTGAGCACTTAAAACCCCCAGGTGCTTCACAGAAGTTTATAACGCAGAGCCATGAAAATAAAAAATTATTTTTCTTTCCTCAAAAATGATTTTTCGCAACAATTTTTTTTATTTTCCCAAGGGTAATAGGAGAAATTGGACCCCAAATGTTGTTGTCCAGTTTGTCCTGAGTACGATGATACCCCATATGTGGGGGTAAACCACTGTTTGGGCGCACGGCAGGGCTCGGAAGGGAAGGCACGCCATTTGGCTTTTTGAATGGAAAATTAGCTTCAATCATTAGCGGACACCATGTCGCGTTTGGAGAGCCCCTGTGTGCCTAAACATTGGACCTCCCGCACAAGTGACCCCATTTTGGAAACTAGACCTCCCAAGGAACTAACCTAGATTCATAGTGAGCACTTTGAACCCCCAAGTGCTTCACAGAAGTTTATAACGCCGAGCCATGAAAATAAAAAATAATTTTTTTTTCTCAAAAATGATTTTTTAGCCCACAATTTTTTATTTTCCCAAGAGTAACAGGAGAAATTGGACCCCAAAAATTGTTGCCCAGTTTCTCCTGAGTAAGCTGATACCCCATATGTGGGGGTAAACCACTGTTTTGGCACACGTCGGGGTTTGGAAGGGAAGTAGTGACGTTTTGAAATGCAGACTTTGATGGAATGCTCTGCGGGCGTCACGTTGCATTTGCAGAGCCCCTGATGTGCCTAAACAGTAGGAACTCCCCACAAGTGACCCCACTTTGGAAACTAGACCCCCAAGGGAACTTATCTAGATGTGTGGTGAGCACTTTGAACCCCCAAGTGCTTCACAAAAGTTTATAATGCAGAGCCGTGAAAATAATAAATGTGTTTTCTTTCCTCAAAAATATTTTTTTCGCCCAGAATTTTTTAATTTTCCCAAGGGTAACAGGAGAAATTTGACCACAAAATTTGTTGTCCAGTTTCTCCTGAGTACGCTGATACCCCATATGTGGGGGTAAACCACTGTTTGGGCACATGCCGGGGCTCGGAAGGGAAGTAGTGACGATTTGGAATGCAGACTTTGATGGAATGGTCTGCGGGCATCATGTTAGGTTTGCAGAGCCCCTGATGTGCCTAAACAGTAGAAACCCCCACAAGTGACCCCATTTTGGAAACTAGACCCCCCAAGGAACTTATCTAGATGTGTGGTGAGCACGTTCAACCCCCAAGTTCTTCACAGAAGTTTACAACGCAGAGCTGTGAAAATAAAAAATAATTTTTCTGTCCTCAAAAAAGATGTTTTAGCAAGCAATTTTTTATTTTCACAAGAGTAGCAGGAGAAATTGGACCCCAATATTTGTTGCCCAGTTTGTTGTGAGTATGCTGGTACCCCATATGTGGGGGTAAACCACTGTTTGGGCGCACGTCAGGGCTCGGAAGGGAAGCAGTGACATTTGAAATGCAGACTTTGACGGAATGGTCTGTGGGCGTCAGGTTGCATTTGCAGAGCCCCTGATGTGCCTAAACAGTAGAAACACCCCATAAGTGACCCCATTTTGGAAACTAGACCCCCCAAAGAACTTATCTAGATGTGTGGTGAGCACATTCAACCCCCGAGTGCTTCACAGAAGTTTACTACGCAGAGCCGTGAAAATAAAAAATAATTGTTCTTTCCTCAAAAATTATGTTTTAGCAAGTAATTTTTTATTTTTGCAAGGGTAATAGGAGAAATTGGACCGCAACAGTTATTCCCCAGTTTGTCCTGAGTACGCTGGTACCCCATATGTGGGGGTAAACCACTGTTTGGGCGCACGTCGGGGCTTGGAAGGGAGGGAGCACCATTTGACTTTTTGAAAGCAAGATTGGCTGGAATCAATGGTGGTGCCATGTTGCGTTTGGAGACCCCTGATGTGCCCAAACAGTGGAAACCCCTCAATTCTAACTTCAACACTAACCCCAACACACCCCTAACCCTAATCCCAACTGTAGCCCTAACCCTAATCACAACCCTAACCCCAACACACCCGTAACCCTATCCGTAACCCTAACCACAAGCCTAATCTTAACCCTATTTCCAAACCTAGCCCTAATTCCAACCCTAACTCTAATTCCAACCCTAACCCTAAGGCTATGTGCCCACGTTGCGGATTTGTGTGAGATTTTTCCGCACGATTTTTGAAAAATCTGCAGGTAAAAGGCACTGCGTTTTACCTGCAGATTTACAGCGGATTTCCAGTGTTTTTTTGTGCGAATTTCACCTGCGGATTCCTATTGAGGAACCGTTGTAAAACGCTGCGGAAACCGCACAAAGAATTGACATGCTGCGGAAAATACAACGCAGCGTTTCCACATGGAATTTTCCTCACCATGGGCACAGCGGATTTGGTTTTCCATAGGTGTACATGGTACTGTAAACCTGATGGAAAACTGCTACGAATTCGCAGCAGCCAATCCGCTGCGGATCCGCGGCCAATCCGCTGCGGATCCGCGGCCAATCCGCTGCGGATCCGCAGCCAAATCCGCACTGTGTGCACATGCCCTAACCCTACCCCTAACCCTAACCCTAACCCTAACCCTACCCCTAAGTTCTAACCCTAACCCTAGTGGAAAAAGAAAAAAAAAATATTTTCTTTTTTTATTATTGTCCCTACCTTTGGGGGTGATAAAGGGGGGGGTCATTTACTATTTTTTTTATTTTGATCACTGTGAGGTTTTATCACAGTGATCGAAATGTACATGGAACGAATCTGCCGGCTGGCAGATTCGGCGGGCGCACTGCGCATGCGCCCGCCATCTTGGAAGATGGCGGCGCCCAGCGAGGAGACGTACGGACATCGGGAGGATCGGTAAGTATGAAGGGGTGGTGGGGGGGTGGATCGGAGCACAGGGGGGGTGATCGGAGCACAGGGGCGGTGGATCCGAGCAAGGAGGGAGCGGACAGGAGGACGGGGGAGCGGGCAGGCGGACGGAGGGGACCGGACCACATAACGGAGGACTGGGGGGGCGATCGGTGGCAGTGGGGGGGGGGGGGCAGATCAGGTTTTCCAGCCATGGCCGATGATATTGCAGCATTGGCCATGGCTGGATTGTAATATTTCACCGTTTTTTTGGGTGAAATATTACAAATCGCTCTGATTGGCAGTTTCACTTTCAACAGAAAATCAGAGCAATCGTAGCCACGAGGGGGTAAAGCCACCCCCCCTGGGCTGAAGTACCACTCCCCCTGTCCCTGCAGATCGGGTGAAATTGGAGTTAACCCTTTCACCCGATCTGCAGGGACGCGATCATTCCATGACGCATACGCTGCGTCACAGGTCGGATTGGCACCGACTTTCATGACGCAGCGTATGCGTCAAAAGTCGGGAAGGGGTTAACAAACCAGTGAAAGAGTGGGAGAATATAGTATGGCCAGATGAAACCAAAATTTGGCTCTTTGGATGCCATAATACACACCATGTTTGGAGGCCAAAAGACAATGTATATCACCCCAAAAGCACCTTTACAAACAGTAAAGTTTGCAGGTGGGAACATTATGGTGTATAGCTGATTTCCAGCATATGGCACTGGCAAACTTCATGTAATTGAAGTAAGGATGATTGGACAAATGTACCAAGACATTCTTCATAAATATCTGCTGCCACCTACCAGGATGATGAAGACTCAAAAAGGACGGACATTTCAACAAGACAATGATCCCGAACACACAGCCAATGAAACTCTCAATTTACTTCAGAGAAAGAAAATAAAGCTGCTAGAATGACCCAGCCAATCACCTTACCTAAATCAAGTAGAACATTTCTGGAGGGAGCTAAAGCTCAGAGTTCATAGAAGGAGTCCATGGAACCTTAAGGATTTGAAGAGTGTATGTGTGAAAGAATGGGCTGAAATCACACCTGAGCAATACATGCGACTAGTTGCTCCATGCATGAGGCGTCTTGAAGCTGTCATCACCAACAAAGGCTTTTGTACGAAGTATTAAGTAAACTTCATCTGGCATGTTTAATACTTATTTTCTGTGTCATTTCTCATTGTTACATATAACTTAATTAATGGACATATATGGATTGATTTTTTGCCTGTGTGGATTGGATGGCCTCTCTGGTGAGAATTTCTTGTAAATAGCACCCTTAGAGATATACTTAGAAAATTGGTGACTTGTTCAATACATTTTACCCGCTGTAAAACATGTATAATCCATGTTCCATGTAGTAATCTATGAATTCTATAAGTAAAGTACCATACCAACATTGCTAAAAGTCTTCTCTGTATAATCAAAATTTCTACTATTTAACATTTTGTCAATGTTTCATTTTTATCTGTTTAGAAAGTTGTAGAAATTTTAGAAGTTTCATTTCTTTAGTCGTATATTCAGTGTGATATTAGTGGATTTGCAAGGCTAAAACTTGTCTTTCTGTTCATTTTAGGGTTTATAGACAGTTCGGGAATTAAGCTGCACTACACACCCCATACACGAAAATATGATGCTGGTGTTTTAGAAGCAGGCATTTGGGTCAGCCTATATCACATGATTCCACCAGGTATGCCTGCATTCAGCTCCGAAGGACACTGCACTATGGAATGTTTGGAAGAGGTGTGTGTAGTCACTTTTATTTCATTCCTCAAAGAGCATGGCAGAAAGTCTGCAAATTCTGATGTACTGTATGTGTTCTACAAGTAAATAATACCTGGTTCAGTCCAGTTTATTTAACCCCTTAACCCCCGGAGTTTTTTTCGGTTTTGCGTTTTCTTTTTTCGCTCCCCTTCTTCCCAGAGTTATAACGTTTTAATTTTTCCATCAATATGGCCATGTGAAGGCTTGTTTTTTGTGGGACGAGTTGTACTTTTGAATAACACCATTGCTTTTACCATGTCATGTACGGGAAAAATATTGCAAGTGCGGTGAAATTGCAAAAAATGTGCAATCTCACACTTGTTTTTTGTTTGACTTTTTTGCTAGGTTCACTAAATGCTAAAATTGACCTGCCATTATGATTCTACAGGTAATTACGAGTTGATAGACACAAACCATGTATAGGTTCTTTTTAATCTAAGTGGTGAAAAAAAATTCCAAACTTTGCTAAAAAAAAAAAATTGTGCCAGTTTCCGATACCCGTAGCGTCTCCATTTTTCGTGATCTTGCGTGAGGGCTTATTTTTTGCGTGCTGAGCTGACGTTTTTAATGATACTATTTTGGTGCAGATATGCAAAGTACTGCAGTGCGCAGGCGCTGGGCCTCTCTGACCTTTCCTGGCGCCTTCACACTGCAGTACTTTGCTCTGCCCTCAATAAGGCAGACAAAGTACACCTGTGCCGGAGCTGCGGCGTGAAGATAAGAAGAGGACATCATCGTAAGAAGATAGGAGGCCCCAGACCGGACCGCGACGCCCATCGGACCCGGACCGCAGCGGGACCGCCCATAGGTGAGTGCAATATAACCTCTTTTTCTCATCTTTCAGGATACATTGGGGGCTTAGCTACAGCATTAAGCCCCTGATGCTGGGGGCCGCAGCTCAACTTTGATTTTTGGGGTGACAGGTTCCCTTTAACTACTAAGATCAAGGGTGGTCCATATGGTGATCTGAAAGTTCTCTCTTTGCTCCTTTTTGAATGAATGAGATAGCCGGGATTGGACTCATCAGTGATCACTAGAGCCAAAAAACTTGGTCAACGTGAATATCTTTGCGACCTGGACTCAGGAACACATTTGTGTAACGTTTAGTTGATCCCACTAAAGTTCTCCTGCCACCACTCCACATTCAGCTTGAAATGATGAAGCAGTTGGTGAAAGCTCTACCGAAAGGAGGAGAGACTTTTAAGTACCTGCGTACCAAGTTTCAGGGACTGTTTGAAGTAAAACTGAAAGAAGGCATTTTTGTGGGTCTGGATATCGGGAAACTTATGAAAGATGATGCATTCAAAACAAAAATGAAAGCTGTTGAGAAAAGGGCTTGAGCTTCTTTTAAAGAAGTAATTAAGAAATTTCAAGATAACAATAAAAATTCAAAGTCCATCATGGAGAACATGCTGAAACGTTTCAAAGCTTTGGGTTGTCTGATGAATTTGAAGTTACATTTTTTACATTCCCATTTGGACTACTTTCCTGAAAACCTTGTTGCTGTTAGCAAAGAGCAAGAAGAAAGATTTCATCAGACTGTCAAGGAGATGGAACAATGATACCAAGGTGGAAGAAACGTGAACATGATGGGGAACTACTGCTGGATGCTTCACAGAGAAGATCTGCAGGCCTTCTATAAAGGAAAGGTATCAAGAGAAGCTTTGAAGAGAAAAGGAAAAGGCTCAAGAATTAATTTCCAACAAAGTTGCAGAATGAATGTTCAATACAATTTTATATATAATATTGAGTACAATTTTGACTACAATAAAGGCTTTAATTGTTCATCTCCCTTAGTCGTAATTTTACCTTTGTTTTGTCCAAAATCTATATGGTTAAAAATAAAAGTGTTTTTTAAAATCAGGGCATAAGAAAACATAAGAATCAGTCAATGGATTTGAAAAAATATCCAGAAACCCAAAGTTTGCATATTCTGTGTTAAAGGGAACCTGTCACCCCGTTTTTTCAGTATGAGCTAAAAATACCATTAAATAGGGCCTGAGCTGTGTGTTACAATAGTGTATTTTGTGTACCCTGATAACCCACCTATGCTGCCGAAATACGTTACCAAAGTCGCAGTTTTCGCCTGTCAATCCAGGTGGTCTGGTCAAAGGGGCGTGGTGACTTCTCTGTTTCTTCCCCCAGATCTTGCTTATTTTTCCGTTGGTGGCGTAGTGGTTTGCGCATGCCCAACTGGCAAATCCACATCACAGGTGAAGATAAAGAGCGCGATCTGCGTTATTTCTCTGGTGATCGGTGGGGGCGGCCATCTTCCTGAGGCCGCGCGTGCGCAGATGGAGCGCTCTACTGCCCGGGGCTTCAGGAAAATGGCGGCGGGATGCCGCGCGTGTGCAGATGGAGATCACGGCGGCCATTTTTCTGAAGCCGAGTTCGCATGTGGATTCGCCAGTTGGGCATGCGCAAACCACTACGCCACCAACGGAAAAATAAGCAAGATCTGGGGGAAGAAACAGCGATGTCACCACGCCCCTTTGACCAGACCACCTGGATTGACAGGTGAAAACGGTGACTTTGGTAACGTATTTCGGCAGCATAGGTGGGTTATCAGGGTACACAAAATACACTATTGTAACACACAGCTCAGGCCCTATTTAACGGTATTTTTAGCTCATACTGAAAAAACGGGGTGACAGGTTCCCTTTAATAAAGTGGTTGTTCATGCTTGGGGTTGTATGTGACTGCAGACTGAGGAGTTCTCACAGTGTTCACAGTGCACGCTGTCAGAATTAGTCTGTACCTGGGAGTGGGAAGTCATGTGTCTTCAAGTATGTAATTTACATACATCTGGCCACATTCTGACTAGAGCTGTCTTACTTTGCTCAGTTCACTTGTATTGAGTAAGGTTGCACACATCTAGTCAGCACGTGACTAAATATATGCAAATTGCATTCTTGCAGTCATGCGTCCGTACACTCCTGGCTCAGGTACCGGAAAAACCTGCAGCGTGCACAATGCACGCACTGAGGATTCACAGGTCTGAAGTCACATATAGTGACTGCAGACTTGAGCCCCAAGCCTTAACAACCCTTTCATATTCAACAGACAGATGTTTAGTATGAAATTCACCTTTGTTTTCGAACCACAACTTCAAGCTTTTTCAGAACTGTTTTCTTTTTTTTGGGGGGGGGTTGCACTTGTTCTTTCCTCCCTTTTTTTCCAAGAGCTATAACTTTTACACTTTCCCATTGACATAGCTGTATGAGTGCTTATTTTTGCAAGTTGTAGTTTTTCATTTTACCGTATAATGTACTACATAAATGGAATGTAAAAGCCAAGTGCTGTGAAATGGTCAACAAAAAGCCCATATTCTTTGGATTTTGCATCCAAAATGTAGTTGTGACATACATATAATATTATTATGCAATATTTTGAAAATATATTCTTCTCATCTGATTCAAATGTATGTGTGAAAGCTTTTATATACATTTTAAAAATGTGAAGAAATAAGCTAAGTAAAAATTTACTGCTTCCAAAACCAGTATGAATACAACAATAAAATAAAAATAATTAAAAAATTCTTAAAGAATTATTCCCACTTGTGACATTTTTAGTTTATCCAAAGGGATCCACAACTTAAATAGTAATCAAGACAAATATAAAATATAAAATGTTTAAGTATAACGGTTTTTAATTTTTTTACCTTTTAAGGATCTGGTGATTTTTCATTTTTGCACTTACATTTTTCTCTGGCCTTCTTCCAAGAGCCATAACTTTTTTATTTTTCCATTAACATAGGCAAATGAAAGCTTTTTTATGTAAGATGAGTTGTAGCTTTGAATTATATGATTAATTTGATCATACAATGTACTGAAGAAGAGGAAAAAAATGTGTGGTGAAATTGCGAAAAAAAATAAATAAATGTAACTCTTTTTGGGCTTTTGCCATTTTAATTTTTTTTCCTCTTTGCAACATAATTCTAAAATAATTGTATACATTAATGGATCAAAATATTACATACACTTTATTTTTATTAATTTGTTTTTAATTTTTTTTTACTTTATTTTTTAATCCACTTATGGGACTTGAAAGCACAACATTTCAATTGATTACACTATATACTCAGATACCAGAGTATTTCAGTATTTCAGTATTTCAGTCAGTGACCATACAGGTAAGACTGGATTTTACCATTCTATTACCTGTATGCCCATACTAAGAGATCAAAATCATCCAGGAGTTGACTGTTTCCCTTTAAGCCATCTCATGGTATCCTGTACCTGAAAAGTACTGAGGCCTGACCACTTTTAAATTACAAATCAAATAGCAAACAAGGCTATCAAGGAAATCTACAGTACAAGGAAGCATTGTAAAGCGTTGTGTATAATTTCCCTCACTGCAACATCCTCAGTTTATTTATCACAGGATGTTTTAAACACTGACTGAAAAGCATTTTTTGTGGGCTAGCAAGGAAGTCTTCCCGAAGTAAACCAGATGTGAGATCAATGAGTTGAAATTAAGTCTTTCCCTAACAATAAGGGATGTGTTCTTTCAATGAGAAATGTCACTCAAATGTTTGGAGAGTCTATCATCATAAGACTTTAAACAATTGTGTCTTGTCCAATCTTTGCGTTGACGGCATCTAAGTGAGCTCTTTGTTGAAGAAATTGAATAAATGTATCTGTCACACACGATATGATATAATAATACAAATGATATAACACATCTTTAATTGTTTGCAGGCTCTTAATCATGAACAACCAGATGGAATCCATGTATTTGCTGTTCTTCTTCATGCTCATCAAGCTGGCCAAGTTCTACGTGCACGACATTTCAGGAAAGGAGAAGAGCAAAAATTACTTGCCTATGACAATGAGTTTGACTTCAATTTCCAAGAGTTCCAGTATTTAGAAGAAGAGCGAATCATTCTACCTGTAAGTTTTCTTGTCTCCTAGCCTGCACCTGCTGTGGGCATTTGGCAAGATTCAAACTGCTACGTCACTGGCACATTCTTCTATCTGTATTATTACCAGATCGCATTAGGCTTCTTTGGTTCTGAAAATCCAGAATAAATCAAGATTCTATGGTTATTTGAGTTTGGTTCAGATGTTTTGTATTTAGATGTAACGTGTTGCTTCAAATAACACTATCCACTCGGGCACTATTCTCTGTGACTTTCAATTCTTATTTATCTGTAATTATTATATCCTGACATGTTTGTTAGAATTTTTTTAAAGTCTGTGTACAGTGCCAGCAAAAAGATATTGGTAACGAGAAATAGCAGGTGAACTGCCATAGTCCATGATAGGTTGAGAGGGCATTTCAGGGTATTTCAACTGTTTTGGGATAACAGGAAGTAAAGACCACTGGGGACTGTGATTGATATTTATTTAAATGAAACCATTCTAGCCACTTTACAGAACTGTCTCTTTGGACAACCCATTATGACTTAACCCCAACAATTTTTCTTATGTTTTTACAGGGTGATCATTTAATTACTGAGTGTCAGTACAACACAAAAGGCAGATCCACTATGACATGGGTAAGAAAATATGGTATACTTCATTCTCTATCTCTTTTGGTTTTCACCTCATATTTATCCTAGATTCCATATATTGAGAAATAGCCACCTCGAAAGGCTTGAATCAAACTTAACAGCAGAAAACAAGCTGAGGATGAAGCGATGATCTAGCCTGCTCATCGTCCTCCATCTTGTTGTTCCTATGAAGCATAACACTGCCATTTATTTTTTTATTATACACTGGGGCAAAAAAGTATTTAGTCAGTCATCAATAGTGCAAGTTCCACCACTTAAAAAGATGAGAGGCGTCTGTAATTTACATCATAGGTAGACCTCAACTATGGGAGACAAACTGAGAAAAAAAAATCCAGAAAATCACATTGTCTGTTTTTTTATCATTTTATTTGCATATTATGGTGGAAAATAAGTATTTGGTCAGAAACAAACAATCAAGATTTCTGGCTCTCACAGACCTGTAACTTCTTCTTTAAGAGTCTCCTCTTTCCTCCACTCATTACCTGTAGTAATGGCATCTGTTTAAACTTGTTATCAGTATAAAAAGACACCTGTGCACACCCTCAAACAGTCTGACTCCAAACTCCACTATGGTGAAGACCAAAGAGCTGTCAAAGGACACCAGAAACAAAATTGTAGCCCTGCACCAGGCTGGGAAGACTGAATCTGCAATAGCCAACCAGCTTGGAGTGAAGAAATCAACAGTGGGAGCAATAATTAGAAAATGGAAGACATTCAAGACCACTGATAATCTCCCTCGATCTGGGGCTCCACGCAAAATCCCACCCCGTGGGGTCAGAATGATCACAAGAACGGTGAGCAAAAATCCCAGAACCACGCGGGGGGACCTAGTGAATGAACTGCAGAGAGCTGGGACCAATGTAACAAGGCCTACCATAAGTAACACACTACGCCACCATGGACTCAGATCCTGCAGTGCCAGACGTGTCCCACTGCTTAAGCCAGTACATGTCCGGGCCCGTCTGAAGTTTTCTAGAGAGCATTTGGATGATCCAGAGGAGTTTTGGGAGAATGTCCTATGGTCTGATGAAACCAAACTGGAACTGTTTGGTAGAAACACAACTTGTCGTGTTTGGAGGAAAAAGAATACTGAGTTGCATCCATCAAACACCATACCTACTGTAAAGCATGGTGGTGGAAACATCATGCTTTGGGGCTGTTTCTCTGCCAAGGGGCCAGGACGACTAATCCGGGTACATGAAAGAATGAATGGGGCCATGTATCGTGAGATTTTGAGTGCAAACCTCCTTCCATCAGCAAGGGCATTGAAGATGAAACGTGGCTGGGTCTTTTAACATGACAATGATCCAAAGCACACCACCAGGGCAACAAAGGAGTGGCTTCGTAAGAAGCATTTCAAGGTCCTGGAGTGGCCTAGCCAGTCTCCAGATCTCAACCCTATAGAAAACCTTTGGAGGGAGTTGAAAGTCCGTGTTGCCAAGCGAAAAGCCAAAAACATCACTGCTCTAGAGGAGATCTGCATGGAGGAATGGGCCAACATACCAACAACAGTGTGTGGCAACCTTGTGAAGACTTACAGAAAACGTTTGACCTCTGTCATTGCCAACAAAGGATATATTACAAAGTATTGAGATGAAATTTTGTTTTTGACCAAATACTTATTTTCCACCATAATATGCAAATAAAATGATAAAAAAACAGACAATGTGATTTTCTGGATTTTTTTTCTCAGTTTGTCTCCCATAGTTGAGGTCTACCTATGATGTAAATTACAGATGCCTCTCATCTTTTTCAGTGGTGGAACTTGCACTATTGCTGACTGACTAAATACTTTTTTGCCCCACTGTATACTATAATAATAAAGGATTGCAGTACATTAGTACAGGCTATCAAACAATTACGAGTTTAGGTCAGTTAAAAAATTTTAAAAAGTAGCTTAGAATGTTTAATATATGTATAAAAAAATAAAAGTATAAATCACTCCTCTTTATTTTTGGAAATTCATATATTAAAGAAAATATATTGAGTATTGCAATGTTCTTAAAAGTCCAACCTATCAAAATACCAAATTAAATAACCAGCAACCTAAGCAGAGTACAGAAAAAAACCTGAAACATCAAAACACTGTAATAAAATGTAATAAAAGCATAAGCACTCCAAATAGTATCAGTAATAACATCCACACTTGATATAAAAATCATACCCTAAACAGCTCCTTCAAAGGGAAAATGTAAAAGTTTTGGATCTCAGAAAAGGGTGATGACATATCTAAAGTTAAAATTTTCAAAGTAATGGAACTTGGAGGAAAGGGATGAACTAACAAGAGTCCAAAAACAAAAACAGCTGCATCTTCGAGAGTTTAAGTGTTTTGATTCTTCTTATTTTAGGACCACACCTTTCCCCAGCCACCCGACTTCCTGATTGTTGGGGGTGGGTGCTCCTGAATAATTGTCAGTTTGAACCAACAGTATCAAGACACCGCTGTCTCAAATTGTGCTTTCTCAGTACTGTTATATAATTCCGATTTTGCTTTGCAGCATTACATGCGCTGTGACTTTGAAAGTAGCCAGGATTGGGAGCTAATTCCGGCGATCCCACTTAGTCCCAGTGTTAGGGTTTGCTCACATCTGACCATAAAATCGGTGAATGCAATGTGAGAAAAAAAAATCACATTGCACTCGCAACAATGTTATTCAATTTGGCAGTGTTCATATGCGAGTTTTTCCTCAACTGGTATTGGGCTGAGGAAAAAAATTGCAGCATTATGCATATGGCTTGTAAAATGGCTGAGACTCACCAACGCAAGTTAATGGGTGCGATAAAAAAAATTGCATGGCACACTGATCTAATGGGAAACCCAATATTTCACTAACCAAGTACAATAAAGAATAGAATAGATAAAATAAGTATATACATAGATAGAAAGATGTCAGTGAGATATATAAATAGTGCCGTGTGTGTAGCTTACTGTACATATATTTAGTTAATAAATACATTAAGTAATTAAATAATTTAAAAAATGATTAAATAATTAATAAAATAAAAAATAGCATGTGGTCCCCTATCTATCTATTTAGCTATATCTGTATATAAAATTGCTTTATTAGTTAGAACACTGAATTGAAATGATAGTGAATTACGGTAAGTAAAAGCTGATGTTAAAAACGCATTGCCTAAGGATTACATGCTCATATTATACGGATGCTAGGTGAGGAAAATAACACAAACTTGCATAGCGTATCCTAATGCTTACAAGCTGTTTTGGATCGAGATGGAAAGCATTACCATGTTTTACCTCCACTGTCTTGTGGCTCGTCTTCTCGCCTATGAACTGTAAATGCAAAAAGTGAACATTTTAGAATGGTGACTAGGGTTGAGCGAAACGGGTCGATCATTTTCAAAAGTCGCCGACTTTTGGCTAAGTCGGCGCCTCATGAAACCCGATCCGACCCCTGTGCTTGTCGGCCATGCGGTACGCGACTTTCGCGCCAAAGTCGCGTTTCAATGACGCGAAAAGCGCCATTTCTCAGCCAATGAAGGTGAACGCAGAGTGTGGGCAGCGTGATGACATAGATCCTGGTCCCCACCATCTTAGAGAAGGGCATTGCAGTGATTGGCTTGCTGTCTGCGGCGTCACAGGGGCTATAAAGGGGCGTTCCCGCCGACCGCCATCTTACTGCTGCTGATCTGAGCTTAGGGACAGGTTGCTGCCGCTTCGTCAGAAGCAGGGAGAGCGTTTGGCAGGGTCCACTAACCACCAAACCGCTTGTGCTGCAGCGATTTCCACTGTCCAACACCACCTTCGGTGTGCAGGGACTGTGGAAGCTATTTTTTTTTTTTTTCCCCTCAGCGCTGTAGCTCATTGGGCTGCCCTAGAAGGCTCCGTGATAGCTGTATTGCTGTGTGTACGCCACTGTGGAAACCAACTGCTTTTTTCAAAGCACATATCCTCTTGTTCCTTCCTTTCTGCACAGCTATCTTTTTTGTTTGTCCACACTTTTTATTTAATTTGTGCATCAGTCCACTCCTATTGCTGCCTGCCATACCTGGCTTACATTACTGCAGGGAGATAGTAATTGTAGGACAGTCCCTGTTTTTTTTTTGTTTTTTTTGTGGGAGATTAAGATTGGCATTTCTGCTACAGTGCCATCCCTGTGTGTGCCATCTCTCACTGAGTGGGCCATAGAAAGCCTATTTATTTTTTCCGTGATTTGTGTTCTAAATTCTACCTCAACACAAAAACACTACATCAATCAGTGGGAGAAAAATATTGGCCTCAGTCAGGGCTTGTGTGCCACTGCTGTGTGTGCTATCTCTCATTCAGTGGGCTATAGCAAGCCTATTTTTTTTTTTTTTTTTTTTAATATTATTTGGTTTCTAAAGTCTCCCTGAAAAAAAAAAAATACCTAAAAAAACAGTGGGAGAGTAATATTGCCCTTTCAGCTTGTGTGCCAGTCTTGACTCCTGGGTGTGCCACCTCTCTCCCTCTCATTCAGTGGGCCATAGAAAGCCTATTTATTTTTTTTTAAAAATATTATTGGGTTTCTAAAGTCTCCCTTAAAAAACAAAAAATACATAAAAAAACAGTGGGAGAGTAATATTGCCCTTTCAGCTTGTGTGCCAGGCTTGACTCCTGGGTGTGCCACCTCTCTCCCTCTCATTCAGTGGGCCATAGAAAGCCTATTTATTTTTTTTTTAAATATTATTGGGTTTCTAAAGTCTCCCTGAAAAAAAAAATACATAAAAAAACAGTGGGAGAGTAATATTGCCCTTTCAGCTTGTGTGCCAGTCTTGACTCCTGGGTGTGCCACCTCTCTCCCTCTCATTCAGTGGGCCATAGAAAGCCTATTTATTTATTTTTTTAAATATTATTGGGTTTCTAAAGTCTCCCTTAAAAAACAAAAAATACATAAAAAAACAGTGGGAGAGTAATATTGCCCTTTCAGCTTGTGTGCCAGTCTTGACTCCTGGGTGTGCCACCTCTCTCCCTCTCATTCAGTGGGCCATAGAAAGCCTATTTATTTATTTTTTTTAAATATTATTGGGTTTCTAAAGTCTCCCTTAAAAACAAAAAATACATAAAAAAACAGTGGGAGAGTAATATTGCCCTTTCAGCTTGTGTGCCAGTCTTGACTCCTGGGTGTGCCACCTCTCTCCCTCTCATTCAGTGGGCCATAGAAAGCCTATTTATTTTTTTTTTTAAATATTATTGGGTTTCTAAAGTCTCCCTTAAAAAACAAAAAATACATAAAAAAACAGTGGGAGAGTAATATTGCCCTTTCAGCTTGTGTGCCAGTCTTGACTCCTGGGTGTGCCACCTCTCTCCCTCTCATTCAGTGGGCCATAGAAAGCCTATTTATTTATTTTTTTTAAATATTATTGGGTTTCTAAAGTCTCCCTTAAAAACAAAAAATACATAAAAAAACAGTGGGAGAGTAATATTGCCCTTTCAGCTTGTGTGCCAGTCTTGACTCCTGGGTGTGCCACCTCTCTCCCTCTCATTCAGTGGGCCATAGAAAGCCTATTTATTTATTTTTTTAAATATTATTGGGTTTCTAAAGTCTCCCTTAAAAAACAAAAAATACATAAAAAAACAGTGGGAGAGTAATATTGCCCTTTCAGCTTGTGTGCCAGTCTTGACTCCTGGGTGTGCCACCTCTCTCCCTCTCATTCAGTGGGCCATAGAAAGCCTATTTATTTATTTTTTTAAATATTATTGGGTTTCTAAAGTCTCCCTTAAAAAACAAAAAATACATAAAAAAACAGTGGGAGAGTAATATTGCCCTTTCAGCTTGTGTGCCAGTCTTGACTCCTGGGTGTGCCACCTCTCTCCCTCTCATTCAGTGGGCCATAGAAAGCCTATTTATTTTTTTTTAAAATATTATTGGGTTTCTAAAGTCTCCCTTAAAAAACAAAAAATACATAAAAAAACAGTGGGAGAGTAATATTGCCCTTTCAGATTGTGTGCCAGTCTTGACTCCTGGGTGTGCCACCTCTCTCCCTCTCATTCAGTGGGCCATAGAAAGCCTATTTATTTATTTTTTTAAATATTATTGGGTTTCTAAAGTCTCCCTTAAAAAACAAAAAATACATAAAAAAACAGTGGGAGAGTAATATTGCCCTTTCAGCTTGTGTGCCAGTCTTGACTCCTGGGTGTGCCACCTCTCTCCCTCTCATTCAGTGGGCCATAGAAAGCCTATTTATTTATTTTTTTAAATATTATTGGGTTTCTAAAGTCTCCCTTAAAAAACAAAAAATACATAAAAAAACAGTGGGAGAGTAATATTGCCCTTTCAGCTTGTGTGCCAGGCTTGACTCCTGGGTGTGCCACCTCTCTCCCTCTCATTCAGTGGGCCATAGAAAGCCTATTAATTTTTTTTAAAAATATTATTGGGTTTCTAAAGTCTCCCTTAAAAAACAAAAAATACATAAAAAAAACAGTGGGAGAGTAATATTGCCCTTTCAGCTTGTGTGCCAGTCTTGACTCCTGGGTGTGCCACCTCTCTCTTATTCAGTGGGCCATAGAAAGCATTTTTTTTTTTTCCTTGATTTGTGTTCTAAAATCTACCTCAACACAAAAACACTACATCAATCAGTGGGAGAAAAATATTGGCCTCAGTCAGGGCTTGTGTGCCACTGCTGTGTGTGCTATCTCTCATTCAGTGGGCTATAGAAAGCCTATTTATTTATTTATTTTTTTTCTTATTATTTGGTTTCTAAAGTCTCCCTGAAAAAAAAAAAAAAAAAACATAAAAAAACAGTGGGAGAGTAATATTGCCCTTTCAGCTTGTGTGCCAGTCTTGACTCCTGGGTGTGCCACCTCTCTCCCTCTCATTCAGTGGGCCATAGAAAGCCTATTTATTTATTTTTTTAAATATTATTGGGTTTCTAAAGTCTCCCTTAAAAAACAAAAAATACATAAAAAAACAGTGGGAGAGTAATATTGCCCTTTCAGCTTGTGTGCCAGGCTTGACTCCTGGGTGTGCCACCTCTCTCCCTCTCATTCAGTGGGCCATAGAAAGCCTATTTATTTTTTTTTTTTAAATATTATTGGGTTTCTAAAGTCTCCCTGAAAAAAAAAAAATACATAAAAAAACAGTGGGAGAGTAATATTGCCCTTTCAGCTTGTGTGCCAGTCTTGACTCCTGGGTGTGCCACCTCTCTCCCTCTCATTCAGTGGGCCATAGAAAGCCTATTTATTTTTTTTTTAAAATATTATTGGGTTTCTAAAGTCTCCCTGAAAAAAAAAAAAATACATAAAAAAACAGTGGGAGAGTAATATTGCCCTTTCAGCTTGTGTGCCAGTCTTGACTCCTGGGTGTGCCACCTCTCTCCCTCTCATTCAGTGGGCCATAGAAAGCCTATTTATTTTTTTAAAAAAATATTATTGGGTTTCTAAAGTCTCCCTTAAAAAACAAAAAATACATAAAAAAACAGTGGGAGAGTAATATTGCCCTTTCAGCTTGTGTGCCAGTCTTGACTCCTGGGTGTGCCACCTCTGTCTCTCATTCAGTGGGCCATAGAAAGGCTATTTTTTTTTTTGGTTTTTTTAATATTATTTGGTTTCTAAAGTCTCCCTGAAATAAAAAAAAAACTTAAAAAAACAGTGGGAGAGTAATATTGCCCTTTCAGCTTGTGCGCCAGTCTTGACTCCTGGGTGTGCCACCTCTCTCCCTCTAATTGTGGGCCATAGAAAGCCTTTTTTTTTTTTTTTTAATATTATTTGGTTTCTAAAGTCTCCCTGAGAAAAAAAAAAAAAATAATTAGGTGGGAGATTAATATTGACATTAGTGCTTGAGTGACAGTCCTGCGTGTGTGTCATCTCTGTGATTTTGTGCCACAGAAAACAGAGTGTGTAACATTGTGCCTGATTTTCCTTGTGGTCTCACCAACCTGTTAAGGGATATTGAAATCATACTGAAGTTATAGCTCACCGTGTAAGTTGTTTGACAGCAACAAATAAAGTTACTTTGGTTAAGATTTTAAAACAATGAGGAAGTCTGGTGCAAGAGGTCGTCGTGGGTTGTCAGCTGGTAATGATGGTAGTGGTAGTGGAGCATCAGGTGGTCGTGGGGATAAAAATATTCCACCTAAGTCTGGAGCTGTGGAGCCAGTTTCGTCGTCAGGCTACACAAGGCCTCGAACGCTCTCTTTTCTGGGAGTAGGAAAACCGCTTTTAAAGGCGGAGCAGCAACAGCAAGTTTTGGCTTACATTGCAGACTCAGCCTCTAGCTCTTTTGCCTCCTCTTCCGAAACTGGTAAATGTAAAAGCAGCGCGTCGCTTGTGGATGTTCACGGTCAGGGACAAGTCGCTTCCTTGTCCTCCTCAGCAAAAACTACAACAAGAGAGAAGGATGCAGCAGGCGACACAACGGGTCACTCCATGGAGCTCTTTACACATACCGTCCCTGGCTTAGAAAGTGAAACATTTAACAGGCCATGCCCATTACAAGTATATTCTGACATGGAGTGCACTGATGCACAGCCACAGCCAGAGTACTATGCTGCTCCTTTGACTCAGACCACCACATTGCCCTCTCAGGGTACAGATCCACAATCAGACCCTGATGAGACTATGTTGCCCCGCCACGAACGCTATACCACCGACCGACACAGTGACACAGACGAAGTTGCACACGAGCTCGAAGAGGAGGTAATAGATGACCCAGTTATTGACCCCGATTGGCAGCCATTGGGGGAACAGGGTGCAGGCGGCAGTAGTTCAGAAGCGGAGGTGGAGGAGGGGCCGCAGCAGGCATCAACATCGCAACAGGTTCCATCTGCCGGGCCCGTATCTGGCCCAAAACGCGTGTCAAAGCCAAAACCTGTTGGAGCACAGCGTTGCCATCCGGTTAAAGCTCAGTCTGCAATCCCTGAAAAGGGATCCGAGTCTAGGAAGAGTGCAGTCTGGCATTTTTTTAAACAACATCCAACTGATCAGCGCAAAGTCATCTGTCAAAAATGTTCAACTAGCTTAAGCAGAGGTCAGAATCTGAAAAGTCTAAATACTAGTTGCATGCATAGACACTTAACCACCATGCATTTTCAAGCCTGGACTAACTACCAAACGTCCCTCAAGGTTGTAGCACCCTCGGCCAATGAAGCTAGTCAGCAACGCAACATCCCTTCCGTCACTGTAAGGCCACCATTTTCCGCACCACCGGCAGTATCTGTGCAGGTTTCTTTGCCAGCCAAAAGCAGTCAGGGTCAGGGAATCACCAGTTTTGTAGGAGGAAATATTGCATCTAGGGCACCGGCGGAAACAATACCGTCTCCAACCGTCTCTCAGTCTGCCATGTACACCGGCACACCCGAAAGTTCCACGATCTCCAGCTCTCCAGTCCAGCTCACCCTACATGAGACTCTGGTTAGAAAAAGGAAGTACTTATCCTCGCATCCGCGTACACAGTGTTTTAACGCCCACATAGCTAGACTAATCTCGTTAGAGATGATGCCCTACCGGTTAGTTGAAAGCGAAGCTTTCAAAGCCCTGATGGAGTACGCTGAACCACGATACGAGCTACCCAGTCGACACTTTTTTTCCAGAAAAGCCATCCCAGCCCTGCACCAGCATGTTAAACAGCGCATCGTCCATGCACTCAGGCAATCTGTGAGTACAAAGGTGCACCTGACTACAGATGCATGGACCAGTAGGCATGGCCAGGGACGTTATGTGTCCATCACGGCACACTGGGTGAATGTGGTGGATGCAGGGTCCACAGGCGACATCAATTTAGGGACAGTTGTGCCTAGCCCACGGTCTAGGAAACAGTTGGCTGTAGGCGTTCGCACCCCCTCCTCCTCCTCCTCCTCGTCCTCCTGCAGAAGCTACAGCTCTTCCACAGAACGCAGTCTGCCAACCACTCCATCGGCAGATGACACTGTTGCACACCAGTTGTCCCATTATGGGCCAGCTACTGCCAAGCATCAGCAGGCTGTATTGGCTATGAAGTGCTTGGGCGACAACAGACACACCGCGGAAGTTCTGTCCGAGTTCTTGCAACAAGAAACACAGTCGTGGCTGGGCACAGTAGATCTTGAGGCAGGCAAGGTAGTGAGTGATAACGGAAGGAATTTCATGGCTGCCATCTCCCTTTCCCAACTGAAACACATTCCTTGCCTGGCTCACACCTTAAACCTGGTGGTGCAGTGCTTATTGAAAACTTATCCTGGGTTCTCCGACCTGCTCCTCAAAGTGCGTGCACTTTGCTCACATATCCGACGTTCGCCTGTACACGCCAGCCGTATGCAGACCTATCAGCGGTCTTTGAACCTTCCCCAGCATCGCCTAATCATAGACGTTGCAACAAGGTGGAACTCAACACTGCACATGCTTCAGAGACTGTGCGAACAGAGGCGTGCTGTTATTTATTTGTGGGAGGATACACGGGCAGGCAGTAGGATGGCAGACATGGAGTTGTCAGGTGTGCAGTGGTCTAAGATACAAGACATGTGTCAAGTCCTTCAGTGTTTTGAGGAATGCACACGGCTGGTTAGTGCAGACAACGCCGTAATAAGCATGAGCATCCCCCTAATGCGTCTGCTGATGCAAAGTTTGACGCACATAAAGGAGCAGGCGTCTGCACCAGAGGAAGAGGAAAGCCTTGATGACAGTCAGCCATTGTCTGGTCAGGGCAGTGTACAGGACGAGGTAGCGGGCGAAGAGGAGGTGGAGGACGAGGAGGATGATGGGGATGAGTATATTTTTAATGCCGAACCTTTCCCGGGGGCACAGGAAATTGGTTGCGTGTCACGGCCGGGTTCTGGTTTTTTGAGGGACACAAGTGACGTAGATTTGCCTGCAACTGCCCCTCAACCAATCACAACCGGAGATTTGACAACTGGAACTTTGGCCCACATGGCGGATTATGCCTTACGTATCCTAAAAAGGGACACACGCATTACGAAAATGATGAACGATGACGATTACTGGTTGGCCTGCCTCCTTGATCCACGCTATAAAGGCAAATTGCAAAATATTATGCCACATGAGAACTTGGAACTAATATTAGCAACCAAACAATCAACTCTTGTTGACCGTTTGCTTCAGGCATTCCCAGCACACAGCGCACGTGATCGTTCTCACACGAGCTCCAGGGGGCAGCAGACTAGGAGTGTTAGGGGTGCACACATCAGAAGTGGCGTTGGACAGAGGGGTTTTCTGACCAGGTTGTGGAGTGATTTTGCTATGACCGCAGACAGGACAGGTACTGCTGCATCAATTGAAAGTGACAGGAGACAACATTTGTCCAGTATGGTTACTAACTATTTTTCATCCCTTATCGATGTTCTCCCTCAACCGTCATTCCCATTTGATTACTGGGCCTCCAAATTAGACACCTGGCCAGAATTGGCAGAATATGCATTGCAGGAGCTTGCTTGCCCGGCAGCAAGTGTCCTATCAGAAAGAGTATTCAGTGCTGCAGGTTCAATATTAACCGAAAAAAGGACTCGTCTGGCTACCCAAAATGTTGACGATCTAACATTCATTAAAATGAACCACAACTGGATTTCGAAATCTTTTGCCCCACCTTGCCCGGCCGACACCTAGCTTTCCTATGAAAGGCTCTTGCCTGTGAATTACTTTTCTAATGTCTAATTTGCTGCAGCTGATTGTACAGCATACGACATGTTTACACCTCCCTAAATGGCCAAACTCCCCACACGGGGCCGTGGTATCGCGACTTGGCGCAAGCACCCGTGAGACTGCTGTTTGTCTGAAGAGGTGGGTGTGCTCGCTTTTGGTTGACGGCATTGCTACTGGGTCCCTCATAGTACAATGTAGTGTCTCTGGCGGTGGTGGTGCACACCCAACGTCAGACACACCGTTGTAACATGAGGGGCCCTGGGGCGGTCCCGCCGGCCTCTAGAGAGTTCCCCCCTACCCCAGCTCAAAATGTGCTCTACCACATGCAAAATTATGTCGCACAGCTCCACCAATCTTTAGTCTATTCGCTGACATCATTCAATGTCTGGCACTGACAATACAAATTTTTAGACATCTACGATGCAACTTAAAGTAGTCTGTGTCTGTGTCCTATATTGGCACCATTAAATAGTTACTGCCAAATTACTATGTCAGAAACTCAGCAGATGAGCCCACCCCTGTACCTAAGTATGCCACCTTTTTTTTTGTTTTGGTTGTTTTGCGAGACATTAACATCTATTTATATTTTGGGAGTACTGGGACAGACACTCCTTGCACTACTCCTCCACTCACCACCAAGCTGCCCGTGTATCCATGTAACCGCTGTAAAACTGCCATGAGCCTATTGTTTGTTATTTTAGGCCTTTGAAGCCTGTCTGCGGTCCCTCCTTCCACTAGTCCTCCACTGGCCAGACCACTGCTGCCCGTGTACCCCTGGAACCAATTATAAAGTGCCTACAGCCAGCCCATTTTTTTATGTTAGGCCTTTGAAGCCTGTCTGCGGTCCCTCCTTCCACTAGTCCTCCACTGACCAGACCACTGCTGCCCGTGTACCCCTGGAACCAATTATAAAGTGCCTACAGCCAGCCCATTTTCTTATGTTAGGCCTTTGAAGCCTGTCTGCGGTCCCTCCTTCCACTAGTCCTCCACTGGCCAGACCACTGCTGCCCGTGTACCCCTGGAACCAATTATAAAGTGCCTACAGCCAGCCCATTTTCTTATGTTAGGCCTTTGAAGCCTGTCTGCGGTCCCTACTTTAAATACTCCTCCACTGACCACCAAGCTGCCTGCCCGTGTATCCATGTAACCGCTGTAAAACTGCCATGAGCCTATTGTTTGTTATGTTAGGCCTTTGATAGCCTGTCTGCGGTCCCTACTTTAAATACTCCTCCACTCACCACCAAGCTGCCTGCCCGTCTATCCATGTAACCGCTGTAAAACTGCAATGAGCCTATTGTTTGTTATTTTAGGCCTTTGATAGCCTGTCTGCGGCCCCTACTTGCAATACTCCTCCACTGACCACAATGCTGCCTGGAGTGCCTGCCTGTGTATCCATGTAACCGATGTAAAACTGCCATGACTGCCTACTGTTTGTTATTTTAGGCCTTTGATAGCCTGTCTGCAGCCCCTACTTGCAATACTCCTCCACTGACCACACCAATGCTGCCCGTGTACCCCTGGAACCTATTTAAAAGTTCATAGAGCCTAGTTATATATTTTATTTACTATTAATAAGGCCATGATGGACTACGCTGTACCACGCTACAAGCTAACCAGTCGACACTTCTTTTGCGAGAAAAGCCATCCCAACCCTCCACCAGCATGTAGAAGACCGCATTGTCCATGCACTCTGGCAATCTGTGAGTACAAAGGTGCACCTGACAACAGACGCATGGACCTGTAGGCATGGCCACGGAAGATTACGTGTCCATTACGGCGCAATGGGTTAATGTGGTGGATGCATGGTCCACAGGGGACAGCCTACTAAGTCTGTCTGCAGTCCCTAATTCAAATTGTCCTCCACTGTCTAAATCGGAGCTTCCACCTTCTGGCTTTCGGCCTATAGTATCAGAAATTAAACTGCATTTGGCCTTCAACTTTGGTTAGGGCCTACTAACGGCTTCTGCCCCTCCCTGGTGTTGCCCTCAACTAAATAAAGCTGAGCTTCAACCTTCCGGCTCTCATTAAGTGGTTTTAAAAAAAAAAATGGTGGTTAGGGCCTACTAACGGCTTCTGCCCCTCCCTGGTGTTGCCCTCAACTAAATAAAGCTGAGCTTCAACCTTCTGCTCCAAATTACCATTTTAAAAAATGCAATAGGCTTTTCCGGCCTACTAAAGGTGTCTGTCTGTGTGCCCCTGCCTGGTGTTGTCCTCAACTAAATAAAGCTGAGCTTCAACCTTCCGGCTCTCATTAAGTGGTTTTAAAAAAAAAAAATGGTGGTTAGGGCCTACTAACGGCTTCTGCCCCTCCCTGGTGTTGCCCTCAACTAAATAAAGCTGAGCTTCAACCTTCTGCTCCAAATTACCATTTTAAAAAATGCAATAGGCTTTTCCGGCCTACTAAAGGTGTCTGTCTGTGTGCCCCTGCCTGGTGTTGTCCTCAACTAAATAAAGCTGAGCTTCAACCTTCTGCTCCAAATTACCATTTTAAAAAATGCAATAGGCTTTTCCGGCCTACTAAAGGTGTCTGTCTGTGTGCCCCTGCCTGGTGTTGTCCTCAACTAAATAAAGCTGAGCTTCAACCTTCTGCTCCAAATTACCATTTTAAAAAATGCAATAGGCTTTTCCGGCCTACTAAAGGTGTCTGTCTGTGTGCCCCTGCCTGGTGTTGTCCTCAACTAAATAAAGCTGAGCTTCAACCTTCTGCTCCAAATTACCATTTTAAAAAATGCAATAGGCTTTTCCGGCCTACTAAAGGTGTCTGTCTGTGTGCCCCTGCCTGGTGTTGTCCTCAACTAAATAAAGCTGAGCTTCAACCTTCTGCTCCAAATTACCATTTTAAAAAATGCAATAGGCTTTTCCGGCCTACTAAAGGTGTCTGTCTGTGTGCCCCTGCCTGGTGTTGTCCTCAACTAAATAAAGCTGAGCTTCAACCTTCCGGCTCTCATTAAGTGGTTTTAAAAAAAAAAAATGGTGGTTAGGGCCTACTAACGGCTTCTGCCCCTCCCTGGTGTTGCCCTCAACTAAATAAAGCTGAGCTTCAACCTTCTGCTCCAAATTACCATTTTAAAAAATGCAATAGGCTTTTCCGGCCTACTAAAGGTGTCTGTCTGTGTGCCCCTGCCTGGTGTTGTCCTCAACTAAATAAAGCTGAGCTTCAACCTTCTGCTCCAAATTACCATTTTAAAAAATGCAATAGGCTTTTCCGGCCTACTAAAGGTGTCTGTCTGTGTGCCCCTGCCTGGTGTTGTCCTCAACTAAATAAAGCTGAGCTTCAACCTTCTGCTCCAAATTACCATTTTAAAAAATGCAATAGGCTTTTCCGGCCTACTAAAGGTGTCTGTCTGTGTGCCCCTGCCTGGTGTTGTCCTCAACTAAATAAAGCTGAGCTTCAACCTTCTGCTCCAAATTACCATTTTAAAAAATGCAATAGGCTTTTCCGGCCTACTAAAGGTGTCTGTCTGTGTGCCCCTGCCTGGTGTTGTCCTCAACTAAATAAAGCTGAGCTTCAACCTTCTGCTCCAAATTACCATTTTAAAAAATGCAATAGGCTTTTCCGGCCTACTAAAGGTGTCTGTCTGTGTGCCCCTGCCTGGTGTTGCCCTCAACTAAATAAAGCTGAGCTTCAACCTTCTGCTCCAAATTACCATTTTAAAAAATGCAATAGGCTTTTCCGGCCTACTAAAGGTGTCTGTCTGTGTGCCCCTGCCTGGTGTTGTCCTCAACTAAATAAAGCTGAGCTTCAACCTTCCGGCTCTCATTAAGTGGTTTTAAAAAAAAAAAATGGTGGTTAGGGCCTACTAACGGCTTCTGCCCCTCCCTGGTGTTGCCCTCAACTAAATAAAGCTGAGCTTCAACCTTCTGCTCCAAATTACCATTTTAAAAAATGCAATAGGCTTTTCCGGCCTACTAAAGGTGTCTGTCTGTGTGCCCCTGCCTGGTGTTGTCCTCAACTAAATAAAGCTGAGCTTCAACCTTCTGCTCCAAATTACCATTTTAAAAAATGCAATAGGCTTTTCCGGCCTACTAAAGGTGTCTGTCTGTGTGCCCCTGCCTGGTGTTGTCCTCAACTAAATAAAGCTGAGCTTCAACCTTCCGGCTCTCATTAAGTGGTTTTAAAAAAAAAAAATGGTGGTTAGGGCCTACTAACGGCTTCTGCCCCTCCCTGGTGTTGCCCTCAACTAAATAAAGCTGAGCTTCAACCTTCTGCTCCAAATTACCATTTTAAAAAATGCAATAGGCTTTTCCGGCCTACTAAAGGTGTCTGTCTGTGTGCCCCTGCCTGGTGTTGTCCTCAACTAAATAAAGCTGAGCTTCAACCTTCCGGCTCTCATTAAGTGGTTTTAAAAAAAAAAAATGGTGGTTAGGGCCTACTAACGGCTTCTGCCCCTCCCTGGTGTTGCCCTCAACTAAATAAAGCTGAGCTTCAACCTTCTGCTCCAAATTACCATTTTAAAAAATGCAATAGGCTTTTCCGGCCTACTAAAGGTGTCTGTCTGTGTGCCCCTGCCTGGTGTTGTCCTCAACTAAATAAAGCTGAGCTTCAACCTTCTGCTCCAAATTACCATTTTAAAAAATGCAATAGGCTTTTCCGGCCTACTAAAGGTGTCTGTCTGTGTGCCCCTGCCTGGTGTTGTCCTCAACTAAATAAAGCTGAGCTTCAACCTTCTGCTCCAAATTACCATTTTAAAAAATGCAATAGGCTTTTCCGGCCTACTAAAGGTGTCTGTCTGTGTGCCCCTGCCTGGTGTTGTCCTCAACTAAATAAAGCTGAGCTTCAACCTTCCGGCTCTCATTAAGTGGTTTTAAAAAAAAAAAATGGTGGTTAGGGCCTACTAACGGCTTCTGCCCCTCCCTGGTGTTGCCCTCAACTAAATAAAGCTGAGCTTCAACCTTCTGCTCCAAATTACCATTTTAAAAAATGCAATAGGCTTTTCCGGCCTACTAAAGGTGTCTGTCTGTGTGCCCCTGCCTGGTGTTGTCCTCAACTAAATAAAGCTGAGCTTCAACCTTCCGGCTCTCATTAAGTGGTTTTAAAAAAAAAAAATGGTGGTTAGGGCCTACTAACGGCTTCTGCCCCTCCCTGGTGTTGCCCTCAACTAAATAAAGCTGAGCTTCAACCTTCTGCTCCAAATTACCATTTTAAAAAATGCAATAGGCTTTTCCGGCCTACTAAAGGTGTCTGTCTGTGTGTCCCTGCCTGGTGTTGTCCTCAACTAAATAAAGCTGAGCTTCAACCTTCCGGCTCTCATTAAGTGGTTTTAAAAAAAAAAAAATGGTGGTTAGGGCCTACTAACGGCTTCTGCCCCTCCCTGGTGTTGCCCTCAACTAAATAAAGCTGAGCTTCAACCTTCTGCTCCAAATTACCATTTTAAAAAATGCAATAGGCTTTTCCGGCCTACTAAAGGTGTCTGTCTGTGTGCCCCTGCCTGGTGTTGTCCTCAACTAAATAAAGCTGAGCTTCAACCTTCTGCTCCAAATTACCATTTTAAAAAATGCAATAGGCTTTTCCGGCCTACTAAAGGTGTCTGTCTGTGTGCCCCTGCCTGGTGTTGTCCTCAACTAAATAAAGCTGAGCTTCAACCTTCTGCTCCAAATTACCATTTTAAAAAATGCAATAGGCTTTTCCGGCCTACTAAAGGTGTCTGTCTGTGTGCCCCTGCCTGGTGTTGTCCTCAACTAAATAAAGCTGAGCTTCAACCTTCCGGCTCTCATTAAGTGGTTTTAAAAAAAAAAAATGGTGGTTAGGGCCTACTAACGGCTTCTGCCCCTCCCTGGTGTTGCCCTCAACTAAATAAAGCTGAGCTTCAACCTTCTGCTCCAAATTACCATTTTAAAAAATGCAATAGGCTTTTCCGGCCTACTAAAGGTGTCTGCCCCTCCCTGGTGTTGTCCTCAACTGAACAAAGCTGAGCTTCCACATTCTGGCTTTCGCCCTATACTATCAGATATTAAACTGCATTTGGCCTACTAGTGTGGTTAGGCCCTTGAAACAGTGTCTGCTGCTCTTGGGTTTGCTACTCCACTGAACAAAGCAATGCCGCCTGTTTAGTCCTGTTACCAATTTTGAACTGCATGTAGCCTACTTTATTCTTTGGCCCTATATCTGTTTCCTCCTCATCCTGCCCATTGCCCAGCCACTGCTAAATGAGTCTGCTGGTACATTGACCTAGACCACTACATTCCCCTTGTACTCTACACAGCCAGAATCTGACCCTGCTGAAAGTAAGGTTCCCCTTCCCGCATGTTATACCACCTTACACAGGGACAAAGAGGAAGGTGCAGATGAAAGTGCAGGTTCCTTCATCAGGTGGGGGGGCATACTCGTTGGCGACGTCACTGGCACAGGGCCCCTCAGAGTACGCAAAAGTGTCGCTGCTGGTGGGAGGCGCCCCCGCCATGCAAACACACCGCCGTACTTTGAGGGGCCCTGTGCCAGTGGCAATGCGAACGAGTGGGCCCCCCCCTGCTTGCTCAGGATCACAGCACTTGCAACTTTTAAATACTTACCTTTCCCTGCAACACCGCCGTGACGTAGTCCGCATTTCCTGGGCCCACGAAAAACTTGAGCCAGCCCTACTCCCCCCACAACTTTCCCCCAATTCCCTATGCCCAACTATTATTATACAGTTAATTAAGATTGGCAAGCTTCAGAAACAAGAATGGATGTTTTTGGCATTAAAATGGGCACTGTAGGTGTTTTCCTGGCCTCCACTCACTGCCGACTATGCTTCCCCATTGACTTGCATTGGGTTTCGTGTTTCGGTCGATCCCCGACTTTTAGCGATAATCGGCCGACTGCACTCGACTCGACTCTGGACAAAATCGGGTTTCCCAAAACCCTACTCGATCTTAAAAAAATGAAAGTCGCTCAACCCTAATGGTGACAAATTTTAATAATGAGTAAAAGTGAAAATTGCTTGATATTACAGCCACTTTTCTATCATATCCATCTTTAAAGATATCAATATCTACCCAATATTAATACGTAATACTAATACTTAATATTAATACATGATACTTTAACATAATAATAGTATTAATGCGTAATACTATTCACCCAATTGCATGTCCCACAGTCCCTGGACACAGCTGCAACACTACATGGATCCACAAAGTGATGAGATGTTGAAAATATAATATTCTCTGTCATTCTTAAAAACCACAAGCAAATTACATTTTTTCCATTCAAGCTTAAAATAGCTAGCAACTTCCTTAGTTATTCCAATATTAATATAATCAACTAACCACATCTACTGTACAAAAGAATTCACAATTAAATTGTTATTTATAGATGCAAATTTATAAAGAATGAGCATTTTTACAGCAAAGCGGTTATTGACTGCTTAGTAATCCAGAATAGTTGATAATTTTACACCCATCTCATCCCAGTGTTACTTTTGTAAAATAAAGTTTGTGTAATCTTGTAAGGCAGACGTCCCAAACCTGTGGCTCGCGGGCCCATGATGTGTGTGGTTAGCTGTTGTTTGCCAAGTTGGTGCATTAACACTAGAGATGAGCGAACATCGTCGGCTTCCCCCTTATTTGGAAAATTATAGCGCTTACCGAAGAAGCTGCATCGGGAACCCGGAAACCTAGTGCATTCCCGATGATCAGCTGTTCGGCGCCACAGCTGCATGTGTCGTGGCTATATGACAGTCAAGTGGAACGCCTGTTAGGGCCATGTGATGCTCGGTACCGGGCAAGACACAGTTCTTAAAGGGGAAGGTCACGGCAGCGGTGACCCGGTCTGTGGCCCTGGGCGTCCAATTAAAGGGGGATCAAGTGTAGTGGGAAATTGTTTGTGACGCCACCTGTGGTACTCGGCAAATAAAAGATGTTAGCCGACGCTACTGGAAGAATCCGCTGTGTCTGATGGTGATGCAGCAGAGTTGGTACAGCTCTCCACAGGCAGAGCTTTAGTCCCAGAGCACTTAGGTTGTAAATGATGGTGATGCTGATGGTGGATGTGGTGCAGGGTGGATGGCACAGTAAATAAATGTGAGGACACAGCGTGGTGCAGTTTCCAATGCTTTACTCACAGTTCTTAGTTGCCCCAGCCGGGGTGCTGTGTCCTCTAGGTTTGTGGTCCAGCCAGTTCTCAAGCAATTTGGAAACACTTTCCAGAACCCTTTTTCTACGTTCCTTTCTCTGGCTGTCTCTCTGCTCTGGCTTTACCTCTCCTGCCTTGCACCTGCCACACAGTGTCCCAAGCCAGCAGCATCGGATCTTGTCAGGTGGCGAGGTCTAAGTCCCCCTGGATCCTATATGGCTGCCTTTTCAGCAAATGTGTGCAGATGTGATTGTGCTTCCTGCAAAAGCCACAGTCTCCGGTTATTTAGCTGAGTCCTTGGTTTCTTTACTAGAATAGGTCCAGTCCCCTTGCCTGTGACCTGGTCCCTCCACCTGACTCTGGTCAGTGTGAATGCAAGCCCCATGGGTAGATTTCTCACTACCTGTGCCTTTAGGACCCCTTCTGTCCTTCTGGGAGCTTCCTTCTGCTTCTCCCTCTCACTTCTCTGTTCTGTTTGAACTGCAGATCCTCATGTCTGCTCAGCTCCCCTCCCCTCACAATCTGACTAACTTTCCCTCCTAATTTGCTCCTCCCCTACTCTACCTACCCCACCCACTCCTCCAACACCCTTTCCTATCTAGCCTGAGATGAGGCCATCCTCCCTTAGGGTACGCCCAGGTGCCCTGACTGAAATGTCTAGTGTTGGATGCAGGTGTTTGGTTCTGTGCCATGCCCCCTCCTTACCTGAGAGCAGAATACCACACCTCTGGATGAGGTGCAGTACTCTGTGGTGACTGGACCCTCATGGGAACACAAGCATGTGTTGTTACTGTCACACAGCCGTGACACATGCAGCTGCAGCGCCGAACAGCTGTTCATCGGGACTGCACCAGGTTTCCGGGTTCCCGATGCAGCTTCTTCGGTAAGTGCTATAACTTGCCGAATAAGGAGGGATCCGACGATGTTCGCTCATTTCTAGTGTTAATGCATCAATTTGGCAAACAACAGCTAACTACACACATCATAGGCCCACGAGCCACAGGTTTGAGATTTCTGCCTTACAAGATTACTCAAACTTTATTTTACAAAGGTAACAAGGGAAGCTTTGGCTGACATTAGACTGGTAATGGGGGGTTCTGGGTGACACAATGGCTGTAGAGGATGGACATACCGAATGTAGCTCGCAGCCATCTCTCAAAGCTGAATGTGTCTTTCAAGGTAAGAAAGGTCGAGGACCACTGTTGTAACAAATCTCAGCTTACATCTCATTTTTATTAGAATGATCATAAAATAGCAGCCTTAATGAATTTATGCTTACTAGGTATAGCTTTATAAAACTATTACTATTTGAATACTATTTATATTATTGCAAGAAATATTTTTAATCATACTTAGTAATAATATTGTACATCTTGTTGAAATTTTAGGGTGGCCTGAGTGCAAGAGATGAAATGTGTCTTTCCTATTTAATTTATTATCCAAAAATTGATCTTGCCCGATGTGAAAGTATCCCAGAAATTAAAGAGCAGCTTCAGTTCATCGGAGTGAGGGAAATATACAAACCAGTCACGTAAGTAAAAAACAAACATACAGTATAACGTATATAAAAATGAATAATTCATTACAACAAAAATGTGATAGTTGTTTTACCATGAACAAAAAATAGCCAATCTGGAATTATCTACTTATCTCCTTAGGTAATCAAATTATCTACAACTCCATAATGATTGGTATTTATCAAAAAGGCAATAATTATTTCATAAACTACAATTACTGTTTTTTTTTTTCAGATTACACTGGTCAACAGCATTTTTGGTGCCAAAGATATTTCATCGAATTTACGGTATTTTTGGGGTGCTGATTCTGAATATGTCATCAGTTTTGCCAGATTGGCTCAAGTTTTTGAGATTTTTGGTATCTTATTTATAGCACTTGTTGGTAAATGCGACGCATCATCTCATTAATTTCTTTGGATTAGTACTTGAACTGAGCAGTTCTCAATATAGTTTTGTGTTAATTAGTGTTCTAAAAGTTTGTTCATAGCTTGATTTTTGCACTAACTTTATGTTGTTGTCTGTTTTCCAGTGAAAAGCATGAACTCATCAAGAAGAAGTTGTCTTAACGATCCAGACTCATTCTGTTACATTTGTGGTGAATACACACTGCCAAAACATAGAAGAAACATAACAGACTTCGTAAAAAAAGTGTATTTTGCCTATTTTGGGGTTATGCTTGAGGACCAAGACAAGTTTTGGGCACCACACATAGTGTGCAAAGCATGTATCGAATTATTACGAAAATGGAGCAAAGGACAAAGAAAAAGCTTCAAATTTGGTGTTCCAATGGTGTGGAGAGAGCCAAAAAATCATCATGATGACTGTTATTTATGGTAAACACAGGTACAGGCACATCTTCACAATGAGGGACAGGCCTTCTTGCAGATTCCATGTTACTCCCATTTTCGTTTCTTATGCTTATTGAATCCTTGCACTTGCACTGCACAGAAATAACAGTCATCATGATGATTTTTTGGCTCTCTCCACACCATTGGAACACCAAATTTGAAGCTTTTTCTTTGTCCTTTGCTCCATTTTCGTAATAATTCGATACATGCTTTGCACACTATGTGTGGTGCCCAAAACTTGTCTTGGTCCCCAAGCATAACCCCAAAATA